>NC_141695.1:1755549711-1756749711 GCF_964263255.1 Lissotriton vulgaris | reverse complement strand
TACGATCACCCAATTGCTAAAATCAGCTATGCGGGGATCCAATCTCCCAGTTTTCCAATATTTCCTGGTACCCGACAAGGGTGTCCTTTGTGACCCTTGCTGTTTGCACTATCTATGGAGCCATTCCTCTCTGCTTTGCAAAATCACTCTCGATTAGCTCCTTTTGCTTTTGGCCCCAAGTCACTTAAAATTACAGTTTATGCTGATGACATCGCTGTATACTCTATAGATGTGACAGAAGCCCTGCACGGAATAGTTCAAGAGGCTAATAAATTTGGGGATATCTCCGGATACAGACTAAATATAAATGAAACTCAAGTACAAATGAACTACAAGTCTTTGGTTCCGCTGCAGGGAGTTTGTAAAGTTGTTACATATCTAGGTGTTAGAATTTCAGCCAAAATAAGTGAAATAGCTGCACTCAATTATATATTTATTTTGAAAGTTTTATATAGCGTGAACAAGATCTTTGCAGATATCAGAGCGCTTTACAAAAACAAGGGGTAAGAACAAGAGAGTGATTAACAGACTTTTGAGCACAGAATAGTTGTAGGTAATAAATGAGTAGCAAAATAGGGTAGGTACATGAGGGAGCATAGTCAAGTTCTACTTTTCTACTTAAAGAGACGGCTATCTCACTAAAAAGATGGCATAAGGTGCCTTTGAGTATTATTGGTCGGATAAATCTAATTAAAATGAAGGTACTGCCTAAATTTATTTATTTATTTAGGTCTATACCATTGCGCATTAACAGTTCTTTTTTTAAACGACTAGACGAGATCTTTAGTAGTTTTATCTGGGGGTATAGAAAAGCTCGCTGAGCAATTGCTCTGCTCAAGCTCCCACCAAGTCAAGGGGGGGGCTTGATTTTCCGGATTTCAAATTATACTCCTGGGCTGCTTTCCTGGGTCGTCTTCATAGCCTGATAAATCCTTGCAATAAATATTACTTTCATACCTTTATGTTAGGTGGGGACTCGGATATGTTTCTTTTTAGAATCAATGATCCCAATTATTTCAAAACGGTTAAATTAAAGACTGCGAAAAATTTGGCTTTCTATTTTAATTTTTTTGTAAGACATCACTCTATCATCCTAAACTTCCCTTGTGGGGTAACCCAGGACTACCTGATATTTTCCATGATGGGTTTGGTAAAACTTGGGCTACATTGGCGATTAAAACTCTTGGAGATCTGTACGGCCACAATAGTTTCTTACATTTTGAAACATTAAAAACTCTGTATAACTGAACTGAAGCCATGCGAATTAAGTACTATCAGATTTGTGATTACTTCGTACGGAGTCTGAATCTAACAGAGATTTTGGATTCTGATATTTCGAATTGCTTTCACAAGGACAAGAACAAATTACTTATTAGCGATGGTTATGGAAGTCTTATTTCTTATAAAGCTGACGACTGTGTGAGACTTACAGAGAGATAGAGTGTAAGATTAGGTACAAATATAACTGCTAACGCCATCTCCTCAGCTTTGAGTAGTATTAATAAATCAGTACAGTCTTCTTGTCTAATGATACAACAGTATAGAACAATATGCTTACTTTATTATACACCAGAAAGGATAGCAAAATGGTCCTCAACCACTTCTAGTTGTGAGAGTGTGCGTGTGATTGTCCTGAGGCGGAAGCCTGTATATTTTAAAAATTGCACTTTTATTTTCGTTTTGCACTCAAATGTGGTTTTAAAACTTGTGGCACTCGTAAGACTGTCAGTCACTCCAGCGCTTACCCGGTCTTTGATCCTCAGCCCCACCGCAGCCGATTAGACGCTGCCTGGGGTTCGATTTCTTGGCGCCTGCAATTTTGGGTGTGAATCGGGCGAGCGGTCTAGTGCTCGGCCCCTCCTGCCCCAGCAACTATAAAATGTTCCCCCCCTACAGGGAGCGCAGCGGACGGGGGCAGCGGGCCGAAGGCGCGCCAAAGGCAAGCCCGTCTGTGCCCGTCCGCCCCAGGTCGGGCCCAGGGGCCAGTGATGCTGGTCAATTTTTTTCATACTCCCCAAAATTCCTCAAACAGTTACAAACCACGCCTCAGCCGCTCTCCCCTGGTGTAGTGAGGTGGATCAATTCCGCTGGCATAGCTCGCGGGGTATCTAGCACTCTTGAGAGCTGCAAGGAGTGTGACATCTGTTAGTGTGATGTATCTGAACACACGCTCCTTGGTAAAGCACCACTTGGACATCTTTATCCTCCTCACTACGGAAAAACCTGATATATTGCTTCTTACTGAGACTTGGCTTACCACCAACTCCCATCCCAACATCCTTGCGGCCCTTCCCTCAGATTACTACATCCTCCATGCTGACCGCCCTTCAGGCCGTACTGGGGGCGGGGTGGCACCATTATATCGAAACAATTGAGATTTTTTTCCTCTGCCTCTTTAGTTCTTCCAGAAGTGGACAATCTTGTCATTAGTCTAGAAACAGAGGTTGGTGCTTTTACAATCATACTTCTGTATCGGTCCCCCCATTCCATGCCCTCGTTTCATATTTCCCTGGCTGAACAGATAGCTAATTTATTGACACATCACGCCAGAATTGCTCTTTTTGGCGACTTCAATTACTGGTTCAATGATGAGAAAGCTGGCTCTCACGCCAGGGAATTATTTGAAGCTTTAACTAGCCTTGATCTTACCCAACAAATCTCCGTGCCTATTCATATTAAGGGTCACACCCTTGATCACATTTGGACTCATGAATTAGTATTATCTGCCCAGTTATCTCCCCCTGCATCTGGTCAGATCACCATCTAATCGATACCACCATTACTGTCAGTGGCAGGGTCCATGCCCCTATTTTGGCAGGCGGGTCATCACGCAAATGGAGTTCCTATGACTCCAAAGGCTTTCTCGCTGACCTGGCCAAGACTCGACCTACCACCGACATTGATGTCAACGTCGAGGTAATGGAAGGGGATATCTGCAACTGGCTAAAGGTGGCCAGTGACCAGTTCGCCCCTCTCACCAAATTTCCACGTACTAGACACAGTAACTCACATAGATGGTTCTCTGGCGCCCTCAAAGAACAGAAACTGAAAGTGCGTCAGCTCGAACGGATCTGGAG
Organism: Lissotriton vulgaris; assembly: GCF_964263255.1. NCBI lineage: Eukaryota > Metazoa > Chordata > Amphibia > Caudata > Salamandridae > Lissotriton > Lissotriton vulgaris. The sequence continues at coordinate 1,756,746,634 of NC_141695.1, read as the reverse complement.
ACGCAAATACTCGAACTCTGACGGATTGCTCTTCGTGGCGGCCCGTAAAGATTATAAAGATGCTATCTCCCTGGCTAAATCCACACACATCTCTGACAGAATTCTATCAGCTGACAATAAACCTAAAGAAATGTTTAAAATCATGAATGAGCTCACCACGGATGACAGAATCCTTCCCACTCAGGCCCCATCCCAAGAGACTTGTGATGCTCTGAACTCTTTTTTCATCGAGAAAATAGTTAACATCAAGAATTCCATCCCTCCTCTTACCCCCGTGGGGCTATCAGATACTTCCCCCATCAACCAGCAGTCTTTCAATCAGTTTCCTATTCTTAACCCCAATTCCCTTGCCGATTTGGCGGCCCGTGTCAAATCAGGGTCCCCCAACAATTGTTGCCCCCCCTCTGTCCTCTGGGAGGTCTGTCTCACATTACCAGACTGCATACTGCCCTTGTTGAACTCCTCGCTTAGCACCGGCACGGCCCCAGCTGCTTCAAAGAGGCCACTTTAGTGCCCCTGCTGAAGAAACCAGGTGCGGATCCTGTAGATCCCTCCAATTATCGTCCCATCTCCCTCTTGCCCTATCTGTCCAAGCTCCTCGAGGCTCATGTTACCCGATGCCTCATAAATTTCATCGAGAGTTCTAGCTATCTCGAACCTAATCAAGCCGGCTTTAGGCCGGCCCATTCCACTGAGGCAGTCATCTTGGCAGTATTGGATGCCTTGAGGGGGAATGCTGACATGGTGTCACCTCAGGCCCTCGTGCTACTGGATTTGTCGGCCGCTGTCGACACGGTGGACCACAACATCCTCCTCCACTGTGTGGGACAGGCCGGCATCCAGGGATCTGCCTTCAATTGGATTGAGTCTTTCCTCGTTGGCAGAGCACAAGCCGTTCGTCTGGGCCCTTTTACGGCAGCCAGGGTACCCACGACCTGCGGAGTCCCTCAGGGTTCCTCCCTTTCCACCCTCCTATTTAATTTATACCTCCGGCCATTGATTCACTCGCTCAAAAGGTGGGATATCACAGTGTTCAATTACGCTGATGATTTGCAGATCATCTTCCCTCTAGATTCCCCTGATGCTGCCAAAAGTTTTCAAGCAGTGATGACCCATATACAGCCGTGGATGAACCACAACCAATTGAAATTAAATCCAGGGACAACGGAGCTCATCCTTCCTGGTAACAGCCCAGCATTCTGGGGCCCTCAATTCTGGACCAGGGAGTTGGGCTCTACCCCCGCACCGACAAGTGCGGTAAAGAGCCTGGGGGTTATCATCGACGCGGAGCTCTGTCTCAAGGCTCAAGTAGGTGCTGTGATCTCTTCTAGTATGTTTCAACTGCGGAAAATCCGCAAAATAGCCCATCTACTACCAGATTCGGCATTGGTCCAGGTTGTGATCTCCCTGGTACTTTCCCGCCTTGACTTTTCAAACTCCCTATATTATGGACTCCCTCAGTCATAGCTCCGCCGTCTCCAAATTGTACAAAACCAGGCTGCCAGACTTATCCATAAAACCCCAAAGTGGGAATCAGCGAAACCACTATTGCAAAAACTACACTGGCTGCCAGTTGAGCAAAGGGCGGCCTTTAAGATCGGCTGCCTGACTTTTAAGGCTCTCCATTGTACCAGTCCCGATTTCCTTAAAACATTGATTACGCAGCACCGTCTGGTGCGCAACCTCCGTTCGGCTCATCTTCACCTGCTGGTCGCCCCCACAGTAAAACTTTAAAAGTTTGGCGGCCGCTGGTTTGCTTACCTGGCCCCTAAACTAGGGAACCTTTTTCCCTTATCAGTTAAGTCAAGTTGCTCCTTACTGAATTTTAGGAAACTTCTGAAAACTCAGCTTTTTACCCTAACTGGTTAGTCCGCCCCTCGCAATCTCTGCACTCTCTCTCTCAGCGCCAGGAAACTTATGGTGTCAGTGCGCTCTATAAATTCCACTTAAGATAAGAGTAGTGACCGGACAAAATGTCCCAAATGCGATTTAGTAGCGGCCAATTTGGAACATATGATCTTTTCATGTCCGGTTCTAACGGAATTTTGGGGAGAAGTTGCTCAAGTTATGAAACAAAAACTTGGGAGACCCTTTTCTTTAACTGTAGCGGATGTGATGCTAGGTGGTTAAACCACTTATACTTCTCAGAAAGATCTAATAACCATCTTACTCATTTGTGCTAGATAGACGATCGCTCGAGATTGGATATCGCGGAACCCACACTCTGTGTTTGAATGGTGGTCTCTGCTTAAAGAAACATATGATATGGAGTCCTCACTGGCTAAAATGAGAGGGACTAAATCATTACGGAAACTGGATAAAATCTGGAGGTCATTTATTATTTAAACACTCATATGTTATTTCTGTGATTCTGTTAATATGTACAAGCTATTTGATTTTCTTGTAATTGCTATAAATCCATCTCTGAAAAGCATATGTTAGCTCCTGGTTTAGTTGTCTTGTCTTCTTCCTTTTTTTCTTCTTTTTTGTATTTCTATTATATATGCTGTTTGTTTGTATTTCTCATGTTGTTTATAAAATTCTTTTTTTTTTAAAAAAGCATTAGCTTGCAAAATTTCAAGGCAACAAGTGGTTGTTTTTTAACTAAAGGTAATCTAGAAGACAAAAAGTCCAAAGAAGATTTGACAGAAGTTTCTAATGCTTGTGCAAGGATGAATAAACAGTTCAAAACCTCTGCATTGGGAGCTGGAGTTTTAGTCATTTTTTTCTTTTTAGTGACAGGCCTGAGTGGCTTAACTACAACTTTGGTGGCTTGCAAAGATCCTTCTGGTGCTGGGTCGGTCAGTATATCTAATGGGTGATCAGGAATGTTCATGCGTTTAAGTGGAGGCTCTGAGAATGGTTCGGAGGGAGAAATGGAAATTACTGAACCTGAGGTGAGCTGGACACAGCCATTTGTTGTATGACCCGAACTGTGCCCAGGACCTGTGGAGTTCAGGGCAGCAATGTGAGGGGATCTTTCCATGTCTCTAATGGTACGGTTACAAGAGCCTTATCTCTGCTCAACTCAGGATATTTCTTTGTCGAGGGCGCCGATAACTCTAGTCAGATAGTTTGAAATTGAAGAACTGGGCTTACCTTGCACTTTAGAAGACAGCAATTTTCTTTTCCCCTTTGTAAGTGCTGATGGAGGAGCAAGCAGCCAAGAGAGGGGGCCAGCCCAGTCTCATCTGGCCATGGATGGGTGCAGATTGCCCGCTCTTGGGCATCTTCTTACCAAAGCACACCTGACATGCAAGGTACAGTGATGACTATTTCTACCACCTCAGGGGTACCTGGGAGCCCTAGTACTTAGCCCCTTAGCATGGTGGGCACAGATGAATACCGCACAGTGGGCCGGCTTCCTCCTCAAGTATGCCCGACTGGCACAGTGCTGTAACAGTTATTTCCCCCACCTCAGGGGTAACTGGGAGCCCTAGTATATAGCCCCCTAGCAAGGTGGGCACAGATGAATCCCTCACAGTATGCCACCTTCCTCCTCAAGTACGCCCAACTGGTGCAGTGCAGTGATTGCTATTTCCCCCGACTCAGGGGCAATTGGGAGCTGTAGTTCCTATCAAGGCGAGCACGGATGAATCTCGCACAGCGGGCCACCTTTCTCCCCAAGTATGCTTGATGACACAGTGCAGTGACAGCTATTTCCTTTGCCTACAGAGGGCTTGGAAGCGAGAGTCCTAAACCCCTCAGCAAGGCGAGCATGGATGAAAGATAGAAGCATAATCACATTGTAATGTTATCATGGTTGCGCTGTTTATCTTTTTCATCATTCTTGTAATGCTGGTTACAATACTTTCTTTCATCCTCCTAATTATTGCATCTCATGCGTTTAATAAACATTTGACATGTCATATTTGTATCTTTCTTGTATCTCCCATGAGCATGCAAAAGTAGCAGTGTAAGGACAGATCTGTTTTCATTATTCTTTTGCAGAATAAAGAGTGGTCATGTTCAAGGTTGCGGACACAATCTGGTACCCTGGCAAAGTTAGGGGTTCAGTTGGGGAGCTGTGAGGTAGCTGGGAATACGCCAACATTTTTTGAAGATATGTTTGAACTGAGATCCCATATTTGGATGTTCATGTTATCCAAATTCATAGCCCTACTTAATTTGTATGAACCATATCACAACACTTTACGCAGACCCTGTTGTCTTTTAGGGGATGGAGCATAGTATTATGCAATTACAAAGGGCCTTAGTTGGTGTTCCGCAAATGCAGGACATCTGCTGCAAGGTGGCACATGTATTTTTCACCATACTAAGAGCACATTCATTTCAATGGTCCTCTAAGAATGACAGATGGGTCATCACCACGTTTTGGCAGATTAGCCAAAATCTGATCCACTGTCCTGGAGGCATTTAATATATCAGGTTATTTTGACTATGGGCTTAAGATGTGCATTATGGGTTAGTTTTAGATCTATGCTGATTTGTAGCGATTTAGCTGTGGTGATGATCTCACGTGGGACACCAGTACTGTTCAGTGGATCATACTAGGCGCTCATAGGTGAGTGAGAGGATGAGAAATCCAGTTTTACTGTGCTGAGCTTCAATGTAGTGCTATTCATCCAAGACTGTCCTTTAGAGATGTATGAAGTCAGAGTGTTTAGGTAGAGGTTTTTCCAAAGTAAACCCCAGTGTTGCCTCGTGCTGGTGGAATGAGTGTCTAGGCTTTTACAGAAGTTCACCAGGTATCTTTATGTAAAAATGGACAGAATGAGTGTCAGAAAATAGCCTCGACGTACTTAGAAAATTGATGGTAACATTTCCGAGTTATGGCTCCCAATTTTTATACATCAGCATACTTTTGATGGATCCAAAACAATGTATTTTTTGGGGGGAAAAGAGAATCTTATATTCTTAAATGTCCTAAGAAGGCCAGCTAGTGGGTAATCTGAGACCCAACTGAAATGGGACAAGGAGTTCATGACAATGTATTTATTAAGGAATGCTTTTCCAGAACATTACCAAGGAATGGAATGAAAAGAGATGAGTCTGAATTTCTTGGTTATCTCCAAGTCTGCAGCCTTCTTTCTAGGTAATGGACAGGCATGTCATACAATGTAAGGCTTAGAATACAATCTTCATACACAGAAGTGTAGTAGAAGTTGAATGATAAACAGATGAAGTCCCCTATATTTACCAAAATAATTTGACTCCTGAATCTTCAATTGATCTACTGGTGAACACATTTTAGCAGAGTTGTACAGAATAACATATTAGATGCATAAAGGACTGAGTTATAAATCAAAAGTAAGCAGAACGGATTTTATAACAAAACTATTATATGTAGTAGAAGGAAAAATAAAATACATGAAATGCCATAAAGACCCAGCAGAAGTAAAGAATAAATGCAAATTCCTCAAATCCCTAGTTAGCTTTACCTCTAAGAAAAGTCTAAGTGTTAGACTCATAAAGAGCATAATTGGACATCTAAAAGGAAAATTCAAAGATCCCTATCTATACTACTATTATAAAGAGAGAACTTGCACCTTTTGGCCAGGTAAACTCAAGAACCACAGCGCCAATCTACACACCCGATACATCTATGAAAATGTCAGGGTGTGTAGATGGACTTAGGCTATATAAATTTTTAAAAAAAGTAAATTAATAAAATTAAGTTCTAAAACAAAGTAGTCCCCTGAAAGAAGCGCCGGCCGGTACCTAGCGCTGGCCGCAACGCGACGTGCGTGATGACCGTGACGTGCGTGATGACGATGAGGAGGAGCGGCTGACATGGAGCTGCGGTGAGGTGAGGAGCGCGGGCGCGTCATGGCGAAGAGGAGCGGAGTGGCAGCTCAGGTAAAGTAAAGTTTGAAATCAGGGCGGGAGGGAGTCAGGACGGGAGGGAGTCGGGCGGGAGGGGAGCGGGTGTGCACAGAGGGACAGGCAGGAGGAGTCGGGCCGGAGGGGGTCGGGACGGGAGGGGGTCGGGCGGGAGGGAGTCAGGGCAGGAGGGAGTCGGGGCGGGAGGGGAGCGGGTGTGCACAGAGGGACAGGCGGGAGGAGTCGGGCGGGAGACCTGTTTTTTTTTCACTGCAATCATTTGAGATAACAGTTTGATTGTCTATATTTGTTGAAATGAGTGTTTCTTCATCACAACAACACCCCCTTCAATCCAATTTGAATGAAATACTACACAGATGTGCTTGGAATAACAGGAAAAATACATTTAACCTTAGTTAGAAGTTTAAACTATACAAAGTCGTGACATTCAAGCTTGGCAACATTTCCCTGGTATTACTATATCCATGTATTCAATACAGAATTAACTTCCACATTTACGGCCAGGCATGTGTTGATGTTTTTCATGTGGCAATGTACTGTACATTTTTGCAGCAAAAGGAAGAGTCGCAGTGACTTTATTTCTAAAAAACTGACACAAGCTTCTAGCATTGTCATTCCATCTAAATCAATAAGCGTGCTGGGGAAGCATCGCACGCAACAAGACCAATCGTGACATGGAAATCAGATAATTAATCTGCTCCATCTATTTTTTTGTATTTAGAGTTCAGCATGTTACTGAACAGTGACTAACAACATGCATGAACAAATGGCAGCAAAGCCAATTGGTTTGGCTTAATGTGCGGACGCATGTAAACATAGTTTTTCAATGCTTTTTACATGCGCTCCATGCCCAAATGCTGCTTATCACATTAAAATCAGCCCTGTTGGTTTTGTAAATGCTGAATAAAAAGTAGCAGATACGGAATGTTTTCTGTATAGAATGCATTTAGGAGATAAGTATTTGAATGTGGCAAACAGCGTAATCGCTGTAAATTAGTCCTATGTGAATTTCAATGGAAGCACTTAATGGAAGGCAGAATGATACACCAAGTAGTAGGGAGCACGAAGCGAGTGTTGGATACTACTTTGCGATGAGACAACCCGCTCTATGTATGTTTTAAACACCTGGTTATAATGCACATTTCATACCGCTGCACTGTCAATCCAGATCTAAATAAGAACTGGGATACCCAATAGGGCTCATCTTTGAGAACCTATAAGACCATTGTCTTTGCTAATGCCATGCTGTATAGAGCATCCACAGCTGCTGTGTAGCATTGCTAAAAAAAAAAAGGTCGTGATGATGAGACTGGCAATTTATTTTGTAGATGTGCACATGTTTTAATACACCTACGCAACCTTCAAAAGGACACAGGTGTTCTTACTATTTATGAATCCGAGATGGAGAGAAGAAAAGTAGCACAAAAGCACTGTTTCAAAATGTAGCGCGAAAACGCTTCAAATAATTATTGCAGACCGGGTTGTATGAGCAAATTGGGGAGGTGGTGGGAGTGAAGTAACAAAGCGGCTGGGGGAAGCATTACGGTGGGTGCAGCAAGGAGTAACAAGAGGGAAAGAACATGTGTGAAAAAGAGCAACATGGAGAGCGGGGAGACAGTGAAAAATATATGCACTCTCATGCACTAATTAAACGAAAAAAAAAATCTATCTATACTACTATTATAAAGAGAGAACCTGCACCTTTTGGCCAGGTAAACTCAAGAACCACAGCGCCAATCTACACACCCGATACATCTATGAAAATGTCAGGGTGTGTAGATCGACATAGGCTATATAAATAAATAAAAAAAAGTAAATTAAAAAAATTAAGTTCTAAAACAAAGTAGTCCCCTGAAAGTAGCACCGGCCGGAACCTAGCGCTGGCCGCGACGTGCGTGATGACGATGAGGAGGAGGAGCTGACATGGAGCTGCGGTGAGGAGTGCGGGCTCGTCATGGCGAAGAGGAGTGGAGCGACGGCTCAGGTAAAGTAAAGCTTGAAATCAGGGTGGTAGGGAGTCAGGGCGGGAGGGAGTCGGGCGGGAGGGGAGCGGGTGCGCACAGAGGGACAGGCGGGAGGAGTCGGGCGGGAGGGGGTCGGGATGGGAGGGGGTCGGGGCGGGAGCGGGTATACTGCCCCCAGCCCCTTTCTGCCCAAGGCAACGCTGGGGCGGGCTCCTAGTATAGTTATAAACTAAGCCTAGCAAAGAAGAATGGATATTCCTTGAATTGGAATAAAGTAGAACCAATAGCCTTCCTTGCAAAACTCATTCAAAATAAAAAGAGGGAATTTTAAATATGCCTCACTGTGGAAAGACCTAATTTTAAAGTTAGTGAGGCTTTCCTCATAATTACGGAGGAAATTCAAAAACTCCTAATAGGACCACAGAGATATGATAGGACAAATGAACGAAGATGGTTCAACTCACTTTGCAGCAAGACACACGCACTCCTAATGTCACCATTAAAAAGAGAGCCACAAATTCAAGCGGAAGTAAAATCTGTGAGAACTGCCTACCAACACACAGTAAAAAATCGGAAAAGAGAGTTGAAGCAGGATGCTTGGCAGGCGTTACATCAAGCCTGCCTGATCAAGGATAATATTGGGTTCTGGAAGGCCGTAAATGCCCCTTTTTTTGAAGATAAAGACTCAAATATAATAGAACTGTCAATCACTGAAAACGCATGGGTAAGCTATTTCAGTGAGCTTTACCAGGAAGATGCTTTAAATGAGACTGTGAGCACAGAACGAATAGACGGAGCTCCAGATATGGCCCAAAAAACCTTCCCCCTAAATGTTGAATTTTCAGTAACTGAATTCCAATTGGCTATCAATAATAGTGCTGCTGGGAAAGCGCCAGCACCGGATGGGGTCCCAGTAGATATATATAAATCTAACATGGAACTATGGAAAAGCTGTAATAAATATGGATTTTTTCATACATGGCTAGAGGCCATTGTGATCCCTATTTTTAAAAAAGGCGACCGTAGTGATCCAAAATGTTATAGACCAATTTCCCTACTGGATTCACTCATGAAGGTCGCCGGTAGGGTTATACTTAATAGATTGCAGTCCTGGGTGGAAGATCAAGACATCTTTTCACAGTTTCAATATGGGTTTAGGGCAGGACTTGGTACAACGGAGCAAGGCCTGAATTTAGCGTTGATAATATCTAAGTACGTAACGGTTAAAAAAGAAAACTTAATTTTATGTTTCGTAGATTTAAGTTCGGCCTTAGATTGTCTGAATCACAAGAAATTATGGTCCATATTACTGCAACTGGGAATTGAACCAAAACTGCTAGATTTTATAAAGGAATTATACCGGGGGGCAGGGGCGAGTGTGCCGTATGGGAACAAGGGCGAATGCACCTCCAAATTTGATATAAAAAAGGGAGTGAGGCAGCGATGCATACTTGCAACTTTCCTATTTAATTTATATATAAATAGTGTAGCCTTCCACCTTATGGAAGATCAGTATGATTATCCCAGAATCAAGAATACCTCAGTCCCCATATTACTATATGCAGACGATGCAGTAATTATGGTTCGGACACAAGTTGGCCTTCAAGGATCACTGACTAAATTTTCACAGTACATGAGTGACAGAGGTCTAAAGATAAACATAAGCAAGACCTTCACCATGTGCTGCACTGCAAAGAAGACCCTAAAATGTAAGACCTTTCTCTCAAATTCAAAAATAGCTACGGCAGAGACATTCTCCTACCTGGGTATTAACTTCAACAAAAAGGGGACTTGGTCTTCTGCTGTGCAGACAAGAAAATTGGCCTTCTCAAGAGCAATCGGGGCTGTTCAAAACTTTGCTAACAAATTAGGGGGCTGCCCAGTCCCAGCACTAGTAGACATATTTAAAACTAAATGTGTGTCCACAGGGATGTACAGTGCAGGGATATGGGGGATAAGTGAAGCTCACATCATACAGCTTTGCAAAAATAAATTCCTCCGTTATTTGTTAGCCGTTCCTCAGTCCACTTCTACGTTTGTGTGCCATCAAGAACTAGGCAAACACTACATCTCGGACCTTATTGAAGTTGACCCCATTTTATTGTGGCATAAAGTGTAGTCAACTGATGAGACAGGCCTGAATAGAGATGTAATACTGGATTGTCTTAGTTTAGAGGGGGCCTCAAGGATTCCCTGGCTTAGGTATATAAAGAGATTTCTGACTGATGTTGGGCATACAGAATATTTTGACTCCCGTAATGCTTAACAACAGTTTCTAGGAAGAAACTGAAACACATCTGCTTGCATTTTCTAGAAAATAAACGTTGGACTGAAGAGAAAAGCAAAACATCTGTCATGGAGAACCATTTGATTCTCCAAGTGCAGGGTATACAGCCATACCTGATGCAGGTGAAAAGTTGTTACTCTCGTATGCTATTGGCAAGATTCAGGGGGGGGGGGGGCACCTTCTTTAGAAAGATTACATTTCCGGACTTAAACTGTTGGTCCAAAAATCTGGTAGTATGTCCTTGTGATGGTATATCAGAACAGTCCACTCTACACTGTACACTTTTTTGCAAATTCTACACTCTGCCAAGGAAAAGATTTCTAATACCAGTCTTAAAAAACTGGGGTATGAGGCAATGTAGGACTGCGCTAATGAAATTGCAAATGCTTGAAGATGAATTGATCATGTACCTTGTGTCATCTTTTTTAAAATCTATAATCAAATCCATGATTACAATGAATTAAGTAATTATTGTGACTCTCTCTGTGAAATGTTCTCTATTTTTAACTCAATTGATTTTAGTCACAAAGAATTAATGATGTTAATGTATATTTATTGTTTTATTGTGCTTTTATGATTTTTATTATCAAAATCGAATAACGCTGTTTTTGACTTGACTTGACTTGACCCTATGCATTCTAGGTGATATCTCACATGCATAAAACTATTCATCCAGATCATCCCCCACCACATAGCTGGGCACAAGGTCTTGTGGTATGCAGACTCTCACCTCCCCATTGGACACTGGATGGATGCTGCCACCGTTATTGCTGGATCGATGCCCCTCACTTGGCCGCTGCCCTCTCCATCCTGAGTTTGGCCATTTGCAGCCTGAACTCTGTTTCATGTTTCCTGTCTGCCAACTCTTCAGGGGACTCGATTGAAGTTAGGCATGGGCGGAAAATCCGTTCCGCTCGCGGATTTTGCGGATTTTCGGGAAATCCGCAATCCGCGAGATTTGCGAATTTCCTGCAAAATCCGCAAATCCGCGAGCAGCGGATTTTGCTCGCACTGCTCGCACTGTTCGCGTGAGTTCGCGCCCCGCGAATAAGTGCAAAATTGCAGAAATACGATCTAAGCAAAACTGAAAGTAACTACTTACCAGGTTCAAAAGTTCAGGCACATCATTAGTAGCCATTTCCTGTAGTGCTTCCTGAGGGGCCCCTCCAGAGTTCAGTTGCCAGTTGCAACTATTATGTGACCCTGCTCTGAACCTCAGAATAGTTACACATATGCCACAAAGGTCCTGAATTACAGCTAAGGGAGACAAGCAGGAGCCAGGCTGGAAGTTAAAATCCATTAATCAGCCCCTAATTCATTATTGTCAGTTGGGGCAGGGCAGGTGTTGTAACTAATTTTGCAACAATGAAAGCACTTAGCAAGTGCAAAAGATCACTAATCAGGGCGCACTAAGGAAGCAGGTGCCAGCTAAAAAAATATTCTGTGACACATTAATCAGCCCCAAATTAATTCAGGTCACTTGAGGCAGGGAAGGTGTGCTTTGCTTTGCCGAAAATAATGTACACTGGACAACCAGAGGGTGTGGTGATGAAACAGAGGGTGGCATGGGTGGGCCAGAGGGTGGCATGAGTAGTCAGAGAGTGGCAGTGGTGACAGAGAGTGGCAGTGATGAAGAAGAGTGTCCCAAACAGGTTGGACACGTAGAAACAACAAGTTCGCAAAACTTGCGACCCGACAGGTAAGTTCGCAAATTGCGAAATTGTAAAAACCCTCGCGAAATGGCAGAAACACGGGCGAACACAAAAAAAAAAAAAAATCCGCAAATTCGCGGGAATTCGCGGATTTTGCGGATTGCGAGTTTGCAAATCCGCAAATTCGCGGATTGCCAATCCGCAAAATCCGCTCATGACTAATTGAAGTATGACATTTCAAACTGTATCATATATCTCTACTCAGAGCATTTCTAACTGTGTGAAACATTGAGTTCTGCAGAGAACCTTTTTACTCACTTTTGACTATGTCTTGTGTGTGTGTAGGTTTTTCCCAAAGAGACGACCTATATTACACAAAGACCAATTACGTAATATATTTAATGATTTTAAATTGCCACCTTAGTATAGTGAATTCAGAATGTTTAAATGTTTACTATAGGGGGACTGAATGCAGGGGATGATTAAATTATCTTAGAGGTTAACAAAGTGCAACATTATTCACTATGGCCCTCTCAGTAGCACAGCTTTCACTGGGGCCATCTTTGGCTGGATCGATAAAGCGTATTTGTTTTGGCAGCACAGATGAATGGGGTGTGCATGGCATTAAAGTGAGCACTACACCATGCTCTGGAGGTTGTTAGGGCCTATCCTAGGGGTAACTTATATCTATTAATAAGGAGAGTTTAGGGTTGAGAAGGGGTTTATTTCAGCAAGTTGAATTGGCATTTTAAAACTTCCCACAGGCTGCAATGGCAGGTCAGGTAGTGAAACGAAAAGGACTGGCGATTAATGGTGGCTTTGGCGATTGTGGGTGGGGCCCCATCCTGGGTATGAATGTGATGGGTGTGGGGACAGCAGGGAAGGATGTGTTTTGCCTCAGAGGTTAATCTCTCTGCAGCGGCAATAACGTGGACCTACAGGGTACCTGAAATGAAACGAGTTGGAAAGATCTAGACAGTATCAGCAACAGTGTCATAAATCTGAACACACAGAGGATCAGAAGTTCCATGTGCATCCTTCTGGTAATATCTGACTACAAACACTATTTCACCAATTACACATTAAAGGACAGAAAAAAAAACAAATAATATAGGATATCTGTAGGTAGGCGACTACTTAATTCCAAAGAGGAATTTCTTCCTGATTGCACATGGAAACCCAAGCATTAAAGAATACATGGTCAATACAAGGGACACCATTCAAATGCACTCACCAATGGGGCCAGGGTGATAAGCATCACAAAGGCATTTAAATAGAGCTCTAAGCTATCACTCTAACATTCTAGAGAATCCTTACATCCACCGGGCATCTGAAGCTCTGTGCCTGTGCAGTCGAAAACTACAAATATTCTCAAGCAGCAGCTCTCCGACAGGTCCTTACTAGCGTCATCCTAAGGATTTTGGTGGCCCTGGGAAGACATACTTTGGGGGCCAGTATTTGGAAAAACTTTGAATTTTATTACCATGTTCCTGAAATTTGAGCCTACATGTTGCAGAAAATACTAAATTATATATTAAACTTGGTTGAAATATGTCTTCCCTTGGAGCCGAAAATCCTAAATATGAAGGGAGACAGAGTCAGAAGAGAAGCTATGCAGAGAAGTTTATATAATTAAATAGAATAGACAAAGGTCAAACAGAGAGAAGGGACCCTTGGTAAGTGGGGGCCCCGGGCAATTGTCCATTTTGCCAATGCCATAAAAGGTCTCTGTTTCTATGTAAACTTAGAAAAGGACAACAGCATCATATTCAAAACAGAGGATAAAAGAGGTGGTATTGTGATCCAAAATGTACAGGACTATAATGCTGAGATATATAGTTAATTGTCTAACACCCACCATTACTGTAAACGTAATCACAATCCCCTGGAACGTATTCTGGCTGTCATGACTGAAGGCATAGAGTCGGGTTTCCTTTCACACAAAGAATTTGAAAACCTTAAAAAGAAAAATCCCAGGGTTCCTTGCCAAAAATCTAAAAAAATCTGATCCGCCTCCCACAGCTGACCATTACTGGAACCCATTGGTGAATTTATCAAAACCTTCATCAGAGACATTGTCTCACACTAGAGACATACGTCAGGGACTGTACTTATATGATCCACCTTGTAGAGGTCCATCCCTTCAGCTCCAAACATGAACTGTTAGTCACTCGCCCGCCTCCGTCAGTAACTTTCAATCTACTATGCAACATATAAGCAGCTGTATGAACATTAACCACCCGAAATTAAATCCAGGCAAGAGGCGTGAGTCGAACACAGTACATTCAAGTTGGGATGCATTAATTTTAAAGTGCTTCATTGCAAATGCCCAGTGTTTGAATCTACCCGGATTCAGAGATACACCCCCACTTAGGTCTTCCCATCTTAATTTCTTAGCTATTCCATCTTTTAAATGCAAGAAAAAGGGGGGACTAAGATTTGCGGTCCTGCCTCCTCAATTTTGGAACTTCATTCCTCTGGATATCAGATCGATGACATCATATCCTCAATTTAGGAAACTTTTAAAGACCTGGCTCTTTCACCAGGCATATGAATGAATCACTTAACGGGACTACTCCTCATCAAACGACTACAACGAATCCAAAACACCTCAGCACAACTGATCCACAACGTACCAGGCCACGGCCACATCACCCCCATCTGAGGGACCTGCACTGGCTCCCCTTCAGCAAGAGGATATCCTTCAAGCTCCTCATCCACGCACACAAGGCACTCCACAAGTCCGGCCCAGCCTACCTCAACAGACAGCTCTCCTTCTACATCCCCAAACCCCAGCTACGCTCTGCCGACCTCTCACTAGCCACCGCCCGCGCATCCAAAGAACAACCACCGACGGGAGATTCTTCTCCCACCTCACCGCCAAGACATGTAACACCCTCCCACTGAGCCTACCACAGACCCAAGACCTGCTGACCTTCAGGAGGATGCTCAAGACCTGGCTGTTTGATCAGTAGCGCCCCCCCCCCCCCCCCCCAGCGCCTTGAGACCCTCCCGGGTATGTAGTGCGCTTTACAAATGACTGATTGATTGATTGACTGATTGACTCATTGGACCCCAGTGCCTTGAAACTGTGTTGTGCACTTGAGCTTTATAAGTACTTTTAACATGACATAACATAACATTGACATTGTTTCGCTCTACACAAATTTCCCACAACAAGAGAGTGTGGAGAAAATTAGTAATTGTGGAAATAGATATAAATTGTGAACAACTGCTCATCTATTTTATAAGTTGCACGTCAGTTTTCAGTTCATGTATTTACATTGCTCTCTTGCTCTTCATCTGTGGAGAGACTGAGACTGTGTATGTGTTGTTGATGGAGTGAAAACAAATGCCATTTGCAGGATGTTTTCAGCTTGTTGGTTTTCTTGGAATGTGCTTGCAGGCATTTTGGGTGGACCTTAGGGGACTCATTCACAAGAAGTTTGCACTGCCAATGCGTCAAAATATTTGACGCATTGTCGGCACTGTCACTACTCCGTATTTACAAGGTGACATATCTTAAAGGCTGAGTCACTTTTTGGAGCCCTGCATCAAAAGTAACCTGCGGCACATAAGCATTAAAATATGAAAGGTAGGTGTGCTGTCCTAATTTCCACCATCAAACCGATGCATGGATATTTACAAGATTTGTGCCAAAGTGACGCAGTGGCAGATTGAGTGGCACAGAGATCCGAAAACATCAAAAATCTTGCTCCTGTGAAACCCACGCATATGAAATGACTGTGCTGCAACCACAAGTATACCATTCAAGGTGCTCGTTTTGCAGCTAGGAGTCTCAAGGACATGACCACCCCCATCCACCCCACCCCATCACCACCACAAAGGCAATGCAGGAGGACGAACTGCGTTTATTGCCAGTGGACTACCCTTATAGGACTCAGGCACAATTAGATCATCATGTATTTCAGGTTGAGAAGGTAGTCCACTGTTGAGCTGCTACACCTAATTGCACCAAGGTTCCAGCCAAAGGCTAAAAGGTCTACCAGGTCTACCAACATCCCTACATGGGTGAAGCTTATGGCTGTACTTCATCAACAATCAGCTCATGACAAACCTGGAGCAGAATTAGCTACTTAGTTCCTCCCAATCCGGCTTCCACAGCAATCATTGCACCAAAACTGCCCTGATTGCAGCAACCAATGACATCCAAAGCCTTGTCAACCAAGGAGAAACAGCAGCTTTGATTCTCCTCAACCTCTCGTCAGGCTTAAACACTGCATCCCCCACACACTGATCAAAAGACAACCACATCAGCATCCAAGGGGACGTGCTCAGAGGGATCACCTCCATCCTCACTGGAATAACTGTCCCACCTTCCACATCTGAACCCAAAGAGATCACCTGGGGTGTACCCAAGGCTCATTCCTCAGCCCCACACATTCTCAACATATTCTCCTATGTAGACAATACCCAGTTCATCCTCTAACTCACTGACGATCCCACCACCACCAGAACCAGCTTCCACAGATGTATGGGAACATTTGCCAACTGGATGAAGAACAACTGCCTGCAGCTGACCACACACTGGACAGAAGCAATGATCTTTGCCAACAGCAGCAACACATTGAACGACTCGTGGTGGCCATCAGATTAAGGACATGCACCCTCTCCTTCTAACCACACCTGAAACCTCATAACCATTATTGACAACAAGCTCACCATGAAATCACAGATCAACGCTGTCTCCTCCACCTGCTTCCTCACTCTGTACGTGCTAAGTAAGATCTTTAAGTATCTACTCTTACACACGAGAAGCACCGTGACACAAGCCCTCATCACCAGCAGACTGGACTCCTGCAATGCTGTCCTTTGATAGTTGTTTCTTCTGTTGTCCGTGCCATTATTTTCAAACTATTCAGAGAACTATGATTAGTTGTCAGCACAGAATTAGCATAAGATTGGAACTTTACCAGTAGGTAGGATTGGCAGAAGTAGTGATAGATTAGACTGTATGTGAAACAAGTTAATTATTGAAGATCCAATGTGATACGAAAAAAAGGTTCAAACTATTAGTCATGCGAAGATGAAACTAGTATATTACAAGCAGAATCTGTTCAATGTATCAGACAGGGTAGTTGCAGGGATTCTGCTTAGGAACAGAACTATGCCTGGGGCCACATCAGTATGTCGGAAGTGAGTCTCCATCCCACATCGGGGCACTCTCTATAAAGGTTGGTTGGAGAGGCTGGGTAGAACACACTAAAAACACCACAGTGTTGTTTTTAAATAGCTGTTGGAGTGAGTTGTCCTAATTTCCACCCAGTGAGCACTTCCAGAAATGGATTGCGTAACAGTCTTTCCCACCTTAAATCGTGGTACTCAACACTGACATCTGGCACCAGGGTGGGAATGGTATGGTGGGTACTGAGGCAATGGGTGATCGGCTGGTATCGGAGCTGTGGTCGCCGATATGGGCTGTGTATGAGCAGTTCCAATGCCGCATGACCCAGTGGGGGTCTGAGCTGCCTTTATGGAGGCAGATGGGCCTCTACTACCTCCCTTTTACCAACGGGTGGAGGGGTCATGCGTGCACAAGGAGTCCTGGTGATATTTGCATATTTTTTTATCTCAGTGAAGTTAGGAAAACACGCCTCTTTTAATTAGTGGCATAGACTCTGACCCCTCTGCTTGCAGGCATCGCTCATCTTAAATCCACCTATGTATTCCACCAGACTCTTTCACCTTCTTTGCCAAAGGCATCTTCAATGAAGCCCTCCATAGTAGTCTAAGGCTGTTTCCGACGTCATTTTACACCTATGCACCTAGCGTCCCTGGTGTAGGTATCCTGGATCCCGGGATATCCATGGGTGGGGTGACTATCCAACCTTCCATCTTCCATGGGGTTTCTTCAGGGTCCTCTGAGAAGGGTCCTTCTTCTTTAAACCTGCAACTGCGACTTACCCATTGACTAGTATTGAGCATGCGGTCTTGTTCCCACTTTGCACATGGCCTCCGTGGGGTTCCTGGGTTCTTACCTGGGATGGTTCCTTGGGTCCCCGGCTATTCTACATCCATCTCGACTTAGGTTGTGGTTCGTATCCCACTTTATTAGTATATGGTTTGGTCTCCCTCTGGAGACCACTGTGTATTTGTGCTACTTACGTGTTCTATTATCAAAGTATAGTGTGTATTGTGATTATATCTCCGGGTAGGAGATATTGCAATGTATTAGTGAATGTTTATAATAAATACACATTTTTATTACTACACTGTGTGGTTCTTTTTCATTTACCCTATACCATAAGATTAAGTTATTGTGTAAAAAAATAAAAAAAATAAAAAATAAGGAACAGGGAGGGGGACCACAGGTGTCTGGATGGCGGGTGGAAGTTCAGGTGGCGGTTGAATTATTCTGGTCCTTGTTTGTGCTGGACTTTGTACGTGTGGATCAGCATCTTGAATTGGCATCTCTTCTGCATGAGGAGCCAGTGGAGTTCTTTGAGGTGAGGGGTGATGTGGGTCCATTTGTGGATGTTGAGGATGAGTCTGGGCACAGAGTTCTGTATACTCTGTAGTTTCTTCAGGAGGTGAGCGGAGATTCCTGCGTAGAGTGTGTTGCTGTAGTCCAGGCAGCTAGTGACTAGGGCTTGAGTGAGGGTGTGCCTGGTGTTGATCTGGAGCTATTTGAAAACTTTCTGAAGCAAGCACAGTGTAAGGAAGCATGGAGGAGACTGACTTGTCCTGGGTTTTCATGCTGAGATTGCTGTCCAGGATTATCCAGACGTTTCAAGCATGGTCTGTCGGTGTGGGTTAGGCTCATAGTTCCGAGGGCCAACAGGAGTAAAATCACGGGAAGACACTGCTGCCAAAAATTAGCAGTTCCGTTTTGTCCTTGTTGAGTTTCAGGCAGCTGTTTTTTTATCCAGTTGGTAACACTCATCATACATCTGAGGAAGTTCTATCTCATGGTGGTGGGGTCTTCTGAGAGCGAGATGATGAGTTGGGTGTCGTCTGCGTAGGATATGATGTTTAATCTATGTGCTCTGACAATGTTGGCCATGTGGGTTATGTAGATGACGAGCAGTGTGGGGTTCAGGGACAATCCTTGAGGAATGCTCCAGATGATATTATTGTGCTCTGCGGTGAACGGAATCTCAGAGTTCTTCCAGTGAGGAAGTAGACAGTCCATTTGAAGGGGTTTCCTTGGACTCCAATGAAATGTAGTCTTTTGATCAAGGTGTGGTGGGATTCAGGGCCAGATGTACGACCCTATTTTGAATGTGCGAATGGGTTTGCCACCCAATAGGGCCATGTAGAAACCCTATTTAGCGAGTCACAAGTTTTTTGCGACTTGCTAAATAGGATTTGAGACTCCCTATTAGGAAGGAGCATTCCAAAGGCATCCCTTCCTAATAGTGACTCACTACCCTATGTAAGAATGTTTTGCAACTGCAACTGCTATCGCAAAACACTTGCAATTTACCAACCTCTTCAAGAGGGTGATAAACCATTCGTAAAAGGAAAGGGGTCCCCTGGGGACCACAACCCTCCACTAACAGTTCTGTGAACATTCCTGTAGGATTTGAAATTCCATTGGCTCCTCCTGAGCGCTTTTCTGGTGACCCTTCCAAGGTGCAGATATTTCTAACGCAGGTGGAATTACAGTTTACTTGCAGGCCTACTGCATTTCCAGATCCACAATCCAGAATTATCTTTTTAATATCTTATCTGTCTGGTGAGGCGGCCACCTGGGCCGTTCCTTTGGTGCAACAAGACAGCCCCTTGATGTATAATTGGCGATGGTTTGTGGAAGAATTTGAGAAGGTGTTTGATAGGCGCGCAGTTACTCTGTCGGCTGACCGAGAATTGCTAGAATTAAAGCAGGGGAACAAAGACTTAATTACTTATTTGTCACATTTTAATCGCTTAATAGCTGAAACCTCATGGCCAGAGGAAAAAAGGGCAGGTTTGTTCTATCAAGGGTTGAAAGATGATCCTAAGGACGTCTTAGCACAGATAGATCCTCAACCTACTATGTGTCCTGAATCAATAAACCTAACTTTACGATTGGATCACAGATTGGCGGAAAGGAAAAGTGAAAAGAAAAGACTAAATAGATCAGTTTGGTGCCCAGAAAGATCCAGGGTACTATCTAATGTCTCAGACTCAGCTGGAGAGCCCATATAAATCGGTACTCTCCAACAGCCATCATCCAAAGATGAAAAAGATACTTGTCGAAAGAATGGGCAATGTTTGTACTGTGGCCGGAAGGGGCATTTCGTTAGAGAATGTCCTATAAAGTCTACAGGAAAAAAATCCCATTGCAAAACAGCTGTGGCTTCAACCGATAAGTCAACGAAAAACTGATTTGCCCAAGATGTTTGGAAGGGGATCTCTTGGGTACTCCTGCCTTCCCTTCAATAAATTCTTGTGTCACAAATGACAAAGCTCATTTCCATTTAGCAGTTCAGATTGTGATTAATACAACAGTTCATCAGTTGGAGGTACTAGTTGATTAAGGGGCAACAGGTAATTTTGTTGATTTAGAAATGGCTCAAAGGTTACGTATAGAATGTGTAAACAAGGAAACACCTGAAATAGTTCAAGCCGTGAATGGAAAAATGCTGTCTGGAGGTCCAGTGACTATGCAAACTACAAAAGTTTGTATGTTTTGTACTGATGCTAAGGAACAAAAACATTCTGAAGAATTACAGTTTGATGTCATCCAAGCTCCACAATATGGTTTCATTTTAGAAATGCCTTGGTTATGTTTACATAATCTTCTGATTGATTGGCAAAGAAGAGAACTTTATTTTCTATCCATCCATTGTCAAAAACATTGTCTATCGACACTGAATGATATGACAAAACAGTGCAGGGACATATAGCCACAGCAGAAGAAAAAGACATCACCTTGCCTATACAATACACACCATTCCATGATGTGTTCAGTGATTACAAAGCTGCCATTCTTCCACCACATAGGCCATATGACTGGCTAGATGAGGCATCCGCCCCGGAGATTCTGGAAGCCCTTCCTCACACATACCCCTTATTGAGAATTGATAGGGGGGCCCAGCGAGGGGGTGGATTGGTGCTACTGTATAAACTGGAACTAACCTGCACCCTAGAATCAGTGAATATCACTAATAGTGAAGCAGGTTTCTTCTCTATTAAAGTGTTCCCCAATTACACCATAAACGGCTATCCTATTTACCACCCTCCAGGGACGTCCACTCGATTCATAGACAGATTGTTAAAGGTGGTAATCCAACCTGCACTATGATATAACAGAGCCCTAATTTTAGGTGACTTGAACTTACATTTCGTGGATGTAAGTTGCAAAGTGGCTCAAAGGGTCATTGCCTCCTTGAAGTCTTTGATGTTTAACCTTCTATCACTGACACCCACACATCAAACGGGCCATCTCCTTGACCCTATATTTGCCAACTGGGATTAAGTGACGGCTCAGTATCCCATCAGGGTTCTATGGTCTGACCACTGCCTTGTACCGTTCTCCGTTTTAAGTAGAACTACAGGGATAATATCGCGAAAACCCTCATTTCCCAAACGTAGGTATTGAAAGAAATGTTGCCAAGAAACATTTGAGCTTGCCTTGCAGCAGGCCTATCCTCCATTAAGAGGGACCCTTAATTAGTCTTAAAAAGTTTATGAAGATTGGTTGACCACAGCACTAGATAAAGTGGCACCATGGACGAACAGGGCCCCAGCACGGCGCTCTAAATCTGCTCCATGGTTTAATGAGGAATTAAAAGCAGCCAAATACGCATGTAAAGATCTAGAACGCACATGGCGTAAAGATTACGATACTCTCCATAAGCTGCAATATAAGAACAGTATGAGGAAGTATCACAAACTGATAAGGAAAGTAAGAAGAGAATTCTTAAGGGAGAGAATTGAGTCAGCCGAGAACTCTTCCAAGGAATTATTCTTAAATACAAGGAGCTGACGGTGCCCAATAGGACGGCCCAAGACATTTTTTCCAAAGAGATCTGTGAGTCTATTGCGGACCACTTCATAAAGAAGGTGGAGAAGATATATGTATCTTTCCCGACAGGAGCCAGGAGCTGGTAAGGTTATATCAGACCCTGACGGTAGTATGAGGACTACAGTGGTCAAACACTTGAATTGTTTTGAGGTACCTCCGAGATTGGAATTTCTGAGAATTGCGCTCAGTATTCAATAAGGATCTCCCACGGATGCTGCTTTGCCTAAGATTTTAGGAACCAGCTGAAATATCTGATTAATCACATAGGTCATATGGCCACTCTCTCCTTTCAGGAAAGCTATGTGCCTGATGACTGGAAAAGGGCTCAGGTATATCATATAAAAAAGAAAACTAATTTAAATATATTGCAATTGGAGAATCTCCGGCCTATTTCACTCCTTCCTTTCTGTATGAAAGTAGTGGAAAAAATAGTCAATAACCGGCTAATGAAATTCATGGAAGGAGGTCGACTTCTCCACTCTTCCCAATCTGGCTTTAGGGTGTGCCACTCAACGAAAACTGCCTTGCTCTTCTCTACGGAGATCCTCCGTCAAAAAGTGGATGAGGGAGAGACAGCTGCCTTAGTATTATTAGACCTGAGCGCGGCCTTCGATACTGTTGCGCACTCTATCTGCTATTAGCTCGTCTTAATGAGGTCGGAGTGGAGGGACAGGCCTACAATTGGCTATGTTCATTCCTGGTAGACAGGGGCTTCCAAGTTCATTACCCTCCATTCAAATCAACACCGTGGTGTTTAAAGCAGGGGGTTCCACAGGGCTCTATTTTGAGCCCTACATGGTTCAATCTCTATATGGAGCCCCTTGCGAGGATTGTGGAATCACAGGGTGTGGAAATTGTATCCTATGAAGACGATACACAATTGGTGATCACTTTATCGCAAAGCCCCACTGAGGCGGCAGCCAATTTCTCCGCCTGTCTAACTGCCTTAGCTGGCTGGATGAATAATGATTGCCTCCGCCTTAACGGAAATAAAACCAAGTTGTTAGTGATCGGCAAAAGGCCATCTATCTGGTTGTTGGCTTGGTGGCCCCCGGAACTAGGCCCAACACCCACCCCTTCTGACCTTGTGAAGAACTTAGGTGTTCACCTAGATACTCATCTTTCGTTTGAACAACACATTGGAAATATGTCAGGCAAATTTTATGGCATTCTGAAAGCCCCTCGAAAAGACTTAGATCTTCTCCCCATTAAAGCAAGGAAATCCTTGATACACGCCTTAGTCACTCCTCACCCGGACTATGGGAATTCTTTGATTATTGGTCTTAACAAAAAAGAGATTCACCAACTCCAATGTGTTCAAAATGCAGCTGCCCGACTCGTTCTTAATTTGCCCAGAAAAACATCAGGGAAATGAGCTTAGGCGACTCTTCACTGGCTCCCTATACGGGAACACATCTTGTTTAAAACCATGTGTATTACCCACCGCATTGCACAGGGCAAAGCCCCTGTATATCTTCAAAATTTGCTGACCCTCTACCGTCCTAAACGCATTCTGAGGTCTCTTGGAAGTATGCAATTCCATGTCCCTCGCATTCACAAAGCGCGGATGGGAGGTCGCTCTTTTAGATATTTAGCTTGCAAACAGTGGAATACATTGCCTATTGAACTCCGGATGGAGCCCTCGGAAACAAGGTTCCGCCTGAAACTTAAAACTCAAGTTTTCCCGAGGAATTAAACTCTGGAGGTATGTTATTCTCACTTCCACCTGTTGCTGATTGCTTGGATTTCTGCTTTACTTTAGGACTGTGCCTACAGCGCTCGGGCACACTGAATATAGTGTAACCATGTGCTCTATAAATGTTTTCATTATTATTATTATTATTATTATAAAATATATCTTATACATGGCTCTTGTGTACCAAATTGTAGAATCTACGCTTTATCTGAACACAAAAACCAGCATTTGCGGCAATATCTTGATCAGTATCTGGAAACCCGGGACCGGGTCTGGTGGCTCAGGGTGAACGTGCTCTTTACAAATACACATGTTATGTTATGTTAAAGCGGTTTTATATGTCCATCTCGGTCTCCAGCAGCTTCTCCACTCTTCCTCATTCCAAAGGCCAACAGCAAATTGAGAATGTGTATTGACTATAGAGCATTAAATAGGATCACAACTAAAAACAAGTATCCCCTTCCATTGATTCCTGTCCTTTTGGATCAAGTAAAGACAGCAGTGATTTATACTAAACTGGATTTAAGGGGAGTGTATCACTTGGTTCGCATCAGAAAGGGAGACGAATGGAAGACCACTGTTAAAACATGATATGGTCTCTTCGAGTATTTAGTCATGCCCTTTGGGCTTTGCAACTCTCCTGCTGCGTTTCAATTCTTTCTAAATGATGTGTTATCTGAATTCTTGGATGGATTTGTCATCGTATACATAGACAATATTTTGATCTATTCAGAAACATAGATGTCCATGAAAGTCACATTAAAAAGGTTTTAACATCTCTGCAAAAGAATCATTTATACTGTAAATTGTCAAAGTGTGATTTTCATGTTACACAAGTAGAGTTTTTAAGAGTGATTTTGACACCATCTGGAATGAAAATGTCTGAGAGGAAAATTCAAGTTGTTGCAGGCTGGCCAATACCAAATTTCATCAGAGATGTGCAATGCTTTGTAGGTTTTGCAAATTTCTATCGACGATTCATCGATCATTTTTCAACTTTAATAGCCCCATCACACGACTGTTGCGGAAAAAGGTAAAGTTTAAATGGTCTTCAGAAGCTAATAGTGCTTTTCAAACCTTAAAGAAAGCCTTTACTGATACCCCAATTTTGAAACATCCAGACTTACAGGAACCAATCATAGTGGACGCAGATGCCTCAGATGTTGCCATTGGTGCTATTCTTTCACAAAGACATTTAAATACAGGACAGTTACACCCAGTGGCATATATGTCCAGAAAGTTGAACTCTGCCGAACCTAAAGATACCCAGGATTTTTGGATTCCCCTGGAGGCTCTGAGAAAATAGCCATAATATTGCTACATGTTGAGTTTTGAGGAAAAATAGGAAAAAGTGCTTCGGATAAAAGTGTGTTTTTTTCATTAAAATGGCATCAATGATTGGGTTGACGTGCTAAAGTCACCATCTCCCCAGCTTTCAGGAACATGCAGCTGAATCAAAAAACGTAAAGGAGCAGGAGCATTTCTGAAGTACGTGACAGC
This sequence comes from Lissotriton vulgaris, assembly GCF_964263255.1. NCBI lineage: Eukaryota > Metazoa > Chordata > Amphibia > Caudata > Salamandridae > Lissotriton > Lissotriton vulgaris. The sequence goes on along the minus strand of NC_141695.1, from coordinate 1,756,721,757 downwards.
TCCATAATGGGCCTCCCAATTTGCTCACTCTTGGCCCTTGGTAAAATGAAGTGGGTTTCTGTGCCATGTGGTAGCAATTATGATAAAAACATTCAAACATCCTCTTCATTGGCACTTTTAGACCTATCAGTTAGTGCTATTCGGCTGCAATAGCATTTAAGGTAGGGTTAGCATAATATTGCATAAAGAGATGTGTGCCCATTGGGTTCACTCTTTGTCGGCAGTTCTAATTGGTAGTAAGTGCCTGCTGGAATGTGAGCTATATATTTACAACAAGGGGTGGTGAGGGACAGAGTCTCTGAATTAAGCAGAAAGCTCTCACCCAGTCAAGAGATCAGGGCTAGATCCAACACCGTTTTTTAGCTCACTGCACCATCCCAGTTTCAGAACCTGGCTGTATGCAAATTAGTCTGTTCCTGTCCCAGTGCATGATGGGAACAGGGCAAACCAAACTACAAAAGCCAATTCTTACACTGGGAAGGAAACAAGCTCCCGAGGACCGGTTTCTGGCATTACAGCCGTCTTCGGCCCGGTTTGCTTGAATCCTGATGGTGCAATGAGCAAGGGTCTCACATCTGAGAATACCCTTCCACGCTTAGGGTGGACAAAAATATTTACAACAAGGGGTGGTGAGGGACAGAGTCTCTGAATTAAGCAGAAAGCTCTCACCCAGTCAAGAGATCAGGGCTAGATCCAACACCGTTTTTTAGCTCACTGCACCATCCCAGTTTCAGAACCTGGCTGTATGCAAATTAGTCTGTTCCTGTCCCAGTGCATGATGGGAACAGGGCAAACCAAACTACAAAAGCCAATTCTTACACTGGGAAGGAAACAAGCTCCCGGGGACCGGTTTCTGGCATTACAGCCGTCTTCGGCCCGGTTTGCTTGAATCCTGATGGTGCAATGAGCAAGGGACTCACATCTGAGAATACCCTTCCACGCTTAGGGTGGACAAAAATATTTACAACAAGGGGTGGTGAGGGACAGAGTCTCTGAATTAAGCAGAAAGCTCTCACCCAGTCAAGAGATCAGGGCTAGATCCAACACCGTTTTTTAGCTCACTGCACCATCCCAGTTTCAAAACCTGGCTGTATGCAAATTAGTCTGTTCCTGTCCCAGTGCATGATGGGAACAGGGCAAACCAAACTACAAAAGCCAATTCTTACACTGGGAAGGAAACAAGCTCCCGGGGACCGGTTTCTGGCATTACAGCCGTCTTCGGCCCAGTTTGCTTCAATCCTGATGGTGCAATGAGCAAGGGTCTCACATCTGAGAATACCCTTCCACGCTTAGGGTGGACAAAAATATTTACAACAAGGGGTGGTGAGGGACAGAGTCTCTGAATTAAGCAGAAAGCTCTCACCCAGTCAAGAGATCAGGGCTAGATCCAACGCCGTTTTTTAGCTCACTGCACCATCCCAGTTTCAGAACCTGGCTGTATGCAAATTAGTCTGTTCCTGTCCCAGTGCATGATGGGAACAGGGCAAACCAAACTACAAAAGCCAATTCTTACACTGGGAAGGAAACAAGCTCCCGGGGACCGGTTTCTGGCATTACAGCCGTCTTCGGCCCGGTTTGCTTGAATCCTGATGGTGCAATGAGCAAGGGTCTCACATCTCAGAATACCCTTCCACGCTTAGGGTGGACAAAAATATTTACAACAAGGGGTGGTGAGGGACAGAGTCTCTGAATTAAGCAGAAAGCTCTCACCCAGTCAAGAGATCAGGGCTAGATCCAACACCGTTTTTTAGCTCACTGCACCATCCCAGTTTCAGAACCTGGCTGTATGCAAATTAGTCTGTTCCTGTCCCAGTGCATGATGGGAACAGGGCAAACCAAACTACAAAAGCCAATTCTTACACTGGGAAGGAAACAAGCTCCCGGGGAGCGGTTTCTGGCATTACAGCCGTCTTCGGCCCGGTTTGCTTGAATCCTGATGGTGCAATGAGCAAGGGTCTCACATCTGAGAATACCCTTCCACGCTTAGGGTGGACAAAAATATTTACAACAAGGGGTGGTGAGGGACAGAGTCTCTGAATTAAGCAGAAAGCTCTCACCCAGTCAAGAGATCAGGGCTAGATCCAACACCGTTTTTTAGCTCACTGCACCATCCCAGTTTCAGAACCTGGCTGTATGCAAATTAGTCTGTTCCTGTCCCAGTGCATGATGGGAACAGGGCAAACCAAACTACAAAAGCCAATTCTTACACTGGGAAGGAAACAAGCTCCCGGGGACCGGTTTCTGGCATTACAGCCGTCTTCGGCCCGGTTTGCTTGAATCCTGATGGTGCAATGAGCAAGGGTCTCACATCTGAGAATACAAGGGGTGGTGAGGGACAGAGTCTCTGAATTAAGCAGAAAGCTCTCACCCAGTCAAGAGATCAGGGCTAGATCCAACACCGTTTTTTAGCTCACTGCACCATCCCAGTTTCAGAACCTGGCTGTATGCAAATTAGTCTGTTCCTGTCCCAGTGCATGATGGGAACAGGGCAAACCAAACTACAAAAGCCAATTCTTACACTGGGAAGGAAACAAGCTCCCGGGGACCGGTTTCTGGCATTACAGCCGTCTTCGGCCCGGTTTGCTTGAATCCTGATGGTGCAATGAGCAAGGGTCTCACATCTGAGAATACCCTTCCACGCTTAGGGTGGACAAAAATATTTACAACAAGGGGTGGTGAGGGACAGAGTCTCTGAATTAAGCAGAAAGCTCTCACCCAGTCAAGAGATCAGGGCTAAATCCAACACCGTTTTTTAGCTCACTGCACCATCCCAGTTTCAGAACCTGGCTGTATGCAAATTAGTCTGTTCCTGTCCCAGTGCATGATGGGAACAGGGCAAACCAAACTACAAAAGCCAATTCTTACACTGGGAAGGAAACAAGCTCCCGGGGACCGGTTTCTGGCATTACAGCCGTCTTCGGCCCGGTTTGCTTGAATCCTGATGGTGCAATGAGCAAGGGTCTCACATCTGAGAATACCCTTCCACGCTTAGGGTGGACAAAAATATTTACAACAAGGGGTGGTGAGGGACAGAGTCTCTGAATTAAGCAGAAAGCTCTCACCCAGTCAAGAGATCAGGGCTAGATCCAACACTGTTTTTTAGCTCACTGCACCATCCCAGTTTCAGAACCTGGCTGTATGCAAATTAGTCTGTTCCTGTCCCAGTGCATGATGGGAACAGGGCAAACCAAACTACAAAAGCCAATTCTTACACTGGGAAGGAAACAAGCTCCCGGGGACCGGTTTCTGGCATTACAGCTGTCTTCGGCCCGGTTTGCTTGAATCCTGATGGTGCAATGAGCAAGGGTCTCACATCTGAGAATACCCTTCCACGCTTAGGGTTGACAAAAATATTTACAACAAGGGGTGGTGTGGGACAGAGTCTCTGAATTAAGCAGAAAGCTCTCACCCAGTCAAGAGATCAGGGCTAGATCCAACACCGTTTTTTAGCTCACTGCACCATCCCAGTTTCAGAACCTGGCTGGATGCAAATTAGTCTGTTCCTGTCCCAGTGCATGATGGGAACAGGGCAAACCAAACTACAAAAGCCAATTCTTACACTGGGAAGTAAACAAGTCCCCGGGGACCGGTTTCTGGCATTACAGCCGTCTTCGGCCCGGTTTGCTTGAATCCTGATGGTGCAATGAGCAAGGGTCTCACATCTGAGAATACCCTTCCACGCCTAGGGTGGACAAAAATATTTACAACAAGGGGTGGTGAGGGACAGAGTCTCTGAATTAAGCAGAAAGCTCTCACCCAGTCAAGAGATCAGGGCTAGATCCAACACCGTTTTTTAGCTCACTGCACCATCCCAGTTTCAGAACCTGGCTGTATGCAAATTAGTCTGTTCCTGTCCCAGTGCATGATGGGAACAGGGCAAACCAAACTACAAAAGCCAATTCTTACACTGGGAAGGAAACAAGCTCCCGGGGACCGGTTTCTGGCATTACAGCCGTCTTCGGCCCGGTTTGTTTGAATCCTGATGGTGCAATGAGCAAGGGTCTCACATCTGAGAATACCCTTCCACGCTTAGGGTGGACAAACATATTTACAACAAGGGGTGGTGAGGGACAGAGTCTCTGAATTAAGCAGAAAGCTCTCACCCAGTCAAGAGATCAGGGCTAGATCCAACACCGTTTTTTAGCTCACTGCACCATCCCAGTTTCAGAACCTGGCTGTATGCAAATTAGTCTGTTCCTGTCCCAGTGCATGATGGGAACAGGGCAAACCAAACTACAAAAGCCAATTCTTACACTGGGAAGGAAACAAGCTCCCGGGGACCGGTTTCTGGCATTACAGCCGTCTTCGGCCCGGTTTGCTTGAATCCTGATGGTGCAATGAGCAAGGGTCTCACATCTGAGAATACCCTTCCACGCTTAGGGTGGACAAAAATATTTACAACAAGGGGTGGTGAGGGACAGAGTCTCTGAATTAAGCAGAAAGCTCTCACCCAGTCAAGAGATCAGGGCTAGATCCAACACCGTTTTTTAGCTCACTGCACCATCCCAGTTTCAGAACCTGGCTGTATGCAAATTAGTCTGTTCCTGTCCCAGTGCATGATGGGAACAGGGCAAACCAAACTACAAAAGCCAATTCTTACACTGGGAAAGAAACAAGCTCTCGGGGACCGGTTTCTGGCATTACAGCCGTCTTCGGCCCGGTTTGCTTGAATCCTGATGGTGCAATGAGCAAGGGTCTCACATCTGAGAATACCCTTCCACGCTTAGGGTGGACAAAAATATTTACAACAAGGGGTGGTGAGGGACAGAGTCTCTGAATTAAGCAGAAAGCTCTCACCCAGTCAAGAGATCAGGGCTAGATCCAACACCGTTTTTTAGCTCACTGCACCATCCCAGTTTCAGAACCTGGCTGTATGCAAATTAGTCTGTTCCTGTCCCAGTGCATGATGGGAACAGGGCAAACCAAACTACAAAAGCCAATTCTTACACTGGGAAGGAAACAAGCTCCCGGGGACCGGTTTCTGGCATTACAGCCGTCTTCGGCCCGGTTTGCTTGAATCCTGATGGTGCAATGAGCAAGGGAATGTGAGCTAGGCATGATAATACAAACTTTCAACTGTTTAGACAGCAGCTGGGTTAATAGTAAAATCTCTTTGTTATTTGCTTGGCTGATGGCCTCACTGTGCATACTGCCTGCTAGTTAACCAGCCAGCAAGTGAATACTGAAGTTTCTTTGCTATTTGAACAGATGCTGGCCAAACAGCACATAATTCCTGCTATGGAGTAAATGGATGGGTAAACAAAGAAGTGTCTTTGCAATTTACAAGGCTGGCATCTAACTAGTACATAATGTCAGCTATTTAGTCTGCAGCCACGAAAATAGTGATATTTATTTGCTATTTACATGACAAGTAGCTAAATTAATTAAAGTAATTAAAGTAATTAATTTCTGGTATGTTAACAGCAGCGCAGTAAATAAACAAGTTTTATTTCCATTTATATGATCACTGGGCAAATTGCTTATAATCACTGCTATTTTGACAGCAGGCAGGAAAAGAGTGATGTTTTCTGGGAGTTTGCGCAGTCAGTGGATAAATAGTGCACAATGTTTGCTAGTTCCCATTGGCCAGGTGATTAGTGAAGTTTCTTTGCTATTTGCTTCACCACTTGCCAAAACCCACATAACCTCTGGCATCTAGCCACTGGCCAGGCGAATAATAAAGTTTCAGGGCTAGTTGCATGACTGGCAGCCAAAGCATACATAATCTCTGCCCTTTAGATAGTGGCCCAGTACATATTGAAATTTCCAGTGCTATTTGCACGGCCGCCAGGCAAACAGGGCACAATCTCTACTATTTAACCTCAACCGAATAAGTAGTGAAGCTTTTCTGCTACTTTCCTAGCTGCTCGCCAAGCAGTGCAGAATCTCTGCTATTTAGGCAGCCAGCCACAGGCGAATGGTGAAGTTTCTCAGCTTCATGCATGGCCGCTGATTTAGCCATAGGCCAAGTAAATAGAAGGAAAATGTTCTATTTACCCTGTGCCTGGTTAAATAGCCACTATCAGATGAATTTGTTTTCTAGGCCCACTGCAGGCCCCTACTTACATGAGCTTTAAAGCTTCCTTTCTGATTAAACCCAAACCTAGCTAATTTGTGGATGTGCTTAATGTTCCTATATAATTTTTGGAAATATATGCTGCTTGTGTAATGAATATTTTCTACATTGGTGGCTAAAAGAGTCACTTGCATTCTGCTCTTATAATATTGATGCTGGGAAAACCGAATAACACAATACGGAAACTTTTGTGCTCCATAAAAAAAACCTAATAGATACATTGGGGCTCATTTCCGAGCCCTGTATGACACCGGAGCATCACTTTTATTGATGCTCAGGAGGCACACACTGATGAGCCATATCTACAAGGTCACGTAAAGCCACCCTGATTGGCTTTTCATTGCCTCATAGATATGGTGTGAGGCAACACAGCGCATGTCACTGCGTTGCCTCACACTGCGATATGGAGGCATGCCATGGGTGTTACGGATACTGTTCCCATGTAGCACCCACGGTATTTGACACATTTCCAGATTTACAACATTCTAATGACATGGGAATGTGTCAATAGCCTACGCCTCCACAGGGGTTGTGCATTGATTGTTTTTGTGAAGGAAGGTGTCCCTTCCTGCCAAAAACAACCTGATTTCAATGAAAGCACCCTTGCACCATGGTGGAAGGGCGCCTGCGTTGGTGCTAGGCAGCCATTTGTTCGCCAGCGCAGTAACAGAGGACAGGAATAGGCTGTATCTCATGGATACTGTGCATTCCTTCCCTTTTCTTTTGATATAGAGAGCACGGCACATTGATGTGGTGCTCTCCCCTGCATCAAATTGTTGTAAATAACCCCAGTTTGTTTCTATTCTGAGTAACAAATGTGGTGTACAATTGCAAAGAGCCCTTCTTCGCCCCATAAGCCCTAATGCATTGAAGGGGGCCAACCAGGTGATGGGGATAGATGTTGACAATCAGGATTCTGATTCAGAGCCTACAGGCAACCTGTTATGTGTGGGCAATATATGACAAATATGTTAAATTTACATTTCAGGCTGTTAGCCAGTTTATCATAATATAACCAGGAAATTACAATTAGGGTTCTTGTGGGAAATGTGGTTGTTGGCTGAGGGGGGATGTGAGCCCTTCTCAGGCAACACCTACAATCCCCTTTAGGGTGCACCACAAACAGTCACAAAATTAAGCTGTGCTTAAACCTCTGGTAGTTTGACTCAAAAGCAGTCAGGCTTAAGTTAAAAGCAATGTGTAAAGTATTTATACAGCAGCACACAAATAGTGATAAAGTGAAAACACAACACAAGAAAAACCCCATATCGATTTAGAAAAATAGAGCAAATATTATGAAATTGTTTCACACCAAAACAATAAAAAATCCAATTAGTAGAACCTGAGTTATGATTTTTTAAAGTTCAAAGTGAAAAATAACACCTAAAAGATCAAAGTGCCAACCGAGGAGATCTAGTCCCGTCAGAGGCCAAGGCTAAGTCTAAAGTTATGGCAGATCTCGATGGAGAGTGGTTCGGATACACAAAGTGTATCCATCTCCAACTCCATCAAAGACATCATCTCCCCGCATGCCATCCCTTCCACCAACTACACGCTGCTGGGAGATCTCAACTTCCACCTCGACAACCAACTGGACCCCAACACCACATCCCTTCTGGACAACCTCCACAACATTGGACTACGCCAAATCATGACAGTGACTGAACCCACGCTCCGAGCAGGACACACCCTCGGCCCCCTCTTCATAACGGGAAACCCCATCACCTTCAGCCACACCAACGAGCTCCCATGGACAGGTTTCTATCAATGAATACCGAATAAAGTATTTTGAAATCTAGAAATCCATGGACCGACCATTGATGCATCCAGTTCCCCTTCAGAACACCCACCATCCACAGACACCAGCACCTGCTTCCACGAAGAAACGACCAGAATCACCGATGACCAGCTCACCTACTCACTCAGCAACTCCACCCCAACCATCACGGAAAACAAATAACCCAACACAGCAGCCCAAACCCGGCACAGGTGAATCACCGACAGCGCCAATACTATAGCCCACCTCAAGAAAAACAACAACACCCATGCCAAAAAAGCCAGATGGTGCACCACCGAACTTCAAGATTCAAGACGTATCTGCCGCCGCCTCGGAAGACCTGGAGGAACACCTTACAACAACTTTAGAGCTGCTACCAACGCCCACCACCAACTCATCAGAAAAATGAGCAAACAAGTGATCGAAGACAGAATCACGGCACACACACACAACAGCAAAGAACTCTTCAACATCATCAAGGAGTTCGCCCAACCCACCAGTGAGTCAACTGACATTCCTCCCTCACAGGACCTCTGTGACAAACTCAGCACCTTCTTTCACCACAAAATCAAGAACATCTATGACAACTTCAACATAGACAGCCAACACACGGAACCCCCACCAACCACCCCCGACCCCCCCAACGTCAATGCTTGACAGATGGACAGCCCTCACCACCGAAGACACACTAAAGGTGATGAAGTAAATCCACTCCGGGGCCCTCACGGCCCCAGGATCTTCAACAGAGCCACTGGCACCATCGCACCCATGTTCCGCCTTACCATCAACCGCTCCTTGGCGACCGCCTCACTCCCCCATGACTGGAAACACGATGAGGTCAACCCCCTCCTGAAGAAACCCTCGGCGGACCCCACCGACCTCAAAAACTACAGACCCATCTTCCTGCTCCCGTTCCCAGCGAAAGTCATCGAGAAAGCCATCAACTGCCAACTCGCCACCTTCACCGAAGAGCACAACATCCTTGACTCCTCCCAATCCAGTTTCAGGAAAAACCACAATACGGAAACCGCCCTCCTCGCTGCAACAGACGACATCGCACCCTACTGGACAAAGGAGAAACAGCAGCCCTGATCCTCCTCGACCTCTCAGCGGCATTCGACACAGTCTCCCACCGCACCCTAATACGCAGATTACATGATGCAAGGATCCAGGACAAGGCCTCGACTGGAACAGTTCCTTCTTCTCCGGCAGTGGGTCATACTCCCCCCTTTCCCCTCGGACCCTACACCAACCACCTGCGGAGTCCCTCAGGGGTCCTCCCTCAGCCCGATGCTCTTCAACGTCTACATGGCTCCGCTCGCCCCCATCGTCAGAATCTACGGACCCAAAATTGTGTCATACACAGATGACACCCAACTCATCCTCTCCCTACCCAATAAACCCAACACCGACAGACAAAAAGTTCAAGAAGATATGGAAGCCGTCACCAAATGGATGAAAAACAGCTGCCTACAACTAAACACCAACAAGACAGAGGTACTCATCATGGGCCCAAACCCTGATGCCTGGAACGACACTTGGTAGCCCCCTGCCCTCGGAAACCCGCCCACCCCCATGGACTACACACTCAACCTGGGAATCATCCTATACTCCAAGCTCAAAATGGTCCACCAGATCAACTCTGTCTCATCCTCTTGCTTCTACACCCTCCGCCCCCTGTGTAAGACCGTCAAATGGATCCCCCTTGAACACAGAAAGACTGTTACTCATGCCCTGGTCACCAGCAGACGAGGACGAGTTGGAACAAGTTAAGTTATTTTGATTATCGATCACTAATGTATGCTGAAGATGTAAGATGTTTAGAAATGGTTAACATGGTAATGACTATATGTTTTATTCATTTGTTAGCACCCGTAGATGAAGGGCGCTTGTAGCCCAAAATGCATTGGGTCCTTTTTTAAATAAACGCTGCTTTGACCAAACTGGTGCATCTGTTGTGTTTTAGCAAGAGGTCCGAAGGGCACAGCTTTAACATTAGAAAACTTGAAAAATGGTACAATAACCAGTGTGTGGATGAAAGTATATTATGGATGGAAAATTTAGGTGTAAAAAGGATAGAGTACGTGATTAAACATGGAGTACATTTGGGATAACGAAGAAATGTCAGCCAAAGTGGTGCAACTCAGCTGTGCGATCGTCTTTTCAGGCAAGATGATGTCCTAGTTAATGATGTTGTTTTGGTGCCTTTGGGCGTGGCACCTAACCGGTATGCACGCACTCTTGAAAATTTAATGGAGAAGCACGGATTACATTTAAAAAAAAGGTGTGCATCCCACCCCTTTAATTGTAACTTTCTAAAAGTGGCATTTTCATAATTTACCAATAAAGAGATTTTTAAATTACAATTCTTCAGATATGAAATATGACTTTCCTACCAGCTCCTGATCAAAAGTTAGCACTTATGAAATGTAAAATGTTAACCCAATGTTATCCTATGGGAGAGGTATGCCGCACAGTAGTGAACAATTAATGTGTTTTCACTGCCAGGACATGTAAAGCTTAAAAGCACTTGTCCAACTTTTAAGTACAATGCACATTATGGGCTGAACAGGATCTACCTTAGGGGTGAAATATATATTAACAAGCAATGGAATAGCCAATAGGTCTCACCTTTAGGACCTTATAAGTGTTTAGCCATGCAACAGTGGATATTGTTGCACCAAGGTTATTGTACTGCATAACTAACTACTTATAAGGTCCCAAAGGTGAGACCTATTGGCTATGCCATGCCCCCAAATTCAAAAGTGGGCAGCTTAGGCTGATTGGTCGCTTCTATGGCTACTAAAGTCAAATTCAACGTGAAGCTTTAGAAATAGATGTGCATTTAAGAAAGTGACATCCTGGCAGGTTCCTCCAGCTTAAACGGAAGTGCCGCTAATTGCTGTGAGCCCGATTCACAGAACTAACTTAAGACAAAATCCTAAACTTACTACCATTCTGGTATTCACAGAAGGCACTTACTCATTCATTTCGGTATTCACAGAAGTTAGGAGTCCTAACTTTAGGACTCCTAAATTCCTTCTGTGAATACCAAAATGAGTAAGTCCCTTCTGTGAAGACCAAAATGAGCAAGTGCCTTCTGTGAACACCAAAATGGTAGTAAGTTTAGGATTTTGTCTTAAGTTAGTTCCGTGAATCGGGCCCTGTGAAAGGAGGCCAGTCAACATGCCGCTCAGATAGAAGAAATTATGTGTTGCTAACTTAATCTAAGAATTCACAACCTAAAACCCATCGCTCTGAGCAAACGGCGTGGAGGGAAAGCAGCGGCGAGATTAGGACAATGCAGCCCACTCTCCACCCCTGTAGAGAGCAGCTTGTCAGGTACCTAATCTGAAAATAGTCACCTGCAGGTGAAGAACATCCGGAGAGACGAAAGAGAGAAAGGCGTCAGGCCCGGCACCCTGTGCTTGTCGGTGCCAGATTACATTTCCACAGCAGCTGCTTCTTTTGTCTACTTTCAGTGAAGCATATCCAGCCTAAAGTGTAATTTAATCTGCTGTAAACCCAAGTGTCAGGCACTTAGATGGCAGCTAAAAGAGCCTCTCTCAGATAACTGAGTGACACTTGCTAATAATAGCCTAGGCATTAAGAGGGCAAAGGTGGAAATTTTCTGTAACCAAAGAGGGGGCACTGTATGGGAACGGAGCAGCATGGCCAGTCCCAGCTCCCCGGGCAAGGGGAACAGCATGTGGTCCGAGCTCACCCGGGCTCCCATGTGATTATCAAATCAAATCAAATCAGGAATATTTATTTAGCGCACATATCACCCAGAAGTCTCATGGTGCTTGCAGAATACGCAGGAGTTGGTCTAGATAGGAGTCAGTTAATTTTCAAATAGCCAAGTTTATAGCTCCCTGCGAAAACCATTAAGATCAGAAACAATACATAGATGTAATGGCAGCTTGTTCCAGAAAGTCGGAGTGAGAAATGAAAAAGATCTCCCTCCCTTTCTTATGGCACGCATCTTGAGGGGAGTTAGAAGGGATTTGTTGCTGGATCTTAGAGCCCTGAATGGCCGGTACCAACTGAGTTTCTTTTTCAAGTAGTCGGGACCAATGCCGCACATGTTCTTATGTGTTAGGCAGATAATCTTGAAACGAGTACGCTTCCTAACAGGAAGCTAATGAAGAAGTCTCAAGTTTGGAGCCGTAGGGTATCCCATTGTGAGATTCAGCACTAGCCTGGCAGCAGTATTCTGCAGGACTTGGAGCCTAGTAAGAAGATCTTCATTTATTGAAGACAGCAAAGCGTTTCCATAGTCTATGCGGTTGATAATCAGACCTTGGACTGTGACCGTTCAAGCAGCCAGGAAACACTATAAAGCTAAAATATCTGAAAGAAAGGCTAATTTGCTCTCTGAACAGAGGGAATTATTGGTGATTAGCTCAAAAAACCTTTTTGGGCCGCCGTCAGAAAAACGAGAGAAATGGGCAAGAAGCTTAGCCAAATCAGTTGTAATATCACACGTGATGTATGGGAGACTCATTTCTCTAAAATGTATGCAGCCCCACTAGAGGAACACCCTATTTCAAACCTAGGACAATCGTGCGGCCTACAGATCGAAGCACACAAAGTTAAAATAGCCATAAAAGAGAGTCTGGGAAACAAGGCACCCGGTCCTGATGGCCTTCCTATAGACATTATTAAGCATAATGCTGATTTATGGACACCAATACTTCTTAATATCTTTAACAGTCTTCCAACAGCAGCTATGCCGGCCACATGGGCAACCAGTATTATCGTTCCAATTGATAAAAAGGGAGATAGGTCAGAACCAGCTAATTATCGCCCAATATCCCTTTTGGATAATACTTTAAAAATTTTGGGACGTATAATCTACAATAGAGTACTCGAATGGGCGGAAGATGCAGACTTCCTGGACCCTTGCCAGATGGGATTCAGGAGTGGGGTAGGAACAGTGGAGCAATGTCTGAATCTGAAACTAATAATTGATAAGTACAGCATTGCTAGATCATCCCCTACCTACCTTGCTTTTATGGATCTCTCATCCGCTTTTGACTTAGTGAATAGATCCAAACTTAGGTCAATCCTATCACATAATGGCCTAGATGATACCCTTGTGAGATTCCTTGCCTATCTCCATACCGACTTGAAAGCACGGGTACGAATTGGGATGGGTGGAGAAGTCTCAGGAGCCATTGGCATAGGCAGGGGGTGAGACAGGGGTGCCTTTTTAGCACCCCTGTTGTTCATCATCTATATTAATGGTTTATCTAATTGCTTGAAAAAAGTCACAACAGATGTTCCGATAATTCTAGGGAAACCTTTACCAGTGCTCTTATACGCAGACGATGCAGTGCTTATGGCCCGCACACCTAATGCTCTTCGTCTGCTTGTACATAGTTTTGTGAATTTCATGGAGGGCCTGGATTTGAGGGTCAATTTAAAAAAATCTTTTATCATGTCCTGTGGTCCCGGCAAAAGGAAACTCAACACCATACAGATAGGTACAGATAAACTAGAATCTGTTCCTACATTTCCCTATCTAGGGTTGGTTTTCGCTGCGAACGGCTCGTGGAGTGGGCATTTGGCCCACGCCACGAGCAAGTTCTCGAAAGCCACCAATTCTGTTTTGAGTCTTCCTCGCCCAAAGAAAATTGGTGCCACTAAGGCTATTTTAAAGATTTTTAAATTGCAGTGCTCACCTGTTGCCTCGTATGGAGCGGAGGTCTGCGGGTCGGGAAGCTGCCATTGTATCCAACGAGAGGAAAGTCGCTTCTGCAGGAAAATGTTGGGCGCCCCGATCTCATCCTCTGATTTTATTTGCCATAGCGAATTAAATCTTTCATATATAAGTGATTTTATTAGAGCCAGACCAGCACTTTTTTGGATTAGAGTCTGGAGGAATAATGCCTCCGTTCTCACACAAAATATTATAAAGGACTGTTTAAACTGTGATCATGGAATGGTGATTCCATGGCTCTTAGAAGTTTCTAAATCACTTATTGCAGTGGATAGAGGCACCTTGTTTACTGATCCTATGTCAATTGAAATCAAGGATAAACTTGAGGTCAAAAATGCACTGTATGCACTTTATAACATTGAAAGGATAGGAAGAGAATTGCAGAAATCAAGTGTTGTAAAATACCTAGGGAATGAATTGTGCAGACAACCCCTCCCGAACTATCTGTCCCTTCCTACGACTAGTTGGGAGAGATCACTTCTGTTTCGTTTAAGGGCGGGTACAGTAACATTTTTGTTGTCTTTCCCTTTGGGGTATCGCCATAGTGCTGATTTTAATCCGTGCCCCTGTGATCGTGTTAGTACACAAGATGATTTGCACTTCCTATTCTTCTGTAAATTTTATCTTAGATTTATTAAATTGCTTTTAACTCCTTATTTTAAAAAACACAGACCACTCTCACTTAAAGAATCGTATAGTATGTTGGTTTCCCTGGATACTGATGAACTAATCTTTCGCACTAGCACTTTTTTAAGACTGGCTATACGAGTGCGTAAAATCCCTGAAAATAGAAAGTAGTCCTATTGGAGCTTACTGCACTATATTGTAATTGTATGGAACCCTATATCATGAAATATTTTTTATATTATAATACTTTTTCTCTTCGTATGTATGCATATTTTAATGAATTGCTGTTTTTATCTGTGGTACTTTTAGGAATTTTATGAAATTCGAATAAAGGTCTTTTGAACTTGAACAGACCTTGGACTTATGGCTTCCTGGCTTCCATCTGGAGCTATTTAAAAACTTTGCACAAGTTTCGTACGATGCCAAAGCAGGAGCCAATTAGGTGATTAACCTGATCTTTCATTGACAATTGATTATCTATTTGGATACCTAAGTTCCGGACTGATTGTCTAGGCACTGGGCAGTGGCAGAGGGTTTGGGGCCACCTGTCACTTGACCAGTATTCATGGGCTTTGCCAAAGTGAACTATCTCATTTTTTCCTCCGTTTAGTTGTAGGTGACTTAAATTCACTCATCTATCGATATGGGTCATGCAATCTTTAAAACTTGATTTCGTGTCTGTTGGGGCTGGGCCAAGGGTGAGCAGAACCTGAGTGTCATTGGCATATGACACTACATCAAAGCCAATAGGATCGGATCACCTTGGCCAATGGAGTCACTTATAGATTAAAGAGTGTCGGGCTCAATATAGAGCCCTGTGGCACTCCAATCCTAACTGGCCTTTTGCTTGAGACAATGTCACCGATCTGAACGGCTGTGACTCGATCCTTTAGATTGCTCCTGAGCCCTTTTTGGGCCTTCACTCGTACACCAATCTCCCAGCGCCTTAGATCTAAAATGGTGTGGGAGATGGTGTCAAAGGCAGCAGATTGATCTAGCAGGACGAGAATAGATGAGTGTCCTCTGTCCAATGCTAGCCTGATGTTATCTGTGACCTCTACCAATGCTGTTTCAGCACTATGGGCGGCCCTGAAACCAGACTGTGATGAGTCCAGTAAACCATGGCTCTCTAGATGAATAACGAGCTGTCGGTTGACCAATGATTCAAGCATTTTCCCAAAATAAGGGAGAAGCGAGATTGGGCGATAGTTAGTTAAACTTTTAGGGTCTGCAGTGGATTTATTTAAGATGGGCTCGAAAAGTTAAAATAAGTCATAATTCTTTGCCAGGAGTACTAGTATAAGGTCCTTATTGGATGCAGCTGAACACTGATTAATTGTGCCCTGTAAAAACTCTGTCTACATCTTCCAGCCATATTTGCTGTGCGTTAGCGGCTTTGGTGTACTTTTTCAAGTGTATATTCAACTAACACTGCTTATATATTTTAATTTATGAATAATCAGTGTTTTATACAATGCGTGGCTAAGATATGATATCTCAAAGTACAAGAAGTTAATTCAGCCTTTTGTTTTGTTATTTGGTAGTACAGCCACGCGGTTGTGCGGTAAAAGCTGTGTGCATCTGTCAGGGAAAAGGGCATTGTGTGCTAAGGTATACAAGATGCTCGTTCATCAATAAACTATCAAAATATCGATGATCCCTGCAAGAAACAGACGGCTGGCTTTGGAGAGCAATGCCGGTTGGGGAAACCACCCGCATAGCCTCACTCCGGATAGCAACAGAGTGCCCTCTCCCAGCCGGACACCTCTACTGAAACCTCACCACCTCACTTGCTCCTTTCAACACTTCTCTTGCCTGTTTCTGCACCCTGTTGCTTCATTCTGCACTTTCCAAGCTTCTTTCTGCACCTGTCTTGCTTCTTTCTGCACCCCTGTTGCCTCTTTCTGTACCTCTTTAGCTTCTTTCAGCACTTTTCCTGCCTTTTTCTGCTTTTTCTGCACCTCTCTTCCCTCTTTCTGCATATCTGTGGCCCCTTCTGCACTCCATTTGCCTCTTTCTGCACCCCTGTTGTCTCTTTATGTACTCGTTTTCCCTCTTTCTGTACCTTTCCTGCCTGTTTTTGCACCTCACTTGCCTCTTTGTGCACATCTCTTACTTGTTTCTGTACTTCTCTTGTCTCTTTCTGCACCCCGTTGCTTCATTCTGCACTTTCCATGCTTCTTTCTGCACCTGTCTTGCTTCTTTCTGTACCCCTGTTGTCTATTTATGTACCTCTTTTGCCTCTTTCTGCACTTTTCTTGGCTTTTTCTCCACATCTCTTCCCTCTTTCTGCACGTCTGTTGACTCTTTCTGCAACTCATTTGCTTCTTTCTGCATCCTTCTTGTCTCTTTCTGCACTCATCTTCCCTCTTTCTGTACATTTACTGCCTGTTTCTGAATCTCACTTGTCTCTTTCTGCACTTTTATTGCTTCTTTCTACACCTCTGTTGTTCCTTTCAGCAATTCTCTTGCCTCTTTGAGCACTTCTTTTGCCTGTTTCTGCACCTCTCTTGCCTCTTTTTGCACCTCTGTTGGCTCTTTCTGCATCTCACTTGTTCCTTTCTACACTTCTCTTGACTCTTTCTGCACCTCTGTTGCTTCATTCTGCACTTTCCACGCTTCTTTCTGCACCTGACTTGCTTCTTTCTGCACCCCTGTTGTCTCTTTATGTACCTCTATTGCCTCTTTCTGCACTTTTCTTGTGATTTTCTCCACCTCTCTTCCCTATTTCTGCAGGTCTGTTACCTTTTCTACACCTCATGTGCTTCTGTAGGCACCCCTGTTGTCACTTTCTGCACTTGTCTTCCCTCTTTCTGTACCTTTCCTGCCTGTTTTTGCATCTCAATTGCCTCTTTCTGTACTTTTCTTGCTTCTTTATACACCTCTGCTGCTTCTTTCAGCAATTCTCCTTCCTGTTTCCTTACCTCTCTTGCCTCTTTTTGCACCTCTGTTAGCTCTTCATGCACCTCACCTACTCCTTTTTACACTTTTCTTGCCTCTTTCTGCACCCCAGTTGCTTTAATCTGCAATTTCCATGCTTCTTTCTGTACCTGTCTTGCTTCTTTCTGCACCCCTGTTGTCTCTTTCTGCACTAGTATTCCCTATTTCTGTACCTTTCCTGCGTGTTTTTGCATCTGTCCTTCCTCTTTCTGCACTTTTCTTGCTTCTTTCCACACCTCTGTTGATTCCTTCAGCAATTCTCTTGCCTCTTTGTGCACTTCTCTTGCCTGTTTCTGCACTTCTCTTGTTTCTTCCTTCATCCCTGTGGCTTCATTCCGCACTTTCCATGTTTCTTTCTGCACCTGTCTTGCTTCTTTCTGCACCCCTGTTGACTCTTTCTGCACCTCTTTTGCCTCTTTCTGTACTTTTCTCGCCTTTTTCTGCACCTCTCTTCCCTCATTATGCACATCTGTTGCCTCTTTCTGCTAACCCTGGGCGAAGGACTTCGCTACGCCCAAGAAGTGGGCATAGTGTTGCCTATTTCGCCCTTTGCAAAGTAGGCGAAGCAGGCAACACTACGCCCACTCCTTGGGCGTAGCGAAGTTGCCCGCCACCCGCCTCCCTCCCGCCCTCCCGAACATACCTAATTTTAGTAAATGGGCAAATAAAAATAAATAAAAGGCACTTACCATATCCGCTGCGTCCCGGGGCCGTGCATGCACATTGGTTATCAAGACGGCAGCGTGAACGAGCAGAGGGAGCCCCGGGACGCAGCGGACAAGGTAAGTTTCTTTTATTTATTTTTATTTGCCCATTTACTAAAATTAGGTATGTAGGGGAGGGGGGCATGCGGCGAGTAGTGGGGCTACGCAAAGTGAATGAATGGGTGATTTATAATGCGCAAAACTTAACCCCAAGGGGCATCAAGGCGCAGATAACAGACAGATAGACAGAACAAAGCAGAAATAGAATATAGACAAGGTTAGTAGGATTGGGTAAAGCGCCATGTCTTTAAGAGTTTACGAAAGATCGGCAATGAGGGTTGACCGGACAATTCTGGCGGGAGCGAGTTCCATTGTCTGGGGGCTGGAAGGGAGAATGCTCTTCCTCCCCATCTTGCCTTGTTAAATCTAGGTATGGTGAGCAGGTTTCTGGAGGAGGAGCGAAGGGATCTGCTGGGGATATAGGGGCTAACTAAAGATTTAATTCCTTCAGAACCTGACCCAAATACCACCATGTGGGCCAGACATAGAAGTTTTAAGGAAATCCTGGCTTGGATAGGTAGCCAGTGGAGATCTTTTCTGGCCCTAGTGGCTGATGAGCCCCTAGGCAGGTTGAGGACCAGCCTGGCGGCGGCATTCTGGGCCACCTGGAGACGCTGGATCGATTTTTTATTATTGCCACCATAGAGCGCATTACAATAGTCAAGCCTGGAGGCTGCCAGGGCTACCGTTGACTGTTTACGTGCCTCCAAGGACAGATAAGGTGCGATCTTTTATAGTGTCCAAATGATAGTGCAACACATGGCCACTGTTTTGTTGACCTGTAGGTCAAATGAAAGGGCCGGATCAATTAATACGCCCAGGTTCCTGGCTGATTATGCCAGCTGGGGCCAATCCCCAAGGGAGACAGGCCACCAATCTTTGTTCCACAACTCATGACTCCCTCCAAAGACCAGGACTTCGGTCTTCTCCCCGTTAAGTTCAAGAGGGTTACGTATCATCCATAATGCTACGGCTTCCATACATGCTCTAAATCTGGGGGCGGAGTCTTGTGTTGGCTGAGAGGTGGAAACGATGATCTGGGTATCGTCGGCATAAGAAAGTACCTGATATCCAAAAGGGTAAACAGTCATAATATCTATTCCAAAATATAGAATGGACATAATATCGAAGTAAAAATATAGAATGGACAAAATATCAAATGGACACAATATAGTGGTTACAAATATCGAATTTAAGGTAAGTAATATCGATTTTCAAAATATAGAAGTCAAAATATCGAAATATACAATATAGGCATTTAATATATCGATTTTTTAATAATATAGTTTTTTTTAAAGTGTTTTGTATGTTAGTATATGTGTGAAAAGTGTATATTAATTTTTGTAATGTATGTTTAATGTATTTTAAGTAATGAATTTTATGTTATTTAATTTTTGCGTAATTTAATTCTGTAGTGGGTTGTGGGTGTATAGGGGAATAGGGTGGGAGGTAATTTAATTGTAATTAATTAAATATTTGTATTTATTTATTGGTATTCATTTTGAATTTATTGTTCTTTTGTAATTGGTAATTAATTTTTATTAATTGCCAATTAATTTGTATTAATTGATTAATTGTTAATTATGTTAATTTTCTAAATTTATTTTCTGTAGCGGTTGTGGGTTTATAGGGGAATAGGGTGGGAAGTAATTTAATTGTAATAAAGTAAATATTTTTTTTTCTTTTATTCGTATTGATTTTAAATTTATTGTTAATTAATTTTTAATAGGTAATTAATTTCTATTAATTGGCAATTCATTTTTATTAATTGGTAATTATTTTGTATTAATTAAATATTTGATAATTATGATAATTGTATTAATGTATTTTCTGTAGTGGGATGTGGGTTTATAGGGGAATAGGGTGGGAAGTAATGTAATTGTAATTAATTACATATTAAAAATACTTTTTGTGTATTGATAATTAATTTACTGTTAATTTTTAATTGGTATTAATTTTTATTATTAATTAGTTTGTGTTATTTAAAATTAATTCGTTGTTGAATAATTATGAGTAGGTTATTCATTTTTAATAACTAATATGTAGTTGAATTTCTAATTAATTATTACATAATATTAAATTGGTTCTTAATTTCAATTAATGTTTTATTGGTATTGATATTTAATTTATTTTTAATAATATATTAAATCATTACTTTCCCTACTGTTAAACTCACTGGAGTGGGAATAGTAATGTTCACCCTCCCGCTATCCAATGCTTTCCCTACTGTTGCACTCTCTGGAGTGGGAATAGTATTTTTTACCCCTACGCTATCCAACGCTTTCCCTACTGTTGCACACTCTGGAGTTGGAATAGTAATTTTTACCCCTACGCTATCCAAAGCTTTCCCTACTGTTGCACTATCTGGAGTGGTAATAGTAATTTTCACACTCCTGCTATCCAATGCTTTCCCTACTCTTGCACTCTCTGGAGTGGGAATAGTATTTTTTACCCCCTACGCTATCCAATGCTTTCCCTACTGTTGCACTCTCTGGAGTGGGAATAGTAATTTTTACCCCTACGCTATCCAATGCTTTCCCTACTGTTGTACTCTCTGGAGTGGAAATAGTAATTTATACCCTTCCAATATCCAATGCTTTCCCTACTGTTGCACTCTCTGGAGTGGGAATAGTAATTTTTACCCTTATGCTATCCAACGCTTTCCCCACTGTTGCACTCCCTGGAGTGGGAATAGTAATTTTTACCCCTATGCTATCCAACGCCTTCCCTACTGTTGCACTCTCTGGAGTGGGAATAGTATTTTTTACCCCTACGCTATCCAACGCTTTCCCTACTGTTGCACTCACTGGAGTGGGAATAGTATTTTTTACCCTCCCGCTATCCAACGCTTTCCCTACTGTTGCACTCTCTGGAGTGGGAATAATAATTTTTACCCTTACGCTATCCAACGCTTTCCCTACTGTTGCACTCACTGGAGTGGGAATAGTATTTTTTACCCCTAGGCTATCCAACGCTTTCCCTACTGTTGCACTCACTGGAGTGGTAATATTAAATGTTACCCTCCTGCTATCCTATGGTAAAATATTGTACATTTTTTATTAATAACTTAAATTAATTATATCTTAATTTTATGGTTATTTGAGTATTTTTAAGTATGTTTTAGTTAATTATATTTATTATTTCATTAATTTTAAATTACTTTTAAGACATTTAAAAAAATTCGATATTTTGACTGACTATATTTTTTACAGACTATATTTTGGATTCGATATTTTTGTACTTACTTGTTTGTAGATAGGAATTCGATATTTTGGCATTCTATATTTTGGTGACTATATTTTGGTAAGTCTATATTTGGCATTCTATATTATGTCAGTGATCCATCCAAAAGATCATACAATTTTAGCAAAAGGGGTCACATTTATGTTGAACAGTACAGGGCTCAGAGCTGAGCCCTGTGGGACCCCATATTGCACCGCCTGAGAGGAAGACAAACATTTTCCCAGTTTTTCTCTTTGTTGTCTCTGATGCAGGAAAGAGGAGAGAAGATTCAGAGCACTTCCCTCGACCACTGTCTCCCTCAGTCTGTCAACCAGGATTGAAGGGGACAGGGTGTCGAAGGCCACCGTGAGATCCAACAGAACCAACAGAGCGGTTTGGCCTCTGTCTACCTCTGACCTGATGTTGTTAACAACCACAGTGAGGGCCGTCTCTGTACTATGGGCCGCACGGAACCCATGTTGGGAGACGTCCAAAAGATTTTCAGTCTCCAGGAATGAGGTCAGGTGACCGTTGAGGTATGCTTCAAGTATTTTGACCGGGGCAGGGAGTAAAGAAATGGGCCTAAAATTTTTCAGGACTTCAGGATTCAAGGAGGCTTTTTTTAGCAGAGGTTTAACCACTGCGGTTTTCCAGGCTACAGGATAAATCCCTTCGGTAATGGCCATATTCATAATCTCCAATAGAGGAGGAAGAACAACCTCTCTGCATGCCTTAAGAGTTTTTAAGGGGCAGGGGTCTAGGGGGGAACAGGACTTGGTAGTGTCAAGGAGACAGTTAAGTTCTTCCAGTGACATCTTAGGGAAGTTAGTCAAGCGGGAGCAAAAACTTGCTTCCGAGACCGCAGACATAACCAGGCAATGGGGTGAGAGTGAAGTGGATGGTTGCCCGGTGTTCAGCTCCAAGTTTAGCTTTTCTAGTGCAGTGTGTATGTCGGCTATTTTTGTATGAAAGAAATTCTCAATGTTATCACATAGCTCCTGTGTCTCAACCACTGAATTAACGGCCCTGGGTGCGGATAGGGAGTTGATGATTTTAAAAAGCTCTCTCGAAGATTTAAGCTCAGCAGTGGTATTAATAAAATAGGTCCTTTTTTCCTCTGTTATCGCCCTTTTGTATTATTTTATGGCCAGTGTGTGCTGGCTTCTCTCAGGTGCATTGGGTTGAGCAAACCAGGATCTTTCTTTTTGTCTACATTTCTGCCCTAGCAGTCTCAATCGTTCAGAGTACCAAGGGGCAGAGGGACTCTTCCTGGCAGAATAATGTTTTTTAGGCGGTGCTAGGGTGTCCATAGCCGTGCTCAATGCCATGGACAAACTACGAGCAGCGACATTAGGATCTGGCGCGTGGGAGGAAATGACCTCTGTCAGGAAAGGAGCTAAGGAACTGTTGTTAACCTCTCTAAAATTTCTTATGGTTTCCCATGTATTGGCATTTTTAGGTATCGGGGAAGGTGTGATTAGATGGAAGGGAACTCCCCAGTGGTCTGACCAGGATAGCGGGATCGGAGGTTCAGTCCCTACCCTATTGTCATTGGAGAAGATACCATCTAACGTGTGCCCGCAAGGTGCGTGGGACCATCTACCCGTTGGCTACAGGCCACAGGCATTCAGGCCCTCCACCAGCACCATCGTGTCAGGGTCATCAGACTTCTCCAGGTGAAAATTAAAATCACCCAGGAGGGTTAGCTGAGGCCTGTTGATAAATGGCTCTAAGATCTCATGTATGTCATGAGCAAATGGGGCCCTGGGACCCGGGGGCCTATAGCAAAGAATGCCAGAGAAAGAAGATGTGGGGGCAAACTGTATGGAGAAGTATAGAGCTTCAAATGTATCCGAGGGGAAGGAAAGGAGGTCAATGCAAGGTGCGTAGGTGGGCTTAGTTTCTCGCCCACTTTGCGTAGCTTCTCGTAGCCCCACTACTCATACTACGCCCAGGGTTACTTTCTGCACTTCATTTGCTTCTTACTGCACCCTTGTTGTCTCTTTCTGTACTCGTCTTCCCTCTTTCTGTACCTTTCCTGCCTGTTTTTGCTCCTCGCTCACCTCTTTCTGCATTTTCCTCACTTCTTTCTACACCTCAGTTACTTCTTTCAGCAAATCTCTTACCTCTTTGTGCACTTTTCTTGCCTCGTTCTGCACCCATGTTGCTTCATCTGCACTTTCCATGTTTTTTTCTGCACCTGTCTTGCCTTTTTCTGCACCCCTGTTGTCTCTTTCTGCACCTCATTTCCTTCTTTCTGCACCCCTGTTGCCTCTTTCTGAAGTTGTCTTTCCTCTTTCTGCACCTTTCCTGCCCGTTTTTGCTCCTCACTTGCCTCTTTCTGCACTTTTCTTGCTTCTTTAAACACCTGTTGCTTCTATCAGCAATTCTTTTACCTCTTTGTGCACTTTCCCAGCCTGCTTCTGCACTTCTCTTGCCTATTTCTGCACCGATGCTTCATTCTGCACTTTCCATGCTTCTTTCTGCACCAGTCTTGCTTCTTTCTACACCCCTGTTGTCTCTTTATGGACCTCTTTCTGTACTTTTCTTGGCTTTTTCTGCATCTCTTCTCTCTTTTTGCATATCTGTTGCCTCTTTCTGCACCTCATTTGCTCCTTTCTGTACCCCTGTTTTCTCTTTCTGCACTCGTCTTCCCTCTTTCTGTACCTTTCCTCCCTGTAATTGCTCCTCACTTGCCTCTTTCTGCACTTGTTTTGCTTCTTCCTGCACCCCTGTTGTCTCTTTTTGCACTCATCTTCCCTCTCTCTGTACCTTTCCTGCCTGTTTTTGCTCCTCATTTGCCTCTTTCTGCACTTTTCTTGCGTCTTTCTATACCTCTGTTGCTTCTTTCAGCAACTCTCTTACCTCTTTGTGCACTTCTCTTACCTATTTCTGAACTTCTCTTGACTCTTTCTGTACCCCTGTTGCTTCATTCTGCACTTTCCATGCTTCTTTCTGCACCTGTCTTGCTTCTGTCTGTACCTCTGTTGTCTCTTTATGTAACTCTTTTGCAGCTTTCTGCCCTTTTCATGGCTTTTTCTGCACTTCTCTTCCTTCTTTCTGCACCTCTCCTGTCTTTTTCTGTACCTCTCTTGACTTTTTGTGCACCCATCCTACCTTTTTCTGCACCCCTCTTGCCTCTCTCTCTGCACCCCTTTCTTCTTTCAGCACCTCTGTTGGTTCTTTCTGCATTGCTATTGCTTCTATATGCACATTACTTGCCTCTTTCTGCACTTCTCTTGCATCTTTCTTTACCCCTATTGCTTCTTTCAGCAATTCTCTTGCCTTTTTGCACTTCTCTTCCTTCTTTCTGTACCCCTCCTGCCTGTTTCTTTACCTCTCTTGCCTCTCTGTGTACCTTTCCTACCCCTCTCCGCACCCCTTTTGCCTCCTATTACACCTCTGTTGGTTATTTCTGCACTGGTCTTGCTTCTTTCTGCGCCTCACTTCCCTCTTTCGGCACTTCACTTGCTTTTTTCTGCACCACTCGCCTCCTTTGGCACCTGTGTTGCGTCTTTCTGCACTTCTCTTGCCTCGTTCTGCACCTCTTAGTTAGAGGTAGTTTTAATCCCCCTGCCCTATTATGTACTAGGGACATACAGGGGAAGTAATTCCAATCACAGGGGTACCCCAACCCACAGTGTATGTAGGTGTTTTTACTGTATTCTAAGTGTCTTTCAGCATAGCACTGGCTCCGCACCTGGTTATTCAGAGTCAGCTACCACCAGTGCTTCTTTGTGCTCCCCACCAGTGTAAGGATCACACCCACCCACCAGTGGATTCCACTTGTTTTTGAAAAACCTCCAGTACCCGTCAGCAAAAAGTTGGGGCACAGGATCAATTTGCAACAAGGTCTCTTTTTGCTCCTCTGTTGGTTCCTTGTGCAAATTACTTGCTTCTTTCTGTACCTTTCTTTGTCTTTCTGTAGTTGTTGCCTCCTTCTGCATTTCTCTTACTTCTTTCTGCACCTTTCTTCCTCTTTCTGTACATGTCCTACCTTTATAGCGATAGCTATAAATTAGCATTTAAAAAACATTTGAAATTCACTGAAAAACCATAGGTTTCAGGGATATTACAGTTA
The DNA here is from genome assembly GCF_964263255.1 of Lissotriton vulgaris. Lineage (NCBI taxonomy): Eukaryota > Metazoa > Chordata > Amphibia > Caudata > Salamandridae > Lissotriton > Lissotriton vulgaris. The sequence continues at coordinate 1,756,696,545 of NC_141695.1, read as the reverse complement.
GAATGTTTTTTAAATGCTAATTCCTAACTATAACACCCCTAAAACCTATGGTTTTTTTCAGTGAATTTGAAAGGTTTTTGAACTAATTCCTAACTATATCAGGCCTGAAACCTATGGTGTATTCAGTGAATATATATATATATATATATATTACCTACTGGCGGTCGCCAGTAGGTATATATAGTTAGGATTTTTTCTCTATGGGATTTTTGAAAATTCTATGTCTAATAACTTTGGCGTTTGTGGACGGAATTGGCTGAAATTTTCAGGAAAATGGAACATTTTGTTTCTGAGCAGCCCCTGACAATTTGGGGGGGTTTCATCAAGGGGGGGCCGAGAAAAAAGGGGGGTCCCAAAACGCGTTTTTCCCATGTTAATTTCCATAGGGCGGTTGGCCTCACTTTTAGCTCGAACGGCTGAATGGATTTGCACGAAACTTGGCAAAATTGTAGGGACTGTTAGCCCGATGTGCCTTTGCTAGGTCTCAATATATGTGCTCCAGTGGATTTTGAGTAATTTAGGTTCAAAAAAAGATATATATCTGGGCGGAGCCTAACCACACATCTGATCTGTTTGGCTGTCAGCACTTCATCCAAGAAGTGTTGGCAGCCATCTTGGGACCAATATACATGATAGCACCTCATTAAAAAGCATTGTAGTTAATAGAGGGTTTTAGGACTTTAGTTACATTATAAATCATTTGTTGATGGTACCATACTCGTTTTAGGAATTGTGGTGGGTTCTAAGGTGATTTTACCATGTGAAAAAACCTTCTGCTGTGATATCATGAATATTGTTTGAAAGAAAACTAATATCTCATGATTTTCCCACAGTGGTTTGGAAGGGGATCTATAAGCTAAACTGAAAGCATATTTTCTGTAAATTCACATTATCTTTCTCAGTCATGTGAAAATGAAGTCTGACATTCTCAGTAAAACATGTACATCCAACAAGGACAGAGACTGTCAGTTGATTCCTTTGTGTTCTACTGCAGCCTCCTAGAGTGTTCTAAAGAACAACTAGAGCGCTAACAGTCCTACTTATTACAAAGGTATGGCACACCTGAAGCCATCTTGATTGGAATAAAGTGGTAACTCTTAAAACATTTAATTTAAAAAGAAACAACATGAGGGGGTATATTTTGCCATAGAAAGTATGATTAGTGCTGCAGAATGAAAAATTAGGGCACATTTTGAGTGACTTCTCAAATCCTTTTCTATTTCATTAAAACATTCTGACATGCAGTCTCCCAAAATGGCCACCAGAGACAAAAGAGCCCAAATGTAGCCCAAATATCACCCAGATGTAGCCCAAGTATAGCCCAATGACAGAATGTCCCAGAGTGTTCTAAAGAACAACTAGAGCGCTAACAGTCCTACTTATTACAAAGGTATGGCACACCTGAAGCCATCTTGATTGGAATAAAGTGGTAACTCTTAAAACATTTAATTTAAAAAGAAACATGAGGGGGTATATTTTGCCATAGAAAGTATGATTCGTGCTGCAGAATGAAAAATTAGGGCACATTTTGAGTGACTTTTCAAATCCTCTTCTATTTCATTAAAAAATTCTGACATGCAGTCTCCCAAAATGGCCACCAGAGACAAAAGAGCCCAAATGTAGCCCAAATATCACCCAGATGTAGCCCAAGTATAGCCCAATGGCAGAATGTCCCAGAGTGTTCTAAAGAACAACTAGAGCGCTAACAGTCCTACTTATTACAAAGGTATGGCACACCTGAAGCCATCTTGATTGGAATAAAGTGGTAACTCTTAAAACATTTAATTTAAAAAGGAACAAAATGAGGGGGTATATTTTGCCATATGAATTATGATTAGTGCTGCAGAAAGAAAAATTAGGGCACATTTTGAGTGACTTCTCAAATCCTTTTCTATTTCATTAAAACATTCTGACATGCAGTCTCCCAAAATGGCCACCAGAGACAAAAGAGCCCAAATGTAGCCCAAATATCACCCAGAAGTAGCCCAAGTATAGCCCAATGACAGAATGTCCCAGAGTGTTCTAAAGAACAACTAGAGCGCTAACAGTCCTACTTATTACACAGGTATGGCACACCTGAAGCCATCTTGATTGGAATAAAGTGGTAACTCTTAAAACATTTAATTTAAAAAGGAACAAAATGAGGGGGTATATTTTGCCATATGAATTATGATTAGTGCTGCAGAAAGAAAAATTAGGGCACATTTTGAGTGACTTCTCAAACCCTCTTCAATTTCATTAAAAGATTCTGACATACAGTCTCCCAAGATGGCCACCAGAGACAAAAGAGCCTAAATGTAGCCCAAATATCACCCAGATGTACCCCAAGTATAGCCCAATGACAGAATGTCCCAGAGTGTTCTAAAGAACAACTAGAGCGCTAACAGTCTTACTTATGACAAAAGTATGGCACACCAGAAGCCATCTTGATTGGAATGAAATGGTAAGTCTGAAAACACTCAATTTAAAAAGGAACAACATGAGGGGGTTAATTTTGCCATAGAAAGTATGATTAGTGCTTCAGAAAGAAAAATTAGGGATCATTTTGAGTGACTTCTCAAATCCTCTTCTATTTCATTAAAAAAATTCTGACATGCAGACTGAAACATGCACTTTGAATACCAGCAGCAGACGTCCCTGGTGAGCAGTAGCTTTACTACAGTGATCTAATGTGCAACTAGAGTGCTAACATTCAGAATTTATGGCAAATGTGTGACACATCTGAATGCCTTCTTGATGGAACCAAAGTAAACAAGCATTGAAAATGCAATAGATCTCGCCCTCGTTTAAGTTAAAGCCATTCTGTTTGTAATGAGGTGGCTTTTTAGCTTTGCTTTTATTAGTGTTTTTTCAACTTTCATGTAAATAACATGCATCTGTATGCATATAAGTATATGTATGCATGCATTTATGTTTGTATTTATATAGATATACAGATGATATATGTTTATATATGTATGTATATATATATATATTCACTGAAAAAACCATAGGTTATAGACCATATATAGTTAGGAATTAGCATTTACAAAACCTTGAAAATTCACTGAAAAACCATAGGTTATAGACCATATATAGTTAGGAATTAGCATTTACAAAACCTTGAAAATTCACTGAAAAAACTATAGGTTATAGACCATATATAGTTAGGAATTCGCATTTACAAAACCTTATTTTACTCACACAAAACCATTGAAATTCCATATATAGTTAGTTGCACTAACTATATATCGCGCACCCGCAATCCACTGCTGATGATGTCACATATTACATCATTCATGACATGGTCAGTGACATCACTGATGACATCACTGATGACATCTCAAATGACATCACTGATGACATCACTGATGACAACATCCAGTGACTGTATGTTTCTGTAAAGTTAAAATATGTCTTACATATTGAAGAATGAGTGGATGTATAAGTGTCTGGATGAAGGATTTAGTAGGTGCATGACTGACTGTATGAGTGAGTGATTAAATGTGTCTCACTGAGTGCATGGGTTAGTGACTAAACTGTCTTAATTTGTGCATCATTATGTCTGTTGTTCTGTAAACTGTTGCATGTGTTGATAAGTAGCTATATGAGTAACTATATGGGTTATTGATTGGTTGCCCAAGTATTTGTATGGGAGACTGAGTGTGTGTGTGGGTGGCTGGGAGGTGTATGACTCTGTGCATAGATGTGTGAGCAGTTGATTCACTAGATGTATGGTTTCAAAAGTGCATGTGGAAACAGCTGTATGGGCGGTTGACTGTGTGCATGAGTGTATTGGTGAGTGAATGGATATCTCAGTGCTACATGTCAAAGTAAGTACATATGTAAAACACAGTACATGTGAGAGTTGACATATATAAATAACTGTGCATAAGAGCCAGTGAATGTGTGAGTGGCTTTATGGATCATTGTGAACTTGTATCAGGGATTGTATAAGAGAGTAAATATGTTTGAATAAGTAAAGTTTGTATAACTGTATAGTTGAGGAAATGGAGGTGTGATTGATTCTTTGCATGACTGACTAGGTGTGTGAGTAACTCCATGGATGAGTGACAGTCTGTGAGTGTCTGTTTACACTGATTGTATCTAAGGTTATATTAGAGTCTGAAGAGGTTCATCGTATTATCACATGAATGATATCATCAGTGATGTGATCAGTAATGTCAAATGAGATGTCATCAGTGATGTCATTTGAGATGTCATCAGTGATGTCATTTGAGATGTCATCAGTGATGTCATCAGTGATGTCACTGACCATGTCATGAATGATGTAATATGTGACATCATCAGCAGTGGATTGCGGGTGCGCGATATATAGTTAGTGCAACTAACTATATATGGAATTTCAATGGTTTTGTGTGAGTAAAATAAGGTTTTGTAAATGCGAATTCCTAACTATATATGGTCTATAACCTATGGTTTTTTCAGTGAATATATATGTATATATATATATATATATATATATATATATATATATATATATATATATATATTACCTACTGGATGTCGCCAGTATGTATATATAGTTAGGATTTTTTCTCTATGGGATTTTTGAAAATTCTATGTCTAATAACTTTGGCGTTTGTGGACGGAATTGGCTGAAATTTTCAGGAAAATGGAACATTTTGTTTCTGAGCAGCCCCGACAATTTGGGGGGGTTTCATCAAGGGGGGGGCGAGAAAAAAGGGGGGTCCCAAAACGCGTTTTTCCCATGTTAATTTCCATAGGGCGGTTGGCCTCACTTTTAGCTCGAACGGCTAAATGGATTTGCACGAAACTTGGCAAAATTGTAGGGACTGTTAGCCCGATGTGCCTTTGCTAGGTCTCAATATATGTGCTCCAGTGGATTTTGAGTAATTTAGGTTCAAAAAAAGATATATATCTGGGCGGAGCCTAACCACACATCTGATCTGATTGGCTGTCAGCACTTCATCCAAGAAGTGTTGGCAGCCATCTTGGGACCAATATACATGATAGCACCTCATTAAAAAGCATTGTAGTTAATAGAGGGTTTTAGGACTTTAGTTACATTATAAATCATTTGTTGATGGTACCATACTCGTTTTAGGAATTGTGGTGGGTTCTAAGGTGATTTTACCATGTGAAAAAACCTTCTGCTGTGATATCATGAATATTGTTTGAAAGAAAACTAATATCTCATGATTTTCCCACAGTGGTTTGGAAGGGAATCTATAAGCTAAACTGAAAGCATATTTTCTGTAAATTCACATTATCTTTCTCAGTCATGTGAAAATGAAGTCTGGCATTCTCAGTAAAACATGTACATCCAACAAGGACAGAGACTGTCAGTTGATTCCTTTGTGTTCTACTGCAGCCTCCTAGAGTGTTCTAAAGAACAACTAGCGCGCTAACAGTCCTACTTATTACAAAGGTATGGCACACCTGAAGCCATCTTGATTGGAATAAAGTGGTAACTCTTAAAACATTTAATTTAAAAAGAAACAACATGAGGGGGTATATTTTGCCATAGAAATTATGATTAGTGCTGCAGAATGAAAAATTAGGGCACATTTTGAGTGACTTCTCAAATCCTTTTCTATTTCATTAAAACATTCTGACATGCAGTCTCCCAAAATGGCCACCAGAGACAAAAGAGCCCAAATGTAGCCCAAATATCACCCAGATGTAGCCCAAGTATAGCCCAATGACAGAATGTCCCAGAGTGTTCTAAAGAACAACTAGAGCGCTAACAGTCCTACTTATTACAAAGGTATGGCACACCTGAAGCCATCTTGATTGGAATAAAGTGGTAACTCTTAAAACATTTAATTTAAAAAGGAACAAAATGAGGGGGTATATTTTGCCATATGAATTATGATTAGTGCTGCAGAAAGAAAAATTAGGGCACATTTTGAGTGACTTCTCAAACCCTCTTCAATTTCATTAAAAAATTCTGACATACAGTCTCCCAAGATGGCCACCAGAGACAAAAGAGCCTAAATGTAGCCCAAATATCACCCAGATGTACCCCAAGTATAGCCCAATGACAGAATGTCCCAGAGTGTTCTAAAGAACAACTAGGGCGCTAACAGTCTTACTTATGACAAAAGTATGGCACACCAGAAGCCATCTTGATTGGAATGAAGTGGTAAGTCTGAAAACACTCAATTTAAAAAGGAACAACATGAGGGGGTTAATTTTGCCATAGAAAGTATGATTAGTGCTTCAGAAAGAAAAATTAGGGATCATTTTGAGTGACTTCTCAAATCCTCTTCTATTTCATTAAAAAAATTCTGACATGCAGACTGAAACATGCACTTTGAATACCAGCAGCAGACGTCCCTGGTGAGCAGTAGCTTTACTACAGTGATCTAATGTGCAACTAGAGTGCTAACATTCAAAATATATGGCAAATGTGTGACACATCTGAATGCCTTCTTGATGGAACCAAAGTAAACAAGCATTGAAAATGCAATAGATCTCGCCCTCGTTTAAGTTAAAGCCATTCTGTTTGTAATGAGGTGGCTTTTTAGCTTTGCTTTTATTAGTGTTTTTTCAACTTTCATGTAAATAACATGCATCTGTATGCATATAAGTATATGTATGCATGCATTTATGTTTGTATTTATATAGATATTCAGATGATATATGTTTATATATGTATGTATATATATATATTCACTGAAAAAACCATAGGCTATAGACCATATATAGTTAGGAATTAGCATTTACAAAACCTTGAAAATTCACTGAAAAAACCATAGGTTATAGACCATATATAGTTAGGAATTAGCATTTACAAAACCTTGAAAATTCACTGAAAAAACCATAGGTTATAGACCATATATAGTTAGGAATTCGCATTTACAAAACCTTATTTTACTCACACAAAACCATTGAAATTCCATATATAGTTAGTTGCACTACCTATATATCGCGCACCCGCAATCCACTGCTGATGATGTCACATATTACATCATTCATGACATGGTCAGTGACATCACTGATGACATCACTGATGACATCTCAAATGACATCACTGATGACATCACTGATGACAACATCCAGTGACTGTATGTTTCTGTAAAGTTAAAATATGTCTTACATATTGAAGAATGAGTGGATGTATAAGTGTCTGGATGAAGGATTTAGTAGGTGCATGACTGACTGTATGAGTGAGTGATTAAATGTGTCTCACTGAGTGCATGGGTTAGTGACTAAACTGTCTTAATTTGTGCATCATTATGTCTGTTGTTCTGTAAACTGTTGCATGTGTTGATAAGTAGCTATATGAGTAACTATATGGGTTATTGATTGGTTGCCCAAGTATTTGTATGGGAGACTGAGTGTGTGTGTGGGTGGCTGGGAGGTGTATGACTCTGTGCATAGATGTGTGAGCAGTTGATTCACTAGATGTATGGTTTCAAAAGTGCATGTGGAAACAGCTGTATGGGCGGTTGACTGTGTGCATGAGTGTATTGGTGAGTGAATGGATATCTCAGTGCTACATGTCAAAGTAAGTACATATGTAAAACACAGTACATGTGAGAGTTGACATATATAAATAACTGTGCATAAGAGCCAGTGAATGTGTGAGTGGCTGTATGGATCATTGTGAACTTGTATCAGGGATTGTATAAGAGAGTAAATATGTGTTAGTATATGTTTGAATAAGTAAAGTTTGTATAACTGTATAGTTGAGGAAATGGAGGTGTGATTGATTCTTTGTATGACTGACTAGGTGTGTGAGTAACTCCATGGATGAGTGACAGTCTGTGAGTGTCTGTTTACACTGATTGTATCTAAGGTTATATTAGAGTCTGAAGAGGTTCATCGTATTATCACATGAATGATATCATCAGTGATGTGATCAGTAATGTCAAATGAGATGTCATCAGTGATGTCATCAGTGATGTCATTTGAGATGTCATCAGTGATGTCACTGACCATGTCATGAATGATGTAATATGTGACATCATCAGCAGTGGATTGCGGGTGCGCGATATATAGTTAGTGCAACTAACTATATATGGAATTTCAATGGTTTTGTGTGAGTAAAATAAGGTTTTGTAAATGCGAATTCCTAACTATATACTGTCTATAACCTATGGTTTTTTCAGTGAATTTTCAAGGTTTTGTAAATGCTAATTCCTAACTATATATGGTCTATAACCTATGGTTTTTTCAGTGAATATATATATATATATATATATATATATATATATATATATATATATATATATATATATATATATATATATATATATATATATATATATATATATATATTCACTGAAAAAACCATAGGTTTCACACCAGTTATAGTTACCTGGAAATTTTACTGGCATAAAACCATTGAAATTCCAACGTTATAGTTAGTTGGACTCACTATAACTTGCGCGTGAAATGCACTGCTGATGACATCACTTATTACATCACTCATGACATGGTCAGTGACATCACTCATGACATCACTGATGACACCATCCAGTGAATGTGTGCCTTTCTGAAAAATAAACATGTTTTATATATGTATATGTAAAGGTCAATGGAAGAATAAATGTTTAAATAAGTGTCTTAATGAATGTTTTTTTTAAAAAAAAATGATTGGTTAACTGGCTTATTAAGTGTATCATAGTGAATACATATATTAGCGAGTATTGTTTCAATATTTAAATGTTTGTATCAGTGTTTCACTTTGTGTATAAGTGGGTGCATGGGTTGGTGAGTAGCTACATGTGTGTTTCTATGGCTTATTAGATGTTTTTTTTAAGTATCAGTATAAATGTCTGTATGATTTGGTGGGGGTGTTACTTAGCACACAGATGCATCAATGACTGACTCACTGTTTGTATGTGTTTTGAAGACAGCATATGTGCAGGACTGTACGGGTGAGTGAGTGTGTATATGTATGTGTTAGTAGGTGAATGACTGTCTTACTAGTGTCTTTATCAGTAACTACATATGTTTTAATCTAGTATATGTGAGTATTGGTGTATATAAGTGAGTATATGTGAGAGTCAGACATTGAAAGAGTTCTTGTTTAAATAAGTATGTGTTTCTGTAAGTGATTGTTTAAGAGGGTAAGTATGTGTAAGTTTCCTTAGAAGTAAGGTGGTAGTGTGTGTATAGCTGTATATGCAAATAAATGGATGTTCAATATTTTATTTGCATGTGTGAATATGTGTGTGAGCAACTTATGGAAGACTGTTGGTGTGTTAACGGTATATAGGTGTCTCCCTACATATGATGAGTGAGTATATATATGACTGACTGTATAGAATTGTTGGTGAATGAGCAGATGTGTATGTAAATGGTGGAATTACTGAATTGGTTGTTGTAACTGGTATAGGTATCTCCACTTTTTTGAAAATGTTAGTTTCTATTTTTTAATATTTGTTTCAAGGGTTACTTTACAGTGAAAGGAGGTCAGTCTCTCTGTCACAAGGATGGTGTCATCAGTGATGTCATGAGTGATGTCACTGACCATGTCATGAGTGATGTAATATGTGACGTCATCAGCAGTGCATTTCACGCGCAAGGTATTGTTAGTCCAACTAACTATAACGTTGGAATTTCAATGGTTTTGTGGCAGTAAAATTTCCAGGTAACTATAACTGGTGTGAAACCTATGGTTTTTTCAGTGAATTTAATAGGTTTTTTAAATGCTAATTCCTAACTATAACTGGTGAGAAACCTATGGTTTTTTCAGTGAATTTCAAAGGTTTTTTAAATTCTAATTCCTAACTAAAAGTCTCACTTTATAAGTAAGACTGTTACCGCTCTAGTTGTTCTTTAGGACACTCTGGTACATACTATCATTGGCTTTAGTTGCGCTACATCTGGCTGATATTTGGGCTACATTTGTATTTTTTTGTCTCTGGTGGCCATCTTTGGGCTACATTGGGCTATATTGGGCTACATTGGGCTACATTTGGGCTACATTTGGGCTCTAACATATATAAAGCCCAAATATAGGCCAATACATATTTTTTAAAAGTTACTTTTTTTAAGAACAACTGGAGCATATATCTTGAGGGATAGCTATCAGTCTTTACAATTTTTAATTTTTTTAAAATAAATATATATATATTTTTTTATTATTTTTTTTTTTCTTGGAGCGCTTCCGGTGCGCGCCCCGGTGAGCGCCCCAGAAAGCTTACTATTTTGAACCGCCCCAGTGCGCGAACCGGGAAGCGTCCCATTAGAGCCAATGTTGAGATCGAAAACAACATTGTGATGCGTTGCGTAAGCGTGACGTATCGCCTATCCGCGTGATGCGTCTTATGACACGCTGCATAAACGCACCCGGAAGCGCTCTGCGGCTTGGCCCGAAGCGCGTAACGTAGGCGCGCCGGAGCGCGTAACGTAAGCGCATCGGGTCATGTAACCTGAAAATAACACTTTTCATTGGTTAAGAACTTTTTTTTTCCCCAAATGATGAAAGCCCCCACCTTTTATCCTCACTCTGACTTTCATCTTTGTGAGAGGAAGACCTGTTTCTGCTTGTTCAGTCATGGCATCTGTAGTAGCTGCAGCTGGTGGACCCCCACCACCACCACAACCACCTAGGAAGGAAGGACCACCTGCACAGTTCCTTCCAAACCCAGAGGAAGAGGAAGAAGAAGATGAAGAGGAAGTAGAGCCGAGGCAGTTCTTGCGTGAAGAGCCTTGGCAATCCCACCGCTTAGACCATTTAATATGGCAATTTTTTTCTTACCCTCGAGGGCAAAAAAAGGTCAGTGCCCGGCTGGTTACATGCCTCATTTGCAATGCAGTTCTGTACCGAGGCACAGACAAAAAGTATAGTTTTGGAAACTATACTATGCAACGCCACATGCAGAGGTGGCATCCAATCAATTATAGCGTTGCTGAGGTGCGTCACCTCCAGGATAACCCACCAACTCCTGTGGCCAGTACATCGTCACAGGAAACTCTATCGGGACCAAAAGCGAGGGAGACGGTCCCAAATATTCAAAACAATTTTTCGCACATTAAGCTAGTGTGCATTTATTGTGGTGCACTAATTTGTTATGGGGAGATGAGTATCATTTTAATTAATAGAGCATTTGAAAACCACAAGTGCTCGAAATGCCCCAAGAAGTAATTTTTTTTGTTGCTCCTGTTGAGCCCTTTCTAATGCCTGTTTTTCGTTGTTTCCCCCCAAAAAATATAAAATTGTTCAAAAAATAAAAAAAATAAAAAAATGTTCAGAAAAATAATAAAAAAAATATAAAACAACAAAAAGAATAAAAAAAAGTTCTTTTCAGAACTACCTCCCATTTATAAAATATTGGCAACATTTTTTAAACTCTGGCATTCTTTTTTCTCTGTTGTGTGCTTCCCGGTGCGCTCCCCGGTGCGCGTACCAGGCGCACCCCTCGCAAAAATCGAAAAAAAATAATAATTTTTTGCCCCGCGGGGCCCTTTTAAAGCCCCCACATCAAACCTAGGGGGTCAGGGAGGGTCTACTCTGTCCCCTTATGGTCAATTCCCCCTTTGTTTTGGCCACCTCTTGTGTCTCCATGCTACCGAGACACAAGATGGCGGCCGCTCCAGACTGTTTCGAATGTTTACAGACAACCAAGAACCAATCAGCTTTCTGTGCGCAAGTCGCGTAGCGCGCATGGTGCGCTCTCCAGTGCGCATACCGGGGCGCTGTCATAGATATATATATATTTTTGAACCTAAATTACTCAAAATCCACTGGAGCACATATCTTGAGACATAGCAAAGGCACATCGGGCTACCAGTTCCTACAATTTTGCGAAATTTGATGTAAATCCATTCAGCCGTTCGGGCTAAAAGTGAGGTTGACCGCCCTATGGAAATTAACATGGGGAAATCGCGTTTTGGGACCCCCCTTTTATCTCGGCCCCCGCTTGACGCATCCCCCCAAACTTTCAGGGAAGGACCGGAGCTCGTCGAGGCCATTTTGAGGAAATTTTCAGGCAGATTCGTCAACCGGCGCCAAAGTTATTCCAAATAGAATTTTGAGATTTAACATTGAAAAAAATCCTAACTATAACTACCTACTGGCGCCCCGGTGAGCGCCCCGGAAAGCGTACTATTATGAAGCGCCCCGGACCGCGCCCCGGGGAGCGTCCCGTAAGCGCCTCTTTGGCGAACGAAAACATGATCGTGACGTATCGCGTAGCCGCGTCCGCGTGATACGCACGGCGTAAGCGCACCCGGAAGCACTCGAGCGAATACGATCGCACAACGTAATCTTCCAACGCGCTTACGTGATGTGACCCGGGGCGCCCCGGGGCGCGTAGCGTAAGCGCGTCGGGTCATTTGACCTGAAAATAACACTTTTCATTGGTTCATAACAGTTTTGGTTTCATAATGATGAAACCCCTGGTCATGTGACCTGAAAATCATTGGTTCAGGATATTTTTTTTCCAAATGATGAAAGCCCACACCTTTTTTCCTAATTCTACCTTTTTACTTTGAGAGAGGAAGACCTGTACTTATATCTGTCGAAAATGGCTACTTTAGCTGCAGCTGCTGCAGCTGCTGGATCTTCTGGACCACCACCACCACAAGGACTTCCACAACTTCACAGTGGTGGAGATCAAGAACAGGAGGAGGATGAGGACGAAGAGGAGAGTAGATTCGTCCGAGAGGACAACATAACCTACAAGCCAAAAGAGCACATCATATGGCAATTTTTTTGTATCCCGAGTGACGAAAAAAAAAGTATATGCACCTAAAGCAACCTGCCTAATCTGTCATCAGGAGCTGTCAAGGGGGAATCCCAACAAGAAATACTCCTTCCGCAAACCACACAATGATTAGGCATATGCTTAGAAAGCATCCCAATAACTATTCTAGGGCAGAGGTCAGGGAACTGGCCAAAAACCCTGTCCAATCTTCTGCCAGCACCTCCCAAACTACTGTTTCCACCCCATCAGGACCGGAAGTTAGGGAGACATGCTCCATCATACAAACCAACTTTTCACATTTTAAAATGGTTTTTAAATTTTGTGGTCAAACAATTTTCTATGGTGAGCAATGCATCACACTTATTAATCGTGCTTGGGAAAACCACAAGTGCCAAAGGAAATATTAATTTGTTGCACTTTTTTTTTTCTCCTGTTGAGCCCTTTTGAAATGCCTGTTTTTTGTTTCTCCCCTTAAAAAATACAAAAAAAACAAAAAATGGTAAGAAAAATGAAAAAAAAAATGTTTAAAACCCCCCCAAAAAATATAAAACAACAAAAAGAATAAAAAAACAGTTCTTTTCAGAACTACCTCCCATTTATATAAAATGACTTAAATTTTAAAACTCTGCCATTCTCTTTTCTCCCCGGTGCGCTCCACAGTGCGCTCCCCGGTGCGCGTTCCGGGCGCTCCCCCCGCGCAAATCGAAAAAAAAAAATGTTTTCCCCTGCGGGGCCCTTTTATAGCCCCCACATGAAACCTAGGGGGTCAGGGGGGTCTACTCTGCCCCCTAATGGTCTTTTCCTCCTTTGTTTTGGCCACCTCTTGTGTACAAGCTACCGTGAACAGGAACTACGGTTCGAAACGCGTAGGTGTTTGTCACGTTTTTGAAATAAAGAAACTGCAACTAATATCAAGGTGTGTGCAGCGAGTCCTTGGTAATTCATAACTTGGGACACTGCCCTGGTACCATCGCTGGCACCGACTGAGAAGCGCTCCCGCTGCGACAGAACAAGTTGTATGTAATATATATATATATATATATATATATATATATATATATATATATATATATATATATATATATATATATATATATATATGTATATATGAAAAACAAGGGTGTCCCCATGGAGGCATCACATGTGGCACAGTTACCGCACACCACCCCCGGCAGCAGCAACCACAGCACTCGCTTCCTCCGTCTTGCAATATGCCAAACGCGTTTCAAGCCGTAAGCCCTTTGTCAATGGCATGCAATCAGTACAGTGAGGCACCGCGATAGATTGGGAACATTTATTGGTTGATGAAGTCAACGCCCATGTGGGCGTATGCAGGCACAGCATTCTGGTAAATGAAGTCCATTTGCCTTAAACTCACGTTCCCTGTATGACCAAGTGGAATCAGTGCCTCACAGTCTCAAAATGTCAACCTGATTGGGTGGAGGCGAGCCAGAAGTTCACTGTGTTGCTCCCAATGTATTCCGGAGATAAGGCCCATTCCACTCCCAAACATGCCCACAATAGTGAGCACAGGACCCGCTTTAATTCAGCGGTGGGACTTCTCAGCGGCCGGACCAGCCGCAAATTTAAGAAAAACAAGGGTGTGCCCATGGAGGCATCGCACGTGGCACAGTTACCGCACACCACCCCCAGCAGCAGCAACCACAGCGAGCACTCGCTTCCTCCGTCTTGCAATATGCCAAACGCATTTCAAGCCGTAAGCCCTTTGTCAATGGCATGCAATCAGTACAGTGAGGCACCGCAATAGATTGGGAACATTTATTGGTTGATGAAGTCAAGGCCCATGTGGGCGCATGCAGGCACAGCATTCTGGTAAATGAAGTCCATTTGCCTTAAACTCACGTTCCCTGTATGACCAAGTGGATTCAGTGCCTCACAGTCTCAAAATGTCAACCCGATTGGGTGGAGGCCAGCCAAAAGTTCACTGTGTTGCTCCCAATGTATTCCAGAGATGAGGCCCATTCCACTCCCAAACATGCCCATGATTGGCCTCCACCCAATCGGGTTGACATTTTGAGACTGTGAGGCACTGAATCCACTTGGTCATACAGGGAACGTGAGCTTAAGGCAAACGGACTTCATTTACCAGAATGCTGTGCCTGCAGTCCCCGCCGTATGGATCCCGTAGCATCTGTGGCTGAGGCGGTACATGGGAGCTGAGGAGGTAATTTGATGAACTGCAAAGCTGGAGAAATAAAATCATTTCATTTTGTTTTCTTTCGTTTTGGGCAGACTTTGCGAAAAATCCCGCCATATGCACATTGGAGTTTGTCATCATTCCTTTCCCCGAGCAACACCCCCCAAGGACCTTCTACATGGGACTCTGGCACTTGTAGTTTCCCTTCATGCACGGGACGCTACACAGGTGCACTGTATTTTCAGAGGGCGGTGCAGACTCATAACAACGAGTTCTTAAGAGGCAGAACTTACCAGCAGAGTGTATTTCATCTGTCGAGGCTTTGGGCGCTGACGATGGCTAACAACGGCCAGAAATGCATCCGCCACTTTATTCATTAAAAGACCTCCAACTGTTCCCCCTGGGTCTCTGCTCTTCTTTGTTGGGGAGGAGTTTTTGTGACTATTACTTATGCGTTAGCCAGAAACGCATTACAGGGATCCCTGCTTCACTTGGGCTTGATGCACTGGGCCAGGGACAGACTGATTTGCATATAGCCAGGTTCTGAGCTGGGATGGTGCAGTGAGATAAATAACGGTGGTGGATCAAGCCCTGATCTTTGGACTGGGTAAGAGTGGTCTGCTTAATTCAGACACTCTGTTCATCACCACCCCCTTTTCTGAATCGTTTTTGGCCACTATAGGTGTGGCAGGGTATACTCAGACATGAGTCCCTTTCTCACTGCACCATCAGGATTCAAGCAAGCTGGGCCGAAGACGGCTGAAATGCCAGAAACCGGTCCCCGGTAGCTTGTCTCCTTTCTGGTGAAGAATTGGCTTGGTAGTTTAGTCTGCCCTGTTCCCATGATGCACTGGGCCAGGGACAGACTGATTTGCATATAGCCAGGTTCTGAGCTGGGATGGTGCAGTGAGATAAATAACGGTGATGGATCAAGCCCTGATCTTTGGACTGGGTAAGAGTGGTCTGCTTAATTCAGACACTCTGTTCATCACCACCCCCTTTTCTGAATCGTTTTTGGCCACTATAGGTGTGGCAGGGTATACTCAGACATGAGTCCCTTTCTCACTGCACCATCAGGATTCAAGGAAGCCGGGCCGAAGACGGCTGAAATGCCAGAAACTGGTCCCCGGTAGCTTGTCTCCTTTCTGGTGAAGAATTGACTTGGTAGTTTAGTCTGCCCTGTTCCCATGATGCACTGGGCCAGGGACAGACTGATTTGCATATAGCCAGGATCTGAGCTGGGATGGTGCAGTGAGATAAATAACGGTGATGGATCAAGCCCTGATCTTTGGACTGGGTAAGAGTGGTCTGCTTAATTCAGACACTCTGTTCATCACCACCCCCTTTTCTGAATCGTTTTTGGCCACTATAGGTGTGGCAGGGTATACTCAGACATGAGTCCCTTTCTCACTGCACCATCAGGATTCAAGCAAGCCGGGCCGAAGACGGCTGAAATGCCAGAAACCGGTCCCCGGAAGCTTGTCTCCTTTCTGGTGAAGAATTAGCTTGGTAGTTTGGTCTGCCCTGTTCCCATGATGCACTGGGCCAGGGACAGACTGATTTGCATATAGCCAGGTTCTGAGCTGGGATGGTGCAGTGAGATAAATAACGGTGATGGATCAAGCCCTGATCTTTAGACTGGGTAAGAGTGGTCTGCTTAATTCAGACACTCTGTTCATCACCACCCCCTTTTCTGAATCACTTGGGCTTGGACGTCACTGGCACGGACTGCAGAAGCTCTCTGCTGTTTTTTCTTCAAAGTGATTAGAATGGTCTAAAGTCCGCCTTGGAGCCCGGGGAGATAAGCCGGTGGTTGCGAGGTCATCCAGACCTCGCGCTGGGCTACCTGTATTGTCAGTGCAGTCCCCGCCGTATTGACCCCGTAGCATCTGAGGCTGAGGCGGTACAGGGGAGCTGAGGAGGTCATTTGATGAACTGCAAAGCTGGAGAAATAAAATCATTTCATTTTGGGTTTTTTCGTTTTGGGCACACTTTGCTAAAAATCCCGCCGTATGCACATTGGATTTTGTCATCATTCCTTCCCCCGAGCAACACCCCCCAAGGACCTACTACATGGGACTCTGGGACTTGTCGTTTCCCTTCATGCATGGGATGCTACACAGGTGCGCTGTATTTTCAGAGGGCGGTGGCGACTCATAACAACAAGTTCTTAAGAGGCGGAACTTACCAGCAGAGTGTATTTCATCTGTGGAGGCTTTGGGCGCTGACGGCGGCTAACAACAGCCAGAAATGCATCCACCACTTTATTCATTAAAAGACCTCCTGCTCTTCTTTGTTGGGGAGGAGTTTATATATATCTATATATATATATATATATATATATATATTACCTACTGGCGGTCGCCAGTAGGTAGTTATAGTTAGGACCAAGTTTCCATAGGAAATCCTCAACATTCTATTTGGAATAACTTTGGCCCTGGTGGATGAGTCTTTGCGAATTTCTCAAAGAAGATGGCTCGGTCCGCTGCGCTCCTTCCCTGAAAGTTTGGGGGGATTGGTCAAGTGGGGGCTGAGATATAAGGGGGGTCCCAAAACGTGTTTTCTCCATGTTATTTTCCATAGGACCTTTAGACTCGGCTACAGGTGGAACGGCTGAATGGATTTATAAGAAATTTGCCAAAACTGTAGAGTCCTGTTCGCAGATTACGCTTTTTTTGGAATGGTGTAAATCCGTTCAGTAGTTGTTGAGAAAATTAAAGTTAAAGTCAATTATATATCTATAGGCGCGCACACGTGCGCGCACCCAAGCGGCTGCGCGTGAGCGGAATTTTTTTTTGCTGCGTGACGTCTGTTAACGTTCGATTCGAAGGAAATCAGGAAGTTTTGTCCGCCATTTTGTCACTGCGAGTAAATATATTGTTTATTTCAAAGCGTTGAAACATGGAAAGGGGAGAAGGTAGAGATTGTCTTGCTGCATAGGTTTTCTCGGGGTGTGTAGTAAGGCCCTTAAACGTGAAAAGATATTTTTTTTTTCGGGAAAAAAATAACAGGGTGCGCGCACCCGGTCGCGCGCACCCGGTCGCGCACACCTATTCACAAGAGTGTGAAAATGGAGATAAATCAGAAGTTTGAGTGCTTAGATATAAGGTGGCTCTGAAAAGAGCCCTTGTGTTAATTGAGTGTTTTCTGCATTTATAAGTAAGTACCGATGCAGAGCCTGATGTTGCAGAGAAAGATTCTGTTTCCCTCATTCGTGAAATGAACACCGTCTCTCCTATAGACGTCTTGCATGTGGTATCGCAAGTTGTTGTGGTAAATAGAACCCATGCTATAATCTCTGAGGAACGCAGAAACAGATTTATTTACATGTCTCCTTGCTTTCTCAAATTGTGCACAATGTTGATTGGACCAATTCCATTTCTGTCTTTGGCATATATTGGAATATACCAAGGCAGATCGAGGAAAAAGTGTCATCAATTGTCGAAAGGTGTCTTTTAGAAGCATTTCCAGACCTACCCCAGTGATTGTGCCTAGATCGTTCCCACCACAGTGCACAATTATAAGGTCTGGTTCTGGGAGATGCATAAAAGTTTTCACCAATGGAATCAATTGGTGACATTTCAATCCTCTTTTGGCAATCCATGTTATGTGTACATTTGGTCTTCATTTTCAAGGGATTTGTAGTCGTCCTCCGATCGGTTCTGGAAGTGGAATGGTAGTTAGAAGTTGACATTCTAAATAAAGAAAAAGGAAGAGGCTGGGTGTGGTTTAAAAAATAAAATGATTGGTTGATTGTAACAAGTGGAGATTGAACAGTACGTTCCATGTTAATGTTTATGTTAAACGAAAAGTACTATTGGGTGTGAAAAAACAAGACATGTAACAGAGCTGTGTATTGGCAGGTGTTTCTGGAGGGATAATAGTGTTCTTAGTTTGTTGTAGAACGTTAAGACATGAACTTTTGACCAGTGCCTTCAGCAAGGTGCAGAATGAGGTGTAACCATGGAAACAGTCGGAGATGGCAGTTGGTGATGGGTTTACTCTTTGGTGCCTCTGCATCTGAGTCTGTTCTCTGGTGGCAGGCGGAGAACTGTTTGTTATTGTGGAGATTAAAGGGTGATAAGGAGAGAAATACGACATAGCGTCTGGCCTGTAGAAGCGTGGGAGCAGTGATTAACTCTGAGTGAAGCGGAACTGTGTCGGTGCTTAGTAACAGTAAAAAAAAAATGTTAACAGTGGTATAACTGTCTTTACGGTGCGCGACCTACTAAGAAAGAGTTCACGGGCGGTAATTGGCTTGCAGGTTCTAGTATCAGTAAGTGAGGTCGAGAAAAGAAAACATTCAGGACTTTATTTATGAAGGCCTTGCGCCACCGGTGCGTCACTTTTTCCCAAGCGGCTGCGCGTGAGCGGAATTTTTTTTTGCTGCGTGACGTCTGTTAACGTTCGATTCGAAGGAAATCAGGAAGTTTTGTCCGCCATTTTGTCACTGCGAGTAAATATATTGTTTATTTCAAAGCGTTGAAACATGGAAAGGGGAGAAGGTAGAGATTGTCTTGCTGCATAGGTTTTCTCGGGGTGTGTAGTAAGGCCCTTAAACCTGAAAAGATATTTTTTTTTTCGGGAAAAAAATAACAGGGTGCGCGCACCCGGTCGCGCGCACCCGGTCGCGCACACCTATTCACAAGAGTGTGAAAATGGAGATAAATCAGAAGTTTGAGTGCTAAGATATAAGGTGGCTCTGAAAAGAGCCCTTGTGTTAATTGAGTGTTTTCTGCATTTATAAGTAAGTACCGATGCAGAGCCTGATGTTGCAGAGAAAGATTTTGTTTCCCTCATTCGTGAAATGAACACCGTCTCTCCTATAGACGTCTTGCATGTGGTATCGCAAGTTGTTGTGGTAAATAGAACCCATGCTATAATCTCTGAGGAACGCAGAAACAGATTTATTTACATGTCTCCTTGCTTTCTCAAATTGTGCACAATGTTGATTGGACCAATTCCATTTCTGTCTTTGGCATATATTGGAATATACCAAGGCAGATCGAGGAAAAAGTGTCATCAATTGTCGAAAGGTGTCTTTTAGAAGCATTTCCAGACCTACCCCAGTGATTGTGCCTAGATCGTTCCCACCACAGTGCACAATTATAAGGTCTGGTTCTGGGAGATGCATAAAAGTTTTCACCAATGAAATCAATTGGTGACATTTCAATCCTCTTTTGGCAATCCATGTTATGTGTACATTTGGTAAGCCGAGGTTGCAAATTCGTCTGCTTACTGCATATTTTTCACTCCAGTGAATATAACTGTGTCCTATTAGCCAGACCTTCATTTTCAAGGGATTTGTAGTCGTCCTCCGATCGGTTCTGGAAGTGGAATGGTAGTTAGAAGTTGAAATTCTAAATAAAGAAAAAGGAAGAGGCTGGGTGTGGTTTAAAAAATAAAATGATTGGTTGATTGTAACAAGTGGAGATTGAACAGTACGTTCCATGTTAATGTTTATGTTAAACGAAAAGTACTATTGGGTGTGAAAAAACAAGACATGTAACAGAGCTGTGTATTGGCAGGTGTTTCTGGAGGGATAATAGTGTTCTTAGTTTGTTGTAGAACGTTAAGACATGAACTTTTGACCAGTGCCTTCAGCAAGGTGCAGAATGAGGTGTAACCATGGAAACAGTCGGAGATGGCAGTTGGTGATGGGTTTACTCTTTGGTGCCTCTGCATCTGAGTCTGTTCTCTGGTGGCAGGCGGAGAACTGTTTGTTATTGTGGAGATGAAAGGGTGATAAGGAGAGAAATACGACATAGCGTCTGGCCTGTAGAAGCGTGGGAGCAGTGATTAACTCTGAGTGAAGCGGAACTGTGTCGGTGCTTAGTAACAGTAAAAAAAAAATGTTAACAGTGGTATAACTGTCTTTACGGTGCGCGACCTACTAAGAAAGAGTTCACGGGCGGTAATTGGCTTGCAGGTTCTAGTATCAGTAAGTGAGGTCGAGAAAAGAAAACATTCAGGACTTTATTTATGAAGGCCTTGCGCCACCGGTGCGTCACTTTTTCCCATTTTAAAAAATGAGGCACTGGCGGCGGAAGGTCTTTATAAATAAGGTCCTCAGTGTCTACAGTTAAGGTTATGTGGAACCCATGAATAGTTTTTCAATATGAAATCATTTTAGTTGAGATTATGGATTAAAAGAGAAACCGTGAATATTTGAAATGTTTATTTAGAAATGTACTGTTTTAAAGGCAAATCATTATGTAATATGAGTACAGAAATTGCAAAAAACACAGTAATTGGTATTGTCAGTAGTACATGGAATACAAACGCTATAGTTGAAGAAAAATGAATATAGTTGGAAAAAAACATTGTACACTCTTATAAGGAAGTATATTATATTTTAATAAATGGAAGAAGGTCTCTGGCCTTTCAGTTTAGGAACGATATATGAAAATGCAAGTGGTTATACATCATTACTTTATCAATCAGCTGTCAAACAACACGAAATCATAATGTCCACTGTTAGTAAAGCCAATAGGTCTGTTCTTCAAAAGAAAATATGGAAAAGAACGTGAAGAATATAGAAAACCAAAAGGAAATGAGGACGTCAATGGCATCTATGAGAGTTATTGAAGCATTGTTTAGGCAAAATAGGTAGCTTCTGCTTGTAACAGGAAATCAGTTTTATCATTTGAAAGTATGTCAGCTATCCAATGGAAAAGAGTAAAGCAGTACTGATGATCTGTTATAATCGGAGCCTCTTTTACCATCAGAGGGCAGGTCGGTGGGTTTTCGATGTAGCTCGCTGTTAGGAAAGAGTTAACCGTCCATTGTGTAGGCAAAGTATGCAGCAAGTGCCTCTAACATGAAATCACTGTTATCATCGGAAAACATGTCAGCCATCCAATTGAGAAGATGAAAGGAGCATTCATGATCTGTCATTATTGGAGCGTCTTTTACCATCATAGGGCAGCTCGGTGGGTTTTCGATGTAGCTCTCTGTTAGGAAATCTTGCGCCGCTGCGAATATATTCCAATGACCCAGAACTCCTTGTATCGCTGCAAAGGCCATAAACCCTCCGTTGTAACAAAGCTGTTCATGATCAAGTAACGGATTCATGAGGTGATTGTAATTCGGTTCAGGAGGTACCAAATTGCAGAGACATAAATCCAGGGCCCACGTGAAATCACAGCTCAGGCAATGAAATACAGGCTGCACACAGGTGAAATACGAATATCGAAATGATAATCGATATGAAGTATTCAAAGTTGAGAGTGGTAAGGTGCCGTAGTACAGAAGCATTCTCTGTCGAAATAGTTCTAAGTGGCCCGGCTCGTTTGCGAAGGCAGGAGGGACATCCATTTTGAATTTCCCAAGATGGTAAAGGAAACGGCGCAGCACCGCTGGTTGTATAGCAACTCCACAGAATTAGGTCACCGGCTATGCAGTGGAGAGGAGCAGAATGACTTGATACATTTTCTAGGAGTCTAGTCACTTATATATTGCTTAGTAGTTATCAAAAAAGTAGCTTTTTTTGAACTGGAGGATGCGTTAAAAAATAAGGGAGTGATTTGAGGGAGTTGTAAAGCAAGGTCAATTTTTTCTACATCAATGCTGTTTTCTGTGAATGTTAGCTTAGTGAAAGATATGTGTGTGAGCAGATGCAACGTTCAGTTTTAAATGTGACAATGGCGGTCTTGTTCATGTCTTCCGATTCAAGGTCGGTATTCGCTGCCAAATACAAAGATCAAGAAACGCATGCGTGGGGTACATAGTCTGCATTCTTAAAGGAAAGCAAATGAAGGGTTATTTTTACCGCGTTAGCATTGTCGTTTAAAAAGTTACAGTGATTTCTCAGATGCATGATAGATTTATAAAAAATAGAACATGTTTTTAAATAGTATTATGGAAAAAATATGTGCCTTTATGTACTATTTACATTATCTGCCTGTTGCGTATTCTTTGAGTTTTAGTAATCCTGTGTCTTAAAAGTTTTCTAGGGGCGGTTTGAGGTTCATGGTGGGTTTGGGCAGGGAGGGTAGGTTGGGGTTTGTAATAGGGGGTCCGGGTGGGGTGGAGTGCGGAGTTTAGTGAAAAGTGAGGGGGGCGGGGAGTTAGGGTGTTTGGTAATGGAGCAGAGTCAGAGGACACCACTTTTGTGTTATGGGATGCCATGGAAATATGTATTTATTCTCAGAGGTTCATTATATTAAGGATATATATCAACATGGTGGCTCTTGTCGTTTTGTGGTTCTGTGCATGTTTATAATGCTGGCCCTGTAGTTTTTGTTTATGGACCTTATTACGACACATAGGGGAGCCACGTTGCACAGTTGGAGATCAGAGACTTAGGAAATAAAACTTTATAATTGTAAGGGCTCTAAGCGATACAAATCGCCCGTTCTCGGTGTAAAAAATATCACCGCTATTAGTGGTATTTTTTACGGTGTTAGTGCTCGAAGGAGAATAGTAACATATATGTGAAAGCAAATTGTGTAACAGGCTCAGCATTTCACATTATCGCGTGAAAACAAAAGTTGCTTTTACATAGCAATAAGTCTCTTATAATTAAGGGACGGAGTGTATATAGTGCTATTTAGTACTCTGCTATGTGATTGATGTCGAATATTTCATAAGAGGAGGCTTTAACAGTTTTTCGATAAACTGGTTTTCTAGGGAAGTGGGTGGAGTGTTCCGTGTAAATTGCAGAATAGAAACTAGTAAGAACCAATTGGAAGTGTTGTTTTAAAGTCACATGACTGCACATGCGTGTCTCGACGCCTGTACGCGATAGGTGGGTGCGCGCACCCGGTCGCGCACTATAAGAAAGCGGCGAAAAAACATCTCATAATATGCTCTTGGAGCTCGTTTTGGTAGAAAGAGTTAGTTCTGAAAAGAACTTTTTTTTTTTTTTTTTTTTTTTGGAAACAAGTCTTATGATGCTTTTGATTTCTTAAAGTTGCTACGGCATTTTTCAGTATGTTATACTATCCAAATAAAGTGAAGAAATTTAACTTTTCTTGGAGCATTTATGACTCTCAATTTTGTGTTTAATTAGAGTAAAGCTTTGCTCTCCGTATACAAGAATTTCTCCACAGTTGTTGCATTTTATGTGCACGTTCGCCAGACATGGTTTCAAGTCCATTTCAGCACTCGATGGAGATACAGGTTGTCCACCGGAAGATGTGCTGATTACTTCTGATGGTAATAGCGTGGCCTCCGTTTTTCTTGTCAAAGGTGGTCGCTCATTTCCTTCAGATTCGGAAGATGAATGCGGAACGGTAGCCATTGCAGCGAAGTCTTCGGGAAGATGTTCGACGTTGTTTTCTCTTGAGAGTAGAAAAGAAAGTGATGGAAGTGGGTGGAGTGCTGCGTGTTAATTCCAGAATAGAAACTACCAAGAACCAATTAGAAGTGTTGTTTTGAAGTCACATGACTTCACATGCAAGTGTCAGGTCCTGTACGCGATAGGAGGGTGCGCGCACCCGGTCTCGCACTAAAATAAAGCGGCGAAAAAACATCTCATAATATGCTCTTGGAGCATGTTTTGGTGGAAAGAGTTAGTTCTGAAAAGAACTTTTTTTTTTTTTTGGAAACAAGTGTTATGATGCTTTTGATTTATTAAAGTTGCTACGACATTTTTCAGTATGTCATACTATCCAAATAAAGTGAAGAAATTTAACTTTTCTTGGAGCATTTATGACTCTCAATTGTGTGTTTAATTAGAGTATAGCTTTGCTCTCCGTATACAAGAAGTTCTCCACAGTTCGTGCATTTCATGTGCACGTTCACAAGATATGGTCTCAAGTCCATTTCAGCACTCGATGGAGATACAGGTCGTCCACCGGAAGATATGTTGGTTACTTCTGATGGTAATAGCGTGGCCTTCATTTTTCTTGTCAAAGGTGGTCGCTCATTTCCTTCAGATTCGGAAGATGAATGCGGAACGGTAGCCATTGCAGCGAAGTCTTCGGGAAGATGTTCGACGTTGTTCTCTCTTGAGAGTAGAAAAGAAAGTGATGGAAGTGGGTGGAGTGCTGCGTGTAAATTCCAGAATAGAAACTACCAAGAACCAATTAGAAGTGTTGTTTAGAAGTCACATGACTTTACATGCAAGTGTCAGGTCCTGTACGCGATAGGAGGGTGCGCGCACCCGGTCTCGCACTAAAATAAAGCGGCGAAAAAACATCTCATAATATGCTCTTGGAGCACGTTTTGGTAGAAAGAGTTAGTTCTGAAAATAACTTTTTTTTTTTTTTTGGAAAGAAGTGTTATGATGCTTTCGATTTCTTAAAGTTGCTACTACATTTTTCAGTATGTAATACTATGAAAATGAAGTGAAGAAATGTATCTTTTCTTGGGACATTTGTGACTTTCAATTTTGAGTTTAATAAGAACGAGGCTCTGCTCTCCATACAAAAGAATTTCTCCACACTCGTTGCATTTCATATGCACCTTCGCAAGATATGGTCTCAAGTCCATCTCAGCACTCGATGGAGATACAGGTCGTCCACCAGAAGATGTGCTGGCCACCTCTGATGGTAATAGCGTGGCCAGGGCTCTTGTCGATGCTTTTGCATAATGCTCAGGATGCCTTTGTTTAACATGCCGCTGCATGGTGTGTATAGAAAAGGAATATTTTTTATTTGGATTTCCCCTTGAGAGCTCCGAATTGCATATTGTGCAGGTTACTTTTGGCACATTCACTTTCTTTTGATCTTCAGGATAAGTAAAAAATTGCCAAATGAAAGATTCCTTTTTTCTTCTTAACGGTGGTCGCTCATTTCCTTCAGATTCGGAAGATGAATGCGAAAGGGCAGCCATTTCAGCAAAGTTTTCCGGAAGATGCTCGACGTTGTTGTCTCTTGAGAGTAGAAAAGATTGTGAGGAAAGTGGGTGGAGTGCTTCGTGTAAATTCCAGAACAGAAACTACTAAGAACCAATTGGAAGTCTTGTTTTCAAGTCACATGACTTTACATGCGCTTCTCAGGACGTGTAGGCGGTGACACTATCTAGTTACGAACGTGATTTCATACTTAGGAACTAGCATTCAAAAAAACTATGAAATTCACTGAAAAAAACATAGGTTTTACACACGTTATAGTTAGGAAATAGCATTTGAAAAACCTATGAAATTCACTGAAAAAACCATAGGTTTGACACCAGTTATAGTTAGCTGGAAATTTTACTGACATAAAACCAATGAAATTCCACGTTATAGTTACTTGGACTCACTATAACTTGCGCGTGTAATGCACTGCTGATGACATTACATATTACATCACTCATGACATGGTCAGTGACATCACTCATGACATCATTGATGACAGTCCTCCTTTAAGTGTAATGTAACCCTTAAAACACATATTGGAAAATAGAAATTAACATTTTCAAAAAAATGGAGATACCCATACCAGTTACAACAACCAATTCAGTAATTCCACCATCTATATACACATTCTCTCATTCACCAACAGTTCTATATAGTCACTCATACATATACTCACTCATCATATGTAGTGATACACCTATACATCCTGTTACACACCGACAATCATCCAAAAGTTACTCACACACATACTCACACATGCAAATAAACTATTGAACATCCATTTATTTGCATATACAACTATACACACACTACCACGTTACTTCTAAGGAAACTTATACATACTTACTCTCTTAAACAATCACTTATAGAAACACATACTTATTTAAACATGAACTCTTTCTATCTCTTAGTTTCACATATACTTACTTATATATATCAATACTCACATATACTAAATTAAAACATATCTCGTTACTGATAAAGACACTGCTGAGGCAGGCATTCACTCACTAACACACACATATACAAACTCATCCACCCATACAGTCCTGCACATATGCTGTCTTCAAAAAATATAGAAACAGTGAGTCAGTCATTGATGGATCTATATGATAAGTAACACCCCCACCAAACCATAGAGACACTCATACTGATACTAAAAAACATCTAATAACCCATATACACACACATGTAGGTACTCATCAACCCATGCAGCCACCTATTCACAAAGTGAAACACTGATACATATATTTAAATATTTTAATATTACTCGCTAATATATGTATTCACTAAGATACACTTAATAAGCCAGTTAACCAATCATTTTTTTTTAAAAAAACATTCATTAAAACATTTATTTAAACATTTATTCTTCCATCGACCTTTACATATACATATATAAAAAATATTTATTTTTCAGTAAGATACACATTCACTGGATGGTGTCATCAGTGATGTCATGAGTGATGTCACTGACCATGTCATGAGTGACATGTCATCAGCAGTGCATTACACGCGCAAGTTATAGTGAGTCCAAGTAACTATAACGTGGAATTTCATTGGTTTTATGTCAGTAAAATTTCCAGCTAACTATAACTGGTGTCAAACCTATGGTTTTTTCAGTGAATTTCATAGGTTTTTCAAATGCTATTTCCTAACTATAACGTGTGTAAAACCTATGGTTTTTTCAGTGAATATATATATATATATATATATATATATATATATATATATATATATATATATATATATATATATATATGAGGTATGTTGAATTCCCAAAGTCGGCAGGCGCAGCAAATATGGCCACACAAACAAACAGGAACCAGCGAGACCCAGGAAGGTGCAAATTTTTCTTTTATTTAGATTTTAGCCCAGCACCAGTCCGCCATGACGCGTTTCGGCTAGAGATAGCCTTGATCACATGACAACGTCATGAGGGCTGACCACCCATTTAAAGTGCAAAAGTGCCATCACATGTCATGGAAAACAAAGAAATACTACTGTTTCCAAAGTGTCACATTCATTACATTGCAGCATAAATGCCAGTATTGCACATAGAATATACAAGTTGATAAACATTGTTTTTAAATTGCAGTAAAATACATTTAACATACACAACTTGAAAAACCTCAGAGATCAAGTGTAATTTTAAGAATTCATGGCAACGGCTAAAGGAAACTTTTAAAATGAGTATAAAAGTTAAAAGCCTAATAAATAATTATAAATAATTATATTGCCATTAAAATACCATAAAACCACTGTTGCATATGCAAAATTGAAACCAGCAGCTTATATGAAAAGTGCAAAAAATTATTTTAAATCCCGGTTGTCATGGATTCAAACTGTATTCAAAAGGTATAATGCCTTATATATATATATATATATATATATATATTTATATATATATATATTGGCTGCCAACACTCAAAATCAGGAAGTGTTGGCAGCCATCTTGTGACTCGGTGGAAGCGAGTCACCAGAAAAAAGAGACACAAAGGTATAAAAAAAGAAAAGGGGGCAGGGTAGAAATACCCCGGCCCCCTAGGCTCGCTCAGGTGGTCCCAAAAAGACCCCCGGGGCCCAAGAAAGCATTACAAAAAAATGGTGCAAATCATGCTGGGGTCTCGGTTTCCCGCGTTTTATTTTAATGAGGCCCCTGAGTGGGCTAGGTTCTGGGGGCATTTCTTAAAAAATAATAGCAGGGCTTGCTGGGGCTGTGGGGGCCGCTGGGGTCCCCGTAGCCCCGGGTCTTCACTAATGTTGGGAGGGGGTTGCACGGCCCCCCTCCTGGAGCCCTTCATGTGCTTTTAACTTTGGCGTCTTTCGATAAATCTTTACAAAAATTTCCAAAAAGTTTCTCTTTCTCTATCAGCTCCAATCTTGAAAGTTTGGGGGGGATTGGTCAAGGGGGGGCTGAGAAAAAAGGGGGGTCCCAAAATGTGTTTTCTCAATGCATTTTCCATAGGAAACTTTAGACAAGGCTACAGGTCAAACTGCTGAACAGAATTGTGGCAAATTTGGCAGGGAGAAAGGTCTTGGTTGTGGTATTCCGTTCAGTAGTTTTTGAGATATTAAAGGAAAAAATATATATATATATCTGGGTGCAGCCTAACTCCAGAGCATCAGCTTGCCTCTGATTGGCTGCTAACACTTCAAATCAAGACATGTTCTTTGATTGGCACCTAATACTTTAAACCAGGAAGTGTTAGCAGCCATCTTGTGCCTCGCATCAAGTGAAAATATAAAAGAAAGGTCCCGCAGGCAATTTAATATACCGGAGTTCTGTCTGTGCAAGATAACCCTTTGACTCTCCCTCTGCCCAACATCACCACTTCGCAGCTATGCCTTTAGAAGCCAGTCAGATCAGTTGACTGTGGGTGTTTGATTTGCTCAAACGCTCTGTCCATCAACCACTTTGGTATTGCTATGTTCGCCCTAAGCTGGCAGGGTATGCCCAGACATGGGTCCCTTGCTCACTTTGCCACTGGATTCCAGCTAGCCTGGCTGATGACGGCTGATTAACCAGAAACTGGTCCCAGGATGCTTGTTTGCGGTTCAGGGAAGACATGGCTTGGCAGTTCGGGCTGGACTGTTCCTATGAGGCACAGGGTCAGACTGATTTGCATATGGCCATGTCTGAACTGGGGTGGTGGAGTGAGCTAAAGAATGATGATGGATTAAACCCAGATCAGTTGACTGGGGGTGGGTGTTTGATTTGCTCAAACGCTCCGTCCATCATCCCCTTTGATATCGCTTTAGAAGCCAGTCCTTCGGCTCACAGCTCTCTACCTTTAAGCAGCTTGTACGCTGCTTTGCGTCTACCTCTGCGAGCAACTATGCTGCATTTCCTTTGGGAGTGGACGGCCCGTAGTTCTCCCTCTGTGAGCCAAGCCCACGGGCAGAAGTTGTCCCTCTGCAAACCTAGGTGCGAACTGTTCATAAGTCAAACTATATGAGCATTGAAAAGCCATTTTGTTATTCAGTCCATCATCTGGCATCTGCCCGAGACATCTCTGAAAACATACCGGAGCTGTCTGTGTGAGAAACTCCTTTCATGCTGCGTCTCCCAACATCAGCAGGTAACGCACCCTCTTCTCACATCACTAGCATACCAGACAAGCTTCTTGGACCAGCAGTCCGACAAGTGGTTCCCTCTGCGAACCACTTGTCAGCTCGCAGCTCTTTGGGTACAACTTCTCTGGCCTGCAGTTGTATCTGTGAAGCCAAGACTGGAAATATACTGCAGGTCTCTCTCTGCATGATACCCCTTCACGCTCCCTCTCCCCACATCACTGTTCCACAGCTCTCCCTTTGCGAACTGATGGGCCGTGGTTCTCCATCTATGAGCCAGCCAGTCGGCTTACTGCTCTTCATCTACGAGTCAGCCGGCTCGTAAGTCTCTGAGAACAGATACAATGGAGGCAACAATCATGCAGGTCGGACACTCAACACTGGCCTGACATCCCCCAATAGCTGCTCCTTGTCCAACTTCCACCCTCACCCCACCCCCCACAAACAAATGTGACAGCCATGTTAGGGAATCTAGAACGAATCTAAAAGGTTACAATTGGGTAATGTCATACAATTATTAATAAGAAGATGCTTGTGAGGTTGGACAAATAAGAATGTTAGTCATGTATGAATTTACAAATAATACATTATATTGGAACAAAACATCGCTGGACCATTTGTGAATCACAGTCTGCAAGACAAAAAGAAAGATAAGATGGTGCATCATGCGTTCATCAAAGGAGAGAGAGAAAGAGTGAGAGAGTGAAAGAAAGAAAGGGTGAGAGAGAGAGGAAGACAGATAAAGATAGAAAGTGAGAGAGAGAAAGAGAGAAAGAGTGAGATACAATGAAGAGAGAAAGAGAGAAACAGTGTGAGAGAGAAGAGAGAGAGAGAGAAAGAGTGAGAGACAAATAGTGAGAGATATACAAGGAAGAAAGAAACAGTGTGAGAGAGAGGAAGAGAGTGAGAGGAAGCGAGAGAGAAAGAGTGAGAGAGGAAGGGAAAGAGAAAGAGTGGGAGAGAGCAGAAGAGAGAAAAAGAGTGAGAGAGAGAGAGTGAGATACAAGAAAGAGATTAAGAGAGAAACAGTCTGATAGAGAGGAAGAGAGAGAGAGTGAAAAAGTAAGAGAGAGGAAGACAGAGAAAGAGAGAAAGAGTGAGAGAGAAAGAGAAAGAGAGAATGAAAAAGAGAGAAAGAGTGAGATACAAGGAAGAAAGAGAGAAACAGTGTGAGAGAGAGGAAGAGAGAGAGAAACAGTGTGGGAGAGAGGAATAGAGTGAGAGAAGATGAGAGAAAGAGGAAGAGACAGAGAAATATAGAAAGTATGAGAGAGAAAGGAAGAGATGGAGAGGTAGAGGGAGTGTTGACACTAAAGAAAATCTTCGCAGCTCACCTTTCTGCCACCAGTGTGTCTCCAACCACGTGCCGGGACATAGTGCACCTTCAAGTTTAGTCATCTGAAAGATAGTATAGGATTAGTAATTGCAGAGTACATACAACTGCACAAGCGTAATTCTCTGTTTCTCCGCTGCGAACCCATCCACTCCCACTGCTCCTAGATGTCTGTGCGCTCTTGTGCGCCCAGGCTGCTGCCCACTATCCATTCCCACCGCCCAGAGGTGACTGCCCGCTGCTGCTCACCTACCACCACCAGCGTGTGTGTAAGAGGGTCCACCACGTGCCAAAGCAACCTTCTTAGGCGGTGCGTACTCGCGGTAAAGCAGAGCGCACAATTCAGAGTGGGTGTTGCTTGTCAGTATGGCCACACATCATCGAAGTTCCACATGCGTTCATCTCTGGTGGCACTGAGTGGCAGGAGTTCCGTGATGGGGGGACGTCAATTTGTGAATCACAGCCTGTTAGATAAAAAGCAAGATAAGAATGTGTGTCATGCATCCATCAAAGGAGAGAGGATGAGAGATAGAGAGAAAGAAAGAGTGAGAGGAAGACAGAGAGAAAAAGAAAAAAGATTGAGAGGAAGACAGAGAGAAAGAGAGAAACAGTGAGAGTGAGAGGAAGACAGAGAGAAAGAGTGAGAGAGACGAAGAGAGAGAGAAACAGTGAGAGAAAGGATGAGAGAGAGAAAGATTGTGAGAAAGAGGAAAAGGAAAACAGAGGAAGAGTGAGAGAGAGGGAAAAAGAGAGAGAGAAGAGAGAGAGAGGAAGAGAGAGAGAAAGAAAAGAGAGAAACAGTGTGAGATGAAGAGAGAGAGAAAGAGTGTGAGGGGGAGAAAGGAAGAGATGAGGAGGGACAGTGAGTGCCCACACTGAGGACAAAACCCTCACATCTCACCTTCACGCCACCGCTGTGTCTCCAGCCATGTGCCGTATATACGTCTGCGTACGCCTAAATCACTGTGCTGCCTTTGTGCATCCAGGCTGCTGCACCCCATCCACTCCTGCCGCCCAGAGGTATCTGCCCACTGCTGCTCACCCAGGCCTCACTGCTCCCTTTTTTGCGGAGAGGGCACCCTCCACATCATGCAGCCCCGCTCCGCAAGCCAACAAGTCTTACATTTGGTGCTGCATCTTGATTTTGCCATGGCAGAGGACATACTAGTTCACCCACCATCATCGCAAGTTGCACAACCGCTCAGTACTTGCAGTGCCACTAACTTAGTGACCAGTGAGGTCACGCAGAAGCTGGTAGTCCCCTGCTGTTCCATGCCTCAGGCCTACACTGTGGTTCAGCAGGGCACACAAAACATGAGGTATCCGGACCACCCAGACTGGCCATCACCGCAGGCTGCACACTCGC
Organism: Lissotriton vulgaris; assembly: GCF_964263255.1. NCBI lineage: Eukaryota > Metazoa > Chordata > Amphibia > Caudata > Salamandridae > Lissotriton > Lissotriton vulgaris. The sequence goes on along the minus strand of NC_141695.1, from coordinate 1,756,664,199 downwards.
TTAGCACTTATAATGCCTCTACCTCAGTAGACCGAAATTCACCGTCCTGTGACAGTTTGCTTGTGCCGGCCGAAGTGCATCCGGTGTGAGCAACTCTAAAATGGCTTAGAGCACGTGCGCCCGGTCTCTTTTATTGGCAGGGTCATGTGTCCTGTGACGCCTGTGCTGAATGGGTGTGGTGTGGGTGTATACCAGCCGTGAGGGAGTGACTGTGGCATACTGACAACTAGACCTGTGAGCAGCAGATCACTACAATGAAAATCTGGGTCACGTAGCGTTGTTTTCTTTCCCTGTAAGTGTAAGCGGAGTGGCCTAGCGTATGCCAGTCCTGCGTGAGGCTGTGAAGAATGACTCTGGAGATATGGGCATGGCTCCGTCGTGAGCTGTATGAGGAATCAACTGATGTGTCTATATGGGTTATTGATTGGTTACCTGAGTATTTGTAAGGGCACCTGAGTGTGTGTGTGTGTGGGTGGGTGGGAGGTGTGGACTCTCACAATCACTGACTCTCACTTATAGTCATTTATATAGTCCAACTCTCACATACACTGCCTTTTACATATGTAGTTACTTGGACATGTAGCACTGCGATATCCATTTACTCACCAACACACCCATACACACACACTCACCTACCCATGCAGTTGTTTCCACATGCACTTTTGAACCCATACACCCAGTGAATGGAGCACTCATACATCTATGCACACCTCCCACCCACCCACACACACACACACACTCAGGCACTCATACAAATACTCAGGCAACCAATCAATAACCCATATAGACACTCATGTAGCTACTCACAAACCAATGCAGCAGCAATAAACAGACTGGTACAGACATTCACACAGTTTAGTCACTAACCCATGCATTCAGTAAGACACATTTAATCACTCACTTATACAGTCAGTCATGCACCTACTAAATCCTCCATCCAGACACTTATACACCCATTCATTCTTCAAAACACCTTGTCCAATATATATGAAAACAGATTTAAACTTTACAGAAATTCACAGTCACTGGATGATGTCATCAATGATGTCATTAGTGAAGTCATTTGAGATGTCATCAGTGATGTCATCAGTGATGTCACTGACCTTGTCATGAATGATGTATATGTGACATCATCAGCAGTGCATTGCGGTGGGGTGAGTTATAGTTAGATCAACTAACTATAACGGCGGAATTTCTATGGATTTTTTATGAGTAAAATGTTCAACTAACTATAACGTCCCTGAAACCTGTGTTTTTTCAGCGAATTTCAAAGGATTTTCAAATCCTAAATCCTAACTATAACGTCGCTGAAACCTATGGTTTTTCCTGTGAATTTCAAAGGTTTTTTAAATGGTAAATCCTAACTATAACGTCCCTGAAACCTGTTTTTTCCAGTGAAAATATATGTACATATTCACTGAAAAAACAAAAGTTACAGAGACGTTATAGTTAGACTCAGGTTGCACTTGTACCAGAGAAATTCAGCAGTTCTAGTTACCTGAGCCAACTAGAACTCATGCCCCGCAATGCACTGCTTCTGATCTCATATATTGCAGCCCTCTTGAGATGGTCAGTGCATCACTCATGACAAGACTGAGCAAGAGTCCAGTGGAATCCAAGGGTGGCTTCTTGAAGTGAAGAACCAGCAAGCAGAGGGGACACAGTCTATGCCTCTTGGAGGTGCCCAGGAGGCAGGGAAGAGCAATGACCACCGATGACAGAAAATGCAGGAATGATGACAGTGAATGAATGAATGTATGAATGTTGGATTTATAGAGCGCGTGGTTACCCTGGAGCGTCCCAGCACTGTACCACTGGGGAACACGTCCTGGCTTTCCCTGTGAGATGGTCTCTTTACTGGGCATCCCCAAGGTGAAGCCAGGCATCCCCGGCGGTGATGGGGCCGGAGTGGAGATTAAGCAAGCTATTGCCCAGAGTTGCAGAGTGGGACCCCATGGTTAGAGTGGCACCGAGGCGAGATTTTATCTGGCCCGCTAACATTGGTCCTGCACCCGGCCGCGTCGAGAATTGAACCCTGGTCCCGGGTCGACCTCAGCCTCCAGGTCTGCCGCCTCTAACCGTTGAGCCACACTTCTCCACAGTGACATTGTCGCTGCAGCTGTGAAGACCAGGTGATGAGGAGAAAGTCCAGGAGCTGTTTATGAGCTGTCCCATGTCGAAAGCCAGGAACCAGGGAGTTGGTGTCCGTTGATAGCACCAACAAGCCTTGGCAGCAGCAACATAAGTGTAAACGATGATGACACAATGTTGGGACCAGCAAGGTCCGAGGGTCTCACCAAGTGCAGTAGAGTCAGAGCAGGCCCCGAGCAAGCAGGGGAGGCCATGGAGCAGGAGAAGACCCTTGAAAGGTTCCACAGGATAAAGGCACAGGAGTCGCAAGAGGATCTCGAGCAGCTCTCCTAAGAAGAAGGCCCACGGTGCAGAGGATGTTTATTTATTTTTATTTTGAAGGTTTTATATAGTGCAAACCAGACTCTTGCGAGTATCTGAGCGCTTTCCAGGTCATCAATAGAAGGCAAGAGATAGTATACAAATACATAACCAATAAAAAATACAGTCATATATACAGTTTAAAGAACCAGTAAATAGTCGAAGAGTTCACATGAATTTAGCCATCAGGATAGCTTTCACTTTTGTTTTGAAGGAGGAAGTGGAAGGGTTCATTCTTGTTTCACTGGGCAAAGTGTTCCATATCCTCGGATTCATACCAGAAAAGGACCGGTTATACGTTTTTTCTTGGCAAATCGTTGAGGTTGTAGGAGAAGAGTCTTGGCACTCCTGGAGGCTCTTCTGCCCGCAGAGAGCACCAGTTTCTGAGCTAGGTATTGTGGGGCATTGTGGTAGAGGGCCTTGTGTGTCATGCAAGCTATTTTTAGTGGAATTCTGGCTTCAAACGGTAGCCAGTTGAGGGCTCTCAGGTCTGGAGAAATGTGAGTGTTTCTCTTAGACCCAGTGATGAGTCGCGCAGCTGAGTTGATCATGGCTCTTAGCGGGGCTGTCGATGACATTGGGAGACTGCATAGGGTTACTGCTCCATATTCCACGCAGCGAATTACTACGGCTTGAACTGCTTGTTTCAAGTCGTATGCGGGCAGAAAGAGTTTCAGTTTTCGAAGGGTCTTTAGGTGGAAGTTGGCTCCTTTTGTTGAGGTGTTAATGTGTTTCTGCATCTTTAAGTTATTTTCCAGCGTTACCCCTAGAGATTTCGCTGAGTTGACTATGAGTGGTTGTCTATTGAGAGCTGTTAGGTGCTTCATCCAATCCAGGATAGTGTGAGTTTTGTTAGGGGGAGCGATTAAAAGGAATTCCGTTTTGAGGGAGTTAAGTTTCAGATGGTTTTCGGCTAGCCAAGTTTGGGTTTTTTGTAGTCTGGTGTTGAGCGATTAGATGTCCTCCAGTGAGTGTATCTTGATGTATATTTGGGTGTTGTCTGCATAAATGTGGAAGTGTATCTTGGTGAGGCTGAGAAGATCAGTAAGAGGTTCCTTGAAAAGGTTGAACAAGGTGGGTGAAAGGGAGGAGCCTTGAGGAACTACTAGTGTGACTGGCATGGGAATGGACAGGGATTGGTTGACCTTTAATCTTTGGGATCTATTTTGGAGAAAGGAGGCGAACAAGTTAAATCCATTTGCAGACATTCCCATTCTGTGTTTCAGGAGATCAAGTAGGTTGTCGTGTTTGCCAGTGTCAAAAACTGATGACAGGTCGAGAAGGATTAGTAGACTGGCTTCATTTTAGTTGTTGATTTTTAGAGCGTTGTCTAATATATGTGTCAAGGCTGATTCGGTGCTGTGACCTGCTCTGAAGACTGATTGAAATTGGTTCAACAAGTTGAATCAATCAATGTGACTGTTCAGCTGTGTATTAACGCATTTTTCCAGGAGTTTGACTAACATAGGGATGTTATAGGTCAGACGATAGTTGTTAGAGTCCGAAGGGTCCACAGTAGTTTTCTTAAGGATAGGCGAGGCCTGCCCAGTTTTCAGAATGTCTGGAATTGATCCTTGAAGGAGGGATGTGTTAATGATCTTAGTCCAAATGGGTAGTAAGAGAGGAATGAAGTCTTTTAGGTAGTTCGCAGGGAGCAGGTCCGTAAAGTGATTGGAGGGCTTCAGCGTGTGTTTAGTGTCTTTAGTATGGTGTCTTCACAGTAAGTGTTGAAGTGTGACCAAGTTGCATTGTTTTTTAGTTTAAATAAAGGGCGGTCAGTCGCAAGTGAACCAGTCAGGAGCAGTGATGGGCTCTTTTTCAAGTCTGAGATGTGTCCCCTCTGCTTGAGAAGATCTGATTTAATGGATTCTGTCTTAGAGGCGAAGAAGGAAGCAAATGCATCACAATTGGGTGGAGAGAGTGGGCTGGCGTTGAGGACATTAGGTAGGCTCTTAGTTTGGGCTTTGGTAAGATCGAATCGCTTTTGGGGCGGTTCTTGGCTAGGTCTAGTTGAGACCTGAAGACATCGGTTTTGGATTTTCTGATATTTCTAAAATAAAATAAAATATGAGTTTCTGGAAGTTCTTAGAAGTTTGAGGAGGTCGGCTGAGGGTGGAGCTCTCCAGCGTCGTTCAATTACTCTAAGCGAGCGTCATCATTCAGCCTCCCATCATATGTGGTGAGGATGCTGATCCTGGCAGGAAGCCATGCTTGAGGCTGGAGCTTCTTGTAGCATGAAGGTCTCTAGAGTGCAGAGCCAACAAGCCTTGGCAAAGGCAAGTCAACAAGGTGCACATGGGTTTGGTCCCGGCCGTTCAGTTCGGCCTTTAACTATAACTTACTGGTTATCGTCGAAGCTGAGTCACAGCACCATGAGTGATGCAGGAAGGAAGGAAATACGTTGTTGAGCATACAACTGTATTGATGTCTTGAGGTATCTTACTCTCTCCACTCAGCAAAGAGAACCAGACATGGTGGACCTTCTCTTTCAATGTGTCGCTCAGCGTCAGTACTGGCCATGGACAGATCTTGAAGGTCTCATCATTCTGCTGTAACATTTGCAGGTTAAATCTTACATATGTGGAAGTTATTCCTGATAGGTTCTGGTTACTTATGATGTTGCCACAGAGCTGAAAGGACTTCTAGGTCTATTAATCCTTTTGTGTCTTCCATTTCCCGTGCTATTATTTCCAAACTATCCAGAGAACGGTGATTAGTTATCAGCAGAGAATTAGCATAAGATTGGAACTTTACTAGTAGTAGCAGTAGTAGGGAAAGATTTGACTGTAGGTGAAACAAGTTCATTATTGAAGATCCAATGTGATACGAAAAAAAGCTTCAAACTATTAGCAATGATGAGATAAAACCAGTATATTACAAGCAGAATCTGTTCAATGTATCAGCCAGGGTTGGTGCAGGTATTCTGCTTAGAAACAGAACTATGCCTGGGGCCACAGAAAATCAGTAAGTTGGTAGTGAGTCACTATACCACATCAGTATCTCTGAGCTCAATTTAACTCTAGCTCATAGGGCCGCACCTGCCCACCCAACCTTTACAGAGTAACAGGTAATTTGGCACCCCAGAACACAGACTCTAGACCCTTTCAGGCATTCTGGTATAAGACAATCACCTATCGTTAGCTCACTATTTTGCAATAGCTGCTCTGCAATCAAAAGACATATACAGGTCAAAAATGTCATTAGCATAATGATCAAACTGTACACAATGAAAAGGCCTGTACTATTGGAAGGAAGTTGTGCCTAAACCTACCCTCACTATAAAAGCACAGGGATATTTTAAAGATCGCTGGGACCTGTGGGGACCTTACCCTGGCATACGTAGGTTGATGTTTTACATCTCAGGCAGTAGAGCTTTTCCTCGTGTCAGGACCTTTGCTTTATCTGAATGTGTCCTCTTTGTTTTTAAAATAACAAATTTAGATTTATATGATAAGATTTAGCCAACTACAGAGCAAATAAAGCACCGTTTATTTCAACCTTGTAGGAAATGTTCTTTCAAATACCAGCAGAAGAACTGAATAATAAATCATGAGCAGCCTATTTCTAAAATAAATGCATAGCACAAAAACAAGTCTGTTCAAGCAAAGGCAGCATACTGCCTTTAAGAAATACACAGCAGGGGTATTCAGTGTATCAGAGAGGGTCACACATAGTATCAGCCGTAGGATATATTCAATGTATCAGAGAGGGTCTTTCTTAGTATCAGCGGTAGGAGGTATTCAGTGCATCAGAGAGGATCGTACATAGCATCAGCCGTAGGAGGTATTCAATGTATCAGAGAGGGTCGTACATAGTATCTGCAGTAGGATCTATTCAATGTATCAGAGAGGGTCGTACATACTAGTATCAGCCGTAGGAGGTATTCAATGTATCCAAAAGGGTTGTATATAGTATCAGCAGTAGGATATATTCAATATACCAGAGAGGTTAAAGCATAGCATTAGCCGTAGGAGGTACTCAATGTATCAGTGAGGGTCGTACATAGTATCAAACGTAGGATGCATTCAACGTATCAGAGAGGGTCGTACACACCATCAGCCGTAGGAGGTATTCAGTGTGCCAGAGAGGGTCGTACAGAGTATCAGCAGTAGGAGGTATTCAGTGTTTCACAGAGAGTCGTTCCTGGTATCAGCTGTAGGAGGTATTCAGTGTTTCACAGAGTAGTTCCTGGTATCAGCAGTAGGAGGTATTCAGTGTTTCACAGAGAGTCGTTCCTGGTATCAGCAGTAGTAGGTATTCAGTTGATCAGATAGGGTCAGCTGCGTAAACAATGAATTCAGTTCTGGGGCCTGTGATGAAGAAACAAAAGAGAGCATGAAGACACTTCTCAGCCTATTATTGGGGTTGGTCAGGAGCTTAGAACAACATTATAGGTTGCACATGTACTTTAGCAATTAATGAACCATAGTGTGATAGGAGGGCCCAGCTTCCCTTTAAACACCAAGTGGCAGATTTACAAGCCCCTTGCGCCACTTTTGCGGCACTTTTAACATGGGAAAAGTGACGCAAAACTGGCGCAAGGGGCTTGTAAATCTGCCTGCAAGTGCCTGCAAGGGTTTAAATACATTTTATTAAATTCTTAACTTTGTGTCCTTGTAGGCTGAGAGGAAATGAGGGGAAGTATAGACAATAGAGACACTGTTACATGTTTTCAGACTCTACCTGTCCAATGTGTTGGTCTGAGTACTTGTGTAGTTAGACTGCTTGCTCTACAGTCAAAATACCACCTTCCCTGGAGTTTGAGTAGATGCATTATCCTGGGTGGTCTCAATGATTTTACCTTTTCTTTTGTGCTACATCAGCTATGTACACATTTTAATTTTGTGGGGTTTCATTGGGATTTCATGCTCAATAAAACTCCTAAAGGTGTCTATATTTCCCTATATTATTGGATAACGACCACATGCTTAAACATAAAAAATTGTGATTCCTAAATAGCGATTTTTAAGGAATCGCTATTTAGGAATCGCAATTCCTTATGCATGTAGGAATCGCAAAATAGATGGCGATTCCTAAGCATTACTGTGAGAAGTTGGCCAGGTATTGACTGTCCACTAATTAAAATGGGCACCTTGCATCAGTTCAGACAACCCTTATGGTGATTTAAGTGGTCTCAGACAACCTTAGCAACTCTCTAAGTGGTAGCTGTGGAGAGCAACCTTCAGGCTTAGTTCAGTAGGAGTGTAAAGCAGCTTGTTTTACCAGAATGCAACCTTATAGTATATATTAAATGAGAAGAGAACCACACATAGTATTTATTTATAATATGTATGTATTAGGTAACACTATCTAGTACATTACAGTATCTCCAACATGGAGATAGACACAAAGCACACAACACTTTTGCAAATAAATCACAGCAAATAGCACTAATATACAGTGGGCCCCAGGGAAGACCAAACCATATACTAAGAAAGTGGTATAAGAACCATGACTTGAGTCAGATCAATGTCAAGAGGATGTAGAATTGCTGGGACCCCAAGGAACCACCCAAGGTAGATAGGGACCCCACGAAGTCCATGTGCAGAGTGTGAACACGACGCATACTACGTACAAGTCTATGTGCAAGTTGCAGTTGAATTTCTAAAGATTAGGGACCCTTCCCAGTGGACCCTGAAGAAACCCTGTGGAAGATATAAGGTTGGAGTGCCACCCCACCGGTGAATACCATGGTACCCAAATTACCTACCCGATGGGAAGCCGGGTGCACAGGTGTGAAGTGGTTTGGCAAACCTCTGTCAAACTCAATGAAGGACTTCAGGAAAATGCTGCTACTGGAAAAGGAGAAAGTGTCTGGAGGAATACAAATGTGGATTCTTGAAGAGAAGAACCTGAAAACAGAGTAGACAGTGTCTGTCTCACTTGGGGTGACCGGGAGACTTGGAAGTCGGATGCCCTCTGATGTCGGGTGCTTCAGGAACGATGACTGTGACCTTGGCTCTGCAGATGCGAGAGCCAGGTGATGCTGAGGACAACCAGGACCAGGATACGAGCTGTCCCACAAAGGATGTCAAGTGCTGAGGGGTCAGAGTCCAACGGGAGCACCAAGAAGCCATTGCAAATGCAACACATGCAGGAAGTCAAGAAAATGCGCGGATGGGACCAGCAAGGTCCAGGAGACTCACCACAAGCAGGAGACTTAAGGCAGGCCCGAGAAATCAGGGGAGCCCAAAGAAAGGTGACCCTCAAATGGACCCATAGGCCAAAGGCACAGAAGTTGCAAGAGGACCTCAAGCAGCTCACCAAAAGAGGCAGGTCATGATGCACAGGATGTGGTGTGGCTGAAGATGCTGGTCACACGAGGTGTGCTAGGATGGGGCTACTTGGATCCCGAAGTTCTTTTTGCAAAGATGTCAACAAGCCTTTGCAACTCTAGAGGAGACGTGGAATCCAGGCGTTTGGTTATTGCAACCCCCACAAGGACAATTGGCCTCAAACTTGGTAAGAGGGTAGAGCAGGCCTCAGGAGCTGAGGAAAACCACTACCTGTGATGCAGAGCTCCCGGAGTCCGGAGGATCTTGGGATCTGCAGACCAGTCAACTTAGTTGCTGTGCTTGCCTGCCTTCAAGGGAGATTACTTTGGTTGTCCTTTTTGCTTTACAGGCCTTAGAAAGTTACTGTATGGTGCACAGGCACAGACGATGTATCAGACTGGAAGGGAGACAAAGTAATGCCCAAATGAAGTCTAGCAAAGTCCAGAGTGCCCAGACGGTAGAAGTGCAAGGCTTTCAGTTCTCAATCTTATCACACGATGAATCTAGGGACCTACAACCAGGTAAGCCCTTAAGTACCCAAGGGAAAGGGTAGGAAAGATTCAGGGGACCCACCCAGAGGAGGGTCTGGACAGGGGGAGGTTACTCACATGCCCTTTGTTCAGTTTCGCTCCAGAGCAGGAACCAACGGCTCCCATGACTGGGTTGAACTGGACTATGCACAGGATCACCAAATGTGCCCCTCATGCAGACTTTCAGGTGCTGGCAAGCTCTCCCACCCAGCCCTAATACACTAAATCCTGGCTGGGAGGTGGTCAAACCTCCTTGTGATACGATGTCTATTGTTCTGCCTTCCCCTACTCAAGCCTGGCTCAGCAGCAAGAGGGCAAAAGTGTGTCTCTGGTCGGCAGCAGCCATTTTGTGATGTCCAGAACTAGGAGGCTGGTACCAGGAACACTGAGAGCCTAACGGAGGGCTCTTCCAGTATTTGGAATCATACCTTCCACACCATACCAAACATGATAGGATTAGTTACAGCCGTTTTTTAGATGGTGATTACGTGATTACGCAGTGCCCCACTATGTAGTGTATGGCTGCTTCGTTACAATCCGGGAGAATTAACTCCGGTGTCATGCAGTTGCACCCTCTCACTTAGAACCAAGAACCCTGATTGTAAAGGTCTGCTATAAGGGTGACTTATAGGTTTTGAGTGCAGTGACCCTTAGATATAGTAAACCTATATCTTTAGTAAGTGGTGCATGCACCAACTTACACAGGATGCAATTGCAGGCCTGTAGTTCCATTTTAAATGGTCTATTGTGGGTGGCATAATGAATGCTGCAGCCCATGGGAGTCCTCTGGGGTACCTACGCACTGGGTACCTGGGTACCATATAAGGACTGATAAGGGTACCCCAGTATCCAATCTGGGGTTCACCTAAGTTCATAACACAACAGTTTAAAGAGAAAGCAGTTAGACTTTGGTCCTGATTAGCAGGATCCCAGTCAGAATAGTCAAAAACAGCATCACAGTAAGCAAAAAGTGGGGGTAACCATAAGAAACAGATCTTACTTTCCAACTATTACCTACTAGTGATTCGCAAACTGCGAATCGCAAATATTATTATTTTTTATTTCTATTTTATTTTAATAAAACTTTATTTCGGTTTTGTTTTTACAAACCATAAAAGTACATACAGATACAACGGGATGAAATTCATTATTAAGAAGACCATCATTAAGATGCATCAGTACTACGTTAGCAGCAATTTATGACAGTGTATTCTTTGTTGAAGTATGTTAAGGAGGTTTAAGCAAAAATCATTATAAATCCCAAAATTTTCTATATTTTACAACTGATTTTAAAAACTCTAATACAAAAAGAATACTGTCACTATATAATAGTTGTAAATACATCATGGCTGGTCTGATCTGATAAAAATAAGTTTCTTTAAAAGCGGCACCAGAAAGCGTTGGTGGGGAAATTCATACAATGTACATAAAAACATAAAATGAAGCATATCCTGCGGAGACTTTCCGTTGCAGCCACAGGCAGCTGCTTCTTTACTAAAACTGAATTTTGTGGCCTAACAAGCAGATGATGAAATTGATTCAACCGAAATCTAGTTAGTGAAAATTTCTCGTATGAGGACAAGGAACCCAGTAAATAAGGATCAGTGTGTAGAGTTGTTTTTAACATAACATATGTCCTAACGCTCGGTTTCTGAACCTCTTTAGCTTCCTTCATCAGTTTCCTTTCCATGAGGAAGGCCGATTTTATTGCCTCCACATCCCCCTTAGTGATACATTCAGGGGTTTCAAATAACTCACCCTGCCCAAGGCTTAAAAAGCCTTTCCTAAGATATTTCAGCCAGGGTACAGCAGATGAGTTATCCATAGACAGACAGTCTTTTAAAATCCTATGCGTAAGGGGGATATCAGGGCTTAACCACAATTTTAACCAGCAGGACAGTGGACGCAGGTAGAAAATGTCACTAACATACTGGACCCCCAGCTCTTCATGGGCAGTTAGGTTAGATGTACCTTGAGGGAGACACAATACACGTTTCAGGAAGGTGTTCTCCACAATCTGTAATCGCTCTCCCGAGATATACCCCCAAACTTCGCTTCCAAATGTTGCAGTAGCCACTGATTTAGCATTATATAATTGCAACATTGCGCCAATAGGCTTTTTTCCCAATTTGGATGCAAAATTAAATATTGCTGCATTCACCCTAGCAACGTCCCCTTTCTTTTTCAGAACATGAGGGCCCCAATTCAATTTATTGTCAAGGAGGACTCCAAGATACGAGAACGTGCTGGTAATGGGAATTTTTGCGTCTCCCACGTTAAATTGGAAATTCCTTTTTGGTGGCTGGCCTACCTGCATAATGAATGATTTAGAGTTATTTATTGTTAAGTCCCTGTCTGTCATGAAAGACTTGAAAGAAGTTAAAAGAGCTTGAAGGCCTCTTTCGGTCCTAGATATGAGGACCGCATCGTCCGCCTATAGTAGGACCGGGATACCCCGGCACCCCACTCTGGGACAGTCGGCCCGACCTCCTGTAAAACGCTATTTAAGTCATTAATATAAAAGTTAAACAAAAAGGGAGCCAAAATACTTCCTTATCGGACTCCTCTTTTAATATTAAAATCCTTCGTTAAGCTCAGATCTTGAGAAAACCAGACATTTGCTCTAGTGTATCTGTGTAGATCTTCTAAAAAATCTACGATACCACCGTCAACCTCGTTTGCCCTCATGGACTGCCAAAGCTTCTTCCTGTTCACACAGTCACAAGCTGAGGACAAGTCCATGAAGGCAAGGTGGATGGTCCCCTTGTGTGCCACTGTATACTTACTTAAGATCAAGAAGAGATTAAGACATTGGGTGGTCGTAGAACGTCCCCTACAGAACCCATACTGGGAGTCAGACATAATGTTATTGTCCTCTATCCATAAGGTGAGCCTTTGCAGGAGAACCCTTCCTATTACTTTTACCATAGAATCTATGAGTGAGATGGGTCTATAGCAGTGTGGACTGCTTTTATCCCCTTTTTGAAAAACGGGTACAATAGTAGAAAACCCCCAAGACTGTGGGCATCCGCATTGAACCGCGGCATTAAAAACAGATTCCAAGATTGGAGACCGAGAAGGAGGGTCAGACTTAAATAAGTCTAGGGGGATCCCATCGGGACCAGGAGCTTTATCAGATGTTAAGCCTAGAATTCCTTCCAGTATTTCACCCCTCCCAAATTTAATTTTATTAACATTAAAATCAAGTACCCGTCTATCATTCTCTTCGTAGGGGCAAGCATACATCTGCTCGAAATGGGCCTCCCAATCCTCCTTTAATATGTAACATTCGAATCGCTATTAGGTAATTTGACACCATTCATTCCTATTGGCCTTTATGCCATAGGAAGGTATGCAAGTGTGTTCGCAAATTGCGAATGCAATCCCAAGGGTGACAGGGGACTGAGGCCCACCAGGTGCACTCCCCAAAAAAGTAAGTGTGCACATGTGGTGCACACACATGCTCTAAGGGCATGTGTGTGTGTGCCACATGTCACAATGCTCTTTTGTGCATTTTTCAAAGAATGCGCAAATTACCAGTAGACGTCAAGTTGATGCTAATTAGCGTTTCCTAAATGCACAGTTTGCATTTAGGAATGGCTTGATGCATCGCATTTCAAGAATCACAAATTGTGATTCCCTAAATGCATTGGCAATTTAGGTCATTGCATACAAGTTTGATTACCTAAGTTGCGAATGGAAAGCCTCTGCTGCATCGGAAAAGGCTTTCCATTCGCAAGTTAAGTAATCACATTTTCTTGAGTTTCTTTCTGAAGTCTGCCAGGGAGCGTGCAGTTTGGAGGTGGAGGGCAGGTCGTTCCAGGTCTTGGCGACACTGTAGGAGAAGGAACAGCCCCTGTTGCAGCTGTGGAGGATGCAGTGGGTGGGTGTAAGGGCTTGTGGGGGGGAGCGCAAGTGTCTTGCGGTTAGAAGGAAGTAAAGTGTTTGGTTGATGACGGACGGTCCTTGACCATGTAGGGCTTTGTAGTTGTGCGTGTCTTGTGGATGGGGAGTCAGTGGAGGTTGCTGAGATGTGGGTGATGTGAGTCCATTTGGGAAGGTTTCAGCATGAGTCTGGCTGCATCATTCTGTATGGCCTGGAGCCACCTGAGAAGCCTGGTGGAGAATCCGGCATAAAGTGTGTTGCCGTAGTCAAGGCGGCTAGTGACGAGACCCTGAGTGAGGCTCTTTCTGATGTTGACTGGAATCCATCTGAAGATTGTGCAGCGCGTGCAGAGGCTGTGAAAGCAGCAGGAGGACACTGCATTGACTTGTTGTTTCCTGGTCATTTCAGTGTCAAGGATGCTGCCTAGATTGTATTCATAGTCTTTTGGCCTGTGTGTATGACTGGTGCCGCTGACCATCAGCTGTGGTTCCATATGGATGTGTTTTTCCCGAAGATCAGCACTTCTATCTTGTCAGAGTTGAGTTTAAGGCAACTGGCTTGCATCCAGTTGGCTACATTGGTCATGGCATTGCAGATGTTTGTTCTGGTGGTGGAGGGGTCTTCGGTGAGCAGGAGGATAAGTTGAGCTGTGTCGGCAAAGGCAATTACTTTGAGACCGTGCGATCTGGCAATATCTGTGAGGGGGGTCATGGAGGGGTTGACCAAGGTGGGGCTAAGGGATGATCCTTGGGGTATGCCGCATACGATGTTCTTGGGTTCGGAGGTGAAGGGAGGCATCCAGACGCTCTGTGGGCATCCTGTCAGGAATGAGGCAATCTGCTCGAGGGCGTTTTGCTGTATGCCGATGTTGTAGAATCTGTTGATGAGGGTGTGGTGGGATATGGTGTTGAACGCAGCCAAGAGGTCGAGCAGGATGAGACCTAAAGTTTTCCCATTGTTGAGGAGGGTTCTGATGCCGTCTGTAGTTGGGATCAGCGCAGTCTCTGATCTGTGGTTGTTTCTAATGCCAATTGGGAGGCGTCAAGCAGGTGGTTTTGTTCCAGGTATCCGGTGTGCTGTTAATTGATGGCCTTCTCGAGTACCTTGTCAGGGTAAGGGAGCAAGGAGATTGGTTGATAATATTTGAGTTTGCTGGGGTCAGAGGAGGGTTTCTTTAGGGGGGTCTGCCCTCTGCGTGTTTCCATCTGTCCGTCCGAGAAGGCTGCTGTGGTGATGGAGGTGTTGATGATGCTGGTGAGTTCCCTGCTGATTTGATTGGTTCTGAGGATGAAAAAATCCAGGTGTGGCAGGGCTCACTGGGGCCCCAGAGTGGATGAATGACATGATGGCCGTGGTGGTCTGTGTGGTCAGCGGAGACCATGTGGTGATCATTGGGCTGGTGTGCGCTGGTTGGCAGAGGCTGTTGAGCTTGAGCACCGTGAGTTTGGTGTCAAAGTTGTTGTGGATGGTGGTGATCTTGCTGTGGTAGTCCGTGAGGGTTTAGCAGAGTTCTTGAGAGGGGTGAATTGAGTTATATGTGGCTGCTGGGTTACAGGATTTCTTGACTATTTTGAACAGTTATTTTATGTGGTTTGTTGCTGTATAGATGCAGGTTGTGATGGCTTTTCTCTTGGCTTCCTTGATGCTCAGGTGGTAATTGCTGAGGGCTGCTTTGTGAGCGGCTCAGTTGGAGGTGTTTCTGGTGGAGTGCCATCATTTCTCGAGTCGGAAGCAGTTGCGCTTTGTTGTTCTGAGCTCTGGGGTGTACCAGCTGGCTTGTTTTGAGGTTTTGGTGGTTTTTCTAGTTTTGTCTGGGTGACTCTTTGGATGCATTTGGTGGCCTTTTCTAGGTCTGATGAGACATCAGGTTGGGTGTCACTGAGGGCCTCAGTCCAATGTGTCTCTGTTACCTTGCTACAGATGCGGTTCGAGCTGTGATGCTTGTTGGTGGTGTGCTGTGCACCGAAGATGTTGAAGTGAATGATGGCATGGTCGGACCAGGTGAGTTCTGTGATGTGGCTGGATTTAACTCTGTTTCTGGAGGTGGAGATGGGATTGAGTATGTGCCCAGTTTTGTGCATTGGTTCAGTGACCAGTTGGGTGAGGCTAATGTTGTTCAGCTTCTCCTGGAGGGTGGTGGAGTTAGCGTTGTTGGGATTATCTATGTAGAAATTGAGGTCACAAAGTAGGACACAGTGGAAGAAGTCAATGGCTAGGGAGGCGATGAGGTTGGAGATGGCATTGCATAAAGCTGGTCAAGGTGAAGTTGAGGTGTTCCATGAGAGGTGTGTGGTCTCACTTTGGTGGCAATGCATTGGATGGTGTCCTTGAAGATGATTGCAATGCCTCCGTTGTGTTTGTTAGTGCAGTCTTGCTGTAGCCATCGGGTGTTGCGGTGGCGATGTCGGGGTATGAGGAGAATGTCACGGCCTGGTTGCAGAGTGAACGGGCATTGAGCAAGAATGCATTGGAGAGGCTTGTGTTGTACGTGGCCTTTAGGGGATGTGTGGTGCAGGATCTTGTGTACGCTGGAGATCCTGTATTGCAGGAGAAGCAGCAATGGTGGCAGGTGGAGTGATCTTTTGGTTGCTCGCTGGGAGGCGG
Source organism: Lissotriton vulgaris (assembly GCF_964263255.1). Lineage (NCBI taxonomy): Eukaryota > Metazoa > Chordata > Amphibia > Caudata > Salamandridae > Lissotriton > Lissotriton vulgaris. The sequence goes on along the minus strand of NC_141695.1, from coordinate 1,756,648,453 downwards.
TGCAGCAGTTGTTGTTTCGGTGTCTGAGGTCTAGGCACAAGAGCTCCTCAGCAATAAAGTGGAGGGTGGCGGGAGGGTCAGAGCTCCTGGTGCTGGGTGCAATCCAGGTGCCCAGGACCGGTGCTTACAGGCATGACTTTCACCTGCTGCATAGCCACACTGCGGCCTCCATTAAGTAGGTCCTGGGGCAGGGCACTGCACTGGGCCACGGGAGGGTGGAGACAGCAGAAGGAGGGAAACGGCGGGAAGAGGGAAGAAATTAGAAGAAAAATGCAAACAGAGCAGAAAAAACATAACAGAGTATAGAAAAACAGAGGGCAGAAAAGCTAGCAGAATAAGCCAAAACAGAGCAGCAAAAGGCAAAACAGAGGTAGAAAAGCATACAGCAGAAAAACGAGCAGAAAAAGAAAAACAGAGCAGAAAATGCAAAATAGAAGGCAAGAAATGAGCAGAGGAGGTTCAAGCAGAGGGCAAGTGGAGGGTAGCAGATCTACAAGGAAGTAGTGGAGTACGGACAAGCTGGACTGGAGTACTGTTGCAGGGGGAGCAGGCATGAGGACCCGCTTCTTAATTTAATATTCAAAACATAATTTACTACGTTTTTATACAAAATAAAGTTAAACTACACAAACATAAGAAATGAAAAAGTTTTAGTTCTCAGTAAAAGTTAATTTTCACCCCGCCCAAACAGTACTATAACTCACAGACCTCTGTAAAGAGTGTTGTGAACTTGCTGGCCAGACTACAGTCTACTAGTGAAAGCCACAGGTGCCCACATTTTATTATTCTCATACACACACTGCCCACCAGGGGGCCCATCAGGGAGTTTTGTTCCCAATGTGAGGCTGGTGCTGAGCCTTACTCTGTGCTGATCCACTGAGGTTGAACCATTAACGTATAGTCTTCGTACGTCTCTTCTCTGACCCTCAGTGGATACATTAGGCAACAGGTCGCAGTGTCCTTATGTTGGAGGCTGCTGCTGCTCTGCCTCATGCTTCCCCCTCAGTTACAGCCACAGAGGTAAAGATAAATATTACAGTCAGCGGTTGGCCCTAAGTGAAGTCCTCAGGACATATGTACAGAACATTGTCAGAGGATGGGGATAGCCATTCGGCTCAGTCTGTAAACTTTCTCCCCAAATCCAGTATCCCAAAGCCCTCACATGATAGGACAGAGAATGTTGTATTCCAGGTCTCAGCAGTTAAAGGGCCTTTTCTGGTGCAGTTCAGCTCTCTCCTGTTCACATAGCACAGCTCAGCAACTTGCCTTTCTGCCTCAACTGTCAGTAAATCTAGGCCAGAATGTTTTCCTGGAAGAGTAGGCATCCAGTATACATCTTATGCAAAATTGCATGCACACATCTGTGCACCATAGTGCAAAGGTTGTGCGGTTCACTAGGCAGACTTTAAGAGATTCGGTGCAGTGGAGGACAGCAGTAGCAGGCCATTTTAAATTCATCCTTTAGCTGCTCTGTTGTGCTGTGCTGTGCTAAAAATAATATATCTACCCCCCACTCCCCCAGAGTGGTCTATCGCCTCAGTCATTCTTTCCATTCAGGTGATACTGGCTTTTTTATGACTTTTCTATGCGGCTGAAGATAGTGCAGATATTGCAGTGAGGAGAAGAATGTGACGTTTCCCATTGCTTACCTTTGCAGGTGGCCATATGTTGCCTGATCTCCATGCTTTAATGCCTGCAAGCAAAAGAAACAGTATTAGGATATGTTCAGAAGATATGTTGCTGGATTGTATTGAGATGGGCAGTCTTACTCTAACTTTTGTTCTGTCGAATTTATTTTGTTTGTTTCCTCTTTTGTATTTGTTATATCATTTCTCTTATATATCATGGTATTGTATTCTTGCAGACAATGAAAGAAATCTTGTATATCACATGTCACTGAATATGTGTGAATTCAATAAGTGGATGAACAGTGGACTGGATCCTCCTAGGGCCCTTGATCGTGAGCTTCTACCCCAATCAGGACCAAGTGATCCAACTTTCCTATAGAAGCGATCCAACTTTGAGGTGGGACACTTCTCAGTGAAGGTGCAACCTTGCGGAACACCTCACCTCTACATGTACAACTGGTGCAGTTAGCACCCTGCTCCCCTACAGCAGAGCTCTAACTGTAAGGTAGGATGCTTCTCAGGGAAGGTTGTTATCTTGTGAAACATCTCACCTTTGAGCGCACACTTGGTGCCAATTATTGATTACTTTCCAAAGATCCTAATTCAGGTCTGGTAATATTTAGCTCTTCCTATAAACAGCCCCTCTTTTTATTCCTACAGGCTGGTAATATTTAGCTCTTCCTATAAACAGCCCCTCTTTTTATTCCTACAGGCTGGTAATATTTAGCTCGTCCTATAAACAGCCCCTCTTTTTATTCCTACAGGCTGGTAATGTTTAGCTTCCTTTAAACAGCCCCTCTTATATTCCTAAAGGCTGGTAATGTTTAGCTCTTCCTATAAACAGTCCCTCTTTTTTATTCCTACATGCTGGTAATATTTAGCTCTTCCTATAAACAGTCCCTCTTTTTATTCCTACAGCAATAACAATCTAGGTCTAAATCATAAAGTACTGTTGGACTGTCTAAGATTAGATAAATCTAAAGATATTGCTTGGTTGTCATACATTTATAAGTGCTCTTTGGAACTTGGTCGCCCTGAGATATTTTCTGCCCGGAGATATTTTCTGCCCCTCTGGGTTTGAAAAAATCTGATTTAGACTGGGTTAAGCTTCATTTCTCTAAACTGAAGATCTTGCAGAGAGAGGAACATCAACTTATAAAGCCCTCAGTTAGAGCCCATTTTCTGACCATTACTTGCCTAACTATTCAACCGTATCTTGACACAGTTAACATTCCTTTTCACAGGTGGCTTCTGGTCAAATTTCGGTTTAATCAGATTTATACGGTTCTCTGTGACAGCCATGGTTGGTTCAAGCAGGAGGATGCACCTGTGTGTAATTGTGACAATTTCTCCCCGCAAGACAATATGCACCTAATGCTGTTCTGCCATTTCTTTAATATGCCTAGACAGAAGTATTTGGTGCCTTTACTGAAGGATAAGGCTTTTCTTCAGGCAAAACCAGCTCTCCTGTATCTACAAATGTTAGATTCACCTTTGGTTATGTTTAGCGTGGCTAACTATCTTGTTGCTGCTGTCAGGATCAGGAGGAGGCGATTGCAAATGTAATAGGGGGGTCTGTACTGGAGGATGAAATGTGTCTTTTTCTATTTGTATAATTTTTAGCTGATTATTACCTTTTTAGCTGTTTTTAAAGTATATATGTAATTGATATTGATGTATGTAATTTTTTTTAATGAAATTGAACTGCCCTTTTTAAATTGATTGTAGTATGCTTTTATGATTTTTAACTAAGTCGAATAAAGTGGTTTTTGACTTTGACTTTGACTATTCCTACAGCACCGAAAGGCCTTCGGAGAGTTACTTAGAGTACATTGCTGTCACATGCACAACTTTGCCAACCAGGAAATGACATTTGCTAAAACTATTCTACAATCTATAAGGGAGAGTATCCTACCATGTCAGTTCAGAGGATTCTGTTTTGGCAGCTTGGATATCCCTGACAGAGAAACCAAGAACCCAGGCCTTCTTAACCACCCACTGGATTGTGTTACACTTACAGAGGTGACCTAATTCAGGAAGTGTCAAGAAATAATATTTATCTAAGCAATCACAAACACCATTCTGTGCTGAAACATACTTTACATTTATCTTACCATGTAAGTCTGGTTTGCATCAGGGGACTGCGCCTTTGGGGAAAAAGATGAGAAGTGATCACCAGGTGACTAGATAAAGAGAGAGCAGCCATATCCCACACCTGGTCACCAGGTGACTAGATAAAGAGAGAGCAACCATACCCCACCTCTGATCACCAGGTGACTAGATAAAGAGAGAGCAGCCATACTCCACACCTGGTCACCAGGTGACTAGATAAAGAGAGAGCAGCCATACCCCACATCTGGTCACCAGGTGACTAGATGAAGAATGAGCAGGCATACCCCACACCTGGTCACCAGGTGACTAGATAAAGAGAGAACAGCCATACCCCACATCTGGTCACCAGGTGACTAGATGAAGAACGAGCAGCCATACCCCACACCTGGTCACCAGGTGACTAGATAAAGAGAGAGCAGCCATACCCCACATCTGGTCACCATGTTACTAGATGAAGTGAGAGCAGCCATACCCCACACCTGGTCACCAGGTGACTAGATGAAGAACGAGCAGCCATACCCCACACGTGGTTACCAGGTGACTAGATAAAGAGAGAGCAGCCATACCCCACCTCTGGTCACCAGGTGACTAGATGAAGAGAGAGCAGCCATACCCCACCTCTGGTTACCAGATGAATAGATGAAGAGAGAGCAGTCATACACCACCCCTGGTCCCCAAGTGACTAGATGAAGCAAGAGCAGTCATACCCCACTTCTAGACACCAGATGACTAGATGAAGCAAGAGCAGTCATACCCCACCTCTGGACACAAGGTGACTAGATGAAGAGAGAGCAGCTGTACCCCACCTCTGGTCACCAGATGTCTAGATGAAGAGAGAGCAGCCATACCCCATCTCTGGTCACCAGATGACTAGATGAAGAGAGAGCAGCCATACCCCACCCCTGGTCCCCATGTGACTAGATGAAAAGAGAGCAGCCATACCCCACCCCTGGTCACCAGGTGACTAGATGAAGAGATAGCAGCAGCCATACCCCACCTCTGGACACCAGATGACTAGATGAAGAGAGAGCATCCATACCACACCCCTGGTCACCAGGAAACTAGCTGAAAAGAGAGCAGCCATACCCCACCCCTGGTCACCAGGTGACTAGATTAAGAGAGAGCAGCCATACCCCACCCCTGGACACCAGGTGATGAGATGAAGAGAGAGCAGCCATACCCCACCTCTGGTCACCAGATGACTAGCTGAAAAGAGAGCAGCCATACCCCACCCCTGTTCACCAGGTGACTAGATTAAGAGAGAGCAGCCATACCCCACCTCTGGTCATGAGGTGACTAGATGAAGAGAGAGCAGCCATACCCCGTGTCTGGTCACCAGGTGACTAGATGAAGCGAGAGCAGCCATACCGCACCTCTGGTCACCAGGTGACTAGATGAAGAGAGAGCAGCCGTACCCCATCTCTGGTCACCAGGTGACTAGATGAAAAGAGAGCAGCCATACCCCACCTCTGGACACCAGATGACTAGTTGAAGAGAGAGCATCCATACCACACCCCTGGTCACCAGGTGACTAGCTGAAAAGAGAGCAGCCATACCCCACCCCTGGTCACCAGGTGATGAGATGAAGAGAGAGCAGCCATACCCCACCTCTGGTCACCAGATGACTAGCTGAAAAGAGAGCAGCCATACCCCACCCCTGGTCACCAGGTGACTAGATTAAGAGAGAACAGCCATACCCCACATCTGGTCACCAGGTGACTAGATGAAGAACGAGCAGCCATACCCCACACCTGGTTACCAGGTGACTAGATAAAGAGAGAGCAGCCATACCCCACCTCTGGTCACCAGGTGACTAGATGAAGAGAGAGCAGCCATACCCCACCTCTGGTTACCAGATGAATAGATGAAGAGAGAGCAGTCATACACCACCCCTGGTCCCCAAGTGACTAGATGAAGCAAGAGCAGTCATACCCCACTTCTAGACACCAGATGACTAGATGAAGCAAGAGCAGTCATACCCCACCTCTGGACACAAGGTGACTAGATGAAGAGAGAGCAGCTGTACCCCACCTCTGGTCACCAGATGTCTAGATGAAGAGAGAGCAGCCATACCCCATCTCTGGTCACCAGATGACTAGATGAAGAGAGAGCAGCCATACCCCACCCCTGGTCCCCATGTGACTAGATGAAGCGAGAGCAGCCATACCCCACCCCTGGTCACCAGGTGACTAGATGAAGAGATAGCAGCAGCCATACCCCACCTCTGGACACCAGATGACTAGATGAAGAGAGAGCATCCATACCACACCCCTGGTCACCAGGTGACTAGCTGAAAAGAGAGCAGCCATACCCCACCCCTGGTCACCAGGTGACTAGATTAAGAGAGAGCAGCCATACCCCACCCCTGGACACCAGGTGATGAGATGAAGAGAGAGCAGCCATACCCCACCTCTGGTCACCAGATGACTAGCTGAAAAGAGAGCAGCCATACCCCACCCCTGTTCACCGGGTGACTAGATTAAGAGAGAGCAGCCATACCCCACCTCTGGTCATGAGGTGACTAGATGAAGAGAGAGCAGCCATACCCCGTGTCTGGTCACCAGGTGACTAGATGAAGCGAGAGCAGCCATACCGCACCTCTGGTCACCAGGTGACTAGATGAAGAGAGAGCAGCCGTACCCCATCTCTGGTCACCAGGTGACTAGATGAAAAGAGAGCAGCCATACCCCACCTCTGGACACCAGATGACTAGTTGAAGAGAGAGCATCCATACCACACCCCTGGTCACCAGGTGACTAGCTGAAAAGAGAGCAGCCATACCCCACCCCTGGTCACCAGGTGACTAGATTAAGAGAGAGCAGCCATACCCCACCTCTGGACACCAGGTGATGAGATGAAGAGAGAGCAGCCATACCCCACCTCTGGTCACCAGATGACTAGCCGAAAAGAGAGCAGCCATACCCCACCCCTGGTCACCAGGTGACTAGATTAAGAGAGAGCAGCCATACCCCACCTCTGGTCACGAGGTGACTAGATGAAGAGAGAGCAGCCATACCCCGTGTCTGGTCACCAGGTGACTAGATGAAGCGAGAGCAGCCAAACCGCACCTCTGGTCACCAGGTGACTAGATGAAGAGAGAGCAGCCGTACCACATCTCTGGTCACCAGGTGACTAGATGAAAAGAGAGCAGCCATATCCCACCTCTGGTCACCTGGCTGGCACGAGAGGTGAGCACAGAGTAGATACTCATCCTGATCTTAGTTAAAGACCCGCAAACATCTCATTTTGGTTCCGTCGTTGAGACCAGACTCACCCTGCATGTGGGAGAGGATTCCTACAAAACGAGGGATGCTGTTGACTCACAAATAACCAAGTTGCATTTTTATCAGCAGGTGAAATTAATGTTGTTAACAGATTAAAGACATAATTACCGAAGCACAGACTTCCCAATTCATAAAGGAAATAGCATTCTAGTAAATCTAAGTGCTAAAATGTCATTAACACTAGAAGGCGAGGGAATATACTCGAAATGTGTAGAAGATGTTTAGCGTCCTATTCTTTGGGGATAGTATCACACTACTAGAATATCTTCCAATTTTAATCCCAGACAGGTCCATATTCCTTCATCACACGCACGTCCTCGCTCATATGACGCACACTACCTCGTTCATGTGTGTGTGAACACTCTCCTTTCTTGGTCTAATCACTTTGTACTCCTCATCCTACCTTCCTCTACAGCTGCCAAGGTGCGTTAGGTCTGCAATGTTGTGCAGCCTATCATGTTCTACAACACAAATACCAAACATCACACATCCGCCAATGCAGAATGAATTAGACATACACACATCAGCTAACTCTGGACACCGAACGGCATCTCCCACTGAACAATATTCATTATGGAACATCTTTCCTACTATGATTATAATTCCCTTTCTGAATCTGAATACGATTGACAGACCCCCAACAAAGCCTTATTCTTTCAAGATGCTTCATCTCAACAGCAACGCCCCCAGACCAGGTCAACATACATCTTAGAACCATCCAAATACAATGCATTGAAACATGTCACACAATCAAAGGCACAACATTGTATCACAGAAATGTACCTTCCTATCAAGGTGTTCTTCTAGACAAGCAACAGAACTCAGACCATCCAACTCAATGAACCCAACTAACTCAACACAATGGTAGAGCCATTGGAACACCTGTCTATAGAGGAAGCACTCCACAAAAATCTTTAACAGGAAGAAGCTCATTATACTTTCAAATTAGCAAACACAATCCATAAATAGATGTTTAACAAATACTAACTATAGGCAACCACATACATAACATCCAATTGAGGAAAATTCAAAAACTCTACACACGCTTGCCAAGGTTAGGAAAGCATAACAGTGCTAACCTACTACTAATAATAACTTGTTTATATGTAGCCTTTCACACTGCATTTCTACTGCTTCATTTCACTGTAAATATCAAGTGTTACCATTGATTCTGCCATGAGACCTGGGTCACAAATATGCATTTTCAAGCTCAACTCTCTCTCAAAGTAAGTTGGAAAGGCTGCTTTAGTCTACCGTCCGCCTGGACCAAAAAAAGAGTTCAGTCAAAGCCAACTGGAATATATTGTGCCCCATGTGCTTGCAGCACAACAGTTCCTCTTGTTGGGAGGCTTCAGTTACCATGGGGAAGATTTCTTTAATTCAGAGACTAGTCAACCATTTTCTAACCTAGCAACACTTGGCAGCAGATTTACAAGCCCCTTATGCCACATTTGCACCGCCGTTGCGTCACTTTTGTGACACAGCTGTGGCGCAAAGCCAGCGCCATGCTGCGGGGTATTTACAACGTGACACATCTAGGGAGATGTGTCATGTTGTAAAGCCCTGCGCCACATGTGGGCGTTTCGGCACGGGGGTGTTCCAGCGCAGGAATGCCTCGGAAAAGTGGCTGAGTGAAATCTACAAGATTTCACTCAGTCACTTTTAGGGCCATGCTGCGTCAAAACCCTGCGCCTGCTTAAAGAAGGCGTAAGGATTGAGGCAGCATGTTAGCCATAGGGGCACCCTGAGCCTTGCTGGAGCTGCGTCGCGCTAGCAACACGACTCCAGCAATGCGTCGTTTTTCCGCCGGGGATGTGACACGCATTTGCCCATCCGTGTGCCTTGGTGCGCCGCATGGTAAATGCGGCACATCAGTGGTGGCGCACAGGTGGGCAGATGATTGGCAACTCTTTTGGCGCATCCCTGCTGATTAGCAGAGATGCGCCAGAAGTCGTAAATCTGCCCCAATGTCTGTTCCAACAAGTTAACAGGGCAACTAATGTTGCAGCTCATACTCTGGACTTCATTTTTAGTAACTTCTCATTATTAATTTGCAAACCACCCAAATCTGTACTCTGGACAGACCACTCACTCATCTGTTTTCAAATTCCTAAGTATAATGTGACAGGAAAAACAAATACATGTTATAAAAATATGTCTAGACAGTGATGGGAAAATCACCCCTGATTCTGTGGCTAAGGTGCTGATGTTTAGTGTCCCGCCAGATGACTTAGAAGTAGATCAAGGACTTTCTGACTACAACAGAGCTCTGGAGTAGGAATTTGATAAAATAACCCTTCTCAAAGCATACCACAATCGGATGCATACACCCCATGCACCTTGGTACTCGAAGAATTAAAAATAGAGAAAGCATCTTGTAAGAGGTTAGGAAGACGATGGTGTCAGGCTAATAATGTATCCAAAATGGACGCTTATAAAGTATCCTTAAACCTATAACATCTCAGCTTCAAGATAGCACGTAAATTTCTTATAGCAAACCAAATTGCAAAGGCCAATAACTCTTTCAAAGCCCTTTTTCATGTCCTTAATACTTTTATCAATTTTGAAGCATGCTCCCAAGAAATAAATGCTTTACAATTTCACAAACACTTAGTGACTCCTTTTCCTACCATTGTGAAGATAAAATAAAAATGATTAATCAGAATTTCTCTAGTCCACTTGATCAGGCTTGTGAGGAGCTCGACTTTTGTGCACCTCCCCCTAATTGTGCTACCAGCCTAAGCAAATTTTAATGTTCTACATTCAAGACAATTCAGAGAATCCTTGTTATGTTATGTTAATTTATTTTTGTAGAGCGCCAAATCACCAAAAGGTCTCTAAGCGCTTGCAGCATAGACCAAGAACCCTGGAATCCCTTATTCCTGCTGGGCTCAGCAAGATTTGGGTGAGCTTATCCGAAGGCCTCAGTGAACAAGATGGTCTTGAGTTCCCTCCTGAACGGGAGTAAGGTGGCTACCCCATGCATACTGTCCAGTATCTGGGTCCAGAGTTGGGGAATCACAACTGAGAAGGCCCGCCCCTACAAGGTGGCTCTATTAAAGCGCGGGCAGGCTAACAGGCTTGACTCAGATGAACGGAGGCATCGTCTAGGCACATAAAGCTTCAAACGTTCTTTGATGTAGTTAGGCGCCACCATGGCCGGACTGGCGATTCCGGGCACCCGTCAATCACCCGGTAGGCTGGATGGTGTGGAGGCTGTTTTTTTCAGCGGGGCCTGTTTTGCTGGGGCAGCCCCAGCAAAACCAGCCCCCACTGAGTGTGGCGGCCGATTTGAGGGCCGTGACTGACTCCGTGAGTCTGAGTCAGACTGGGGGTGGGGGAGGACAACTGGACTGAGGCCCCAATACCCCCTCTTTGTCCCCCTCTTCCCTCTCTTTCTGTCCCGCTCCTCCGCATGTAGTAAAAACCGAGACTTCAAGAAACAGGCATTACCTTTCTTTCCTCCTTTCGTTTATTTGCTCCCCTGCGAAATGGATCCAAAAAAGAATAACACTTGCTGGAAATGTCGTCTTTTTCTGACATTTTTCAATTTCTAAGTGCAGCCTCAGGGAGGAGAGAAATAAAACATTCAAAATATGAAAAAGAACTAACTAACTAAAGCAAGACAGAGTGGTTGCAAGGTGGCCAGATTGATTTATTCACACATTAGCGCCACTTTACAGTGTTTGCCATTTGTATGTGGAGAGAGTCAGTTGGTGTGGATGGGCTGAGCAGCGAGGGGGCTGCTCCTGGTGGGGCACTTTAAAGGATCTGACTTACATCTGGTTATCTGTAACTAAGAAGTGATCTTAAGAATAAAGCAGAGATCCTGTTCAACATCACCTGATCTACGCATCTTTCATCTTTGTAACAAAGCGCTACTTTTGTTCTCTCCTCTTTCTTTGAACAACAATGTTTTTCCTGGTGGGAAAGTGTAATATTCCTGAAGGTACTGAAATGCCTGCTTGTTGGATGAATTGAAAACAAAATGCATACTGTGGCTCTGTATTCACAAGCATGGTCTCTATAAACCATGCTGCTTTCCTTTTGTAAGAATATAAGCACTGTGCATTGAAGCGGGTCCCTTCTGGACCCTGGAGTCATGGCCTTAACTTTTGAGGCAAAAGCACTCACTAAGTTCTGAATAATTTGTGTAAAAAGAAAAAGGTAACCATGTTGTTCCTGTTTACATTCACATGCTTTGCTGAATCTTGCATTCCTTATGAGTGTTTGTTTTTTCTAGGATGTTGTTATTTTTTTTTAGGCAGCATATTGCTCTTGTCTAGTGCCTTTGGTGTTTATAGCGGGTCAGTGCAGTGCAAGTTACCCTCAATGGGGCAGTATGGTGTTCATTGGGGGAGAGGATGTGGCACTATGGTCAGAGCTGCTGAATTTGGAACTGGGGAACCAGATTCAGCCTTCATGGCCAGTCCACCAGACCACTCCCCCTGAGGGAGCACATTCCCATGCTAGACGTTAGAAGGCCTGCAAGATCTTAGAAGCCCTAGTGTCTTAGCACCAGCAGGTGGCCCCTAGTGGTGGCAAGTGGGGATTAAAGTTGAAGGCCTGTCCACCACAATCCATGACGTTCACCTCCAGTCTTGCAGGCAGGCTTATGAAGCAGCACACCCTAGAGTGACAGTAGCTCTGTCAGTGAGGTCACAGGACCCTGGAGCAGGGAGGCTCTAGGGCGGTGTGACTGCACCGGGCGCTGACTTCAGAGGGGGTCGTCGTGTTTGCAAGTATAATATGGTTTTAGAAGCACTTGCTGCCTCCTTCCTGGCCTCCGACAATTTTCAGCAATAATAAAAATGTCATGATAACTCCAGTGATTAATGTTCTTAGTAGAGATAAATGAAGCCCATGATGGTTTGCCTAGTGGAAATTTTGTGTCATGGAAAGGAAGCGCAGAGGGTTAATGTGCCTGCTTCTAAGAGGCTGTACCATGCAGATCACAAAGTGCACATAATGTGAATAGGTCAGTGATCCGTTTCAGCTATAATCAATTTATTAGTTAAAATCAACAAATTATGCAGCAGAAGATGTATTATGTGGCAAATATGGCAGAGCCATACTTATGTGGAAAAAGCTTGCGAAGTAGAATATCTTGCTATGTATGCTTGAACTGCTCTTGTGGAAAAAGGGAGGAGAAGTGCTGATGACAGAGAAGCCATGTCTGAGAGACAAATGGCTTGCGATTCCACTTTTAAGGATATTTGGGAGATTCTGTGATTGGAAACGTATTCATCTTGGTGAATGCATTTTAATGTCAATAACTCATATTAAAGCCTAAATAAACATGTGTTTTCATTGGTTACATTAAATAACATAATAAGCTGTAACCGGTTAGTGAAATGGGAAACAAATATAAAAAATTGGGATATTTTGCTCTTTCTGCTATACCTCTGACATCGCCCACTGACCCAATCCACAGGTTATACCCGCCCTCTGATTCTCCGCCCACATTTCCCCTACTTTTTTCTCCCACTTAGACCACTGCTGCAGTCTGTGCTTGGCTGCATGTCTGTTATATGTACATACATCTTTATGGTAAGAATGTGTGTTACTCTTTGCAGTTTGTGAGTAGGCTCTTGGCTACAGACTGTACATATATATTTATAGATTTATTATAATTCACTCACTGCAGGCTGTGCTCGGTTTGCGTTTTCCACGTTCTCATAGTTTACTGCAGGTTCATAGATGACTCTGGTGCTGCCACCACGGGTCGCACCTGAAATAAGAGAATATATTATATCGCACCTGATTTTTGACTGCTTTAAACTTTGCAATGGGACTTTGAATAGACTCTTACCATTCGCTTTCTTTGTGCATCTCTTATAGAGGAGAACCACACCAAGGACAGCGACAACAGCACCGAGGAGCATCCCTGAAGCCACCGCCGGGGTGACCCACCAGGTAGTAGATGGGGCATCTGAAGGAGGAGAAGTCCCTGAAGAAGAGAGACAACCTGTGAGTGTCAGGCTCGTCCGGCTCTTGACAGGTGCAGGAAGAACGTAGAAAAAAAGAATAATAAAAGGAGTAGAGAGACAAAGGTCTACAAAAGTCTTCAAACCCACCAGTACTTTGGATTAAAGGTTCTGAGCTGGTTATCGTCACTTCTCAACAGCAGTATATAATTTGTCAAAATGTGATTGTTGAAATGGTTTTAGGAGTTGCATTAGTATGGAAAATGCTTCTGAATAATGAATTTAATAATGGATACAATCTGGTAATAATAATCTAACATGAGTGCACTTGAAATTAGTTTCATATAATGTATAGCAGTGTGTTTAGTAATATAATTTTGTTGCCACATTTTGATGAAAAGTCCATTTTTTTTAATATGGATGTTGTTTTCTGCTCACTCCTGTTACTTGTCCCCTCCCAACCCATTCAATATATGTATATCTTTACCTATGCAGCTTTGCACATGAAGACTTAATTATGTCATTGTAAATTTCCTAAATATGCATGAATTGTGAATGAACTTCCCAGTGTTTCTACCCTTGCAAGTGCCCAAGCTCCTTCAGCTGAAGTTATATTACTGGGCTCTTCCTCTGGTGCATAGTCCATTGTCCCTTACTGGGCTTAGCGCTCTTCCACTGGTGCATAGTCTTTTGTCCTTTACTGGACTTAGCGCTCTTCCACTGGTGCATAGTTCATTGTCTATTGCTGGGCTCAGCGGTCTTCCACTGGTACATAGTCCATTGTCCATTACTGGGCTTAGCGCTCTTCCACTGGTGCATAGTCCATTGTCCATTACTGGGCTTAGCGCTCTTCCACTGGTGCATAGTCCACTGTCCATTACCGTGCTTAGCGCTCTTCTACTGGGGCATAGTCTATTGTATATTAGTGAGCTTAGTGCTTTTCCACTGGTGCATAATCCATTGTCCAACACTAGGCTTAGTGCTCTTCCACTGGCGCATAGTCAATTGTTCATTACTGGGCTTAGCTCTCCTCTGCTGGTGTATAGTCCATTGTTCATTACTGGACTTAGCTCTCTTCGGCTGGTGCATAGTCCATTGGCTATTACTGGGCTCAGCGCTCTTCTGCGGGTGCATAGTCCATTGTCCATTACTGGGCTTAGAGCTCCTTCACTGGTGCATAGTCCATTGTTCATTACTGGGCTTAGCACTCTTCCACTGGTACATAGTCCATTGTCCATTACTGGGCTTAGCTCTCTTCCACTGGTGCATAGTCCATTACTGGGCATGGCACCTCTTCCATTGGTGCATAGTTCATTGTCCATTACTGGGCTTAGCGCTCTTCCACTAGTGCATAGTCCATTGTCCATTACTGGGATTAGCGATCTTCCACTGGTGCATAGTCCTTTGTCCATTACTTGTCTTAGCTCTCTTCCATTGGTGCATAGTTCATTGTCCGTTACTGAGCTTAGGGCTCTTCCACTGGCACATAGTTTATTGTCTATAACTAGGCTCAGCACTCTTCCGCTGGTGCATAGTCCATTGTCCATTACTTCTCTTAGCTCTCTTCCACAGGTGCATAGTCCATTACCATTACTGGGCTTAGCACTCTTCCTCTGGTGCATAGTACATTGTCCATTACTGGGCTTATCGCTCTTCCATTGGTGCATAGTCCATTGTGAATTACTGAGCTTAAAGGTCTTCCACTGTGTATAGTCCATTTTCTATTTTTGTTGGACTCAACGCTCTTCCACTGGTGCATAGTTTTGACAGTACGATTATTGGACGATGCAATATAGTTAACATGAATATTCTTCTTAATTTTCTTTATCTTTTTAGTGCAATTCTTTTTTGGTTCCCGAATTCATTTTTTAGGCACGGCAATGGCACCATTGGAAGTTCTATCTGGGGTTACAGGCAGGCAAGATGAGCAAACTTATAAATCTCCCATGTAATTAAATTCTCAGACTTGAAGTTGTATTTTTGGGCTGCGTTTGTAGGGTGCTTTAGCAGTTTATTAATCCTGGCAGATCCTGACCAAGTGGCTTTCTGCTTATCAGCTAGCACTGGGAAGAATATAAGCCTTTTTTATACCGGCTGGGGGACCAAAATACTTCAAGAGGGTTCGCTTTAAGGCTGTGAAGGATGCTCTTTGTATCTTGCAGGAAATCTATATCTATACTACTATTATAAAGCGAGAACTGGGAACCTTTGAGGCGGGTAAACTCCAGAAGTACACCACCAATCATAACACCCAATACAGCGTTGGAAAGGGGAGGTCCAGGAGATGGACATAGGCTATACATTTGTCCAACATATACATTACGAAGAGCAAACAACATTCCAGAAAAAGTAGTTCCTTGTGGGCGTTGTTCTCAATGTGGGCGGTAACATTGGCAGAGGGGCATGTCCCATTCACTCGGTTTCAAGCACTCAAGCACACACACAACAACAGATTCTGATAGCACACACACAACACAGCAACCAACAGATTCTGCAAACACACACAAGCACACACACAACATAGCAACTTCAGCAAAAACACTGTTTAATGCACGTACACTTCAGGACATAAACATCGATTTTAAAATAGCAATTTCTAAATAATCTTTTTAAAATATGTGCAAAATCGAAAATTCTAAATGATCATTTGAAAAAATGTGCAAAATCACAAAATCGCCATGTTCAATAGGCTTATTACTCACTGACTGCAGGGTTTCAAGCCAACAAAAACAAAGGGGCTCGGCCTCAGCAAGGTTCCGAGGCAAAGGGCGCGGCTTCAGGACGAAAAGCCAATCATGGTTGGGCAAGCCACACAAGCATCCAATCGCGCAACACTCTTGGCCGTGACACCCACAAAACAACCTTGCACAACCAGCCAATCGCGCCACTGCGCCTTCCAGCAAACAACCAATCGCCCCACACACATTACACTAATAACCAATCACGCAAGCACCACACCGTGCAGCAAACAACCAATGGCGCCACACACATTACACAAATAACCAATCACGCAAGCAATCACACAAGTAGCACATTCATTGGAAAGACAATTCATAAAAACCTTCAGCATTGGTTCAACACTCACGTGATTCCTAAGAGCATTATTGCTGTCGGAGCCACTAACGAGGGAAACAACTGAGCAATACACATTGACACAAGCCACGGAAAAAATTGCACTTACGCTCTTTAAAAAACAATTCCAGAGTCGGGCACTGTTATTCAAAGGGGATACACAGGGGGCAGCCAGGGAAATATTCACGAGAACAAGCCTCTTTCACATTAAAAAACGAGGCATCGTGTTTGCTCTGTAAACGCGGGGCGGCAAGGGAAATAATCAGGGAGAACAACCCTCAATAACATTACACAAGGAGGCATGATGCATGGAAATTAACTGTCGAACGTTCTTGCAGGGAAAAGCAAAAACACGAGTTCAAAGCAGTCCCTGGACAAAGCGCTCACAAGACACAGTCAGAGCATTATTGCTGTGTGGCTGTGTGGACTTACAGGTTGAGAGAGGGCACAGAACGAGCCACAATAACGCTGTTGCAAGGTCCTGGAAAACGGGCAGCCAGGGCCTCATTGAGGAAGCTTTACACAGTGAATGCATGCTAATTGAAAAATAAACTCAAACATACAAATTACAACAGGGTGACATGCTTGCAGAGGGGAACAAATAGCCCGGCTCTGTCCCCTCGCTGTAATTAACCAAAAAACAGCAACACATTTAAAATATCTACAATACATCACAGGTTCAACAAGGGGGCAGGCACTCAACCAAAAACATGAATTTTAAATAACACTCATTTAACTTCACATTACAGCCACACTACATTACACATTAAGACAGGGGAAAGACAGGAAAACAAAAACAGGAGGAATTCAAGAAGCCTCATTTAGATTGAGAAAAGAGGCATGATGTATACTAATTGACGGAGATTTCAGCTACTTGATGGTTGGGGGCTGGCAGTGAGACAAAAAAAGGAAGATTTACATAACACTCCTTACACTTCAAAAAACAAAAACACTACATTACACGTTGACACAGGGGGCGGACAGGAACACAAAAAACAGGAGGATTTCAATAAGCCGCATTTACATTACAAAAAGAGGCATAAGGTATACTAATTAACGGCGCTTTACGCTACTTGATGCTGCTGCATTTACATTACAAAAAGAGGCATAATGTATATTAATTAACGCCGCTTTACGCTACTTGATGCTGCCGCATTTACATTACAAAAAGAGGCATGAGGTATAGTAATTGATGGCGCTTTACGCTACTTGATGCTGCTGCATTTACATTTCAAAAATAGGCATAATCTATACTACTATAATAAAGTAGTAACTTTCAGGCTTTGAGGCGGGTAAACTCGCGAACCACAGCGCCAATCTACACACCTGATACACCGTTGAAATCGGCAGGGTGTGTAGATGGTTATAGGCTATATACATTAAAAAAATAAACCTTATTTAAAAAATGTATATTTTTTAAAAAGTAGTCCGTCCTAAGTAGCGCCGGCCGCGACGTGCGTGGTCACGTCAGGAGCGGCGTCAGAGCGGCGTCCGAGGAGCGGTGGACTTGGCGCGGGGGAGGAGCGGTGATGTCAGGAACAGCGGGCATTGGCGGTACCAGCAGCGGAGAGGCGGACATGGCGCTGGGGAGGAGCGGCGGCGGACAGGCGGTGAGGAACAGACGGCTGAGGTAAGGCTCGAGGACAATGTAGGGGCAGGCGGGTGTCGGCCCAGGTGGGGGACGGGGCAGGCGAGGCAACGGTGAGGAGCAGAGCTGTAGGGGCAGGCGGGTGTCGGGCCAGGCGGGGGACGGGGCAGGCCAGTCAACGGTGAGGAGCAGAGCAATGTCGGGGCAGGCGGGGGTAGGGGGAAGCCTGTAAGCTCCCGGACAAGGTCGGGGTGGGCTGCTAGTCTGTAATAAATATTCAATTGCCTTTTTACGTGAAGAAATGCTGCTGTTGTTATCCTAGTAGTGATTCAAGATCCAATCGGAAAGGCCTGGGTGAGATATGGGTTTCAGAATATTTGACAGGTGCACAACTTAAATAGCTTCTGCTCATTTACCGGATTACAGGCTAACTATGTGCTCCATAATCACTTAAAAAAATATTTAGAAGCGAGGGACTACTTTTTGACAGCATTTAAATACCTGATTCATCTGGAATGTACAGAGTTGTAGCGGCATCTTTATAAAGCAAGTAGATTGATAAGTTTGGTATATCAGGTCCTTTGTCAGTATGTAACTGAGGACAATGTGCTGTTGGATTGAAAATGGAGCCGGCAACTGGGGTCTGACGTTTACATCTTGGAGCTACAGAGGGCACTGGAGATTTTGGACAGATCAGTTCACTCTATCAATCAGAACCTGCAACAATTCAAGACTATTTGTCTCATATATTACACGCCAGAAAGACACTCTAAATTGGGAGCCAATGATTCTGGGGATAAAACTAGTTGCATAAACTGTAGGCAGATTTCTGCAGATATGGTACATATGTACACTGTATGTCCTGCCCGACAGGACCTTTGGACTCATGTAACCAAATTAATGTTGCACTGTCCAGGCCTCCAGGTTTCATTATCACCTAAAGAGATTTTGGTGGGTGTTAGGTTTGAGGATGATGGTGGTATCAAATGTCTAACAACAGTAATGTGCCCGGTTATGTGTAGCTTGGGTTTGGGTCTCTGATGCCCCCCCCCACCCCCAAGGCAGTGAAATGTTGGGCTCTTTTGAGACAATTCTATGAGTTAGAGTTGGCTCTTGACAAAGCTTGAGGTCCTTCCTCACTGAGGAAACTCGATACAATTTGGGCAGGTCTCAGCTGCGATTGATCAAATTATAATTTGATTGATGTTCTTTTCTTCAGATGACCATCAGGGTCAGGCATAAGCCTTATTTATCTATGTTTTTTCTTTCTTTCTTTCTTCTTTTTTTCTTCTGTATGCATATTTTGTTCATTGAGCATTATATAATGAACATTTCCAACTTGAAAAATAGTAAAATATTATTTTAACAAAAAAGGTTTTGACAGTACCTCTTCTGGAGTATATACCTTCCCCCCTCCTGTGATGGGCCACAGCTGTATCACCCTCAGTCTCTGAGCCATATGACTTGGGTGATGCTATCTCTTATCAGCCCTCCCATACTAAGATTGTTTCCTGGAACTTAGCTGCCTTAGTGGCCAACCATTTGTGCCCCAACTGGGGCTTATTTGTAGAGAAAACACTCAAAAGGGAGTGCCTAAAGAATTCTACAATTGCATTGTAGAGTTTCTTCTCTTTTCTTCTTCTCGCCTCCTTTCATCAATACACATAGTTTAATGGTGTCAATATAAATGTATTCTTCTCCAATATCAAAATAAAATTGGGAGCCACATTATGAAGTATCAAAACAATTCTCTTTATTATTCTTCAATACATCAAAGAAACAGCCCGGCCAATACGTTTCGTCTTCTGAGAGGACTTCATCAGGGTTAATGTATTTCTGTTCAGCAATGTCACATCGAAGCCTACGTGTAAAATGGATCAGTTCTCCATGAAATTCTTGGAATACTAGTACTGCTCATTTATTGTTCAAAGGTTAATACCAGGTGACCATTTATAAATATCACAGCTTAATGTCCACACCCAATTGGGTTCTGTAAGCTCTGACCTGATAATACGACAGACCACCACCATCACTGACCTTTTTCTGGATTTGTGGAAGGCAATACTAAAGCCAAAGGGAATTGCAGTCATCAAGAGTGTTGGCCATAAGGCTGGAAAAGAGATATTTATACTTAGTAATAAATATGCTAACCAGATTGCAAAATACTGTGCATTGCAAGGAGATACAGTTGTCCAGGAGGGTGAAGATGAAGAGTTGAGAATAAATACAGTTCAAAATGCTGAAAATGTAAGTTGCTTCTTTAGGAGCTCAACCAGACTTCATTAAGTGGACTGAGAGATCTTCAAGAAGATGGCCCGAATAATGACACAAAAATGGGAAGGATTAGGTTTAAAGAAATATTAAAATGATATGTTTTTATATGCTCAGACAAAATACATCTTGCCAAACTCTATGCTGTAGCTAATGTTCACATATTTCTACAATGGGTCTCTTTTTTATTTTTTTTATTTACCAATGTGCAGAAGAAAAATACAGAGAGCATTCATTGAAGCACCCTCCTCCCACCCTCATTGAGGAGAACCCAAGTATAAATGTTTTAAGGAAAGAAGGCACAGCCAGACAGGATGCACGTAGAAAGAGAGATAAAAAGTAGAAAAAACGGTGCAGAGAGCAAAAAGAATATAAGGACAAGACTGAGAAAAGAAACAGCAAGCACTTTAGGCAAAGAGGTGATTAACCTGACTGTGCCAGCGAGGAGGTCAAGTTGTCCCATACCTCAAGGCCCTTTTTCCGGCCTCTACGTCCCTTCCTGGCATAAACAGCAATTTCTAGGTGATAAGTAGCGATAAGTATGGCTAACCACTGTGAAAATGATGGGGGCTCAGGGTCAAGCCAGGCGGAGGCCACACATATTCTACAGACTGCCATGGCAATGTAAGTTAGACCATCTCTTTTTAGCCGTGAGGTCTCAGCCTTTGTTCCCAGCATGATAATTGTAGGATTTAGTGTTATAGGCTGAGTTGTAACTTCTCTTAGAAACTCCTGTATGCAGTTTAGGGTAGTAGAGAGCTTTAGACAAGCGGAGAAGATATGAATGGAGTTAGCCCCATATTCCGAGCATCTAGGGCTGAGCGTGCCTTGGCCAGAGCCCCACTTCGCAATCTTGTTAGGAGTAAAGTACAGAAAAAAAATAGTTTTAAAGTGTTGTGCCTGTAATTTGGCTGAAATTGAAATGTTCTGTGACAGGGTGAGTGAGTTAAAAAAAAGTGCTGCTGGTAGAAGAGAGTCAAAAATGGCGGGTAGGCTGTCATTGTTCAGCGCTGGAGTATAGTGAGTGACCCTACCCAACCCAAAAATTCAACGGATACTACGGAAAGCTTTAAAAGAATTTAGTAGTGTCTTAAATCTCACCCGTTTGTAGTATCCGAAAGTGATTTCCAGAAGTAAACAGCCCCAGGATTGTTCCCCCAGCAGTAGCTGAAATGGAGAGGAAGGCCCTGTAGTATGAGGGCGCGGAGCTTCTTTTAGCAGTTCTGAGCTGTACTGTAGCACCGAGGCCCAGTAGTAAAGAGTGATATTAGGGAACGACCACCCCCCTCGTTCTTTTGGTAAGTATAATTGCCTTAACCCCTCCCCTGCTGATGACGGAACTGCTCCGTCATCAGCCACGGTGGAGCTGTGCTGATGACGGAGCGGTTCCATCATGGCCCGCCCGACGCGCCTGCGTGGCGCGGATTCCGCGCCTGCACTGGCGTTCTATTGAGCGGGCGAGGCCATGACGGAACCGCTCCGTCATGAGCACAGCGCAACCGACGCTGGTGACGGAGCGGTTCCGTCACCAGCATGCGCCCGCCGCTCTTCCGCCCCGCCCCCTTAGCACTGCGGCAGATTAGTCGCCGCAGTGAAGGGGTTAAAGCCCTCCTGGGTTGAGAATACAACCAGATAAATTGTGTAAATAGTTGTTGGATTTTTTGCAGGTTAGATTTACTAAATTCCAGATGTATTGTTCGGAAAAGGTTTTAGCAGTTTAGGAAAATATGTCATCTTTATGATGTTACATCTGCCAACCAGGGTTAGGTGTAGATTGTTAATTTGTTTCAGGGCTTTCCTAGTGTGTGTGGCCTATGGAGCTAGATTATCTGTGACGATCTCATCTAGATTTGCGGAGATTAAAACCCCCAGATATTTGGCTTTAGTAACCACCCTGTAGTCAGTCCAGGATATTTGGCTATTTGTAACTATTTGAGTTTTGGTCTGATTCAAGGCATAACCAGAGAGCTTTCCAAACGTTTGCGCCTCGAATTCTAGAGCCACTATAGCATTTGAGGGATCAGGCGAGGTGATGGCCAGATCATCGGCGTAGGCCAAGATCTTGGTGCAGATCCCTTGAAAGAAGACTGGGGGAATCTCAGCATTTCTCTCTATTTGCTTGATAAAGGGATCCAGATAAAGTGCAAACAGCAGAGGGGAGATGGGGCACCCCTGTCTGGTTCCCCGGGAGATCTCAAATTGCCAGGTTAGTTGTCCATTAATGAAGACACAAGCTGTTGGTTTTACATAGAGAGCTTGTCTCGCCTGTATGATCTTAGTCCCAAAACCCATTTTACTCAAGACTGCCCACAGAAAACGCCAGGAGACCCGGTCAAAGGCTTTCTCAGTGTCCAAGAATGTAAGTGGCATTGGGTCTCCGGCGGCCTGTGCGGCGTCAAAGAGGGTAATAGCGCGTCTAAAATGTTCGGTTGTTCCTTTTTTTGGGACAAACCTGTGCTGCCACTCTGACACCAAGGACTCGGCCACTGAGGAGATTCTCTTTGCTAAGATTTTGGAGAAGATTTTTGAATTGCTGTTGATGAGTGTAATAGGTCGATTGGAGCTCATCTCTAGGGGGGATTTATCCTTTTTAGGAAAGATGGCTATTTTGGCCATGGACCAGGAGGCCGGTGGAAGAGCCCCGTTGAATATGGAGGTTATTACTTCTGTGAGAATTATTTTAATTTGTGGGGCGAAGATCTTATAGAACTCTACTGGGATGCCGTCCATCCAAGTAGCTTTCCCATCAGGAAGGCCGTTGAGTGAGTCCAATATCTCCTCCCACAAAGGGGTTAACTCTAGTGTTTCCCTATTATCTG
Organism: Lissotriton vulgaris; assembly: GCF_964263255.1. NCBI lineage: Eukaryota > Metazoa > Chordata > Amphibia > Caudata > Salamandridae > Lissotriton > Lissotriton vulgaris. Next base: position 1,756,625,752 of record NC_141695.1, on the reverse strand, counting down.
GGGAAAGAGATCTAAGATCAATCTCGCTAAGGTAATTGGTAGTTTCATCTGAGATTAAATCATTTGGACCGGGATTCTCCTCAGTGTAAAGTTTGGAGTAGAAATCCTGGAATCCCTTTCGTATAAGTTCAGTGTCATTGGTCTCAATTCCAGATTGGAGTCTAATTGTGTGAATCTCGCCTCCGGAAGCCTGTTGTCTGGTCCTAACAGCCAGATGATGCCCAATACTGTCGCTGCATTCATAGTTTTTCTCCCGGGAGCTGGCCCATTTTGCGGCTGTTTTCTCAGCAAAGATTGCCCCGATTTCGGCTTTGGCCAGCACCACCTCTTTCTGGGCTGACTCAATATCTTGCTCTGCTTGAATACATTGGGTTAATTTAGTTTCAGTTGTTTTCAACTTCCCCTGTAGATTACTTATCATCATCTTCTCTTTCTTGTTTTTGCGCACTGAGAATCCCAGGGTCTCTCCCCTAATCCCTGCTTTTACAGTATCCCAAACTGTCATAATGGAGGCAGAGCCAATGTTAAAGTCTAAAAATTCCTGTAACCAGCCTTGCATATGTATCTTGTAAAATGGATCCTGTAGCAAAGCTTTTTCAAAGCTCCAGGTAGAAATCTCTCTGGACTTCCCCCATCCTCTGATGTTAATGATGAGGGGGTTTTGATTCGACATGAAGCGTGGGGCTATTTCAATAGTGCAGTTATTAATGATTGAAGATGAGACGAAAAAATTATCGAGCCTGGCAAGGGTGTGGTGTGGGGCAGAGAAAAAGGTGTGACCAGGCTGAGAGGGGTTCATTCTAGCCCAGCAATCTCTTAAGCAGTGTGTCTGTGCCGGATCTGTCAAAGCCTGAAAGACCAAGGGCTTCCTGCCCTTGTATTTCCAGAGGCTGTCAGTATCCCAGTTGGAAGGCAGATGTAGATTAAAATCAAATTACCGCATAGAACAATAGGGGTGGACCAGTGTGCTAATTCTCCTGAGACCAAATTGATAACACCTGGGTCATCTGTATTGCTCCTGTAGATTGAACAGAGGGTAAAAGGGGGGTTGTTAGAGATATGACACTCAGTGATTACCCATCTGCCTAGGGAGTCAGCCTTAACCCTGGGGGAGACGATAGGGAGCCTTCTCTCAGCCAGAATTCCAACCCCCCTGGTTTTGGAGCCCTGTGTGGTGGCCCCCAAAACTCGAAGCCCCAAGGAGTCTAAAAGGTGTTTCTGGGAGCCCTCAATGTGAGTTTCCTGTATGCAGTTAATGTCCCCTCCCAAAGAGCGAAGCCCCTGAATCACATTTTGCCTTTTCGTACGATCATTTAACCCGCATATGTTGACAGAGACAATTCTTAAAGTATCTGGTTGAAAAAAATAAAGAAAACAAGCAAACAGAAGAGCAATAACAAGGCCAGCTCCTATTTTCTTGTCCTAAAGTGTAATAAGAGTGTTTTGAGAGTACATGTGTATGCATAAAAAAGGTTAGAAGACTAGAGCTTAGATTTTTTGTGCCAAACCTTCCTATTGAGGTGCCTTTCCCATCCCTCCCCCCTCCCCCCCCTTCTTTGAGCAATCAGGCAGAGCCTGAGTGATGGCAATCATCATGAGCCCCGACTGCCAGCCACGCCGGAGTGGTCAGAATTTTAGCTCTAGTTATAGATCGGCCAACTGCCCCCTCCCTTTTTTTCAGATTCCCCTCTCTTTTTTTTTTTTAAACTATGCTCCGTGTGGTGTAGGGTAGTGAGGAGTGAGGTAGTGAGGTAGTTCGTAAGAAGTAAAGAAGACAAATTATGAATGAACCTAAAAAGAGAGACAAAAGAAAGTATCAGGAAAAGTCAGAGAAAATCAAACTGAAGTCAGGAGGTACATAACCCAGGCCTGGGTTTTTTTCTTTTTTCCCCAGCAGACTGTTAGGGGCCACTGAACGCTGTTGAGGCACAGACAGTCGAGTTCGGTGTTTAAACTACATTTCACAGAAGCAGAGAGTTACGTACCGTGACCTGGGTGTTTGAGGTCACGTGCGCGGAAATGCACAAATGCCGTGAATGGCGACTGGACGCTGCCGATAATTCCGAAGACGGAAGTTTGAAGCGTTTGATAAATCGTGCAAAGTACTGGTAAGAGTGTCAAGTGACACGTTCTGTTGTAGTCAAGAAAGGAGAGTATTGAAGGCTGCGTGATTCTTCCATGAAATCCTACGGGACTAGTTTGTGACCAATGTTCCCTCTAATTTTTTTACTCTGTGTGCGGCAGTGTAGGGTCTCTGTGCGCTGCAGCCATGGCTATGTGCACCAGGAACCAGATTGCGCGTGTGTGCAGCGCCAAATATCCCTTCAAACTTTTGCTTAAAAAACTGAAAAGACTGTGCATTTCCACACATATTAGTCAGTTATTTGGAGTGAGAAGGATAGCGGAGGGATAGAAGGGGAAGAAAGGTTTGCATTCATATAGCACCTGTTACCCCTAATGGATGTTAAAGCGCTTTTCTGGCAAGTAGCACGCTACTCCGGAACCCATAAAGTATTATTGTTGAAAATTAGTATAGTGAAATATGAAATAATTTGAGTGGTGGAAATGTTGTTCAGTTATTTGGATAGAGAAGGGTAGGTGGCGGGATAGAAAAGGGAAAGAGGTTTGTATTTATATAGCGCTTGCTACCCCTGATGGGGTTTTGAAGCACTTTTTTTGGGCGAGTAGCATGCTACTCTGGAACCCATAAGGATTAATTTTGAATTAGTATAGTGAAATATGAATGCAATTTGAGTGGTTCTATGTTAGTCAGTTATTTGGATTGATCAATCTATTATATTTAATAGCTGCTGGGTGGGGTACAGTGATGAGATGTCTGTGCTGAAAATTCTGCTTCACAGAGCCGGCGCTGTACCCAAGCAGTCTCTCCCTTCCCTTCTTTGTACGCTGTGGGGTTAGGCATTTACCTTGCATGGATGGAGTGTGTGCTTCTTGTTCACTTATTTATGGATCATTTTTGGCTTTAGTAAGTGTGGCATATAGATGGGGGCATCACTCACTTTCTGTCATAACATAGATCCCCGCCTTTGTTGCCCAGTTGTTGCAATAAGACATCAATAGCAAACTGGCTATGAAGCGAGTCACTGCTGCAGCTGAACATATTATAGGCCTGATGCTTCCCCAATTACCGCACAATACTTTATTGTTTCATTTTTTTGAATTTTTATTTCAGGTTTTCACAATATTAGCCACTTCTGTCTGCAAAGACCATTTAGAACTTAGGTCTGGCTGTGAAGTGTCCAAGATGGGAGATAAGTTGACCTTTCTTAAAATACCATGTATCACCAATCTAAGCCTTCCAACCAATATCCTGCCCTTATGTTTCACAATTCCATGACTTCCACCTTTAAGTTCCTATATCTATCTGTGGTGACCACCAGGCTCTGTGAAGCAGAATTTTTTGGCCACGTTTAGAAACGGTGATGGCAGGGACAGTGTTGTGAATTTGTGCTCTATTCATGTAAAGCGATGCAAGATGTTGTGTAATACTTTTTGAGGAACTGTTACATGTGTTTGTGACTCTGCCCTGAAACGTCTAAATCCCTTCCCTCCAAAGTACAAAATAGGAACCGCCTTTTCTATTGTTCCTAAATGTATATGAACACGGTCCTAATATTCTCGTATTTTAGATTGGGCCAATTCACAGAAGCTCGCAAGAGTACCCCTGCACTTTTACTCATAAATGCTTTTGTGAGTCGCCCCCATAGATGAAATGCTGATTTTAAAATGCTGGTGAAATTGCTCTGAGGTGTGTCTAGTCGGCCAAAAATGCAGCATTTACGTAAGTAACTAGTCATCTTTGTTCAAGGATATTAATATCACATAAACAAAAGCTGTCCTGAAAACGGGCCTTGCACTGGCTTGACTTCTTCCACACTTTTCTTTCACTGCATTAACGCCCTGTTTCCTGACTGCCATTAAAACAATGTTTAGGGCTGACAGGAAAGCGCAGGTAACGTTTATTTAATACCCACAGCGGAAACATGTGACCTCTGCATATTAACAGTAATGTATACACAGATGACCACTTCTCTAAGCGCATTATCAACAGTAAAAAACGTTCTAGAAGTCGCAGCACAGGGGCCAGGGATTGAATGAGAGTGTAAAAAGTAGCTTCATTTCAGGCGCAACTCAGTCCCTTCCTCTAGAAGACAGGCATGTATTCCTGTGAAAAAGAGAAGTTATGTGCAGGATCATCAGCAAACAGCCTCCCCACCCCCGCCACTCACCTTTGTTCCACTGCTGCCAGCAAAGCCTATTTCCAGAAAGGCTGAACAAAAACGCATTGAGATAGGGAAAAGCTCCTAGCATGGTGGGAGGAAGGGAACCTGTAAGGAATTGAGAGTGAGGGGAGAGAGCAACACAGGAAAAACAACGTTTTTGCCCCAATGAAATGACCCGCTGGAGTTACGTGCGGAGTGCAGGAAATGTTACCTCCTCACCCCCTCTCAGCTATTTTCCTAATGCTGCCAGCAGAGAATCTTTCTAGAAAGGCTGACCAAGCACATAGCTGCCAAGGTTTCAGATTGCCATGTGTGACATTTCAAAAATTTGAGTGAAATTATGAGTGACATTTCAACGACTATGAGTGACACTTTCTCACGAGCAAAATTCATGCAATTCGTTACTCTACCTAACCTGTTGTACAATATTGCAAGCATGGCATTGATGCAGTGCACCAGAGCACAACGTGCGAACTGCTGAACATTAATAAAAATAAACTGTGACTGACATCTCATCACCGGCGTCGCGTGCGCAGCCAGCGCTGCGTGGGGGCTGAAACTTTACTTACTACTTGTTGACGGTGGACATATATTATGAGGCACTATATAAAACAAACGACAACAATGGGCCCTTTCAGCCACTCGGCCAATGGATGTTACGCCCTTTTGTCTAGTCACGTTTCCAAGCCTGGCGTTCTGGGTGAGGTGCTGCTGGGTTCTTCCACTGGATAGACATCAGGTTGACCGCCCAGACAATGATTTTAGGAGACATTTGGTATAACTCCAACAAGCAAGGACACCAACGTTTTGTATTTGCTTTTTTTCCTTCTCATCAGACTTTATCGCCATAAGAAAAGGGGTAAATCGCTTGGTTAGGCTCTATAGATTAAGTAGCGTACATGTTTTCTATCTTAAGGTGCTGTATTACAAAGAAAGAAAAATCTCGATGCTGTATTAAAAAAAAAGCAAAATAAAAAAAATCTCGAGTTTTACATATTGTCCCATTTCTAGAGCTCTCGAGGTTCACTCGTGCCTAGCCCATCCATACCAGGTTTCAGTTTGGCATTCTGAGACTTTTTGTTTCAAGGTTTATTTTGTAATAAACAATACTACAAGTCCCAGAGTGCACAACAAAAGCCCGGACTGGATTAGCGGACTATGCACGGACTAGGGAAACTGGAGCTCTGTATTTCTTTAACCATTTTCGAATAAACACGGTCAATGTCCTCGAAACGCCTAAAACTAGTATTCTCTTGAACTGCCCTGTGAAATATTCCCCCCACTACACCCCAACCCACACGCCAAAACTCCACCTACAATGCCAATAAAGCAGCCTCTAAGCAAAACATTTTTCAAAGTTCTGTAACAATAGAGAACCCCCCCTGCTCCGACTATTACTTTTACAAAGAAACACAGCACTACCAATCATTCACCTCAGGTGTGCACAGTATCAGCTGGGAAAACAGCAGCAAACTGACGGTGATCAACAGCGCCATCATTAAGCTAGTAACCAAACGAACAGGGCCTGGAGGCAGACTTTTATAGAGGCAACGTCACTGAATGGGTAATTAGGCTTGAACATTCTGATTGGTGACTCTGATTTGAAGCATATGATCGACTAGTCATTATAGTCGAGTCCAATCTGATTGGTGAATGCGGCTTTGGTCGTCTAAACTACACCTACCTCGGAATCTGACTGGTGAGGCGGCCTCAGACCACTGATCAGCAAAGCAAGCTCCGGGCACGCATGGGACGGGGGAGTGAGTGACACATCAGTCATTCGAGTGGATAAGCAGCCTTGAAACGTCTCATTTGTGAGTGAAATCATTAGCAAGCAATGAGAGGGCGTGGGAGGGGGGCTAATTCTTCCAGCAGTCGGAGCCCGGAGATGTTGATATGCAGGGGCCCAAGAAGGAGTGAAACCCATCAAAGCCTAATTAACGTGCAAATGGTCTTGAAGTGAAGTACTCGGGTGCGGCTGTTGTATGTCTGGGAAGCTATCTCAGCCCGGGGTTCCACACACGGGGGTGTGCGTGTGGGGGGTTGAAGCCCACGAAGGGCTTTGCAAGTCTGCAACACTATGTTCTTACTCTGTCTCCAGCCTGGATTTCGCGCCGCTCGCGTTTTAAAAGTGGCAGCGGGAATGGTCTCATAAGGACGTCTCTTAGAGTGCGCGCTGAATTCAGGACACTGCGCGCTCTGGGAGACCATCGTGAGCGCGCGCCCACGCGCGCAGGTTAGTGGGAACAGTGTTTGTGACTCGAGTTTGGTTACGGCGGGATTGCCGTTAACGAACCGGTGTGTTGTTCACAGCGCCGATAAAGAACTCAGCGGCATAACAATCTCTTCTGACAAAACAGTAGTTTGGAAGTCATATCAACAATAGACATTTCTGGAAAGTAGTTTCTCATTTGACTGTTGGAAGCTATTTGGTTATTTACTCGTTTCCCTACGTTGGCGAGCTTCACACGAGGGGCATCTGTGAGAGCTCATGCGAGGGAAAAAAGGTTGCAGGTTATATGGATATAAGTACAGAAATTTATGAAACTGTGTTCTCTCTAAAACTGTGGCGCTTTTCATGAAAAAGTGGTCTTGTATATCCATGAAGGATAACCGTTCTATTCATTGCTAATACCAAAGTGATATGATATTTAATATTCCTTTTGGTCATTGAGTGAGGTAACTCTAAGATATGCATATCCACTGACAGAACGAGCTGATATAAGGATTTGTCAAAGAATATGAAGCTTCACCGTGTTTAATGCCAGATATGTTTTATGCTTTATTTCACGTGTAGTGTATGGATAATGAGATGCTCTTCATATAGTCAGGTACAAGAAAAATATCTTGAGGGGTTAGTGGAGGAGTATTCAACAGTGAGATAAAGACTGATAATGTTCTTATATGATTTCAGATGTTCTGACGGTTGAGATGCATTATATACACTGCTCCTGAATGTGGTCTAGTTATTTTGATTTTACAGGTTAGTGGGATTCGTAATCATCATCATAGATAAAAGTTTAGAGAAGGGAAAGGATTACTAATATTTCTTTATTTGTTCTTGTGTCTTGGTACAGGTCTCCCTCCCTGCAGTCCCCTTCCTTTCCTTCCCGAACCCAAACAAATTTTCCCTCGCTTTACCATCCTCTAGTGTGTGTATATTATATAGTGCAGATTTGGGGTGGTGGAGAGATGGTTACCCATTGAGCATCGATTCCACCCTGAGGATTGGATTTGGAGCAGAACAGAATTATCGGCCCACGAATAATTAAATCCCCTTGGTTGAATCGTGCTTGAGGGGTAATTGCCACCATGGATGATATCCTGGCGGCATTGGCTTTAGTTCAGGTGGAATTAACAGCCTCACGCACAGAGACAGCTGCATTGCAGGCAAAGGTGGACAGAATGCAAAGAAATACCTTTGACTTTGGTAGTACAGCACAAACATCTGCTAATACCATGGTGGTAGAAATACCCTCCCCTATACCATTAGCACCACCTGAGAAGTTCATGGGGGAGGCACATAAGGTACAGGTTTTTCTTTCACAAGTCATGTTGCATTTCAATTGCAAACCTAAAATTTTTTCCACCAACCAAGCCAGAGTCTCCTTTTTGATCTCATATCTCGCAGGGGATGCAGCTCAATGGGCTGTTCCGTTGATACGGAATGAAGATAATATGTTACACGATTGCGATTCGTTCAAAGAAGAATTTGAGAAAACCTTTGATCGCAGAGCAGATACCTTTGCTGCCGATCGTGAACTACTTGTGGTGAAACAAGGTAGTAGAGACTTATTGAGTTATGTGAACCACTTTCGGAGACTAGTGACGGAAACCAGATGGCCTGAGGAGAAACAAGCAGCAGTTTTTTATCAAGGTCTTCAAGAAGAGCTGAAGGATGTAATCGCGCAGGTAGACCCCCAACCTCGAACCAGCATAGCTCTATTCGAACTTGCAATGAGGTTAGATCACCGATTGAGGGAAAGAAAAGGTGATCATTTTAAGAGAGACAGATACGTTAATCGTTTTGATAAATCTAAGGTTCCAGAAGCTGGTTCTTCCCTACCGGAACCTATGGAGATCGGTACGATAAGAGCAGCCCTAACAGGGGATGAAAGAGAACATCGAAGAAAGGATGGATTGTGCCTCTATTGTGGGAAAAAAGGCCACTATCTCCGAGAGTGTCCTATAAAACCAAAGAATGGACGTCCATACTTCGGAAATAACAAAGAAACAAAACCTGCTGCGGGAAACTAAAGAGCTTGCGACCTAAGGAAGGGGTGTCGTCAGGCTTTCATTGTATCCCTTCCCTACAAGAAGACACAGGAATCAAAAGAGAACATTTCTTTATTGCGATTATGTTGAAGATAAAGCAGGAAACTTGTATTGTCCAAGCCATGGTTGACTCAGGAGCTACGGGGTGTTTTATGGATTCAATAGAAGCTAACAGGCTGGGTATTACTTTGGTGAACAAAGACAGACCGGAAAATGTATTGGCTGTGGATGGTACACAATTGGAGGCTGGACCCATTCGTCAAATGACAGAACCCTGTGAAGTGGAATGCCTTCCAGGACATCAAGAAATGATGTTGTTTAATATCATCTCTGCACCAGCTTACGGATTGATATTGGGGCTATCATGGTTGACCCTTCACAACCCAGTGATCGATTGGGAAAAGAGGATATTGCGTTTGAATTCCGATTATTGCAAATTGAAATGTTGAAAGAAAACAAAACAACTAGAGGAAAAGGAACTACACATCGCTACAGCGGCTGAAAAAGAAACACCACTACCTTCCTGTTACGAACAGTTTCAGGACGTGTTTTGTGAACAAAAAGCAGAAAAACTACCACCACATCGACCATACGATTGTCGAATCGATTTGCAACCTGGAGCTGTGGTACCCTGTGGGAGAATTTATGCTTTGTCAGAACCTGAAAATATTCATTTAAGACAATATCTGGACAAGTTTTTGGAGCTGGGTTTTATGCGCCCCTCGGTGTCGCCAGCTGCCTCACCTCTTTTTTTTATTCCTAAGGCTAATGGGGAGTTGAGAACATGTATTGATTTTCGAGCGTTGAATACAATTACAATCCGCAATCAATACCCTCTACCATTAATATCAGTGTTATTGGAACAGGTGAAGGGAGCAGTGATATTCACAAATTTGGATTTGAGGGCGGCATATCACCTGGTTAGGATGCGCCAGGGTGATGAATGGAAAACAGCCTTCAAGACGCGGTATGGCCTGTTTGAATATCTTGTGATGCCCTTTGGGCTTTGCAACGCGCCAGCCACCTTCCAATTTTTCTTGAATGACGTCTTGCGAGACTTTTTGGATAAATTTGTAGTCGTGTATATCGACGATATTTTGGTGTATTCAACTCAAGAGGATCAACATGTCCATCATGTGAGTCTCGTTCTACAAGCATTGAGAAAGCATCAGTTGTACTGTAAGATCAGTAAATGCGAGTTTCACGAAACATCAGTGGAATTCCTGGGGGTGATCTTAGCTCCTTATGGTCAAGAAATGGCGGAACAAAAGGTGAAGGCTATTTTGGAATGGCCAATCCCTAAAACAGTAAAAGACATCCAGTGTTTTATGGGTTTCACCAACTTTTATCGGAGATTTATATCTCAGTTCTCCGATAAAGCCGCCCCGTTGACTTTTTTGACTAAAAAGAAAATTCCATTCAACTGGACTAGAGAAACTCAGGAAGCATTTGAGGTGTTAAAAGAGGCATTTACGTCTGCACCTATCTTGGTACATGCTAACCCCACTCTTCCATTTATAGTGGAAGCAGATGCCTCGGACGTAGCAATGGGAGCGGTTCTGTTGCAGCGGAATGTAGAGACTGGCCAAATGCACCCAGTTGCCTTCATGTCGAAGAAGTTCAATAAAGCTGAACAAAATTACACAATAACGGAGAAGGAACTTCTTGCCATCAAGGAAGCCTTTGGTGATTGGAGACACTGGTTGTTGGGGGCTAGACATGTTATCACTGTCTACACGGATCATCGTAACCTACAGTATTTAAGAACAGTCCGTCTCTTAACTCCCAGATTGCTGCGTTGGATGACATTTTTTGAGGAATACCACTTCATAGTAACGTTCCGTCCAGGAAGTCTGAATAAGAAGGCAGACGCTTTGTCCAGGCAGGATACTTCATTGTGTTCTGAGGTACCAGCAGAAAAAGTGATCTTTGAAACACACCAGGTCATAGGGGTGGTACATTCTGAGATATTTTTGGCAGAAACAAGGAAAGGATTACAATGTTTCCGTTGGAGGGAGTGGTTGAAGCATCATCGCGAATGGATTCAGAAAGCGGGAGTGATGATGAAAGGGTCTCAATTGTTATTACCTACCTTGAAGTTACGACGCCTAGTGTTTCAGTGGTGTCATTCTGATCCGAGTGCTGGACATCAAGGGGTCGAGAAGACATGTGAAAAGATTCTACGGAGCTTTTGGTGGCCGTCAGTGAGAAAGGATGTACCTAATTGGATACAGGCATGTGTTGTGTGTGCTCAAAATAAGCCCCTTTCTGGGAAACCATCAGGATTGCTACAACCACTGCCGACTCCAGCGATACCATGGGAAAGTTTTTCAGTGGATTTCATTGTGGGTCTACCTGCGGATAGAGGCCATACAGTCATCCTGGTGATCATTGATTATTTAACCAAGATGGGACATTTTGTGGCCTGTAAGACGCTGCCTACAGCTGGACAGTTAGCCATTCTGTTAATGGTAAATGTGGTGAGATTACATGGACTGCCGCAGAGAATTGTCTCAGATCGTGGTTCCCAATTTACTGCAAAATTCTGGAAAGCTTGGTGTGCCGCTTTGCGGGTTTCATCGGATCTATCTACTAGTTTCCATCCGTAAACTGATGGACAGACCGAGCGTTTGAACAGAACTCTGAAACAATATCTGCGGAGTTATGTTGATACAAACACTGACATGTGGGTCGACTGGCTTTTGGTTGGCGGAAATTGCATATAATAATGCCATACACTGTTCCACGAAACATACACCATTCATCAGCACATATGGGTTCCACCCTCGGTTCATTCCTTTTAGTAATCCTAGTAAGGGTGACCGTATTCCAGAAGTACATGACAGAATAGAGCATATTCAGAGAGTATTGATAAACACCAAGAAACAGTTGGTGCATGCCAAGATTCTACATAAAAGACAGGCCGATAAACATCGTAAACAGGGTCCTGTCTATAAGAAAGGTGACATGGTATGGTTGTCTACACGAAACATAAGATTACGAAGATACAGTGTATTCAATCCTTGTTACATTGGGCCATTTGCAGTGATCAAACATGTGAACCCTGTGGCGGTGAAGTTGGCTTTGCCATCACACATGAAGTTCTATCCTGTGTTTCATGTTTCGTTGTTAAAACCTGCTGTTGGCGGTGCCAGGTTGCCTGTTTCTTCTGTGTGGGTGGATCAAGGTGAGGAGTATGAGGTGGCTACGGTTCTGGACTCCAAAATCAGCCGTGGTAAATTGTGGTTCCTTCTTGCATGGAAGTGGTATGGAGCAGAGGAAAATTCTTGGGAACCTGCTGTGGGTGTTCATGCTCCTAAACTGGTTGCTACTTTTTACCGCTTACATCCGAACAAGCCATGTGCCTGTCTGTGTCCTCCGGGAGGGGGATGTACTGTTAGGGGCCACTGAACGCTGTTGAGGCACAGACAGTCGAGTTCGGTGTTTAAACTACATTTCCCAGAAGCAGAGAGTTACGTACCGTGACCTGGGTGTTTGAGGTCACGTGCGCGGAAATGCACAAATGCGGTGAATGGCGACTGGAAGCTGCCGATAATTCCGAAGACGGAAGTTTGAAGCGTTTGATAAATCGTGCAAAGTACTGGTAAGAGTGTCAAGTGACACGTTCTGTTGTAGTCAAGAAAGGAGAGTATTGAAGGCTGCGTGATTCTTCCGTGAAATCCTACGGGACTAGTTTGTGACTCGAGTTTGGTTACGGCGGGATTGCCATTAACGAACCGGTGTGTTGTTCACAGCGCCGATAAAGAACTCAGCGGCATAACAATCTCTTCTGACAAAACAGTAGTTTGGAAGTCATATCAACAATAGACATTTCTGGAAAGGAGTTTCTCATTTGACTGTTGGAAGCTATTTGGTTATTTACTTGTTTCCCTACGTTGGCAAGCGTTACACGAGGGGCATCTGTGAGAGCTCATGAGAGGGAAAAAAGGTTGCAGGTTATATGGATATAAGTACAGAAATTTATGAAACTGTGTTCTCTCTAAAACTGTGGCGCTTTTCATGAACAAGTTGTCTTGTATATCCATGAAGGATAACCGTTCTATTCATTGCTAATACCAAAGTGATATGATATTTAATATTCCTTTTGGTCATTGAGTGAGGTAACTCTAAGATATGCATATCCACTGACAGAACGAGCTGATATAAGGATTTGTCAAAGAATATGAAGCTTCACCGAGTTTAAGGCCAGATATGTTTTATGCTTTATTTCAGGTGTAGTGTATGGATAAGGAGATGCTCTTCATATAGTCAGGTACAAGAAAGTTATCTTGAGGGGTTAGTGGAGGAGTATTCAACAGTGAGATAAAGACTGATAACGTTCTTATATGATTTCAGATGTTCTGACGGTTGAGATGCATTATATACACTGCTCCTGAATGTGGTCTAGTTATTTTGATTTTACAGGTTAGTGGGATTCGTAATCATCATCATAGATAAAAGTTTAGAGAAGGGAAAGGATTACTAATATTTCTTTATTTGTTCTTGTGTCTTGGTACAGGTCTCCCTCCCTGCAGTCCCCTTCTTTTCCTTCCCGAACCCAAACAAATTTTCCCTCGCTTTACCATCCTTTAGTCTGTGTATATAATATAGTACAGATTTGGGGCGGTGGAGAGATGGTTACCCATTGAGCATCGATTCCACCCTGAGGATTGGATTTGGAGCAGAACACAGACAGATTGGATGAGTGTTATTTCTTTCTGGATTTCAATTCCTCCAATAACTCCCCAGATTTAATCTCGGAGAGGAAAACCTTGGTGCTTCCGTTGGAATTTACTTTGAGCCTCGAAGGATTCATAAGATACACCTCCGCACCCTGCTGTTGGAAAGGGGAGATTAGCTGCCTCATACGCCATCTTCTTTCAACAGTCTGGTGGCAGAAGTCTGGTATGTCAAAGAAGATTATCCCGTTAGCTCCTTTTTTTTTGAGTTAGAGCGGGCCTGATCATACATCATCTGTCTGAGGAGGAAGTTTCCGAAGTAAACTAGAAACACCCTCGGTTGTCCCCCCCGACGAGTTGCCGCTGTGGTGTTGTCGCTTCTGATGAAAGGGAAACCGGTGGGCCCTCTGGACCTCATGATCCCAATCCCAGCCTGGATGATCAGGGAAGGAGTCCTGTAGTAGTTGGACTATGAAACATCTTGGGTCGTTCCCCTCCTTCCCCTCCAGAATACCAAGTAGGCTGAGATTGTTCCGGCGCTGACGGTTTTCCTGCTCCTCCATTTTAGTCCTCATGTCTATCATACAGGCTGTGTTAGATTCCCCCTGTTGTTTGGTGGCCAGGGCTTTTGTTTCAAGGTGCTCGGTACGTGCCTCCACCATGGTGACCCGGTCACTGATGTCAGCACAGGTTTTGTTCAGTTGTCTTAGCCCACCCTGCAACTTCTTTGCTGCATTTTTGGCGATACGACTTTTTTCCCGAAGTTCTTCATGAAATTCCTTAATGGAGGCTAGGATGGATGCTAGAGAGGGTTCAGAAGTATCTGTTTGCAGGCTCTTTGTACTTCCCCACTGAGTAGAATTTGGATCATCTTCATCAAGGGGGTATGACATTTGCGAATCGGAATAGTCCCACTTTAGCTGGCTGCGGCATTTGTTCTTGCTTATGGGCTTTTTAGAGCACTGGACCGTGTCTGTGTCTTTGAGTGAAACCTCGCTGTCCCCCTCGCTGGCATCCTCGGATCCATCCTCATTGGAGGAGGACACGGTGCTGTCTGAGACAGAGTAGAAATCTTCCAGTCCTGCTTCAGGAGTCCAAGGAATTAGGGCCCCGGGGGGCACAAACAGGTTTTGAATGGCTTTGCTTGTATCAGCCTCACCAGAAACAGAGGCGGTTAGTGGGGCTCCAAGGGTATTATCCCCTAGTGTGTTGTCTGGCACCTGGGACTGAGGGACGGGCTGTGTTAGAGGAATCGCGGCATCAGCGTGTGGATGTGCTGTGGCAGGAGCTTGGGGGGGCCCCTCTTGAGTTTTTGCAGGGTCGGTGAGCGTGTCTGTGTTGGCTTCAGGGGTGGGCAGGACATCATTTTCAATAGCACTCCCCGCTTGAGTACCAGGGTTTGCACTTCCTACTGATGTATCCTTGATGGGAGGAGAGTGAGTTTTATTGCTTTGGTTTGGCAGCGTTTTTTTAATCCCCAGGAAGATTTTGGCAGAGGGGATGAGTGGCTTCAGTGCTCTTAGAGTCTCTGGATAGACCCCCCCCTGGTTTGCCCAACAGTTTCCCAACCGCTTTTCTGTCCCCACTGACCTCAGATTTAAACCTGGACGCTCCCTCCGTGACAGCAGAAGAAGTTCGCAACCCGGATTTACTGATATGAAGAAACATAGACTATCAAGTGCCATGACCTCAATCCAAACACAAAAAGAACAGATGACGGACAGAATGCTGAGTAAATCAAACCTTCACCCACAGTTACGAATTAAATTGCTCTGAAATTGTGTATAGAACTCTGTTTTTTGAGGGGAGCCAGAAGATGTTCTATCTAGTAGAGGCTATATCTATTTATTGGGGGAACCTTTCCTTTTCTGCTGGAGATGCTGTTGGTTTCCTTTGTGATTATATCAATTATAATGAGATGACTTTCCTTTTCTACCAGGGACTCTGTCCTCTCCACTTATAGTTTAGCTGTTCATTTGGTACTTAGAATAATTGGATTTATGACTATGTATTATGCATTTGCGACTACACAGCATATTTTACAATACTCTTTACCCCTTGCTTTTGAGATTTTGTTATAAAATACTTTAACCATTCCTTATCTAGAACTCAGTTACTGAATGTTTTTATTAATTATTTATACTTGGTTAAACTAATGTTAGGCCTGATAATGAGGATGGGGTACTTTATTGATAGATCGAGGATTGAAGTTGAACCGCTAAAGGTAAAATTTGGGGTGATCTGAATTTCAGAGTGCCGAACCTTTGGGGTTTGGGGTTCTGCTCCCCATACTAAAAGGAACTTCATGCTTCACCCATGACAATCACCTATAATCTGCAGCACACAACCCTTGTTAAACAAGAAATTCACACCAAACTTCACTCTGACCTACCTCTCTCTGGAATAGACACGACCATCGGGGTAGAGGTTCGGATGTTATTTCCACCTGCTTCAGGCGCTACAAAGCAATCAGAAATTCAATCTATGAATCCTGCTCCACAATAAACATTCATTCTTTTCTGCAGTAATTTTGGCCCAACTAAAGGTTCCAGCCTCTATCCAACCTAACCGTTCTGATTAACATCTGCAACAGTTGTGTCAATGTCATACTTTCTCAACAAGTAATCATATCTAAGGAGTCTTTAAAGTTCAGGTTTATGGTTTGGCACACAAGGGAGTCACAATGGGTCTCTTCACCAATCATCTACTGTGGCAGCACCAGCTTCCGCAAGAAGATGTAATTATCTTCTCACCTGGCAAATGAATGTTTTTTTAAAAAAAAACAAGTTTCTTCATCCACTTATTCAAATTTTCCCAGAACCGGAAGCACCGTGATTTAATGACGCTTAGTAGTACGATTTGTCCAGCCTCTGTTTTTGCCTCTCTTCCATTGGCTGGCTTCCTAAACGGAGGCCAGCTATTGGAAGAGAGAGCTGTCCCTCCGAATAGGCTCCGTCCTTTTCGGATTTGGAGGTGTGTTCGGTGTTCTTCTTTCCACTTTTAGGCAACACCCATTCTGAGAACACCCAAATCCGAAAAATTTCAGAAGCTTGAGGCCGCCATTTCCCTGCTGGTAAAGTTGAGGTAGGCTGCTCTTTCCTCGTTCTCGCCGTCTTTTTTCCCGCCCCCTCCCGCTGTTCATGTCTTTGTTCCCATAGTATCCCGCCCCCCTCCCGCTGTCCGTGTTTTCTTTGTTCCCATAGTATCCCACCCCCCTCCCGCTGTCCGTGTTTTTGTATCCCGCCCCCCTCCTGCTGGCCCTCCTCCTGCTGTACCTGGATCGCCACAGCTCATTACAGGCTATCTCTGCACTATATCTTGTTTGAAGTGACTGTGCGAAGTAACCGGGTGCATGGCTATTTCTGTGCCTGGCAGACCGCACGCTCTTTGCCCTGTGCCTGTGGGGAAACAATATATTAAGGCAGGTCTTCCGGCTATGTGGCAACCACTTTAATGTTTGGGGTACTGGTTGCAGGTGTGTCTGCAGAGCCTGTTTAGCATCAATGAGCCCCATTCATGGCCTGCAGCACCAGGCTCGAGCTGTGGCGCTGAACCCGGCCGCAGAAGTCTCCAGGTGTCACTGCTTGCCTGCCGCGCTGAACCCTGCCGCAGCTCTACTTATGAACACCTGCCCTCACCTGCGCACCCCCGGCAGCTGCAGCCCTGGCACCCACTGATACTCTGCCAGGGTACCTCGTCCCTGGCCTACGGCCGCCAACTTGTGGATATTCAAGACTTTATATATTCATTTGGCTTTTGTAAGCACTCTTCTACCCAGGAGGGTTTCTTGGCACTGGGCACTTCACATGCATTTCGGCTGCGTCTTCCAGAACCCTATTCTTCTCCAATTGGGCCCGCGAAATAGCTCCGCCAGTTCTTTTCAAGTCTGGCCGGGAGCGCCACAGCTATTTCAGTACTGGGGGCACAGGGAGCTCTGCTGACCGGGTGTGCAAGTCTTGGGACTAGGCATGGGCGGATTTTGCGGATTGGCAATCCGCGAATTTACGGATTTGCGAATTTGCAGATTGCGAAAATCCGCAAAATCCGCGAATCCTGGCGGATTTTTTTTTTTGTTCGCACAGGTTTCTGCAAGTTCGCGAGGGTTTTGTACAATTTCGCAAATTGCGAAATTGTACAAAACGCTTGCGAACTTGCAGAAACCCGTGCGAACACAATGTGCCCAGTAGGGTATGTGCCTCTTGTGTGTAAAAGGTCAGAGAAAGATCAGTTCAGCAGATGTAGAGAAAGAAGCTCCTGGTCACAGGAACAGCACGGGTATTGCGCTAGTGAAAGTCAAGGATGCAAAGTCTATCCAGCATCACAGCTGATTTTCCACGGTAGATTTGGGAAGAAGGCACACCTGTCCAGCCTTGACGACGCTCACGATTGTTTTTGGGCTAATGAATGAGTCACTGAATTTGAGCATCAACTAGTTCGAGCGACCATGTGTGTGTTACTATGCAATCGCCCCGAAGGGTGCAGGGGTCCCTTGAGTGGTCCATCAGCTGATTTTCCACGGTAGATTTGGGAAGAAAGCAGACCTGTGCCCAGCCTACTCATGCAACTATTTTACAATGGCGCCAGCAAGCTGCCAGCGCCGTTGTAAAATAGTTACAAATTTAGCTTGCACAGGAAGCACTTAGATAAAATAAAGCAGCACCTGCTTCGTTTTATCTAGTGGTTCCTGTGCAAGCTAACTTTGTAACTATTTTACAACGGCGCTGGCAGCTTGCTGGCGCCATTGTAAAATAGTTACATGAGTGGGGGTTCAACTTTTGAACCCGTTACGTCCGCGGATTTTTTTTGGCGGATTTTGCGGGAAATCCGCAAAATTCGCGGATTGCGGATTTCCCAAAAATCTGCAAAATCCGCAGGCGTAACGGATTTCCCGCTCACCCCTACTTGGGACCATCATTCGTTCTGCCAGTTCTTGCTAACATGTCGCGGAGCCTGGTACTCCAGCACTGCGCCTCACAGGCGTGTCTGGCAGGGCGTCTCTACCCTCCTGACCAGACCTGCAGCATTCCACATAACACAGTGTGGACACAGATGTCACTCGACTCTCGCCGTCAGCACTGGGACTCGCGCGCCGGCCTGGGCTCCAGTCATGAGAGGTGAGGCCTGCAGCCGGAGCCTTTGATCTGCTGCTGGGTGTTGGTGTCCGCGGGTCACTCACTCGTCATCATTTACTACTGTTTATTCAAAGTCTGCAAACGCAAAGCTGTACAGCGCCGCAGGAAAGACACACCTGCCCATTAACGTTATCTCCGGAGGAGGCTGTGCTGGAGCCTTCCCCTATCCCACACGTCACGAGCAGGCATGCACCACCTCTGACCCTCCTCCCCTTCTACCTCACCTCGTCCTCAGAGGAGTTAGGGAGGACTGAAAAAATAAAAGCAACTTTGGAAAAACACACACAGTAGGCCACGAGGGAGGAAGCGCACGTGGGCTGGGGCGGGTTTCCAGGGTAGTGGAAATGTACCGAGTCTGTGCAGCTGCTAGAGTAGGGGCATTCCACGCCAGTGGTGTTTGCCACATAAGGATCCCTTCTATTGCCATAGCCAGTAGGCCTGAATTAAATGGACGCGTAATTTGTCCGGCATGCTTAGGCTGACCAGGTGAATCCATGTCACCGGAAAACGAGTTTTACAAACCTAGGATTTAATATGGCAAATCGATGCGTTTTGGATAGAAGATTGGTTTGATTCCATTGAGCGAATGGCACTAACACACAAAGTAATTACTGGTAAAAGGAAAGAGTGTTGAGGGCAGAGGGCAGAGTGTTGAGGGCAGAGGGCAGAGTGTTGAGGGCAGAGTGTTGAGGGCAGAGGGCTGAGGGCAGAGGGCAGAGTGTTGAGGGCAGAGTGTTGGGGGCAGAGTGTTGAGGGCAAAGGGCAGACTGTTGAGGGCAGAGTGTTGAGGGAAAAAGCAAAGTGTTAAGGGCAGAGTGTTGAGGGCAGAGGGCAGAGTGTTGAGGTCAGAGGGCAGAGTGTTGAGGGCAGAGTGTTGAGGGCAGAGGTCTGAGGGCAGAGGGCAGACTGTTAAGGGCAGAGAGCAGAGTGTTGAGGGCAGAGAGCAGAGTGTTGAGGGCAGAGTGTTGAGGGCAAAGGGTTGAGGGCAGAGGGCAGAGTGTTGAGGGCCGAGGGCAGAGTGTTGAGGGCGGAGGGCAGAGTGTTGAGGGCGGAGGGCAGAGTGTTGAGGACAGAGGGCAGAGTGTTGAGGGCAGAGTGTTGAGGGCAGAGAGCAGAGTTTTGAGGGCAGAGAGCAGAGTGTTGAGGGCAGAGGGCAGAGTGTTGAGGGCAGAGAGCAGAGTGTTGAGGGCAGAGGGCAGAGTGTTAAGGGCAGAGGGCAGAGTGTTGAGGGCAGAGTGTTGAGGGCAGAGGGCAGAGTGTTGAGGGCAGAGTGTTGAGGGCAGAGTGTTGAGAGCAGAGTGTTGAGGGCAGAGTGTTGAGGGCAGAGTGTTGAGGGCAGAGGGCAGAGGGCAGAGTGTTGAGGGCAGAGGGCAGAGTGTTAAGGGCAGAGTGTTGAGGGCAGAGAGCAGAGTGTTGAGGGCATAGGGCAGAGTGTTGTGGGCAGAGTGTTGAGGGCAGAGAGCAGAGTGTTGAGGGCAGAGTGTTGAGGGCAGAGGGCAGATTGTTGAGGGCAGAGTGTTGAGGGCAGGGTGTTGAGGGCAGAGTGTTGAGGGCAGAGTGTTGAGGGCAGAGGGCAGAGTGTTGAGGGCAGATGGCAGAGTGTTGAGGGCAGATGGCAGACTGTTGAGGGCAGAGGGCAGAGTGTTGAGGGCAGAGTGTTGAGGGCAGAGGGCAGAGTGTTGAGGGCAGAGGGCAAAGTGTTGAGGGCAGAGTGTTGAGGGCAGAGGGCAGAGTGTTGAGGTCAGAGGGCAGAGTGTTGAGGGCAGAGTGTTGAGGGCAGAGGGCAGAGTGTTGACGGCAGTAAGTGTGTCGGTTTGTGAACATATATATTTTGAATATTTTACAGTATCCGCTTTCCACCAAATTTGTCAGGGCCAAAGTGCAGGATTAAACACATCTGTACATTTCCATTCAGGTGATCGTTTGCTACTGCCTGGTACTCATTTTAGGTTTCACCTGTACAGCACTTGCACTGTGCTTGAGAAAACGATTGTGTTTAATATAAACCTACAAGAGACTTGTATCCTGCCTCACTCTCTCACTATATAATACTCACTCTTTCACTTTTTACTACTCGCTCTCTAATACTCTCTTTACTAATAACTCTCTCCTACTCACTATCAACTACTCACTCTACTACTTACTCTGTGTGTGGGTGCTAATGCAATAGGTCTCGCATATGCAAACGATTAGGCTATTGGCAATGTAAATTACAATGCCATTTATTTATGATTTAAAAAAAAAAAGTCAGGAGCAATGCCAACAGCTCTACCTTTAATAATGCCGAGACCATTGCATTGTAAATGCTTGTTAAGGAAATAGGAGTAAGAACGTGCAGCAAAGCAATTATATTGTGTCTCTGAGGACATACCACCACTTTAACCCATTTTGTTAAGGTCATCCTTATAGCTGAGAAGAAACTGACCCAGGCTGATGTTTTGCCTGTGTAACAGGAATAATAAATGGTTATATTAATAGACTTTTTGTTGTATTAGAATTGCTTTTGCACTGGTGTAAGATGGGTGTCAGTTAAGGCAAAACCCTACTGTTTGTAATTAGTAAAGTTTATTATAACCAGATATTAAATTTGCCCGATATACCCAAAATTAATCAGATAATTCTAACCTTAACTCGCTCCTTTAAAAAAGAAATATGTCAGAATGAAGGCACGTAGGCTTTTTAAACTTTTGAATGATTTTTATTTGAACTTATCGGCGAGTCTTCCAATAGATAGTTTCCGAAATTTGTTCTGAAAAATAGGTTTCATTGCATATGATCCCAATAAAATGCTGTTAAGCTTTGAGTAGAGACATGGAAGCACTTTATAGATTAAGTTATTATTTATTATTATAAATGATGTCCGTATCAAGTATAGCTTATTCGAAGGGATTGCACAAAGGCATTTTAATTACTGGGCTGGGCCAGGCGGCTAAGATTGAACGCATGGAAGTTTTTATTAATATTATTATATCGAGTGGTTACATAATGAAATGGACGAAATATTACTTTTATGAAGTTTTATGTGATTTCAATGGTACAGTACAGCATGTCATCCCTAAATTATCTTGAAATTGGTAATGCATCTGTTCAAAAATTCTTTTTAACGACTCTGTTTTAAGACTTGTTGCTTTTATTCGCCAAGATTGTAATGATTTTTAATAATTGGTCAATAGAGACTTACATACGACTGATGCAAAAAGTGTTTACCTTTTCATTGTTGTGGTTTCGGGCATGTTTTTGTCTGATTTTAAAATCTCACTCTACCATTTAATGCTCTCTTCAGATTCTGAAATCCTCCAGCGAATCCTCCTCCTACAGTCAGCCCAGGTCTCCCTCCTCTCTGGCAGATGACTACCACAAGGCACCAGACAATGCACTTGATTATCTAACAAAGAATCAAGTATTGAAGAAAACAAAACTGACACATGTGACCTTATCTGCGATCATTTGATCATTTCCGGAATAACAAAATCCTCGCCACCGCTCATCAATGACCCGAGAGTAACAAATGTTGTGGAGAGACAGTTCCCCTGCGCCTTAATCTAGTGTATTGAACATCATCATTCAGAAAGAAATTCATCAATAGTTACAAACTTCTGAATTTAAAAAGATTGATATTATGTCTAAAACGTTGAGACATTACATACAGTGGGGTAAATAAACTTTGTCAAATTGTCACTTATTTCAAACAGACAAAACACTTTTACTACATTACATTTGCCTTTTAATTGCCCACTCTAAGCATTAATACTCGAAATTTTCAATCCAATTCTAAATTATCCTAGTAAATAAAGGGCGAAGGAATATATAGTATATGTATTTATGTAACACATTTCTACCCAAGAGTAATGGAAAGTTGTCGACCAAGGCGTTTGTCATGACCCTTAGGTTAGTTCCATCATGTACATACCGATTACGTACATTTTGCCCCATCCACACGACATAACGGTATTACACAGGTGACCTTTTAACCAGTAGCTTACTTCTGTCTCTCCGACATCGGGCTTATGGTACCATATCTTAATCCCTGTACCTGACGTACACAAAACATGTCCCCAAGCACAGTAGATTTATTCTGTACAGGGGTCACCACTTTTTTCATTCATGGCCAAAGGCCAGCTGCATATGATCATGTTTGTTTAGAAAAGTTTTAGCAGGGGATTAGTGAATGTATTCAGCACATATCGATTCCAGAAAACCTCGGAGTGACCACTTTAGTATAAATGACTCTCACTCCCCCTTACCAAGAAAGAGGAAGAATTCCTTGTAGGCTGGAC
Source organism: Lissotriton vulgaris (assembly GCF_964263255.1). Taxonomy (NCBI): domain Eukaryota; kingdom Metazoa; phylum Chordata; class Amphibia; order Caudata; family Salamandridae; genus Lissotriton; species Lissotriton vulgaris. The sequence continues at coordinate 1,756,603,145 of NC_141695.1, read as the reverse complement.
CGAGACTCTGCAGGCTGATCCTTCGACAGGCAGAGATCTGACATCCCTTGCGGGGTGCCATCCTCGATGCAGAGACGGGGTCAATCATTCAGAACCATCAGTTGAGGATTTAGCACTTCCCTGGGGAATTCTTGGCTCTATTAGGTTCCATTAGGACATGTCCTAGCACTTATACATATATGCTTCACCTACACCTCTAGGCTAGGCACCGTTAGGCAGGATACGCATCATAGGAGTACGCCAAGGCTATTGTTTTATGTAATATATTTTTATTCATCTTATTAGCATTATGGTAGAAATGTAGCTACTTTTTACGATATTGTATTCTGAGAAAAGTAAGCACGAGGGACTGAGCGAAACATACCGTATTGTTTCCACGATACCTGAGGAATCAGGGTTGTCAAGTTCAGTGGTTGCCAGAAACTACCTACCACACTGTATAGTGCAGGGGGGTGGAAGTGGCAATGTAGAGCTAGCAGGTCTAAAGGCAGACTGTGGGGGTTTTCAGAGTCTGTATTCACAACAAGCCCTCAGTTTAGGTCATCCAAAACTTTCAGTTCCTGGAGGGTCCTAGGAACTACTTGACATGTTAGGGCATAAAACCTTGCAGGACAAATTATTTAAGATTATGTACACAGTTATGCTTAACAAACAGTCACTTTTCTTTTTTGAGTTTTGGAAGGTCACTGAAATACAGCTATGGTTTTAAACCCCTATATGACCTAAGAGGGAAGTTATATTTTTAAATGCATAAGCGGTGATAATAAAGGGCAGTCAGGCTCTAAACCATGTGTTAACTGATTAATTTAAACAATTAAGATCAATTCTTATTCAGGACCAAGTAGGGTCAAGTATTTTTCTAATAAAGATAATTCATTATCTTCATGCTGCATTTTATTTAAAGAAAGATGATGTAATATTTGGCCGAAGGCCGGATAAAGAATGTGAAGGAGGGCTTCATTTATCTAGACATGAAGGCAAAAGGGCCTCCAAACAATGGTAGGCTGGTGGCCATTTTGTAACCAAAACCGAATGCACTACTGGGAGGTGACTGAAACTTAGTCCAGAATCATTGCATGATGAAGTCTGACCAACCTTGTTCTCAGAATGCCTCGCAAAGGGGGCTACATGAGGATATGATATCAGATATCCCCATGGTGGACCCCTGGAGATTACTCCTCCCACAACTTGGGACTACACTTACACTTCCTGTTATCCCCACTTTTAGACCTGGTACCATTGGCGTGGGTCTCCCTTCCATTTTTGTTGTTGGCTCATGTATTTTTGCTGTGTTAGATGCTTTGGGCACTGTGCCACTGCTGTCCAGTGTCACAGTGCAAGTGCTCCCTACTAATTGATGTGTTAATCAGTGGTTCCATGTTTGGCTATTTGGATTACTTTTTAGACGCTAGTCTAGTGCACGGAGTTTGCCAGGGCGTGTCATCCAAATGCTGCTGGTGGGCCTGCAGCACTGGTTATGCCACCCACAGAAGCAGCCTTGTAAAATGTGTCTAAGGTCTGCCATTGCAGAGCCTGCGTGCAGTCTGGTACTGTCATGCTGACTGGGCAAGTGCACCTACTTCCCAGTCCCTACACCTTCCCTTTTCTTCATATCAGTCACCCCTGTGGTAGGCCCAAGGGCAGGGTACATTGTAAGTATAAAGTAGGACAAGCCCTGATGTGTGTGGCATGTCCTAATAGTGAATTACAGCCATTTTTGTTTTTAACTATTGCAAGGCTACCTGTTCTCCATAGGCCATAATGGGCTGTTAGAATTGTTAGATTTTATAATCCTAACAGGCTCATAGAACATGGTAGAAATTCAAGTTTAGTATGCCTGAACTCAGAATAATAAAATACATCTTTTAGTGAAGTTTATTTTAATATTCTGTGTCTGCAAATACCACTTTTAGAAAGTAGGTATTTGCCTGTCTAACCATTCAAACCTGCCTCTGCTAGTTTGTGTGTTCCTATGTATGGTTTCTGTGAGTGACAGGGCTGGGGAATTCCAGGAGACAGGCTGAGTCACCCAGTGGTGAATAGAGAGATCTGCATCTTGATCGGAGGGAGGAGTGCACCTGAACTCTGAATAGGGCTGGGCCTGCCTTCCGGTGATTGATCAAGCCCTGATCTTTGGACTGGGTAAGAGTGGTCTGCATAATTCAGACACTCTGTTCATCACCACCCCCTTTTCTGAATCGTTTTTGTCCACCCTAAGCGTGGAAGGGTACACTCAGATGTGAGTACCTTGCTCATTGCACCATCAGGATTCAAGCAAGCCGGGCCGACGATGGCTGAAATGCCAGAAACCGGTCCCCGGAAGCTTGTTTCCTTCCCAGTATAAGAATTGGCTTGGTAGTTTGGTCTGCCCTGTTCCCATGATGCACTGGGCCAGGGTCAGACTAATTTGCATGTAGCCAGGTTCTGAGCTGGGATGGTGCAGTGAGCTAAAAAACGGTGATGGATAAAGCCCTGATCTTTGGACTGGGTAAGAGTGGTCTGCTTAATTCAGACACTTTGTTTATCACCACCCCCTTTTCTGAATCGTTTTGTCCACCATAAGCGTGGAAGGGTATACTCAGATGTGAGTCCCTTGCTCATTGCACCATCAGGATTCAAGCAAGCCGGGCCAAAGACGGTTGAAATGCAAGAAACCGGTCCCCGAAAGCTTGTTTCCTTCCCAGTATAAGAATTGGCTTGGTAGTTTGGTCTGCCCTGTTCCCATGTTGCACTGGGCCAGGGTCAGACTAATTTGCATGTAGCCAGGTTCGGAGCTGGGATGGTGCAGTGAGCTAAAAAACGGTGATGGATCAAGCCCTGATCTTTGGACTGGGTAAGAGTGGTCTGCTTAATTCAGACACTCTGTTCATCACCACCCCCTTTTCTGAATCGAGTTTGAAGCCACAGCGCTTGGCTACTGGGAGCCAATGGAGGCTTTTAAGTAGAGGGCGGACGTGGTGGTGCCTGGGAAGGTGGGAGATGAGTCTGGCCGCCTGGTTCTGTACCAGCTGCAAACGGTGGAGCTGGTAGGCGGGGATGCCAACGTAGAGTGACCCCGAGCTCCTGGAGTAAGACAAGTGTTCGAGGGTCTCACAAGACCACGAGCTCTTGGAGTAAGACAAGTGTCCGAGGGTCACACAAGACCCTGAGCTCCTGGAGTAAGACAAGTGTCTGAGGGTCACACAAGACCCCGAGCTCCTGGAGTAAGACAAGTGTCCGAGGGTCACACACAAGACCCCGAGCTCCAGGAGTAAGACAAGTGTCCAAGGGTCACACAAGACCCCGAGCTCCTGGAGTAAGACAAGTGTGTGCATGTGGCACTGACAGGACAGGTGTGACCAACCTTACCGTGCACTGTGCTGTGGCCACCTGAATCCTCCCCATCCCCCGGGCTCACAATCACCACTGACTGAGAAGTACAAGTTTCCGACGGTCACACAAGACTCCGAGCTCCGGGAGTAAGACAAGTGTCCAAGGGTCACACACAAGACCCCGAGCTCCTGGAGTAAGACAAGTGTCCGAGGGTCACACAAGACCCCGAGCTCCTGGAGTAAGACAAGTGTCCGAGGGTCACACACAAGAACCTGAGCTCCAGAGGTAAGAAAAGTGTCGGAGGGTCACACAAGACCCCGAGCTCCTAGAGTAAGACCAGTGTCGGAGGGTCACACAAGACCCCGAGCTCCTGGAGTAGGACAAGTGTCCGAGGATCACACAAGACCCAGAGAACCCGGATTAAGACAAGTATCCTAGGGTCACACACAAGACCCTGAGCTCCAGGAGTAAGACAAGTGTCGGAGGGTCACACAAGCCCCCGAGCTCCAAGAGTAAGACAAGTGTTCGAGGGTCACACAAGACCCCGAGCTCCTGGAGTAAGACAGGTGTCCGCGGGTCACACAAGACCCCGAGCTCCTGGAGTTAGACGTGTCTGAGGGTCACAAAAGACCATGAGCTCCAGGAGTAAGACAAGTGTCCGAGGGTCACACAAGACCCCGAGCTCTTGGAGTAAGAAAAGTGACTGAGGGTCACACAATACCCCGAGCTCCTGGAGTAAGACAAGTATCCAAGGGTCACACAAGACCCCAAGGTCCTGGAGTAAGACAAGTGTCAGAGGGTCATACACCAGACCCTGATCTCCAAGAGTAAGACAAGTGTCCGAGGGTCACACAAGGCCCGAGCTCCTGGAGTAAGACAAGTGTCCGAGTATCACACAAGACCCCGAGCTCCTGGAGTAAGACAAGTGTCCGAGGGTCAAACTAGACCCCAAGCTCCTAGAGTAAAACATGTGTCCGAGGGTCATACAAGACCCTGAGCTCCAGGAGTAAGACAAGTGTCCGAGGGTCACACAAGACCCCGAGCTCCTGGAGTAAGACAAGTGTCCGAGGGTCACACAAGACCCAAGCTCCTGGAGTAAGACAAGTGTCCGAGGATCACACAAGACCCAGAGAACCCGGAGTAAGACAAGTATCCTAGGGTCACACACAAGACCCTGAGCTCCAGGGGTAAGACAAGTGTCGGAGGGTCACACAAGACCCCGAGCTCCTTGAGTAAGACAAGTGTTCGAGGGTCACACAAGACCCCGAGCTCCTGGAGTAAGACAAGTGTCCGCGGGTCACACAAGACCCCGAGCTCCTGGAGTAAGACGTGTCTGAGGGTCACAAAAGACCATGAGCTCCAGGAGTAAGACAAGTGTCCAAGGGTCACACAAGACTCGAGCTCCTGCAGTAAGACAAGTGTCCGAGGGTCACAAAAGACGCCGAGCTCTTGGAGTAAGATAAGTGTCTGAGGGTCACACAATACCCCGAGCTCCTGGAGTAAGACAAGTGTCCAAGGGTCAAACAAGACCCCAAGGTCCTGGAGTAAGACAAGTGTCAGAGGGTCATACACCAGACCCTGATCTCCAAGAGTAAGACAAGTGTCCGAGGGTCACACAAGGCCCGAGCTCCTGGAGTAAGACAAGTGTCCGAGGATCACACAAGACCCCGAGCTCCTGGAGTAAGACAAGTGTCTGAGGGTCAAACTAGACCCCGAGCTCCTAGAGTAAAACATGTGTCCGAGGGTCATACAAGACCCTGAGCTCCAGGAGTAAGACAAGTGTCCGAGGGTCACACAAGACCCCGAGCTCCTGGAGTAAGACAAGTGTCCGAGGGTCACACAAGACCCAAGCTCCTGGAGTAAGACAAGTGTCCGAGGGTCACACAAGACCCCAAGCTCCTGGAGTAAGACAAGTGTCTGAGGGTCACACAAAACCCCGAGCTCCTGGAGTGAGACAAGTGTCTGAGGGTCACACAAGACCCAGAGCTCCTGGAGTAAGACAAGTGTCTGAGGGTCACACACAAGACCCTGATCTCCAAGAGTAAGACAAGTATCCGAGGGTCACACAAAAGACCCTGAGCTCCTGGAGTAGGACAAGTGTTCGAGGGTTACACAAGACCCCGAGTTCCTGGAGTGCGACAAGTGTCCGAGGGTCACACAAGACCCCGAGCTCCTGGAGTAAGACAAGTGTCCAGGGTCAAACACAAGACCCCGATCTCCAAGAGTAAGACAAGTATCCGGGGGTCACACAAAAGGCCCGAGCTCCTGGAGTAAGACAAGTGTCCAAGGGTTACACAAGACCCCGAGTTCCTGGAGTATGACAAGTGTCCGAGGGTCACACAAGACCCCGAGCTCCTGGAGTAAGACAAGTGTCCGGGAGTCACACACAAGACCCCGAGCTCCTGGAGTAAGACAAGTGTTGGAGGGTCACACAAGACCCTTAGCTCCTGGAGTAAGACAAGTGTCCGAGGGTAACACTGCACCCCGAGCTCCTGGAGTAATACAAGTGTCCGAGGGTCAAACCATACCCCGAGCTCCTGGAGTAAGAAAAGTGTCCGAGGGTCTAACACAGGATCCCCAGCTCCAGGAGTAAGACAAGTGTCTGAGGGTCACACAAGACTCCGAGCTCCTGGAGTAAGATAAGTGTCCGAGGGTCACACAAGACCAGAGCTCCTGGAGTAAGAAAGTGTCCGTGTGTCACACAGAAGACTCTGAGCTCCAGGAGTAAGACAAGTGTCCGAGGGTCATAACAGAACCCGAGCTCCTGGAGTAAGACAAGTGTCTGAGGGTCACACACAAGACCCTGAGCTCCTGGATAAAGACAAGTGTCCGAGGGTCACACAAGACCCTGAGCTCCTGGAGTAAGACAAGTGTCCGAGGGTCACACAAGACCCCCAGCTCCTGGAGTAAGACAAGTGTCCGAGGGTCACACACAAGACCCTGATCTCCAAGAGTAAGACAAGTATCCGGGGGTCACACAAAAGCCCCCGAGCTCCGGGAGTAAGACAAGTGTCCGAGGGTTACACAAGACCCCGAGTTCCTGGAGTATGACAAGTGTCCGAGGTTCACACACAGGATCCCGAGCTCCAGGAGTAAGACAAGTGTCCGAGGGTGACACACAAGACCCCGAGCTCCAGGAGTAAGACAAGTGTCCGAGGGTCACACAAGACCCCGAGCTCCTGGAGTAAGACAAGTGTTCGAGGGTTACACAAAACCACGAGCTCCTGGAGCAAGACAAGTGTCCGAGGGTCACACACAAGTCCCCGAGCTCCTGGAGTAAAACAAGTGTCCGGGGGTCACACACAAGACCCTGAGCTCCTGGAGTAAGACAAGTGTCCGAGGGTCACACAAGACCCCGAGCTCTTGTAGTAAGACAAGTGTCCGAGGGTCACACAAGGCCCCGAGCTCTCGGAGTAAGACAAGTGTCTGAGGGTCAAACAAGACCCCAAGCTCCTGGAGTAAGACAAGTGTCCGAGGGTCACACAAGACCCGAGCTCCTGGAGTAGGACAAGTGTCCGAGGTTCACACAAGACCCGGAGCTCCTGGAGTAAGACAAGTGTCCGAGGGTCACACACAGGACCCCAAGCTCCAGGAGTAAGAAAAGTGCCAGAGGGTCACACAAGACCCCAAGCTCCTCGAGTAACACAAGTGTCCAAGTGTCACTCAATACCCTGAGCTCCCGGAGTAAGACAAGTGTCTGAGGCTCACACAAGACCCCAAGGTCCTGGAGTAAGACAAGTGTCAGAGGGTCACACACCAGACCCTGATCTCCGAGAGTAAGACAAGTGTCCGAGGGTCACACAAGACCCCGAGCTCTTTGAGTAAGACAAGTGTCCGAGGGTCACACAAGGCCCGAGCTCCTGGAGTAAGACAATTGTACGAGGCTCACACAAGACCCTGAACTCCTGGAGTAAGACAAGTGTCCAAGGGTCACACAAGACCCCCAGCTCCTGGAGTAAGACAAGTGTCCGAGGGTCACACACAAGACCCTGATCTCCAAGAGTAAGACAAGTATCCGGGGGTCACACAAAAGCCCCCGAGCTCCTGGAGTAAGACAAGTTTCCGAGGGTTACACAAGAGCCCGAGTTCCTGGAGTATGACAAGTGTCCGAGGTTCACACAAGACCCGAGCTCCTGGAGTAAGGCAAGTGTCCGGGAGTCACACACAAGACCCTGAGCTCCTGGAGTAAGACAAGTGTTGGAGGGTCACACAAGACCCATAGCTCCTGGAGTAAGACAAGTGTCAGAGGGTCACAAAGGACCCCGAGCTCTTGGAGTAAGACAAGTGTCCGAGGGTCACACCATACCCCGAGCTCCTGGAGTAAGACAAGTGTCCGAGGGTCACACACAGGATCCCGAGCTCCAGGAGTAAGACAAGCTTCCGAGGGTCACACAAGACCCCAAGCTCCTGGAGTAAGACCAGTGTCCGAGGGTCACACACAAGACCCCAATCTCCAAGAGTAAGACAAGTGTTGGAGGGTCACACAAGACCCATAGCTCCTGGAGTAAGACAAGTGTCCGAGGGTCACACAAGACCCCAAGCTCCTGGAGTAAGACAAGTGTCTGAGGGTCACACAAAACCCCGAGCTCCTGGAGTGAGACAAGTGTCTGAGGGTCACACAAGACCCAGAGCTCCTGGAGTAAGACAAGTGTCTGAGGGTCACACACAAGACCCTGATCTCCAAGAGTAAGACAAGTATCCGAGGGTCACACAAAAGACCCTGAGCTCCTGGAGTAGGACAAGTGTTCGAGGGTTACACAAGACCCCGAGTTCCTGGAGTGCGACAAGTGTCCGAGGGTCACACAAGACCCCGAGCTCCTGGAGTAAGACAAGTGTCCAGGGTCAAACACAAGACCCCGATCTCCAAGAGTAAGACAAGTATCCGGGGGTCACACAAAAGGCCCGAGCTCCTGGAGTAAGACAAGTGTCCAAGGGTTACACAAGACCCCGAGTTCCTGGAGTATGACAAGTGTCCGAGGGTCACACAAGACCCCGAGCTCCTGGAGTAAGACAAGTGTCCGGGAGTCACACACAAGACCCCGAGCTCCTGGAGTAAGACAAGTGTTGGAGGGTCACACAAGACCCTTAGCTCCTGGAGTAAGACAAGTGTCCAAGGGTAACACTGCACCCCGAGCTCCTGGAGTAATACAAGTGTCCGAGGGTCAAACCATACCCCGAGCTCCTGGAGTAAGAAAAGTGTCCGAGGGTCTAACACAGGACCCCCAGCTCCAGGAGTAAGACAAGTGTCTGAGGGTCACACAAGACTCCGAGCTCCTGGAGTAAGATAAGTGTCCGAGGGTCACACAAGACCAGAGCTCCTGGAGTAAGAAAGTGTCCGTGTGTCACACAGAAGACTCTGAGCTCCAGGAGTAAGACAAGTGTCCGAGGGTCATAACAGAACCCGAGCTCCTGGAGTAAGACAAGTGTCTGAGGGTCACACACAAGACCCTGAGCTCCTGGATAAAGACAAGTGTCCGAGGGTCACACAAGACCCTGAGCTCCTGGAGTAAGACAAGTGTCCGAGGGTCACACAAGACCCCCAGCTCCTGGAGTAAGACAAGTGTCCGAGGGTCACACACAAGACCCTGATCTCCAAGAGTAAGACAAGTATCCGGGGGTCACACAAAAGCCCCCGAGCTCCGGGAGTAAGACAAGTGTCCGAGGGTTACACAAGACCCCGAGTTCCTGGAGTATGACAAGTGTCCGAGGTTCACACACAGGATCCCGAGCTCCAGGAGTAAGACAAGTGTCCGAGGGTGACACACAAGACCCCGAGCTCCAGGAGTAAGACAAGTGTCCGAGGGTCACACAAGACCCCGAGCTCCTGGAGTAAGACAAGTGTTCGAGGGTTACACAAAACCACGAGCTCCTGGAGCAAAACAAGTGTCCGAGGGTCACACACAAGTCCCCGAGCTCCTGGAGTAAAACAAGTGTCTGGGGGTCACACACAAGACCCTGAGCTCCTGGAGTAAGACAAGTGTCCGAGGGTCACACAAGACCCCGAGCTCTTGTAGTAAGACAAGTGTCCGAGGGTCACACAAGGCCCCGAGCTCTCGGAGTAAGACAAGTGTCTGAGGGTCAAACAAGACCCCAAGCTCCTGGAGTAAGACAAGTGTCCGAGGGTCACACAAGACCCGAGCTCCTGGAGTAGGACAAGTGTCCGAGGTTCACACAAGACCCGGAGCTCCTGGAGTAAGACAAGTGTCCGAGGGTCACACACAGGACCCCAAGCTCCAGGAGTAAGAAAAGTGCCAGAGGGTCACACAAGACCCCAAGCTCCTCGAGTAACACAAGTGTCCAAGTGTCACTCAATACCCTGAGCTCCCGGAGTAAGACAAGTGTCTGAGGCTCACACAAGACCCCAAGGTCCTGGAGTAAGACAAGTGTCAGAGGGTCACACACCAGACCCTGATCTCCGAGAGTAAGACAAGTGTCCGAGGGTCACACAAGACCCCGAGCTCTTTGAGTAAGACAAGTGTCCGAGGGTCACACAAGGCCCGAGCTCCTGGAGTAAGACAATTGTACGAGGCTCACACAAGACCCTGAACTCCTGGAGTAAGACAAGTGTCCAAGGGTCACACAAGACCCCCAGCTCCTGGAGTAAGACAAGTGTCCGAGGGTCACACACAAGACCCTGATCTCCAAGAGTAAGACAAGTATCCGGGGGTCACACAAAAGCCCCCGAGCTCCTGGAGTAAGACAAGTTTCCGAGGGTTACACAAGAGCCCGAGTTCCTGGAGTATGACAAGTGTCCGAGGTTCACACAAGACCCGAGCTCCTGGAGTAAGGCAAGTGTCCGGGAGTCACACACAAGACCCTGAGCTCCTGGAGTAAGACAAGTGTTGGAGGGTCACACAAGACCCATAGCTCCTGGAGTAAGACAAGTGTCAGAGGGTCACAAAGGACCCCGAGCTCTTGGAGTAAGACAAGTGTCCGAGGGTCACACCATACCCCGAGCTCCTGGAGTAAGACAAGTGTCCGAGGGTCACACACAGGATCCCGAGCTCCAGGAGTAAGACAAGCTTCCGAGGGTCACACAAGACCCCAAGCTCCTGGAGTAAGACCAGTGTCCGAGGGTCACACACAAGACCCCAATCTCCAAGAGTAAGACAAGTGTCCGGGGGTCACACAAAAGACCCCGAGCTCCCGAGTAAGACAAGTGTCCGAGGGTCACACAAGCCTCCGAGCTCCTGGAGTAAGACAAGTGTCCGAGGGTCACACAAGACCCCTTGCTCCTGGAGTGAGACAAGTGTCCGACGGTCACACAAGACCCTGAGCTCCTGGTGAAAGACAAGTGTCCAAGGGTTACACAAGACCCGAGCTCCTGGAGAGAGACAAGTGTTCGAGGGTCACACAAGACCCAAGCTCCTGGAGTAAGACAAGTGTCCGAGGGTCACACAAGACCCCGAGCTCCTGGAGTAAGACAAGTGCCCAAGGGTCACACACAAGACCCTGAGGTCCAGGAGTAAGACACATGTCCGAGGGTCACACAAGACCAGAGCACCTGGAGTAAGACAAGTGCCCAAGGGTCACACATAAGACCCTGAGCTCCTGGAGTAAGACAGGTGTCCGAGGGTCACACAAGACCTGAGCTCCTGGAGTAAGATATGTGCCTGAGGGTCACACAAGACCCTGAGCTCCTGGAGTAATACAAGTGTCCAAGGGTCACACAAGACCTCGAGCTCCTGGAGTAAGACAAGTGTCCGAGGGTCACTTAGGACCCGAGCTCCTGGAGTAAGACAAGTGTCCGAGGGTCAAACAAGACCCCGAACTCCTGGAGTAAGACAAGCCTGTTAAGGTGGCAGTGACAGGACAGGTGTGACCGCCCTTACCGTGCACTCTGAGCTGTGCTGTGGCCACCTGTGGCCCCCTCGGTTCCGCGTACATTTGCACAGTGTAGGTTCCGTTGTGATTCGTCTGTACATCTGTGATCCGCAGAGACCCATCCCGGAGCAGTGACTCTCGGCCGGTGGATTGGGGACCATTGACAGGAGGATCGCTGCCAAAGAGACTGAGGATGTAGTCATCTCCGCGTGTCCCTCCGCCCCTGAACCAGGCAACATATTCCAAACGCCCCTGGTACCGCACAGACAGGGTGACGGTGTCTCCCACCGCCGCGGTCACCACATCTGGAGTGATTGACAGCTGTGCCGTTGTGCACTGGAACAATGACGTCACCCAGACTGACGTCACCCAGGCTGAAAGAAAACACAGAAGAGACACAACATTAGAGGCGCTGCGGCTGAACCCCAAAAACAACAGATGCCAGTGGGTGCGTAGAGACAAAGTCAACTGTAACTAGATGAATGGATTACACAAAAGCATCACAATATCAGAGCTACAACTTCTACACTTGAAGTCCTATCCAACTTATCTTATATAAATACACAATTATCCCAACTCATTTGAGAAAAACTTCCTGATACAATATACATAGTTATTCCCCCAGTTAATTCCATAATCCTCTGCCAGGGTTACCCTATAATACAAAATCTAAAAAAAATTTTTTAATTAAGCTCCCGAAAACTCAGCCTATGTCCTGCTCTCACAGAGAGTGTGGTGTAAGCAAGGGTCTTGACTCTTCACCCTACTCGGTGTTAACTCAGTAACCTCTACCAGTCTCCACAAACCTGGGCAGCATCACTGACCCCGAGACCCCTAATGTCCATTACAAAGGCTTCAGAAGTTTAACCCATCAACCTTTATTTCTGGACAAACACAAGGGGGTGACTCTCAAGTCAGCTGTAGGGTCACCGAGGTGGCCACACCTACTATTAAAGACGCGTCACTTCCGCCACCAGCCCTGATGGCAGATATTGGCAATAACAGGGGTCTGCATCTCATCAATTCCCTCCTTGAATCCGCCTCAATGGACTGGATCAATAAATCTGTGGGTTTGGAGATCTGAGGGTCTCTGGAGCAGAGTGACCTGCCTGCAGGTTCTGACCACATGTAGGGCGCATTCACTAACCTTTCACGCACTGCAGCGCCCCAAGCAACGCTTCTGCGCTGCGTGAAAGGGAGGGAGCAGAAATACGCACTATTTACAAAGATATGGATCATTCCTGCTCTCTCCTTGCACTGGTGCACGGTGTGCTGCCTAGCGCCAACACAGGCACCATGGTGCACAATGGTGCAAGGGGGCCTGTATTGCAGACAGGATTATTTTTGTGCAACAGGGACACCTTCCTGCACATAAATAATCCTTTCAGACATTTTCCTCTTTCTATGTGTGCTGCAGAGCGCCGCTCATGTGGAAAGAGAATATAATGAGGAGAAATGAACATATTTCTCCTCATTACGCCTTACTTGGGAAAGCGTCATCAGTTCACGCAGTCCCAGGTTTAGATGTCTTTGCAAATCTGGGAGTGCTCCAACATCCATGGGTGGCCACAACGCAACGCCCACGCTCCGCCCTTGGAACGCCTTCCAAATAGAAATGTAGTGTGATGCCGCTCATGCAACTGCACGGAGTTACATTTCTTCCCAAAATCACGCGAGATGGAGCAAATCGACCCTGACGTGGCCTTGTAACTTTTATTCTTAACTTTGCGTTGTCCGTGTGTCCCTTGCCATGATGCAAGGGCAACACTAAGACGGCTTCATAAATATGGAGGCATATTTATCATTTTTCACACAACGCAATGCCACAATTCACCTTGCTTGAACTGAGTAAAAGGGAGAGGGCGGGAATGTGCCATATTTACAAAGAAATAAGGCATTCTCCTCTTTCCTTGCACCGGTGCACGGTGTGCTGCTAGGGCCAACACAGGCCCCATGGTGCACAATAGCGCCTGCAGTACAGACAGGTTTGTTCTTGTGCGGAAGGGATACCTTCCTGCACATAAATAATCATTTGAGACCTCGTCCTCTTTCTATGTGGCTGCAGAGCGCGGTTCAAGTGGAAACAGAAAACAACGAGGAGAAATAAACACATTTGTCCTCGTTACGGCCATTTTCACACATTCCCAGGTTTGCTCATCATTGTAAATTTGGGAATGTGCCAACATCCATGGGTGGACGCAGGGCAACGCTCTACCATGAAATGCCTCCCAAGTGGCTCTGCGGCCATCTAGGGAAACCTACCTGTAGGAGAGTGGAGGAGATTTTTGCTTTTTGCTTCAACTGATTTACGACTTTCCCTGGCTGTGGTCCTGCTAATCAGACCCACAGCCTAGCTGTCTCTCTAAATTGACATCCATGTACCCAAGGTGCATATCCAATTGGATACTGAGTCACCTTATCAGTCCCTGTACAGTGTACCCTAGGTACCCAGGGCATAGGTGCACTCAGGGCCTACCAGGGGCTGCAGCATGTATTATGCCACCTCTGGCTGGCCATCCAAATCTGACACAACTGGCTTATCAATCAGCTGGGGCAAGGTGGTGTAATAACCCTTTGCTTTAGATATAGTATCCCTATATCTAACCCTAAAATGGACACATATCCTCCTATCAGTCACTCCTAGGGCAGGCCTTATCAATCCTGAAGGCAGAGTGCTTTGAATTATGTGAGATGGTGCTCTAGCATGAGCTGAGCCTGTCTGCAGCTTTCGGAACCAAGTCCTTTAGCTGTTTCCATGATAACGCTATACCATATACTCTTAAGTGCATTATAATCCTTGCGGTTATTGCTAACTTTGGTATAGCATTATCAAAACATGTCAAGTAAGGTGTCATACGAATTGGAATACTACCCCCTCGCCAATTCTGGCGATGGGGGTAACATTCCACCCTTTTAGAGGGACACGACATGTAGGTAACTGTGAACCCTGGTTAAAGTTAACTCGAGCCTCAGCATCACAAAATGGATGCTGCCACCACAGACACAAGTCTGACCTTCTGCTGCTGGGAGTCCTTCCAGCGAGGGAGGCTTGGACAAAAGGTTTCCTGCCTTGGGAGGTGTTAGCACCACCCCAGACAGGATTTTGTGTATTGGGTAGGACAGGGCTGAAAGGAATGAGACATGCCTGGGGCACACAAGGTGTCCCTGTGCATACACCGGTCTAAACCAGTTCCTGTGTCGTAATTGGCCCGCTCGCATTAGCGATTAGCTGAACCTACACGTTGTCCTTCGTAACTTGGCTATATACGATAAACGCCGTTTTGAATGTTGCAGCGGCCATCTTAGACCATGAGCGGCCTCGTGGCCGACGTGCCCTTTAGTCCTTTGTCCATTCCACTGACCACTCTCATCTGCCCAGCAACAGGCTATTTTTAGTACTGGTCAAGCCACACATGCGCATTTCCCACTGACCCGTAAACCTTCAGGAATGTGCCGCTAACTGACCAGTGGGTTTGAAACCCTCCAATGAGCTGGCAGTATTCCAAAACATGACCATATATGTCCTTAAAACTGTGTCTTTACTTGTGCCGCCTATCTTTTATTGCCCCAAAATTGTATATAAACGGGGTCACACCGGTGTTCGGTGTGATACCTCTTGCATTACCGAAGGGTGCTGTTTGAGTGTACCACCACCCCATGGGGTCTTAATAAACTTGTTCTTTGCCTTTTACAGTTTCCGTGCCAACAGTTCTTGTGTGTAAGTGGGTAATCTCTGGAGCGTGTAGGCCTTGGGAACCCCGAAATACTTCAATTGGCGACCACGAAGGGACTCATCGGCGACTCGGATGCCCGAAGGAGAGGTCGTGACGAAGGCTTGGAAATCCGCCATGGGCGCGCGCTGCCACGAGTGACCCGAGTCTTGGCTGCCACGGTGTTTTTTCTAGGGGTGGGCGGCCAGCTACGCTCCGTCTGCGGAGTGTGCGTAGTGCCGCCTACTCCGCATTTTGCGGAGCCGGCGGAGCCAGGCGGCACTACGCACGCTCCGCAGACGGAGCGTAGCTGGCCGCCACCACCTCCCTCCCGCCCTCCCTAAATACATTAAATTAAAGGAATAAATTAATTTAAAACACACTTACCTTGCCGGCCGCTGCCCGCCGCGTCCCCGGGGCTCGCTATCTTCCGTCTTCCGTCTTCTTTCGTAATGCGCATGCGCGGGCGGCCGCGCATGCGCATTTTCTCGTGAGAAATGCGCATGCGCGGCCGCCCGCGCATGCGCATTACGAAAGAAGCCGGAAGATAGCGAGCCCCGGGGACGCGGCGGGCAGCGGCCGGCAAGGTAAGTGTGTTTTAAATTAATTTATTCCTTTAATTTAATGTATTTCGGGAGGGCGGGAGGGAGGCGGGAGGCGGGTGGCGGGGCTGGCGGCCGGGTGGTGTTTGCGGAGTGGGGCTACGCGGAGTGCGGAGGTGGGCGTAGTTTCTCGCCCACTTCGCGTAGCTCCGCGAAGCCCCACTCCGCCAACTCCGCCCAGGCCTAGTTTTTTCCTTTCCTTCCGATCTGACCTTCCAGGTGGCGCCGGTCTCCGACTGAGTTTTCGAAGTGTCCGCATCGCTGAGAAAGTGCCGTTTGGCTGATTTGGTTTACAAGACCTTGGCAGTTGGAACCTGGACATTTGAGTATTTGGTAAGCTTTGTGTTCGGTAAGGTAGTCTTCGGACGCTTACTGAAGTTCTACGAATTGTGTTCGGTAAGGTAGTCTTCGGACGCTTACTGAAAATCTGTGCTTTGTGATCGGTGAGGTAGTCTTCGGACGCTTGCCGAGTTCTAGGAACTTTGATTTGAGTTAGCTAACATTGTGAATTTGTGATCTTTGAACTTATATGTGTAGTGCACTTCACATAGGCAGGCATGTAGAGATGTTTCTCTAACTTTGTTTTTTCCTTTGAGCGGCACAATCGTGAGAAGAATTGTAAGTGCCATTTTGTCCGGTATCACGCTTTCGTGATACTTTTTGAACATGCCTGTTTTCAGCACACTCCGAGGAATGTGTTGTCTTGGAGAAGGTACCTCAATTAGGTTAGCGGAATCACAGCCGGCTCCCCCAGAGGGAACACCAAATAGGGACATGTATATCAAATTCGGCCTTCCACCTATTATGTACAGTAAATTATGGCATAAGTACACTAAAGCCGATCCTGAATTGCAATGGCCCCTACACGGGTCGTACGATTTGAGTAAAATTCAATTTGTAGAGCAATGTATGTTTCAACGCAGGTCTAGACAAAACATGTTTGATTGCGTGCGAATGTGGGAGAAAGCGGCGCGTGAGCGAATGAAGCGTGAGGTTGCCTTGGCGGACAAAGAGCAGCGCAAGGCTGCTCGGGATAAGGCTTTACAGCTTGAGGAAAAGGAGGCTCAGGAGAAGAAAGAAAGGGAGGAACGGGAACGTAATTTGCAAACGACTGGTCAATTTCCTATTCGCCGACCGCTTTATCCTGTCCTTAATAATGAAATTGATGATTTTTCTTTGTTAGATCGGTCACCGCCTCCGTACGTTACGCCGACGGCTCCAGCTGTGGATTCTGATGATGGCGGACAGGATAAGTCGGGCAAGAAGGGCGTATCTGCTCTCAGGTTTACTGCGGATAGGTCCGCTCATTTACGCAGTTGGGCTCGTAAAGTGAATAAGCGTACTGTTACTCAGGATCAATTGATATCAGAAAAAACAGGGTGGACGGATCTTGAATTGATGTATTTTCTGTCCTCCTTGGCTGACGAGGTTGTGAGCGCATATCGTGACCTTTCTGATACGTTAGAACCCAAAGTGTTGTCAGTATATCGTGAAAACTTGACTAAAGGTGATTTTGATCTTTCAGATGTTGATGACCTGTTTACGCAATTGATCAAGCTGCGGGATGAGACAACTCGATTGCGGGAGGAGCGGAAAAGGAAACAAAAGGAGTCTGAGTTGGAGCATGATGGGCAGGCTAAAGAGTGTTCTCTCCGTGGTTCAGATAAGAGTTCTGCGTTGCATGTTATGCCTATGCGTGAAGCTGCGCCTTTGTATGTTCCACCGAAAGGAGAAGGTACGGATGATGATAAGTTGTCGAAGGATGCGAAAGGGTATTTTGTGTATAATTGGGTATATACGCCATGGAATAGAGCAGATGTCATGGCATTGAAAAATTCTTTACCTGATCTTCGGAAGAATCCGGCGGCATTTTATGAAGGGGTGAAGGGGGCTATATCGTCTTGTGTGATGACTCTTGTCGATATAGACTTGTTTTTTGGGTTGATATTACCCCCTGATATGTGGCGGCAGATTCGTAAAAATAATGATGAGACAATATTGGGAGGGACATGGAAAGAAATAAATGCTGCAGATTTAGACAGAGCACCAGCATGCAAGCCTTGTCAGCTAATCCTAGAACTCCCGGCAGCTATTTTGCGTAAATTAAAAACGCTTGTTCCCGCCAAAAAGATTGATTGGACTATGTTAACGTCGTGCAAACAGAAACCCGACGAAACGGTTTCCGATTTCTTTACGCGCTTCGAGGAGGCCTTTCATGATTACAGTGGTCAATCTTTAACAGATGATACGGGTCGGCATTTGTTTGTAGATAAGTATGTGGCTAATCTCCTACCAGAGATTGCAAAGCGATTGAAGTCGAGTGAAAGTTCCTGGGCCACGGCTACCCCTGCGTCCTTGTTAACTATGGCTCAATATTATGAGCGGCAGGAAGTGGAGGCTAAAGAAAGTGTAGAGAAGAAGGCGAAGGAATTGAAAACGAAGGTGATGTTGGCGCAGGTTCGGGGAACACAGGGTAGAGGGAATGATAGAGGTAGACGGGGTGGCGGAAATGCATCGTATGGTCGTACGGACATTGCGGAGGATCAGTGTGCTTATTGTAAGGAGTTTGGGCATTGGGCCGAAGATTGTCCGGTACTTCGTGAGCAGCGTAGTCAGCGTGGTCGAGGCAGTGGAAGGTCAAGAGGAGGTTATACTGGAACGAGAGGTGGCGGAGGTGATCGTAGACAGGTTGAGGAGAGGGGCCGTGGCCAGGACGAACGAAATACGTTTGATAGACGGAATCAATATCAGATTTCGGACGGAGAGAATGTGGAACATCAGGATTATGTGCATGCATAGGATTGCGTAGGATGGGGTAAGGAATCAGTTGAAGTGCCAGTAGATCAGCAAGGTCCATATGTAACAGCGGGTATTTTGGGTTCTACTGATCAATTTCTAGTCGACACAGGAGCTACTCGTAGTGCTCTGTCGAAAAATTTGGTTCCGAGGGCTCCCCTGTCTGGCGAAATGATTACGTGTGTAGGGTTTGATGGCACACCCTCCCCCAGCCCATTGTCCAAGCCCCTTGCACTATGCATTGACAAGTACTTTAGTTTTGGGCAATTTTTGTTATCACCCCATACCCCAGACAATATCCTGGGCATTGATTTGCTTAAATATTTCCGAGCGACAATACGCTGCGCTCCAGAGGGAGTGCGGGTTATCCTGAATGACAACTATCCTGACCCTGAGGATTGCCCTGACCCTGACAGGTTTTATGCCATTTTAGACATCCCTGCTTTGGCCTCTCTGCCGCACACGTTGTGGGCGACATCAGATACGGATGTGGGAGAGATGCGCATTCCACCAATACACATTACTGTTAAGGAGGGGGCCCCTCTACCACGAGTGCCACAGTATAAGATCTCGAAGGAAGGTGAAATTGCACTGACGCATATTGTTCAGGATTTGATTTCTGCAGGGGTGGTGGAGGAGGTCCCTTATAATGTCTGTAACAGCCCTATTCTACCGATTCTTAAGAGAGACTCAGATGGCAAGATCTACCGGTTTATTATTGATTTGCGTGAAATAAATAAAATTGTCATTCCCCAATATCCAGTGGTGACTGATATCACGACTTTGCTTACTTTGGTTCCACCGACAGCCACCACGTTTAGCGTTATTGACTTAAAGAATGCGTTCTTTTCTATCCCTGTTCACCCAGATAGCAGATATCTGTTTGGTTTTACGCTCAATAATAAATCGTGTAGATTTTGTCGTGTTCCCCAAGGATATACTGAAAGCCCTAGCATCTACAGCCAGGCTTTGAAACGACAACTAGATTCTTTTACATTGCAGTCTGGCGTTGCGCTCATCCAGTACGTGGATGACCTTCTGCTTGCCGCCGACTCCTATGCACAATGTGAACAGAGTACACTTGCATTACTTTCCTTTTTGGCACAACACAATCACAAGGTTTCCAAGAAAAAGCTTCAATACTGTAGACCCCAGGTGACCTACCTCGGTCATCTGTTGTCTAAGGAGGGGCGGGCATTAACATCTGACCGAATTCAAGCAATTTTAGACACACCAGTCCCCCGCACGCAGAGAGATGTGCGTGCTTTCATAGGGTTGACATCCTTTTGTAGACAATGGATCATGGGTTTTTCACATATCATAAAACCTTTGCTAGCATTATTGTCCAAAACTACACCGATGCCTCTTGGGTGGACAGACGAATGTCAGAAAGCCTTTGAGCAGTTGAGACAGGCCCTTTGTTCCGCACCCGTGTTAGGAACACCAGACTACACGAAACTTTTCACATTATACGTGCACGAGAATGATGGGTGTGCGTTGTCAGTGCTAGTGCAGTTACACGGGGATAAGCAGAGACCATGTGCATACTTCTCTGCCATTTTGGATCCTGTAGCACGAGGGCTGCCTGGGTGTTTTCGAGCAGTAGCGGCAACGGCAGTAGCCATACGAAAGAGTGAGGGCATAGTGTTATCACACAAATTGTTGGTGTTAGTTCCTCATGCAGTAGATGCCCTGTTAAACCAAACAAAGACCCAATACCTCACAAGTGCACGACTTACAGGATATGAACTGACACTCTTAGCGCCACACATAACATTGAAAAGATGCGCTACTTTGAACCCTGCCACCTTATTGCCCTATCCGGCCGAGGAGGGTCAGGAAGAAAAACATCACGATTGTGTTTTCCTGACTGAGGAACAGACAAAGGGTCGTGTTGATTTACAGGATGTGCCACTTCCTGATGTGGATGGGGAACTGTGGGTTGATGGATCGTGTTTGAGGCTGCCAGATGGTACGACTTCCGCAGCATATGCGATCACGACTCTTAAGACGGTGGTCGAAACAGCTAGAATACCACAAAAATCGGCTCAGGCAGCAGAGTTGATAGCTTTAACAAGAGCCTGCGAATTGAGTGCTGGCCTATGTGTGAACATATACACGGACAGCCGGTATGCCTTCGGAGTGGCCCATGACTTCGGGCTTCTCTGGAGAGAACGCGGGTTCCTGACGTCACACGGGGAGCACATTATGCACGGAGAGCTAGTGCGTGATCTCCTGAATGCGTTGCTCAGTCCTAAAAAAGTAGCGATAGTGAAGTGCAGTGCCCATAAAAAGATTACGGATAAAGTGGGTCAAGGAAATGCCTTTGCAGACAGCATAGCAAGGCAGACGGCTATGTCCCGAACTAGCTCCCCTATGTACGTGGTGCAATCACAGGCAGAGAGATGGAGTGACGCTAGAGCAGAGATACGGGATATTCAAAAATCAGCTACAGAATCTGAACTTGCGGCTTGGGCAGCAGATGGGGTGCTAGATGACGAAGGTTGTTGGAGAAGCAAAGACATGGAGAAGTGGAAATTGCCTGCGGCTTACTTACAGGCGATGGTCCAGATGACTCATGGACTGGCCCATGTCGGAGCTCTTGCAATCGCTCGTCTTTTAACACGAGTTTGGGAACATCCTGAGATTGCAAATACTGCAAAGAGAGTAGTGCAGACCTGCCTGGTGTGTTTGCAACACAATCCTGGGAAGGGGACCCATACTCCGAAAGGAGGGTTCGTTCCACCTTCTGCACCGTTTGAAGTGCTTCAAATGGATTACATCCAACTCGAGCGCTGCAATAACCTGAAGTATGTCCTAGTGGTGGTGTGTGCTTTTAGCAAATGGGTTGAGGCCTACCCCACGAAAGACAATACGGCTTTGACAACAGCTAAGGTGTTGCTTAAGGAATTCTTTCCTCGCTTTGGAGTTTGCAAGTTTTTGTGGAGCGATAATGGGCCCCATTTTGTTGGAAAGATTGTGGAATATGTACTGAAGGGGTTAGGGATCCAGCAAAAGTTCCACGCTGTATTCCACCCTCAGTCAGCAGGTTTGGTTGAGCGGTACAATGCCACGTTGAAGCTTAAGCTGGCCAAAATTGTGGCGTCTACATCGTTGAAGTGGCCAGATGCGTTGCCGCTAGCACTACTGTCTCTCAGATCAGTACCCCACTCGCGAACCGGCCTTACGCCCTATGAGGTGGTGTTTGGCCGCCCTATGAATATCTGGGGGGTGCCCAAGCCGCGATTAATACATGATGTGCCTTGTGTTATGATGAATGATTATTTGGCACGATTAACAAATGATTTGCTCTCTATTCATCAACAGGTTCGAGAAGCGCTCCCTGATAACTCCACTGGAGAGGGCCACGATCTTCGTCCTGGGGACCATGTAATGGTCCGTTCGTTTGAAAGAGCAAGCAGTTTGGAGCCCAGTTGGAAGGGCCCCGAGCAGGTCCTCCTGGCAACCCGCACCGCAGTACGAGTGACGAACAGGAAGCGGTGGGTGCATTCGACACATTGTCGCCGTGTCTCTCCGGATCTGGTGACTCCTGCTGTGTTGACTGATTATAAGGAGATCTTGGAGAAAGAAAAGAGCCCAGCTGTGACGTCGGCCGAAGTGGAGGGAGCCTTCCCGGACCAATCTGCTACCGGAAGAGAGCGCTACAATCTGCGTCCACGATAAGAAGATTTTTGTTCTTTTTAATGACTGGTTGGTTACCGCTCCAGGTTTGTGAAACGGAAACCGGGAATTCCAAGGGGGGGGGGAATCAGTTCTGCCACCCGTCTTGGCCCGGAGAAGAAAACAACGGCTACCTCGGAGTTCAGCACCGCATTTTTCCTTTTTTTTAGGTATACACTCACGTGTATCTGGGACGATTTGTGAAAAACATTGTGAACAATTTGTGCCACTTGAGACTTTGCACAAACTTTCTTGAACTATGGCATCAACGGCATCCCGTGATAAGAAAATATTGGGTGCCTTTCTCTTTGTTCTTACAGTTGTGGTGATAGCTGTTATGGCCTGGGTAGTCGAACTTGTGGTGCCTGTACGTGAACATTTGCTGCCGACTACCCCGGCGCCGTCTGAACATTTTCATTTTACATTGCCTTTCCATGAAGAGCGCCATCGCCAAACGTACTTAAATAACAGCTTCATTCAGATTCATCACCACACGCATAATATGACCAATACCTCTAACTGCTGGGTGTGTGGAATGTTGCCTGGGCACCAGAAGAGAGGGGGCACCCCACTTATTCCACTCCCGTTTTCGCACAATGGGTCATGCAATGCCTGGTACACCCTCCTCTTTACTCTGAGATGGCCAACCAAAGGGGGGGTGCTTTTTCGTTTGAATAAAGTATGTTCTCATGACAAGGATGGGTTTCCCCGGGCTGAGGGTACACGTTTCGAGTGGGAAGAATACAGGCCTGATAATGTATCTGCTCCACGTATATATAGCAATCAGCGAAATGTGAATGTATCCAGTGCTCATGTCATAAATGTCATTGCCACAAAAGCCGATTTATGCATTAGAAACAAGGGCACGATTGCAGTGGGGAAAAGCGAATGTAATATTACTCTCACGTTTGATAGCCCGAATGGCATTTCATTTGTTGCATCTCGAAACACCTACTTTATCTGTGGAACGAAGGGGTACCATCAGCTCCCAGTGGGGTGGTTGGGCACGTGCTACGTATCGTTTGTGTTACCTCCTGTATTCATTGCCCCTCCAATGTACCACAACGATTACACCTTGTACCACGATTTCGTTTTGAATAGGGTTAAACGAACTGTTGCACTAGAGGACATTGATCAAACGGACACTGCATTACAACAGTATGTGGATTTTAATCTGGGACTATTCTCCTTTGTGGGGGCTGCATTGAACAGCCGGAAAATAAGACGGCTGACGCACGTTGTTGAGGCTGTTGCGAATGACACTGCCGTTGCCCTGGGGAATATCACCGAGGAACTACAGATTTCCAGAATTGTTACCCTCCAAAATCGGATGGTTTTGGACGTTGTTTTGGCTGATCGTGGGGGGGCATGTAGAATTATCGGAAGCAGCTGTTGTGTTTACGTTCCGGACAATTCCCCATCTGTGTATGATGCTATTTCCAAGCTGCATAAGATAGCTGCCGAAATACACCCGGACAATGGAACTTGGACACTTTCTGGATGGTTCTGGTCTATGATTGCAACTTGGGGCTGGAAACTGTTGACAATTCTCTGTATACTTGTGGGAGCAATGTTCTTTATATGCCTGTGTATTCAATGTGGCCCTGCCTTATGTTCAATGTGTCTATCAGCTTGCTTACCATCGAGGCGAGCTCTTGCCCATGACAAAATGATGCTACACAAAGAGGTGACACAAATTATGTTAATAGACATCGAGGACGAACATCCAGATTATGTTCATTATGAGGTAGATTCAGCTAAACGCTAAAAGGGTCGTCTGTCGTAATTGGCCCGCTCGCATTAGCGATTAGCTGAACCTACACGTTGTCCTTCGTAACTTGGCTATATACGATAAACGCCGTTTTGAATGTTGCAGCGGCCATCTTAGACCATGAGCGGCCTCGTGGCCGACGTGCCCTTTAGTCCTTTGTCCATTCCACTGACCACTCTCATCTGCCCAGCAACAGGCTATTTTTAGTACTGGTCAAGCCACACATGCGCATTTCCCACTGACCCGTAAACCTTCAGGAATGTGCCGCTAACTGACCAGTGGGTTTGAAACCCTCCAATGAGCTGGCAGTATTCCAAAACATGACCATATATGTCCTTAAAACTGTGTCTTTACTTGTGCCGCCTATCTTTTATTGCCCCAAAATTGTATATAAACGGGGTCACACCGGTGTTCGGTGTGATACCTCTTGCATTACCGAAGGGTGCTGTTTGAGTGTACCACCACCCCATGGGGTCTTAATAAACTTGTTCTTTGCCTTTTACAGTTTCCGTGCCAACAGTTCTTGTGTTTAAGTGGGTAATCTCTGGAGCGTGTAGGCCTTGGGAACCCCGAAATACTTCACCTGGGGCTCTCCAGCCCCAGCTCTGGCACAAGACCGGACAAAGGATAGGGGGTGTAACCACCCCCCTTCCTGGTCCCACCCAGAGGAGGGACCTAGTCGTAGTACAGCCCCCTTTAGCCGGATAAAGGTAGGAGCTGGTCCCATTCCAAATTAGATTATCCTGAACAACTTTCCAAGAAGAAACCCTGGACTTCGACGTTCTGCTCCACAGAAGACTGAAGAATCTCCCTTGTGGGCAAGGAGTGTCCACCCTGCAACTGCAGGCACCATTAAGCATCCAGCGGCTTCACTTTGTCGTCTTCCCTCGAGGATCCAGACTTCAGAGCCTGACGAGACCCGGAATCCCAGACCTCTCCGACCTCTACCTACATCTGCAGCTCAGCTGAGATCCATGGGCGAGATCTGCGTGGGGCCCTTCTGCTTGCCTGCTGCTCGATGCGTTGTCTGGTCAATTGCCGGCTGGCCTGTGACCTCCTAGACAACAAACCTTGAAATCTTCACTGTTGGTCTGGTTGCTCCCAACTGGCCCTTGCTCCCTTCCAAAAGAGGAGCCCCCCGGACCCTCCTGGTCCGCACCAGACGCCGTTTGCACTCACCGCGTGGGTTGCCTTTGCCAAGGCCTGTTGATTCCAAATCCGGATCCGACACCGCCGACAGCAAGAGCCTGCGTGGAACAGCTCGTGCCTCCATCCTGGTTGTCGAAGACACCTCCTGGTCCACGTGGCTGCAGAGACAAGCGTCCACTCTTCACCTGATCGCGACGACGACATCTGGTTCCACCCCTGGTTCCACTCCAGTCACTGGCTAGTGACTTTGAACATTGTCCCCTCTGCTTTCAGGTCTTCAACATCTCTGATCCACCCTTGGATCACACCGGACATCTTCCTCCGGGTCACCTGCAGCATCTTTTCTTCAACGCCGGAACCTGACACGACTTCGCACCAATGCACCCGCAGCCTGTGGGTGAGGTAAAAGGAGCATTTCGTTGCTCATGGGTAGCTTGACTCTCCTAGTGTCCAGTTCCATTGTCGTTTTAGTCCTACCTAGTCAGGAACGTTCATACTCACCTTTTTCTTAATCTGTACTGTCTATAGACGTTGTTACGCTTCTCGCGTGTGAGTTCACTCTCTGCACATGCGTTCCGTGGGCCTCCTATTACTTACCTCAAGTAAGTGTGCGTGGTCCCAGCGATCCTACAGCCCCTGGACAGCTCCATTCCTTCTATCGACTCTCACATTCCACTAACTTAGTGTATGGTTTGTCGTGCCCCTCGGGCACCATTGTAATTTGTGAAACTTAAACGTATTTTTCCTAAGAGATTGTCATGTGCTTAGCCCTCTGATCTCATAAAGAGTTCAGAGGTGTATGTTAGTTAATAAATATATTGGTTATTTTCATAACAACCTGTGTGGTGTCCTTTCATGTGGTATTCAAGGGGTTATATGTGGTAAAACAGCTGGCTTCACATGCCAAAAGAGTTTAGCCTAAGACTGCTTTGTCCATGCTACCATTAGGATAGCTGGTCTATAAGGTTGACTTTACAACCAATCACCATAAGGGTTGTTTGGACTGATACAAGGTGATCACTAGAACTAGTGAGCATCATATATCAGGCCAACTTCTCACATTGGTATGCAGCGGTTGGGATTTGAGATTGCTGTTGTTTTTACCAAATATAATCTTGAGATATCATTTGAAAGATCACATAAGGTACCATAGGTACATATAACAAGCTTAGAAATACTCTGAGTTCAACTGAACCAGCTGTTGTAGTAGAAAGGGAGTAGCACACCCTGACTACAACTCTTAGCAAGGGATCAGTGCGTAAACCCATAGTGTAGGTAAGTGCACCACTTACACCTCACTAGAAAGCATGTCTATCACATGAGAGAACGCAGTGGCTCCCCTTGGTGATATTGACCCTCCACAGGTCATTTCAAGATATGCAGCCCTCAGCTTCCAGGAGATGAGAAAATTGTGTACCTCCAGGAAACTGAAACAGGGTTCTAACCCTACCCTTCCTTTTCTGATAGGTCTCTTAGAGACATTTGATGCCAGAAGGGCTTCTAATCCAGGCCCCTCTGTTCTCACAGATGGGAACATACCCCCAGTAGAGGAGTACTCTAATCTCCCTGAAACTGAAGATGTGGAGGAAGATGGAGACTCATCTGATGGAGAGGTAGAAAATGGTCAGGAAGTCAGCAGGCTTACCAGGGCCAACTTATACAGGCATGAGAATGGAACTGGGGGAGCCCCAGACCCATCCTCTGGCAGGCTTAACTTTGGGAATAGACAAGTTAGGTCTCACTCCGGAGGGTCTAACAGATCTATTCACACCCATGTCTCTCAGGCATCTTCTCAGAGAGGGATGACATCCCCTCAGAGAAGAGAGCATGAAGCTAAGATGAGGGAAGTCAATCTGAGGATTGAGAGGGAAGAACTTGCCCTTGCCAAAGAAAGACTTGCCTTTGCCAGAGAGCAGAAATTGAGTGGGGCAGACCCCACTGGTGGCAGCATTATCCCTAGAGATAAAGACAGGAGTTTTGATACTAGACACCTGAGTAAAATAGTGCCCCCCTTTAAGCAAGGGGATGAGGTCCACAAATGGATGACTGCTCTGGAGAGGGCCTGCACTGTACAGTGTATCCCCCAGAGTCAGTGGGTAGCTATATTGTGGCTCTCCTTTGAAGGTAAAGGTAGAGATGAGCTCCTCACTACTAGAGCTGAGGATGCTAACAATTACCAAGTCCTGAAGAATACACTGATTGATGGGTTTGGCTTAACAACTGAGCAGTACAGGTTGCTGTTCAGAGACACCCAGAAAATTCAGTCTAAGGATTGGGCTGACTTTGTTGATTGTGCCACTAAGCTTTTGAAGGCTGGTTATTGGGAAGTAAAGTTACTGATTACACAGGATTGTATAACCTACTTATGAGAGAGCAAATCTTAAATAATTGTCAGAATCAGTTGTTGCATCAGCACCTTATTGACTCAGATCTGACCTCTCCCCAAGAATTGGGAAATAAGGCAGACAGATGGGTCAGGACAAGGGTCAAGCAGCAGAACCAGGGTGGTGGCCAGAAGAAAGCAGACCAGAGGGGTAATGAGAATAAGCAAAATTACCAGAAGTCTTCAACAGGGCCCCAACAATCTAAGGAGGGTGGGTCCCAGAATTCCCAAAAGAAGAAGAATGATGGTCAGAGGAAACCATGGTGCCAATACTGGAAAAGTAAAACTCACTGGTTTAGTGAGTGCACCAAGAAAGGCCCAGCTCCTACCACTACTGCCCCTAAGGCACCTGCACCCCCTAGTACAGTTAGTAGTGGCAGTGCTCCTCCCAAGGCTATAGTAGGGTTAACCCTGGGAACTGAGGCGGGTTCTGACCTAGTCAGGATACCTACTCAGGCTGTTCTTGTTTGTACTGGGGACATGAATATGACCCCTACAATAAGTCCCAGTACTCTGGGCAAGTACAGGCAAACGCCGTTGATCAATGGAAAAATGGCTCGGGCCTACAGGGACACTTGTGCCAGTGTCACTATGGTGACACCAAACTTTGGTGGACCCTGATCAGGTAATACTAGGTTCAGACTACCTAGTGACCAATGCTAGCAATGTCACTACCAACCATAGTATGGCACTTGTTAATTTCTCCTGGGGAGGGGTAACTGGCCTCAAAAGGGTTGTAGTTAGTTCAGACCTCCCAGTGGACTGTCTTTTGGGCAATGATTTGGAATCCTCCTTATGGTCAGATGTGCAGTATAGGACTCATGAGGAAATGTTAGGTTTGTCAGCACATGTCCTTGCTGTGACCAGGTCACAGGCCACGAAATGCCCAGCTGAACTAGTGCTGGATCCTGGAACAATGGACCAGACACTAACCAAGAGTAAGAGCAGTAGGGTTAAGGCAGTGCCTTCCCCCCTGCCTCAGGTAGAGGATCAGCCCCCACAGGAGACTGACCTGCAGACCCCAGAAGGAACTGTCCTAGAAGGGGAACTTGAACCTGAACAGTTTGAGTTTCTTGGGACAGGGGGACCTTCCAGGGCAGACTTGAGGCAGGCACGGTTAGACTGTTCCTCTCTTGAACCCCTCAGACAGCAGGCTGCTGCTGAGGCTGCAGGGAATGCCACAGGTACCCACAAGGTGTACTGGGATGATGGACTCCTTTACTCTGAGGCAAGAGACCCTAAGCCTGGTGCTACCAGGAGGCTGGTCATCCCCTTGTCTCTGAGAGGTTTCCTTCTTACCTTGGCCCATGAGATTCCCCTTGCAGGTCACTTAGGCCAGAACAAGACATGGGACAGGCTTGTCCCACACTTTCACTGGCCCCATATGTCTGAAGACACTAAAGAGTTTTGTCGCTCATGTGTCACCTGTCAAGCCAGTAGCAAATCAGGTGGCACAACAAAGGCCCCCCTTATACCACTACCTTTGGTGGGGGTACCCTTTGAAAGAGTGGGGATTGACATTGTTGGACCAATGGACCCCCCAACAGCATCTGGGCACAGATTTATACTGGTGGAGGTGGATCATGCCACCAGGTCTCCAAAAGCTATTCCCCTTAGGACCACTACAGCTCCTGTTGTGGCCAGGGCCCTACTTGGAGTTTTCTCAAGAGTGGGGTTTCCTAAGGAGGTTGTCTCTGACAGAGGTGCAAACTTCATGTCAGGATACTTGACTGCTATGTGGAAGGAGTGTGGAGTAAATTACAAATTTACCACACCCTATCATCCTCAGTGCAATGGGCTTGTGGAGAGATTCAACAAGACCCTAAAAGGGATGATAAAAGGGTTACCTGAAAAGCTTAGGCGAAGATGGGACATCCTTTTACCCTGCCTTCTGTTTGCTTACAGAGAGGTCCCACAGAAGGGGATTGGCTACAGCCCTTTTGAGCTTCTGTTTGGGCATCCTGTAAGAGGACCCCTATGTCTTGTGAAGGGAGGATGGGAGCTACCTCTCAAAAAGCCTAAACATGACATTGTAGACTATGTACTTGGTCTCCGCTCCAGGATGGCAGAGTACATGGAGAATATGTAAATGTGGGTGGATCTGCACTCCTGTATTATCTTAGTGTTTGTGAATGAGTTAATACAGTGTAATCACTTTTGGCGTGCAGTGCTGTGGGAGAAAGTACCTATCCCCCGGGAAAATTACTTATAAATGAGTCTAGGGAGAACCCATGACTGATAAGCAATGCACAGCATGCAGGCACTAGGCCTAAAGTTTTTAGCAAACGTTTTACAATTTATTCAACAAATGCATATGTTCCAAAGTAATCAAAAAACCTCCAACTTAATCATAAATCAGGTTAAAGCTCAAAAAACAATGATACATGTCAACATCATCTGATTCATTTCTCAGCGTAGAACTTATATATCAATTAATGATTATCAAAACAAGTGTTCATAACCAGTTCATGAACAACCCAATGCATTTTGGGTTCATCCCGAATCCTTCGTCAAGGGGAATCACGTATACAAATATCCACATATATAGTTGAAACTTCACGGAGTCAGTCAGATTGCGAATCTACAATGAGAACGTACATAGCCTTAGTAACAATAAAGGAATAAAATGTTTCTAGAATGCATTCAATATGGTTCATATTGCTGTGGGTTTTTGCATGCTCATAAACGACATGTATACCAAAGTAGGTGTGTGCTAGGAAAGGTTTCAAAGTGTAGGGTGAAAAAATGTGAAAAGAAGAAAATGAAAACGAAAATGAGACAGTGTTTTAGTATTGAAATCCAATCACCAAGAAGATAAAAACTCTAAAAAGTACTCCATATCTATCTACCATTAAACGCAAACCACTGTAATCAAGAGGCAACCCTCACCAAGTGGTGCACCTGAACAGATAATAATGTGTACCTCCAATATTCAGGTGAAACAAGAAGATTCTCTCATAAATCCCAAAAATCACCGTCATACCTATAAAGTTGAAAGGAGTTATATCGTGTGCCTTTATTTATAGCCCAAAAGGTTAAATGTTCGCATACAAACAATTACTCACAACATGGTAGCGTGCCTGGACCGAAATAATGTTGAAAGGCGATGTCAATCACAAGATTCAATAAGGAAGAATAGTAATAATGCGCCAATAAATACCATCCTGTACAGCCATTCTACATCTATACTAAGCACGTTTTTAACACGGCGTCTCCATCTTACCTTCCGAATTTAATTCCAATGCCCCCTTTGTGTTACTTGTATATGAGGGTATCTAAAATATCAGAATGAAACCCATTAAAGAAAGGTCCTCCATGCGGACGAGTAGCTACTGAGCATAGGACGTGATAAGAAAAAGAAAAATCTCCCTACCTTCCAGTGTCCGTTACGCGCTCCAAACACCTAACTTCTCTTCGTGAGCTGTCTGCATCTACTTGCCGGAAGTAGTATATAATCGGAAACAGGAGGGACGCAATACCGCCCTCCCTACAGTCATTAACATCAAGGAAGGACTAATGAGGGAAACAGACTGCCTTATCCAAAATGGCGCTCATAGTCAGTGGTATTATGAAGCAAAAGAACGTAAATATATAGAAAAACAGGTAAAATGAGATAAAAAGAAAAACAATGAAAGAAATAATGAAGGATGCATAAAGTCCAGTGCAGTATGGTATATTATCGATTTAGAGTCTACAAAATTGCCCCTCACATTCTGAGGTCAAACAAGGTTGACCAACCTTATCGAAATACACTTATAGAAAACACAAAAGTTCATAATGGTCATTTAGACCCCCTGGGATCACGGTCCCTAATTTTTTGATCCATTGTGTCTCTTTTCGTGAAAGTGTAGTGTTTGTGTCCATGCCTGCGTGTGGTGCTATGCACTCTAGGATCGTATACCTAAGTTGCGGAATGGTATGACCTGCATTAATCCAATGTGCTGAAAGTGCGGAATTCATGTTTTTGTTGAGTATTTGGCTTTTGTGCTCCACTATCCGTGTTTTTATTTTTCTGCTTGTTCTGCCCACGTAAATTAGTCCACAGGGACACTTTATGTCATATATCACATTCTCAGTCGTACAATCAGATGTTTAAGGGGAATTGCTTTTCCAGTTTGGGGATGATGAAACTCCTTCCCTATGATTACGTTTCCACACTGCCCACAATTATAACACTTCCTCATTCCCTTGAATACTTTCACCATTTCAGTTCTGGGTGCTTTTAACAATTCATGTAGATTCTGAGCTCGAGTGTGTGCAAACAGAGGTATTCCTGTTATAACTCCATTGAAATCAGGTTCATTTTGGATCAATTTCCACCTTTTTTGCGAATGATAGCTTTAATTTTGGCGGCTTGATTTGAATATTTCCGAACGAACACCTCCTTCTTTTCTCTTGGTTTGATTTGTTTCTGTAATAGATCTTCTCTTTTCTTATGCGATACTATCCTTCTCGCTTCAATAAGAGTTGAATCAATTGTTCGCAAGTTTCCTCCCCCGATGTTATTCTTTTTAGTCTCATTAGTTGTGATACAGGTAAGTGTTTTCTTAGAGAGTCTGCCTCTACTCAGTTATCAGTACCCTGCTGTTAGTGCACTTTAGTTCAGAGGCTTTCTTAGATTTTCTAGTTGCTCAAATGGGTGTAATTTCTGATATTTATAGGTTTCCCTCCTCTTCATTGCTTGATTTTGCTCATGAGAAAGTGTCACTCATGCTCGTTGAAATGTCATAAATACACTGAAATTATGAAAATGTCACACAGAGCAATCTACCACACACAGCACATTTTAACATATCCTAATTCCATGACTCACGATTCAACTATAAATAATTTAACCCTACAACATTCCATACCACACCATTACAATCCTAAAAATAAAAAAACACATATTTCCACTTCACTCCATACCACATAATTCCACATCACAAAATACAATTCACCTACACATAATTCCACTTCAACCTATTTAATTATATTTCACACAACATATTTACACTCAACTCCAAAACACATAATTACCCTCCACAAAATACAACTCTGCAACATGCTGCATAATTCCACTCCGCACAATTATACACCACACCATGCCACATTATTCCGCATGCCACACAATTCTACAATTCATCACACAACATAGTTACACTCCACATAATACCACTCAGCACCACATAATTTACCCCACATAATTATGTTGTACTTACACAATTATAACTCAACAGCACACACTTCCACATCAGACAAATTCAACTCCACACATTTCCATTCCACACCACATAATTCAACAACAAACTACATAAATCAAACCAACAACACAACACACCACATACATCCAATCTACACCGTAAAATTCCATATCATGTTACAATATTTAACAGCACACCACACAAGTAAACTCCACTACAAACCACTCCACAACACAAAATACCATTTCAGATAAACTCACTCCAAGACACTTAATCCCACTCCATGATACACAGTCCCACTCCACAAAATTCCACTGGACTCAATGCCACACAATTACTATCCACATAATTACACTGCACACCATGCCACATTATTTCACTACACAGATCCAATCCACACAACACAATTCCACAACTAACAATTCCAATCCAAACCATATATGACTTGCATGGATGCAAATGCATATATTGCCAAACTATATATTGCAAATGCTTGTTTAACTTCCAATGTGTCCCAGCAGATCCTGTTCCTGGAGCTGCATTCCTTATCCTGCCCCTGTCAGCTCTGTGCTGCCTCGTCCCTTCTCAGAGGAGCAGTGCCCTAGGGGACATGCTCTCTCTGGGGCCCCCACCTCCATCCTTTTTCCAGGTCTGGCTCTGACTGAAGAGAAACGATGTAACTTGTTACTTTGCTTCTCTTCAGTCCTGGGTCAGGGGAGGAGCTCAGAGCAGGCTGCACACTGCAGCTGCTTTAGAGCAAGCCTCTCTCTCACAGCTCTCAACAGATGAGCTGAGGGGGCCACCTCCACAATCTGAAGACAGGGGGTGCCCCCGCACCGCGGGAGCTGTAGGGGTGTTTGTTGCGACCCTCGGCTCACGTTCCAGCAACACAGGTGCAGCTGGGGAAAACTGCCATGCATTGAGAAAAGTGCCTGCCATGCCACCTAGTGGCCGTTCCCCTGCACTGCTCTCAACACGTTCTGTCACGCAAAGAGAGACTGTTACCTTTACCACAATGTTCCCAAGTAAAGGAGGACTCCAGAAGAGAATCAGCATCAACTGGGTTTGGGCCTCCTTCATGGGAAGGGTCAATTATTCATGAAAAGAGCTCAAAACAAGATCCAAAAATTAATGATTTAGTGGTCTTCTGGATTTTGAAGACAGTCATTTTGCAAAATATTTACTAAATATTCTTACTCTATTAACAGGTAACATAATGTGATACCATTCATTCAAAGTGGCTTATGATCACATTGTTCAACCTCACATAATATTTCCGCTATGACTCTTCTCACAAAAAAATATAAAAAAGAATACCACATTATGAGGGATATGTACAAGGAAATGGCGGAGAGCTATGTTACCCTCATTGGCTTAACGACAAGCTCCACCACTTCTGAAACGCAAGGCTGCAGCAAATTTACAAGAATGTGGTGCAGTCTTGCGTTTTCCCCTGCAATTGCGCTAAGTTTAGCAACCAAGGGCTAGATGTAGGTAATTTTATTTTACCACTTCTAAAATACCGAATTTTACCGATTCGGTTTTTAAGAAGTGGTAAAATAGAAGGGGGCACATGTAGGTATTTCAGAATCGGTGAATACCGAATCTGTATCCCCCATTGATTCCTATGGGCCTTAAAGTCCATAGGAATCAATGGTGAATACCGAATCGGTATTTACCAATTCGGTAAATTCCGATTTTTGCAAGGGTGCAGGGGGTGTCACTTTGACACCCTCTGGCACCCCAATTCCGGACTGGTGTGCCATGTGGCACACAGACATGCCCTAAGGGCATGTCAGTATGTCACATTGCACAGGTGTGCATGCACAGATGTGCATGCACACCTGGATTCTGTATTTTACCACCCAATTATATTGGGTGGTAAAATACCGAATCTGAAAGGCCTGCGGCACTCAAAGATGTGCTACCTACATGTGCTTTTGCAGAATCGGTATTTTTACAGAGTCTGTATTTACCGATTCGGTAATTTTACCGAATCTGTAAATACAGATTCAGTAATATACAGATTCTGTAAAGCATGCTCCTACATTAGAAAACCCTAATACCGGTCGGAAACGGCCGAAATCGGCCGTTTCCGACCGGTATTAGGACTCCTACATCGGGCCCTTAGTGCCAATGCAGTCACCCTTCCACCAAAGTGCAGGGGTGTCTGCGTGCAGTGGAGGATTGGTAGTTAAACAAGACCAGTTTAGCTAATGGGCCTCTAACTAACTATTCAAAGACCAGATCATGACATTTGGATCCTCACGAAATTTATAAGATCCACCTATAGAAATTGTTAATCCATACAACTATGTGGGAAGGGAAATAGACAACATATTTTCTAGGACCAATCACAGTATAACCAGAAAAGAAAAGACTTCTATAACAACATCTGTAAAGAGGTTTGCAAAAATATATTGAGGTACAGCACTTGGCTCATCATTAAAAGTATTAGGAATGGAAATCACACCTTTGCTACTCTAAGCTTCCGTTGTATTCACTCTAAATAACATTGTCATGTAGAAACAATCTGCATGCTTGATATCAAGAGACTTGTAAAGCTTGGGGAATCTACTTGACGTAGCATGTTAAGATTGGAACTTAACATAAAACTCCCACACATAACTCAGACTGCTGCAAAAATGAAATACTTTTGCGATTGTGTCATAGCAAAACCATCTTTAAAATATCTCTTATTCACTAATAATATAATCCATAATAATAATATATCCATAATAAAATATGGAATTAAAGTCAACATCTATAGAAAAGGCAATTGAAAAATGTAAGTCTTTTTATATAGACTTAATACAAGACCAAACAACAAAAATACACAATACTGTACTCAAAAATAGACTTTAAAAAGGTAGGAAATAGCTCAGTTCTCTAAAGTTGTAAATGCAACACTTTACTCTCAATGTACCTTGGATGCGTATCGCAGAACAAACAAAAGGGTTGCAGGGAAGGTGCTGCAACGGTTCCTTACACTCAGGGGAGAGGATGCGTCGGTTCCTTACTGCTGCACAGGGGAGTTGATGCTCCTTCCTACTGTGTGGGGAGGTGAAGAGTCGGTTTCTTACTGCCCTCTGGTACGATGTGACAGGATGGCTCCTCAATGCGATACTCATCTCCGGTGCGCTGCGACAACTTGGCGTCTTGGTTACGATGCGACAACGTTGATGCGATGTGTGCACACCCGACAGCTGTGCGGCAACTTGATGATCTTCTGAGCCGCAACAGGCCCTGCGACACGCTTCTCCGGTGATGTGACGGTGACCTCTGTGGCGGCGGCAAGCTTTTCCGGTGATGCGACACACTTCGGTGATGCAATGGCGACAGCACGCTTCCTTGGCGATGCGACGGCAACTGCTGCGGTGGCGACACGCTTCTCATCGTTGAGTCGCACTTCCAGCTTCCAGCAACAAGCAGTCTCTCAAAAGGCCCAGCACAACAGCAGGCATTGGTTGATGAAGTCTTGTATCCCTGAGACTTCAGGCAGGAGGCAAGTTCAAGTTCAAGCCCTTTGAGATCCTTCTTCAGGTTGATGAAAACAACACTCAGTCCTCTTCACCTTTCTTTGGCAATGAAGCAACCATGGCAGGACAACCCCCAAATACACAGCACAGGGGTAGTCTGCTCCTTCAGCTTCCTGGTTCTTCTCCTCAGCAAAGGTTCGTCTTGATTCCCAGAAGTGATCTAAAGTTCTGGGGCCTGGGTACCCCTTTTTATACACCACAATCCTTTGTCTCTGAAGGCTGTACCTGTACCTAGACCAATCCAGTTCTGTTCAGTCCTGGAGCATTTTGTTTACAGGACTCCTTCTTTCCTTTGACGGTGTGGGCCAGGGTCATCAGGCACACAACAGGAGGTGGAGCCAGCATTGTGGAAGGCAGGCACAGCCCTATTCAGGCCCAGGTGCAACTCCTCCCACCAATCTAAATGCAGATAGGTCTATTCAGCCCTGTGCGGACTCACCATGTCTCCTGGAGCCCCCAGCCCCTGTCACACAAAAAAACCTGACAAGGAATTCACAACCTTGCAGAGGTAGGCTTGGATAGTCAGGCAAGAAAATACCTACTTTCTAAAAGTGGTATTTTCAAACACTGAATGTTAAAAAACAATTTCACTAAAAGATGTATTTTATCATTCTGTGTTCAGGCATACTAAACTCGAATTTCTACCTAATTCAACGAGTCAGTTAGGATTATAAGATGTTATAATCAAACTGCCTATTCTGGCCTATGGGAAACAGGTAGCCTTGCAATAGTGAAAAATTAAAATGGCTGTAATTCACTATCAGGACATGCCACTCACATCAGGGCATGTCCTACCTTCTACCTTCAATGCACCCTGCCATTGGGCCTACCTTAGGGGTGACTAATATGTGGAAAAGGGATGTTTTAGGGTTTGGCTAGTGGGTGCAATTACCAAGTCAAAATTGCAGTAACAGACTGCGCACAGGCTCTTCACTGGCAGGCCTGAGACACACTTTACAGGCTGCTCTGGTGGGTGGCACAATCAGTGCTGCAAGCCCACCAGCAGCATTGGATTTACATGCCCTCGGCACACGCAGTGCACTGTACTAGGGTCTGACGAGTAAACCAATCAAGCCAATCATGGAGTCACTAATCCATACATCAATTTACCATAGGGAGCACTTGCATTGTGACACTGAACAGCAGTGGCACAGTGCCCAAAAGTATCTAATACCAACAAAAACATAAGAGGCAACAACAAAAAATGGAAGGGAGACTCATGCCAATGGTGCCAGTTCTAACAGTCAGTGAATCAAGAACACATTGAATCAAATCTACAAGGTGCATTAACAAAGAAAAACTTTAGATTCAGATTACTTTACATGCCAATATTTGAGTTTGAGAGAATGTGACATCTGCAACTGAAAGAGAAGAATGCTTGCCGTCTGTGTAGTTATAAAGTTGAAATGCTTAATCATGTTGTTGCATTCGTCCAAAATTGTTACTATTAAGGAAACTTTATTTACATCAGCAGATGAGGGAGGCAATCAGACAACCAAATACCATTTTTAATTGACAAATTAATGACATTTTAGACTTGGCTTATCAAATGCTCAAAAATATGGTTAGACTAATCTAACACCTTTAAAGGTATACAAAAATGAGGTTGTTGTTATAAATGTGTTTGCTTATTTTAGATATAACGTTTTTATTGAGCTCTTTGTGATTAACACAATGAATGTATTTACTTCTGTTAGTGCCTAAAGCTCTTCAGAGGAGACCAGAGACCTTGTTTAGCACCTATCATGCTAGCATTCAGGGTACCATGGGGTATGATCAAGTAAGCAGTGAACAATGCACAGTGAGCAGCAGGTACTGCCCGCTGTGCACTTACCGTGTGCACTGGCCTATGTGCAGTGCATGACACGCAGTGTGCAGTGCACAGTGCACAGTAAATATTTTGCAATGAGCAATCAGTTGTGCTTGATAAGCTATTTATAGTGCACAACCAACAGTGTGCATTGCCAGGCTAGGGTGGGCAGTGAATAGTGAGTAACAAGAAACAAACAGTGCACAATGAGCAGTGTGCAAGGTGGATGGAGTATTGAGCTCTGCAAAGTTCACACTGCAGCTTGCAGTGTGCTCGGCTGGCTGCACACAGAGTAAGGTGCAATGAGCAGTGGGTACTGCCTGGTGCAAGTCACGTGGGTATACAACGACCAGTAAGCAGTGTGTGCACTGAGCAGTGAGAAATATGTGCTGCATACGTCCATACAGTGAACAATATGTAGTGAGTGTGAAGCTGTGAGTCACGCATGTTGCACCCTGATTAGTGAGCAGTGCACTGAAGGCACTGAGCAGTGACTGGCGCACACTAACCTGCAGAGTGCAGTGAGCAGTTAGTATAGTGCACTGAACATTGTGCAGAGCCACTGTTAGTGCAAAAGATATGAATGCGTGTACCATACTCCAGCCTTGGAGTAAGTCTAGCACCACACAAACCACTCTCAATTAACAAACTTTAATCATTTTCCTTTTTATTTCCCTTAGGGAGAAATCCACCACAGTGATGAAGTTCTCTCTGTGTGAACAGTTACCAGCACTAACTTTAAACTTGGAAATTAGACTCCACCCCTTGGCTTCCTAAAGTTTAAATATGTACATTTATACTAAGAAATGGTGAATAGTCAAAAGCAGTACATGTAGGAGTAAATATGTATGTGTAGGTTTCACACATGTACATGTACCTTTGTGGATAGGCCACCCTGTACTTAGTGCACCTGCAGTATGCTTTGCTCACATACACTACAGAAGGCCCCTTCTGAGGCCAGAGGAGAACTTTTAATAAGCAGAAATAAACTCTTCCAAATGGGCAAAATTGTGGCCGCGATTGTTTCACTCAGAAGGAAATCCACAAGCAGGACAGAGAATTATGAGCAGCTCTCTGATCATCGCTGGAGAAAAATTTGACTCTAATAAGACAAGTTTTTTAGGTCTCACCTATGCAGCGCACATGAGCTGCATAGGCAAAAAGACCTTTTCTGATCGCTTTGGCTTTTCAGCCAAAAACGTGCAATCGTTCCTTTGCCATCAATGACAACGGGTGCACGTGAGGCGATCTACTTGCGGAAGAGCGTGCCGCCAAATGGCAGCAATTATCGCTTCCTCAAGTGCAGCCCCCCGCCTCCCCCCTGCTGTCACCCTTCTTCCCACTGCCGGACAAGCTTGTTCCTGGTTTTGCTCTTACTACCCCCTCCTTCCGCCGCTTATCTCCTCTTAAAAGCCAGCTTCAGTCTTTTTTTTCATGCCACTCGCCAGACTAAGCTGTGGAGTATTTAGTCCCACTGCTAGATTAAGCTGCCTTTTCGAACCTACCACCTACTTCTATCACCTTGTAATAATTCCTACAACTCATCCTACTGCTGCTGGGAAGATCAATTGAGACTGGGCTCTCTAACACACGGGAGGAGAAAATACCGGGCACAAATAGACGAAGGTCTTCATATTCACAGCATAAACACACGGCTCCATCGTTTCACAATGTTACATGTATAAGAGAGAACATCCGGCTTCAACGTTTACACAGAGTGCAGCCAGTTTATGGAGAAAATCATCCCAAACCACGAAGAACACTTTTCCCGAAATTATCTGTGTACCATACTGCCCCCTTCAGGGTGCCTATAAAGTATGCAGACAACCAAAAGGAACGTTTTATTACCCCCAAGAAGGTATCTATTGACCTGGAACCAGTTAAAACAACAGGCAATACACATTATTTATTACTATTTTTTTTACACAAGGCAACGATCCAATGTATAGGACTGGACAACAAACAGTGCCAAGCCTTACAACCACGTTCTGATCTAAAGAACTGGACAACAGGCAGTGCCACTGTGTTTACTGCACTGCAGTGGCATTTGCAGGACAATGTCTATACCGAGGAGTGTCTAAAGCGTTTAGAGGACAGATAGAACTTTACCAAGTGGTGCTCTTTGATATTAAAGGCTTTATCATACTGGGTTAAAACTGTCCTGCTGTTTATTGCGTAGTTCCCACACAATGTGTAAGCAGTCGGACATTAAATTTGTTATGCCATCTTTTTTGCAAACTGAACAACGTCCTCTTGCCCATTGTCAACATTTTTATGCAGGACGTCGTGAAATGCAGGTCGTTAGGAGGGTACGCTAACTGTCATGCCTGTGACCACGCATGCTGACCTACAACGGCAGGCAATGTCCATGCGAGAAGAAAAGCCTTAGACAGCCCTAGAACTCTTGTCTCTAACAATTATGCAAGCAGTCACGCAAAGACACTCCAAGCAGGAGCAATGTGCAGTCTAATGTTTTGTCATGCTGGTAGTTCCAGTAATTTCTCAAGCTGTCTGAAAGGTGTATGCGAGCATGCCAGCTGTCATGCAAGTGTCATGACTTGGCTGTTCGGGCTGAACTGCTCCCACTGTTTCACAACTGATTTGCATACAGCTGGGTCCAAACTGACGTGACAAGTTGTGAAAAATAATGGACTGGGATGAGGCCTGAGTGACCAGTGGCTGAGATTAATTCAAGCTTTCAATGCATCACTTTTTTCTTAAAAATCTTTTTTTATTGAAAAATGGCAGCAAACCAAATAAAACAAGCATTGGCATAGCCAATAGGTCTCGCCTTTGGGACCTTACAAGTATTTAGGTATGCAGCGCAATATCCTTGGTTCAACAACATTAACTGTTGCATGGCTAAACGCTTATAAGGTCCCTAAGGCGATACCTATTGGCTATGCCAATGCTTGTATTTATTTATAGACTAAACCCAGCAGCCGATCTATGTCACTGAAATTCAAATTCATTTGAAATTTTGTGCGACATTTATCAACTTCCGTCTACTGCCTGAGCAGTTCATTTTCTGAACCTTCTGATTTGCAAATCCATGACCCTAAACTAGGTTAGAAAAATTGTGTGAAATCTGAAGTTTGAAAAGTTATGACAGCTTTGATATTTATGCTTTTCTGATTAAAGTCCTCATTATGAGTTTCCCTGCAAATTGTAACTCATACACAATTGAATATTTGTGCAAGGAGCCCTATTAGAAAGTGTTGAACTATATATTGTGCTTGGTAATTACCAGGTCTAATAAGGAATGTACCCTTGAATAAATTTCAGCAGGCCAAACAGGTAAACCTGCTATTAATAATCACCTCTTTGATAGTGGGCAGTAGCTTAGGCCTGTCCATGACTGGGCTCAGTGGGCTGGGACTTGGTGAAGGTGTGGGGATGGCACTTTCTTTGAATAAAGGCACTTTCAGGTTCTTCAGAATCAATATAGACAGAGGACCCCCTCAATCCTGTTCACAGTGATGAGCAGCAGGTTTTTGGAGCACGTTCCCATGACTCCAGTGTCTCCAACATAGAATGGACACGAGAAAAGCAGAAGACACTTTATAAAATCTGCTGCTCTTTGAAAACAGAAGAAAAATTCCCACTCACGCTGATAAAACACTTCTGAAAAGCTTGGGAATGGAACTTGTCTGGGGATTTTCTCATCTCAAGAAGCCACCTGTATACTTTTGTTAATGTAACCTTTTCCTTTATAATTGGGATTTCTCACTGCAGGGTATGAGACAGGAGGGGTCTGGACTTTGAGCCAACCTGGTAAACAGTATCAAACAAGCCTCGGATGCTGCTTTGTACATAGGCAGGAGCTTAGACTCTATTGGTGCAGCAGGTGCTGTCGCACCGGTTCCAAGAGTTCTGCGGGGCCCACTGAGCACTGATAATTGCTGCACTTCACAGTTCAAACAGAGGCCTGGGGACAGAAACAAACACTGACCTGGCAAACCCTATCAACAAGCCCCAAATACTCCACAGTACCCGTTGAAGGATGGGATGTGAGCCTGGCAGGCATTGCTAGGAATCTTTAAGAGGCAGGTTCTGCTGCCCCGGTCATCCTTCGACCTGTAGAAGGGACACTGCAATGGCACAGGTGAGGCAGCCCCTGTGGGCCACCATCCTGTAGGACTCCTTTGCTGCAGTGAACACCCAGAGTCCTATTAAACATCTGCAGGGAGATTTATTTCCAGGTGCAGGCAGGCAGTGCACCCCACACCCACTCCCACCCCAAAAGACTCCCTCAAAGATGGAGGTCAGCTCTCACCCTGCTGCAGTGACCAGCCAACAGGTGAACATGTATGTTTCAATGCATGTATTTGGTATTTCTTAGTGCGAGCCTAGTCAAAAGGTCGTGGAGCTCTGTACAGGGTCAAAGACATGTCTAAAGTCAACGAGAGATGGGAGAACTGGTCCCAGGGAGGAGAGGACAGGAGGTTTCACCGTGAGCTTTGTGTGCAGGAACTACAGGCACCGGTCTACAGGCACCGGTCCACAGGCACTGGTCATAGTGCCTCACTGTCCTTTGCCTTACCTGTGTGGATCCAGCCCCAGCGACAATGAACACGTCCACCCGGCCTCCAGCTCTTCAGGGAATTCACCATTTTGCTTCAAATTTTAGTTGGAAGAAGAGCTCAGTGTCCTCACTCCCCTGTCTGCAGAGACAGCACTCCTGAGCCTTCCACAATCTGATCCTTTTACGGTCCTGTGTGCAGTGAGAGTGCCTGCTCTTGCCCTGAGACAGTCTCCTCCTGCCCTCTGCTGCAGGGATGCCTCCTCCCCTCTCATCAGCTGTCAAAACCCAGGGCCTGTGGTTAGAGTTGGTCACTCTTCTAAGAAAAATATCTGCATGGGTTTTTTTTCTCCATCAAAGTCAGTTCCTCTTCTCTAGCAGGAAAAAGTCACCAGGTTTTTGGTTATGTTTATAACTTTGCAGTCCTGCTACATCACTCATGACATGGAGTCACAAAAGCCCAGATCCAGAAAGATTTAGCATCGAGTTTGCATCACTCATCTAACACAGACCTGAAGCAAATTCCAGGTTGGTCAAATGG
Source organism: Lissotriton vulgaris (assembly GCF_964263255.1). Classification (NCBI taxonomy): domain Eukaryota; kingdom Metazoa; phylum Chordata; class Amphibia; order Caudata; family Salamandridae; genus Lissotriton; species Lissotriton vulgaris. Next base: position 1,756,560,322 of record NC_141695.1, on the reverse strand, counting down.
TGATTTGCGTTGGTTTGTAACCAAAAGTAATGCTACCCAATGTGCTGCCTGGTGTTACTCTGCTTCAAGTTTGAGGAAGCTTTCCACGAATGTTCCATGGCCATTCCTTTGCATCCCCCATGGATTTTGACGCAAGCTCATATGTGCAAAGATGTGTAGACATGTATTTGGCCAAAATTAGTGTGGGCGTGGCCAACATGTACACGAAGATGGAATCATCTACTTGGAGCTCCAGTCATTGCAATCTATCTCTTAAGCCTCGACACATATCGGGGAGAATCCGCACTGCCTTTGAGGTACTGTGGCGGACCCTGGGGCCCCACCAGAAGCGCTCTGTAGCTTATTACAGCAGAGTGGGCGACTCAGAGCTGTAATAGGTGTGGCCTAAAGTACCGAACTAGGCTCCCCAAGCGACTTTGCTGATTTCCTGCCCTGATTTTGCGTACAGGATTTGACCAAAATCCAGCACCCCTTCAAGCTGGTGCAACAAGGAGCAATATCTTTATTTCTGCAGCACCCATAAAAGTACAATTGTATACATGTTATAACTTTTTCTATAATTATAACTTTGCACAATATTTTAACATTAACAAAACAACATTTAGGGACAGTCAGTAAGGTATATAGGGGTATTGGGTGGGGAAGTGTATTAATACTCTGGTATTTATTTTATTACATGAGTATTAAGGCTTACACATTATTTTATAGGTTAGTTAATACTATATTTATTAAAAGAATTTTTTTAACATATTGGTGGCTAAGTTTATTGAAGGAGCGCTGGGGCAGGTAGATAGATGGTCTATAGTAAGGAACTCTTTTGTTTTTCATTGCTGTTTTAACCACTTTTACATCCCATGCAGGCAGTGTTCATATACTCGTATCAAGGGATTTGTATTTTTACAACTTAGGTTTTACAAAAGTTGGAAACAAATCATGGCTGCAACTTTTCTAAACCTCTTTGAAATAAAAACAATCTTGACATTGTTTTGCTTTGCGGCTTTTATTGTTTTGTGACTTTAGAAGACAAAGACCATGGCTTTGATGGAAGAACTCAGGACTTCTGGATGGATTACTGTAGGATTTGTTTCATTTCAGAAATTGGACGTTTTATTATTAACTGATTTTTAGTAAAATTTATTTTTGGATTATATTTAGCTTTTCTGTCAAGTACCAAAATATTGGGAAAAGGTGTAAAAAAAATGAGTATAGGATTTTATGTGGATATGGGTTAAACTCTTTGGATTCTATGATTGCTCAAGCCTATTGGCAACAGGTTTTATGAAATATCACCAAGAGTTGATGAAAGAAGACGTATACATGTAGGAACACAAACTGTTGTTAACATTTTTTTCAATAATACTATTTGAATTTGAAAACGTTGTTCAAACAGACGAGCAATTTTAGAGGGTATTAGTTCATGTTAGTAGTCTAAGATTTATGCAATATTTTCTAGGTAGTCTAAGCTTCCATCAAAGGAAATTTATGGATTTTTACCAGACATTTCTTTTTTTTTTTGGATGTATGAGGGTTTAAACTACCATAAAATGATTGTGTAATTCTCGTTTCCTGGAAACTTTGATTTTTGTCCAGATTTCCAGGAAATGATAAAGGTTAGAGTGAGATTGTCCAATTGACCTATTGAATTAATTGTGCCATCCCTCCATGGCATTGTTTGTTATTAAACCTTACTCTAAGCAGGTCAAGTAACAGTTCCAGCAGTCAATGGGAAACCTTGACTTCCTCCTGTAACCCGACCTGCATAGATGGCCAATCCAAGTGTTATTGATGTAATTTAGGAGTGGAGCAACTTTTTCCTCATTTTGTGAGAAGTATTACAAATGTATAATTAATGTGTAGGTCTCATCCACATACTTAGTCTATTCAAACACAAAACTGTTATGTTTTTTGGGTGTCAGGTTAAAATTTAGTGATAGTATTAATCATCTCTAATTCAAAATCAATCATACTTTTCCAAGTATTTTTTTTTTCTGTTTTGGATTTTATTACCGATAGAAGTTCATTGAAAGTTGAGAATTGCTTGTCAGGCAGTAAGATGTACTCTAATGGGATGGTAGTGTTATTACTCTTGCCATGAATAGTGTAAGAGCGGGTGAATGGATGGGGAGTTGACTTGAAAGTTCCCTTCATCATCCAAATTTCAGTCTTCTCCATTGTTACCAAGTTATGGATACTACTATCAATTATAATCGTTTGAGAGGTTTCTCATTGTAATACAGTAGGAAAGGATTGTTAGTAAAAGTATCTGTAAGTTCAAGGGGATTTTAATATCAGAGTCGGATTGTGGTGTTACCTTTAGGGGTTACTCAACTGTTTTTGTCTCTGAACCATGCTCCTTAAATTGGGTATTGTAGGCATACTACTAGCAACTTACATGAGGATGTTTTGGTCTACCTCCCTTAAAACTGAGCCACAGGACTCACTGGAGGTAGAGGCTAGAATTTTCAATTGTTAGATGTTCTCCCGCACTTTAATCTCCTTGCAGAGGCAGAGAGGTTATCCCCCCTAGTCCTTTCCACAGTGTCGGCCAGAGTAACCGCTCTGCCTTTGTAACACATCACCAATGACTTCTGCTCTCAATTAATAATTTCTTACAATAAATGCAGCCACCAAGTTTTAGCAGCAGCCTGTTTCATCTTCAGGACTGAGTGTAGCTTGCTTTATTTCAATATTCCATTTTACAATAATCCGTTGTATAAAAATAGGCAAAAAAAAAAATCATGAATGCAATATACTTTACTTTTGTTGACGAAATTCTGTCTGCCATGGGGAAAAATGTATTTTGTTAATTGATGCAGTCTGTTTTTGGGAGGGATGGCACATTTTGTGTTTGTTAGAGTTATATTCTGTGGGAAGAAAGTTGTTAGGATCGGACGTTTGTTTTTTTTTGCTTAAAAATTTATTACATGGTGGATTGTTTTCTCTTCCTTTATGGTTCGAAATATCCAGAAGTGGATTGTAGAGGTTTTAAGTTGTGTCCAAGATTTTTACTTCTTGTATATCTATTCACGATTAGAAAGAAAAGGGTGAAGTATTTTCTAATTTTGTTGAGGTTCTGTTTTCTTTACAGCAAGTAGTTTTTTTGGGATTACTTACCAGTACATTGCTGAATTCCTTGCAATATGGTGCATGACGTTTCACTAGTTTTACTTCCCAGTTGCTGGAATTTCCTGCATTTTAATGTCTGGCAGTCTACTGTCAAGAAAAACAGGTAAGCAGTCTGTGTAGTTTCAATAGGAAGCGTTTCTCCCAGTCACTATCCAGCATCTTCCCTGAGGTAAGTACTTGGCAGAGTTAGAATTGTAATTTTGCCCCGCAACCACTGTCCAGCACCTTCTCTTATGTAAGTTCTTGGCTGAGTTAGAATAGTAATTTCCCCCCAACCAATGTCCAGCACCTTCCCCGTGGTAAATACGGTGGAGTTAGAATAGTAAATGTTCCCCCAGTCACTGTCCAGAACCTTCCCTGAGATAAGTTATTGGCTGAGTTAGGATAGTATTTCCCCCCCAACCACTGTCCTGCAGCATCCCCGAGGTAAGTATGGTGGAGTTAGAATAGTGATTTTGCCCCCAAGTCGCTGTCCATTACCTTCCCTCAGGTAAGTACTTGGCAGAGTTACAATAGTCACTTTGCCCCCGGTCACTGTCCAGCAACTTCCCTGATGTAAGTATTTAGGGTAGAATAGGAAATGTTACCCTCCCCAATTCTGTCCACCACCTTTTCTGAGTAGTTCATAGGTTCTACCTAAATTATGTATTTGATATTATTTTTTACAGAATACGAGGGTGAATAGTCACTTAAATTGCTGGAACAGTTTAAACTAGATCGAAGGTGGGGTTTGAAGGTAATGTACAGACTATATGAAAATTAAAAATACATATTTTCAATTCATTGTTCAGGTTATATAGTTAGGGTGATTAATGGCAAGCATATACTTACTTGTGTAGATAGATGGCACTGTTTGGAAATGGGTGGGATGTAGTCTCCTGGTCTCAGTGGTGCTTGTGGTCAAGTCAGAGGGCAGTGTACCACTGAGTACAAATTGGTGAATGGCTACTTTTATGTTTTATGGGGATAATCAAACATTAACAATGAAATATTCATAGCAAAGTATTTCTTTCAGTGATTTAAGCTCTGACTAAATGTATTATTCTTTTGTTCGTGAAAAAGAATACATTTTTGACCTTCTTCACAGTAAATGACAGCTATCTTGGTTGGGGACAACAGACATTGTTTACGTTGTAACCTAAGAAAGACAAATGTTTAGAGATTAAACTTGTTTAGCTGTTTTTTGAACAGGTTGTGCTTTGTTTAGATGTGTTTTTCATTTTTTTTAGGAAATGTGGAAGCCTTGATTTATGTTGTGCTGCGTCGTTTGGAAACTATTTGTTAATGATTTGTGCAGTGATGTGTTGTTTATCATGGATTGTGTGGTACTTTTGTGTTGGAATTTTTTTGCATCCATTACCAAAGTATTGCATGTTTTTTGGCATATTGTGTTACTTTGCTTGGAGATGCGCAACGCTGAATTATTTTCTTTTACATAAATATTTAGCTACTATGGTATGTAATGTCACAATTGTTCCATTGCAATCATATATATGTGTAACATTTTACTATCTATATTAGATACCATTTATTAGTATTTATTTATTTTGTATTTAACACAATTTTCCCATTGGAAAATTAATTGCATGGCAAATGTTAGCCTAATAAAGGTATGGGTGGTAATGGTAATTATCATGTGCCCTTATGTATGTTTGTGGTAATGACGTGTGTTAAAGACATGCATGACAGTAGTATTAGTGTGGTAAAGGCTAAAGCATGCTTGGTACTGGCATGGGTTGTTCTATCATACATCCTTATAGGTAGCATTTGATAGAAGTAGGTATAGTTATATTCAGCTTTATTTGATCATCTTGAAAGGAACCATAAAAACAAAGCTTACAGAATAAATACATGTTTTATGATAAAAAACGGTACACATAAAAACATAAAAGATGGGCTAATAAACATCATTACTGCTCACTAATATTTTTCCTTAACCATACCAAGGGCCATAAAAAAAGGAACTTTTTCAACAAATCAGAATTCAGTTGTTGTGAAAAATCAGTAGTGCTGGCAGACATTGTTCAAAATTAAAATCATGTAAAATAGTTAAAATGAAGCGTTTACGAGGCACAGCATAAAAAGGACAGGTAATACCATCACAAAGAGAATTGGGCAAACCTTATAAGCAATTGCTTAGCAATTATTGACTAAGCAATGGAAAATATCTCATTTAAAATGAATTAAAACAAACCAATGCTGACGATTCTGTATAGCAGTGCGGAACTGCTGGACATGGCTGAGTTAGAATAGTAATTATCCCCCCAATCAATAGATGTAACCATTTCCTTACAAAGGGGGTCATTAGGATCGTGGACGGACTTGCGTCCATCCGCGACCCCAGAGCAGGAGGGAACCTCCGCATGGCATGCGGAGTTCCCTCCTGTGCAATTAGGATGTGACCGCAAGGGTTGCGGTCACATCCTCTATTTTTAACCAGCCATCCTAATGTGGCGGTGGGTCTTGGTGGGTCCGCAGAGGATTTTCCGCATCCTCCAGGCCGGCGGTGGCTTCTGCCGGCCCGGAGGATGCGGAAAATCCTCCATCCTAATGAGGCCCTTAATCTTTGGTTTTTGAGGAAGGGCAGTAATTGATTTTTTAGGTCACTTCATGTGAGTCAAAGTGTTCAGCTTTGCTCAAATCAGTGTAAAAATGTGTAACAGATTTGAACCAGTGAAAGCTCCAAAACTGGTTAGCTTCAGACAAGCATTAAGTTTAAAATAGTGAAATTGCTGGTCCAAACTTTATGCCATAATACATTTGGCTTAATATTAATCAAATCTGAGACAAACAGGACCCCTAGATATGCATGACAAACAAAGTTGGAGCAACAATCTGAGATGTCCAAAAGATTCCTGAAGATTGCGTTCCCAAGCATCTGAAGCTGAGTGATATTATTAAAGCCCCAGATTTCCACCCTGAGTTGGGCCACAGATACGCATTTTGTATTGTAGATGGTCAACATTTCTCTAATCACTTTATTGCCTAGCTGGGTAGCAACATGAAGCAACGTAGAAATAGATTTGTTAAAATACTGCTTTCTGATGTTAACGGCTGTGGTCCATGAACTACAATCGTCAAATTAAACACCCAGAAAACATAAGGTGTGGGTAATACGTAACTTACCATTGCTTATCATAAACTCACATCACTTACAAATTTACCATCCACACTTCATTACAAAGGTTTTCCCTATATTAACCATCAGACCAATATCAGACATAAAGACAATAAAGCTGTTATTGTAGCTGCTGCAGCCCTAACGGGGTGCGGGACATGAACAAGTTCTTGGTGACATAGAGCTAACATGGTAGAGGTAGACCCTAACCTGTTAATATACAGGGTAAATAGAAAGGGCCCGAATGTACAGTCCTGTTTAATGTCCAGTTGTAGATAGAGTTTATAAAGTTGTCCTTTCTCATTAGGGAGTATTGGTAATACGAAAAAGAGACATGGATCAATATGACTGGAACCAGAAGATCATTTTGCTACGCTCGTCTATGCAGTGTTTTTTGAGCTTACCTTGGCCTAAATAAAACCCTTGTCATATTGATCCATGACTCTATTTTGTATTACCAATACTCCCTAATGAGAAAGGACAACTTTATAAACTCTATCTACAACTGGACATTAAATATGCATCACATATGAACCTGAAAATAATATGTCCTATTCAGCCCTGAAGAAGTCCGGTCACGGACGAAACGCGTTGGCTATTTGGCTATCAGCGATTTTTTAATGAAAATGAAAAACTGAATAAAGGACAGAAAACTGAAGACACGGAGTCTCTTGCCTATGTATTTGTTGGGAAAACAATTGTGATACTGCCACATGTGATTTAACAAATGTTGAGATATCACTTTGCTATCTATCCTAAATTGTGTATTTAATCCTGATGGGTGCTGTCCATTTTCAAAGTCTAGTATGCCAAGGAAGTAGGGTTTCCTTACTTTCTTTGTTAGGTTCGTATAGGGATTACGTTCATGCTTCTAGCACCTTCTTTTTGGACATAGACACAGTACTTAAATAGTGGTGCAAGCGTTTTGCCTTCGTCCCTATAAATGTTCTTTTTTTGTACAAATTTAAAAATGGGGCAGCCCAGTGACTATGCTCACCGGATTGGAAACTGAGGAGTTAGGGCACACCACTGTAGTAAAAAAAAATCTGCTACTAACTTGGGGACTTGAAACTCATAGATAGACGAGCAGCATGTTGGGGGGTATTCTTGGGCCATCCAGCTCAACCAACAAAGAAAAACTATTCTGTGCAGTAATTTAGGGATTGTGAATGGGAGGGTTAACAAAATCTGCCCCCGAGGTGGAAAAAGACCCACCTTTGGATTGGAGGGATAGTAAAAATACCCCAGCAGTAGGGTAATCAATTGTTGTTGATCAAACAGAGTGTTTGTCATTCCTGTTTGCTTACCCATTGAGTGTATTCACTCACTTTCTTCATGCTCTCCCAGGATTCAGAATCAGGTTGAGGAAATGTTGGTTCATTCCTGGTCATTGCCACAAAGGCCATAGTGCATCGCTTCTGGTGGAAGATCCAGACCTCTTGATGGTCCTCAGACTTTGGTATCAAGCGAAGGAATTGTCCATTTGGCAGATTGAATGTTCAAACACGGGGTCTGCTTAGCATGATTACTCTTGGATAAAGTACCGGTACACAGTCCTGAGGTAAGTTAGGTAGTAAGATGCTTGCAGTGAGGAATTAAACTAGGAGGTGGGGCACTGGAGAGAGATGCAGGCAACAGATTTCAATTTAGTGGGAAAATGTGCTTAGCCTTAGCGTGCAAAATTTCAAGGCAACAAGTGGTTGTTTTTCAACTAAAGGTAATCTAGAAAACAAAGAGTCCAAAGAAGATTTGACAGAAGCTTCTAATGCTCGCGCAAGGATGGATAAACAGTTACAAACCTCTGCATTGGGAGCTGGAGTGTTAGTCATTTTTTCTTTTTAGTGACAGGCCTGTGTGGCTCAACAACACCTTTGGTGACCTGTACAGATCATTCTGGTGCTGGGCCGGTCAGTATATCTAATGGGGGATCAGGAATGTTCATGCGTTTAAGTGGAGGATCTGAGAATGATTCTGAGGGAGAAATGGAAATGACTGATTCTGAGGTGAGCTGGACACAGCCCTTTGCTGTATGACCAGAACTGCGCCCAGGACCTGTGGAGGTCAGCGTAGCAATGTCAGGGGATATTTCAATGTCTCTAATGGTACGGTTACAAGAGCTTAATCTCTGCTCAACTGAGGATATTTCTTTGTCGAGGGCGCCAATAACTCTAGTCAGATAGTTTGAAATTGAAGAACTGGGCTTACCTTGCACTTTAGAAGACAGCAATTTTCGCTTCCCCATTGTAAGCGCTGATGGAGGAGCAAGCAGCCAAGAGAGGGGGCCAGCCCAGTCTCATCTGGCCATGGATGGGTGCAGATTGCCCGCTCTTGGGCATCTTCTTCCCAAAGCACACCTGACTTGCACGTGCAGTGAGGACTATTTCTCCCACCTCAGGGGGTAACTGGGAGCCCTAGTACCTAGCCCCTTAGCACGGTGGGCACAGATGAATCCCGCACAGTGGGCCGTCTTCCTCCTCAAGTATGCTCGACTGGCCCGGTGCAGTAACAGTTTTTTCCCCCACCTCAGGGGTAACTGGGAGCCCTAGTATATAGCCCCCTAGCAAGGTGGGCACAGATGAATCCCTCATAGTGTCCTACCTTCCTCCTCAAGTACGCCCAACTGGTGCAATGCAGTGATGGCTATTTCCCCCGACTCAGGGGCAATTGGGAGCCGTAGTTCCTATCAAGGCGAGCACGGATGAATCTCGCACAGCGGGCCACCTTCCTCCCCAAGTATACTTGATGACACAGTGCAGTGACAGCTATTTCCTTTGTCTACTGAGTGCTAGGAAGCCGTAGTCGTAAATACTAAACCCTCAGCAAGGCAAGCATGGATGAAAGATAAAAGCATAAACAGATTGTAATGTTATCATGGTTGTGCTGTTTATCTTTTTCATCATTCTTGTAATGCTGGTTACAATACTTTCTTTCATCCTCCTAATTATTGCATCTCATGCTTTTAATAAACATTTGACATGTCATATTTGTATCTTTCTTGTATCTCCCATGAGCATCCAAAAGTAGCAGTGAAAGGGCAGATCTGTTTTCATGATTCTTTTGCGGAATAAAGAGTGGTCATGTTCAAGGTTGCGGACACAATCTGGTACCCTGGTAAAGTCAGGGGTTCAGTTGGGGAGCTGTGAGGTTGCTGGGAATACGCCAACATTTTCTGAAGATATGTTTGAACTGAGTTCCCATATTCGGATGTTCATGCTATCCAAATACATAGCCCTACTTAATTTGTATGAACCATATCACAACACTTTCCGCAGACCCTGTCTGTCTTTTAGGGGATGGAGCATAGTATTATGCAATTACAAAGGGCCTTAGTTGGTGTTCTGCAAATGTAGGACATCTGCTGCAAGGTGGCACATGTCTTTTCCACCATACTAAGAGTACAATAATTTCAATGTTCCTCTAAGAATGACAGATCACCATGTTTTGGCAGATTAGCCAAAATCTGATCGACTGACCTGGTGGCATTTCATATATCAGGTTATTTTGACTATGGGCTAAAGATGTGCATTGTGGGTTAGTTTTAGATTTATGCTGATTTGTAGGGATTTAGCGTGGTGATGATCTTACGTGGGACACCAGTACTGTTGAGGGTATTATTCTTGAAGCTCATAGGTTTGAGTGAGAGGATGAGAAATCCAGTTTTAGTGTGTAGCTTCAATGTAATGCTATTCATCCAAGACTGTCCTTTAGAGATATATGAAGTCAGAGTGTTTAGGTTGAGGTTTTTCCAAGGTATACCCCAGTGTTGCCTCGTGCTGGTGGAATGAGTGTCTATGCTTTTACAGAAGTTCACCAAGTATCTTCACGTAAAAACTGACAGAATAAGTGGCAGGAAATAGCCTTGAGGTACTTTGAAAATTGAGAGTAAAATTTCAGAGCTATGGCTTCCAATTTGTATACATCAGCATACTTATGATGGATCAAAAACAATATGTTTTTTGGGGAGAAAAGAGAATGCTATATTCTTAACTGTCCTAAGAAGGCCAGCTTGTGGGTAATCTGAGACCCAACTGGAATGAGACAAGGAGTTCATGACAATGTATTTATTAAGGAATGCTTTTCCAGAACATTACCAAGGAATGGAAGGAAAAGAGATGAGTCTGAATGTCTTGGTTATCTCCAAGTCTGCAGCCATCTTTCTAGGTAATGGACAGGCATGTCATACAATGTAAGGCTCAGAATACAATCTTCATACAGAGAAGTGGAGTAGAAGTTGATTTATAAACAGATGAAGTCCGCTATATTTACCAAAATAATTTGACTCTTGAATCTTCAATTGATCTACCGGTGAACACATTTTAGCAGAGTTGTACAGAATAAAATATTAGATGCATAAAGGACTGAGTTATAAATCAAAAACAAGCAGAAAGGATTTTATTACAAAACTATTCTATGTAGTACAAGGAAGAATAAAATACATGAAATGCCGTAAAAGGCCCAGCAGAAGTAGAGAATAAATGAAAATTCCTCAAATCCCTAGTTAGCTTTAGCTCTAAGAAAAGTCTAAGTGTCAGACTCAAAAAGAGCATAATTGGACATCTAAAAGGAAAATTCAAAGATTCCTATCAATGATAAAAAGGAAACTAAGCCGGCAAAACGCCAAATCCCAGAGGTTTTATATCAAAGTTATACAAGCTATTCTTAGATTTTGGAAACTCAATATGGTATGATCATAGTTAGGACTGTTTTTGACAAATCAGGAACACCAATGTAATGTAACACCACTCAATGATTTAAACACCTATTTGTTTCTTAAGGTAGGAGAAATTTTCCATTGTGTCACTCCGGAGATGTATAGTAGAAATGAAACAGTTCTTAAACAATGACTCATGGAGCTCACACATTTTCAGAGCAACTTCCTGTGGAAGTCCTTGAAAATACTTTGGGTACATCATGGAACCTCATTCACAATACACCCTTTCTAACAGGACGTTATATAACACTAATTCATTGGCATCATCTGCTTGATTCTCCTCGCAACAATAGGAGAGATGGTTTTTCAGTGGAACACTCATTTTGGAGGGGGAATGAGGAGAAGGGGTTGTACAGAACAAAAAACAGCATCCATTTTAAAAGAAATGGCATACCGAAAAAAAATACAGATCATCTATTCATGACATTATCTAGACTGGTAGGTCACCTAGATAGCTCATTTTATGTACATCTTCATCAGTTCATCAGTCACAACTCTATGCATTATTAAAACTAAAACATTTCAAAAATATTTCCACACATTATTTGCATATTTTTCATATTTCCCCAAAGATATTTCACAGATGCCTCCTCTGATTATTCTAAGTAATCACAAAACCCCCAATAATAACTTTATTACTTAATCTAAACATCAGCTTTAGAAGTCTTCTGCTTTTTAGTTCTTCGAGCGTCCACCTCCAATCGTCTCATTAGGTGGAAAGTTTAATCCCAATTATCCTCCATTTGGAATCAATCCTCTGTTCTTCTCCCATTTTAAGATTTTAAATCACCTAGTTTCTTTTCTTTCTTATCACCATTTCTTTTCACTACACATTGTATTACTTTAATAAATACAACAAAGTAATAGCATAAATCAGCATTATTTTTACTAGTGTCGAAAGAGCTTGCAAAACTCCATCACCAATATTGCCTAGCCATTCACCTATTTTTCCAAAACTATTCCCTAAATTCTTTATCCAGGACTCTTCTGTTTCCCAAACACATGGTTCTACTAATAATTCCATTTCATGTGTTAGATTAGTTATGTTAGTATTATATGAGGCAATCTCCCTACTATAACCAGGGACATAAGCACAGCATATACTTGCCCCAATTACTTACTGACTCCACCCTCCTTCACCAAGAAAATATCTTAGGCAAGATGGTTTTGCATTACCATTGCCCTCATTGTCAAAATCTCTGCATTCATCAGCTTAAAAGTCCCTGCTGTATCTAGGGTAAGTTTTTCTACAACTCTTCATGATTGTCTAATCTTGATATCTCTCAGAACGCATTTCAGTGGGCCACGGGACAAGCAGGAGTTACTGTGCCCACCCGTTGTTCCCAGACCCTACCTACTATCTATCCTCCTCAACTGAGCCAAGCATTCCTTCTGAGTCTAACTGGGCCAAAGACCCCTTCTGCATCTGACTCTGTTATGTAGCGTTGTTTGAACAGTCAAGGCTCCTCTGGAGGGAACGCAGATGCAGAACAGTGAACACGACTCCTAACTCAATGTGCTAGCAGTGCGAACAATAAATCAATGTCCAGTCAAATGCCTATTTTTATTTGAAAATAAGTATTTTAATTCTAATTCTACACATGCAAAGGTAAACAACATTCAAAAGCGTTAACAAAATGCCCTTACAGGTCGAGGTTCTTGTAGTTGTGATGCCAATCCCTGTCCTCTGATGGTTATGGCTTCAAGCAGCAAGGCAGGCTTCAAGCAGCAGGGTAGCCTTCTGAGGGTACAAGGCAGGCTTCAAGCAGCATAACAGTCACCTGGCAGCTGCAGGACAGTTCTCTGAAGTACAAAGCAGACCTCAAAGCAGACGGTCAGTCCTCTAAAATATAGGGCAGTCCTTCTGAGTATCTTCAGCAGGTCCAGGAGTGAATTGAAGAGCGGCTCTGAGGGTTCTAGTTCTGTGGTTATTACCAGTTTTGAAGTGAAAGAACCTTCTGGAGTTTCACACCAAAGATGGTTCTGGAATTTCCTTCCCCCCTCCCCATAGCCCAAGGTGTCTCGAGTGACAAAAGCAAGATGTCAAGTTTGTTGTAGGTGTCCTGCAGCAACTCCTTTGCAATATAAGTTGGACAGAGAGAAGCTTCACCCTGTCCATCACCCATCAGCACAGGAAACTACATTACAGCACCCTGCACTCCTCCCCTTCCATGACCTACATAAGAGCACTGGCAACACAGACGCAAAGTAGACAAGCAAAGTGGGCATGTCACTAATATGGCAAATGTGTGTCCGTTTACGCCCATCCACACCTTGCCCACACCCAGTGCTAGGAACCCTGATCCAATCACCACCCAGCGATATTCCATACTACTTCTTTGAGTGCTAGACCCCAGGTGCTGTTTCTCCAATGCTGGGCCTCACACCACTATAGGAGCTTTCACCTACACCCACTGCCACTTCTCCATCAGCCACACCCCCTTGCAAATACTAACAACTCCTTCAACATCCTCTTGCAATACACATTTAACACAAGCACCAACAACTCTTACACCGCCACCCTATACCACACACCACAGCAAGCCCACACATCAACACCCACTCGCATGTATGCTTTTCAACACATCATCACTCAGCAACCACACAACCAAAATATGGGATCTGCTGAGTAGCAATGCACCCAACATCCTCTTTATCATAGAGACCTGGCTCAATCCTTCATCGGCTTCTGACATCGCCAAAGAAATCCCAGCAGGTTCCAAGATTGCTTAACAAGACCAACCATCACAGTGAATGCAAGTCTATTAAAGAATCACCGGCACTTTAAGCTGCACATTTCAGAAAACTTCACCCTGAAAGAAACTCTTACCTACTGAGCACCCTAACCATGAACCACCTTTACCAACCTCATCGCCAACTTTGTCGCTCCACTCAACATCGACTCCAGAGTATACATTCTCCTCGGTGTCGTCATCTTTCACCTGGAAGACCGAAATTACTCTTGCCCTAACAGCACTCCTTGAAAGTTTGACCAACATTGGACTCACCCAGCTCGTCCTAGAATCAAAACACACTGTAGGACACACTACACCCCCATCTCTGCCACAAGTGGCTGCATCAAACACAATTTCACCACACTGGTCACTGGCCCAACCACTCCAACATCCATTTCTAAATCAACACACCTGAAGACAATACTGTTACCAGGTTTAGCATTCCAAGCCACAGCTGGGGCCAAATCAAAGAGGCAGACTGGCTGAGTGCGCTCAGCAAAGATCAACCAAGCACCACAGACATTGTTGACAAGGACATCTACAACTTAAACAACTGGACCAAGAACTATGTGGACTCCCTTGCACCCATCAAACCCATCAAGCAAAGTAGATCAAACAAGCAAGCCAGCTGGTACACAGAAGACCTCTGAAATACCAAACGACACAGTAAGCAACTGGAAAAGAAATAAAAACCAGCCACGACACCACCAACAGAACTACCTACAATTTTGTGAGATAAGGGATGAAAAGGTCCCGATCCCATTACTGACCGTATATTGAGCAAAAGTTCTTGTTATAATGCTTTCCCTTGATAGGGGGAAACCCCTAACCCCCTAAAATAGACAAGGTTCTAGATGGTTGTCAGGGCATGATTGGTTTCTCGTGCTTCTTTAGGAAAGAATTCCAACTAGACAATGGTTCATTTTGTTGATTGTTTATAAAGGTGTTGTCACTCTATCCGTGAGAGTGAGTGAAATAACAAACTGACAGCCAACACGTGTTTCACCCCTTTACACAGCCATCCAGCCTGAGGCTTCCTCAGGGCGTTAATTTATTATTTATTAATTGATTCAAAGGATTCTGGTTGAGAAGGTTCTTGGAATTTCTATTAATATCGGGCGTAATGCCGGTTCAGGTTATCTCGATCAGTAGCTATGGATACTCTCTTGTTGAGGTATTTGGGTCCGATGTTGTAAAGGATTTGTAGGTGTGGGTGAGGAGTTTGAACGTGACCCTTTTCTCGACGGGGACCAGTGGAGGTCTCGGAGGTGGGCCATGGGCCTTGTGGTCAGGAACACCAACTCAGGCAACCCTAACAACTCCAGGTTTGAGTTGAGCTTCACTTCCTTCCAGATATTGTGCTCCAGAGCTAACAGACAATCCTCAAGCATGGCAGGACTCCCAGCTGCTTTTAGAGAACCTGAGAACTCCCCCTACTCAAAGGGAACCAGAGCGACAGGATAGTGGCTCTCGCGGTTGTCTGTTACTACAACCTGGTGTAAGGTATTGGGTATTACCTGCTCTGAAGACAACAGATGGCACCATATAGTACTCACACTTAGCATCCCTTTTGACATGCAAATATCTGTAACACTCATACCCCTTGGGAACAAACGTTACTGTGTTCTTCTCCACAAACCCATTCTTTCTTCGGTCAGGTTGGGGCTGGGTCTCCTCCCCTATGAACTATTTTGGGGGCCTTGAGAGAAATCTTTTTAATTTTATCTCTCCCCTCTTTTGTCTGGTGGGGTCCCTCCACCCTTTTGGGAATCTAACATAGATGCCTTTTCAGACACTCCACTGCTGAACTAGAGGTGTGTCTCCTTTGCAAGCTACCTGGGGTAAGTGAGCTTATTATCAACCAGGCATCAACAGAACTCTGTAACACAGTTACTGAGCATGGGCTACTTCAGAATTAGATTGTACAGTCCAGCAAAATAACTCACTTTGCTGTCCCTCGCACAACCACCCAGTGCCTTTCCGGAATATTCTAAGAAATCCACAAATATTGGTTTAGCAAGTTGTGGCTGTCCCTGAATCTAAGGCTGTACTTTTTAGGGGTCACCCCAAACCTGGTGAGTAGAATGACCTTCATAGGAGCATGCGTCATCTAATCCCCTACCGGATGTATGACATTACAACGCATGTTTTTACATCGCATGCTTTTACAACACGACTTTTTACAACGCATTCCATTACAACGCATAGTGCTTTTGGGCGCTGGATAGTGAATAGTTTAATTTACTATTCCAACTCCAGTCCCCGTGGATAGTAGGGAAGGTGTTGGATAGTAAATTAAAACTATTCCCTATCCTAGAGCGCCCCCCAGCACAATGCGTTGTAATGGTTTGCGTTGTAAATACCGCGTTGTAAAGGCACAGCGTGGTAAAAGTTACGTTGTAAGTGATGTTTCCCCCTATCTCTAGCGTCAGTAGGGTGTCCCTCCCTAATGTGGGTATTTGTTTCCACTAGATTTCTACCTAACCCCCCTCTGAGACCCTATGCATTCTAGGTGATACCTCATGTGCATAAAACTATTCATCTAGATCATTCCCCACCACATAGCTGGGCACAAGGTCTTGTGGTATGCAGACTATCACCTCCCCATTGGAAACTGGATGAATGCTGCCACTGTTATTGCTGGATTGATGCCCCTCACTTGGCCGCTGCCCTCTCCATCCTGAGTTTGGCCATTTGCAGCCTGAACTCTTTTTCAGGTTTCCTGTCTGCCAACTCTTCAGGGGACTCGATTGAAGTATGAAATCTTAAACTGTATCATTTATCTCGACTTGGAGTGTTTTTATTCTCTTTTGATTATGTCCTGTGTGTGTAGGTTTTTCCCAAAGAGACGTCCTATAGTACACAAGGATCAATTATGTAATATATTTAATGATTTTAAATTGCCAATTTAGTATAGTGAATTATGACTTTTTTGAGCTGTTCACCCAAATCAATGAATTTTCTTGGATTCATAAACCTACAAACCTAGTGATTTTTAAATGTTTACTATAGGGGGACTGAATGCAGTGGAAGATTAAGTTATCTTAGAGATTAATAAAGTACAACATTATTTACTATGGCCCTCTCAGTAGCACAGCTGTCACTGGGGCCATCTTTGGCTGGATCGATAAAGCGTATTTGTTTTGGCAGCACAGATGAATGGGGTGTGCATGGCATTAAAGTGAGAACTGCACCATGCTCTGAAGGTTGTTAGGGCCTCTCCTAGGGGTAACTTATATCTATTAATAAGGAGAGTTTAGGGTTGAAAAGGGGTTTATTTCAGCAAGTTGAATTGGCATTTTAAAACTGCCCACAGGCTGCAATGGCAGGTCAGGTAGTGAAAAAAAGGACTGGCGATTAATGGTGGCTTTGGCGATTGTGGGTGGGTCCCCATCCCGGGTATGAATGTGATGGCTTTGGGGCCAGCAGGGAAGGATGTGTTTTGCCTCATAGGTTAATCTTTCTGCAGCGGCAATAAGGTGGGGGATGGGCATACAGGATACCTGAAATTAAACGAGTTGGAAAGATCTGGACAGTACCAGCAACAGTGTCATAAATCTGAACACACAGAAGATCAGAAGTTCCATGTGCATCCTTCTGGTAATATCTGACTCCAAACACAATTTTACCAATTACACATTAAAGGACAGAAAAAAACAAATAATATAGGATATCTGTAGGTAGGCGACTACCTAATTCCAAAGAGGAATTTCTTCCTGATTGCTTATGGAAACCCAATCTTTAAAGAATATGTGGTCAATACAAGGGACAAAAGTCAAATGCACCCACTAATGGGGCCAGGGTGATAAGCATCACAAAGGCATTTAAATAGAGCTCTGAGCTATCACTCTAACATTGTAGAGAATCCTTACATTTACCGGGCATCTGAAGCTCTGTGCCTGTGCAGTCAAAAACTACAAATATTTTATCCCAAGCAGCAACTCTCCTACAGGTCCTTACTAGCGTCATCCTAAGAATTTTGGTTGCCCTGGGCAGACATACTTTGGGGGCCAGTGTTTGGAAAAACTTTGACTTTTATTACCATGCTCCTGAAATTTGAGCCTACATGTTGCAGAAAATACTAAATTATATAATAAACTTGAAATATGTCTTCCTCTGGACCCGAAAATCCTTAATATGAAGGGAGACAGAGTCAGAAGAGAAGTTATGCAGAGAAGTTTATATAATGAAATAGAAAAGACAAAGGTCAAACAGAGAGAAGGGACCCTTGGAAAGTGGTGGCCCTGGGCAATTGGCCATTTTGCCAATGCCATAGAAGGTCTCTGTTTCTTTGCAAACTTACAAAGGACAATAGCATCATATTCAAAACAGAGGATAAAAGAGGTGGTATTGTGATCCAAAATGTACAGGACTATAATGCTGAGATATATAGTTAATTGTCTAACACCCACCATTACTGTAAACAAAATCACGATCCCCTAGAAGATATCAGGAAACGTATTCTGGATGTCATGACTGAAGACATAGTGTCAGGTTTACTTTCACACAAAGAATTTGAAAACCTTAAAAAGAAAAATCCCAGGGCTCCAGAATTGTACACCTTGCCAAAAATCTACAAAAATCTGATCCGCCTCCCACAGCAGACCCATACTGGAAGCCAATGGTGAATTTATCAAAACATTCATGAGAGACATTGTCTCACACTAGAGACATACGTCAGGGACTGTACCCATATGACCCACCTTGTAGACTGCCATCCCTTCAGCTTCAATCATGAACTGTTAGTCACTCGGCCGCCTCTGTCAGTAACTTCCAATCTACAATGCAACATATAAGCAGCTGTATGAACAGTAACCACCAGAAATTCAGTACAGGCAACAGGCAAGAGTTGAGCACAGTACATTCAAGTTGGGATGCATTATTTTTAAAGTACTTTATTGCAAATGCCCAGTGTGTGTATCTATCCGTATTCAGAGATACACCCCCACTTAGGTCTTCCAATCTTAATTTCTTAGCTATTCCATCTTTTAAATGCAAGAAACAGGGGGGACTAAGATTTGCGGTCCTGGCTCCTCAATTTTGGAACTTTATTCCTCTGGATATCAGATCGATGACATCATATCCTCAATTTAGGAAACTTTTAAAGACCTGGCTCTTTCACCAGGCATATGATTGAATCACTTAGCGGGACTACTCCTCATCAAACGACTACAACGCATCCAAAACACCTCAGCACGTCTGATCCTTGATGTACCAAGCCACGGCCACATCACCCCCCACCTGAGGGACCTGCACTGGCTCCCCTTCAGCAAGAGGATATCCTTCAAGCTCACTATCCAAAATATTTAGTGAGACACTATAAATTAGTCAAGTAAACAGTCAATCACACTGCTACTAAATCCTCCATCCAGATATTTATATTTATATATCCACTCATTCTTCAATGCAAATTGCTATATATATAATACATATTTAAATAACGAACCAAACCACATTCACTGGATTATGTCAGCAGTGATGTCATCAGTGATGTCATTTAAGATGTCATCAGTGATGTGACTGACCATGTCATGAATGATGTAATATGTGACATCATCAGCAGTGGATTGTGGGCGCGCAAGATATAGTGAGTACAACTAACTATATCAGAGGAATTTGAATGGTTTTGTACAAGTGAAATGTCCAGCTAACTATAACAACCCTAAAACCTATGGTTTTTTCAGTGAATTTCTAAAAATTAGCATTTAAAAAACCTTTGGAATTCACTGAAAGAAGCATAGGTTTCAGGGATGTTATAGTTAGATATTAGCATTCAACAAACCTTAGAAATTCACTGAAAGAAACCACAGGTTTTTGGGACGTTATAGTTAGTTGGACATTTCACTCATACAAAAACAGAGAAATTCAGCCATTATCGTTAGTTCAGCTAACTATAACTCGTGCCCCCGCAATGCACTCCTGATGATGTCACATATTACATCATTCATGACATGGTCAGTGACATCACCAATGACATCACTGATGACATCTCAAGTTACATCACTGATGACATCACAGATGACATCATCCAGTTACTGTGTGTTTCTGTAATGTTTAACCCCTTGCATGCGGGGCGTATTTTCCGCCTGTGCTGACTCCGCCTTGCGCGGGCGGAGTCATGACGGAATGGTTCCGTCATCAGCACAGCTCAACCGATGCTGATGACGGAACCGTTCTGTCATCAGCACGCAAGGGGTTAAATATGTTTTATATATATATAGGCCAAAGTGTATCAAAGAATGAGTGGGTGTTTAAGTGTCTGAATGGATGATTTAGTAGGTGCGTGACTGACTGTATAAGTGAGTGATTTAATGTGTCTTACTGAATGCATGGGTTAGTGACTGATACAGACATTCACACAGTTTATTTATTTATTTAACTTCTAAGGCGCATAGCTACCCACAGAGGGTTTCCCGGCGCAAAGGGACAGATTATGAGAAAGAAAAGAGAACAACACAAATCATTACCGAAAGAGCCATGTCTTGAGTCCTTTACGGAAGCTGAGATAGGTAGTTTCAGTTTTCAGAGCAGTGGGCAGGGTATTCCAAATCTTAGGGCCTAAGTGGGAGAATGAGCGACCGCCCATTTTCACCAGCTTAAATCTGGGAAATACAAGATCACCTTACAGGAAGATGTGAGAGAGCGAGTAGGGTGATAAGCATGGATAAGTTGCTGTAGATATGTAGGGGCCGTGCCTTGTTGGATCTTAAATATATAGCAGAGGGCCTTAAACGTATTTCTGCTAGTTTAGTTTGTCAGTTGGTGTGTAAGCGGTTGCCTGGGTTGTTGAGTAGCTAAATGAGGGTCTATATGGGTTATTGATTAGTTGTCTGAGTGTCTGTATGGGTGCCTGAGTGTCTGTCTGGGTGGATGAGGGTTGTGACTCTGTGCATAGATGTGTGAGTGCGTGATTCACTGGATGTATGGGTTCAAGAGTACATCTGTGAAGGGCTGTATGGGTGTGTGAGTGTGTGTATGGATGTGTTGGTGAGTGAATGGATGCCTCAGTGGTACATGTGTGAGTAACTGCATATGTGAAAGGCAGTATATGTGAGTGTTGGAGTATATAAATGACTAAATGTGAGTGTGCGTGATTGTGAGAATGGCTGTATGGATGAGTGTGTGCTTGTATTAGTTATTGTATAAGAGTGTAAGTATGTGTTAGTATGTGTTTAAATAAGTGAGGTGGAGTGTGTATAACTGAATAGGTGAGTAAATGGGAGTGTGACTGATTCTTTGCATGACTGACTAGGTGTGTGAGTACCTCTATGGATGAGTAGCGGTGTGTGAGTGTCTGTATAGATATGTGAGTGCATATGATAGTGCTGTATTGATGGTTGACTGCATATATGAGTGACTGTATGGGTGAATGAGTGGATGTGTGTGTAGACCTAGGAATTAGTGAGTGGGTATGTACTAACTGGTATTGGTGTGTCTATGGTTTTGAAAATGGTAGTCAGTATTTTAAAGTAGGTGTATCAAAGGTATATTAGGGTATGAGGAGGTGCTTCAGATTATCAAATGGATGATGTAATTAGTGATGTCATCAGTGATGTCATTTGACATGTCATTAGTGATGTCATCAGTGATGTTACTGACCATGTCATGAATTATGCAATATGTGACATCATCAGCAGTGCATTGCTGGGGCGTGAGTTATAGTTAGCTGAACTAACTATAACAGACAAATTTCTCTGGTTTTGTACGAGTGAAATGTCCAACTAACTATAACGTCCCTGAAACCTGTGTTTTTTTTGTGAATATATGTATATATATCAGCACAGTCTTCAAACCTCCACAGGCAGCGGCGAGAGAAGAAACAGACCCCACGTAATCCAGGCAAGATGTTTATTTATTAATCCAAGTGCCTTCCAAAATGCAACGTTTCGACTACAAACGCAGTCTTGTTCACACACCACATTTTACAACTGGAAACTTCTTTTATAATTGGAGTGCTGACCCACCCTGTTGAGCCACACCTACCAAAACGTGAGTCACATGGTTGTGCCAAAATGTTTGAAACACCCAGTTTAAAGATACAGTGCACAATAACGCTATGGCAATGTAACTTAGTTGCATCAAAAGAAACAAACAGAAAATACATTTTTACATGCTTGAACATTATTGCAGGCAATCCAAATTGATTTCTGATAAAGTAAACATACTGAAAAACAAAATACCTGCATGAATGCGCTGATGTTATTAAGGCATCAGTAAATGAAAAAAGATATAATATGCATGAATGCAAAATATATCTCACAGTGAATCAGAAAGACAAATAACTGCATGAATGCGCTGATGTTATTAGGGCATCAGTAAATGAGAAAAAATAATATGCATAAGTGACTGATATATCTCACAGTAAATCAGAACGAACACAATTATGGAAAATATACCAAACGAAAGCATGAAAAATTATACACAAGATGCAAATCATAGCTGTACAATGTAAAGTATATCGTAGCTGGGCACAACCTGCCAAAAAAACAAATACCGTGTACCACAGAAAAACAGCACCTTAATGTGAAAAACACAGATTCAGGTACCAGTCCCATGTATTTATGAAAATATCTTTTCATATATTACAAAAATATCTTCTAATATATCATAAATATATAAGGACTATTTACAAAACAACTATGTTTAAAGAAAAAGTGCTGGTATAAATGTACAGTGTAAAAAAACCACCAAAAGAAGACAATTCCCAAAATATTAGTTAAAAGACTGCACTGTTCAAAGAACCAGGCAGCTAACCCAGATTTAAGAAAACAGGACTACAGAGTACCTGGAACAGGTGCTTAAATTCAAGATTTCGTATATTTACAGAATGTACATGATTCAATGAACTTACTAGGCTCATCTCACGTTAAGAATTCATTTAATATGCTGTATTCAGAGTATAGACAGTGGATAGATGTTATTACAGAAAGTTGTGCATGTCCTCTGTTGCATTCAACCCGTTAGGTTGTTTGCTGTCGAGTTTGATAATATACTGCGTTTCTAATCGGCGTAAAAGTTTATCACGGTCACCACCTCGCCTTAAGGGAGCAACAGCATCGATGACGTAGTAATTGAGACATGACAGATCCCTGTTGTGTCTGCTGTTGAAGTGGCGTGCCACCGGGTATGCCCCGTCGTGATTAACTATAGCGCGAAGGTGCTGCAGAATTCTTACATGCACCTGAGCGCCCGTACTGCCTACATACCGTAGACCGCAGGTGCAAGTTAGGACGTAGACCGCAAATTCCGTACAGCAGTTGTAATTGCCGTGAATTGGAAATTCAGTTTCAGAAAACGGAGTGCGGTAGTGGGGAGGTATTCTGTCCAAACTTGCACGCCCGACAAGAGGAACATTTGTGAAAACCCTTGCCGCCAAACCATTGGGTAATCATAGGCAGTTCAGGGCTAGATTGTACTAGTTTACTGCGCATACTGTATGCGCGCCTGAAAGTGATTACAGGTTTGTTAGGGGTTATATCACGTAAGACTCCATCCGTTTTTAAGACTGCCCAGTGTTTATTGATAATGGATTTTATCTTGCGGTGCTGTCTACTATAGGTAGTAATTAATCTGCTGGAATTAGTTGCTGCGTCTGCGTTGGGGGATTTAGGAGTCAATAAAGAGTCCCTAGATCTTTCTTTGCTTTTTTGCAATGCAGTTGCAAGGCAGGATTTGCTGTACCCCCTTGCCTCCAGTCTTTTTAGCATTGCAATTGCCCCTTCATCAAATTTTTCTTGGGTGTTACATATTCGCTTAAGGCGCAACAATTCGCCCAATAGAATGCTCATAATGACGTGTTTAGGGTGGCCACTACTGGCATGTAAAATACTGTTGCCAGCAGTGACCTTCCTGTGAAGGGAAGTGATAATTTTGTTCTCTATGATGTTGACAGAGACATCAAGAAACTCAGCCGTACTATTGCTGATGTTGGAAGTAAAGAACAAATTGAACTGGTTATTGTTGAGCGCCTTAACAAAATTCTTAGCACTCAACATATTACCCTCCCACACACAGAAAATATCGTCAATAAAACGCATCCAATATTTGACGCATTCATATCCAGGAATGCCTGGTAAGTCCTGCTCCTCCCACAGCCCAACGTGCAAGCACGCGTAGCTGGGGGAGAAGCAGGACCCCATGGCTACACCACGTATTTGTTTCCATATATCTTTTTCAAACAAGAAATAGTTGTTGTCTAAACACCATTGTACCAAATTGCAAATCATCTTGTTGTGGCTGTAGTACATGCAAGACTTTCGCCCCAAGAAATGTCTTATACCTTCTATTCCTTTGTGGTGTTCAATACAGGTATATAGGGACTCAATGTCCAAAGTAATAATGCACCAGTCTTTCTGCCAGGTTATAGATTCTAATTTGGATAGAAAGTCAACCGTATCCTTGATATAGCTCGGTAGGGATTGCACATGCTCTTGTAAATAAAAGTCAATGTAACGTGAAACATTTTCACCCATACCTTTGATCGCAGAAATTATGGGCCTCCCAGGTGTTGGATTTTACATCTTATGCACCTTTGGGATCAGGTACATGTGTGGAATCACTGGGTGTTCAATTAATAAGAATGCAAATTCGGTAGATGTGATCAAATTTTCCCTCTTGTAGGATAACAGCAGTTTTTTAATGCTGTCCTTTGCATGCTTGTATTGGACACCGTTGCTCCGTATGTAACAATTGGCATTGTCCAATTGGCGTTTGGCTTCCGCAATGTACTGTTCTTTTTGCCACAAAACAATGTTACCTCCTTTGTCGGAGGGACTCACAATGATTTCTTGATTCTTTGACAATTTGGCCATTAAATTATTGTACTCCTTTATCTGGAAACTGGATGAGTCTTTGTTGGAGTGGATTTGTTTATTGAGTCTTTTCAAATCCTCAATAATGCATTCGTGATAAATGTCCACCGCATCCTTGGGCATGACGGGGACAAATTTGCTTTTGGGTTTAAAGGGGCTTTCACCAGCACCTCTCTGTGGAACATCCATCTCACGTAATTCCCTCTGAGTGTCAGGGACATCCGTGTTCATGTCAAATGGTTGGGGAAGCGTTGTTTAGGCTGCAAAGCGTGATGAGGGTTCTTGCATCATTGGCTGGCACCAAGGAAGGACTGGTTGCTTCGTCACTCTCCTTGTTGAGTTCAATTGTTCTGGCACCAGGCTTAGATTTGATTGTGTGAAATTTTTGAAGTTTCAACTTCCTGATATAAAGATAGACATCAGCCCTAGTGCTAGTGTAGTTAAAAGAGCTCTCGGGACAGAAATTCAGGCCCAGCTTGAGAATTTGTTCTTCAGCTGTAGTTAAAGTCACATCCGATAAGTTGACAATGGTGCTGGCATCAATTATTGTTTGTTGTTTTTCTTTTGTACCATTTCTTTTTTGGAGGTTGCGACTCTTTTGGCGCGTTTTCTTCTTGCCCTCCGCCTTGCGTTTTTCCTTTTTCTGCATTGCGTGACCGTGTCCGGGGACCCTGCGCTTGCAGTTGAGCCTCGACCAAAAAATCCATCTCTTCTCCTAGGTCGAGGATAGCATGTGAAGAATTGTCCTCTGCCAGACTTGACAGAGACCCGCATGTGCTGGATGAGCTAGCCAGCGAAATGGTATCTGTGGAATTTGTGTCTTGATTATCTAATGTTACAGCTTGAATTTGTTGAGCCTGTGTTAGAGATTTGGAAGCTGTTTTCTGTATTTGCCGCTGTTTTTTAGCTTGATCATATTTGCGTGCAAATGTATATATCTGTCCTGTCTCATAGTCATTGAGATCTCTTGCAAATTTATTAATTTTGCGCAGCTTGATTTTATCCTCGTGTTTTCTCAAACGCTCGCTGATGTCTTTACGGCCTTTAGCAATCACCGCCTGTGTTGCTTCATCAGTGAAAGCGTCTAAATCCTTGTTAATTTGTACTATTTCATCAAGAAGAGTTGCACGGTCCAGGATCGCATATTTTATCAGAAGCCTGATTAAGTTCATGGATGCTCCCAAATTTAGTTCCCCCCATTCTCTCAGCATGTTGGGATTGGGGTCCACAAAACTTGGCGCTAACATTATGCGTAATCCCCTCGGGACTCGCCCCACCTCTTCATATTTAGTAAGGGATTTGTGCTCCCACCATTTTGTGATTTCTGAGCGAGACTTTTTTTCCAATAAATTTAACATTTTTTTTACATCTTGATTGCCTGTAGTTGCGGCACTGGCTTGTGCTTGTTTGTTACCTGGTCCTCGTGGTAATTGTGCAAATAAAGCATCCGCAGCCGCCTCCCGCTCAGTTTCCGTGCTCGCTGCCATAGCCTTTAAACAGGACAGTCAGGTGGTGTAATTTTGAAAGTTTTATGTGCACTGCAGTTAGTATTGTGGAAAAAGGGCAAATGGTTTAAACCCTTCGCGTTTGCACGCTGCCTTGGATGGAACGCTTCCTCCTCACCTGACGTTGATGAATGGAACGGTGCACGCCCCTGTGCAGACACCGCGGTGACCGGTAATCAAACTAGCCTCCCTCGGTGTGCAGGAAGTCGAGCACTCCGTCAATGTCGTTGTTCAGGGAACTCCCAGCCGCTGTAATCCTCAAGGAATTTGCGTCCGCGTTTGGTTGTTTGGTCCAAGAGCCACTTAACGAGGAGGGGGTACTGCCAGCGGAGACAGCCAACTTCCGCAATAATATCAGCACAGTCTTCAAACCTCCACAGGCAGCGGCGAGAGAAGAAACAGACCCCACGTAATCCAGGCAAGATGTTTATTTATTAATCCAAGTGCCTTCCAAAATGCAACGTTTCGACTACAAACGTAGTCTTGTTCACACACCACATTTTACAACTGGAAACTTCTTTTATAATTGCAGTGCTGACCCACCCTGTTGAGCCACACCTACCAAAACGTGAGTCACATGGTTGTGCCAAAATGTTTGAAACACCCAGTTTAAAGATACAGTGCACAATAACGCTATGGCAATGTAACTTAGTTGCATCAAAAGAAACAAACAGAAAATACATTTTTACACGTTTGAACATTATTGCAGGCAATCCAAATTGATTTCTGATAAAGTAAACATACTGCCAGAAATTTGTTTGTGAAAAACAAAATACCTGCATGAATGCGCTGATGTTATTAAGGCATCAGTCATTAGTGATGTCATCAGTGATGTCACTGACCATGTCATGAATTATGCCATATGTGACATCATCAGCAGTGCATTGCTGGGGCGTGAGTTATAGTTAGCTGAACTAACTATAACAGACAAATTTCTCTGGTTTTATACGAGTGAAATGTCCAACTAACTATAACGTCCCTGAAACCTGTGTTTTTTTTTTATATATATATATATATATATATATATATATATATTCTCTCTTGAGTAGCCCCTTAGGAGTCGGCACGCTCGGGGCTGCTCTCTCTCCACAGGTGAGTTTTGGCAGGACACTCTCCCTTTCCTTGTAGCCGACGCGTTGCGAGTATAAAACCCTTCTTCCTGGGCATATCAGGAGAATAACGGCAATGAGGCTCTTCAGGTATAACCCCTCTTTTATTTCTTTATTTCTGCAATGACGTCTATAGTCAATCACAAGGCTGAATGGGACTTGAAGTGCACGCATACATTACAACCCAATTGGGCGCCATTGAGTTACTCCTTTAAACAATCATAGGGGATAATAAGTCCTGCAAAGTTCACCGTGCATTTAAGATGGCTAGTCCCGTTCCACTTCAAACTGTGCAATCCTCACAGTGAGCAGACCCATGGCGCTGCAAGGATGGAACTCTCAAGCCGCAAACGCCACATGGAAATCCCGCTCCATGGACGCCCAAACAATCCAAGGCGCACAGATCCCAACAGCAGCAATGGTGACACCTGACCGTGACAAAGGGCTGGTCACTATATTTTCTCTCGAGTTACCCCTTAGGAGTCGGCATGCTCGGGGCTGCTCTCTCTCCACAGGTGAGTTTTGGCAGGACACTATATATATATATATATATATATATATATATATATATATATATATATATATATATATATATATATATATGCTGTTCACGATCCCATTACTTCATCAACATAAGCTTTTCAGTAATCACGTACGGCACTTGGGAACCAGTTTTTGTAACAGGATTTGTTTATTTTTCAATCACCAGTGCAATAAGGGGGCATTATACGTGTTTTGGCGTTTGACTTCCACAGGACCATACATATACATATATATATATATATATATATATACAAGAATTTTAAGGAGACGGCTAAAGAGGGGGATCCAAACCCCAAAGACAGCAAGGCCTTCAGAATTATTACAGGCTATAGCAAACAACATAAGGCTATGTACAACATCATTAAAAAGAATTGTGCAATTGTTGTTAATGATCCGGTTATTGGGTCTACCTTACCTGACTGAGCCACTCTTACACTCAGCAAAGCGCACTCCTTTAGGAATCAGTTGGTTGATTCCTGCCCAGAGACATTGGAGAGAACGACCTGGTTACATAACAACAGTGGCTTTTTTCAGGTGTAAAACCTGCAAGTCCTGTATACACGGGATAAATAAAAAGTCATTCAGGGAAGCATTTAGTGGAATAGAACATCCTATCACACAGGTCCTGACTTGCAAAACGGAATTTGCAGTTTATGTTTTACAGTGCCCTTGCTCCTTGAGTTATGTTGGTAGTACGAAACCAGCTGTACATAAGCGCATACTTCAACATCTAAGAGCAATATCAAACCAAGATAACACGTATCCGGTGGCACAGCATTTTCGTGAGCATCATCACAGTGACAGTACCAGCTTAAACTATTTTGGTATAGACTCTGTTAAGGCGAGCAGACGAGGGGGCGATAGGGAGGCCAAACTACGGAAACTGGAGACCCAGTATATTTTACAGCTGGATACCAAAACACCGGGGGGTCTCAACATAACTGAGAACATGTACACATGTCTGCCATAATGTTAAAATACCTTAGTTATTTATAACTTACAACAGGACCCCGCCTCCAGCTCTGTTGGTCATAATTAGCCTTCTCTTCCTTAGGAGTCATTTATTGAATGATTTTGGCGGCCCTGCAATTATTCTATATTTACAGTTTGGTCCCATGTTTCTTTGTTTGATATGTATTATAGGCATCCCCGGATGGGGACAACCTAATTTTAGACAAGTATGAAGGACTCTAAGGGACAACCACTTTGACTTGCATTATACATATTATATATATATATACTTATTTTTTTATTCGGATTTCATGTTCAGATGCAGCTATTTTTTACTACAACCTGATATTTAGGATAAATACATTGTTTTTAAAATCACATCTTAGAAACTACACAATTAAACACCTGGTTTTTATCTTGTTCACTATATTCAACTATGTGATATGGAATGTTGATCAATGATTCATGGTTTTGATGTATATATTTGATATACGGTCTTCATTTTAATTTGTGGGAAGGATTAAATGAAGGAACAGTGAAACGCTATATGAACATCTGTTATCTTATTCTTTGATATATAAACGATATGGTATATTGACTTTACAATGTTTGTCTAAGTCTCAACTGCAGTACTTATGGAGGGTACCTAGACTAAACCATAAAAAGATGAGTGTATGTTTAGAATTGGCGTAATTTTGCACATATAGTTAACTTCTCAATGATGCGATTTTGCACTACTTGTGATTTTGCACATTGTTAAATTGACTTGCACTTTAAGCTACCACAATATTAATCTGTGGTAGGAGGTTGTTTACATTGCGTATTTTGCACAGATTATAATATCTTGCTCAAAATGTGATCGATCTTACAGTGAGAGTTACCTTATGTATCGTTGTATATAGTTTTTTACGGATGTATTTATTTGCTTTTATCATAACATGAACATTGAAAGACTTAGGTATTTTACCAGTATTTTAACCAAACAATGAAAAATCTAAATTGATATTGTATGAATATATTAGAATGAATTGTGTTTGGTATTTGACCTTAAATACTTCTTCCATGTTTATAGTGAGTTTGTATCACGTGGTGTTAACATGATCAGTCACTAGTACTTTAAAAATGAGCATTTGCATGAGGGACGTTGTCATGTGAGCAAGGCTCCAAGGAGCCGAAACGTCATGCGGCATACTCTGCTTAAATAAAAAGAAATGAGCACTTAACTGGTCCATGCCAAGATGTCTTTTGGCGGCTACTGTCTCTTTGATGCGGTATTTCGGGATATATATATATATATATATATATATATATATATATATATTACCTACTGGCGGTCGCCAGTAGGTATATATAGTTAGGATTTTTTCTCTATGGGATTTTTGAAAATTCTATGTCTAATAACTTTGGCGTTTGTGGACGGAATTGGCTGAAATTTTCAGGAAAATGGAACATTTTGTTTCTGAGCAGCCCCTGACAATTTGGGGGGGGTTCATCAAGGGGGGGACGAGAAAAAAGGGGGGTCCCAAAACACGTTTTTCCCATGTTAATTTCCATAGGGCGGTTGGCCTCACTTTTAGCTCGAACGGCTGAATGGATTTGCACGAAACTTGGCAAAATTGTAGGGACTGTTAGCCCGATGTGCCTTTGCTAGGTCTCAATATATGTGCTCCAGTGGATTTTGAGTAATTTAGGTTCAAAAAAAGATATATATCTGGGCGGAGCCTAACCACACATCTGATCTGATTGGCTGTCAGTACTTCATCCAAGAAGTGTTGGCAGCCATCTTGGGGCCAATATACATGATAGCACCTCATTAAAAAGCATTGTAGTTAATAGAGGGTTTTAGGACTTTAGTTACATTATAAATCATTTGTTGATGGTACCATACTCGTTTTAGGAATTGTGGTGGGTTCTAAGGTGATTTTACCATGTGAAAAAACCTTCTGCTGTGATATCATGAATATTGTTTGGATGAAAACTAATATCTCATGATTTTCCCACAGTGGTTTGAAAGGAGATCTATAAGCTAAACTGAAAGCATATTTTCTGTAAATTCACATTATCATTCTCAGTCATGTGAAAATGAAGTCTGACATTCTCAGTAAAACACGTACATCCAACAAGGACAGAGACTGTCAGTTGATTCCTTTGTGTTCTACTGCAGCCTCCTAGAGTGTTCTAAAGAATAACTAGAGCGCTAACAGTCCTGCTTATTACAAAGGTATGGCACACCTGAAGCCATCTTGATTGGAATAAAGTGGTAACTCTTAAAACATTTAATTTAAAAAGAAACAACATGAGGGGGTATATTTTGCCATAGAAAGTATGATTAGTGCTGCAGAATGAAAAATTAGGGCACATTTTGAGTGACTTCTCAAATCCTTTTCTATTTCAT
Organism: Lissotriton vulgaris; assembly: GCF_964263255.1. Lineage (NCBI taxonomy): Eukaryota > Metazoa > Chordata > Amphibia > Caudata > Salamandridae > Lissotriton > Lissotriton vulgaris. The sequence goes on along the minus strand of NC_141695.1, from coordinate 1,756,529,318 downwards.
TAAAACATTCTGACATGCAGTCTCCCAAAATGGCCACCAGAGACAAAAGAGCCCAAATGTAGCCCAAATATCACCCAGATGTAGCCCAAGTATAGCCCAATGACAGAATGTCCCAGAGTGTTCTAAAGAACAACTAGAGCGCTAACAGTCCTACTTATTACAAAGGTATAGCACACCTGGAGCCATCGTGATGGGAATAAAGTGGTAACTCTTAAAACATTTAATTTAAAAAGGAACAAAATGAGGGGGTATATTATGCAATAGAAGGTATTATTAGTGCTGCAGAAAGAAAAATTAGGGCACATTTTGAGTGACTTTTCAAATCCTCTTCTATTTCATTAAAAAATTCTGACATGCAGTCTCCCAAAATGGCCACCAGAGACAAAAGAGCCCAAATGTAGCCCAAATATCACCCAGATGTAGCCCAAGTATAGCCCAATGACAGAATGTCCCAAAGTGTTCTAAAGAACAACTAGAGCGCTAACAGTCCTACTTATTACAAAGGTATGGCACACCTGAAGCCATCTTGAGTGGAATAAAGTGGTAACTCTTAAAACATTTAATTTAAAAAGGAACAAAATGAGGGGGTATATTTTGCCATATGAATTATGATTAGTGCTGCAGAAAGAAAAATTAGGGCACATTTTGAGTGACTTCTCAAACCCTCTTCAATTTCATAAAAAAATTCTGACATACAGTCTCCCAAGATGGCCACCAGAGACAAAAGAGCCTAAATGTAGCCCAAATATCACCCAGATGTACCCCAAGTAAAGCCCAATGACAGAATGTCCCAGAGTGTTCTAAAGAACAACTAGAGCGCTAACAGTCTTACTTATGACAAAAGTATGGCACACCAGAAGCCATCTTGATTGGAATGAAGTGGTAAGTCTGAAAACACTCAATTTAAAAAGGAACAACATGAGGGGGTTAATTTTGCCATAGAAAGTATGATTAGTGCTTCAGAAAGAAAAATTAGGGATCATTTTGAGTGACTTCTCAAATCCTCTTCTATTTCATTAAAAAAATTCTGACATGCAGACTGAAACATGCACTTTGAATACCAGCAGCAGACGTCCCTGGTGAGCAGTAGCTTTACTACAGTGATCTAATGTGCAACTAGAGTGCTAACATTCAGAATTTATGGCAAATGTGTGACACATCTGAATGCCTTCTTGATGGAACCAAAGTAAACAAGCATTGAAAATGCAATAGATCTCGCCCTCGTTTAAGTTAAAGCCATTCTGTTTGTAATGAGGTGACTTTTTAGCTTTGCTTTTATTAGTGTTTTTTCAACTTTCATGTAAATAACATGCATCTGTATGCATAGAAGTATATGTATGCATGCATTTATGTTTGTATTTATATAGATATACAGATGATATATGTTTATATATGTATGTATATATATATATATATATATATATATATTCACTGAAAAAACCATAGGTTATAGACCATATATAGTTAGGAATTAGCATTTACAAAACCTTGAAAATTCACTGAAAAAACCATAGGTTATAGACCATATATAGTTAGGAATTAGCATTTACAAAACCTTGAAAATTCGCTGAAAAAACCATAGGTTATAGACCATATATAGTTAGGAATTCGCATTTACAAAACCTTATTTTACTCACATAAAACCATTGAAATTCCATATATAGTTAGTTGCACTAACTATATATCGCGCACCCGCAATCCACTGCTGATGATGTCACATATTACATCATTCATGACATGGTCAGTGACATCACTGATGACATCACTGATGACATCTCAAATGACATCACTGATGACATCACTGATGACAACATCCAGTGACTGTATGTTTCTGTAAAGTTAAAATATGTCTTACATATTGAAGAATGAGTGGATGTATAAGTGTCTGGATGAAGGATTTAGTAGGTGCATGACTGACTGTATGAGTGAGTGATTAAATGTGTCTCACTGAGTGCATGGGTTAGTGACTAAACTGTCTTAATTTGTGCATCATTATGTCTGTTGTTCTGTAAACTGTTGCATGTGTTGATAAGTAGCTATATGAGTAACTATATGGGTTATTGATTGGTTGCCCAAGTATTTGTATGGGAGACTGAGTGTGTGTGTGGGTGGCTGGGAGGTGTATGACTCTGTGCATAGATGTGTGAGCAGTTGATTCACTAGATGTATGGTTTCAAAAGTGCATGTGGAAACAGCTGTATGGGCGGTTGACTGTGTGCATGAGTGTATTGGTGAGTGAATGGATATCTCAGTGCTACATGTCAAAGTAAGTACATATGTAAAACACAGTACATGTGAGAGTTGACATATATGAATAACTGTGCATAAGAGCCAGTGAATGTGTGAGTGGCTGTATGGATCATTGTGAACTTGTATCAGGGATTGTATAAGAGAGTAAATATGTGTTAGTATATGTTTGAATAAGTAAAGTTTGTATAACTGTATAGTTGAGGAAATGGAGGTGTGATTGATTCTTTGCATGACTGACTAGGTGTGTGAGTAACTCCATGGATGAGTGACAGTCTGTGAGTGTCTGTTTACACTGATTGTATCTAAGGTTATATTAGAGTCTGAAGAGGTTCATCGTATTATCACATGAATGATATCATCAGTGATGTGATCAGTAATGTCAAATGAGATGTCATCAGTGATGTCATCAGTGATGTCATTTGAGATGTCATCAGTGATGTCATTTGAGATGTCATCAGTGATGTCATCAGTGATGTCACTGACCATTTCATGAATGATGTAATATGTGACATCATCAGCAGTGGATTGCGGGTGCGCGATATATAGTTAGTGCAACTAACTATATATGGAATTTCAATGGTTTTGTGTGAGTAAAATAAGGTTTTGTAAATGCGAATTCCTAACTATATATGGTCTATAACCTATGGTTTTTTTCAGTGAATATATATATATATATATATATATATATATTTATATATATATATATATATATATATATACACAGTGGTTCCCAATCAACACTCACCATTGGTCTATTGACAGGTCATTCAAAGTATACTCCCTCCGAGCCCCGCAGAAGTTATATATCAACAGACCAGCCCACTTCAGTCATTGGCTGCATTCACTTTAGTGACTACATTTTGCCCTTGCATGTTTGCTGTAATTGTGGGCATTTTCTTACAAAGGAACAGCAGTAAAATACCCTGTTCATTAGTAAAAGCTTTTTTGCTTGTATACAGAATTGACAGCAGTGTGGGGCACGGCAGTATTATCTCCCCACCTCCTATCTTGTCTTTTGAGATTCTTTGAAGAATAGTTAGTTTTTTTAACTGCTATCTTTTAATTATTTTCTGCCCTAGAATCTATAAGACACTATGTAACAATTCCTAAAGGAAATCAATTGATTAAAACAATATCCCGTAAGTGATGGAAATCACACTAAGGGGTTGATTCTGATCGCGTTTGGAAAGCATCCCGACCGATTCGGATCCAGAATGCTTTCCGTACGACTCGGAGCACTGGAGTCCGACCAAGGAAGAATGATGCATCCATTGCTAATGGACTCAGTTCACTCAAACTCCCATTGAACTCTATGGGAGCCTGTATACTGAACGAGTACACAGGCTCCCGTAGCAAACAGGGGTGGGTGGGGAAAATTGTACAACCTCTGGCAGGCACCCCACGGTGCCCGCCACACTGCATGCTTGCATCTGGTGGACCCTTGGGCCCCCCGCTCTGGGCCCCCAAGTGAAGGGGGGCCTGTTACACCACCCGAAGTCTGATTCCCACAGCTGTTTCATCTAGCTGAGACTGAGTCGATATGGCTGTCCAAATCGTGCATCATACTCGCTCGTTTGGAATCCGGCTCCATTGCGCTGCATGATTCGGTCGTACGGACAGAATCGGGTTCGGAAACGGTTCGGTTGATGCGGGTGAGATCTTTGCATCGTACTTCGTTGTTCGGAAATGTGTACAATTCAGTCGGAAACAAAGGCTATGAATTGGAAACAGGAAAGTCAAATCTGATTTGGAGGCCTTCCGAACGACATCGGAATTAGGCCCTAAGATGGTATTCTGAATCTATATCCCCCAAACAACAAGATCCGTTCAGAGTAAGATGGCAGTCCGCCTTCAGATTAATTTGCTAACTGCTATAAGCTCAACTGGCTCGAAGCACTGTTTAATAACACACAATGAACCCCTTCCCTGCTCATGACGAGCTCAGCTCGTCATGCAGTACACTGGTCGTGCTCAGATCGTCATGAACACACCCATGGCTGTGTGTGTCCAGCACAGGAGAAAAATCTCCCTAGCAGCCAAGGTGTTAAAACAGTCGAATGAATGAATACATTGTTATTGAGAGACTGATTAATATCTAAACATGAGCGTAAAATCCGTTCCGCTAGCGGATTTTGCGGATTTTCGGTAAATTCGCAATCCGAGCACTCTCGCGAATTTACCGAAAATCCGCAAATTCGCATGCAGCGGATTTTTTTTCTTGGTGATACAATATTGCGGCGTGCAGCGTTCACTTACCATCATTCAGCGTTTGCCGAGTTGTTTTTCTCAATATTTTATGAGTGCTGTGCCATTTTGGATCTTGCTGCGGGATCCCGCGGGAGTTTGGCGACCGTGATTACGTCATCACAGCTTGCCACCTTGCACAGCGAGAGTTTGTCAACGCGAGTACGCCGTGATCACGTATCGCGGGAGTTCGCAATTGCGAACACGTAAATGCGGCGGGCAGCAACAATCTCGCACTCGCGAAATTACAAAATTAGCAATTCTGCACAAAAAATCCACCAGCAAGCAGCATAAACCTTCTGAAAATGATGATTTTTATCAGAATAACTCCTCAGGTTGACATTTGCCTGCACTTTTTTTTGCAAGGAGTCCATTTTTTGGGGGGGGGGGTGGGAGGAGGAAAGTGCCCCACAGTCTCCAACTTCCTGTTCGTGTCCCGCAGGCTCCTCCCAGTGCTTTCTTCATGTGCTGGTCACTTTCATTTGGATCTTGACCTGGAAGGATTACTTTTTGTGGATGCTGCTGGATATTTGGATTTGAGGCCTGTTTGACTTTCTTTGGATCACTTTTGGATTAGAAATTTCACAAGTAAGTTTGTTTGGGGCATTACAGTTGCTGCAACTACAATTTTGGATTTTTCGATTTATGGGCTGTTGTTTGGGCCTTTTGAGCAGGGGTAGTGAGTGGTGCATGGGCCTAGTCTTTCTGTGGGATGTCTTGAATTTAAACATCATGGTTGGCATGGGATTGTGCTGATTGTTCTGTGTTTTTCGATTTTTTGGGCTGTTGTTGTGGCCTTTTGACCAGGGGTAGTGAGTGTTGCATGGGCCTATTCTTTCTGGGGGGTGTCTTGAATTTAAACATCATGGAGTGCATGGATGGCATGGGATTGTGCTTATTTTTCTGTGTTTTTTGATTTTTTGGGCTGTTGTTGTGGCCTTTTGACCAGGGGTAGTGTGTGGTGCATGGGCCTAGTCTTTCTGTGGGGTGTCTTGAATTTAAACATCATGGAGGGCATGGATGCCATGGGATTGTGCTGATTTTTCTGTGTTTTTCGATTTTTTGGGGTGTTCATGGGGACAGACCATGTGGTTGGGGGCAATTTTGAGTGCTGGTACAGGCAGGCCCTGGCCATGTCCTGGGAGGCAAGTTGCCATTTTGAATGCAGGCAGTGTTCTTAGGCCTGCAACCATTTTGCCTAGCTTTCAACCATTATGCCCAGGGGTAGTGAGTGGTGCATGGGCCTAGTCTTTCTGTGGGGTGTCTTGAAATTAAACATCATGGAGGCCATGGATGCCATGGAATTTTGCTGATTTTTCTGTTTTTTTCGATTTTTGGGGGTGTTCATGGGGACAGGCCATGTGGTTGGGAGCCATTTTGAGTGCTGGTACAGGCAGGCCCTGGCCATGTGCTGGGAGGCAAGTGGCCATTTTGAATGCAGGCAGTGTTCTTAGGCCTGCAACCATTTTGCCTAGCTTTCAACCATTATGCCCGGGGGTAGTGGTGCATGGGCCTAGTCTTTCTGTGGGGTGTCTTGAATTTAAACATCATGGAGGCCATGGATGCCATGGGATTGTGCTGATTTTTCGATTTTTTGGGGTGTTCATGGGGACAGGCCATGTGGTTGGGGGCCATTTTGAGTGCTGGTACAGGCAGGCCCTGGCCATGTGCTGGGAGGCAAGTGGTCATTTTGAATGCAGGCAGTGTTCTTAGGCCTGCAACCATTTTGCCTAGCTTTCAACCATTATGCCCAGGGGTAGTGAGTGGTGCATGGGCCTAGTCTTTCTGTGGGGTGTCTTGAATTTAAACATCATGGAGGCCATGGATGCCATGGGATTGTGCTGATTTTTCTGTGTTTGTCGATTTTTTGGGGTGTTCATGGGGACAGGCCATGTGGTTGGGGGCCATTTTGAGTGCTGGTACAGGCAGGCCCTGGCCATGTGCTGGGAGGCAAGTGGCCATTTTGAATGCAGGCAGTGTTCTTAGGCCTGCAACCATTTTGCCTAGCTTTCAACCATTATGCCCAGGGGTAGTGAGTGGTGCATGGGCCTAGTCTTTCTGTGGGGTGTCTTGAATTTAAACATCATGGAGGGCATGGATGCCATGGGATTGTGCTGATTTTTCTGTGGTTTTCGAGTTGTTGGGGTGTATAACTGAACTGATGTTCCTCTATCTTCCATTGCTTTTAGGTGCACAAGACTCAAGAGAACCACCAGTGCCAGGAAGAAGTCCTGCAGCGGTGTGTGTGTGCAGCATAACGTCACGCGACGTCAAGTCTGGCCACAGACAACTCTGCAACTCGTGCAACTGCGGCCTGCTGTTCTGACCTCTGAATAAGATGGCCCCAAAAAAAGTTCCCTGTAGCTTCTCTAGCAAGAAAGTTGCCAGTAAGGAGCAGAAGAAGCAAGTTACCAAGGAGACTGGTGTGCTGACCGCCTCATTTTTTGGGAGTAAAAAAAAAAGTACGCCTGCAGCAGCAGCAGGATCTGCTGGGGACCAAGCTGGGAGCAGCACCCCCGCACCATTGGGCTCAGTGCCACCACCACCACGCCAACTTAGGTCCAAGCCCTTGAGTGCTGCAGAGGCAGCCAGTATAGTTGTTCAATCACCATCGACCAGTGATGTTGGCTCATCGCAAGAAAGTAGCAGCAATGTCCCTCAATCAACACAGGTTGTTGTATCTCATCTTTTGAGTGTTGAACAACCACAGCCGCAACAACAACCACATGTGCAAGTACAAGCCCAAGTACATGTGGAAGGAGAGGCAGCGCAAGGAGATGCGCAAGCAGAGGTGCATGGAGGGTCACAAGTGCCCACAATAGTTGTTCCTCCCGAAGTAGGGGCACATCAGGAAATTGACAATCAAGACGAGGTATCATTTGAGGAAGCCACTCCTCCTGATGATCATTCATTGTCTTCCACATCCCTAGCAAGGAAAAGATCAAGGGTGGTGTCTACATCTTCTTCAAGCCCCCTTCCTTCTGATGATATGAATCCAAATTGGGAACCAGCACTGCCGTCTGAGAGTGAGGCACACCATGATCTGACAAAGGTACCTAAGCGTAAAAGGAAGGTCCCCGAAACTCTCGTACTTATGGAGTGTGGTGCTGAAGAAGTGGCGTATACTACTCCTGCTGAAGACTCTCACGACGACGACGCAGTCATCATACACGTCACTCCAGGCTCAGCGGGCATGCAGCAAACAGACATTTTGACCCTAGCCCGAAAAGCTGCTGAGCGTGATGATGATGTTGTCGACGAGGAGGCAATGGGAACACCACAATCATTGGAGTTAACTAGTACACCACCACCTACCGCTTCCATATTTCTTCCTCGCCAGAAGGGACCTCCATCCACCTCGACCTCAATTAGTGGTGGTGAAAGTGTACAACGTAGTAAAGTTCAGCAATACACATCCTCCACTTCATCTGGCATTAGCAGCAGGACCACCACCAGTATCGCCTCCTCCGGCCCCCACAGACTTTTCAAGTCCGCAGTTTGGGACTTCTTTGGTGTTTGCCCAAAAAAGGAAAACATAGCCATTTGCAGCATTTGTAAGCTTGCAGTTAGTCGTGGTAAGCTTGGTACCAACTATGGGACCGGAGGCCAGAGAGGTCATCTTAAGAGACATCACGCTGTCCAATGGTTTGCGCACCTAAAGGAGATCAAGGAAGCCCGAATTGCAAATCAAGAAAACGTTGATGTTTCATCTGATGATGACGAGGAGGAAGAAGCGTCACACACTTCACTTACACCCAGTACCCCTGTCAGCACACCCCCTGTGAGCCAAACTAAGAGTGTGGGAGAGAGTGAGACACCAATGCGAAAAAGTTCATCAGCGAGCGTAACTGGGTCAAAGAAATCATCATCATCATCCCGTAAAATGGTCCAGGCCAACATTAAAACCATGTTGTTTTCAGACGCGCCATATGAACGCAACCACCCACTGACGCGTCTGTATAACAGTAAGCTGGCTAAAATGCTAGCTCTGGACCTTCTTCCTTTTTCTTTTGTAGAAGGGGTTGGTTTTCTAGAATTAGTGGCAGCGCTCTCCCCTAAATGGAAGGTTCCTAGCCGGTTCTATTTTGCCAGAGTTGCGGTTCCAGCACTACATGAAGATGTGCTGGAGGTGATTGGGGCAGCTTTGCAGAAGAGTGCTGTTCACACTATACATCTGACAATAGACATGTGGACCAGTGGCGCAGGCGCTGATTACATGTGCATCACTGCACACTGGGTCTCTTTTTCAGGGGTTAGAGCAAAGCTAAATGCAGATGTTGACCCGTACCAAGTTTTTAAAGCTGCTCGGAAACATGCAACACTAGCCATGTTTGGCTTGGAGGAACGTCATACAGCACAAAACATTTTGAATGAGTTTAACACAAAGGTCTTTCACTGGCTGACCCCAAAAAAACGCCAGATTGGTTATGTTTCCACGGATAATGGCGCCAATGTAGTTAAGGCCATGGAGCTGGGTCACTATTTCAGAGTGCCGTGTTTGGCGCACTGTATAAACCTGGTTGTTAAAAAATTCTTGAGTGAAGACAATCCAGCGTGCGAGTTAGTGGCCACCTGCCGAAGAATGTGCAACCATTTCAGCCATTCTTTTAAGGCCCGGAAGCATCTGAGGAGGCTGCTACATGAACGTCGAATGCCAGAGAAAGCACTCATCCAGGAGGTGCCAACACGTTGGAACTCAACCTTCTACATGCTTGAGCATCTGTATGAGCAGTTTACGGTACTCGATCAGTATTTCTTAACATTGGTTACAGCTCATCAGGACCTGAGGCTAAATGCGGCGGAATGGAAGCTAGTTAAAAGCCTGACAGAAATGCTTTGTCCTTTTGAGGTCTTCACGCGTGTAGTCAGCAGGGAGGACTGTAATTTGGGAAAAGCTATCCCATTGTTGCGCATGCTGGAGCACAAACTGAAGGCGGTGTCTTCTAGGTTTCAAAATGATAAAGAAAAGCAAGAAGCTTTTGTTTTGGCGGAGAAATTATTAGAGCGCCTACTTGGCGATGAAAGTCTTAAAATGATCCACTCAGAACAGCATTACATTTGTGCTACTATTCTGCATCCACGCTACAAAAAGGTGCTGGCAGGCAAAGCATTATTTTCTTTTGGTGATGAAGATGTTACAAAGTACAAACGTTGGCTAGCCTTCTCAGCCATGAGGTTTGAAAGAGAACGGCAGGACATTGAAGGAAAAGGCAGTACATCAGCATCAGCAGGCCATCCCCAGTCAAAAGAATCCACTTCTGCACCTGTGGCTGTAGCAGAAGTGACCTCTCAGCCGTTAAAGACACCGGCAATCGGATCATCTGCACCAGACACAACAGTAACATTGAGTGAAGAAGGGGAGGATTGGCTAAATGAGCTTGGGTTTGGTTCTCAGAAGGTCCCAGCAAAAAGTAAGCAAAGTGGAGGAACCCTGGAGAATCTTCAGTCGATGGTGCAGGACTACCTGAATGACTCAACAGAGGTCTATCGTAATGCTGACGCATTGGCGTATTGGTATGGGAAAAAACAATTGTGGCCAGAGATCACCAACCTGGCTATAAATTACTTGTCTTGCCCACTCGCAAGCGTGCCTTCTGAACGTGTTTTCAGTGCTGCTGGTGGCATTGTAACTTGCAAACGGACCCGCCTCTCGCCCAAAAATGTGGAGAGGTTAACAATGATCAAGATTAATCAGCACCTCATACCACCAGATTACAAAGTACCAGAATGCACGCCGGAAGAAGACGAGGAGGACAGCAACTTAGATGAGGGATTTTCTTCTCTGTTAGGTGACACTGACCTACTCCTGCCTGAATTCGCAGAGTATGAGGACGAACTCTTATTCCCTGACCGCGAGGCCTGAAAATGAGCCAATGAATCAATAACTTTCTTTTTCATCCTTATTCACTTTTATTCCTGTGTGTCTGTCTTTCTTTGTTTTGCACAGTTAATATAATTAAAACTTTAATCACCTAATCACAAAAACAAGCCCATCAGCAGAACTGTCTTCACTTATTTGCTTATTGATTTGAAGGTGCCGCAGTCTGCATTCCTCAAGTTCACAAGTTCACAAGAACATGCTCCTCTATCCTCCTCCTCAAGACTCCTATTTCCCTCAAAGCAGAGGGCTGGATTACGCCCAATGAAGAAAGACTCTGCACTTGTGGGGGTGTTCTACTTCTTTGCGGGTGAGTTGGCGGGTCTTGGGGCATTGCTGGGAAGCTCTAATACCGGATAAAAGTGGTTTGGACCAAATCGGAGGTGAATTTATTTTTGCGATTTTGCTGACTTGCTTGCCTTTGAGGTGCTCTTTGGGGGGGTTCTGGGTGTTTGTGGGTGGGTTTCGGGGTTTGGGAGCACTGCTGGGACAGTCTAATTTTGATTGCATTTGCTTTTCAGGAAATCCGTGGTGGAAAACGGGAGTTATGACCTAGCTGCACAGTGCGAAGGCCGATAAATATTGTAAGTATGAGATTTTCCTTTTTTGGCTGTTTGGGGGTGTTGTGCTTTTTTGCGGGTGGGTTGGCGGGTCTTGGGGCATTCCTGGGAAGGTCTAATACCGGATAGGAGTGGTTTGGACAAAATCCATGAGGAAAAAGTTTTTGCTATTTCTGACATTTCGCTCAATGTAGCATTTTCGGGGGCCAGTTTGGGGGGCTTCCTGGTGTTTGTGGGTGGGTTTCGGGGTCTGGGAGGACTGCTGGCTATTGACACCTTTGATTACAAGAGGTTTGAAGCAAATCCATGGTGGCAGAGGGGAGTTAGGGCCTAGCTACAGAGCGGGCGCGGAGTGATTTTGGAAATTGCCATGAAAATGAGTCGACTAAGTGCCCATTTTTGTACTTTTGCTTTTTGGCTGCTTGGGGGTCTTCTACTAGTTTTCGCCTGGGTTGACGGCTCTGGGGCCATTGCTGGGAAGCTCTAATACCGGATGAAAGTGGTTTGGAGCAAATCGGAGGCGAATTTTTTTTGCGATTTTGCTGACTTGCTTGCCTTTGAGGTGCTCTTTGGGGGGGTTCTGGGTGTTTGTGGGTGGGTTTCGGGGTCTGGGAGCACTGCTGGGACAGTCTAATTTTGATTGCATTTGCTTTTCAGGAAATCCGTGGTGGAAAACGGGAGTTATGACCTAGCTGCACAGCGCTTTTGGACCGAAGGCCGATAAATATTGTAAGTATGAGATTTTATTTTTTGGCTGTTTGGGGGTGTTGTGCTGTTTTGCGGGTGAGTTGGCGGGTCTTGGGGCATTCCTGGGAAGGTCTAATACCGGATAGAAGTGGTTTGGACAAATCCATGAGGAAAAAGTTTTTGCTATTTCTGACATTTCGCTCAATGTAGCGTTTTCGGGGGCCTGTTTGGGGGGCTTCCTGGTGTTTGTGGGTGGGTTTCGGTGTCTGAGAACACTGCTGGCTATTGATACATTTGATTGCAAGAGGTTTGAAGCAAATCTATGGTGGCAGAGGGGAGTTAGGGCCTAGCTGCAGAGCGCGCGCGGAGTGATTTTGGAAATTGCCATGAAAAGGGTCGACTAAGTCCTCATTTTTGTGCTTTTGATTTTTGGCTGGTTGGGGGTCTTCTACTAGTTTTCGCCTGGGTTGACGGCTCTGGGGCCGTTGCTGGGAAGCTCTAATACCGGATAAAAGTGGTTTGGACCAAATCGGAAGCAAATTTTTTTTGCCATTTTGCTGACTTACTTGCCTTTGAGGTGCTCTTTGGGGGGTTCCGGGTGTTTGTGGGTGGGTTTTGGGGTCTGGGAGCACTTCTGGGACAGTCTAATTTTGATTGCATTTGCTTTTGAGGAAATCCGTGGTGGAAAACGGGAGTTATGACCTAGCTGCACAGCACGTTTGGACTGAAGGCGATAAATATTGTAAGTATGAGATTTTCCTTTTTGGCTGTTTGGGGGTGTTGTGCTTTTTTGCGGGTGGGTCGCCAGGCAGGCAGTGGAGAGGGTGTATTCTGGTCACCAACATTGATGGACGAAGCGTCAGCTGGAATGGAGGAGTGCCGCTAATAAAAGGAATGGTTTGATGCATGCGACTCACTTACCAAATTCAACAGGACAACTACAACAACATACAGATACAGTATCCATTCTTTGCTAATTATTTTTTAAGTAATGTTATTGCTGTGAACTTCTATGAGTGTGACTCTGCATTTCTTGGATCTCTCTCTGCTTCTAAATTGATCCCTACAGCCATTCTATAGGTTTTACTTCGGCTATTTTTGAAACTTAATTTAATGTAAGAAGTGTTTCTCTGAGTGCAGAGATAGGCAAGTGAAAACGCTGCAGCCCTGTACTGCCGCATTCTGTCATTCACGGTTGTCGAAAATACTACTTACTTTTCAGTAACCATGCATGCAGTAGTGCATGCACTTCCTTTATGTCACTTAAAAGATTTATTGTTAGCTTTGTACCCAAAGATTTCTTTATCTTCAATTATTGTTTGTCCATGCTGTGCTTTTTTTTTCTTCTCTCAACAAAACTTACCCCCAAAAAAACCCATTCCCATCCATTTTCCAAACCCTAACCCTCTTCCCTCGGGCTGTGTGGTTTTGATTGATGTGTGACTAAATCACAGCAATAATTCCACACACTTGCTGGGGAGGATAAGGTCATAGCAACAGGCTGGTGAAGGAATCCTAGGATATATTCTAGACTTACTCAGCTTCAGTACTATTTCTTGTAGGAGTAGCCAATGTCAAAGAAATTCTACGCAAGTACTAGTTATACTTTCAATACTTTACGATTTGTTAGGCTACATTGTGGCACTATTCTAGTGTACTGTCACCTGCTATATTCTCTATCGTACCGTTGTAATGCTCCAGTAAGGACAAAGCAGGTTTCATTTTCTTTTTTTCCATAGACATGCAACTGCCACTGTGTCACACCACTAGTACCACCGCAATGAGGACATTTCATCTGCCCAGGATTGCCAACCTTAATCGCCATTTCCCATGGAGCCAGCCCTGGGCCTAGCCCTACTTTCAAACACAAATTACAGGTAAGATAAGCGTTTGGTGGGAGGTAGTATAATGGAGTATTAGGAGAGACGAGAGATTGACGGTAGTACTACTAAAGTCCTAGGACTCTTGAATTCACTTACTCTGTGAGAGGTACTTAGTGTTGAAAACATTTAGCCATTTACACTTAAAGGAAGAAAATGACACAGACTTAAGATTCAGGAAAACAAACTTACTGTTAAACCCCCACCCACCAGACTCAAAAGCAGTAAAAAACAGGTATGGTCAGATAAAGTTTCAAAAAGTATATTTTTGTAGCCCTAACAAAATAATCTCCCGCAAGACCCTCCCTAACCCTAACGATTGTCCTTCAAAAGTCTCAAAAACAACCCAACTCCCAATTCCCACCCCCCAAAAGTCTCTAAAAAAGGGTCAAGGGACACTACGGCAGGGTGCTGTTGACTTTAGCGGCCAGGGCATCATACTCCTTGCGGAGGGTGGCATGGTCGAAGCGGAGGCCCTCCACCAAGTTCTTAGAGGTTAGGACCTCCTGCTCCAGGTAGGACACTCTGAGGCATAAGCGGTGCTGGCGTGCCTCTTGCCCCTGGGGGGAGCTGATGTACAACATGACAGAAAGAAAGACCAGAAAACATGGATAATATTTGTCAACCAAATCAAACATTTCAAAAGAACAATAACAAAATATTTTGGCGAAATAGCAAATAGACAACTATTCCACAGGATATATTGACCGATCTCATGTGGTCTACTACGTTATTAGTATTGCTTGATTTGCGGACCGTCGACTTGGAAAGTTCTGATGTAACTCACTAAACAAACTACTCAAAAGGTTCGCCTAGGACTGGCAGGCAGCAGTCCGCAGCACGCGAAGTGACAGACAAAGTCCATCGTGATTGCAGATCACTAGTTTCCTACTACTACATTAACCAGTCATTAAAATACTCAAACTATCAATCCACCACCACAATTTCTTCTTATCGCCATGTGTACAAGGGAAGGACTGGACTTGAGTCTGTAGGGGCTGATTTAGAAGCCCCTTGCGGCTCTTTTGCTCCATTGTTACGTGACTTTTGTGACACAGCGGCAGAACAAAAGAGGCGCCATGGTGCGGCGTATATTAACAACGTGACGCATATGGGAGATGCATCACGTTGTAAAGCCCTGCGCCATCAGGGGGCGTTCCGGCGCAAGGGAGGGCATTCCTGCGCAGGAACGCATCCTAAAAGTGGCTGAGGGAAATCTATAAGATTTCAATCAGTCACTTTGAGGACAATGATGCGTGACTCAAACCCTGCACCTGCTTGAGGCAGACGTACGGCTTGACGCAGCATTGGGGAGATAGGGCACCCCAGAGCATTGATGGAGCTGCGCCATCGTTGCGACGCAACTCCAGCAATGTGCCCCTTTACGGCACAGATGCGTAACGCGTTGGTGACGTTTTGGGCCCATGGTGCGCCGCATTGTAAATACGGCGCACCATGATTGGTGGTGACGTGGCGCACAATTACTGGCGCATCCCTGCTACTTTGCAGGGATGCGCCGGTAATTAAAAATCTGACCCTTAGGGCTCCATTAGGATGTCGGGCAGATCGCCACAGCCATGGTGGCGGTGGCGATCCGCCCGACAGAAATGCCATCCTAATGGGGCCCTTAGTGTCTAGCATTACGCAGTTCTTTAAACTACACTCATACATAATATCACAGGCCAATGAAATGAACACAAAATCGAAAACAAATAAGCATAGTAGCAACGCTACTGAGAAGGAGAGCAGTGCACCTGAAATGCACAGAATATTTTGAAATATAATTTACCTACAATGTAATCAGCAGCATTAATGCTCTTGGTAAAAAACAAAAATTTGCAATATAATAACACACAGAGCAGGAGAAAACAGAGTAGTAAAGAAATAGCTACTACTACTCACCAAGCCCGGGGATCTCAAGGCCAAGCAGGTCGAGCAGATCGCGTTCCCTGTCCAGGAGATCCGTCCAATGGTGGGTAGCCTGGTTATAGGTGCGCCGGACCCGAGAGTGTTGGAACATCCGGCACACCTTCTCCCACCGCTTCCGGCGCTCCTGGATCCCGTACCCGCCAGAGATCTTGCCGCCTGCCATGATGGCCCTGGGGAGGCGGCGCTGAACATAAAAAACGAGTGCGGCCACCTCCTCCGCTCTGAAGATCTCCCGGGGTGCGACCTGCTCCCCCCTCAAACGCCCGCACGGGAGCCGGGCACGGGGTGCGGGACCCTTCCCCTTCCCGGGATGCTTCCCGGCTCCCTTTACCATGGTCTGGGCAGAAAGAAAGCTAAATAATAAAGAAGAAATAGAATAGGGAAGAAGAAAAGAAAAGAGTTTAAAAAAGTAGTTTAAAATTAACCAAAAGTAGCAGAAAACACAAAAATATAGAGCTAGAAAAATAGAGGGATATATAATAATTAAAATAGATTAAAAAAACTTCAAACAAGCAAAGGATGGCAGAGATTCAGAGAGGATACAAAAAGCATGCCCAGAACAATAGCAATGAATGAGAAACAAGATGGCCGCGCCCGTTCACGACTGCGTGGGTAAGTTCGCCCGAGATTTTCCTCGCGATCACATGTGAAATTGTACTAGCGAGCCGCACACTTTGCGAGATTACACATATCGCGGCCGGAAACGGAAATACGTCATGCAAACAAGATGGCCGCGCCCGTGAACAACTGTGAAGGTAACTTCGCGCCGTTGCGCTACAAGCGGCTCGCTAAAACGCACAAAACCTTGCGAACTAACACGCCGCAAAAAAACAAATCGCATATTCGCACGAATTCGCGGCTTCCGAATTCGATCTCGCGCAAGTTCGCGCCCCGTGAAATTGCAGAAAAACGAGTTTTGCAAAACTGAAAGCACTCAGCAGGTGCAAAAGTTCAAACTCATCATTAGTAACCATTCCCTGTAGTGCTTCCTGACTGGGGCCCCTCCAGAGTTCAGTTGCTAGTTGCAACAATTCTATGACCCTGCTCTGACCCTCACAGCAGGCTCATAGAATAGCTACAAGTAGGCCACAAAGGTCCTGGAGAAAAAAAATTGCACTGCAACAGAAAGCAAATTACAGATAAGGAAGCAGGTGCCAAACTGGAATTTTAAAACAGTGACACATTAATAAATCAACCCCAAATTAATTCATGCCAATTGAAGCAGGGCAGGTGTGCTTGCTTTCCCCCCCATAATCTACAGTGATGATGAACCAGAGGGTGGCATTGATGTACCAGAGGGTGGCATGGGTGAAACAGAGGGTGGCAGTGCTGAAACAGAGGGTGCTGTGAACCTGTGATGATGAACCAGACGTAGAAACAACATAGTCGCGACCGTTGCGAGCCGACAAGTAAGTTCGCAATTGCGAACTGGTACAAAACCCTCGCGAACTGGCAGAAACCCTTGCGAACACAAAAAATAATAATCCGCAAATTCGCGAGAATTCACGGATTTTGCGGATTGCGAGTTCGCAAATACGCAAATTCGCGAACGCCAGATTCGCAAAATTCGCCCTTGCTTATTAATATCATTACAATTTAGTCCTCAATCATTACAGTATTATAATATAAAAGTGAACATGATACAGTTATGTAAGCAATGTGCTACAGTATATTCTTAAGAACTCTGTTTCCATTATGTAATTACCAAACAATATATAGGCCTAAAAATTGCATAGTAATAAAATCCACCATAATATACGGAAAAGAGAATAAGAAGGTCATTTCCATGGATCACTGAAACAATATCGACGTCAAGAATATCGAGTTACAAAAATATCGAGGTAAAAATATAGAATAACAAAATATCGACCTCCTATTTCCAAACAGGTAAGTACAAAAATATCGAATCAAAAATATCGATGTAAAAAATATATTTAGTCAAAATATCGAATTTTTTAAAATACTTTAAATTAATTAAAAATTAATAACATAATAAATATAATTAACTTAAACATAATTAAAATACCTAAATAACCTTAAAATTAATAAATAATTAATGTAAGTAAAAAAATACAAATTGAAATACAAATATATATATATAAACGTAATATTAATACAACATTTACAGTATTTTTACCGTAGGATAGCGGAAAGTATAACATTTACTATTACCACTCTAGTGAGTGCAACAGTAGGGAAAGCATTGGATAGGGTAGGGTTAAAAATTACTATTCCCACTCCAAAGAGTGAAACAGTAGGGAAAGTGTTGGATAGCATAGGGGTAAAAATTACAATTCCCACTCCAGAGAGTGCAACAGTAGAGAAAGCGTTAGATAGCGTAGGGGTAAAAATTCCTATTCCTATTCCAGAGAGTGCAACAGTAGGGAAAACGTTGGACAGAGTAGGGGCAAAAATTACTATTCCCACTCCAGAAAGTGCAACAGTAGGGAAAGCGTTGGATAGCGGGAGGGTTAAAATTAGTATTCCCACTCCAGAGAGTGCAACAGTAGGGAAAGTGTTGGATAGGTAGGGGTAAAAATTACTATTCCCACTCCAGTGAGTGCAACAGTAGGGAAAACATTGGATAGAGTAGGGATAAAAATTACTATTCCCACTCCAGAAAGTGCAACAATAGGGAAAGCGTTGGATAGCGGGATGGTTAAAATTACTGTTCCCACTCCAGAGAGTGCAACAGTAGGGAAAGTGTTGGATAGGTAGGGGTAAAAATTACTATTCCCACTCCAGTGAGTGCAACAGTAGGAAAAGCGTTGGATAGCGTAGGGCTAATAATTACTATTCCCACTCCAAAGAGTACAACAGTACGGAAAGTGTTGGATAGAGTAGGGGTAAAAATTGCAATTCCTACTCCAGAGAGTGCAACAGTAGAGAAAGCGTTGGATAGCGTAGGAATAAGAATAACTATTCCAACTCCAGAGAGTGCAACAGTAGGGAAAACGTTGGATAGCGGCAGGGTAAAATGTACTATTCACACTCAAAAGAGTGCAACAGTAGGGAAAGCATTGGGATAGCCTAGGGGTAAAAATTACTATTCCCACTCCAGAGAATGCAACTGTAGGGAAAGCGTTGGATAGCGTAGGGGTAAAAATTACTATTCCCACTCCAGTGAGTGCAACAGTAGGGAGAGCGTTGGATAGCGTAGGGGTAAAAATTACTATTCCAACTCAAGGGAGTGCAACAGTAGGGGAAGCGTTAGATAGCGTAGGGGTAAAAATTACTAATCCCACTCCAGAGAGTGCAACAGTAGAGAGAGCGTTGGATATCGTAGTGGTAAAAATTACTATTCCAACTCCAGAGAGTGCAACAGTAGGGAAAACATTGGATAGCGCTAGGGTAAAATGTACTATTCCCACTCCAAAGAGTGCAACAGTAGGGAAAGCATTGGATAGCCTAGGGGTAAAAATTACTATTCCCACTCCAGAGAATGCAATAGTAGGGAAAGCATTGGATAGCGTAGGGGTAAAAATTACTATTCCCACTCCAGTGAGTGCAACAGTAGGGAAAGCGTTGGATAGCAGGAGAGTTAAAATTACTATTCCTACTCCAAAGAGTGCAACAGTAGGGAAAGCATTGGATAGCCTAGGGGTAAAAATTACTATTCCCACTCCAGAGAATGCAATAGTAGGGAAAGCGTTGGATAGCGTAGGGGTAAAAATTACTATTCCCACTCCAGAGAGTGCAACAGTAGGGAAAGCATTGGATAGCAGGAGAGTTAAAATTACTATTCCTACTCCAAAGAGTGCAACAGTAGGGAAAGCGTTGGATAGCGTAGGGGTAAAAATTACTATTCCCACTCCAGAAAGTGCAACAGTAGGGAAAGCTTTGGATAGCGGGAGGGTTAACATTTTTATACCAACTCCAGAGAGTTCAACAGTAAGGAAAGTGTTGGATAGCGTAGGGGTAAAAATTACTATTCCCCCTCCAAAGAGTGCAACAGTAGGGAAAGTGTTGGATAGCGTAGGAGTAAAAATTACTATTCCCACTCCAGTGAGTGCTTCAGTAGAGAAATCGTTGGATAGCGGGAGTGTAAAAATTACTATTTCCACTCCAGAGAGTGCAACAGTAGGGAAAGCATTGGATAGCGGGAGAATTACAATTACTATTCCCACTTCAGAGAGTGCAACAGTAGGGAAAGTGTTGGAAAATGTAGGAGTAAAAAATTACTATTCCCACTCCAGTGAGTGCAACAGTAGGGAAAGCGTTGGATAGCGTAGGGGTCACAATTACAATTCCCACTCCAGAGAGTGCAACAGTCGGGAAAGCGTTGGATAGTGGGAGAGTTAAAAATTACTATTCCCACTCCAAAGAGTGCAACAGTAGGGAAAGCGTTGGATAGCGGGAGCGTTAAAATTCCTATTCCCACTCCAGAGAGTGCAACAGTAGGGAAAATGTTGGATAGCGTAGAGGTAATAATTACTATTCCCACTCCAAAGAGTGCAACAGTAGGGAAAGTGTGGGAAAGCGTAGGAGTAAAAATTACTATTCCCATTCCAGTGAGTGCAACAGTAGAGAAAGCGTTGAATAGCGGGAGTGTAAAAATTACTATTCCCACTCCAGAGAGTGCAACAGTAGGGAAAGCGTTGGATAGCGGGAGAATTAAAATTACTATTCCCACTCCAGAAAGTGCAAAAGTAGGGGAAGTGTTGGAAAGCGTTGGAGTAAAAATTACTACTCCCACTCCAGTGAGTGCAACAGTAGAGGAAGCCTTGGATAGCATAGGGGTAAAATTACTATTCCCACTCCAGAGAGTGCAACAGTAGGAAAAGCGTTGGATAGCGGAAGAGTTAAAATTACTATTCCCACTCCAAAGAAATGAAAATGAAATGAAATGAAATGAAAATGTGACTTATAGAGCGCTGCAGCTGCCCTGAGGCGTCCAGGCGCTGAAACAGAAGAAGCCCTCATGAGGTTACTTTATTAGGCATTAAACAGTAGAGTTTTTAGCTGTTTACGAAAGGTAGTCAGGTTGGGGTTGTTCCTTAGCTGCAGAGGGAGGGAGTTCCAGAGTTTGGAAACATTGTACGAAAAGGAGCGTCCTCCTGCTCTGGCTCTGCGGATCCTGGGGATCTCGGCCATGAATGCTGTTGAAGAGCGGAGGGTTTTGTTGGGCCTGTAGGGAGAGATCAGGGAGCGGTTGATGTCTGGGCCCGTTTCCCAAAATGTCTGGTGGGAGATACAGAGCGATTTGAATTTTACTCTGTCCCTGACAGGTAACCAGTGCAGGGTCTTTAGGCCGGTTTTTACTGAGGTCCTCCGGGGGATTCCCAGCATCGCTCTGGCAGCACAGTTCTGGGTGCGTTGGAGCTTCTGTAGGGTGTAGTCTGGGGCTCCCAAGTAGAGGGCGTTATTGAAGTCCAAACGGGATTGGATGAGGCCCTGAATGATTGTCTGTTTGTCCTCGAAGCAGAGGAGGGGAAGGACTTTCTTGATCACCCTAAGGAGGCCAAAACAGGTGGCTGAAATCTTGGTGGCCTGTGTGTTAAGGCTCAGAGACTTATCGAGCCAGGCGCCTAAGCTTTTGATGTTGTCTCTGGGGGGTGGGGCCACTCCCATGCTTGATGGCCAGATCAGTTCTATGGAGGCGGGGGAGGCTGGGCCCAGGATCATTAGCTCAGTTTTATCGTCGTTTAACTTTAGGCATGAGCTCATCATCCACCTCTTTACGTCCTCCAGACAGGCCGCTAGGTCTGGTGGCGACTGGAGGCCGCTCTTCTGTGCAAGGGAGACCACCAGCTGGGTGTCGTCCGCATAGGAGATGATCTTGACACCATGCGGACGAACAACCTCAGCCAGTGGCCTCATGTATGCATTGAAGAGCGTAGGGCTTAGGGAAGAGCCCTGGGGGACTCCGCATCCCAGAGGACGAGTGGATGAGCGAGATGTGCCGTCGAAGACCTGAAAGGTTCTGTCAGATAAGAAGGAATTGAACCACGTCAGGGCATCTCCGGTCACTCCTAAGTCAGCCAGGCGGGTTAGCAAGATTTTGTGGTGTACCGTGTCAAATGCGGCACTTAGATCGAGGAGGATCACTGCCGCCGATCCTCCTCGATCCAGAAGCCGTCTTGCCTCCTCAGTCACAGCCAGTAAAGCTGTCTCTGTCCCATGTTTGGTACGAAACCCTGTTTGGGAAGAGTCGAGGAGATGGTTTTCCTCGAAAAACGTTGTCAGAGTGGTATTGACATGTTTCTCCAGAATTTTCGACGCCCAAGGGAGTAACGAAATTGGGCGATAATTACTGGGATTGGCCGGGTCAAGGGAGGGTTTTTTCAGTAAAGCCCGTACCATAGCATGCTTCCATGTTGAGGGAACCGTCCCACTGATTATAGAGGAGTTCATGAGATCCAGGAGCGAGGGGAAAATAGCAGTGCTGGCAAGGTTTAGTGAGCCTGGGGGAGCAGGGTCGCACGGGGAACCGGATTTTATTTGTTGTGCCAGTTTCTCAACGGTTTCCGGTGATATCAGGGGAAAAGATTCCAACCGCTTGGTCGGGTTTGATATCAAGTGCAGGTTTTGGCCAGGAGAGTCAGTGGACGGTTTAGGAAAGGAGAGATAGATTTTGTTAATTTTTTGGAAGAAGAATTCCACCAGATCATTGCACTTGGTCGGTGAGTTGTTGTTGTCTGTGACCGGGGGCGGGGGTTTGATCAAGGAGTTAACTATGTGGTAGATTTCTTTGGGTTTAGATTTCGCCGTAGTTATTTTAAGGTTGTAGAAGGCAGCTTGCGAGGATTTAATGGCCAGTTTATAAGTCCTGATCATTTCCCTATAGGTGGCTTTATCTTCGGGCTTGTATGATGTGCGCCACTTTCTCTCCTGTTTTTTACAGAGACGTTTATGGTTCCTGAGCTCTTCTGTGTACCAGGGAGCTGTTTTGCTGTGTCTCTTGGATTTTGATGCGTGTTCTGGGAGGACCAAATCCAAAGAGGTGGTTATCCATTCCTCGTATTTTTTGTTGTTAAAGGTTGGATCTTGGGAGAGGGAGGGTCTCGTGGTACATAGAGCTTGTACCCAGTTGTCAATGGGGAGTTTAGACCAGTTACGAGTTTTCCTTGTGGAAAATAAGGAAGGGGGTGGTTTACTCGTGGTCCAATTGAAAGCTATTAAAAAGTGATCTGTCCAGGGAAGTCTGGTTATGCTGCCCACTTTAAGCTGGTCACAGTTGCTGAAAATTGGATCTAGCAGGTGCCCCTTTTCGTGTGTGGCAGACGGAACTCGTTGCTCGAGTTGACATGCGGCCAAACTTGACTGGGTCTCTTGTGCCGAGAGGTCTAGTGGATTGTCAAAATGAATGTTGAAATCTCCGAGTAGGGTGAAGTTGGAGGGAGAGACAACCGACTGGGAGGTCACCGAGAGTAGGGATGTATTGAATTGTCCTATGGGACCGGGAGTGCGGTAGATGAGAATACCGGTGAAGCAGGCATTGGGGGAGAAGTCGATAGAAAAAGAGAGGTTTTCACAATCCTCAATATCTTCCGTTAAGTAGCGACAGGTATAGCTTTCTTTGTATATGATCGCGAGGCCGCCACCTCTGCCCCGTGGTCGGTCGACCCGCGCTATCTGATATCCTGGGATGATAGCTTGTGCTAGGTCTGGCTGAGAGTCTTGGTTCAGCCATGTCTCGGTCAGGAAAATTGCATCTGGGGAATGTTCCTCTAGTAATAGGGAAATCTCTAGGCAGTGTTTTACAAGGGACCTACAGTTCAGAAGAAACATAGAGTAGTTCTTTAGTTCGACGTTGGATTTGGTGGTTGTAGTGCATAGATCTAAATTGCAGTACTTACAGTGTCGGGGGATCTCCAGGGGGTGTAGGCGAGTGCCGCACTTGGAAGAGATAGGTGGCCGTAACTGGTGTAGGATGCCTGGGCTGTATACCAGTCTGTCACCTCTGGAGGAGCCAGGGGACATTGCCCTTGGGCCTGGCCGGGCGCGGACGAGCGCAGACGAGCTTGCCTTAAGCGCGCCTTCGGCGCGCAAACGGCGCTCTCGCTGCGCTCGTCCGCTGCACTTCCTGGGAACGCACATGATTTAAAGCTGGAGAGGGGAGGGCCAGGGGAAGAGGGCGTGCCCTAAAAAAGGGGCGTGGCCTGCGGGCGAGGCAAAGCGCTCGTAGAAGCGTCCTGCGCCTTAAGCTATCAGCGATAAATCCGCTGTAGAGTGCAGGCTGGTACTGGTGAGTAAAGTATTTTCAAAAACACAGAGTAACACAAGAATAACACAATTTTAAAAATGTCTCCCGGCTATTTTGCCTCAGGAGTGCTGCATCGTAATGGTGGCGCTTGTTCTCAGCGTCCCTTTATGATGTCGAAGTGGGCGTGGCCTAAAAAAGGGGCGTGGCCTGCGGGCGAGGCAAAGCGCTCGTAGAAGCGTCCTGCGCCTTAAGCTATCAGCGATAAATCCGCTGTAGAGTGCAAGCTGGTACTGGTGAGTAAAGTATTTTTAAAAACACAGAGTAACACAAGAATAACACAATTTTAAAAATGTCTCCCGGCTATTTTGCCTCAGGAGTGCTGCATCGTAATGGTGGCGCTTGTTCTCAGCGTCCCTTTATGATGTCGGAGTGGGCGTGGCCTAAAAAAGGGGCGTGGCCTGCGGGCGAGGCAAAGCGCTCGTAGAAGCGTCCTGCGCCTTAAGCTATCAGCGATAAATCCGCTGTAGAGTGCAAGCTGGTACTGGTGAGTAAAGTATTTTTAAAAACACAGAGTAACACAAGAATAACACAATTTTAAAAATGTCTCCCGGCTATTTTGCCTCAGGAGTGCAATAGTAGGGAAAGCGTTGGATAGTGTAGGGGTAAAAATAACTATTCCCACTCCAGAAAGTGCAAGATAGGGAAAGCGTTGGATAGCGGGAGCGTTAAAATTCCTATTCCCACTCCAGTGAGTGCAACAGTGTAGAGAGCGTTGGATAGCGGGAGTGTAAAAAATACTATTCCCACTCCAGAGAGTGCAACAGTAGGGAAAGCGTTGGATAGCGAGAGAATTAAAATTACTATTCCCACTCCAGAGAGTGCAACAGTAGGGAAAGTGTTGGAAAGCGTAGGAGTAAAAATTACTATTCCCACTCCAGTGAGTGCAACAGTAGAGAAAGCCTTGGATAGCGTAGGGGTAAAAATTACTATTCCCACTCCAGAGAGTGCAACAGTAGGAAAAGCGTTGGATAGCGGAAGAGTTAAAATTACTATTCCCACTCCAAAGAGTGCAACAGTAGGGAAAGCGTTGGATAGCGTAGGGGTAAAAGTTACTATTCACACTCCAGTGAGTGCAACAGTAGGGAAAGCGTTGGATAGCGTAGGGGTAAAAATGACTATTCCCACTCCAAAGAGTGCAACAGTAGGGAAAGTGTTGGATAGCGTAGGGGTAAAAATTACAATTTCCACTCCAAAGAGTGCAACAGTAGGGAAAGCATTATATAGCGTAGAGGTAAAAATTACTATTCCCACTCCAGTGAGTGCAACAGTAGGGAAAGCGTTGGATAGCGTAGGGGTAAAAATTACTATTTACACTCCAGAGAGTGCAACAGTAGGGAAAGTAAATACTTCATATATGAATAAAAATAAGTTAAATATTAATCAAAAATACAAATTAAATAAAAGTAATGAACAATTTTACATAATATAATAATTAATCAATTAAAACTAAAAAAATGTATTACAAATATTTACCAATTAATACAAATTATTTACCAATTAACAATTAACTAATTAACAATTTAAAAAGTATTAAAAATTACAACAAAACAAAACCAATAAATAAATACCAATATTTAATTATTTATAATTAAATTACTTCCCACCCTATTCCCCTATAAACCCACAACCCGCTACAGAAAATAAATTAATAAATTTAACATAATTATCAATTAAATTATTAATTAAAATTAATTACAAAATATATTTTAATTAATAACCAATTAAAGATTTAAATATCAATTAATTCAAAATAAATACCAATAAATACATTTAAAAATGTAAATAATTATATTTGAATTACTTCCCACCCTATTCCCCTATAAACCCACAACCCGCTACAGAAAATACATTAATAAAATTAACATAATTATCAATTAATCAATTAATTAAAATAATTACCAATTATATTGTAATTACCAATTAATTATTGATTAACAATTAATTCAAAATAAATACCAATAAATAAATTAACATATTTAATTAGTTATAATTAAATTACTTCCCACCCTATTCCCCTATAAACCCACAACCTGCTACAGAATTATAATACGCAAAAATTAAATACCATAAAATTAATTAATTAAAATACACAGAGTGAACAACGCATAATCAAATGTAACCCAAATAAACAGAACAGGCCATAGTATGCAGTGAAAACAGATGCATTATATGAAAACAGTGACGTATGACAGACCTTTATTTCGTTATATATTTACTCATATAGCGCACACTCCAGCAGTCCTGGTTTCAGAGCACAGTATACCGCGTTGGAATCATTGTTTGAGCAGGGCGGGGCGTGTCACGTCAGCTGTACAGAGATTAGGGGATATGAAAGGAGGATGAGGGAACTGTCTGAACACTCCAGATGAGGGTAGGTAACGCACTCCATGCGATGGGTAAAGTAGTGCAAGGGCACAGAGTAGTGACTGTTCACAGCACATTGACTCCAGACAAGGGGTCAAATTTACAAGCCCCTTGTGTTACTTATGCGCTGTTGTTGCGTCACTTTTGTGATGCAGCGGCAGTGTAGAAGTTGCAGGCCATTTACAACGTGACGCATCTAGGGAGATGCGTCACATTGTAAAGCCCTGCGTTACATTATACCTGCTTCAGGTTTAATGAATGCAGGGTGGGCATGACTTTTATGACGCCACTGCTTCAAAACCTTACGCCTGCAGGCGCAGGGAGTGACGCAGTGTATTGGGTATAGGTCACAACACGCATTGCTGGAGTAGTGTCGTGCTTGCGACACAACTCCAACAATGCGTGACTTTTCCATCAACAGATGAGTCAGAATTTCGGACGCATCTGTCAATCCTTGTGCCATGGTGTGCTGTATTGTAAATATGGTGCATCCATGGTGACGCAAGGGTTTTGAATGGTGGCACAGGGAAAGGGATGCATCACTTTCTTGTAAATCTGCCCACGGGAGTCTTTCAGCAAGACAAGTGCACAAGAGCGATCAACACATTGAACACAGTGAGCTTCTGACTAGAGGTATTAGGATGGAGTCATGGGAGCAGAACAAATATACCATGAGACCGGGTATCAGGAAAACAAGAGAGCATAACACAACGGAGGTGACTACAGAGGGAAGAAGGGAAGATTCAAGGCAGCTACTAGCTGCTCTATGAATGTATTTTTAGTTCTTTGAATATAGCTAAAAGCAGAGAAAGGGCACAATCTATAAAGGTAGGTTGGAGAGGCTGGGTAGAACACACTAAAATCACCACAGTGTTGTTTTTAAATAGCTGTTGGAGTGAGTTGTCCTAATTTCCACCCAGTGAGCACTTCCAGGGATGGATTGCGTAACAGTCTTTCCCACCTTAAATCGTGGTCCTCAACGCTGACATCTGGCACCAGGGTGGGATTGGTAAGGTGGGTACTGAGGCAATGGCCGGTATCAGAGCTGTGGTCGCCGATCTGGCCTGTGTCTGAGCAGTTCCGATGCCGCATGACCCAGTGGGGGTCTGAGCGGCCTTTACGGAGGCAGATGGGCCTCTACTACCACCCTTTTACCAACGGGTGGAGGGGTCATGCTTGCACAAGGAGTCCTGGTCATATTTGCATATTTTTTTATCTCAGTGAAGTTAAGAAAATACACCTCTTTTAGTTAGTGGCATAGACTCTGACCCCTCTGCTTGCAGGTATCGCTCATCTTGAATCCACCTTTGTGTTCCACCCGACTCTTTCACCTTCTTTGCCAGAGGCATCTTCAATGAAGCCCTCCATAGTAGTCTAAGGCGGTTTCCGACGTCATTTTACACCTATGCACCCAGCGTCCCTGGTGTAGGTATCCTGGATCCTGGGATATCCATGGGTGGGGTGACTCTCCAACCTTCCATCTTCCATGGGGTTTCTTCAGGGTCATTCTTCTTTAAACTTGCAAATGGGACTTACCCATTGAATAGTATTGAGCACGCAGTCTTGTTCCCACTATGCATATGGCCTCCGTGGGGTTCCTGGGTACTTACCTGGGATGGTTCCTTGGGTCCCCGGCTCTTCTACATCTTCTGGGTCCAGTCTCGACTTAGGTTGTGGTTTCGTTTCCACTTTATTAGTATATGGTTTGGTCTCCCTCTGGAGACCACTGTGTATTTGTGCTACTTACGTGTTCTATTATCAAAGTATAGTGTGTATTGTGATTTTATCTCCGGTTAGAAGATATTGCAATGTGTTAGTGAATGTTTATAATAAATACACATTTTTATTACTACACTGTGTGGTTCTTTTTCACTTAACCTATACCATAAGATTAAGTACTGGTAAAACAAGCTGCTTTACACTCCTTCTGGACTAAGCCTGAAGGCTGCTCTCCACAGCTACCACTTAGAGAGCTTTCTAAGGTTGTCTAAGGCCACTAAAATCACCATAAGGGTTGCCTGGATTAGTGCAGGGTGCTACACTTATATGAGTGTGCACTATATACTAAGCCAGCCTCCTACAATGGTGAATCACCCGGGAGTGTATCCAGGTGCTGGTGGTGTTGCTGCCTCTGGAGGGTTCCGTTGAACGGCCAGGTCTTTAGTGTCTTCTGGAATTCCAGAAGAGGTGGAGGCCCTGAGGTGCAGAGGGTGGTCGTTCCAGGATTTAGCTGCGAGATAGGAGAAGAAGCAGTCCCCACTGTTGTTTCTGTGGAATTGGGGGTTGTGCATAAGGAACAGGGAGGGGGACCACAGGTGTCTGGACGGCTGGTGGAAGTTCAGGTGGTGGTTGATGTATTCTGGTCCTTGTTTGTGCTGGACTTTGTAGGTGTGGATCAGCGTCTTGAATTGGCATCTCTTCTGCATGAGGAGCCAGTTTAGTTCTTTGAGGTGAGGGGTGATGTGGGTCCATTTGTGGATGTTGAGGATGAGTCTGGGCACAGAGTTCTGTATGCTCTGTAGTTACTTCAGGAGGTGAGCAGAGATTCCTGGGTAGAGTGTGTTGCTGTAGTCCAGGCGGCTAGTGACTAGGGTTGAGTGACGGTGTGCCTGGTGTTCATTGGGAGCTATTTGAAAACTTTCTGAAGCAAGCACAGTGTAAGGAAGCATGCTGAGGTTGCTGTCCAGGATTATTCAGAGGTTTCAAGCATGGTCTGTCGGTGTGGGTTAGGCTCATAGTTCCGAGGGCCAACAGGAGTCAATTCACGGGAAGGCGTTGCTGCCGAAAATTAGCACTTCCGTTTTGTCCTTGTTGAGTTTCAGGCAGCTGTTTTTTATTCAGTTGGTGACACTCATCATACATCTGAGGAAGTTCGATTTCATGGTGGTGGGGTCTTCTGAGAGCGAGATGATGAGTTGGGTTTCGTCTGCGTAGGATATGATGTTTAATCTATGAGCTCTGACAATATTGGCCAAGTGGGTTATGTAGATGATGAGGAGTGTGGGGATGAGGGACAATCCTTGAGGAATGCTCCAGATGATGTCCTTGCGCTCTGAGGTGAACGGTGGCAGACGGAATCTCAGAGTTCTTCCAGTGAGGAAGTAGACAGTCCATTTGAAGGGGTTTCCTTGGACTCCAATGAAATGTAGTCTTTTGATCAAGGTGTGGTGGGATTCAGGGCCAGATCTACCACCCTATTTTGCATGTGCAAATGGGTTTGCCACCCGTTTGCGCATGCAAAATACAGTAGGGCCATGTAGAAACCCTATTTAGCGAGTCACAATGTTTTTGCGACTTGCTAAATAGGATTTGCGACTCCCTATTAGGAAGGAGCATTCAAAGGGCGTCCCTTCCTAATAGTGACTCACTACCCTATGTA
Source organism: Lissotriton vulgaris (assembly GCF_964263255.1). Classification (NCBI taxonomy): domain Eukaryota; kingdom Metazoa; phylum Chordata; class Amphibia; order Caudata; family Salamandridae; genus Lissotriton; species Lissotriton vulgaris. The sequence continues at coordinate 1,756,499,941 of NC_141695.1, read as the reverse complement.
AGAATGTTTTGCAACTGCAATTGCTATCGCAAAACACTTACAATTTACCATCCTCTTCAAGAGGGTGATAACCCATTCGTAAATGGGAAGGGGTTCCCTGGGGACCACAACCCTCCACTAACATTGCTGTGAACATTCCTGTAGGATTTGAAATTCCATTGGCTCCTCCTGAGCGCTTTTCTGGTGAACGCAGGTGGAATTACATTTTACTTGCAGGCCTACTGCGTTTCCAGATACACAATCCAGAATTGCCTTTTTAATATCTTATCTGTCTGGTGACGCGGCCACCTGGGCCGTTCCTTTGGTACGACAAGACAGCCCCTTGATATACAATTGGCGAAGGTTTGTGGAAGAATTTGAGAAGGTGTTTATAGGCGCGCAGTTACTCTGTCAGCTGACCGAGAATTGCTAGATTTAAAGCAGGGAAACAGAGACTTAATTACTTATTTGTCACATTTGAATCGCTTAATAGCTGAAAGCTCATGGCCAGAGGAAAAAAGGGCAGGTTTGTTCTACCAAGGGTTGAAAGATGATCTTAAGGACGTCTTAGCACAGATAGATCCTCAATCTACTATGTGTCCTGAATTAATAAACCTAACTTTACAATTGGATTATAGATTGGCGGAAAGGAAACATGAAAAGAAAAGACCAGATAGATCAGTTTGGCGCCCAGAAAGGTCCAGGGTACTATCTAATGTCTCAGACTCAGCTGGAGAACCCATATAAATCGGTACTCTCCAACAGCCATCATCCAAAGATGAAAAAGATACTTGTCATAAGAATGGGCAATGTTTGTACTGTGGCCGGAAGGGGCATTTCGTTAGAGAATGTCCTATAAAGCCTACAGGAAAAAAATCCCATTGCAAAAACAGCTGTGGCTTCAACCGATAAGTCAACGGAAAACTGATTTGCCCAAGATGTTTGGAAGGGGATCTCTTGGGTACTCCTGCCTTCCCTTCAATAAATTCTTGTGTCACAAATGACAAAGCTCGTTTCCATTTAGCAGTTCAGATTGTGATTAATACAACAGTTCATCAGTTGGAGGTACTAGTTGATTAAGGGGCAACAGGTAATTTTGTTGATTTAGAAATGGCTCAAAGGTTACGTATAGAATGTGTAAACAAGGAAACACCTGAAATAGTTCAAGCCGTGAATGGAAAAATGCTGTCTGGAGGTCCAGTGACTATGCAAACTACAAACGTTTGTATGTTTTGTACTGATGCTAAGGAACAAAAACATTCTGAAGAATTACAGTTTGATGTCATCCAAGCTCCACAATATGGTTTCATTTTAGAAATGCCTTGGTTATGTTTACATAATCTTCTGATTGATTGGCAAAGAAGAGAACTTCATTTTCTATCCATCCATTGTCAAAAACATTGTCTATCGACACTGAATGATATCGACAAAACAGTGCAGGGACATATAGCCACAGCAGAAGAAAAATACATCACCTTGCCTATACAATACACACCATTCCGTGATGTGTTCAGTGATTACAAAGCTGCCATTCTTCCACCACATAGGCCATATGACTGGCTAGATGAGGCATCCGCCCCGGAGATTCTGGAAGCCCTTCCTCACACATACCCCTTTTTGAGAATTGAAAGGGGGGCCCAGCGAGGGGGTGGATTGGCGCTAGTGTATAAACTGGAACTAACCTGCACCCTAGAATCAGTGAATATCACTAATAGTGAAGCAGGTTTCTTCTCTATTAAAGTGTTCCCCAATTACACCATAAACGGCTATCCTATTTACCACCCTCCAGGGACGTCCACTCGATTCATAGACAGCTTGTTAAAGGTGGTAACCCAACCTGCACTATGATATAACAGAGCCCTAATTTTAGGTGACTTGAACTTACATTTCGTGGATGTAAGTTGCAAAGTGGCTCAAAGGGTCATTGCCTCCTTGAAGTCTTTGATGTTTAACCTTCTATCACTGACACCCACACATCAAACGGGCCATCTCCTTGACCCTATATTTGCCAACTGGGATGAAGTGACGGCTCAGTATCCCATCAGGGTTCCATGGTCTGACCACTGCCTTGTACCGTTCTCCGTTTTAAGTAGAACTACAGGGATAATATCGCAGAAACCCTCATTTCCCAAACGTAGGAATTGGAAGAAATGTTGCCAAGAAACATTTGAGCTTGCCTTGCAGCAGGCCTATCCTCCATTAAGAGGGACCCTTAATGAGGCTTGAAAAGTTTATGAAGATTGGTTGACCACAGCACTAGATAGAGTGGCACCATGGACGAACAGGGCCCCAGCACGGCGCTCTAAATCTGCTCCATGGTTTAATGAGGAATTAAAAGCAGCCAAATTCGCATGTAAAGATCTAGAACGCACATGGCGTAAAGATTACGATACTCTCCATAAGCTGCAATATAAGAAAAGTATGAGGAAGTATCACAAACTGATAAGGAAAGTAAGAAGAGAATTCTTAAGGGAGAGAATTGAGTCAGCCGAGAACTCTTCCAAGGAATTATTCTTAATATACAAGGAGCTGACGGTGCCCAATAGGACGGCCGAAGACATTTTTTCCAAAGAGATCTGTGAGTCTATTGCGGACCACTTCGTAAAGAAGGTGGAGAAGATATATGTATCTTTCCCGACAGGAGCCAGGGGCTGGTAAGGTTATATCAGACCCTGACGGTAGTATGAGGACTACAGTGGTCAAACACTTGAATTGTTATGAGGTACCTCCGAGATAGGAATTTCTGAGAATTGCGCTCAGTATTCAATAAGGATCTCCCACGGATGCTGCTTTGCCTAAGATTTTAGGAACCAGCTGAAATTTCTGATTAATCACATAGGTCATATGGCCACTCTCTCCTTCCAGGAAAGCTATGTGCCTGATGACTGGAAAAGGGCTCAGGTAATCCCTATAAAAAAGAAAACTAATTTAAATATATTGCAATTGGAGAATCTCCGGCCTATTTCACTCCTTCCTTTCTGTATGAAAGTAGTGGAAAAAATAGTCAATAACCGGCTAATGAAATTCATGGAAGAAGGTCGACTTCTCCACTCTTCCCAATCTGGCTTTAGGGTGTGCCACTCAACGAAAACTGCCTTGCTCTTCTCTACGGAGATCCTCCGTCAAAAAGTGGATGAGGCAGAGACAGCTGCCTTAGTATTATTAGACCTGAGCGCGGCCTTCGATACTGTTGCGCACTCCGTGCTATTAGCTCGTCTTAATGAGGTCGGAGTGGAGGGACAGGCCTACAATTGGCTATGTTCATTCCTGGTAGACAGGGGCTTCCAAGTTCATTACCCTCCATTCAAACCAACACCGTGGTGTTTAAAGCAGGGGGTTCCACAGGGCTCTATTTTGAGCCCTACATGGTTCAATCTCTATATGGAGCCCCTTGCGAGGATTGTGGAATCACAGGGTGTGGAAATTGTATCCTATGAAGACGATACACAATTGGTGATCACTTTATCGCAAAGCCCCACTGAGGCGGCAGCCAATTTATCCGCCTGTCTAACTGCCTTAGCTGGCTGGATGAATAATAATTGCCTCCGCCTTAACGGAAATAAAACCAAGTTGTTAGTGATCGGCAAAAGGCCATCTATCTGGTCGTTGGCTTGGTGGCCCCCGGAACTATGCCCAAACCCACCCCTTCTGACCTTGTGAAGAACTTAGGTGTTCACCTAGATACTCATCTTTCGTTTGAACAACACATTGGAAATATGTCAGGCAAATTTTATGGCATTCTGAAAGCCCTTCGAAAAGACTTAGATCTTCTCCCCATTAAAGCAAGGAAATCCTTGATACACGCCTTAGTCACCCGGACTATGGGAATTCTTTGCTTATTGGTCTTAACAAAAAAGGGATTCACCAACTCCAATGTGTTCAAAATGCAGCTGCCAGACTCGTTCTTAATTTGCCCAGAAAAACATCAGGGAAATGAGCTTTGGCGACTCTTCACTGGCTCCCTATACGGGAACACATCTTGTTTAAAACCATGTGTATAGCCCACCACATTGCACAGGGCAAAGCCCCTGTATATCTTCAAAATTTGCTGACCATCTACCGTCCTAAACGCATTCTGAGGTCTCTTGGAAGTATGCAATTCCATGTCCCTCGCATTCACAAAGCGCGCATGGGAGGTCGCTCTTTTAGATATTTAGCTTGCAAACAGTGGAATACATTGCCTATTGAACTCCGGATGGAGCCCTCGGAAACAAGGTTCCGCCTGAAACTTAAAACTCAAGTTTTTCCGAGGAATTAAACTCTGGAGGTATGTTATTCTCACTTCCACCTGTTGCTGATTGCTTGAATTTCTGCTTTACTTTAGGACTGTGCCCACAGCGCTCGGACACACTGAATATAGTGTAACCATGTGCTCTATAAATGTTTTTATTATTATTATTATTATAAAATATATCTTATACATGGCTCTTGTGTACCAAATTGTAGAATCTACGCTTTATCTGAACACGAAAACCAGCATTTGCGGCAATATCTTGATCAGTATCTGGAAAGCCGGGACCGGGTCTGGTGGCTCAGTGGACTAATGCGTCCATTGCAGGGACCTGTGCTCGACCTCATGGTCACAGGTTCAAATCCCGGTAGGTCCACTCAGCCTTTCATCCATCTGAGGTCGATAAAATGATTACCATTGAGTTGGGTAACAATGAACATCTGTTATTCAGTGCCAAGAGACCTCTGGGTGAACGTGCTCTTTACAAATACACATGTTATGTTATGTTATGTTAAAGCGGTTTTATACGTCCATCTCGGTCTCCAGCAGCTTCTCCACTCTTCCTCATTCCAAAGGCCAACAGCGAATTGAGAATGTGTATTGACTATAGAGCATTAAATAGGATCACAACTAAAAACAAGTATCCCCTTCCGTTGATTCCTGTCCTTTTGGATCAAGTAAAGACAGCAGTGATTTATACTAAACTGGATTTAAGGGGAGTGTATCACTTGGTTCGCATCAGAATATTTTGATCTATTCAGAAACATAGATGTCCATGAAAGTCACATTAAAAAGGTTTTAACAGCTCTGCAAAAGAATCATTTATACTGTAAATTGTCAAAGTGTGATTTTCATGTTACACAAGTACAGTTTTTAGGAGTGATTTTGACACCATCTGGAATGAAAATGTCTGAGAGGAAAATTCAAGTTGTTGCAGGCTGACCAATTCCAAATTTCATCAGAGATGTGCAATGCTTTGTAGGTTTTGCAAATTTCTATCGACAATTCATCGATCATTTTTCAACTTTAATAGCCCCATCACACGACTTTTGCAGAAAAATGTAAAGTTTAAATGGTCTTCAGAAGCTAATAGTGCTTTTCAAACCTTAAAGAAAGCCTTTACTGATGCCCCAATTTTGAAACATCCAGACTTACAGGAACCATTCATAGTGGACGCAGATGCCTCAGATGTTGCCATTGGTGCTATTCTTTCACAAAGACATTTAAATACAGGACAGTTACACCCAATGGCATATATGTCCAGAAAGTTGAACTCTGCCGAACCTAAAGATACCCAGGATTTTTGGATTCCCCTGGAGGCTCTGAGAAAATAGCCATAATATTGCTACATGTTGAGTTTTGGGGAAAAATAGGAAAAAGTGCTTCGGATAAAAGTGTGTTTTTTTCATTAAAATGGCATCAATGAATGGGTTGACGTGCTAAAGTCACCATCTCCCCAGCTTTCAGGAACATGCAGCTGAATCAAAAAACGTAAAGGAGCAGGAGCATTTCTGAAGTACGTGACAGCTCCATAATGGGCCTCCCAATTTGCTCACTCTTGGCCCTTGGTAAAATGAAGTGGGTTTCTGTGCCATGTGGTAGCAATTATGATAAAAACATTCAAACATCCTCTTCATTGGCACTTTTAGACCTCTCAGTTAGTGCTATTCGGGTGCAATAGCATTAGAGGGAGGGTTAGCATAATATTGCATAAAGAGATGTGTGCCCATTGGGTTCACTCTTTGTCGGCAGTCCTAATTGGTAGTAAGTGCCTGCTGGAATGTGAGCTAGGCATGATAATACACACTTTCAACTGTTTAGCCAGCAGCTGGGTTAATAGTAAAATGTCTTTGTTATTTGCTTGGCTGATGACCTCACTGTGCATACTGCCTGCTAGTTAACCAGCCAGCAAGTGAATACTGAAGTTTCTTTGCTATTTGAACAGATGCTGGCCAAACAGCACATAATTCCTGCTATGGAGTAAATGGATGGGTAATCAAAGAAGTGTCTTTGCAATTTACAAGGCTGGCATCTAACTAGTACATAATGTCAGCTATTTAGTCTGCAGCCAGGAAAATATTGATATTTATTTGCTATTTACATGGCAACTAGCTAAATTAATTAAAGTAATTAAAGTAATTAATTTCTGGTATATTAACAGCAGCGCAGTAAATAAACAAGTTTTATTGCTATTTATATGACCACTGGGCAAATTGCTTATAATCACTGCTATTTTGACAGCAGGCAGGTAAAGAGTGATGTTTTCTGGGAGTTTGCACAGTCAGTGGATAAATAGTGCACAATGTTTGCTAGTTCCCATTGGCCAGGTGATTAGTGAAGTTTCTTTGCTATTTGCTTCACCACTTGCCAAAACCCACATAACCTCTGGCATCTAGCCACTGGCCAGGTGAATAATAAAGTTTCAGGGCTAGTTGCATGACTGGCAGCCAAAGCATACATAATCTCTGCCCTTTAGATAGTGGCCCAGTACATATTGAAATTTTCAGTGCTATTTGCACGGCAGCCAGGCAAACAGGGCACAATCTCTACTATTTAACCTCAACCGGATAAGTAGTGAAACTTTTCTGCTACTTTCCTAGCTACTTGCCAAGCAGTGCAGAATCTCTGCTATTTAGGCAGCCAGCGACAGGCGAATGGTGAAGTTTCTCAGCTTCATGCATGGCCGCTGATTTAGCCATAGGCGAAGTACATAGAAGGAAAATGGGCTACTTACCCTGTGCCTGGTTAAATAGCACTATCAGATGAATTTGTTTTCTGGGCCCACTGCAGGCCCCTACTTACATGAGCTTCAAAGCTTCCTTTCTGGTTAAACCCAAACCTAACTAATTTGTGGATGTGCTTAATTTTCCTATATAATTTTTGGAAATGTTATGCTTCTCGTGTAATGATTATTTTCTACATTGGTGGCTAAAAGAGTCACTTGCATTCTGCACTTGTATAATATTGATGCTGGGAAACCGAATAACACAATACGGAAACTTTTGTGCTCCATAAAAAAACCTAATAGATACATTGGGGCTCATTTCCGAGCCCTGTATGACACCGGAGCATCACTTTTATTGATGCTCAGGAGGCACACACTGATGAGCCATATCTACAAGGTCACGTAAAGCCACCCTGATTGGCTTTTCATTGCCTCATAGATATGGTGTGAGGCAACGCAGCGCATGTCACTGCGTTGCCTCACACTGCGATATGGAGGCATGCCATGGGTGTTACGGATACTGTTCCCATGTAGCACCCATGGTATTTGACACATTTCCAGATTTACAACATTCTAAAGACATGGGAATGCATCAATAGCCTACGCCTTAACAGGAGTTTTGCATTGATTGTTTTTGGAAGGAAGGTGTCCCTTCCTGCAAAAAAACAACCTGATTTCAATGAAAGCACCCTTGCACCATTGTGGAAGGGCACCTGCGTTGGTGCTAGGCAGCCATTTGTTCGCCAGCGCAGTAACAGAGGACAGGAATAGGCTGTATCGCATAGATACAGCGCATTCCTGCCCTTTTCTTTTGATATAGAGAGCACGGCAAATTGATGTGGGGCTCTGCCCTGCATCAAATTGTTAAAAATAACCCCAGTTGATTTCTATTCTGAGTAACAAATGTGGTGTACAATTGCAAGGAGCCCTTCTTCGCCCCATATGCCCTAATGCATTGAAAGGCGCCAACCAGGTGATGGGGATAGATGTTGACAATCAGGATTCTGATTCAGAGCCTACAGGCAACCTGTTATGTGTGGGGCAATATATGACAAATATGTTAAATTTACATTTCAGGCTGTTAGCCAGTTTATCATAATATAACCTGGGAATTACAATTAGGGTTCTTGTGAGAAATGTGGTTGTTGGCTGAGGGGGATGTGAGCCCTTCTCAGGCAACACCTACAATCCCCTTTAGGGTGCACCACAAACAGTCACAAAATTAACCTGTGCTTAAACCTCTGGTAGATTGACTCAAAATCAGTCAGGCTTAAGTTAAAAGCAATGTGTAAAGTATTTATGCAGCAGCACACAAATAGTAATAAAGTGAAAACAGAACACAAGAAAAACCCCATATCGATTTAGCAAAAATAGAGCAAATATTAAGAAATTGTTTCACACCAAAACAACAAAAAATCTAACTAGTAGAACCTGAGTTATGATTGTTTAAAGTTTAAAGTGAAAAATAACACCTAAAAGATCAAAGTACCAACCGAGGAGATCTAGTCGCGTGAGAGGCAAAGGCTAAGTCTGAAGTTATGGCAGATCTCGATGGAGAGTGGTTCGGATACACAAAGTGTATCCAACTCCAACTACATCAAAGACATCATCTCCCCGCATTCCATCGCTTCCACCAACTACACCCAGCTGGGAGATCTCAACTTCCACCTCGACAACCAACTGGACCCCAACACCACATCCCTTCTGGACAACCTCCACAACATTGGACTCCGCCAAATCATGACTGAACCCACGCTCTTAACAGGACACACTCTCGACCCCCTCTCCATAACGGGAAACTCCATCACCTTCAGCCACTCCACCTAACTCCCATGGACCGACCATTGATGCGTCCACTTCACCTTCAAAACACCCACAAAACACAGATGCCAGCACCTGCTCCTACGAAGAAACGACCAGAATCATCGACGACCAGCTCACCTACTCACTCAGCAACTCCACCCCAACCATCACGGAAAACGACAACCCCAGCACAGCAGCCCGAACCTTGCACAGGTGAATCACCGACAGCGCCAACACCATAGCCCACCTCAAGAAAAACAACAACACCCATGCCAAAAAAGCCAGATGGTTCACAACCGAACTTCAAGATTCCAGACGTACCTGCCGCTGCCTCGAAAGACCTGAAGGGACACCAAATCCACAGAGTCTCACAACAACTTCAGAGCTGCTACCAACGGCCACCACCAACTCATCAGAAAAATGAGAAAACAAGCGTTCGAAGACAGAATCTCGGTACACGCACACAACAGCAAAGAACTCTTCAAAATCATGAAGGAGTTCACACAACCCACCAGCGAGTCAACTGACATACCTCCCTCACGGGACCTCAGCGACAAACTCAGCACCTTCTTTCACCACAAAATGAAGAACATCTATGACAACTTTAACACACGGAACGCCCACCAACCACCCCCGACACCCCGAAGCCAACGCTTGACAGATGGACAGCCCTCACCACCGAAGACACACTGAAGGTTATGAAGCCAATCCACTCCGGGGCCCCATGGAACCCTGCCCCCACCACATCTTCAACAGAGCCACTGGCACCATCGCACCCATGCTCATCCACACCATCAACCGTTCCCTGGCAACCGCCTCACTCCCCCACGACTGGAAACACGCTGAGGTCAAGCCCCTCCTGAAGAAACCCTCGGCGGACCCCACCGACCTCAAAAATGACAGACCCATCTCCCTGCGAAAGTCACCGAGAAAGCCATCAACAGCCAACTCACCACATTCATCGAAGAGCACAACATCCTCGACTCCTCCCAATCCGGTTTCAGGAAAAACCACAGTACGGAAACCGCCCTCCTAGCTGCAACAGACGACATTGCACCCTACTGGACAAAGGAGAAACAGTAGCCCTCATCCTCCTTGACCTCTCAGCGGCATTCGACACAGTCTCCCACCGCACCCTAAGATGCAGATTTCACGATGCAGGGATCTAGGAGAAGGCCTTGACTGGAACAGCTCCTTCCTCTCCGGCAATGGGTCAGACTCCCCCCTTTCCCCTCGGATCCTTCACCAACCACCTGCGGAGTCCCTCAGGGGTCATCCCTCAGCCCGACGCTCTTCAACTTCTAAATGGCTCCGCTCGCCCTCATCGTCAGAACCTACGGACTCAACATTGTGTCATACACAGCTGACACCCAACTCATCCTCTACCTATCCAAAAAACCCAACACCGCCTGACAAAACGTTTGAGAAGATATGGAAGCCGTAGCCTAATGGATGAAAAACAGCGGCCTACAACTAAACACCAACAAGACGGAGGTACTCATCATGGGCCCAAACCCTGATGCCTAGAACGACATTTGGTAGCCCCCTGCCCTCGGAAACCCGCCCATCCCCATGGACCATGCACACAACCTGGGAATCATCCTGGACTTTGAGCTCAAAATGGACCACCAGATCAACTCCATCTCATCCTCCTGCTTCCACACCCTCCGCCTCCTATGTAAGACCATCAAATGGATCCCCCTTGAACACAGAAAGACTGTTACTCATGCCCTGGTCACCCGCAGACGAGGACCAGTTGGAACAAGTTAAGTTATTTTGAATATCGATCACTAATGTATGCTGAAGATGTAAGATGTTTAGAAATGGTTAACATGGTAATGACTATATGTTTTATTCATTTGTTAGCCACCCCTGACAAAGGGCGCTTGTAGCCCGAAATGCATTGGGTCCTTTTTTAATAAACGCTGCATTGAGCAAACTCGTGCATCTGTTGTGTTTCAGCAAGAGGTCCGAAGGGCACAGCTTTAACATTAGAACACTTGAAAAATGGCACAATAACCAGTGTGTGGATTAAAGTATATTATGGATGGAAAATTGAGGTGTAAAAAGGATGGAGTACGTGATAGCCAAAGTGGTGCAACTCAGCTGTGCGATCGGTTTTTGGGGCAAGATGATGTCCCAGTTAATGATGTTGTTGTTAATTTTGGTGCCTTTGGGCGTGGCACCTAACCGGTATGCACGCACGCACTCTTAAAAATGTAATTGAGAAGCATGGATTACTTTAAAAAAAAAAGGTGTGCATCCCACCCCTTCAATTGTAACTTTCTAAAAGTGGCATTTTCATAATTTACCAATAAAGAGATTTTTAAATTACAATTCTTTAGATATGAAATATGACTTTCCTACCAGCTCCTGATCAACAGTTAGCACTTATGAAATGTAAAAAGTTAACCCAATGGTATCCTATGGGAGAGGTATGCAGCACAGTAATGAACAATGAATTTGTTTCAATGCCAGGACATGTAAAGCTTAAAAGCACTTGTCCAACTTTTAAGTACAATGCACATTATGGGCTGCATAGGGCCTACCTTAGGGATGAAATATATATTAAAAAGCATTGGCATTGCCAATAGGTCTCTCCGTTAGGACCATATAAGTGTTTAGCCATGCAACAGTTGATGTAGTTGCACCAAGGATATTGTACTGCATAACTAAATACTTATAAGGTCCCAAAGGCGAGACCTATTGGCAATGCCATGCCCCCCAATTCAAAAGTGGGCAGCTTAAGCCGGTTGGTCGATTCTATGGCTACTAAATTCAAATTCAATGTGAGGCTTTAGAAATAGATGTGCATTTCAGAAAGTGACATTCTCGCAGGTTCCTCCAGCTTAAACGGAAGTGCTGAAAAATTGCTGTGGGCCCGATTCACAGAACTAACTTAAGACAAAATCCTAAACTTACTACCATTTTGGTATTCACAGAAGGCACTTACTTATTCATTTCGATATTCACAGAAGTTAGGGGTCCTAACTTTAGGACTCCTAAATGCCTTCTGTGAATACCAAAATGAGTAAGTCCCTTCTGTGAATACCAAATTGAGTAAGTACCTTCTGTGAATACCAAAATGGTAGTAAGTTTAGGATTTTGTCTTTAGTTAGTTCTGTGAAATGGGCCCTGTGAAAGGAGGCCAGTCAACATGCCGCTCAGAACGAAGAAATAATGTGTTGCTAACTTACTCTAAGAATTCACAACATTAAACCCGTCGCTCTAAACAAACGGCGTGGAGGGAAAGCAGCGGCGAGATTAGGGTAATGCAGCCCACTCTCCAGCCCTGCAGAGAGCAGCTTGTCAGGAACCTAATCTGAAAATTGTCACCTGCAGGTGAAGAACCTCCGGAGAGACGAAAGAGAGAAAGGCATCAGGCATGGCATCCTGTGCTTGTCGGTGCCAGATTATATTCCCACTGCAGGTGCTTCTTTTGTCTACTTTCAGTGAAGCAAAACCGGCCTAAAGTGTAATTTAAACTGCTGTAAACCCAATTGTAAGGCACTTAGATGGCAGTTAAAAGAGCCTCTCTCAGATAACTGAGTGACACTTGCTAATAATAGCCCAGGCATTAAGAGGGCAAAGGTGGACATTTTCTGTAACCAAAGAGGGGGCACTGTATGGGAACGGAGCAGCATGGCCAGTCCCAGCTCCCCGGGCAAGGGGAACAGCATGTAGCTGAGCCCACTCGGGCTCCCATGTGATTATCAAATCAAATCAAATAAGGAATATTTATTTAGTACACATATCAACCGGAAGTCTCATGGCGCATGCGGAATACTCAAGAGTTGGTCTAGATAGGTGTCAGTTTATTGTCAAATAGCCAAGTTTTTAGCTCTCTGCGAAAACCATTATGATCAGAAACAATACGTAGATGTAATGGCAGTTTGTTCCAGAAAGTGGGAGCAAGAAATGAGAAAGATCTCCCTCCCTTTCTTATGGCACGTATCTTCAGGGAGTTAGAAGGGATTTGTTGCTGGATCTTAGACCCCTGATGGCCGGTACCAACTGAGATTCTTTTTCAATTAATCGGGATCATTGCCGTACATTTTCTTATGTGTTAGGCAGAGAATCTTGAAAAGAGTCCGCTTCCTAACAGGAAGCCAATGAAGAAGTCTCAAGTTTGGAGCCGTAGGGGATCCCATCCGGAGATTCAGAACTAGCCTGGCAGAAGTTTTCTGCAGGACTTAGAACCTAGTAAGAAGCCTAGTAAGAAGATCTTGCTTGCTTCATTCTGCAGTTTCCATGCTTCTTTCTGCACCTGTCTTGCTTCTTTCTGAACACCTGTTGTCTCTTTCTGCACTCACATTCCCTATTTATGTACCTTTCCTGCCTGTTTTTGCATCTGACCTTCCTCTTTCTGCACTTTTCTTGCTTCTTTCTACACCTCTTTTGCTTCATTCAGCAATTCTCTTGCCTCTTTGTGCACTTCTCTTGCCTGTTTCTGCACTTCTCTTGTTTCTTCCAGCACCCCTGTGGCTTCTTTCTGCACTTTCCATGCTTCTTTCTGTACCTGTCTTGCTTCTTTCTGCACCCCTGTTGTCTCTTTATGTATCTCTTTTGCCTCTTTCTGCACTTTTCGCACCATTTCCTGCACCTCTCTTCCCTCTTTCTGCACATCGGTTGCCTCTTTTTGCACCTCATTTGCTTCTTTGTGCACCCCTGTTGTCTCTTTATGTACTTTTGATGCCTATTTTTGCATCTCACTTACCCCTTTCTGCACTTTTCTTGCTTCTTTATATACCTCTGTTGTTTCTTTCATCAATTCTCTTTCCTTTTCATGCACTTCTCTTGCCTGTTTCTGCACCTCTCCTGCCTCTTTTTGCACGTCAGTTAGCTCTTTCTGCACCTCACTTGCTCACTTCTACACTTCTCTTGCCTCTTTCTGTACCCTTGATGCTTCATTCTGCACTTTCCATGCTTCTTTCTGGACCTGTCATGCTTCTTTCTGGCCCTGTTGTCTCTTTATGTACCTCTTTTGCATCTTTCTGTACTTTTCTTGACTTTTTCTGCACCTCTCTTCCCTCGTTATGCACATCTGTTGCCTCTTTCTGCACCTCATTTGCTTCTTTCTGCACCCCTGTTGTCTCTTTCTGTACTTGTCTTCCCTCTTTCTGTACCTTTCCAGCCTGTTTTTGCTCCTCGCTTGCCTCTTTCTGAGTTTCCTTGCTTCTTTCTACACCTCTGTTACTTCTTTCAGCAAATCTCTTACCTCTTTGTGCACTTCTCTCGCCTCTTTCTGCACCCCTGTTGCTTCATTCTGCACTTTCCATGTTTTTTCTGCACCTGGCTTGCTTTTTTATGCACCCCTGATGTCTATTTCTGCACCTCATTTTCTTCTACCTGCACCCTGTTGTCTCTTTCTGCACTTGTCTTCCCTCTTTCTGCACCTTTCCTGCCCGTTTTTGCTCATCACTTGCCTCTTCCTGCACTTTTCTTGCTTCTTTCTATACCTCAGTTGATTGTTTCAGCAGTTCTTTTGCATCTTCGTGCACTTCCCCAGCCTGTTTCTGCACTTCTCTTGCCTCTTTCTGTACCATTGCTTCATTCTGCACTTCCCATGCTTCTTTCTGCACATGCCTTGCTTCTTTCTACACCCCTGTTGTTTCTTCATGGACCTCTTTTGCCACTTTCTGAATTTTCTTGGCTTTTTCTGCACCCCTTCTCTCTTTCTGCCTGTCTGTTGCCTCTTTCTGTACCTCATTTGCTTCTTTCTGCACCCCTGTTGTCTCTTTCTGCACTCGTCTTCCCTCTTTCTATAACTTTCCTGCTTGCTTTTGCTCCTCACTTGCCTCTTTCTGCACTTGTTTTGCTTCTTCCTGCACCCCTGTTATATCTTTTTGCACTCATCTTCCCTCTCTCTGTACCTTTCCTGCCTGTTTTTGCTCCTCACTTGGCTCTTTCTGCACTTTTCATGCGTATTTCTAGACCTCTGTTGCTTCTTTCAGCAATTCTCTTACCTCTTTGTGCACTTCTCTTAGCTGTTTCTGAAATTCTCTTGCCCCTTTCCGCACCCCTGTTGCTTCATTCTGAACTTTCCATGCTTCTTTCTGCACCTGTCTTGCCTCTTTCTGTACCTCTGTTGTCTCTTTATTAAACTCTTTTGCCTCTTTCTGCACTTTTCATGGCTTTTTCTGCACTTCTCTTCCTTCTGTCCGCACCCCTCCTGCCTTTTTCTGTACCTCTCTTGCCTTTTTGTGCACCCATCCTACCTTTTCCTGCACCCCTCTTGCCTCTCTTTCTGCACCTCTTTCTTCTTTCAGCACCTCTGTTGGTTCTTTCTGCATTGCTCTTGATTCTATATGCACATTACTTGCCTCTTTCTGCACCTCTCTTGCTTCTTTCTATACCCCTGTTGCTTCTTTCAGCAATACTCTTGCCTTATTTCTGTACCCCTCCGGCCTGTTTCTCTACCCCTCTTGCCTCTCTGTGCACCTTTCCTACCCCTCTCAGCAACACCCCTTTTGCCTCTTTTTACACCTCTGTTGGTTATATATGCACTGCTCTGGCTTCTTTCTGCACCTCACTTGCCTCTTTCTGCACTTCACTTGCTTTTTTCTGCATCTCTTGCCTCTTTTGGCACCTGTGTTGCTTCTTTCTGCACTTCTCTTGCCTCGTTCTGCACCTCTTAGTTAGAGGTAGTTTTAATCCCCCTGCCCTATTATGTACTAGCCATACAGGGGAGGTAATGCCAATCACAGTGGTACCCCAACCCATAGTGTATGTAGTTGTTTTCACTGTATTCTAAGTGTCTTTCAGCATAGCACTGGCTCTGGACCTGGTTATTCAGAGTCAGTTACCACCAGTACCCGTCAGCAAAAAGTTGGGGGCACAGGATGACTTTGCAACAAGGCCTCTTTCTGCTCCTCTGTTGGTTCCTTGTGCACATCTCTTGCTTCTTTCTGTAACTTTTTCTTTCCATTTGTTTGCGGCCTGCCCGGTCGCGGGGTTGCACTACCGCTTACAACTGCGGGTACAGAGCTGCCTTACTTGGGTAGCTTTCTGTGGTACAGGAGGTGCCTTCACCTGCTGGGTGCTTGTGGGGACATTGGCAATCCCTTTAATCCTTTTTTTGCATGCGAATGGCGGCGGCGACCCACTTGGGTTTTACGAACCACCAGTCCTAGAGAACATTACTTCAGGTTTTACACCTGTGCATAATTACTGAGGGTATTTACTGGTGCCTGCAGCTTGCCGTCATGTCACATGTGCTGCCACTGAAGAGGGCGTTGGCCCGAAACGCGTCTGGCAGGAAAGGGACTCTGTTTGTAGCTCGCGCCCTTGCGTTGGCATCAATTCCTACCTGTAAGTGCATCCCCACCTAGCGGCAACTTTTTCTTTCCATTTGTTTGCGGCCTGCCTGGTCGCGGGGTTGCACTACTGCTTACAACTGCGGGTCTAGAGCTGCCTACTTGGGTAGCTTTCTGTGGTACAGGAGGTGCCTTTACCTGCGGGTGCTTGCAGGGACATTGGCAATCCCTTTAATACTTTTTTGCATGCGAATGGCGGCGGCGACCCACTTGGGTTTTACGAACCACCAGTCCCAGAGAGCATTGCTTCAGGTTTTACACCTCTGCATAATTACTGAGGGTATTTACTGGTGGCGCCAGCTTGCCCTCATGTCACATGTGCTGTCACTGAAGAGGGTGTTGGCCCGGACCGCGTCTGGCAGGAAAGGGACTCTGTTCGCAGCTCGCGCCCTTCCGCTGGCATCAATTCCTACCTGTAAGTGCATCCCCACCTAGCGGCAACTTTTTCTTTCTATTTGTTTGCGGCCTGCCCTGTCGCAGGGTTGCACTACCGCTTACAACTGTGGGTCCACAGCTGCCTTACTTGGGTAGCTTTCTGTGGTACAGGAGGTGCCTTTACCTGCGGGGTGCTTGCAGGGACATTGGCAATCCCGTTAATACTTTTTTTGCATGCGAATGGCGGCGGCGACCCACTTGGGTTTTACGAACCACCAGTCCCAGAGAGCATTGCTTCAGGTTTTACACCTGTGCATAATTACTGAGGGTATTTACTGGTGCCTGCAGCTTGCCGTCATGTCACATGCACTGCCTCTGAAGAGGGCGTTGGCCCGAAACACGTCTGGCAGGAAAGGGACTCTGTTTGCAGCTCGCGCCCTTGCGTTGGCATCAATTCCTACCTGTAAGTGCATGCCCACCTAGCGGCAACTTTTTCTTTCCATTTGTTTGTGGCCTGCCCGGCCGCGGGGTTGCACTACCGCTTGCAACTGCGGGTCCACAGCTGCCTTACTTGGATATCTTTCTGTGGTACAGGAGGTGCCTCCACCTGCGGGGTGCTTGCGCGGACATTGGCAATCCCTTTAATACTTTTATTGCATGCGAATGGCGGCGGCGACCCACTTGGGTTTTACGAACCACCAGTCCCAGAGAGCATTGCTTCAGGTTTTACACCTGGGCATAATTACTGAGGGTATTTACTGGTGCCTGCAGCTTGCCGTCATGTCACATGTGCTGCCACTGAAGAGGGCATTGGCCCGAAACACGTCTGGCAGGAAAGGGACTCTGTTCGCAGCTCGCACCCTTGCGTTGGCATCAATTCCTACCTGTAAGTGCATCCCCACCTAGCGACAACTTTTTCTTTCCATTTGTTTGCGGCCTGTCCGGTCGGGGGGTTACACTACCGCTTACAACTGCGGATCCACAGCTGCCTTACTTGGGTAGCTTTCTGTAGTATAGGAGGTGCCTTTACCTGCGGGGTGCTTGCGGGGACATTGGCAATCCCTTTAATACTTTTTTTGCATGCGAATGGCGGCGGCGACCCACTTGGGATTTATGAACCACCAGTCCCAGAGAGCATTGCTTCAGGTTTTACACCTGTGCATAATTACTGAGGGTATTTACTGGTGCCTGCAGCTTGCCATCATGTCACATGTGCTGCCACTGAAAAGGGAGTTGGCCCGAAACGCGCCTGGCAGGAAAGGGACTCTGTTCGCAGCTCGCGCCCTTGCGTTGGCATCAATTCCTACCTGTAAGTGCATCCCCACCTAGCGGCAACTCTCACATGCACTGTGTTTTACATATGTACTTACTTGGACATGTAGCACTGAGATATCCATTCACTCACCAACACACCCATGCACACAGTCAACTACCCATACAGCTGTTTCCACATGCACTCTTGAACTCATACACCTAGTCAATAAACTGCTCACACATCTATGCACAGAGTCACACACCTGCCAACCACCCACACACACACTCAGTCTCCCATTCAAATACTTGGGCAACCAATCAATAACCCGTATAGCCACTCATATAGCCACTGATCAACACATGCAGCAGCTTACACAACAACAGACATGCTGATGCACACATTCTAACAGTATAGTCACTAACCCATGCATTCAGTAAGACACATTTAATCTCCCACTCATACAGTCAGTCACGCACCTACTACATCCATTATCCAAACACTCATACATACACTCATTCTATAATATGTTAAACACATTTTTAATTTACAGGAACACACATTTAGTAGATGATGTCATCAGTGATGTCATAAGTGATGTCATTTGAGATGTCATCAGTGATGTCACTGACCATGTCATGAATGATGTAATATGTGACATCATCAGCAGTGGATTGCGGGCGCGCAAGTTATAGTGAGTCCAACTCTATAACGTGGGAATTTCAATGGCTTTGTATGAGTAAAATGTTCTGCTAACTATAACTTTTTTGAAACCTATGTTTTTTTCATTGAATTTTAAAGGCTTTTTAAAAGCTAATTCCAAACTATAACGTTTGTGAAACCTATGGTTTTTTCACTGAATTTCATAGTTTTTTTAAAAGCGAATTCCTTTGTATATCGACTTTGTAACCTACGTATTTTTTTTCTTGAAGCTGTTTTTTATAACTATTATTTTTTTTATATAAAAAAATTTTTTGTTCAATGTATATATATTTTTTTAATCATATTTTCCTGGTGAGCTCAGGGTGCGCGCACCGGTGAGCTTACCCGTATCATTTTGTCTTGTAGCGCTCCCGGTGCGCGCACCGGTGAGCTCTTCCAAGAGTGTACCGAGAGTGCTAATTCTGCCTTCGTAAAAAAAAATATGTATGAAAACTAAATAATAATGCAAGACATTCAGTACCATACTTAAAAAAACTGTATTTTTAGTTTTCTAAATGAAAATGATTTTGCATTTCCGTACAGCTAGCAAAACGTCACTCAAGCACGCCGCGTAAGCACCCCCGGAAGCGCCTACGTTCACGCCTCGTAAGCGCCCCCAGAAGCGCCTACGTTCGTGCCGCGTAAGCGCCCCCAGAAGCGCTCCGGAGCGCGCAGCGTAAGCGCGTCAAGTGATATGACCTTAAAATAACACTTTTACTTGGATGCTAACAGTTTTTTTTACAAAGGATGAAATCCCCACCCATTTCCTTCACTTCTTCTTTCACTTTTGTGACTGCAAGACCTCTCTTTTTGCTCTTGGATCTTTGTTGGATTACCATGGCTGCCAGAGAATTCAGTAGCAGTGATGACCCGGATAGATTTTTAGATGAAGAGGTTCCACAGCCTAAAAAAAAGGAGCATTTTATCTGGAAATTTTTTTCAATTCCAGCAGACCAAAAAAAAGTAAATGCTCCAAAAGTGGAGTGTAGAATTTGTCAAATTGTCCTGTCACGGGGTGACCCTATTCCTTTGGAAATTCTTCTATGGTCCGGCACGTCGAGAGGAGGCACCCTCAGAACTATGCCCGAGAGAGTGTAAAGGCTCTGGCACAAGAGGCTCCAGGGGAAGGTGCTTCTACCTCTACTGGAGGAGCAACTTCATCAACAGTGAGGGGGCGACCAGACCAGCTGATCCCCAATATTCAGCCTGCTTTTAATGATGCAACAATTAAATGCAGAAAATGTGATCAGATACTTTGTTATGGGGAACAAAGTGTTATGCTCATGGTTCGAGCAATAGAGAACCACAGCTGCCATCCCCAGCCCTAATTTAGATTTTTTTATTTTGCTCCTGTTGAGCAGTTTCCCATTCCCTGTTTTTGTTTTTGTTAACAAAAAAAAAGAAAAAAGAAGAAAAAAAAAGTTATTTTCAGAACTACCTCCAATTCTCATCAAAGAGCTGTATTCTTTAAAAAATGAAACAGAGTTTTTCCCCGTGGTGCGCTCAGGGTGCGCGTACCGGAGAGCGTACCCGGGAACTCACCTAGCGCTTACCCCACAAAAAAGAATTCAATATCTTGACATCGAAGTATACATAGAGGAAGAACAAATTCAAACAAAAATCTATCGAAAACCGACTTCGACAAACAGCATCCTCCATGGAACAAGTTTCCATCCGTCAAAACTATTGAAAAGTATTCCGTATGGAGAATTCATCAGAATGCGACAAACCTGTTCAACTGAAGAAATGACACACAACAGTCTTTTAGACAGCAAAAATCGGTTCCTAAAGAGAGGATACAAACACAGTGATGTTGAGATGGGTCTGTCATGAGCAAAAGAAATTCCCAGAGAACAAATTTTAATCAACAAAATAAAAACCAATAAATGATGACAAAATGAGATTGATTCTAACATACAGCAAGGAAAGCTACAAAATCAAAAAGATTCTAAATAAATACTGGAGTGTCCTGGAAAAAGACTCTGATATAGGGACATCAATTGGAAAATATGCCCAAATTACATACCGAAAAGCTCTATCTTTGAAAGATAAATTGGTAAAAAGCCATTTCTCGATATCAAAGAAAACTACATGGATGACACCAAAACAAATGGGATTTGTACATTGAAACAAATGCAAAGCCTGCAAAATCGGAAGAGCAATAAATAAATTGAAAGATGGAAGAGGCAAACTTTTCGAAATCATAGAAAAGATCACTTGTGAGACACCCTATGTAGTCTACATGCTGGAATGCAAAAGTGGAATGCGGTTTATAGGAAGCACTACTTGCCCCTTGAAAAAGCGCATCTTGGAACATCTGAGGGCAATTCACAACAAAGACATGTCGTATGCAATCTCTAAACATCTTCATCAACAACACAAAACTAACTGGGAAGACATTCGCTACTTTGGGATTGCTACAGTGCCGGCTAATGAAAGAGGTGGCAACCGAACTCTGAAACTGAGACAATTAGAATCACGTCTCATTATTCGTTTCAAAACAAAAATCCCGTATGGATTAAACGGGGATGAGGAGATGTATGTACATTTATAATATTGTTATGCAAATTAATCTCTGAGCCAAAAAGTTACAAAAAGGTACTATACCTTCTAGGAAAGAGACAACAAATCTCGGGTACTAAACCAAGACTTGACTGATCAACCAACAACTGTGAATTGTGTTGAAAGAAATGTATGCCTCAATTGCCGCATATATATCACAATAACATATTGGTCTCAGGAATGGTAATTGATTGCATAAACAATCGCTTTGCATACATAATGATGAATTTAATTTTAACTACGAAAAACAAATGCTTAAAATGTACATACACAACACATGTTTGGTAAACATGTATTTGAAACGATTTAAAAGGAAAAGAAATATTATGTTTAAGATAGCTGATGTTCATACTAAAATACATAGACTAGAATGCACTGTTTTGGCTTTTTTAGAGAAACCTATATATACTGAAACTGAAAAGGGACTCATGAGACCGTGAGAAAGAACATTTTTTGTTCGAAACGTTGGTGGGTGATGGTGGCTGTGTTAATCTACTACTACTATTATAAAGGAAGAACTTTGCACCTTTGAGGCGGGTAAACTTGGGAACCACAGCACCAATCCACACACCCGATACATCATTGTAATCGTCAGGGTGTGCAGATGGACATAGGCTATATAAGGTATAAAAATATGCGTTATTTAAAAAATTAACATAAAAAAAGTGGTCCCTTGAAAGTAGCGCCGGCCGCATCCTGCGTGCTGACGTCAGGAGCGCGGGGAGGAGCGGCGTCCAGGAACGTGAGTGACCTGCAGTTGGGTTTCCAGAAGCGGCAGGCCGAGCTCGCTGGTTAACCACTCGTTCGCACCCCTGCCAGCATGTCCATATTTCCGCCAGCTGCTGCCTAAAAGTCACCTCATGCTTTCATTGAACTGGTAGTCTGCCTGAGCTGCGAGCGCGTCCATCTCCTCGCCGCGCGCTCCATCCCCGAGTGCCGCCTCCCCTTCCCCACACATTGCTCTCAGCCCTGATCCCAGCTGGGATGCTTGCAGCTAATGATCCCTGATATGACTTCCCTCGCCGTGGTTCCCAAATCGTGCGCCGCGGCGCCCCGGTGCGCCATTAGGACCAGCGAGGGGCGCCGCGCACGTCTTCGAAATGTAGGGAAAATATCTGCTGGTGTTAATGTGAACCATTAAAAAATCATGTATTTTTTCGCACAGAGTATGTAATGTTTACAGGGGGAATTAAAAGCTCTACCGGTACCGTCAGACAGCTTGATTTGGCACAGCTGCAGCGCAGCATATAGGGGAGTTGAAAGTGCCACCTGGAATCGTGCTTTAGCCCAAACAGTACAACAGCCATACCTACATACGTGCTTCACATAGTTTAGGCGGGCCAGGCATACTACGACGCACATTCAGAGATGCCAAGCGTTATTGCTGCCTGGGTTCCTCCGCAACTCGCGACCCTCTTCTTTACAAACAAGTAGGTCACCCATGCGCTTCGTCGGCGGTAGAAATGAAAAATATGAATGACTTGTACAATAAAATGCGGGCAGCAACACTTGACTTTCCTGGCTTTGGCACTTTCTTGCTGGCCGTGCTGCATAAGTATGTTTAGGGCGAGCAGTGGGCCGGGGCCTGTGCAGCGAGACCAGTAAGTGCCAAAGCCAGGAAAGCCAAGTGTTGCAGCCCGCATTTTAATTTACATGTGTTTGAGGAAGACTGCCGTAGGTATTGGTTAGGGCTGGCTGCTCGGTTCTGACAGATGACGGCTCTAAGAAGAGGGTTAGGCCGTAAACTACTTCTTAGAGCTGTCATCCGTCAGAGCCGAGCAGCCGGCCCTAATCACGGAACCTTCCTCAATGACATGTAAATTAAAATGCAGGGTGGAGCACTTGGCTTGCCTTTCTTTGGCACTTACTGGCATCGCTGCACAAGCCCGACCCGCTGCTCACCCTTAGACTTTAAGAAGTGTTTGCTGTTGGCACTGGGAACTCACGGTGGTAAATGTTAGCAGTCTCTGCCTTGCACGTGACGGGGGAAAAAGGGGATAGTTATCTTGACTTTTGATGTCCATTTGACCCATGCAGTGACCCCCAGACTCTGTAAAAGAGTATGCCATGAACAGTGATGACGAGTCACTAATTTGCTCAGCACATGCTCTCCTCTCTCAACGTGGGGCCCTTCAGTTTCTAAACTGATCACTCATTTGCAGGGGTTCTGCCATATTAGTTCAACCTTTGAGACACTGAGGTTATGTCATCCCCAGAAGAGAATGAAAGAGAAATTACATCAAATGTTCATGCACACACACATACAAATGCATAGGTGTGTGTGCACACACAGACAAGCACACATACATACTCAAGCAATTAAAAGTTTTTTATTAAACGACTATAATATTTTTATTTTGTTATAAATATATGTATAATGCCTTCATCAGCTTCATCACAATGTCAGGGAGAAAACTGGAAGTACTCCCAAGGTAGGGCCTACATCCCCGCACCTTTAAAAGAAAAAGTGATATAATGGGGAGCCGTGGCCAATGGGCAATTAGGTCAAGGGAGCCGCAGGTCGAAAAAGTTTGGGAACCACTGCGGTCTAAAGAGAGACCGGGAGAGAGGGAGGGAGGGGAGACGAGCAAGATCGACAGGGCTACTCTCAGCGTCCGACTCAATCACTCTGGATTTGCTACATTAGCAGGCAAGCTGGCGTCAGGTATCAGAGCGGCAGAGCTTTGATTGGAGAAATCTCTGCATTAGCATTATTAAAGGAGAATTTGTGCGCGAATGTGATGGCACACGGTCCCACCCCGGGTCTAAATTCAGAAGTGAAATAAAGTAAAAGCTAAAAAAAAGGTCTCCCGTTCCTCGCTCTCTGCCCACATCTGCCTTTTAAGGCGCACGTTTCCCGCCCCCTACAAAGGTGGCAGAAAGATAATCCCTCTGTGGCTCTGCTGGGATGTACAGGGAGGGTCAAGGACATGCCAGCTGGATACCGCTGTGAATTGCTTTTTACCCGTAAAAGGGATGCGTCACTGGAAGCATGCAATTGGTTTCTCTCACACAAACAGACAACATTAATCTCCAGGCACCCAGAGTACTGTGCGCACATTTATCAGAAGCATGCTACAGTGCAGGTAGTTGCAATCTGCAAAGCAGAGTGGAGATTCAAGGAGGCCTCGCTCTCTGGGAATCTGGGTCACTGAGCAGTCCCCTTCTTACACCCCTTTGCCTTTCATGAATTTTAGGAAGGCCCACTGGAGTTATGTGACTGTGGGGCTGCAGAGCTTTTCGCATAATTGTATATTTGCCGCATTAGCCACATAATCCATCCATCATCTGCCTCATAATCTGCAGAGTTTAACAAAAAAAGTTTCTAGCTCAGTTGAAAAGTTAGAAAAAACACAGCGACATGTTGCCGCGCGGTGGAAAGACCTTCGCAAACATTGACTGGTCACCTTTCTATAACTTATTGCTATATTTGGGTATTCAACTGGTAGTAATAAGGTACAACTAATGCACAGACAGTGCTATCAAGTTTAAAAATGTCAAAATCTATCTACATTACTATTATAAACTAAGAACTTTGCACCTTTGAGGCGGGTAAACTCGGGAACCACAGTGCCAATCCACACACCCGATACATCATTGTAATCGTCAGGGTGTGCAGATGTACATAGGCTATATAAAGTATAAAAATATGCTTTATTTAAAAAATTAACATTAAAAAAAAGTAGTCCCTTCGAAGTAGCGCCTGCCGCGACCTGCGTGCTGACATCAGGAGTGCGGGGAGGAGCGGCGTCCAGGAACGCGGGAGGAGCGGCGGACATGGTGCTGGGGAGGAGCGGTGACGAACGGCAGAATGGTGGTGAGGACCGGGCGGGAGGAGCGGTAAGCGGCGGGGAGCAGCGGAGCGGTGAAATGAAGAGCACGGGGGAGGAGCAGCGGCTGAGGTAAGGCTCCGGGCAAACGGGGGTCGGGGCAGGCGGGGGTCGGGGCAGGCAGCGGACGGGACGGGCGGGGGCCCGGGCTGCTTGACAATGTCGGGGCGGGCGGGGGGCCGGGCTGCTGCACAATGTGCGGTGAAATGAGGAGCGCGGGGGAGGAGCGGCGGCTGAGTTAAGGCTACGGGCAGGCGGGGATCGGGGCAGGCGGGGGGCCGGGCTGCCGCACAATATCGGGGCGGGCGGGGGTCGGGGAAGCCTGATTGCTCCCGGACAAGGTCGGGACGGGCTGCTAGTGGAGTAATAAACGCTTCAAAAAACGAAATGCCTCGTGTTTAGGAGTGCAATTTCTTTAAAACTTTGCTGTTGGAAGATTTTCACGGGACTTGGTCTGATCCCGGGAATTGCACCCGTGTTCTGAGCGCGCCGGTTACAGACTGTTTGTTAAAGGATATATATATATATATATATATATATATATATATTACTTACCTACTGGTAGTCACCAGTAAGTAGTTATAGTTACAACCTAGTTTCTATAGGAAAAGCATTTTTTGATCTGCTAATAACTGGCGTCGTTTGACAAATCTCCCCAAAAAAGTTTATCCAGGTCAGCTCCAATCCTGAATCTTTGGGGTGATTCGTAAAGTGGGGGCTGAGAAAAACAGGGGGGTCCCAAAACGCATTTTCCCCATGTCAATTTCCATAGGAACTGCTGAGCAGAATTTCCCCAAATTTGGCAAAAAGGTAGAGCTTGGTTCAGAAAGCGACCTTTTTTTCTAAATGGTGTAAATTCGTTCAGTGTTTTTGAGAAATTCAAAAAATAAGAGTAAAAAAATTAATTTTCCATAGGAAACTTTGGGCAAAGCTACAGCCGAACTACTAAATGGAATCATCCCACATTTGGCAAAAGGTAGTGCTTGGATCAGAAAGTGACCTGTTTTTAAAATGGTGTAAATCCGTTCAGTAGTTGCTGAGAAATTAGAAAAATAAAAGTTTTGATATTTGGGCAAAGCCTAAGTCCCGAGCATGAGCTTCACTGTGATTGGCTGCCAGCACTCCAACCAGTGTTGGCAGCCATCTTGTGACTCGGTAGAAGCGAGTCACCAGAAAACAAAGAAACAAAGGTATAAAACAAGAGAAGTGGGTAGGGTAGAAATACCCTGACCCCCCTAGGCCTGATCAGAGGTTCCCAGAAAGACCCCCGGGGCCAAAAATCATTAAAAAAAAAATTGGTGCTATTCGTGCTGGGGTCTCGGGTTTCGGGTTTTATTGTAATGAGGCCCCTGGGTGGGCTAGGTTGTGGGGGCATTTTTAAAAAAAGAATAATAGCTGGGTTTGCTGGGATTGTGGGGGCCGCTGGGGTCCCCGCAGCCCCGGGGCTTCACTCATGTTGGGAGGGGGTTGCACGGCCCTCCTCCTGGAGCCCTTCATGTGCTTAAAACTTTGGCATCTTTTTATAACATTTTCCAAAAAGTTTCTCTTTCTCAATCAGCTCCTATCTTGAAAGTTTGGGGGTGATTGGTCAAGGGGGGGGCAGAGAAAAAAGGGGGGTCCCAAAACGTGTATCCTCAATGAATTTTCCGTAGGAAATTTTAGACAAGGCTACAGGTCAAACTGCTGAACGGAATTGCGGCATATTTGGCAGGGGGAAAGGTCTTGGTCCAGAACGCGCACTTTTGTTGAAATGGTGGTAATCCATTCAGTAGTTTTTGAGATATTAAAGGAAAAAATATATATATATCTGGGCGGAGCCTAAAACCAGAGCATGAGCTTGCCTCTGATTGGCTGCTAACACTTCAAACCAGGAAGTGTCCTCTGATTGGCTGCTAATACTTCAAACCAGGAGGTGTTAGCAGCCATCTTGTGCCTCGCATCAAGTGAAAATATAAAAGAAATGTCCTGGGGGTAATTTGATATATCGGAGTTCTGTCGGTGCAAGATAACCCTTTCACGCTCCCTCTGCCCAACATCACCACTTCGCAGCTATGCCTTTAGAAGCCAGTCAGATCAGTTGACTGGGGGTGGGTGTTTGATTTGCTCAAACGGTCTGTGCATCAACCCCTTTGGTATTGCTATGTTCGCCCTACGTTGGCAGGGTATTCCCAGACGTGGGTTCCTTGCTCACTTTGCCACTGGATTCAAGCTAGCCTGGCTCATGGCGGCTGATTAGCCAGAAACCGGTCCCAGGATGCTTGTTTCCGGTCCAGGGAAGACATGGCTTGGCAGTTCGGGTTGGACTGTTCCCATGAGGCACAGGGTCAGACTGATTTGCATATGGCCATGTCTGAACTGGGGTGGTGGAGTGAGCTAAAGAATGATGATGGATTAAACCCAGATCAGTTGACTGGGGGTGGGTGTTTGATTTGCTCAAACGCTTTGTCCATCATCATCTTTGGTATCGCTTTAGAAGCCAGTCTGTCGGCTCGCAGTTCTCTACCTTTGTGAGCTGGTAACCTGCTGTGCCTCTACCTCTGCGAGCTACTATGCTGCTGTTCCTTTGGGAGAGGATGGCCCATAGTTCTCCCTCTGTGAGCCAAGTCCACGGGCAGAAGTTTTCCCTCTGCAAGCCTAGGTGTGAGCTGCTCATAAATCACACTATATGAGCATTGAAAAGCCATTTTGTGATTCAGTCCATCAGCTGGCATCTGTCCGAGGCATCTCTAAAAACATACCGGAGCTCTGTCTGTGCTAGATACTCCTTTCATGCTGCGTCTCCCAACATCAGCAGGTAAAGCACCCTCTTCTCACATCACCAGCATACCCTGAAAACCTTCTTGGGCCAGCAAGTCTCCCTCTGCGAACCACTTGTCGGCTCGCAGCTCTTTTGGTGCAACTTCTCGGGCCTGCAGTTGTATCTGTAAAGCCAAGACTGGAAATATACTGCAGGTCTCTCTCTGCGAGATACCCCCTTCATGCTCCCTCTCCTCACATCACTGTTCCACAGTTCTCCTTCTGCGAACTGATAGGCCGTGGTTCTCCATCTATGAGCCAGCCAGTTGGCTCACAGCTCTTCATCTACGAGCCAGCCGGCTCGTACGTCTCTGAGAACAGATGCAATGGAGGCAATGATCATGCAGGTCGGACACTCAACACTGGCCTGACATCCCCCAGTAGCAGTTCCTTGTCCACCATTCCCCCTCACCCCTTCCCCCACAAACAAATGTGACATCCACGTTAGGGAATCTAGAAGGTAAAAAATTGGGTAATGTTGTACAATTATTAATAAGAAGATGCTTGTGAGGTTGGGCAAATAAAAATCTTACTCATATATGAATTTGCATATAAAACGCAGGTTCCACATGCATTCAGCTCTGGTGGCACTGAGTGGCAGGTGCTCCGTGCTTCGGGGGGACCTCAATTTGTGAATCACAGCCTGTTCGATAAAAAGCAAGATAAGATTGTGTTTCATGCATCCATCAAAGGAGAGAGGACGAGAGATAGAGAGAAAGAAAGAGTGAGAGGAAGACAGAGAGAAAAATGAAGAAAGATTGAGAGGAAAAGCTAGAGAAAGAGGGAAACAGTGAGAGTGAGAGGAAGACAGAGAAAGAGTAAGAGAGACGAAGAGAGAGAGAAACAGTGAGTGAAAGGATGAGAGAGAGAAAGAGTGTGAGAAAGAAGAAAAGGAAAACAGAGGAAGAGAGAGTGAGAGAGGGAAAGAGAGAGAGAAGAGAGAGAGAGAGGAAGAGAGAGAGAAAGAAAAGAGAAACAGTGTGAGAGAAAGAGTGTGAGGGGGAGAAAGGAAGAGATGAGGAGGGACAGTGAGTGCCCACACTGTAGACAAAACCCTCACAGCTCACCTTCACGCCACCGCTGTGTCTACAACCGTGTGTTGGGACCTAGTGGAGCCCTCAAGCTCCCATATCTGAAACACAGAACAGAATCAGTAATGGCAGTATATATACGACTGCGTACACCTAAAACGCTGTACCGCCTTTGTGCATCCAGGCTGCTGCACCCCATCCACTCCCGCCGCCTAGAGGTATCTGCTCGCTGCTGCTCATCCAGGCCTCACTGCTCACCTTTTCGCTGACAGGGCACCCTCCACATCATGCAGCCCTGCTCCGCAAGCCAACAAAACCTACATTTGGTGCTGCATCTTGATTTTGCCATGGCAGAGGACATACTAGTGCGCCCATCATCATCGCAAGTTGCACAACCGCTCAGTACTTGCGGTGCCACTAACTTTTTGACCAGTGAGGCCACGCACAAGTCGGTAGTCCCCTGCTGTTCCATGGCTCAGGCCTACACTGCGGTCCAGCAGGGCACACAAAACATGAGGTATCTGGACCACCGGGACTGGCCATCAGCGCAGGCTGCACACCCACTTAGCACTTGTAATGCCTCTACCTCAGTGGACCGAAATTCACTGTCCCGTGGCAGTTTGCTTGTGCCGGCCGAAGGGCATCCGGTGCGAGCTACTCTAAAATGGCGTAGAGCATGTGCGCCCAGACTAATTTATTGGGAGGGTCATGTGTCCTGTAATGCCTGTTCTGAGTGGGTGTGGTGTGGGTGTATACCAGTCGTGTGGGAGTGGCTGTGGCATACTGACAACTAGACCTGTGAGCAGCAGCTCATTACAATGAAAATCTGGGTCACATAGCGTTGTTGTCTTTCCCTGTAAGCGTAAGCGGAGTGGGCTGGCCTGGCGTATGCCAGTCCTGCGTGAGGCTGTGAAGAATGACTCTGGAGGTATGGGCGTGGCTCCGTCGTGAGCTGTATGAGGAAGCAACTGATGTGGGTGTCCGTGTTGTAGTGCTGCCGACACCCGGGTCGCAAGCTCCAATGTATCACTCTGTGAGCCAAGTCCACAACATGGCCAACTTGGAAGGTATGGGGAATCACTGACCCTATATTCATCCATAGTTCCACACAAGAAAGATGGTGGACATTAAACATCTGTGTGGATATGAATGTTTATTGCACATTCAGTGGAGTGTTGCAGCTGTAGCAATACAGGGCCATGGAAAGTTCAAGTTTCAGTTTTTGGCACATGGAGGGCAGCCAATTAGAGGCAATCTTGTTGTCGGAGACTGGAGTTAGGCTGCGCCAACATATGTACTTATACAATCACTCCGCCAATCCCCACGCACTTATAAATTCACTATACACTCTCCTTGCTGTACTCTAATGATCCAGTCTCTACTTACGTACTTGTGCAATGACCCAGAGAAAGTTACACAAGCAAAGTTTTCACCCACTGTCAAAGGTAAGATGTTTGCATACGCTGTCCCTCCAGACCACAATGTAATGTGGTAGGGCCCAGGAGCAGCATGTTGCATACATAATGAACACACAGACACAGATAGATAGTGGAACTGAGTACGGGCATGGGTGCTTGACTCCTTTTTACTACAAGGGTCACATGTCCAGTGACGTCTGTGCTGGATGCGTGTGGGGTGTGTGTAAGCCAGCCCTCCGGGAATGGTTGGTGCTGGCAACAAGTACAACAGTAATCATTGGATCAGACACAGGGATTTAATCATAAAGGGTCCATGAGTTGTGCTGCACTGAGGTAGGGGCATCAGCAGCATTGAGCATGTTGGCTGCCAGCAATGATGCCTGGTCCGAGCGGGCCGCACTGGGAGCAATGTCTCTTGCCTACTGAACTGTGTCATCTGCAATTACGACTGCATCTGAATAGACTGTTGAACTATGCAGATTTCAGGGAAGTTATAGTTCAAATTGTGAGCTTTGCTGTCCGCAGTGTAGACTGCCATTCAGTGTTCGTTTGGACTTGCAAGATGAATTTGGTTGTTGTAGTAAAGCTATAACTGATGCATAACAAGTTCTTGAAGCAAGGATACTAAAAGGATATTGTGTAGATTTGAGGGACGTTATACTTAGTTGCCTCTTGCACTCTGCAATTAATGAATGAAGAATCAATTTTAATTGTGAGCCCTGATGACCGCAGTGTAGGCAGGAGGCAGCAGTCAGCAAGGGCCCACAGCACCCTGGCGTTGAGTTGAGCTGCACAGTTATTGGCAATTCAGCCTATGTGCAGCCAGTGATGATAAGTGGTGCACTGAGTTAGTGGCACCTGAAGCAACCAGCGTGTGTGGAGCCTGCGATGATGCGTTTTCCGGGCGGGCCTTAATAAGGCTATGTGGCAATAATTTGTGGTGAACTGAGTTAGTGGTATCTCTGGCGCTCAGCGTGTGCGCACCCTGCGATGATGCATGGTCTGAGCGGGCCGCACTGGTAGCAATATTTTTTGCCTACTGAATTCTGCCTTATTATGTCCTGGTGGTGATGACTTATGGTGCACTCAGTTAGTTTATCTGCTTATTTAGGTTGATTTGCTAGTGTGTATCTTCACAGTTAGTTTTCAAAAATCTAACCCAAATGTATCCATAGGATAACAACACAATTCATCAATAATTAAAACATTGAATGACAAGAGCAAAGAAAAGAAGGGAAAAAGCACACGGAAAAATAATTTAATCTGAAAAAGTATTGTATTGAGTTAATCAGCAAATTAGTTTACTGGGATATGGTGAACAAATCAATGTAAGCAAAAAAAGTCATGAACAGATGTATACATAAATCAACAAAACAGTTCATAACAACTCATCTATAAGACCATCATCAGGACTATTATATTTTCGACAATGTCTCATCATTCTGCTGTAACTCTTGCAGGTTGAATCTTACATATGTGGAAGTAATTCCTGAAAGGTTCTGGTTACTTATGAAGTTGCCACAGAGCTGAAAGGACTTCTAGGTCCATCAATCCTTTTGTTTCTTCCATTTCCTGTGCCATTATTTCCAAACTATCCAGAGAACGGTGATTAGTTATTGGCAGAGAATTAGCATAAGATTGGAACTTTGCCAGTAGTACCAGAAGTAGGGAGAGATTTGACTGTAGGTGAAACAAGTTCATTATTGAAGATCCAATGTGATATGAAAAAAAGCTTCAAACTATTAGTAATGCTGAGATAAAACCAGTATATTACAAGCAGGATCTGTTCAATGTATCAGCCAGGGTTGTTGCAGGGATTCTGCTCAGAAACAGAACAAGGCCACATCAGTACCTCTGAGCCTAAATCAAGACTAGCTCATAGTACCGCACCTGCCCTCCCAACCTTTACCGAGTAACAGGTAATTTGGCACCCCAGAACCAGACTCTAGACTCTCTCAGGCATCCTGGTAGCACGCCATCACCTTTCCTTAGCTCACTATTTTGCAATAGCTGCTCTGCAATCAAAAGACATATACAAGTCAAAAATGTTATTAGCATGATTAACAAACTGTACACAATGAAAAGGCCTGTCATATTGGAAGACAGTTGTGCCTAAACCTACCCTCACTATAAAAGCACAGGGATATTTTAAAGATCGCTGGGACTTGTGGGGGTCCCCATCCCTGGCATACATAGGTTGTTGTTTTACATCTCAGGCAGTAGAGCTTTTTCTCGTGTCAGGACCTTTGCTTTGTCTGAATGTGTCCACTCTGTTTTTATAATAACAAATTTAGATTTATATGATAAGATTTATCCAAAAACAGAGCCAATAAAGCACAGTTTATTTCAACCTTTTAGGAAATGTTCTTTCAAATCCCAGCAGAAGAACCGAGTAATAAAACATGTACAGACTATTTCTAAAATAAATTTGTAGCACAAAAACAAGCCTGTTCAAGCAAACGCAGCATACTGCCTTTAAGAAATACATGGCAGGGGTATTCAGTGTATCAAAGAGGGTCATAGTATCAGCTGTAGAATCTATTCAATGTATCAGAGAGGGTCACGCATAGTATCAGCCGTGGGATCAATTCAATGTATCAGAGAGGGTGACGCATAGTATCAGCCGTAGGATCAATTCAATGTATCAGAGAGGGTGACGCATAGTATCAGCCGTGGGATCAATTCAATGTATCAGAGAGGGTGACGCATAGTATCAGCCGTGGGATCAATTCAATGTATCAGAGAGGGTGACGCATAGTATCAGCCGTGGGATCAATTCAATGTATCAGAGAGGGTGACGTATAGTATCAGCCGTGGGATCAATTCAATGTATCAGAGAGGGTGACGCATAGTATCAGCTGTACGATCTATTCAATGTGCCAGAGAGGGTCGTACAGAGCATCAGCAGTAGAAGGTATTCAGTGTTTCACAGAGAGTCGTTCCTGGTATCAGCAGTAGGAGGGATTTAATGTATCAGAGAGGGTGACGCATAGTATCAGCCGTACGATCTATTCAATGTGCCAGGGAGGGCTGTACAGAGTATCAGCAGTAGGGGTTATTCAGTGTTTCACAGAGTCGTTCCTGGTATCAGCAGTAGGGGTTATTCAGTGTTTCACAGAGAGTCGTTCCTGGTATCAGCTGTAGGAGGTGTTCAGTTCATCGGATAGGGTCAGCTGCACAAACAATGAATTCAGTTCTGGGGCCTGTGAGGAAGAAACAAAAGAGAGCATGAAGACACTTCTCAGCCTACTTTTGGGTTTGGTCGGGAGCTTAGAACATTATAGGGTGCATATGTTCTTTAGCATTTAATGAACCATATTGTGATAGGAAGGTCCAGCTACCCTTTAAACACCAAGAGCCTGCAAGGGTTTAAATACATTTTAATAAATTCTTAACTTTGTGTCATTGTAGTTTGAGTGGAAGTGAGGGGAAGTATGGACAATAGAGACACCGTTCCATGTTTTCAGACTCTGCCTGTCCATTGTGTTGGTCTGAGTACTTGTGTAGTTAGACTGCTTGCTCTGCAGGCGAAATGCCACCTTCCCTGGAGCTTGAGAGGATGCAATATCCTGGGTGGTCTCAATGATTTTATCTTTTCTTTTGTGCTACTTCAGCTGTGTGCACATTTAAATTTTTTGGGGTTTTATTGGGATTTCATGCTCAATAAAACTCCTAAAGGTGTCTATATTTCTCTCTATTATTGGATAACGGCCACATGCTTCAACATAAGGAATTGCGATTCCTAAATAGCAATTTTTAAGGAAATGCTATGTAGGAATCGCAATTCCTTATGCATGTAGGAATCGCAAAATGGATGGCATTACTGTGAGAAGTTGGCCAGGTATTGACTGTCCACTAATTAAAATGGGCACATTGCATCAGTTCAGACAACCCTTATGGTGATTTAAGTGGTCTCAGACAACCTTAGAAACTCTTTAAGTGGTAACTGTGGAAAGCAACCTTCAGGCTTAGTTCAGAATGCAACCTTATAGTATAGATTAAATGAGAAGAGAACCAATTCAATTCAATTTTATTTAAATATGATTTTGGAACTCCTTCGAGATCCACATATTACAAAGTAACAGGCAAAATATAATAAAATGAGACCACATGTAATCAACTTATTCTAGCAAAGAATGTACAGATTAACATACCATTCATCTAATACAGTTCTAAAAAACATTTGAAAAAATTAAAAATTCTGTTACAGAAAATTTCGTTTGGGGGACTAAAAATAGCATCTATCAGAGATCTTGCAGATAAAATACCAAACTGAACACATACAGGCTTTACCCAGAGACGGCGGTGGGCCATTAATGCTGGACAAACTAGCAGTACGTGTATAGAGTCTTGAACTGAGACATTGCAGAAGTTACCACACATAGGGGGTCATTAGGATGGCGGGCGGACTTTTCCCGCCCGCCATCCTGTCGGGGATTGGGACCGCCCGCCATAAGGGCGGGGGTCCCGTGGGTGGTATTAGGATGCGGCCGCCACAGTGGCGGCCGCATCCTGCATTTATAACATTGTGGCGGGTGGTGCTCTCTGCACCGCCCGCCGCAATGCCATAAATGAATGTATGCATTTGCATACACAATGCGGCAGGCACCGCGCGGTGCCTACCGCATTGTTTATGCAAATGCTGGGGGTACCCCAGGTACCCCCCGTGTGCACCCCCACCCCTCCTTCACTTTGGGGGCCCGCAGGGGGCCCCCAAAGTGAAGACCCCATGCCTTAATGCCACTACGGAAAGGCATTGTAAAATGCCCATCATAATATGGCTGGCGGTGTCTGATAGACACCACCACCACATTATTCTTTTTCCCCCGGCCGCAAGGTGACCGGGGGGGAAAAGCGGCGGACAGTCTTTCCGTCCGCCGAGGTCTCCCTCGCCATACTGATATGGCAGGGGGGGGTGGGAACGAGTGAGGATGTCGGGCGGATATGTATTAGATAACACTATCTAGTTTGTTACAGTATCACCCACACGGAGATAGACACAAAACACACAATACTTAAGCAAATAAATCACAGCAAATAGCACTAATACACAGTGGGCCCCAGAGAGGACCAAACCATAAACTAAGAAAGTGGTATAAGAACCATGACTTGCGTCAGATCAATGTCGAGAGGATGTAGAATTTCTGGGACCCCAAGGAACCACCCAAGGTAAATAGATAGGGACCCCTCGAAGTCCATGTGCAGTGTGTGAACACAACGCGTACTACGTACAAGTCTATGTGCAGGTCACAGTTGGATTTTTAAAGATTAGGGACCCTTTCCAGTGGACCCTGAAGAAACCCTGTGG
This sequence comes from Lissotriton vulgaris, assembly GCF_964263255.1. Lineage (NCBI taxonomy): Eukaryota > Metazoa > Chordata > Amphibia > Caudata > Salamandridae > Lissotriton > Lissotriton vulgaris. The sequence goes on along the minus strand of NC_141695.1, from coordinate 1,756,464,613 downwards.
AAGACATAAGGTTGGAGAGCCTCCCCACCGGTGGATACCATGGTACCCAAGTTACCTATCCGATGGGAAGCTGGGTGCATAGGTGTGAAGTGGTGTCGGAAACCGCTGTCAAACTCAATGAAGGACTTCAGGAAAGTGCTGCTGCTGGAAAAGGAGAAAGCGTCTGGAGGAACACAAATGTGGATTCTTGAAGAGAAGAACCTGAAAGCAGAGGGGACAGTGTCTGTTTCACTCGGGGTGATCAGGAGACTTGGAAGACAGATGCCCTCTGATGTTGGGTGCTTCAGGAAGGATTACTGTGGCCTTGGCTCTGCAGATGTGAGGACTAGGCAATGCTGAGGACAACCAGGACCCGGATACCAGCTGTCCCACAAAGGATGTCAAGTGTTGTGGGGTCAGTCCAGCGGGAGCACCAAGAAACCTTGGCAAATGTAACCCATGCAGGAAGTCAAGAAAGTGCACGGATGGGACCAGCAAGGTCCAGGCGACTCACCACAAGCAGGAGACTTAAGGCAGGCCCTGAGAAATCAGGGGAGCCCAAAGAAAGGTGATTCTCAAATGGACCCATAGGCCAAAGGCACAGAAGTTGCAAGAGGACCTCAAGCAGCTCACCAAATGAGGCAGGTCATGATGCACAGGATGTGGTGTGGCTGAAGAGGCTGGTCACAGGAGGTGTGCTAGGATGGGGCTACTTGGATCCCGAAGTTCTTTTTGCAACGATGTCAACAAGCCTTTGCAACTGCTGAGGGGACGTGGAACCCAGGGGTTTGGTTATTGCAACCCCCACAAGGACTACGGGCCTCAAATTTGGTAAAAGGGTTGAACAGGCCTCAGGAGCTGAGGAAAACCACCACCTGTGATGCAGAGCTCCCGGAGTCCGGAGGATCTTGGGATCTGCAGACCAGTCAACTTAGTTGCTGTGCCTGCCTGCCTTAAAGGGAGATTACTTTGGTTGTCCTTTTTGCTTCACAGGCATTGAAAGGTTACTGTACGGTGCACAGGCCCAGACGATGCAGCAGACTGGAAGGGAGATGAAGTCAGGCCCAAACGAAGTCTAGCAAAGTCCAGAGTGCCGAGACGATAGAAGTGCAGTGCCATCAGTTCTCAATCTTATCCCACGATGAATCTAGGGACCTACACCCAGGCAAACCCTTAAGTACCCTAGGGAAAGGGTTGGAAAGATTCAGGGGACCCATGAAGGCAAGGTCCTGGACAGGGGGGAGGTTACTCACATACCCTTTGTTCAGTTTCGCTCCAGAGCAGGAGCCAACGGCTTCCATGACTGGGTTGAACTGGACTATGAACAGGATCACCAAATGTGCCCCTCATGCAGACTTTCAGGCTCTGGCAAGCGCTCCCACCCAGCCCTAATACAGTAAATCCTGGCTGGGAGGTGGTCAAACCTCCTTGTGATAGGATGTCTATTGTTCTGCCTTCCCCTACTCAAGCCTGGCTCAGCAGCAAGAGGGCAGATGTGTGTCTCTGGTCGGCAGCAACCATTTTGTGCTGTCCAGAACTAGGAGGCTGGTACCAGGAACACTGAGAGCCTAACTGCGATTAGTTGCAGCCGTTTTTTAGATGGTCATTACGTGATTATGCGTTGCTCCTCTATGTAGTATATGGCAGCTTCATTTACAATCCGAGAGAATGGACTCCGTAGGCTGCAGGGGTGTCATGCAGTAGCACCCTCTCACTTAGAACCAAGCACCCTGCCCTCAGGATTGTAAAGGCCTGCTATAGGGGTGACTTATAGGGTTTGAGTGCAGTGACCCTTAGATATAGTAAACCTATATCTTTAGTAAGTGGTGCATGCACCAACTTACACAGGCTGCAATTGCAGGCCTGTAGCTCCATTTTAAATGGTCTCTCATGGGTGGCATAATGAATGCTGCAGCCCATGGGAGACCTCTGGGGTACCTATGCCCTAGGTACCTGGGTATCATAGACTAGGGACTTACAAGGGTACCCCAGTATCCAATCTGCGCTGCACCTAAGTTCATACCACAACAGTTTAAAGAGAAAGTAAATGTAAATTGATACTTGTATAGCACACTACTCACCCGCAAGGGTCTCAAGGCGCATGTACGAATACTGCTGTGGAACCCATCCTGGATTTCCCTGTGAGGCGTCCACTCCTGGGCACCCCCAAGGTGGAGGCCAGGCATCCTTAGCGTTGTGGGGGCCTTTATGGAGATTAGGCATTGCTATTGCCCAGAGTTGCAGAGTGGGACTCCATGATTGGAATAGGCACCGAGGCGAGAATTATCAGGTCCGTGGAATTTTGAGCCCAAGACCCACCGAGGCGGGGAGTTGAACCCTGGTCCTGGGCTAGACCTCTGCATCAGGGTCTGCTGCTCTAATCATTGAGCCACACTTCTCCACAAAGTAGTTAGACTTTGCTCCTGATTAGAAGGATCCCAGTCAGAATAGTCAAAAACAGCATCACATCAAGCAAAAAGTGGGGGTAACCATAGAAACAGATCTTAATTTCCAACTATTACCTACTAGTGATTCACAAATTGCGAATCGCTTTTAGGCAAATCAACTCCATTCATTCCTATTGGCCTATATGCCATAGGAAGGTATGGGAGTGCATTCACAAATTGTGAATGCAATCCCAAGGGTGACAGGGGGCCTAAGGCCCACCACGTTCACCCCCCCCCCAAAAAAGTAAGTGTGAACATGTGGTGCACACACATGCTCTAAGGGCATGTGTGTGTACCACATGGCACAATGCTCTTTTGTGCATTTTTCAAAGAATGCGCATATTACCAGTAGACGTCAAGTTGATGCTAATTAGCGTTTTCCTAAATGCACAGTTTGCATTTAGGAATGGCTTCAAGAATCACAAATTGTGATTCCCGAAATGCATTCGCAATTTAGGTCATTGCATAAAATTTTGATTACCTAAGTTGCTAATGGAAAGCCTCTGCTGCATCCGAAAAGGCTTTCCATTCACAAGTTAAGTAATCACATTTTCTTGAGTCTTGAGTTTCTTTTTGAAGTCTGCCAGGGAGGGTGCAGTTTGTTTCAGCTCTTGGCAGCAATGTAGGAGGAGCGGCCCCGTTGAAGCTGTGGAGGATGCAGTCGGTGGGTGTAAGGGCTTGTGAGGGGGAGCGCAAGGGTCCTGCGGGTAGAAGGAAGTTAAGTTGGTGGTTGATGTAGGACGGTCCTTTACCATGTAGGGCTTTTTAGGTGTGTGTGAAGATCTTGAACTAGCATGTCTTGTGGATGGTGAGCCAGCGGAGGTTGCTGAGATGTGGGTGATGTGAGTCCATTTGGGAAGGTTCAGGATGAGTCTGGCTGCAGCATTCTGTATGGCCTGGAGTCACCTGATGAGCGTGGTGGAGAATCCGGCATACATTGTGTTGCCGTAGTCAAGGCGGCTAGTGACGAGGCCCTGAGTGAGGCTCTTTCTGATGTTGACTGGAATCCATCTGAAGATTGTGCAGAGCGTGCAGAGGGTGTGAAAGCAGCAGGAGGACACTGCATTGACTTGCTGTTTCCTGGTCAGTTCAGTGTCAAGGATGCTGCCTAGATTGTGTGCATAGTCTGTTGGCCTGGGTGTAGGACTGGTGCCGCTGACCCTCAGCTGTGGTTCCTTATGGATGTGTTTTCCCAAAGGTCAGCACTTCTGTTTGTTCTGGTGGTGGATGGGTCTTCAGTGAGCAGGAGGATAAGTTGAGCAGTGTCTGCATAGGCAAATATGTTGAGACTGTACGATCTGGCAATGTCTGCGAGGGGGGGTCATGTAGGGGTTGAACAAGGTGGGGCTGAGGGATGATCCTTGGGGTATGCTGCATACGATGTTCTTGGACTCGGAGGTGAAGTGAGGATACCAGAGCTCTGTGGGCATCCTGTAAGGAATGAAGCAATCTGTGTGAGGGTGTTATGCTGTATGCTGACGTTGTAGAGTCCGTTGATGAGGGTGTGGTGGGATATGGTGTTGAACGCAGCCAAGAGATTGAGCAGGATGAGAGCTAAAGTCTTTCCATTGTTGAGGAGGGTTCTGACATCATCTGTAGTTGCGATCAGCGCAGTCTCTGATCTGTGGTTGGCTCTAATGCCAATTGGGAGGCGTCCAGCAGGTGGTTTTGTTCCAGGTTTCCGGTGTGCTGTTAATTGATGGTCTTTCGAGTACCTTGTCAGGGTAAGGGAGCAAGGAGATTGGTTGATAATATTTGAGTTTGCTGGGGTCAGAGGAGGGTTTCTTTAGGAGGGGACTGCCCTCTGCATGTTTCCATCTGTCCGAGAAGGCTGCTGTGGTGATGGAGGTGTTGATGATGCTGGTGAGTTCCCTGCTGATTTGATTGGTTCTGAGGATGAAAAGCCAGTTGCGGCAGGGCTCACTGGGGCTCCAGAGTGGATGAATGACATGATGGTCGTGGTGATCTGTGTGGTCAGTGAGGCCATGTGGTGATCATTGGGCTGGTGTGCGGTGGTTGGCTGAGGCTGTTGAGGTTGAGCAAAGTGGGTTGGGTGTCAAAGCTGCTGTGGATGGTGGTGATCTTGCTGTGGTAGTCCGTGAGGGTGTAGCAGAATTCTTGAGAGGGGTGAACTGTGTTATATGTGGCTGCTGGGTTACAGGATTTCTTGACTATTTTGAATAGTTATTTTGTGTGGTTTGTTGCTGTATAGATGCAGGTTGCGATGGCGTTTCTCTTGGCTTCCTTGATGCTCAGGTGGTAATTGCTGAGGGCTGCTTTGTGAGCGGCTCAGTTGGAGGTGTTTCTAGTGGAGTGACATCCTTTCTCGAGTCGGAAGCAGTTGTGCTTGGTGGTTCTGAGCTCTGGGGTGTACCAGCTGGCTTGTTTTGAGGTTTTGGTGGTTTTTCTAGCTTTGTCTGGGTGACTCTTTTGATGCATTTGGTGATCCATGCAGAGAAGTTCTGGGTGGCCTTTTCTAGGTCTGATGAGACATCAGGTTGGGTGTCACTGAGGGCCTAAGTCCACTGTGTCTCTGTTACCTTGCTCCAGATGCGGCTTGAGCTGTGATGCTTATTGGTGGTGTGCTGAGCACCGAAGATGTTGAAGTGAATGATGGCGTGGTCGGACCAGGTGAGTTCTGTGATGTGGCTGGATTTAACTCTGTTTCTGGAGGTGGAGATGGGATTGAGTGTGTGCCCAGCTTTGTGCATGGGTTCAGTGGGTGAGGCTGATGTTGTTCAGCTTCTCCTTGAGGGTGGTGGAGTTAGCGTTGTTGGGATCATCGATGTAGAAATTGAGGTGAAAAAGTAGGACACAGTGGAAGAAGTTGATGGCTAGGGGGGCGATGAGGTTGGAAATGGCATTGCAGAAAGCTGGTCAAGGTGAAGATGAGGTGTTCCATGAGAGGTGTGTGGTCTCGCTTTGGTGGCAATGCATTGGATGGTTTCCTTGAAGATGATTGCAATGCTGCCGCCGTGTTTGTTAGTGCAGTCTTGGTGTAGCCATCGTGTGTTGCGGTGGCGATGTCAGGGTTTGAGGAGAATGCCGCGGCATGGTTGCAGAGTGAACAGGCGTTGAGCAAGAATGCATTGAGGTTTGTGTTATAAGAGGCCTTTAGGGGATGTGTGGTGCAGGATCTTGTGTAGGCTGGAGATCCTGTATTGCAGGAGAAGCAGCAATGGTGGCAGGTGAAGAGACCTTTGGTTGCTCGTGGGGAGGCGGTCCAGCAGTTGTTGTTTCAGTGTCTGAGGTCTAGGCACAAGAGCTCCTCAGCAATGAAGTGGAGGGTGGCAGGAGGGTCAGGGCTCCTGGCGCTGGGTGCAATCCAGGTGCCCAGGACAGGTGCAGACAGGCATGACTTTTACCTGCTGCATAGCCACACTGCGGCCTCCATTAAGTAGGTCCTAGGGGAGGGCAGGGCGCTGGGCCACGGTCGGAGGGAGACAGCAGAAGCAGGGAAATGGTGGGAAGAGGGAAGAAATTAGAAGAAAAAGGCAAACAGAGCAGAAAAAGACATAACAGAGTATAGAAAAACAGAGGGCAGAAAAGCTAGCAGAATAAGCCAAAACAGTGCAGCAAAAGGCAAAACAGAAGGTAGAAAAGCATACAGCAGAAAAAGCAAAACAGAGCAGAAAATGCAAAATAGACGGCAAAAAACAAGCAGAGGAGGTTCAAGCAGAGGGCAAGTGGAGGGTAGCAGATCTACAAGGAAGTAGTGGACTACGGACAAGCTGGACTGGAGCTTGTTGCAGGGAGAGCAGGCATGAGGACCCGCTCCTTAATTTATTATTTAAAACATAATTTAATATAACTTAATTTAATATTTGTATACAAAATAAAGTTAAACTACACAAACATAAGAAATTCAAAAGTTTTAGTTCTAACTAAAAGTTAATTTTCACCCCGTCCAAACAGTACTATAACTCACAGACCTCTGTAAACAGTGTTGTGAACTTGCTAGCCAGACTACAGTCTACTAGTGAAAGCCACAGGTGCCCACATTTTATTATTCTCATACGCACACTGCCCACCAGGGTGCCCATCAGGGAGTTGAGGTAATATGAATTTTTTATGGTCAATTGTGTCCCCTAACGTAGACCCCAACGGCTCCATGTACGTGCTTCGAGTACATGTATGTTCCCTCCACTTCCAGCTATGAAGACGCAAATACATTTGCGTCCAACGTTAACATGTCCTCTTTCAGACCCACCATGAATGGGTCGAATATTCAGTTCCTAAGTATGCCTTGCCACCGTCTTTACATGGTGCACTTTCACGTTTTTCTGGCTCTGGCGAGTTATACCCTGATTCATGCCATCGAGCCCTTTCTGCCTTCTGTCTCTGAAAGCTGCAGCCTGCCGCTTCCATGACCCTTGCCTTACTCCCTGTGCGGCGAGCGGTGCCTGGCTCGACCTGCTTGCCTGCCAAGACTGTATTTTGCCTTCAAGTTATCTGCTCCGCTCCTCGAAAATACATTCCTGTCTAGTAGTTTAGGTAAACATCCTTCCCAGCTGCAGAGCAAAGGGCCCGGCCTTTCTGTCTTCATGCAAGTAATTCATAGCTCCTGTTACCATGGTAGGCCCATGGCCCCCTTGCTTTACACGTAGACACGTAGTCGCATATGCATGCACTAGCAGTCAGTATAGAATAGCCTCTGCCCGAGAGACCTTTCCTTCTAGATAATACAGTTCCTCAAACACAAGATACCAGATATGATTTGGGATTAGGTTGTTCTGACACGCCAGACTTCTGTCTCCCCGTATAGCGCAAATGTCAAGTCCCCTTCACCCTCCAGTTCCACGTCAATCACACGTCATGCTGCTGCGCGCGCATCTCTGCCACATATTTCTGCTGACTCTGCAGGATTCTTCTATGGATCCACCCATCTGTGACCCTTCTTTATGACGTTTCTTGCACACACCTCTGTGTACGCCCTTGTGCACGCCTTCTGTTACGCATGTGTGTTCTTATCTCATTTCTCTCAGCTGTTACGCCTTCTGCATTCATCACCACTATATGCATTGACTATATATATTATATTCTGTTAATAAAGCATTGTACATGTCCATGTCCATTCCCTTCCTGAACCCTCGTGGTGATGGAACATGATACCTGGTTCGAACCAATTCCTTTTTAAGGAATAAAACCCTTATAAACTCAGATGCCACAGACTCTGCCTCTCATTTTTTTTGACTGAGTTATTCTTATTGAACTTTACCGCATAGAAATTAAGTATAGGTAATTTTATTTACCACATAATTGGTGCCCGAATAGGGACCCCTCCCCCACCTTACGTGCCGGCGGTGCGTTGCAGGCCTGGTCCCCTGCCACAGCCGTGACGGACAACTACGCGTACCCGCAGGATTTCCTGTATCTCCCTCAGGCCAACGGAGGTGACTGAGGCTGCGATCGACACCCAGACGAGGCGGTGAGGAGTGCGGAGGATCCCGACCAGAGCCCAGCTGAGAGAGCAAGGTCCGAGGTGTTCAGATGCCCGCCAGTTCCGAAGTTCCGAAGTACCTACGTCACGAATCGAGTCGAGTCCAGTCCGGTCCAGTCCAGTGTTGAGTTTCCGAGGCCTTCCGTTCCGTGCTTCCCGGTGAGTACCGTTGCTGGGGACGCATCTAGACGGGTGCATTAATTTGTGTCCGGTCAAGACGGGTTTGGGTACACAGACCCGGTCTACACTGTTTAGCAATGTATCTGTACTGTTTAGCAGTATATCCAGTATTCCGCTATCAAGTTATTGTTCGTTTTCCGAAATGTTTTAATGTGTTTTAATGTCGTGGTATGAGTGATTGTTTGATTTCCATTACTGTGTTTATTGTATTAGTGGTGTCCAAATCCGAGTAAGTATCAAGTATCAAGTACCACGGCTCAAAATGCCGCTGTTTTCTAAACTGAAACAGATAGGAACTAGGAAAGGAATACTCGAGGAAGCTGTTCCCATCCCACCCAGGGACACTCCCGGATATTTTATGTACCACAAACACGGCTTAGATGCTGTATTATATCTCGACTTGTGGGTGGATTACACCAAAGATCTAGCAGAGAATCAGAGATGGCCCGTTACAGGGACATGGGATGCCGAGTGCATCTTGAGAGTAGAAGAAGTATTATGGAAAAAGAAAGCCAGACAGTCACAGAAAGATGCCATTGAATTATGGCGTAAAGAATCACACAGACGGACAGAGAAAGCACTCAGAAAAGCAGAGAGAAGTAAAGAGGATTCCGAAAAAGCCAAAGAAAAAGAACTACTAGAAGAAGGAGAACGAGTTAGGATAGAACAACACGATAGACGTAGTAATGCTATTATGACAGGATTGTATCCAGTCCTGGCCGAGGGCCTGCCCAAGGCGACCCCGGAAGTACCGAAAGATCAGCCCCCTCCATTGGTTCCGACTAAATTACGTCACAAGACCGCAGCAGAGATTTTCCTTTCCTCTTATTTAGACGATGTAGCACCTGCATACACCAATGTTCCACCTGCACCTATACCACCCACTAATAACCTTCCCCAACGACAGACCACTCCTCCACCACTTCCTGCACCCCCCATTAACCCTATTAATCCGCTTAATCCTTTCGGGCCTGACATGACCCTACAGACAGATCATGCTCAAGCCTCCGTCTCAGGAGGTGCATCAGGGGGTTACCATACCCCGCCACCAACACACCGAATAACTATTAGAGAACTAGCAATGGAACGTACTCCGAAACCAGCCACAATGGAAAAGCTTAAAGAGCTTCTTACATACTGTAGATATGACCCAGTACCAGGCAAAGACGATTGCATGATATTAGCCTCAATACATATAAGACGTGCTGCAAACTTTTTGGTTTTATTTCCAGGAATGCAAGATTACCTAGACAGGATATATCATTTTGTTCAGACAGGGGAGGGTCAGGAATGTATTCACGAGGCTATGGCACATCAGAAAGTAGATCTTCAAAGTGTACTATTAAGATTCCTCATAAACTGTTTCATAAGAGAACGAGACCGGCCTGGTGTAAATAAATAAGAGATGGAGGTACTAACTACGTGGGGTCAGAATATTTCAGAGGGAAAACATGATAGAAAAGCATGTATAGAGGCCATGTACAGGAAAATTCGTAAAGAAATAGTAGTATTTCATGCAAAAGAGAAAGCTGAAAGGGGAGCAGAATCAGACGCGAATAAATCCTCAGAGGATGAGCCAGAGACAGAGCCAGAAGATAGAGGAACGATAGCATATGTAGGAAAGGGTAGATCCTTTAATAAACCGATACGCCCAGAAAGCAAGAGACTTTTTCACTCCGCTATGTCAAACCCGAAGACTCCTGAACATCTATTTCAGGCTACCGATAAAATACTTCAAGAACGAATGGGGTACCATGTACTCGATTCCATGGATGAACAAGAATTAGCCAGGTCAGCAGTCAATGGGCTGACAATTCTGATAAATATAGTGATGACGCATTAGCGCAGACCTTTTTGAATCTTTCCCCAGACGAACAGCGACTAGCTAGTATGTATATGATACAACACCTCCTTATATTGTATAAGAGCCAACATTCTGATCCAGGTCCCTTACCTGATGTACTAATAGAGTTACTCATGAATAAATGGAGAGGCCTGGGTACCGATTTAATTAAGGTAATTCTAGAACATCGACACAGATATAGTGCTTTCCTGAATCCACAGTTTGTTTCAGCTCCACCCCCAGAAAGAAAAATGTTTTACATAGACAGACAAAATCCCTTGCGAGAAGTGCATCCAGTCAGGAATGCTGATAATACCTTTAGACGTGTGTTTGTGTACACGCCCATAACTAAAATGGAATTATTGGAAATGAAGAAACTAGTGCCCAGTCACGACAAAGACCCTGCAGGTTTCCACCGTGAAATAAAAGACATGTTACTCATGGGTGATTATACCTATCCCGACATCATGAAAATATTGAAAGTATTATTGCCTGCCGGTATTTACGAGAAACTCAAAGAAAAAGAATGGGAGGTGGGAGAGCAAAAGATTGATTGGGCTGCATTAGAGAACGAAGAAAATACTCGAACCCCAGGCCTAGGGCTTGGGGATAAAACCAAAGCATTACCAGGATTGTTGGTACAAGTATTGCCACGTTTATTAGCAACGAAAAAGGAGGACTGGGATGCAATCTCAGCCTGTAAACAGAAACCCGATGAAGACACTAGTGATTTTTATTCCCGATTCGAGAAATGTTTTATTATTAATAGTGGCCTGAAAGCAAGTAGCGAGTCATATCCACATCTTTTTGTATCTAAGTTAGTCGAGAATTCCCTGCCCCAAGTTAAGAATCGGGTACTGAAAGTCGAGAGCACATGGCAAGCAAACACGCCTTCACAAATGTTACAAATGTTACAGTACCACCAGAATAGAATTAGAGAAGAACATGATCACGAACAAAGACGTATGAAAGATACGAAAATGAAAATGTTAGTAGCCCAGTCAGTTCCAGCTGACGGTCAGAAAAAGGGCATGACACAGTCCAATAATCCAGCAGCTCCTGTTAAAGGGACATGCAACTATTGTAAACAGCCAGGTCACTATATAAACGATTGTGCAGTTTTGAAACACAATATAGCTACAGGTAAAACTAAAGAAAGACCGCGTCAACCTAGACAGGACCAGGTCCAACAACAAGTACCACAGAATATACAGCCTATGCATGCTCCACAACAGACAGTACAGACCGTAGCGGTACCACCGCCACAACTGATTGCCGCAACACAACATGCACCGCAACAGATGTACCAGTATGCCCAAACTGATTATCCCGATTATCAGCGATACACATGAAACAGCCTAGAGAGGGAAGTTGGCTTGCCTCTTATTGAGGTTCCTGTAGATCAAGAGGGTCCTTACGTACATAGCCAAGTGTTAGGAAAAGATAGAAAGTTTTTGATTGATACAGGGGCAAGCAGGACGACAATAAGTCACGACGAGGTTCCAGGGGCACCCCTCTCAGGCTCCCAGAATGTTTCCCTTGGATTTTCAGGCAAACCTATTGTAAAGGAAGTATCGAAACCAGTACCTCTTTTAGTTGGTCCGTTGTCTCGCACTACAGATTTGTTATTAACGAAATCATGCCCAGAAAACTTGTTAGGTATCAAGACACTGAAAGCTCTAGGAGCTGTGATTTGCTGTTCTCCGGAAGGAGTAAGACTGTTTTTGCGTGACTTCAAGGGTCACTATGTGTTGAGAGATATTGATCCCAGATTACAGAATGTTCCTGCACATTTATGGGCACAAGGCCCCACTGATGTAGGTTGTATGCACATTACACCATATCGAGTCACACTCAGGCCAGGAGTAGTACTACCACGAATCCGACAATACAAGTTACCTCCAGATGCTGTAGTGGCTTTGCTGAAAATCATTGACGAGCTCATTGCACAAGGAGTGGTTGTAGAAACAGACTCAAATTTATGTAATTTCCCTATCATTCCAATTCTTAAATGTACTGACCCAAATGCACCTCCAGTTTATCGATTAGTGATCGATTTACGCGAATTAAACAAATGCATTGTACCACAGTATCCTGTGGTCCCAGATATCTCCTCACTACTGACAGCTATTGATTCCGAGGCAACGTTCTTTACTGTAATTGATCTGAAGAACGCCTTTTTTAGTCTCCCCATTGATCCGGAAAGCCAATATCTCTTCGGATTCTGTTTAAATGGCCGAAGCTTCAAATTTGCACGCGCACCTCAAGGATTCACAGAAAGCCCCAGCATCTATAGCCAAGCACTGAAAAGACAACTTGACAGTATTCACATGCCTGATGACACTGCCCTACTTCAGTATGTCGATGATCTATTGATCACCGCCCGAAGTGAACCTGAATGTGAACAAGCATCACTGACGGTTTTGCATTTCTTGGCTGACAAGGGACACAAGGTGTCTCCTTCTAAGCTGCAATTCTGTGTTCAGCAAGTGGTTTACCTTGGGCACTTGCTGTCCAAAGGGGGGAGACAGCTAACACCTGACCGTATCCAGTTAATTGTAAACATGTCACAACCCAAGACACAAAAGGAGGTACGAGCCTTTATAGGCCTCACTTCTTACTGTAGACAATGGATTCCTCAGTATGCATTTCTAGCGAAACCACTCATACAGTTGACAACCCAGGAGGCAGCGACTTCGACTGTCCTCCCATGGACTCAGGAACATACACAAGCTTTTAACGACTTAAAGAAAGCCTTATGTCAAGCACCAGTTTTAGCGACACCATGTTACAGTAAGTCTTTTACACTTTTTGTCACAGAACGTGAAGGTACTGCATTGTCAGTACTTACTCAGGATCAAGCAGGTTCACACAAACCGTGTGCTTATTTTTCTAGTACATTAGATCCAGTAGCTCAGGCTCTGCCTGCATGCTTGAAATCTGTAGCAGCAACAGCTCTAGCAATCAGACAAAGTGATTCCATAGTGTTAGGACACCAATTGACAGTACAAGTTCCACATTCCGTGGAAGTTCTTTTAAACTGAACACAGACTCAGCCCTTGACTATAGCACGACTGACAGGTTATGAATTGACATTGTTTCAGCCACACATAGAAATCAGACGTTGCAATACATTGAACCCTGCTACACTTCTGCCATTAAGTGAGACAGACCCTTTGGCACATGATTGTATTGAAGTCATTACCATTACGACGAAACCCAGACAAGACTTGACAGACACTGCATTACCAGATCCAGACCTGACACTTTATGTGGATGGTTCATGTATGAGAACAAGTACAGGAGAATTAGTGGCCGCCTACGCAGTCACGACCGAAACTGAAGTCATCGAAACAAATTGTATTGACATTCTGTCAGCCCAAGCAGCAGAGCTCATCGCTCTGACTCAAGCCTGTATTCGAGCAAAGAACAAGAGAGTTAACATATACACATATTCACGTTATGCATTCGGAGTCGTACACGACTTCGGAGTACTCTGGCGAGAAAGAGGTTTTTTGACCTCTCACGGTGCCAAGATCCAACACGGACCCCTCATTCAAGCTCTGTTACACGCAATACATTTGCCTACAGCGATATCCATCATGAAGTGCAAGGCACATACGAAAGTCACAGATATCATTTCCCAGGGTAACGACCTGGCAGATCGAACAGCCAAACATACAGCTCAGACTCAGACTCACGCAACTGACCTGACAAAGACAATAGTCCCGACACCGACACATTGCATGACAGTTAAGGATCCCGCCCTAGATGTAATTGACATACAGACACATGCTACACCAGACGAAATCAAGAAATGGACTGAACTAGGAGGGATCCAGACAGAACAGGGATGGATGACGAAGGGAAAATCTACATGGTTTCTCCCCGACTCTATGGTTCAAGTCATCATTAACACAGTACACAGTCCAGCACATTTAGGAGAAAAAGCCATGTTAGACAGTATTCAAAACCTTTGGTTCAATAAACATTTACGAGCAGCAGCAAAACAGAAAGTGCGTACTTGCATGATCTGTTGTTAGTTCAACCCAGGTAAAAGCATTCCCGTAGAGCAAGGTGGTTTTCATCCTCCCGATCACCCGTTTGAAGTCCTCCAGATGGATTATATCCAGATGGAACGTTGTCGAGGATTCAAATATGTCCTCGTAGTTGTATGTGCACTTTCCCGTTGGACAGAAGCATATCCAGTCCCAGATTACACTGCTCCGACCACTGCCAAGCAGCTGGTTCGTGAATTTGCCCCGTATCGTATACTCAGATAACGGTCAGCCATTCTCGTCCGAGCTTATGAAGCAGGTATCACTCCTGCTAGGCTATCAATGGAAATTCCACTGTGTCCGACATCCCGAGGCAGCAGGTCTCGTGGAACGTCATAATCAGACCCTGAAAATTCGTCTTGCCAAGATCTGTAGAGAGAAAGGCGTCGACTGGATAGTAGCTTTACCAGTTGCACTCTTTTATATGAGGATTGTAGCGCACTCTAGATCAGGGCTATCCCCGTACGAGGTGGTCTTTGGTAGGCCACCGAATATGTGGGGGACGCCTCTGCCTCGTAAAATCACTGATGTTGACTGTAACATGCTGACAGATTACCTTGCCTCCTTGATGTCTGCACTACAATCATGTCGTTCACAGGTTGCTGCAGCCTTTCCCGACAACACCGAGGTGAAGCCACATGAGGTTGTTCCGGGGGACCTGGTTTTCGTGAGGAACTTTGACAGGAGGAGTCCGCTGGAGCCCCGTTGGCAGGCGCCGAAGCTAGTACTATTGACTACAAGGACTGCGATCAAAGTGGAGGGCCGCAAGGGCTGGCTTCACTCGAGTCACGTTAAAAAATGCCATGGACTGCCGCCAGACTTAGACTCTCAGCCCGGCCCTCCTCCAGAAACTGACTCAAAACTCCCTCTGGTAGAGAAAACCTCTTCTCAGGAGTATAAATTAAAGTTGAGGTCTAGCAAGTCAGACAGTTTAATTGTTTAAGTCCTCCCCTAGGTGAATCGGTTAGACAAGTTTCTGACATGTATCCCCTAGACCCCAATAGAGAGAGAGATAGACAGAAACAGCTCAAGAAACGTGAATATTGTAAATCACTCCGTAGTCACTGTATTGTGACACTATTGATTATGTTTTTTCTGAGTCTTATGATTATTGTTGCAAGTATACTGCTTCATGTATATTTTCCTATTTTCAAACGTGCACATTCTTCTTCAAATGACACTGTCGAGCACACTTTCAGTGAACTGCCCCCGCATGAGTTGTCCTACCGACTTGCGCTGCGCAACAATACATTCATTAGTATGTTACATCATTCCCATCAGACCAGCAATGCTACAAATTGTTGGATATGTGGCCGACTCCCTCCCTATCAGAAGTTCAAGGGAGTTCTGCCCCTCTTTCCGTACCCGTTCACACACAATGGTTCCTGTGGTGCATGGTTTAGTTTAATGAACTCTTTAGACTCCAATTCCGTAGTTTACCAGGGCAATTGGGTATGGGGAAATCTGAACACAGTTCTGCATAAAGTATGTTTCCCTGACAAGGAGGGTCTTCCCCAAAGGACAGGGACTGATCTAGAAAACGAAGTATATGGATTAGGTAACTTCACACTTAACCTCATGATTCTGAATGTTGAGTCCGAAACCGAACCAGTCTTGCCCGCTATGTCCGTATTACCCGTCAAAGGTGAATTATGTGTCAGAAAGAATGGTTCAGTACACCCAGGTCATAGCACATGTACTACTGTGATTGAATTCAGTGATAAAGGCAAGTCTACATTCAAGGCTTCCCGTCATTCCTATTTCATTTGTGGTCATACAGCATATATACGCTTACCTTTAGATTGGGATGGCACCTGTTACATTGCATTCCTTCTGCCACCTGTTTTTCTAGCCCCTCCTGATTATCATAGGGACTCCCATCTAGTACACAATAGACCACAGAGAGATCTCCCGATTGTCAATTACACTGAAACGGCATGGGAGCAATACACAGACTTCAATAAAGGTTTCTTTCCCTACTTAGGTGCTGTCTTTAATAGTAAATTGATATGTAAATTAACCAGAACCCTTGAAGCAGTAGTGAATGAAACTACTTCCGCCCTAGGCAACTTAACGGAGGAGCAGTCTGCTATGCGGATTGTTGTTCTTCAAAATCGTCTTGTCCTTGACGTCATCCTGGCCGATAGGGGCGGAGCTTGTAGAGTCATCGGATCGAGTTGCTGTGTTTTCATTCCAGAAAACGCACCATCAGTATATAGAGCCATAACCCGTCTCCACAAGATTGCAAGTCAGATACACCAGAATCCAGGCATCTGGACTAGGTCCGGTTGGTTCTGGAGCATGTTATCAGCCTGGGGATGGAAAGTCCTATCCTTCCTAGGAATAGCCCTTCTCATAGTATTCAGTTGTTGCCTATGTCTGCAATGTGGGCCAGCGATTTGCGGCTTGTGCACCACATCATGTATTCCTCATTCAAGTCCACGTTCAAAACACCGTCAGAAGAAAGAAAAGCAAATGATGTTACATGAACAGATTGATAGATTAATGAGGATTGATATATCATGAAGGGTCCGTGGGGGACAAGGAGGGAATGAGGTAATATGAATTTTTTATGGTCAATTGTGTCCCCTAACGTAGACCCCAACGGCTCCATGTACGTGCTTCAAGTACATGTATGTTCCCTCCACTTCCAGCTATGAAGACGCAAATACATTTGCGTCCAACGTTAACATGTCCTCTTTCAGACCCACCATGAATGGGTCGAATATTCAGTTCCTAAGTATGCCTTGCCACCGTCTTTACATGGTGCACTTTCACGTTTTTCTGGCTCTGGCGAGTTAGGCCCTGATTCATGCCATCGAGCCCTTTCTGCCTTCTGTCTCTGAAAGCTGCAGGCTGCCGCTTCCATGACCCTTGCCTTACTCCCTGTGCGGCGAGCGGTGCCTGGCTCGACCTGCTTGCCTGCCAAGACTGTATTTTGCCTTCAAGTTATCTGCTCCGCTCCTCGAAAATACATTCCTGTCTAGTAGTTTAGGTAAACATCCTTCCCAGCTGCAGAGCAAAGGGCCCGGCCTTTCTGTCTTCATGCAAGTAATTCATAGCTCCTGTTACCATGGTAGGCCCATGGCCCCCTTGCTTTACACGTAGACACGTAGTCGCATATGCACGCACTAGCAGTCAGTATAGAATAGCCTCTGCCCGAGAGACCTTTCCTTCTAGATAATACAGTTCCTCAAACACAAGATACCAGATATGATTTGGGATTAGATTGTTCTGACACGCCAGACTTCTGTCTCCCCGTATAGCGCAAATGTCAAGTCCCCTTCACCCTCCAGTTCCACGTCAATCACACGTCATGCTGCTGCGCGCGCATCTCTGCCACATATTTCTGCTGACTCTGCAGGATTCTTCTATGGATCCACCCACCTGTGACCCTTCTTTATGACGTTTCTAGCACACACCTCTGTGTACGCCCTTGTGCACGCCTTCTGTTACGCATGTGTGTTCTTATCTCATTTCTCTCAGCTGTTACGCCTTCTGCATTCATCACCACTATATGCATTGACTATATATATGATATTCTGTTAATAAAGCATTGTACATGTCCATGTCCATTCCCTTCCTGAACCCTCGTGGTGATGGAACATGATACCTGGTTCGAACCAATTCCTTTTTAAGGAATAAAACCCTTATAAACTCAGATGCCACGGACTCTGCCTCTTATTTTTTTTGACTGAGTTATTCTTATTGAACTTTACCGCATAGAAATTAAGTATAGGTAATTTTATTTACCACAGAGTTCTGTCCCCAATGTGAGGCTGGTGCTGAGCCTTACTCTGTGCTGAACCTCCGAGGTTGAACCATTAATGTATAGTCTTCGTTCGTCCTTTCTCTGACCCTCAGTGCATACATTAGGCAACAGGTCGCAGTGTCCTTATCGTTAGAGGCTGCTGCTGCTCTGTCTCTTCCTTCTCCCTCAGTTACAGCCACAGATGT
Organism: Lissotriton vulgaris; assembly: GCF_964263255.1. NCBI lineage: Eukaryota > Metazoa > Chordata > Amphibia > Caudata > Salamandridae > Lissotriton > Lissotriton vulgaris. Next base: position 1,756,446,709 of record NC_141695.1, on the reverse strand, counting down.
AAAGATAAATATTAGAGTCAGAGGCTGCCTCATAAGTGAAGTCCTTAGAACATACGTACAGAACATTGTCAGAGGATCAGATAGCCATTTCTGCTCAGTCTGTAAACCTATCCCCAAATCCAGTCTCCCTAAGCCCACACATGATAGGACAGAGTATGTTGTATACCAGGTCTCAGCGGTTAAAGGGCCTTTTCTGGTGCAGTTCAGCTCTCTCCTGTTCACATAACACAGCTCAGCAACTTGCCTTGCTGCACTGCCTCAACTGTCAGTAAATCTAGGCCAGAATGTTTCCCTGAAAGAGTAGGCTTCCAGTATACATCTTATGCAAAAGAGCACGCACACATCTGTGCACCATAGTGCAAAGGTTGAGCGGTTCACTAGGCAGACTTTAAGAGCGTTGGTGCAGTGGAAGAAAGCAGTAGCAGGCCATTTTAAATTCATACTTTAGCTGCTCTGTTGTGCGGTGCTAAAAGTAATATATCTACCCCCACTCCCCTAGAGTGGTCTATCGCCTCAGTCATTCTTTTCATTCGTGTGATGCTGGGCTTTTTTATGGCTTTTCAATGCGGCTGAAGATAGTGCAGATATTGCAGTGAGGAGAAGAATGTGACGTTTCCCATTGCTTACCTTTGCAGTTGGCCATATGTTGCCTGATCTCCATGCTTTAATGCCTGCAAACAAAAGCAACAGTATTAAGATACGTTCAGAAGATATGTTGCTGGATTGTAGTGAGATGGACAGTCTTACTCTAACTTTTGTTCTGTCAAATTTATTTTCTTTGTTTCCTCCTTTGTGTTTGTTATATCATTTCTCTTAAATATAATGGTATTGTATTCTAGCAGACAATGAAAGAAGTCTTGTATATCACATGTCACTGAATAGGTGTGAATTCAATATGTGGATGAACAGTGGAATGGATTCTCCTAGGGCCCTTGATCATGGGCTTCAACCCCAATCAGGACCAAGTGATCCAACTACCCTATAGAAGCGATCTAACTTTGAGGTGGGACACTTCTCAGTGAAGGTGCAACCTTGCGGAACACCTCACCTCTACATGTAGAACTGGTGCAGTTAGCACCCTGCTCCCCTACAGCAGAGCTCTAACTGTAAGGCCGGATGCTTCTCAGGGAAGGTTGTTATCTTGTGGAACATCTCACCTTTGAGCGCACACTTGGTGCCAATTATTGATTACTTTCCAAAGATCCTAATTCAGGTCTGGTAATATTTAGCTCTTCCTATAAACAGCCCCTCTTTTTATTCCTACAGGCTGGTAATATTTAGCTCTTCCTATAAACTGCCCCTCTTTTTATTCCTACAGGCTGGTAATATTAACTCGTCCTATAAACAGCCCCTCTTTTTATTCCTACAGGCTGGTAATATTTAGCTTCCTATAAACAGCCCCTCTTTTATTCCTAAAGGCTGGTAATATTTAGCTCTTCTTATAAACAGTCCCTCTTTTTATTCCTACAAGCCGGTAATATTTAGCTCTTCCTATAAACAGTCCCTCTTTTTTATTCCTACAGGCTGGTAATATTTAGCTCTTCTTATAAACAGTCCCTCTTTTTAATCCTACAGGCTGGTAATATTTAGCTCTTCCTATAAACAGTCCCTCTTTTTATTCCTACAGCACCGAAAGGCCTTCGGAGAGTTACTTAAAGTACATTGCTGTCACATGCACAACTTTGCCAACCATGAAATGACATTTGCTAAAACTATTCTACAATCTATAAGGGAGAGTATCTTACCATGTCAGTTCGGAGGATTCTGTTTTGTCAGCTTGGATATCCCTGACAGAGTAACCAAGAACCCAGGCCTTCTTAACCACCCACTGGATTGCGTTACACTTACAGAGGTGACCTAATTCAGGAAGTGTCAAGAAATAATATTTATCTAAGCAATCACAAACACCATTCTGTGCTGAAACATACTTTACATTTATCTTACCATGTAAGTCTGGTTTGCATCACGGGACTGCGCCTTTGGGGAAAAAGATGAGAAGTGTTCACCAGGTGACTAGATAAAGAGAGAGCAGCCATACCCCACCTCTGGTCATCAGGCGACTAGATGAAGAGAGAGCTGCCATACACCACACCTGGTCACCAGCTGACTAGATGAAGAGAGAGCAGCCATACCCCACATCTGGTCACCAGGTGAGTAGATGAAGCGAGAGCAGCCATACACCACACCTGGTCACCAGGTGACTAGATGAAGACAGAGCAGACATACTCCACCCATGGTCACCTGATGACTAGATGAAGAGGGAGAGCAGCCATACCCCACCCCTGGTCACCAGATGACTAGATGAAGAGAGAGCAGACATGTCCCACCTCTGGTCACCAGATGACTAGATGAAGCGAGAGCAGCCATACCCCACCCCTGGTCACCAGATGACTAGATGAAGAGAGAGCAGCCATACCCCACCCCTGGTCACCAGATGACTAGATGAAGCGAGAGCAGCCATACCCCACCCCTGGTCACCAGATGACTAGATGAAGAGAGAGCAGCCATACCCCACCCCTGGTCACCAGATGACTAGATGAAGAGAGAGCAGCCATACCCCACACCTGGTCACCAGGTGACTAGATGAAGCGAGAGCAGCCATACCCCACCCCTGGTCACCTGGCTGGCACGAGGTGAGCACAGAGTAGAAACTCATCCTAATCTTACTTAAAGACCCACAAACATCTCATTTTGGTTCCGTCACTGAGTCCAGACTCACCCTGCATGTGTGAGATGATTCCTACACAACGAGGGATGCTGTTGACTCACAAATAACCAAGTTGCATTTTTATCAGCAGGTGAAATTTATGTGTTAACAGATTAAAGACACAATTACCGAAGCACAGACTTCCCAACTCATAAAGGAAATAGCATTCTAGTAAATCTGAATGCTAAAATGTCATTTACACTAGAAGGCGAGGGAATATACTGGAAACGTGTAGAAGATGTCTTGCGTCATATTCTTTGACGATAGTTTCACTCTACTAGAATATCTTCCAATTTTAATCCCAGACAGGTCCATATTCCTTCATCACACACATGTCCTCACTCATATGACACACAATTCCTCGTTCGTGTATGAGTGAACACTCTCCTGTCTTGGTCTAATCACTATGTACTCCTCATCCTACTATTTTGTCATTAGGGACAGACTAATTTGCAGCTGGGATTGTGCAGTGAGCTAAAAAACGGTGATGGATCAAGCCCTGATCTGTTGACTGGGTAGGAGTGTTCTGCTTAATTCAGAGACTCTGTCCATCACCACCCCCTTTTCTGAATAGTTTTGTCCACCATAAGCGTGGAAGGGTATGCTCAGATGTGAGTCCCTTGCTCACTGCACCATCAGGATTCAAGCAAGCCGGGCCGAAGACGGCTGTAGTGCCTGAAACCGGTCCCCGGAAGCTTGTTTCCTTTCCAGTAAAAGAATTGGCTTGGTAGTTTGGTCTGCCCTGTTCCCATGATGCAATGGGCCAGGGACAGACTAATTCGCATGTAGCCAGGTTCTGAGCTGGGATGGTGCAGTGAGCTAAAAAACTGTGATGGATCAAGCCCTGATCTGTTGACTGGGTGGGAGTGTTCTGCTTAATTCAGAGACTCTGTCCATCACCACCCCCTTTTCTGAATCGTTTTGTCCACCATAAGCGTGGAAGGGTATGCTCAGATGTGAGTCCCTTGCTCACTGCACCATCAGGATTCAAGCAAGCCGGGTCGTAGACGGCTGTAATGCCAGAAACCGGTCCCCGGAAGCTTGTTTCCTTTCCAGTAAAAGAATTGGCTTGGTAGTTTGGTCTGCCCTGTTCCCATGATGCAATGGGCCAGGGACAGACTAATTTGCTTGTAGCCAGGTTCTGAGCTGGGATGGTGCAGTGAGCTAAAAAACGGTGATGGATCAAGCCCTGATCTGTAGACTGGGTAGGAGTGTTCTGCTTAATTCAAAGACTCTGTCCATCACCACCCCCTTTTCTGAATCGTTATTTTTTTTTAGGCAGCATATTGCTCTTGTCTAGTGCCTTTGGTGTTTATAGCGGGTCAGTGCAGTGCAAGTTACCCTCAATGGGGCAGTATGGTGTTCATTGGGGGAGAGGATGTGGCACTATGGTCAGAGCTGCTGAATTTGGAACTGGGGAACCAGATTCAGCCTTCATGGCCAGTCCACCAGACCACTCCCCCTGAGGGAGCACATTCCCATGCTAGACGTTAGAAGGCCTGCAAGATCTTAGAAGCCCTAGTGTCTTAGCACCAGCAGGTGGCCCCTAGTGGTGGCAAGTGTGGATTAACGTTGAAGGCCTGTCCACCACAACCCATGACGTTCACCTCCAGTCTTGCATGCAGGCTTATGAAGCAGCACACCCTAGAGTGACAGTAGCTCTGCCAGTGAGGTCACAGGACCCTGGAGCAGGGAGGCTCTAGGGCGGTGTGACTGCACCGGGCGCTGACTTTAGAGGGGGTCGTCGTGTTTGCAAGTATAACATGGTTTTAGAAGCACTTGCTGCCTCCTTCCTGGCCTCCGACAATTTTCAGCAACAATAAAAATGTCATGATAACTCCAGTGATTAATGTTCTTAGTAGAGATAAATGAGGCCCATGATGTTTTGCCTAGTGGAAATTTTGTGTCATGGAAAGGAAGCGCAGAGGGTTAATGTGCCTGCTTCTAAGAGGCTGTATCATGCAGATCATAAAGTGCACATAATGTGAATAGGTCAGTGATCCGTTTCAGCTATAATCAATTTATTAGTTAAAATCAACAAATTATGCAGCAGATGATGTATTATGTGGCAAATATGGCAGAGCCATACTTATGAGGAAAAAGCTTGCGAACTAGAATATTTTGCTATGTATGCTTGAACTGCTCTTGTGGAAAAAGGGAGGAGAAGTGCTGATGACAGAGAAGCCATGTCTGAGAGACAAATGGCTTGCGATTCCACTTTTAAGGATATTTGGGAGATTCTGTGATTGGAAACGTATTCATCTTGGTGAATGCATTTAAATGTCAATAACTCATATTAAACCCTAAATAAACAGGTGTTTCCATTGGTTACATTAAATAACATAATAAGCTGTAACCGGTTAGTGAAATGGGAAACAAATATAAAACATTTGGATATTTTGCTGTTTCTGATATACCTCTGACTGTGCCCGCTGGCCCAATCCACAGGTTATTCCCGCACTCCTACTTTTTTTCTCCCACTTCGACCACTGCTGCAGTCTGTGCTTGGCTACATGTCTGTTACATGTGCATACATCTTTATGGTAAGAATATGTGTTACTCTTTGCAGTTTGTGAGTAGGCTCTTGATTACAGACTGGACATATGTATTTATAGATTTATTATAATTCACTCACAGCAGGCTGTGCTCGGTTTGCGTTTTCCACGTTCTCATAGTTTACTGAAGATTCATAGATGGCTCTGGAGCTGCCACCAGGGGTCACACCTGAAATAAGAGAATATATTATATCGCACCTGATTTTTCACTGCTTTAAACTTTGAAATGGGACTTTGAATAGACTCTTACCATTTGCTTTCTTTGCGCGTCTCTTATAGAAGAGAACCACACCAAGGACAGCGACAACAGCACCGAGGAGCATCCCTGAAGCCACCGCCAGGGTGACCCACCAGGTAGTAGATGGGGCATCTGAAGGAGGAGAAGTCCCTGAAGAAGAGAGACAACCTGTGAGTGTCAGGCTTGTCCGGCTCTTGACAGGTGCAGGAAGAACGTAGAAAAAAAGAATAATAAAAGGAGTAGAGAGACAAAGGTCTACAAAAGTCTTCAAACCCACCAGTACTTTGGATTAAAGGTTCTGAGCTGGTTATCGTCACTTCTCAACAGCAGTATATAATTTGTCAAAATGTGATTGTTGAAATGGTTTTAGGAGTTGCATTAGTATGGAAAATGCTTCTGAATAATGAATTTAATAATGGATACAATCTGGTAATAATAATCTAACATGAGTGCACTTGAAATTAGTTTCATATAATGTATAGCAGTGTGTTTAGTAATATAATTTTGTTGCCACATTTTGATGAAAAGTCCATTTTTTTTAATATGGATGTTGTTTTCTGCTCACTCCTGTTACTTGTCCCCTCCCAACCCATTCAATATATGTATATCTTTACCTATGCAGCTTTGCACATGAAGACTTAATTATGTCATTGTAAATTTCCTAAATATGCATGAATTGTGAATGAACTTCCCAGTGTTTCTACCCTTGCAAGTGCCCAAGCTCCTTCAGCTGAAGTTATATTACTGGGCTCTTCCTCTGGTGCATAGTCCATTGTCCATTACTGGGCTTAGCGCTTTTCCACTGGTGCATAGTTCATTGTCTATTGCTGGGCTCAGCGGTCTTCCACTGGTACATAGTCCATTGTCCATTACTGGGCTTAGCGCTCTTCCACTGGTGCATAGTCCATTGTCCATTACTGGGCTTAGCTCTCTTCCACTGGTGCATAGTCCACTGTCCATTACCGTGCTTAGCGCTCTTCCACTGGGGCATAGTCTATTGTATATTAGTGAGCTAGGTGCTTTTCCACTGGTGCATAATCCATTGTCCAACACTAGGCTTAGTGCTCTTCCACTGGCGCATAGTCAATTGTTCATTACTCGGCTTAGCTCTCCTCTGCTGGTGTATAGTCCATTGTTCATTACTGGACTTAGCTCTCTTCGGCTGGTGCATAGTCCATTGGCTATTACTGGGCTCAGCGCTCTTCTGCGGGTGCATAGTCCATTGTCCATTACTGGGCTTAGAGCTCTTTCACTGGTGCATAGTCCATTGTTAATTACTGGGCTTAGCACTCTTCCACTGGTACATAGTCCATTGTCCATTACTGGGCTTAGCTCTCTTCCACTGGTGCATAGTCCATTACTGGGCATGGCGCCTCTTCCATTGGTGCATAGTTCATTGTCCATTACTGGGCTTAGCGCTCTTCCACTAGTGCATAGTCCATTGTCCATTACTGGGATTAGCGATCTTCCACTGGTGCATAGTCCTTTGTCCATTACTTGTCTTGGCTCTCTTCCATTGGTGCATAGTTCATTGTCCGTTACTGAGCTTAGGGCTCTTCCACTGGCACATAGTTTATTGTCTATAACTGGGCTCTGCGCTCTTCCGCTGGTGCATAGTCCATTGTCCATTACTTCTCTTAGCTCTCTTCCACTGGTGTATAGTCCATTACCATTACCGGGCTTAGCGCTCTACCACTGATGCATAGTCCATTGTCCATTACTGGGCTTAGAGCTCTTTCACTGGTGCATAGTCCATTGTTCATTACTGGGCTTAGCACTCTTCCACTGGTACATAGTCCATTGTCCATTACTGGGCTTAGCTCTCTTCCACTGGTGCATAGTCCATTACTGGGCATGGCGCCTCTTCCATTGGTGCATAGTTCATTGTCCATTACTGGGCTTAGCGCTCTTCCACTAGTGCATAGTCCATTGTCCATTACTGGGATTAGCGATCTTCCACTGGTGCATAGTCCTTTGTCCATTACTTGTCTTAGCTCTCTTCCATTGGTGCATAGTTCATTGTCCGTTACTGAGCTTAGGGCTCTTCCACTGGCACATAGTTTATTGTCTATAACTGGGCTCTGCGCTCTTCCGCTGGTGCATAGTCCATTGTCCATTACTTCTCTTAGCTCTCTTCCACTGGTGCATAGTCCATTACCATTACCGGGCTTAGCGCTCTACCACTGATGCATAGTCCATTGTCCATTACTAGGCTTAGACCTCTTTCACTGGTGCATAGTCCATTGTTCATTACTGGGCTTAGCACTCTTCCACTGGTACATAGTCCATTGTCCATTACTGGGCTTAGCTCTCTTCCACTGGTGCATAGTCCATTACTGGGCATGGCGCCTCTTCCATTGGTGCATAGTTCATTGTCCATTACTGGGCTTAGCGCTCTTCCACTAGTGCATAGTCCATTGTCCATTACTGGGATTAGCGATCTTCCACTGGTGCATAGTCCTTTGTCCATTACTTGTCTTAGCTTTCTTCCATTGGTGCATAGTTCATTGTCCGTTACTGAGCTTAGGGCTCTTCCACTGGCACATAGTTTATTGTCTATAACTGGGCTCTGCGCTCTTCCGCTGGTGCATAGTCCATTGTCCATTACTTCTCTTAGCTCTCTTCCACTGGTGCATAGTCCATTACCATTACTGGGCTTAGCGCTCTTCCTCTGGTGCATAGTACATTGTCCATTACTAGGCTTATCGCTCTTCCATTGGTGCATAGTCCATTGTCCATTACTGGGCTTAGCGCTCTTCTGCTGGTGCATAGTCCATTGTGAATTACTGAGCTTAAAGGTCTTCCACTGTGTATAGTCCATTTTCTATTTTTGTTGGACTCAACGCTCTTCCACTGGTGCATAGTTTTGACAGTACGATTATTGGACGATGCAATATAGTTAACATGAATATTCTTCTTAATTTTCTTTATCTTTTTAGTGCAATTCTTTTTTGGTTCCCGAATTCATTTTTTAGGCACGGCAATGGCACCATTGGAAGTACTATCTGGGGTTACAGGCAGGCAAGATGAGCAAACTTATAAATCTCCCATGTAATTAAATTCTCAGACTTGAAGTTGTATTTTTGGGCTGCGTTTGTAGGGTGCTTTAGCAGTTTATTAATCCTGGCAGATCCTGACCAAGTGGCTTTCTGCTTATCAGCTAGCACTGGGGAAGAATATAAGCCTTTTTTATACCGGCTGGGGGACCAAAATTACTTCAAGAGGGTTCGCTTTAAGGCTGTGAAGGATGCTCTTTGTATCTTGCAGGAAATCTATACTACTATTATAAAGCGAGAACTGGGAACCTTTGAGGCGGGTAAACTCCAGAAGTACACCACCAATCATAACACCCAATACAGCGTTGGAAAGGGGAGGTCCAGGAGATGGACATAGGCTATACATTTGTCCAACATATACATTACGAAGAGCAAACAACATTCCAGAAAAAGTAGTTCCTTGTGGGCGTTGTTCTCAATGTGGGCGGTAACATTGGCAGAGGGGCATGTCCCATTCACTCGGTTTCAAGCACTCAAGCACACACACAACAACAGATTCTGATAGCACACACACAACATAGCAACCAACAGATTCTGCAAACACACACAAGCACACACACAACATAGCAACTTCAGCAAAAACACTGTTTAATGCACGTCCACTTCAGGACATAAACATCGATTTTCAAATAGCAATTTCTAAATAATCTTTTTAAAATATGTGCAAAATCGAAAATTCTGAATGATCATTTGAAAAAATGTGCAAAATCACAAAATCGCCATGTTCAATAGGCTTATTACTCACTGACTGCAGGGTTTCAAGCCAACAAAAACAAAGGGGCTCGGCCTCAGCAAGGTTCCGAGGCAAAGGGCGCGGCTTCAGGACGAAAAGCCAATCATGGTTGGGCAAGCCACACAAGCATCCAATCGCGCAACACTCTTGGCCGTGACACCCACAAAACAACCTTGCACAACCAGCCAATCGCGCCACTGCGCCTTCCAGCAAACAACCAATCGCCCCACACACATTACACTAATAACCAATCACGCAAGCACCACACCTTGCAGCAAACAACCAATGGCGCCACACACATTACACAAATAACCAATCACGCAAGCAATCACACAAGCAGCACATTCATTGGAAAGACAATTCATAAAAACCTTCAGCATTGGTCCAACACGCACGTGATTCCTAGGAGCATTATTGCTGTCGGAGCCACTAACGAGGGAAACAACTGAGCAATACACATTGACACAAGCCACGGAAAAAATTGCATTTACGCTCTTTAAAAAACAATTCCAGAGTCGGGCACTGTTATTCAAAGGGGATACACAGGGGGCAGCCAGGGAAATATTCACGAGAACAAGCCTCTTTCACATTAAAAAATGAGGCATCGTGTTTGCTCTGTAAACGCGGGGCGGCAAGGGAAATAATCAGGGAGAACAACCCTCAATAACATTACACAAGGAGGCATGATGCATGGAAATTAACTGTCGAACGTTCTTGCAGGGAAAAGCAAAAACACGAGTTCAAAGCAGTCCCTGGACACAGCGCTCACAAGACACAGTCAGAGCATTATTGCTATGTGGCTGTGTGGACTTACAGGTTGAGAGAGGGCACAGAACGAGCCACAATAACGCTGTTGCAAGGCCCTGGAAAGCGGGCAGCCAGGGCCTCATTGAGGAAGCTTTACACAGTGAATGCATGCTAATTGAAAAATAAACTCAAACATACAAATTACAACAGGGTGACATGCTTGCAGAGGGGAACAAATAGCCCGGCTCTGTCCCCTCGCTGTAATTAACCAAAAAACAGCAACACATTTAAAATATCTACAATACATCACAGGTTCAACAAGGGGGCAGGCACTCAACCAAAAACATGAATTTTAAATAACACTCATTTAAGTTCACATTACAGCCACACTACATTACACATTAAGACAGGGGAAAGACAGGAAAACAAAAACAGGAGGAATTCAAGAAGCCTCATTTAGATTGAGAAAAGAGGCATGATGTATACTAATTGACGGAGATTTCAGCTACTTGATGGTTGGGGGCTGGCAGTGAGACAAAAAAGGAAGATTTACATAACACTCCTTACACTTCAAAAAACAAAAACACTACATTACACGTTGACACAGGGGGCGGACAGGAACACAAAAAACAGGAGGATTTCAGTAAGCCGCATTTACATTACAAAAAGAGGCATAAGGTATACTAATTAACGGCGCTTTACGCTACTTGATGCTGCTGCATTTACATTACAAAAAGAGGCATAATGTACATTAATTAACGCCACTTTACGCTACTTGATGCTGCCGCATTTACATTACAAAAAGAGGCATGAGGTATAGTAATTGACGGCGCTTTACGCTACTTGATGCTGCTGCATTTACATTACAAAAATAGGCATAATCTATACTACTATAATAAAGTAGTAACTTTCAGGCTTTGAGGCGGGTAAACTCGCGAACCACAGCGCCAATCTACACACCAGATACACCGTTGAAATCGGCAGGGTGTGTAGATGGTTATAGGCTATATACATTAAAAAAATAAATCTTATTTAAAAAATTTATATTTTTTAAAAAGTAGTCCGTCCTAAGTAGCGCCGGCCGCGACGTGCGGGGTCACGTCAGGAGCGGCGTCAGAGCGGCGTCCGAGGAGCGGTGGACTTGGCGTGGGGGAGGAGCGGTGACGTCAGGAACAGCGGGCATTGGCGGTACCAGCAGCGGAGAGGCGGACATGGCGCTGGGGAGGAGCAGCGGCGGACAGGCGGTGAGGAACAGACGGCTGAGGTGAGGCTCGAGGACAATGTAGGGGCAGGCGGGTGTCGGGCCAGGCGGGGGACGGGGCAGGCCAGTCAACGGTGAGGAGCAGAGCAATGTCGGGGCAGGCGGGGGTAGGGGGAAGCCTGTAAGCTCCCGGACAAGGTCGGGGTGGGCTGCTAGTCTGTAATAAATATTCAATTGCCTTTTTACGTGAAGAAATGCTGCTGTTGTTATCCTAGTAGTGATTCAAGATCCAATCGGAAAGGCCTGGGTGAGATATGGGTTTCAGAATATTTGACAGGTGCACGACTTAAATAGCTTCTGCTCATTTACCGGATTACAGGCTAACTATGTGCTCCATAATCACTTAAAAAAATATTTAGAAGCGAGGGACTACTTTTTGACAGCATTTAAATACCTGATTCATCTGGAATGTACAGAGTTGTAGCGGCATCTTTATAAAGCAAGTAGATTGATAAGTTTGGTATATCAGGTCCTTTGTCAGTATGTAACTGAGGACAATGTGCTGTTGGATTGAAAATGGAGCCGGCAACTGGGGTCTGACGTTTACATCTTGGAGCTACAGAGGGCACTGGAGATTTTGGACAGATCAGTTCACTCTATCAATCAGAACCTACAACAATTCAAGACTATTTGTCTCATATATTACACGCCAGAAAGACACTCTAAATTGGGAGCCAATGATTCTGGGGATAAAACTAGTTGCATAAACTGTAGGCAGATTTCTGCAGATATGGTACATATGTACACTGTATGTCCTGCCCGACTGGACCTTTGGACTCATGTAACCAAATTAATGTTGCACTGTCTAGGCCTCCAGGTTTCATTATCCCCTAAAGAGATTTTGGTGGGTGTTAGGTTTGAGGATGATGATGGTATCAAATGTCTAACAACAGTAATGATAGTCTGTGCCCGGTTATGTGTAGCTTGGGTTTGGGTCTCTGATGCCCCCCCCCAAGGCACTGAAATGTTGGGCTCTTTTGAGACAATTCTATGATTTAGAGTTGGCTCTTGACAAAGCTTGAGGTCCTTCCTCACTGAGGAAACTCGATACAATTTGGGCGGGTCTCAGCTGCAATTGATCAAATTATAATTTGATTGATGTTCTTTTCTTCAGATGACCATCAGGGTCAGGCGTAAACCTTATTTATCTATGTTTTTTCTTTCTTTCTTTCTTCTTTTTTTCTTCTGTATGCATATTTTGTTCATTGAGCATTATATACTGAACATTTCCAACTTGAAAAATAGTAAAATATTATTTTAACAAAAAAGGTTTTGACAGTACCTCTTCTGGAGTATATACCTTCCCCCCTCCTGTGATGGGCCACAGCTGTATCACCCTCAGTCTCTGAGCCATATGACTTGGGTGATGCTATCTCTTATCAGCCCTCCCATACTAAGATGATTTCCTGGAACATAGCCGGCTTAGTGGCCAAACATTTGTGCCCCAACTGGGGCTTGTTTGTAGAAAAAACACACAAAAGGGAGTGCCTCAAGAATTCTACAATTGCATTGTAGAGTTTCTTCTCTTTGCTTCTTCTCGCCTCCTTTCATCAGTACACATAGTTCAATGGTGTCAATATAAATGTATTCTTCTCCAATATCAAAATAACATGGGAGACACACTATGAAGTCTCAAAACAATTCTCTTTATTATTCTTTAATACATCAAAGAAACAGCCCGGCCAATACGTTTCGCCTTCTGAAAGGACTTCATCAGGAATGTATTTCTGTTCAGCAATGTCACATCGAAGCCTACGTGTAAAATGGATCAGTTCTCCATGAAATTCTTGGAATACTAGTACTGCTCATTTATTGTTCAAAGGTTAATACCAGGTGACCATTTATAAATATCACAGCTTAATGTCCACAACCCATTGGGTTCTGTAAGCTCTGACCGGATAATACGACAAACCACCACCATCACTGACCTTTTTCTGGATTTGTTGAAGGCAATACTAAAGCCAAAGGAAATTGCACTCATCAAGCGTGTTGGCCATAAGGCTGCAAAAGATATATTTATACTTAGTAATAAATATGCTAAGCAGATTGCAAAATACTGTGCATTGCAAGAAGAGACATTTGTCCAGGAGGGTGAGGATGAAGAGTTGAGAATAAATACAGTTCAACATGCTGAAAATGTAAGTTGTTTCTTTAGGAGCTCAACCAGACTTCATTAAGTGAACTGAGAGATCTTTAAGAAGATGGCCCAGATAATGACGAAAAATGGGAAAGATTGGGTTTCAAGAAATATTAAAATTATATGTTTTTAAATGCTCAGACAAAATACATCTTGCCAAACTCTATGCTGTAGCTAATGTTCAAATATTTCCACAATGGGTCTCATGTAGAAAGAAATGATGTAGTCTCAATATTAAAAAAGTATGGAAAAACGACAAAATTCAGAGCGGTTTGTTTATGCTGTTTGACTTGTAAGTTTAATAATCAGGGGAAATGACCAAGGTATTGATGAGTCGTGATGGCAATTCAGAAGGCCCATTTATAAGAATTCAAGCAGATTAGATTGAGATGCTTAATTGCAATGGTATTGAACACACCTTTGTAGTTGATTGCATGTTCTCTCAGTGGTTTGAAGCATACCTCACCTGGAGATCAGATAGCTTTACAGTTGCCAAATCATTATTGAAGGAGCTAATTCCTGGATTTAGCCTTCCAAATTCTGGTAAAACAGACCATGAGACACATTTACAAATGAGGCTTTGGAAATCATATGTGAAGAAAATGAAAGAAGTTATAAAGTTCCACTCTAGTTATCAGCCTTAATCTTCTGCAATACGGGAGAGGACCAATGGTACTTTCAAGAATACGCTGGCAAATATCTGTGTTGTGCTTGAAATGGCCCTAACCCCTTCCTCTTATTTCTATGAACATGAGAAATACTTGCCCAATTAAATTATCATCATCTTAGAGTATGGCAAAGGTCTGGCTGATATGTAGGGTGGGCAGAGTACGCGGCGTGCACTCTGTGGAGTTCCACGGAGTAAAAAAAAAGCTCTGTAGAACTCTGCTCTGCTCCATCTTCCCAAATCACACCCCCAATTTAAAAAAAGAAAAAAAAAACACTTACCTGCTTTCTGCAATCTCGGGCTGCCTTCCTCCTCGCCATGGTCTCTCCTCCTCGCCGCCATCCTCATTGCCGGTCTTGCGAATACGCAGTTCACACAAGACATTCAACATAGGGGTTTGCAGCGAGGACAGCGGTGAGGAGGCAAGACCGTGGCAAGGAGGAGGGCAGCCTGGAGATGCCAGTGAGCAGGCAAGTTGTTTTTTGGGGGGGTTAGGGCTGTGGCACAGGGGCTAACTCCGCTCCGCCTCGGAGTCAGAGTTTTGCCTGAACTCCGCATTCCCAACAGACCGTGGAGTTGGCAAAACTTTTCAAACTCGGCTGGCGGAGCAGAGTTTGCAGCCCGGGCTTACTTATATGAAGAAACATAGACTATCTAGTGCCATGACCTCAATCCAAACACCAAAAAAAACAGATGACGGACAGAATGCTGAATAAATCAAACCTTCACCCACATTTACAGATTAAATTGCTCTGAAATTGTGTATAAAACTCTGTTTTTTGAGGCGAGCTAGAAGATGTTCCTGTCTAGTAGAGGCTATGTCTATTTATTGGGGAGCCTTTCCTTTTCTGCTGGAGATGCTGTTGGTTTCCTTTGTGATTATATAAATTATAATGAGATGACTTTCCTTTTCTACCAGGGACTCTGTCCTCTCCACGTATAATCTAGCTGTTCATTTGGTACTTAGAATAATTGGATTTCTGACTATGTATTATGCATTTGAGACTTCACAGCATATTTTGCAATACTCTGTACCCCTTGCTTTTGGGATTTTGTTATAAAATACTTTAACTATTCCTGATCTAGAACTCAGTTACTGAAGGATCCCAGTTAATTATTTATACTTGGCTAAAGTAATGTTAGTCCTGAACATGAGAATGGGGTTCTTTATTGATAGATCGAGGATTGACGTGGAACCGCTAAAGGTATAATTTGGGGTGATCTGAATTTCAGAGTGCCTAACCTTTGGAGTTTGGGGTTCTGCTCCCCATACTAAAAGGAACTTCATGCTTCACCCATGACAATCACCTATATTCTGCAACACACAACCCTTGTTACACAAGAAATTCACACCAAACTTCACTCTGACCTACCTCTCTCTGGAATAGAGACGACCATCGGGGTGGAGGTTCGGATGTTATTTCCACCAGCTTTAGGCGCTACAAAGCAATCAGAAATTCAATCTATGAATCCTGCTCCACAAAAAACATTCCTTCTTTCCCGCAGCAATTTTGGCCCAACTAAAGGTTCCAGCCTCTATCCAACATAACCGTTCTGATTAACATCTGCAACAGTTGTGTCAATGTCATACTTTCTCAAGAAGTAATCATATCTAAGGAGTCTTTAAAGTTCAGGTGTATGGTTTGGCACACAAGGGAGTCACAATGGGTCTCTTCACCAATCATCTACTGTGGCAGCACCAGCTTCCGCAAGAAGATGTAATTATCTGCTAACCTGGCAAATGAATGTTTTTAAAAAAAACATATTTCTTCATCCACTTATTCAAATTTTCCCCACGTGAAACTTTCATCGTAAGAGAACTTGATGTGGCGATAGGTATGAATTGACTGCCCTTCTCCCTAGAACAGTCTCAATGACAGACTAGAGTTTGGCCTAATAAGCCACACTCTGGTGAGACAATCCACGTTTCTAAAATGTCTATTTTCGTTTTATCTATCAGATTCTGACTCTCTTGTCAACTCGTGCTGGCAAGAAATAATAAATAAAGATTATGCCAGTGGTTGGAGATCCTATTTTTGGAACACTAGATAGAAACAACATTGTTTTAAAGCAGAGGTTAAATCACTCAGCTATTTTTTTGTCGTTTTTCTTGGATAAGAAGGCGGTTGCAAATATTTGCATGCTAGGTTGGTTAATTGATAGTATAATAAATCCGAGCCCCAACCCTATTTAAACTCCCATTCAAAACTGGTTTTAAGGGATGGATATCTTATGTTAAGATGTGGGTGTTATCCAGCAAAGGATGGGACTCCGAGATGGGTACAACATTGGCAAACACAAAATTGCAGATTATGTGGTTGTATATATGATGTGGTTGAATATGTATGAGTGTGAATGACCCCCAGAAGATGTGAGTGTCTGTTGAGCCCCTTGAAATGCCCTGTAGTGAGTGGAACACCTCATTTTTTGGAGAAAATTCTTTCCCTATATGAAATAATGAACTTTATTGATAGTTTTTATTAATTCTTGAATTTGCTAGCCTTGAATGTTTTCTAAAAATGATTGATTGCATCAAAACCAATAAAAATATACATTTTCTATAAAAATATGAATTGAATGTTATCTATTTTTTGTCTTGGGCCCTGATATTCAGTTGATATTGCTCCCTTCTAATCAGAATCGGATCCTGTGAAGGACCCCTTATTATCTACCTTGGCAGGGTGTTCTTTTCTAACTGTAGATTATGTGGTTGTGTCAATGAAATGCTATTGCATATTGTATGTATTTGCTCTAGATTGCGACAAGAGAGGCAAACACTGTTAAAACCCATTTTAAGGAAATAGGAGTAAGAACGTGCCACAAAGAAATTATATTGTGTCTCTGAGGGCATACCACCTCTTTAACTCATTTTGTTAAGTTCATCCTTATAGCTGAGAAGAAACTGACCCAGGCTGATGTTTTGCCTGTGTTACAGGAATAATAAATGGTTATATTAATAGACTTTTTGCTGTATTAGTATTGCTATTGCACTGGTGTAAGATCGGTGTCAGTTAAGGCAAAACCCTACTGTTTGTAATTAATAAATTACATTATAACCAGATATTAAAGTTGCCCGATATACCCAAAATTAGTCAAATAATTCTAACCTTAACTTGCTCCTTTAAAAAATAATATGTCAGAATGAAGGCACGTAGGCTTTTTAAACTTTTGAATGATTTTTATTTGAACTTATCAGCGAGTCCTCCAATAGATAGTTTCCGAAATTTGTTCTGAAAAATAGTTTTCCTTGCAAATGATCCCAATAAAATGCTGTTAAGCTTTGAGTAGAGACATGGAGGCACTTTATAGATTAAGTTATTATTTAATATTATAAATGATGTCCGTATCAAGTATAGCTTATTCGAAGGGATTGCACAAAGGCATTTTAATTACTGGGCTGGGCCAGGCGGCTAAGATTGAACACATAGAAGTTTTTAATATTATTATTATATAGAGTGGTTACATAATGAAATGGACGAAATATTACTTTTATGATGTTTTATGTGATTTCAATGGTCTAGTACGGTATGTCATCACTAAATTATTTTGAAATTGGTAATGCATCTGTTCAAAAATTCTTTTTGACGACTTTGTTTTAAGACTTGTTGCTTTTATTTTCCATGATTGTAATAAGTAAGACTTACATACGACTGATGCACAAAGTGTTTACCATTTCACTGTAGTGGTTTCTGGCATGTTTTTCTCTGATTTTAAACTCTCACTCTACCATGTAATGTGCACTTCAAATTCTGAAATCCTCCAGCGACTCCTCCTCTTACAGTCAGCCCAGGTCTCCCTCCTCTCTGGCAGATGACTACCACAAGGCATCAGACACTTAAATATCTAACAATCAAGTATTGAGAGAACAAAAAGGACACATGTGACCTTAATTGCGATCCTTTCCACCCCTCATCATTGACCTGAGAGTGTCCAACGTTGTGGAGAGACAGTTCCCCTGCGCCTTAATCTAGTGTATTTAACATCATTATTCAGAAAGAAATTCATCAATAGTTACAAACTTCTGAATTTAAAAAGATTGATATTATGTCTAAAACGTTGAGACATTACGTACAGTGAGGTAAATAAACTTTGTCAAATTGTCACTTATTTCAAACAGTCAAAACCCTTTTACTACATTACATTTGCCTTTTAATTGCCCACTCTAAGCATTAATACTCGAAATTTTCAATCCAATTCTAAATTATCCTAGTAAATATATGGCGATGGAATATATAGTGTATGTATTTATGCAACATATTTCTACCCAAGAGTAATGGAGAGTTGTCAACGAAGGCGTTTGTCATGACCCTTAGGTTAGTTCCATCATGTACATACCGATTACGTACATTTTGCCCCATCCACACGACATAACGGTATTACACAGGTGACCTTTTACCCAATAGCTTACTTCTGTCTTTCCGACATCGGGTTTATGGTACCATATCTTCTTAATCCCTGTACCTGATGTACACAATACATGTCCCCAAGCACAGTAGATTTGTTCTGTACAAGGGTCACCACTTTTTTCATTCATGGCCAACAGCCAGCTGCATATGATCATGTTTGTTTAGAAAAGGATTAGCAAGGGATTAGCAAATGTTTTCAGCACATATCGATTCCAGAAAACCCCAAAGTGACCACTTTAGTATAAATGACTCTCACTCCCCCTTACCAAGAAAGAGGAAGAATTCCTTGTAAGCTGGACCGAGACTCTGCAGGCTGATCCGTCGACAGGCAGATATCTGACATCCCTTGCTGGGCGCCATCCTCAATACAGAGACGGGGTCCTTCATTCAGAACCATCAGGTGAGGATTTAGCACTTCCCCAGGGAATTCTTGGCTCTATTAGGTTCCATTAGGACATATCCTAGCACTTATACATATATGCTTCACCTACACCTCTAGGCTAGGCACGGTTAGGCAGAATACGCATCGTAGGAGTACGCCAAGGCTATTGTTTTATGTAATATATTTTTATTCATCTTATTAGCATTATGGTAGAAATTTATCTACTTTTTACGATATTGGTACTAGCGATTACGTTTGTCTGTTCCTGTCTTTTGATTGGCGCAGCCGACATGTTTCATACTAGACGGACGCTTGACCAATAAATACTTATTGAAACCATTCCAATCGTCATTCTATGTATTCTGAGAAAAGTAAGCACGAGGGACTGAGCGAAAGATACCATATTGTTTCCACGATACCTGAGGAATCAGGGTTGTCATGTTCAGTGGTTGCCAGAATCTACCTACCACACTGTATAGTGCAGGGGGTTGGTAGTGGCAATGTAGAGCTAGCAGGTCTAAAGGCAGACTCATCCTGTGGGGGTGTTCAGAGTCTGTATTCACAACAAGCCCCCAGTTTAGGTCATCCAAAACTTTCAGTTCCAGGAGGGTCCTAGGAACTACTTGACATGTTAGGGCATAAAACCTTGCAGGACAAATTATTTAATATTATGTACACAGTTATGCTGTTTCTACATTTTCATTTAACAAACAGTCACTTTTCTTTTTTGAGTTTTGGAAGGTCACTGAAATATAGCTATGGTTTTAAACCCCTTTATGAGCTAAGAGGGAAGTTATATTTTTAAATGCATAAGAGGTGATAATAAAGGGCAATCAGGCTCTAAACCATGTGTTAACTGATTAATTTAAACAATTAAGATCAAGTCTTATTCAGGACCAAGTAGGGTCAAGTATTTTTCCAATGAAGATAATTCATTATCTTTGTGCTGCATTTTATTTAAAGAAAGATTATGTAATATTTGACCGAAGGCCGGATAAAGAATGTGAAGGAGGGCTTCATTTATCCAGACATGAAGGCAAAAGGGCCTCCAAACAATAGTAGGCTGGTGGCCGTTTTGTAACAAAAACCGAATGCATTACTGGGAGGTGACTGAAACTTAGTCCAGAATCCTTCCATGATGAAGTCTGACCATCCTTGTTCTCAAAATGTCTCGGAAAGGGGGCTACTTGAGGATATGATATCAGATATCCCCATGGTGGACCCCTGGAGATTACTCCTCCCACAATTTGGGACTACACTTACATTTCCTGTTATCCTCACTGTTAGACCTGGCACCATTGGCGTGGGTCTCCCTTCCATTTTTGTTGTTGGCTCATGTATTTGTGCTGTGTTATATGCTTTGGGCTCTGTGCCACTGCTATCCAGTGCCACAGTGCAAGTGCTCCCTACTAATTGATGTGTTAATCAGTGGTTCCATGTTTGGCTATTTGGATTACTTGTCAGACGCTAGTCTAGTGCACTGAGTTTGCCAGGGCGTGTCATCCAAATGCTGCTGGTGGGCCTGCAGCACTGGTTGTGCCACCCACAGAAGCAGCCTTGTAAAATGTGTCTAAGGTCTGCCATTGCAGAGCCTGCGTGCAGTCTGGTACTGTCATGCTGACTGGGCACGTGCACCTAATTCCCAGTCCCTACACCTTCCCTTTTCTTCATATCAGTCACCCCTGTGGTAGGCCCAAGGGCAGGGTGCATTGTAAGTATAAGGTAGGACAAGCCCTGATGTGTGTGGCATGTCCTAATAGTGAATTACAGCCATTTGCATTTTTCACTATTGCAAGGCTACCTATTCTCCATTGGCCAGAATGGGCTGTTAGAATTGTTAGATTTTATAATCCTAACAGACTCAGAGAACATGGTAGAAATTCAAGTTTAGTATGCCTGAACTCAGAATAATAAAATACATCTTTTAGTGAAGTTTATTTTAATATTCTGTGTTTGCAAATACCACTTTTAGAAAGTAGGTATTCGCTTGTCTAACCATTCAAACCTGCCTCTGCTAGTTTGTGTATTCCTATGTCTGGTTTCTGTGAGTGACAGGGCTGGGGAATTCCAGGAGACAGGCTGAGTCACCCAGTGGTGAATAGAGAGATCTGCATCTTGATGGGAGGGAGGAGTGCACCTGAACTCTGAATAGGGCTGGGCCTGCGTTCCACAATGCTGGCTCTACCCCATGAGGAGCAGCTGATGTCTCTGCCCTGCACACTGAGAGAAGAGAAGGAGTCATGTAAACAGAGTGCTCAAAGACTGTACTTGCCTTCCACAAGGCTGGCTCCACCTCCTGTGGGGCGTCTGATGTGCATGCCCTGTACCGTAAAAGGAAAGGAGAAGTCTGGTAAACAGAGTGCTTCAGAACTGGTTTGGACTGGGCAAAGGCCCCTCTCCCCTCAGAGAGCAAAGGATTTCTGGGTATAAATATTAGGACCTTGATCCCAAGAAAGTAGATCACTTTTGGACTAAAAGAAGAAACCTTTACTGAGGAGAGGAACCTGAAGAAACTGAGGAGAGACTATTCCCAAGCTGAAGTGCTGCTTGGGGGATTGGCCTGCAGGGGTTGCCTTACTGCCAAAGGAAGGAGAAAGGAACTTTGTGTACTTTGCTTTCAACTTGTGAAGGATCTCCAAGGGCTTGGAAAAGAGCTTGCCTCCTGCTGAAGTCTCAGGGACAACAGACATCACCCCCAGCCCCCCAGAGTTCTTGTGGAAGTGCCTGCTGCTGTTTTAGGCCTTCTGAGGAACTGCGTGTCGCAAGGAGCTGGAATCGCGACTCAATGAGGAGAAGCGTGTCGCCATCGCTGTGCCTGCCATCGCAACTCCGGAGAAAGGAGTGTGTCGCCACTGGAACTGTCGCACTGAACCGCATCGGAGAGAAGCATGCCGCAACGAAGAGGAATAGTGTTGCAGTCGCTGCTGCTGCCGTCGCAACTCCGAAGAAGGAGGGTGTCACCGTTGTAGTTGTCGCACTGCACCGCATCAGGAGAAAAATCCTACAACGAGGTCAGAGCGTGTCGCCGTCACTGTGCCTGCCGTCGCAACTCCGGAGAAAGGAGGGTGTCGCCTCTGGTACTGTCTCACTGCACCGCATTGATCAAGAGCACCTCGCATCCCAAGAAGCGCGCCCCCGTCGGAGCTGCTGCCATCGCATCTTGGATGTCGCCGCTGTAGTTGTCGCATTGAGCGGAAGCTTCACGCATCGTGGGAGAAGAGTGTCCCCACTGGAGCTGTTGCCATCGCATCGCAAGGTTGTCGCCGCTGCAGTCCATGCATCGGACCGAGAGCTTCTCGCATCCCCGAGAAGCGTGCCGCATCTGGAAGATCTTCACGTCTTTATTTCTGTGCACCTGAACTTTGCCGCATTTCCCATCGCTGCAGTAACTTAAGGTCCATTGACGCAGAGTGTCGCATCTAAGAACTGAACTGAACTAAGCTTAAATCCACCATCTTAAAGTAATCATAGTGTGTATTTTTGTCGTTTATGGTCTTGTGGTAACTCTATATAAAGTCTACTTATTTTTTATATAAAACCTGTGTGGTGTCCATTTGTAGTGTTGTCACTGGGATACTGTATGCGGTCACAAATGCTTAACTTATAACGTCTTTGAAGTAAAGCCTTGCTGCTCGCGCCACGCAACTTAAGAGGGAGAGCAGGGGTTATTTTAGGTGTTAAATCTCCCTTACCAGAGGAGAGGGTCCCTACTTGTCACAAGTAGCTACCTGTGCCAACAAGAGACCCCCAAATCTAACACCCACCCTTCTGGCTTACGTCCTTGATACTGTCATACCAACAGGGGCCTCAGATCACAATACCAATCATCTATGGCTCAATCTGGGTGTGTTGAGACCACCGCTGAGTCAATGGAGAATGAACCTGTCTCACTGTAAATTGCCTGACAACAACTACGCTCCCAACTCGAGGTCTTTTTGGAACATAATAAAGAGTCAATTGACTCCCCTAATAAACTTTCGGCAGCAAGAAAGGCAACTTGAAGGGGATATATCATCTGAGACACATCCCATAGGACACAAGAGGCCTCCAAGACCAAAGCCAAACTAGAAATCAATGATAATGATATAATGGTACACTTTCATAGGCGAACACAATCTCGTCACTATTATCAAATTTGCCAATTATGAACCTACCAGCAACCCTGACTCAGAAATACATGGTCAAGAAGGCTCTGCAACCTAGTCCTGAGGTTACTGATTAACAGGTCACAGGTTGGGTGGCACGTAGCTGGCAGACAGTTGCACAAACAGTAAACCCAGGTCCCTCCACCAGACATGACCAGCAACACCATAGTGGTCTAGGGAACTTGGCCGCAATAAAGCACATATGGCCAGAAGGGTGTGCAGAATCCCAAAACACCATAAAGACTTTTGCCACATGAAGTTAGGAACACAAGCCAATCAGGACACAGTCCACACAGTACACGCAGTGATGAAGCACCCCTCATGCCGGAGGTCTAGACACATTACCCACTGGCCCACATTGTGTCCACCCTAGGTCATAGCACACCAACATTTGTTATCAAGGGCCTTATTTATGACTCCACAGACAAGGCCCCAATCTTTTAATAAACAAGGATCGCCATAAGCACTTCTAAGATTCCCAATAACGGTATAAAGACTCACTCAGATTGATCGTACTTTGAGACAGTCTGCAGGCTCGCTTCTGTAACTGTGCTCCTGGTCGAAGTGTTTAATTAAACGATCTGTTCCTGTTTCGCCAAAAACTTCTTCTCTTTAGTTTTTTCAAGGTAAATTCAGATTTTAGCAACATGGCGCAAAGACAAAATGGCTACCAGAACGTTCCACAAACAACATTCAACGCACATCCACAAGGCCGAGCGGCCACACCAGCTGAGGCAAATTAACAAAAAAACGAAGTTGTTTGTCATCTAAATCATTGTTGACAAGTTCCTCAATATCAGCATCAAGTGAAAGTAAAGATGATGGCTGTGCAATGTTGATGTTTCCCTCAGAGAAACATGCTTGTGTGGGACTAGTCGCATGTGACGAAATGCACAAGTGAAAGAAGAGTCGGCATGAAAAAGCACCCAAGTCTTTCAAACATTGTCCAAAGATTACTCCAAAGATAAAAGGGTGTTCGATACCTTTCATCATCAACTGTGGTGCATGGATAAACATTATGCCTGAGAAGAAGCACAATGGATTATCTCCATTGCCCCAACTTATGCCATTGAAAACTAAAATATATACATCGGCTGCCTTGACACCCTTAGAAAGTCAAGGTTCATTTGAAACTACGATAAAACACAAGAATACCCAAGTGCAGGCTCCCATTCATGAACTTCCAGGTACGGCGTCCAGTGCCTGTTGACTCACCATCAGCACAGCTGCTGATTTGGGACTGATAGCATGAATGCTCACCAAGAAATAGTATGTCAGTACCCTACGTTATATAATTGGTTAGAAAAACACAAGACTAAGAAAGTACAGTAACATATAAAGGAGGATTTCTGTTGTTTTGCTCAGAGACACAGACGGCTGCATTTCATTTGCAGAAGGCAGTTGAAAAAGAACTTGAGTCAATACTCATACGTGATATCATTGAATGTTCCACTGGTCCGATGCCATGGGTTTCTCTCATAGCGGTAATCCCCAAAAGAGACAGTGAAGGAGCTGTACGCAACTGCCTTGACATACTTAATGAACGAGGCAATCCAGGTCAGCCCATTGCTGAAACGATAACACAATTAAATGGTGCGACGGTCTTCACTAGCCTGATTTAAATAAGGGATATCATCAGATGGAACTCGAGGAGAATTACAAGGACATTACACCCTTTTCTGCAGCTATTGGTCTGTTCTGATATAAAAGACTAGGGCCCATATCATCAAGAAAGGGCGATACATTATCGCCGCTTTTATCGGCAGGAAACTGCTGCTAAAGCGACGATAATGGGCTTGATAATATGCCCTTGCGAATTCACATAGAAGCCCAGGTTCTGGTGTTAACCTGGGCTTCTATGGGAATTCACAAGGGCATATTATCAAGCCCGTTATAGCTGCTTTAGTGGCAGTTTCCTGCCGATAAAAGCGGCGATAATGTATCGCCCTTTCTTGATAATATGGCCCCAAATTTTGGTGTGTCATCTGCTGCAGAGCTCTTCCAAGACATCATTCGATGTATCATACAGCCTGTCCTAAATGCTTTTAATTATAGTGATGACATATTGGTTTTTGGAGCTTCACAGAAGGAATGTGACAAAGCTCTCACACAAGTATGTCTTTCACTAGCTGATGCAGGTTTATCTTTGAATGCCGATAAATGTGAGCTCCATAAAACAAGTAAAATTCTTTGGCCATATCTTTTCTGATGGGGGCGATCCAGCTAGAGTGCAAGCGATGTCAACGTCCAGTTCCCTACAAGACATTTCCATTTTACAGTCATTCCTTAGCATTGCCAGTTGCCACTGTAAGTGCTCCGTTAAGAGACTTGATGAAAAAGAGTGTTTCATTTCATTGGTCACGAGAATGTGAGTAAAGCTTCAAGAAAATCAAACAAAGAATAGAGAACACCACTGAAATGGCATACTTTGATCCAAAGCTTTAAACAGAGGTTATTAACACCAGCCCTGTTGGGTTAGGTGCTATCTTTACACTGCAAAGCAGTTAGCAAAATGCTGGAAGGCATAGTGTAGCATACTCAAGCAAAGGTTTGTCCCAAACTGAACCTACTTATTAACAAAGAGAAAGAAAGTTTAGTGGTGTGTGGTCTTGCGAACATTTCAATATATTCTTTTATGGAAATCCTTTTCACACCTGTGACCATCTTTGGCAACCCAAAAGCGAAGATGCCTCCTGGCATTGAACATTGAGGTCTAAGATTACAACAGTACAACTACACAATGGTGCATCGTCCAGGAAAAGATCAAAAACCTGCTGACTATTTCTATTTCTCAAGTCAACTGAAGCCTACATACATTTCATTGTGAAATCGAGCAGACCAGCTGCCATTTCATTGGAACAAATCGCTACTGCCACGAGTCAAGATAGTGACATGTTTAAACTGAAAGACATTGTCACTCATCAGTCGTGAAACCAGCACTCTCGACTTCTCATTCATGATAGTGAATAACTGGGGCCATTTTTTAGAAAGTGCCCCGGGAGCACCCATGATATGGACACTGGTGACAGTTCACCTTTCAAAAACAAAATCTTTTGTCAGTCTGATCAAGTCAAGCAAAGCATCAGAGCTGAAGTCAGCAAGGTGATGGAGTTAGGGGTTATTGAACATTCTGAGAGCCCCTGGGCCAGCCCAGTGGTTCTAGTTCCCAAACCTCATCCACAAGGTGGAAAGAGAGACATGAGGTTCTGTGTGGACTATAGAGGGCTCAACTCTGTCACCAAGACAGATGCTCACCCTATCCCAAGAGCAGATGAGTTGATAGGTAAATTGGTTGCAGCCAAATTTCTAAGTACCTTTGACTTAACTGCAGGGTACTGGCAAATTGGCATGGCATTAGGAGCAAAAAGAAAACAGCATTTTCCATACCCGATGGGCATTATCTGTTTACAGATATCCCCTTTGATTTAAAGAATTGCCCAACCACCTTCCAAATGTTGGTGAACCAAGTCCTTGCTGGATTAGAGACCTCTTGTGCACCATATCTTGATGATATTGGTGTCTTTAGTTCCACCTGGCAGGATCACCTGATCAGCCTTTGGAAGGTGGGCTGGGCAGCTCCAACAACCCAGACACAAGTCAGGGCATTCCTTGGCTTCACTGGGTACTGCAGGTGGTTTGTGAAGGGATATGGCTCTATTGTGACTCCCCTCACTGAACTTACCTCCAAGAAGATTCCCCAAAAGGTAAACCAGACAGTTAGCTGTCAAAAGGCTTTTGACACCCAGAAAGAGGCAATGTGCTCAGCACCAATTATTAAACCTCCAGACTCTACCAAGCAGTTCATTGTGCAGACTGATGCCTCTGAGCTAGGGATAGGACCGGTCCTATCCCAGTCCAATGATGAAGACTAACCCTGGGCGTTGTTCGTGAAGTAGCGCTATGCTTAGTTACGCGAAGTGCACTTCGCACTATGCGAGCTACGTGTAGCACTACGCGAACTACGTAGTACCCTGTTTGCACTGTGCAAGATGCCGTTTTCAATGATTGCACAGTGCGGACAAGCATCCGGCACTGTGCAATCATTGAAAACGGCATCTTGCACTGTGCGAGCTGTAGTTTTCTGCTGCTCGAGTAGATTTTTACTCTGGCGGCAGCTTTCTCAACGTGGACTGGTAGTTTCTCATCGCGAGCGGTTCGAGCATACGCGACCACTCGCAATGAGAAACCTGACCTCCCCGCGTTGAGAATCTCACCGGGAGGTTTATTTTCCACGCTCGTGTTCGGCAAATTGATGTTACTGATCGCGAAGAAGGAAAAAGTCTCGCCAGGATGTCATTTTGCTTGCTCCCGGTCGCCAACTTGACGTTGAGGACCGCGAGCAAGCCCAAAAATGACCGCTGCACTACTCTACGCTATGCATGTTTGCACTGTGCTACGTGCAGTTCGTGTAGTGCGAAGTTGCGCGAACTTCGCAAGTATAGCATAGTGCTTTACCCAGGGTTAATGAAGACCAAGACCAACTTGTTGCTTATATAAGCAGAAGGCTTCTCCCCAGGGAGCAGCATTGGAGTGCAATTGACAGGGAGGCCTTTGCTGTGGTTTGGTCCCTGAAGAAGTTGAGACCATATTCGTTTGGAACTCACTTCTTAGTTCAAACTGATCACAGACCTCTCAAATGCAGATGAAAGGTGAAATCCTAAAGAGTTGAGGTGGTCTGTACAGGGAATGACCTTTGTAGAGGAACACAGACCAGGGACGGCCCATGCCAATGCGGATGTACTTTTGAGGTTCTTCCACTTAGAAAATGAAGACTTTCTAGGGAAAGGTTGGTCTCATCCTCTTTCATTTAGGGGGATTGTGTGAGAAAGTGCCCTCTTTCTGCATGGTTGCCCCCACTTTTTGCTGAACTGCTGATGTACTTTGACTGAGTGTGCCCTGGGATCCTGCCAATCAGGTGCCCAGGGCCTATGTTCTTTCCCTAAAACTGCTTTGAAGACCAAACCCAATTGGCACTCTCTGATCATAGGTCAGTCCCTGGTAAATGGTACCACAGGTACCCAGGGCACTGTTGCCAGGGAAGGACGCTAAGGACTGCAGCACTTATTGTGCCATGCTTATGGTGCCACGCTTAGAGGCCCATTACCTTTACACTCACACACTGCCTTTGCAGACTGTGTATTTTGGCACAGAACAAAGTAAAGAGTCGACATGGCAAACATCCCTGTGTGCCATGCTGACAACCCACTGCCCTGGCATAGATCAGTCACCCCTCTAGCTGGGTGCACTATACCAGTGGTGAGGGCACAGGTGCATGAACCCTGTACCCCTACAGTGTCTAAGGCCATTCTTAGACATTGTAAGTGCCCTCGTATACTCCTTTTCAAATGTAATCTTTTATTAATTTTAATTCTTGTGCCTTATTGTGTTTTGGGGGGATCCTACCTATTGTTTTGTGGCATTTACCTGGGAGGAGACCAGCTCCTGCAGTAAGCACAGTGCCATAGCCGAATTGCCTGGAAATCATAGAGCATTATTAGGAAGCGTGGTAGAGAGGTAGTATTAACCCTCTCTACCATAGAGCTGTGTGTGGAGCCAGAGGTCAGCGGTCGAGTGTTCAGACCTCTGACGCTTTAAATGGTCAGCTGCAAAGCTGGCACGCCAAAGGCAAGCCCATCTGTGCTCATCTGCGCCCGACCGGGCCTAGGGACCCTGCCCAATTACAGAGAATACATTACTCAAAGGTGCAGCTTCTATCGCTTGGACAAGCTACGACGCCATGCAGGGACGGAGGGGCTACTGGAAACACATGTCGAGGGATTACAGGTATGCAAGCTCTGCAAACATACAATAAATATCAGGGGCAAAGTAATTTAGATGGACCAAAGTGCCAACCAGAAAAACCCTCCCTGAGCCTTGCCCTTATCAACTGTCACTCGCTCCCCAGACATAAAATTCAAATTCATCTGCTTTTGGAGGGGGCAGTTTTGACGCTCTGTTCATTACTGAAACCTGGCTTAATGATAACTCAGCCCCAGACATTCTGATGGCCGGCCCCCAGGGTTCCATATTCATAGACCAGACCATATTTGTAAGGTAAGAGGAGGAGGAGGACTAGCGATTGTGATTACAGAGGAGTTTAAATTTGTTCTCCAACATCTCCCTCTCAGGGACTGTGAATGTGGTCAATTTACCATTACTTTCTCACCAACCCACAGCTTCTTGGGGCTGCTAATGCACAGGCCCCCTGGGCCCGAGGTGGAGTTTTTAGATGGATTTAC
Source organism: Lissotriton vulgaris (assembly GCF_964263255.1). Taxonomy (NCBI): domain Eukaryota; kingdom Metazoa; phylum Chordata; class Amphibia; order Caudata; family Salamandridae; genus Lissotriton; species Lissotriton vulgaris. The sequence goes on along the minus strand of NC_141695.1, from coordinate 1,756,417,436 downwards.
AGACATAGTCTCCAGTCTATTGATGAAGAAAGCCCATATCACTATCCTAGTCCTGCTACTGCTGCCGTATTCCAGTCCAGGTTTTGCAGAGCTCCAGAGAGCCCGAGCACCGGTTGATGCAAGCGGGTGGGCACTAGGAGGACGCCGTGCTGCTACTCTCTGCACTCTACCCAGACCATTCCAGCAAAGCTATTTGAGACCTGCCAAGGCTTATTGACTGCTACCCCCGAACAGCGCCATAGGTGGGATATATCATAACACCCATTGTACCCCCTGGGTTTAACTTAACCTGGTTCACGGTTATCCATACAAGTTGAGGATCCCCATCCATGAGGAGCATGTAACTATACTCCTGGTGATTACGCGTTTCCCATTCCAACAAGGCGGGATGAGTCAATTTATATCCTGCATACCCACCATGTATTATGCGTTACTGATCTGCACTGGCTTCCCTCCCCAGCCCAAACTCTTTGATTTCACGCCTGATGCTAGATCCGCCGGGTACTGTTGACACCCATTGACCCTAACCACTAGGTGAGTAACAGCGACACCTATACCAAGGTTAGATAATACAGTCTAATGGATAATTGCTGTTTTTTGGTTTTAATTGCTTTTATTCACATACTAGTCACCTTTCCCACTAGTATGCCACTCCTCACAGTGTGTTCACATTCATGCACAGTGTACCTTTGGTCACTATATTATCACTTGTTGTTACTTACCTGCTGTTTTCTTTTTTGTCTCCCACAATTCTAGGTAGGAACAGTGTCAGGCAGGTAGTACAACCCAAGTGTTTTGTTTAAACTGATACTTACTAGATCATGTTTAGTAGATAGTAGTTCCCTAATAGGTCCTGAAGAATCGCAGTCAACGAACTATATGCGAGAAACATGTCGACCACACCTTTTGCACTTATAGCTCCGGTTTACCCTGGGAAACAATAGTTCCCACGAGTACCGGCTATCTCTGATTTTACTTGTGGCAGAGGACCACCAGAATAAAATTGTTTCCGGTACCTCATGCCACATTTTACCCTCACCCACACTTTCTACTCTTTCCTGGCCCCTTACCCGCACTTCACCATAAGGCAGTTGGATAAAAGATCTCCGATAAAGAGCCCCTCTTTGAGGTGAGCCCGTTAGGCATTGCACCGCCTGCCCGACGAGGAGCATTGCCTATGATGAAGCATGACACTCGCAAGGGTGTGTGAGGCCATTATATCCAACACATTGGATACCCAGGGGTGGTTGTCCAATTGAACACCAACCCCTCCCCTAGTGACCTACACCTCTCCTTCCCCCCCCACCCCCCACCCCCTTTTCTTTTAGGAACAGCCCCGTCATCACTTTGTTGTCTGATCCTTTGGGCTACGACTGCGGCTGGACCTTCCATTCCTTCTTCCAGTGAATGGTAACATTAGCCCCACTGGATCGTAACAGATCCTTCCCCCTACTTGTTGCTATAAGGCTTCCAGGCACTCACATTTCTTGCCCCGCACCTCTACTGCTCTACTGCTGGAGCACGGAGCACAGTGGCAAGAGCGTGGTACCGGAGTGAGCCTGTGAGAGCTGCATGAGCTGGTGAGCAGGTGAGCGGGGGTCCGGCTCTGCGTGATCTGTGCCACCGGCAAGGACAGAGAATGGAACGGCATCAGGAGGGCCAGCGGGTCGAGACAGGTTAAGCAGGTTGGGCTGCAGCTGTGCTCTTTACCTGCTCCCTGCTCCCCTGTTCTCTTTCTCCAGACCTGCTTCATCTTATTACTTCCCTCAGTCCTGAGCACCCGAGCACCCCGTGGCGAGGGCCAAAAGTGCACCCCCGGGTATAAGAACTACACCTGACCCCGCGGTGCTCAGGGCGGGCAGGGGGTAGCATAGGGGGGCCACGTGGAGCTCCATCTCAGCCGCACCAGTCTTTCCCCCCAGTGGGCCTGGGGCTTGTACTGGGACTGGGGGCCTCACTAACACTCTTCAGCACCCACTCTCAGCGCCTACATTTCATTACCCCGCTAGAGGCATCAGGCCTGGGGGCGGGGGCGGGGCGCCAACGGCGGGTCTAACAAAGGAAAGCACCAAAGCAGCAAACAAAGTACCTAACATCAAGCACCAAGCATCAATTAGCCAAACAGACCAAAAGGCTGAAAACCAAAAAGGACAAAAAGACAATAAAGTCTGGCTGAGTACAGTATAGCTCCCGCAGCAAATCGAATTGAGCATGCCAGCACGTGAGCGATAGCAGAGGAGTGGCAGCAGAGGGGGGCAGCGACTAGCATTCTGCTGACCTGCTGCACACAGCCCAAATGAGGTCAGGCAACACAAGAGAGGTATTGCCACTCAAAACAAAGGGCAGAAAAGGGAAGAAAAAATATCACGGAGTGGAGCAAAGTGCAGAACTAAAACTAGTCACAAATGTAGCCACAAGAGATCAGCGACAGTGCGAGATGATAGCACGTACAGGACCGAGTAGAGCTATATGCTCCAGCCAGCCTCAGATATATATGAAATTTAACTTTCTAAGGGACCCTGGGTCAGCCCTCTTTTCAAGCACCATAACTTTTAAAGGTTTGCAACCTCCGCTGCTACCTTTATAGACCCAAGATCCCACCCAAAGCGCAGCACCTAAAGAATACAACAACGAAGACAGGGCTCCAGACCAACAGATCCATCAACTCCGAACCATGCTACAACCGCCAGGGGCGCAAATGCCAGAAACTGCACCTCACGCAGGTGCGCCTGGGAACTTGGGATCTTCCCCTACAAAAATCAGACAACAGTGCGGACCTCAAGACATCCCTACCGTGGAATACATGCTTCAAGAGACCTCCATACCACTATCACAATCAGATGCAAGGGTCGAGGACTGGGAAAGCAAAACAACAAATGCGACGGGTGACACTAATGAAGCTACAAGGAGAACAGGCACTGAACAAGTCAGCAAAACTGATGCTAGCCTCAGAAACAACGTCTGGCTCAGGACCACAGCACCCCTATTAAAAGAATGGATATTTCAAACAAAAATATACTCTCACCTACAACTAAATCACCCCTTGACCAGGGGCGTCCACAGATACAAAATAGAGGAACGGGAGTGGGAGCATGCCCACAGGAATTAAATCAGAAAGAAGAGGGGAGGGTGTTTTTGTCCTATTTGAACACACAAGAATGGGAAGACATGCTCGCAACCTATTCACCAGGTCACAAACAAAAACAGGATCAGGTACTGGATCAAAGGGAGGATATCATCACAGAATCCTCTGGGAATGTTCACCCTACGGAACAACCAAAAAATTGTGAAGAAAAGCTTGCGCAAACAAACGAACAAAATACCGGCGTCCCTGCTAAACCCAATACAACTGGCTGTTAACACACTACAATTTCAATCTGATAAAATGGAGATCCAACTAACACTACTGAATACACTGGCAGTATTGACTGCCGGTATTGACAAGAGATTGGGAAATTTGAATGGCCCAATAACAAGAGCACAATCCAGCTGTCAACTGAGATGCAATTGCGACCAGGTCATTGGCAAACTATCTGCCTTGCCTTCAATTTTAAGCAGCCTGGTGAAGGATATCAAAAGTGTAACAGCAAGGAAATCGACAAAAAGCCAGAGCGATTTCACCACCTTGGAGGGACCAATCAATGATCAAATAACCAGCAATATCCACAGAGGCAACGTCAAGGTGGATACAAAAAAAAGGGTGGTCCTGAAAACAGAGGATCTCCAAAACTTAATGCAAAGCAACGCCGCCAACTGAAAAGGAAGGGGAGCAATCAAAAGCTTAATACAAATGCTACAGCTAACTTTCCTATATTCTCAGACCCAGCCAACAAATGAGACACTAAGGGCCCGATTCACAGAATGAATTTAAGACTAAATCCTAAACTTACTACTATTTGGTATTCACAGAATGTAATTACTACTTTAGGTCTGCACTCGGGCCGGAAATTCCGACCCGGAGGTGGGGTTTCCGGCCCGGAGGCGGAGCTACTGGCTTGGGGGTGGAGCTTGCAGCCCAGAGGTGGAGCTTCCAGCCCGGAGGTGGAGCTTGCGGCCCAGAGGTGGAGATTTCAGCCATGGCTAAATCCCCACCTCTGAGCCGGAAGCTCCGCCTCCAAGCCGCAAGCTCCACCTCCGGGCCGCAAGCTCCACCTCCGGGCCGCAAGCTCCGCCCCCAAGCCGGAAGCTTTGCCTCTGGGCCGGAAAGTCCGCCTCCGGGCTGGAATTTACGGCCCGAGTGCGGACGTAAAGTTAGTAGTCTTAAATCTATTCTGTGAATACCGAAAGAAGTACGTTCACTCTGTGAATCCCGAAAGTAGTAAGTTCACTCTGTGAATCCCGAAAGTAGTAAGTGCATTCTGTGAATATCAAATAGTAGTAAGTTTAGGATTTAGTCTTAAGCTCATTCTGTGAATCGGGCCCTAACACAGTTGATGGAAGCTCTGCAAAACAAATACAACTGTCTCCAAACATCCCACGGATCAAGAAGAAGCCCCACATCAGGCTTCGGTAATTAGGGCCCATGGTGAAAATTGTAATGACAACAGACAGAGAGCCTCACCTAGGGCTCTTATGGAAATAAAAGAAGCGAATAAACAAGATACCATTATCACCCCTATAACAACAAACCTGGACAGAGGCCGCAAAAATCAGCAAAATCAATGCAAGGATATGAGGAAAGACTCAATGGTTCCACATAACAAATCTGCACACCCCCAAGAAACAAGGGGAGAATAGTGGAACGCCAAGGCCCAAAAGCTAACTTATACAAACGATAAAAATACCAACACGAGCCCAAACAATAGGCCAAGAAGGGAATTCGGCAGAATGTCAGACTGGCTAGTTGGGCCAAACCAGGAGCCATCGCTTAAAGAACCTAAAGGGCCTGTTACACTGCTTAACAGCAGCTCCATTTTGAGGTTCCTAGACGGAGGGACACAGCACGGGGCAAGTTTGAAAACAAACCTCCCCTACATCAAGCAAACAGAAGCCCACCACCAGAAATGCCACGGCAGATGCATCAAGTACTAAACTGGAAACCCAGTCCAAAGAAATATTCAGCAGCATACTTCGACCCGAACTGCCCGACACAGTAATCCCATTGCTGCCAGTAAAACAAAGAACTCACCAGGCACCAGAGGCTATTGTATTCTATCTCCTATACACCTCCAAGGGTTTTCAAGACATACTAAACTGAAGCAACATCCTAAGACTAACGGCGTCAATACCTTTACTTGCTGACATAAGGTCTATGGATCTACTCTCCATAGAGTTCATACATTCCACCAACCCTCTATGTCCAGATCCAACAAAAAGAACGTGGCACACAAGTGAAACTACAGAGGCAATTTTAGCCGAATCAGACATTTTTCAAAGCTGGGGCATTAAAATCGCCCCCTTCCAAATACCATCCTATCCATCGCCATTACTAAGCAACGCAACCTCAGAACCAAATACATGTCAATCACATCAGAACTGCGTACTTAGAGGAGCGCGGGGAAGATCCCGTCAACAGAGCACAAACTCTGGTCGGGACCAACAAAAAACAGCTCCTCGGGCAGTTGCCAGAACAAGAAGGTCTGAACAAGGAATCAGTATCGCGCACTATCACCTTAGGCACTGAGGAGCATTGACGAGATTGAAGAGATAGAAACCACAAAATAGCAATTGAGTCCCCTCTCAGACTATGTTCAAGGAACATTAACAGCTTAGCTACGAAAATCGAGGATCCAGATTTCCTGCAGTATGTAACAACTTTCTACATAATCTTCCTACAGGAAACCTGGCTCTTGGCTCCTCAGCACATTGAGGGCTACACTTGCTTTGGAACTTCAGCAATAAGGATGGGCAGATTTGGCTACTGCTCTAGTGGGTTGGCAACCTACGTCTCTACAACAAGCAAACCTTCATCAACTCTTATGGACTCAACGTCAAATGCAACAATAGCAGTCAGAGTAACAATCCTCCCAGAGGGCGAAGAAATGGAGGTGTGCCTGATCAACTCGTATGCCCACCCTAAACGCAAAGGGAAAGACTCTATAGCACTTGCAAATCAAGCAGCAAAGCTTGCTACAGCAATGGAAAACCCAATCTTCATCTTGACAGGGGATCTAAACTAGTATCTTATAGGTTCTTCACAAGGAGAGGAGGTGACTATGCAAAACAGTATCCACAATATCTCTATACAAAGTCACCCACCGCATTGAAGGAAGAAGTACTGCAATAATCGCCAACTTGCAGATCTAGAACATCTAAATCTTCGAGCCTTGAATGGAAGATTCCCGGATGACACTCCACCAGTTGACTCTTACTATTCCCCTACAACAAGCTCTATATTGGACTACACCTTTGTAAGTCTTGCACTCTTCCCATACATTACTGGATATAGAATGGGAGATACGGGTGACAGCGACCATTGACCCCAAGAACTCCAAATAACAGCAACTGCAGTAAGACCAGTCAGCACGGATGCAACCCTGGGGTGTATTTCTACGTCCAACCTAAGAAGGATAAAATGTACAATAAATAACACAAATTCTAAGGCGGAAGCAGCAATCCAACTCTTTAACTCACTAACAATCAGCCTCAAAGACAAAATAGACCATTGGAAACAGTTCACAGCCAAGTTTCTAGACCGACATGCAGTAACTAGTATCAAAAAAAGTAACTACCAGAAAGCCTGGAAGGAAAATAAAATCTTGAAGGTCCAAAAACAACAGCAGAAACACTCCAAAAAATAAATAAATGCAACTCTGCGCAAGCTGAGAAGACTCCCAGGGAACGCCACTGCACAAGCCTCCTTGAATGAGCAAAGGGCAAAATTAAAGAGTCTGAAATGGAACATCAACAGGGAGCTTGAGAATGAGGTGTGGGCAAAACTTCTATACGATACAAAAAGCAACAACAGCGCCCCCTTCAGGAAGACTGTGAATGGGATTATTCATCCACACCATAAGGGTATAGGGTCAAATATTTCGGAAGAAAATTGGGTGAAATTCCTAATGACCCACTTCAATAATCAAATAGACAGTGCTGGAACTCAAATGGCCAATAGTAAACAGCCGGAGAATAAGCTGGCGCAATCAAAACGGGGACAAGGGATCACGAGCAGCCATACAAAGAAAGGTTAATCAGGGCTAGGGGAAGAGTGGGGCCTTAAGGGACCCCTTGTGACAGAGAGACTGAGTAAGGGTGATTTGTCTGCGTAAAGAATTTAGGAATGATCGCTCTTTAGGGCTTCAAGAAGAATGCAATCTTCTATGCTTTTCAAGGCCACTGTCAGGCGGAGGAGAATAGCGAGTATATAGGTTTAACTCACTAATACATACATCATCGACTTAGTGCTACGGGTAAAGCCCCACCCTCTTTAACATCTACATGGCCCCTCTCGCGACCATCGTAAGAAACCACGGACCCAAAATCCTCCCTTACGCCGATGACACAGAGCTGATCCTTTCCCTCACCAACAAACATACAACAGCGAGAACCAACTTCCACAGCAGGATGTAGGCTGTGGCCACCTGGATGAAAGATAGTTGCCTCAAGCTCAACTCGGACAAGACCAAAGTACTCATCCTAGGATCCACCCCCTCAGCCTGGGAAAAGCTCTTGGTGACCCACCACCATGGACCTTGCACGCACCCTCTGCATCATACTGGACTCCTTACTCTCAATGCACCACCAGATCAACACCATAACCTCATCCTCTTTCCAAACGCTTCACCTATTCTGAAAGACATTCAGATGGACCACCAGCAGACTAGAATACGGCAATGCACTCTATGCCGACATCACCCAGAAAAGGATCAGGAAACTTCAGGACGTCCAAAACGCCTCAACCAGACTCCACTGGCTCCCAGTCATTAAGAGAATCACCTTCAATCCTCACACATGCCCACAAAACTCTATGACGCAGGACCAGCATATCTGAACCGCCACCTATCTTTCCAGGCACCCGCCTGACAGCTTTGCTCCGCCCAACTTGCCCTGGCCTCCGTCCCACAGATCCACAAGGCCAGACCTGGAGTAAGATCCTTCTCCTACCTCAAGTCCTGGAACACTGTGCCTCTCCACCTCAGTCAATCACCCTCGCGGACCATATTCAGGAAGTATCTCAAGGCCTGGAAGACTGTGCCTCTCAACCTCAGTCAATCACCCTCGCGGACCATATTCAGGAAGGATCTCAAGGCCTGGAACACTGTGCCTCTCAACCTCAGTCAATCACCCTCGCTGACCATATTCAGGAAGGATCTCAAGACCTGGAACACTGTGCCTCCACCTCAGTCAATCACCCTCGCTGACCATATTCAGGAAGGATCTCAAGACTGAAACACTGTGCCTCTCAACCTCAGTCAATCACCCTCGCGGACAATATTCAGGAAGGATCTCAAAACCCGAAACACTGTGCCTCTCCACCTTGGTCAATCACCCTCGCTGACCATATTCAGGAAGGATCTCAGGACCTGGAACACTGTGCCTCTCCACCTCAGTCAATCACCCTCGCTGACCATATTCAGGAATGATCTCCAGACCTGGCAAACTGTGCCTCCCCACCTCAATCAATCACCCTCACTGACCATATTCAGGAAGGATCTCAAGACCTGGAACACTGTGCCTCTCCACCTCAGTCAATCACCAACACTGACCATATTCAGGAAGGATCTCAAGGCCTGGAACACTGTGCCTCTCCACCTCAGTCAATCACCCTTGCGGACCATATTCAGGAAGGATCTCAAGGCCTGGAACACTGTGCCTCCCCACCTCAGTCAATCACCAACACTGACCATATTCAGGAAGGATCTCAAGGCCTGGAACACTGTGCCTCTCCACCTCAGTCAATCACCCTTGCGGACCATATTCAGGAAGGATCTCAAGGCCTGGAACACTGTGCCTCCCCACCTCAGTCAATCACCAACACTGACCATATTCAGGAAGGATCTCAAGGCCTGGAACACTGTGCCTCTCCACCTCAGTCAATCACCCTTGCGGACCATATTCAGGAAGGATGTCTAAGTAAACAGGAGACAGCCTTGTGCGAACCCCAGGGTGGCCGACCTTGGAAGTGGAGAAGCAGGTTCAAGCCCCAGCAGGCCCGGACTGGCCGTTGCGGGCCCCGGGTGGGGGCCGGTTTTGGGCCCCTGGAGGCCGTTTTTGTTACAGGACCGTTTTTGCAGCAACGCCCTGTAACAAAATCGGGTGAAAACCGGCCCTGACAAAGAGCGCGGTCGCACCCCCAATCCCCCCCCCCCCCAGGGCCGGTTTGGGTTCCCAGTCCGGACCTGAGTCCCAGCCTTACCTCCACATCCTGTGACTCTGGGACCTCTGTTAAACTTCCATCCTTAAATAAATGTTCAATGTAATCTGGTGCTGATGGGAAACGCAGCAATGCCCTTGGGCCACGAGTGCCCTACATAAAACTGAAATAAGAATCTAAAAATCAAAATTTAGCATTAATTCTCTCTCAAATACTTAAATGAAGAAACCCCAAATTCTTCCAATAATTCTCATTTATTTAGATGCAATGACCCAAACCTCCTCCATTAAGTATGTTTTGAATGTTGTCAAGGTTTGTGGAACTCTCTTAGAAATGCACAATATTCTACTTACTTCATTATATATTTCCGGTTAACCCAAGGCCGAGCACAACTGTCTTTAATGCTGTGATCTTTAACGAATGTTATTGGAAGCGTGTAATACAGACCCATGGTGTGGCCCTCCTTATGGAAGGGGTGCTAAGCCCTCTGTAAGATTATCTTTACATCCATCTGGGTCTCCCTCTTGCTCCCAGACTGGAACTAGGGGGCATATTAGCAAGGAACCTCATTAAAATTATCGCCGTTTTAGCGGCAGGAAACTGAAATGAAAGTACTATGTACCCGCCTCGGGGTCATAATCAGGGCCGTCTTTCGAGCTGGTGGTGCCCGGTGCGACAATGTTTGTTGGCCCCGCTCCAATAACCTCCTTTTACATATATTCCCTCACTACCGCCCTTTAGCAGTGCCCCTTAGGTCTCCATAACCACTCTCTCTCAGATGCATTTATTTTGTTTTACAGCGCCAGTCACACCAGCGTAGGGTGTTGGAAAACTACATTACACACACATTACACAGAGACAATCAATAGTCTGAATGTAAATCAGTGTATCAGAAATGTCACATAAGACCGAGGACTACAAGGTGTAGGAGTCACAAGTCATCCCTACTGGTAGACAGTATAGTGTAACAGTGCTTGGTCTGGAGATGCACACACTCAGTATTTAAAATGTAACACCATGGTTGGGCGTTGTCTTTACTAATAAGAATTGATTTCTACCCATTAGAACCCTCTTTGCAACATTAGAATTATTAGGAAAGACTGGGGCGGAATAATAACCTCTAACCTATACCTTGCAGTTTGCATGCAGCTCTTTGATGACAGTTATTAGCTCACTGCCCTTTGTTAGGATTAAAATGTATAAACTGCAAGTAACAAAGGAGGCCTCTGACGGAAGCAGTAACACACGGTCCTGTTTTCATTATATGCTCTTTGTGATCTGTAGGGTACACTTGCTTTGCAGCAGGCACATTAACCCTCTGCGCTACTTTATGAGGCGTCAAAACTTCCACCAGAGAAAACACCATCTCTGCAGCATGTTCATCAATCTCCAGAGTTATATGGACACTTTTATTGTTGCCCTAAAGGTGCTGGAGTCCAGGAACGCCGCAACAGGTTCTTTTAAAACCATAATGTACGTGAAAACAGCACTCCCATCTGCCCCGCCCCAAAAGTAAGGGGTCGATTACGATGGTGATCCACGCGACATCAACCCTAAAATTCCCAATGCCAAATTAGGATGGCGGTGGGAATGTAAATGTTACTGCGGCGGACGGAAAGACCCTCTGCCGTGGTCCCGCAAGGCGCTCCTTTTCCACCCGCCTTGCAGGACCCGGTACAATGGGGAATTGTTGCGGTGCCGTGCAGGCACCGCCGTGGGCATTACGATGCCTGTCTTTTTTGGTGGAGATCCAAAAGATAGGTGGAGAATGACTTTGGGGGCCTATTGCGGGTCCCCGGGCTTTGGGGGGTGGAGTGCTTCACATGGGGGGGTACCTATGGTACTCCCTGCATTTGCATGTACTAGGTGGAAGGAACCGCACAAAGCCAGTCACGTTGTATATTCAAATGCACAACATGTATTTTTACATTGTGGCGGGTACTGCCGCCCACCGCAATGTAAAAATACAGGATGTACCCGCCAGTGTGGCGGGCGCATCCTAATTCGTATAGTGGGACTGCCGCACCTATGGTGGGCGGTCCCTTATGCCAATGCGATGATGGGCAGACGTCGTAATCGGCCCCTAGGGCCGGCCCTGCTACAATCACTAAGGCCTGAGAAGTGCAAGTGTCCGATGGTCACGCACAAGACCCTAAGCTCCTGGAGTAAGACAAGTGTCCGGGGCTCACACAAGACCCCGAGCTCCTGGAGTAAGACAAGTGTCTGAGGGTCACACACAAGACCCTGAGCTCCTGTAGTAAGACAAGTGTTCGAGGGTCACACAAGACCCTGAGCTCCTGGAGTAAGACAAGTCTCTGAGGGTCACACAAGACCCCGAGCTCCTGGAGGAAGACAAGTGTCCGGGGCTCACACAAGACCCCGAGCTCCTGGAATAAGACAAGTGTCCGGGGCTCACACAAGACCCCGAGCTCCTGGAGTAAGACAAGTGTCTGAGGGTCACACACAAGACCCTGAGCTCCTGTAGTAAGACAAGTGTTCGAGGGTCACACAAGACCCTGAGCTCCTGGAGTAAGACAAGTCTCTGAGGGTCACACAAGACCCGAGCTCCTGGAGGAAGACAAGTGTCCGGGGCTCACACAAGACCCCGAGCTCCTGGAATAAGACAAGTGTCTGAGGGTCACACACAAGACCCTGAGCTCCTGTAGTAAGACAAGTGTTCGAGGGTCACACAAGACCCTGAGCTCCTGGAGTAAGACAAGTCTCTGAGGGTCACACAAGACCCCGAGCTCCTGGAGTGAGACAAGTGTCTGAGAGTCACACAAGACCCCGAGCTCCTGGAGTAAGACAAGTGGCCGAGGGTCACACAAGACCCGAGCACCTGGAGTAAGACAAGTGTCCGAGGGTCACACAAGGCCCCAGTTCCTGGAATAAGACAAGTGTCCGAGGGTCACACAAGACCCCGAGCTCCTCGAGTAAGACAAGTGTCCGAGGGTCACACACAAGACCCTGAGCTCCTCGAGTAAGACAAGTGTACGATGGTTACACAAGACCCTGAGCTCTTGGAGTAAGACAAGTGTCAGAGGGTCACACAAGACCCCAAGCTCCTGGAGTAAGACAAGTGTCCGAGGGTCACACAAGACCCCGAGCTCCTGGAGTAGGGCAAGTGTCCGAGGGTCACACAAGACCCGAGCTCCTGGAGTAAGACAAGTGTCCGAGGGTCACACACAGGACCCCGAGCTCCAGGAGTAAGACAAGTGTCCGAGGGTCACACACAAGACCCTGAGCTCCAGAGGTAAGACAAGTGTCGGAGGGTCACTCAAGACACCGAGCTCCTGGAGTAAGACAAGTGTCTGAGGGTCACTCAAGACCCCGAGCTCCTGGAGTAAGACAAGTGTCCGAGGGTCACACACGACCCTGAGCTCCTGGAGTAAGACAAGTGTCTGAGGGTCACACAAGACCTTGAGCTCCTGGAGTAAGACAAGTGTCCGAGGGTCACACAAGACCCCGAGCACCTGGAGTAAGACAAGTGTCCGAGGGTCACACAAGACCCTGAGTACCTGGAGTAAGACAAGTGTCCGAGGGTCACACAAGACCCCTAGCTCCTGGAGTAAGGCAGGTGTCCGAGGGTCACACAAGACCCCGAGCTCCTGGAGTAAGGCAAGTATCTGAGGGTCACACACAAGACCCCGAACTCCTGGAGTAAGACAAGTGTCCGAGGGTCACACACAAGACCCTGAGCTCCTGTAGTAAGACAAGTGTTTGAGGGTCACACAAGACCCTGAGCTCCTGGAGTAAGACAAGTGTCCGAGGGTCACACAAGACCCTGAGCACCTGGAGGAAGACAAGTGTCCGAGGGTCACACAAGACCCCGAGTACCTGGAGTAAGACAAGTGTCCGAGGGTCACACAAGACCCCTAGCTCCTGGAGTAAGACAAGTGTCCGAGGGTCACACAAGACCCCGAGTACCTGGAGTAAGACAAGTGTCCGAGGGTCACACAAGACCCCGAGTACCTGGAGTAAGACAAGTGTCCGAGGGTCACACAAGACCCCTAGCTCCTGGAGTAAGACAAGTGTCCGAGGGTCACACAAGACCCCGAGCTCCTGGAGTAAGGCAAGTATCTAAGGGTCACACACAAGACCCCGAACTCCTGGAGTAAGACAAGTGTCCGAGGGTCACACACAAGATCCTGAGCTCCTGTAGTAAGACAAGTGTTTGAGGGTCACACAAGACTCAAGGTTCTGGAGTAAGACAAGTGTCCAAGGGTCACACACAAGACCCTGATCTCCAGGAGTAAGACAAGTGTCCGAGGGTCACACAAGACCCCGAGCTCCTGGAGAAAGACAAGTGTCCGAGGGTCACACAAGACCCCAAGATCCTGGAGTAAGACAAGTGTCCAGGGATCACACACAAGACCCCGAGCTCCTGGAGTAAGACAAGTGTCCGAGGGTCACACAAGACCCTGAGCTCCCGGAGTAAGACAAGTGTCCGAGGGTCACACAAGACCCCGAGCTCCTGGAGTAAGACAAGTGTCAGAGGGTCACACAAGACCCCGAGCTCCTGGAGTAGGACAAGTGTCCGAGGGTCACACAAGATCCGAGCTCCTGGAGTAAGACAAGTGTCCGAGGGTCACTCAAGACCCGAGCTCCTGGAGTAAGACAAGTGTCCGAGGGTCACACAAGACCTCAAGCTCCTGGAGTAAGACAAGTGTCCGAGGGTCACTTAAGACCCCGAGCTCCTGGAGTAAGACAAGTGTCCAAGGGTCACACACAAGACCCTGAGCTCCAGGAGTAAGACAAGTGTCTGAGGGTCACACAAGACCCTGAGCTCCTGGAGTAAGACAAGTGTCCGAGGGTCACACAAGACCCCGAGCACCTGGAGTAAGACAAGTGTCCGAGGGTCACACTAGACCCCGAGTACCTGGAGTAAGACAAGTGTCCGAGGGTCACACAAGACCCCTAGCTCCTGGTGTAAGACAAGTGTCCGAGGGTCACACAAGACCCCGAGCTCCTGGAGTAAGGCAAGTATCTGAGGGTCACACACAAGACCCCGAACTCCTGGAGTAAGACAAGTGTCCAAGGGTCACACAGAAGACCCTGAGCTCCTGTAGTAAGACAAGTGTTTGAGGGTCACACAAGACCCGAGGTTCTGGAGTAAGACAAGTGTCCAAGGGTCACACACAAGACCCTGATCTCCAGGAGTAAGACAAGTGTCCGAGGGTCACACAAGACCCCGAGCTCCTGGAGTAAGACAAGTGTCTGAGGGTCACACACAAGACCCTGAGCTCCAGGAGTAAGTCAGGTGTCTGAGGGTCACACAAGACCCCAAGCTCCTGGAGTAAGACAAGTGTCCGAGGGTCACACAAGACCCCAAGCTCCTGGAGTAAGACAAGTGTCCAGGGATCACACACAAGACCCCGAGCTCTTGGAGTAAGACAAGTGTCCGAGGGTCACACAAGACCCCGAGCTCCCGGAGTAAGACAAGTGTCCGAGGGTCACACAAGACCCCGAGCTCCTGGAGTAAGACAAGTGTCCGAGGGTCACTCAAGACCCGAGCTCCTGGAGTAAGACAAGTGTCCGAGGGTCACACAAGACCTCAAGCTCCTGGAGTAAGACAAGTGTCCGAGGGTCACTTAAGACCCCGAGCTCCTGGAGTAAGACAAGTGTCCAAGGGTCACACACAAGACCCTGAGCTCCAGGAGTAAGACATGTGTCCGAGGGTCACACAAGACCAAGAGCTCCTGGAGTAAGACAAGTGTCCGAGGGTCACACACGACCCCGAGCTCCTGGTGAAAGACAGGTGTCCGAGGGTCACACAAGACCTGAGCTCCTGGAGAAAGACAAGTGTCCGAGGGTCGCACAAGACCCTGAGCTCCTGGAGTAAGACAAGTGTCCGAGGGTCACACACAAGACCCTGAACTCCAGAGGTAAGACAAGTGTCGGAAGGTCACTCAAGACACCGAGCTCCTGGAGTAGGACAAGTGTCTGAGGGTCACTCAAGACCCCAAGCTCCTGGAGTAAGACAAGTGTCCAAGGGTCACACACGACCCTGAGCTCCTGGAGTAAGACAAGTGTCTGAGGGTCACACAAGACCTTGAGCTCCTGGAGTAAGACAAGTGTCCAAGGGTCACACACAAGACCCTGAGCTCCTGGAGTAAGACAAGTGTCTGAGGGTCACACAAGACCCCGAGCTCCTGGAGTAAGACAAGTGTCCGAGGGTCACACACAAGACCCCAAGCTCCTGGAGTAAGACAAGTGTCCGAGGGTTACACACAAGATCCCGAACTCCTGGAGTAAGACAAGTGTCCGAGGGTCACACACAAGACCCTGAGCTCCTGTAGTAAGACAAGTGTTTGAGGGTCACACAAGACCCTGAGCTCCTGGAGTAAGAAAAGTGTCTGAGGGTCACACAAGACCCTGAGCTCCTGGAGTAAGACAAGTGTCCGAGGGTCACACAAGACCCCGAGCACCTGGAGGAAGACAAGTGTCCGAGGGTCACACAAGACCCCGAGTACCTGGAGTAAGACAAGTGTCCGAGGGTCACACAAGACCCCTAGCTCCTGGAGTAAGACAAGTGTCCGAGGGTCACACAAGACCCCGAGCTCCTGGAGTAAGGCAAGTATCTGAGGGTCACACACAAGACCCCGAACTCCTGGAGTAAGACAAGTGTCCGAGGGTCACACACAAGACCCTGAGCTCCTGTAGTAAGACAAGTGTTTGAGGGTCACACAAGACCCAAGGTTCTGGAGTAAGACAAGTGTCCAAGGGTCACACACAAGACCCTGATCTCCAGGAGTAAGACAAGTGTCCGAGGGTCACACAAGACCCCGAGCTCCTGGCGAAAGACAAGTGTCCGAGGGTCACACAAGACCCCAAGCTCCTGGAGTAAGACAAGTGTCCAAGGGTCACACACAAGACCCTGAGCTCCTGGAGTAAGACAGGTGTCTGAGGGTCACACAAGACCCGAGCTCCTGGAGAAAGACAAGTGTCCGAGGGTCACTCAAGACCCTGAGCTCCTGGAGTAAGGCAAGTGTCCGAGGGTCACTCAAGACCCTGAGCACCTGGAGTAAGACAAGTGTCCGAGGGTCACACAAGACCTCGAGCTCCTGGAGTAAGACAAGTGTCCGAGGGTCACGCAAGACCCCGAGCTCCATGAGGGAGACAAGTGTCCGAGTGTCACAATAGACCAGAGCTCCTGGAGTAAGACAAGTGTCCGAGTGTCACAATAGACCCCGAGCTCCTGGAGTAAGACATGTGTCCGAGGGTCACTCATGACCCCGAGTTCCTGGAGTAAGACAAGTGTCCGAGGGTCACACGAGACCCTGAGCTCCTGGAGTAAGACAGGTGTCTGAGGGTCACACAAGACCCGAGCTCCAGGAGAAAGACAAGTGTCCGAGGGTCACACAAGACCCAGAGCTCCTGGAGTAAGACAAGTGTCCGAGGCTCACACAAGACCCCGACCTCCTGGAGTGAGACAAGTGTCCGAGGGCCACACAAGACCTCGAGCTCCTGGAGTAAGACAAGTGTCCGAGGGTAACTCAAGACCCTGAGCTCCTGGAGTAAGACAAGTGTCCGAGGGTCACTCAAGACCCCGAGTTCCTGGAGTAAGATAAGTGTTTGAGGGTCACACAAGACCCCGAGCTCCTGGAGTAAGACAAGTGTCTGAGGGTCACACAAGACCTCGAGCTCCTGGAGTAAGACAAGTGTCCGAGGGTCACACAAGACCCCGAGCACCTGGAGTAAGACAAGTGTCCGAGGGTCACTCAAGACCCCGAGCTCCTGGAGTTAGACAAGTGTGGGCAGGTAGCACTGACAGGACAGGTGTGACTGACCTTACCGTGCACTCTGAGCTGTGCTGTGGCCACCTGTGGTCCCCTCGGTTCCGCGTAAATTCGCACGGTGTAGTTTCCGCTGTGTTTCATATGCACATCTGTGATCCGCAGAGACCCGTCCGGGAGCAGTGTCTCTCGGCCGGTGGATTCAGGGCCATAGAAAGGAGGATAGCTGCCAGAGAGACTGAGGAGGATGTCATCTCTGCGTGTCCCTCCGCCCCTGAACCAGCCAACATATTCTAAACTCCCCTCGTACCGCAGAGACAGAGTGACGGTGTCTCCCACCGCCGCGGTCACCACATCTGGAGTGATTGACAGCTGCGCCGCTGTGCACTGGAACAATGACGTCACCCAGACAGACGTCACCCAGGCTGAAAGAAAACACAGAAGAGAAACAACATTAGAGGCGCTGCGGCTGAACCCCAAAAACAACAGACAACAGTGGGTGCGAAGAGACAAAGTCAACTGTAACTAGATGAATGGATTACACAAAAGCATCACAATGTCAGTGCAGAGCTACAATGACCTTGAAGTCATAGACAACCTATTTTAAATCAATACGCAATTATCACAATTCATTCGAGAAATACTACCTGATAAAATATACATAGTTATTCCCCCTGTTAATTCCATATTCCTATGCCAGGGTTACCCTATAATGCAAAATCTAATCAAGCTCCTGTAAACCCAGCCTATGTCCTGCTCTCACAGGGAGTGTGGTGTAAACAAGGGTCTTGTCTCTTCATCCTCCTCGGTGTTAACTCAGTAACCTGGACCAGTCTCCACAAACCTTGGTAGCATCACTGACCCGAGACCCCAAATGTCCATTACACAGAGCAGAAGCGTTGCTTGGGGCGCTCCAGTGCGTGAAAGGTTAGTAAATGTGCCCTACATGTGGTGAGAGCCTACAGACAGGTCACTCTGCTCCAGAGACCCTCAGATCTCCAAACCCACAGATTTATTGATCCAGTCCAGTGAGGCGGCTTCGAGGAGGGAATTGATGAGATGCAGACCCCTGGTATTGCCAATATCTGCCATCAGGGCTGGTGGGGGAAGTGACGTGCCTTCCATAGTAGGCGTGGCCACCTCTTTGACACTACAGCTGACTCTAGAGTCACCCCCTTGTGTCTGACCAGAAGTAAAGGTTGATCGGGTTAAACTCCTTAAGCCTTTGTGAAAGGGAGGGAGCAGAAATACTCACTATTTACAAAGATATGGATCATTCCTGCTCTCTCCTTGCACTGGTGCACGGTGTGCTGTCTAGCGCCAACGCAGGCCCCATGGTGCACAATAGTGCTAGGGAGGCCGTATTACAGACAGGATTGTTTTTGTGAAACAGGGATACCTTCCTGCACACAAATAATCCTTTCAGACGTTTTCCTCTTTCTATGTGCGCTGCTGAGTGCCGCTCATGTGGAAAGAGAATATAATGAGGAGAAATAAACATATTTCTCCTCATTACGCCTCCCTTGGGAAAGCGTCATCACTTCACGCATTCCCAGGTTTAGATGTCTTTGTATATCTGGGAAAGCGCCAACATCCATGGGTGGCCACAACGCAACGCCCACGCTCCGCCCTTGGAACGCCTTCCAAGTAGAAATGTAGCGGGATGCCGCTCATGCAACTGCACTGAGTTACATTTTTTCCGAAAACCACGCGAGATGGCGCAAATCGCCCCTGACGTGGCTTTGTACATCTTACTGTTAACTTTGCGTTGTCCGTGTGTCACTTGCCATGATGCAAGGGCAACACTAAGAATGCTTCATAAATATGGAGCTATATTTATCATTTTTCACACAACGCAATGCCGCAATTCACCTTGCTTGAACTGAGTACAAGGGAGAGGGCGGGAATGAGCCATATTTACCAAGATATGAGGCATTCTACTCTCTCCTTGCACCGGTGCACGGTGTGCTGCTAGCGCCAACACAGGCACCCTTGCACAATAGCGCCTGCAGTACAGACAGGATTGTTCTTGTGCGGAAGGGATACCTTCCTGCACATAAATAATCATTTGAGACCTCTGCCTCTTTCTGTGTGCGTTGCAGAGTGCGGCTCAAGTGGAAACAGAAAACAACGAGGAGAAATAAACAAATTTCTCCTCATTACGGCCATTTTCACACATTCCCAGGTTCGCTCATCATTGTAAATTTGGGAATGTGCCAACATCCATGGGTGGACGCAGGGCAACGCTCTACCATGAAATGCCTCCCAAGTGGCTCGGCCGCCATCTAGGGAAACCTACCAAACGCACACATTTCTGAGAACTAGACACCCCGGGAGTCCAGCGAGGTATGGCTTGCATGGGTCCCCTAACGTGTTTTACCCTGAATCCCCTGCAAACAACAAATTTAGCTGAAAAAATGACTTTTTTTCTAAAATTTCTGTGTGGGAAAGTTCAGGAATCTACGTGGATCCGCAAATTTCCTTCCACCCAGGGTTCCCCCAGGTCTCCCGATAAAAATTATACCTCACCCGCGTGGGTAAGTCAAGTACCCGCGACAGGCAAGGGCCCAAAACCTATTGAGGCAACATCAAAATTACCTATCACAAAACAACCTGACTTTGCAAGGAGGGTCCCGTGGGTTTTTGGCCCCTGACTCGGCGAGCAACTAGGGAAACCTACCAAACTCACACATTTCAGAAAACTAGACACCAGGGGTATTCCATAGAGGTATGGCTTGCATGGGTCCCCTAAAGTTTTCCTACCCAGAATCCCCTGCAAACCTCAAATTTAGCAGAAATAAATCACATTTTCCATTTATGTTTTGCATGGGATCACCGTGCCGGTACAAATGTCCTACCACCCAGCGTTCCCCTTGTTCTCCAGAGTAAAATGATACCTCACTTGTGTGGGTGGGCCAAAGGCCTGTAACTAGGAAGAACCCAAAACATAGGGATTTAGAGTATAGCACCAAGACTACTAAGCGCTACATTTTTAAAAAAAATACGTTTTTAGCCAGTTCTGCTTTGGACACCCACACAAGTGAGGTATCATTCTACTCGGGAGAACAACGGGAAGGCTGGGTGGTAGGACATTTATGCCAGCACTGTGATTCCATGGAAATATATGTGCATATATGTTTTTTTCAGCTTAAATTTGAAGTGTGCAGGGGATTCTGGGTAGGAAAATGTTGGGGGAACCCACGCAAGCTATACCTTTCTGGACTCCCCCGAGTATCTAAATTTCAGCAATGTGTCAGTTTGGTAGGTTTCCAAAGATGACCGCCGAGCCCGGGGCCAAAAACCCAGGTGACTCCCCTTGCAAAACCAGGTTGTTTTATGATCGGTCATTTTGATGTCTCCTCAATACGTTTTGGACCCTTACCTGTCGCGAGGTATGGTTTGTGTGGGTCCCCCAACATTTTCCTACCCAGGATCCCCTGCAAACCTCAAATTTAGTGTAAAAAATCACTTTTTTCTCAAATTTCTGTTTGGGAAAGTTCTGGAATCTGCGTGGATCCACACATTTCCTCCCACCCAGTGTTCCCCCAGGTCTCCCGATAAAAATGGTACCTCACTTGTGTGGGTAGGCAAAGTGGCTGAAACAGGAAATTGCCCAAATCGTATTGTGGAGACTTCAAAATTACCTATAACAACACTACCTGGTTTTGGGGAGGGGGGGCACCTGTTTTTTTGGCTCCGGCTTGCCGCAAGCTAGGGAAAGCTACCAAACCCACATGTTTCTGAAAACTAGACACCCTGGGTAGTGGTATGGCTTGCGTTTCCCTACCCAGAATCCCCTGAAAACCTCAAATTTAGCTGAAAAAACATATTTCCACATATTTTTGTGTGAAATCACTGTGCTGGCACAAATGTCCTAACACCCGGCATTCCCCTTGTTCTCCCGAGTATAATGATACCTCACTTGTGTGGGTGTCCAAAGCAGAACGGGCTAATAGCGTATTTTAACCCCATGGCTGCTAGGCGTTTTCCCGTCCTGCGCTGGGTTTTATTGTTTTATATTGTTTTATGACGAGCTGGCCTTGTCATCCGCGCACGGCAGGTAAGCGCCATGACGAGGCCAGCTCGTCATTAGCCTCGAAGGGGTTAAAACAAATATAGCGCTTAGAATTCTCAGTGCTATTCTCTAAATCCCTATGTTTTAAGCTCTTCCTAGTCAGAGGCCTTTGGCCCACCCACGCAAGTGAGGTATAATTTTACTCGGGAGAACAAGGGGAACGCTGGGTGGTAGGACATTTGTGCCGGCACGGAGATCCCACGCAAAAATGTATGGATAAAGTGATTTTTTCAGCTGAATTTGAGGTTTGCAGGGGATTCTGGGTAGGAAAACGTTGGGGGACCCATGCAAGCCATACCTCACTGGACTGCCCTGGGTGTCTAGTTTTCAGAAATGTGTGAGTTTGGTAGGTTTCCTGAGATGGCCTCAAAGTCAGGGGCCAAAGACTCATGGGACCCCCTCGCAAAACCAGGTTGTTTTGTGATAGGTAATTTTAATGTCGCCTCAATAGCTTTTGGGCCCTTGCCTGTTGCAGGTACTTCACCCACCCACGCGGGTGAGGTATCATTTTCATCAGGAGACTTTTGGGAACAATAGGTGGGAGGAAATTTGTGGATCCACGTAGATTCCAGAACTTTGTCACACAGAAATTTGAGAAAAAAGTGATTTTTTTCAGCTAAATTTGAGGTTTGCAGCGGATTTTGGATAGGAAAACGTTAGGGGACCCATGCAAGCCATACCTCGCTGGACTCCACCAGGTGTCTAGTTTTCATAAATGTGTGAATTTGGTAGGTTTTCCTAGATGGTCGTCGAGTCAGAGGCCAAAAACTCACATGACCCCCCCTTGCAAAACCAGGTTGTTTTGTGATAGGTAATTTTGATGTTGCTACAATAGGTTTTGGGCCCTTGCCTGTCGCGGGTACTTGACCCACCCACGCGAGTGAGGTATAATTTTTATCAGGAGACCTGGGGGAACGCTGTGTGGGAGGAAATTTGTGGGTCCACGTAGATTCCGGGACTTTCCCACACAGAAATTTGAGAAGAAAGGGATTTTTTCAGCTAAATTTGAGGTTTGCAGGGGATTCTAGGTAGGAAAATGTTGGGAGACCCACGCAAGCCATACCTCACTGGACTCCCCCAGGTATCTAGTTTTCATAAATGTGTGTTTTTTTTAGGTTTACCTAGATGACCACCAAGCCCGGGGCCAAAAGCTCATGGGACACCCCTTGCAAAACCAGGTTGTTTCGTGATCTGTAATTTGGATGTCGCCTCAATAGGTTTTGGGCCCTTGCCTGTCATGGGCAGTAGGCCTACCCATGCAATTGAGGTACCATTTTTCTCTGAAGACTTTGGGGAACGTGGGGTGGGTTAAATTTTGTGGACCTACGCAGATTCCAGAACATTCCACTACAGAAATGTGAGGAAAAGGTGTTTTTTTGGACACATTTGTAGGTGTGCAAGGGATTCTGGGCAACAGAACCTGATGAGAGCCAGTCAAGTCACCCCATCCTGGATTCCCCTGGATGTCTAGTTTTCAAAAATGTATAGGTTAGCTAGGTTTCCTTAGGTGCCGGCTGAGCTAGGGTCCAAAATCTTCAGTAAGGCACTTTGCAAAAAAGGGACAGTTTTCACAGTGAAAATGTAGTGTGTTCACGTTGTGTTTTGGGCCGTTTCCTGTCGTGGGCACTAGACCTACCCACGCAAGTGAGGGACCATTTTTCTCTGAAGACTTTGGAGAACGTGGGGATGGTTGAATTTTGTGGATCCACGCATATTCCAGAACTTTCGACCACAAAAATGTGAGGAAATGTTTTTTTTTTACAAATGTTTAGGTTAGCAAGGGATTGTGGGTAACAGAACCTGGATTCTCCTTGATGTCTAGTTTTAAAAAATGTACAGGTTTGCTAGGTTTCCCTATGTGCCGGCTGCACTAGTGCCCAAAATCCACAGGTAGGCATATTGCAAAAAACAACTTTTTTCCTACCGCCCTGTAGGGGTGGTATGGGGGGGGGGGTTGCCCCGATATGCCTCCAAGGGGGGCAGAAACACTGTGGCTAATTTTTTGGGGGGTGGGGGCATTGGTATGCCCATTCTGGGCTGTCCCCACCCCCACGCATAAAAAAAGCCAGCATAATCATTAGCGTCTAGTGGGATATTTGCCCCCATCTTCCCCCCAGGGGGGGGGCAGAAAGACGGTAATTGTTGCGGGTGGGGGCATTGATATGCCTGTTTTGGGCAGCCTCCACTCTAATTAAAATATGCCCTAAAACATCTATGGCTACTGCCCCATATGCCCGTTTTGGGAACCCCTACCCTAATTCAAATCTGCCCCAAAAAATTCCCGGCATCTAGCTGGCTCCCCCCCCCCCCCGTGAGGCAGATTGAGGGCTATTGCCCCCATCAGGAGTTTCTTGGGCAAATTTGAATTAGGGTGGGTGCTGCCCAAACCAGGCATGCCGATGCCCCCACCCTAATCAAAATTTGCCCAAAAGACCCCAGGCGTCTACTGGGCTTTTTGCCCCCCGCTGGAGGCAGATTTGGGGCATCTGCCTCAAGGGGGGGGCTCAAAGGCTGTCATTTTTGCGGGGGTGGCGGCATGGGAATGCCCATATTAGGCAGCCCCATCACAAATTATAATTTAAACAATCATTTGCAATGCAATAGGTCTCGCATTAGGAAAGTTTGTGGTATTGGTATTGTAAATGACAAATATTGTATTTATGTTTTGGTTTTGAAAATAGCGAAATTAATAGCTTTGTCATTTACGATACCAATAGTTTTAACTTTCACAAACGTGACACCTATAGCATTTCTAATGCAATATGTGTTGTATTTACATGACTTAGATGTATTAATATTACAAATAACAATGGCTTTTATTTTTTTTTAAAATGAATACTTAAATAAAAGTTATTGTAATTTATAATGGCAATAGCTTAAACTTTTGTAAATAACTTTTGGGAAGATTATGTTCAGTGTATTTTATTGTGATGAAAATCCAAGAACAGAAGTGAAATATTAACATATTTTTTGTGACATTTGTAATACATCGTGAAACATTGAGAGAACATATTAGAACCAGTTGTTATTGAATGGTTGCACAGAGAGATGCTGTGGCGTTCAGTGGTGCTGAGTGATGCTGTTGCCTTCAGTGGCGTTGAGTGATGCTGTGGCGATGAGTGATGCTGTGGCATTGAGTGATGCTGTGGCATTGAGTGATGCTGCGGCGTTGAGTGATGCTGCGGCGTTGAGTGATGCTGTGGCGTTGAGTGATGCTGTGGCGTTGAGTGATGCTGTGGCATTGAGTAATGCTGTGGCATTGAGTAATGCTGTGGCATTGAGTGGTGCTGTGGCATTGAGTGGTGGCATTGGAGGGTGGAGTTGGAGGGTGGAGTTGGAGGGTGGAGTTGGATTTTGAGGGTGGAGTTGGATTTTGTGTGTGGAGTTGGATTTTGAGGGTGGAGTTGGATTTTGAGGGTGGAGTTGGATTTTGAGGGTGGAGTTGGAGTCCGTAGTTGTAGTTTGCGGGTGGATTTGCAGGGTGGATTTGGATGTTGGAGTCAGAGGGTGGAGTTGGATGGTGTTTTTGGAGGGTGGATTTGTAGTTGGAGGAAGGAGTTGGAGTGTGGATTTGGAGTGTTCAGTTGGAGGGTGTAGTTGGATGGTTGAGTTGGAGATTGTAGTCGGAGGGTGTATTTGGAGTGTGTAGTAGTGCTTGGATGGTGGATTTGGATGGTGGATTTTGAGGATGGAGTTGGAGGGTAAAGTGGTGGTGAGTGATACTGTGGTGGTTCTGAGTGATAATGTGGTGGTGGTGGTGCTGTGGTGGTGTTGGGTGGTGTTTATTGAATTTGTGGTGGTTGTATGTGGTGCTGTGGTGGTCCTGAGTGATGCTGTGGTGGTGCTGAGTGGTGCTGTGGTGGTTTTAAGTGAAGCTGTGGTGATTTTGTGTGGTGCTGTGGTGGTCCTGAGTGATGCTGTGGTGGTGCTGAGTGGTGCTGTGGTGGTTTAGAGTGAAGCTGTGGTGGTTATGGGTGATGCAGTGGTGGTGTTGTGGTGGTTCTGGGTGGTGTTGAGTGGTGATGGGCTTGTGCTGAGTGGTGCTGTGGTGTTGCAGAGTGATAATGTGGTGGTGCTGAGTGGCGCTGTGGTGGTGCTGAGTGGTGCTGTGGTGGTGCTGAGTGGTGCTGTGGTGGTGCTGAGTGGCGCTGTGGTGGTGCTGAGTGATAATGTGGTGGTGCTGATTGATAATGTGGTGGTGCGGATTGATGCTGGAGTTGCGCCGAGTGATGCTGGAGTTGCGCTGAGTGATGCTGGGGTTGCGCTGAGTGATACAGAAGTTGCACTGAGTGATGCAGGGGTTGCGCTGAGTGATGCAGGGGTTGCGCTGAGTAATGCTGGGGTTGCGCTGAGCGATGCTGGGGTTGCGCTGAGTGATGCTGGGGTTGCACTGCGTGATGCTGGGGTTACGCTGAGTGATACAGGGGTTGCGCTGAGTGATGCAGGGGTTGCGCTGAGTGGTGCAGGGGTTGCGCTGAGTGATGCTGGGGTTGCGCTGAGTGATGCTGGGATTGCAAGGAGAAGAAAACGATCCTAACAGGGGCAGAAAGGCACAAGAAGCGAGTCTAACAGAGGGTAGAAGGGCAGAAAAACAAGGGAAAAACGAGTCTAATAGGGGCAGAAGGGCACAAAAAACGGGTCTAACAGGGGCAGAAGGGCACAAAAAACAAGTCTAATAGGGGCAGAAGGGCAGAAAAACAAGGGAAAAACGAGTCTAACAGGGGGCAGAAGGGCACAAAAAAACGAGTCTAACAGAGGGCAGAAGGGGAGAAAAACCCGAAAAAACGAGTCTAATAGGGGCAGAAAGGCACAAAAATGCTTGTTTTTTTACTGTTATTTTTCCACCACCAACGTGACCCAGTGCCCCCACTCTTCCCCGTGCGTAGCCAATGTTAAAAGCACACAGCGTAATAAACTAGATAGAGTAGTAGAAAGAGTGTGTGAGAAAGAAAGAATGAAGGGGAGAGAAGGTTATAGATGCACAAAGAAGAGGGTGTTTGTGGTTTGGATTTAACAAAAAGTTATGGTAAAGAAACTGTGCTGAAAGACTTGAAGTGAACCAATATGAGAAATGCTGGATTAGTACGTGAGAGAGTGAGAGAGAGAAAGGGAGTATGGGGAGGGGCACTAAGGGGGGGTGAGAAGTGGACCTGTAGTCAGTATGATGATGTAAATGAAGGGAGCATGTGTGAGCAGGCATTTTAGAGAGGACATATTTAGTTTGAGGGAGGGATGTAAAGGAGCAGTGGAATTGTGATATGAGAGGTGGTGGCGGTAGTGTGAGGGAATGAGAGGGGGCAGTGTGCTTGTGTGGAAAAGATGATAAGGTTTTTTGAAGTGCAATGTAGAGATGGGTTGTATTTACATTTTTTGTTGTGGAGTTGTGTAGTGAAAATATGTTGCCTGGTGTGATGCGGCATTATGTGGTTAGAAATTAAATGGTATGAACTGTAGCGGAATTAAGTAGAATGAGATAGTGTGTTATGTATTTAAATAAGTGGATTAGTTGAAAGCGCTGCTTGTGGGAATTTGCAGCAGCGGCTAGCACTTTAAACAGGATTGTTCATGTTAAGGGCTGGGATTCCATTGTTTACATTATGAAGAGGGGGAAGGGGCTACACCGTGCACTTTTACACTGCAGTCACTGGTTCAAAGCACAGGGGTTTGATGTAGACTAAGCGGTGTCTACAGTTTGTGAAACATTTGTCAATTGTGAATAAAGCAGCATCAGTTTGCAACACTTTTTTAAAAGCATTTGAAGTCATCACTTTATTCAGTTCGAAAACGAGTAATCGGGGGACCAGATGAAAGTCATGTATGGGGCTGCACAAAACCTCACCGAACATCCCTGACAAAATGGTCAATTAAGCTGGGCAAGTAAACACGTTTTAAAGGAGAATATAAGTGTACCTGGTAACAGCTTGCAGTTTAAAAGATTATATTCCACAAAATGCAACAACCCACTCATTCCAGTAAATTAAATGTCTCTTACTTTTTTCCTCTGAAAATTGTTTGATAAAAAACATTTAATTTAATTCAGAGTTGCGATGTTGTGTTGTTCTGCTGAGGAGAGACACCATTAGCCAAATTACAGCGCACTGCTCCACGCTGTCCAATGGCGTACAAAAGCTCCTGTTTGCAGTGGTGTCTGTGGGGGCTGTGGGCACAGATCACACCACCCGACCACGGACATCCAGACAACTGGAGCAGTGGGGGTCATGGACAACAGGATCAAATACCAAGCTGCTGGGAGAGGAAATGGGAATGGGAGGAGGACGGTCAGGAAGGACGCAACAGGCAGTCAGTCTGAAAGCTGCAGGCAGAGAGCTCTGTGACTGCACCGAGCTCTTCACAAAAATAGTGGCCACCTTCAGAAAACATATAGAAACAAAGCCCTCCAATGTGCATAAGCTTCACAAAAACCGAGGCAAGCTTCCTAAAATGTATTAAAACAAAGCCGTACAAAACATCGTGCACAAGGGTCACGAATCACAAACAAGCTCTTGGCATTGCTGTGGGGAGGGGGGGAAGAGAAATGCACGGTCTGGCGGCCGTGAAAGTGAAGTGAATAATTAGAGGAGGAGTAATGCCTGCCTGAGGCCGAGCGCACGCTGGGGGAAGCTTCAGATGCCAGTGGGAGGGAGGCTGGGAGGGAGGCTGATTGCTTTGATGTGGACGCACAGATGGTGCCTGTGGGAGAAAAGCGCGTGCTTGTTCACGTGAACTGTTGAAAATCCGCCGTTGGTTTGACAATTATTTAGCATACTAAAATTCGACCCTATCCATTCCTTGCGGAATGGTATAGGCTCGACCTAAAAATATCCCTGACGTATAGTGGGCTTTTTGCCCCCACGGGGGGCAGATTGAGGACTACTGCCCCCAACTGCCCCCCAGGTGGGGGGCAAAAAGACAAAATCACAACAAATACATTTGGGCGGAGCAAAAGCCATTGCCCAAGGGGCCGCTCCCCCTCCCTGGTTTCTAGTGGGTGGATCCCTGCTTGGAGATCGCCCTCCTGGGGTGATCCCCAAGCAGGGATCCACTGGGGACCATTAGAAAGGGGAGATTCTCCCCTTTCCAATGATACCTCTCCGTCTTTCTAAGTGCCTGGGGGGCTGAGATAGCCCTTGAGCACATAGAAAGTGAAACCAATTCAGTTTCGGTTTGTTGTCAATGACGACAGTACAACGTGCGCGCTGATCGTCATTGCAGAGAAACCAGGGTGGGGCCTGGGGAGCTGGGGAAGCTCGGCTTTGGGGGAGAGAAGGAAATCCCTCTGCTGTCTGCAGCAGAGGGATTTCCTGCCCCTGTCCTCATGACGGAATGGTTCTGTCATGAGCATCGAAGGGGTTAATAATTTGGAGGGGCGACCTGTAAATAATGGCCCGGTTCATCAGGAGCTACATTTGGGTAGAAGCCTTGACATGATGTTAAATCGGGGAGTGAGGTCCGAGGCAAATCACACTGTTATTATTCCCGACAGCGGTCAAGCACATTACCTCAGTACTCAGGGTAGTCTCCCCGGTGTAATAGCCCCCGGGCCATTTTTACAATCTGTAGTACTCCCATTAGCAGAACATAGAGGGCACGGGACAGCAGGCTCAGGCGCTACCCATGCACAAGCAGTGAATACCCCTAATGCACCATTAGCTGCTATAGGAATGCTAACGCTGGGTAACAATGGGAGTGACTTTAATCTATCGAGCCTTCGAAGGTCGAACTTAAGACACAATATGAACCTAAATGAGACCTTATATCTCCCGCCAGAAGCAACCCCTTACACCATAGTGTTGACAAATGTCCCTCCACTGCCCCCTCGTGCCCCCGAGCACTGGACAACACTGAGAAACAAGTTGCGGCATCTACCAGATATTCTCTTCACTGAATTTAAAATGGCAGGAAGAATTGACCAGGTCGGCAAAACAAAGAAGCACCTGGCAGGTGATTGTGTAGTTTTAACTTTTAGATCCCCGTATCTGGTGCAGTCCGTTCTTGGTAGGGCGGCAACCAGTTTACTATGACCCAGGGGTGAACAACCTTTACAACGAAACTTTTACAACGCACTCATTACAACGCAAACCATTACAACGCATTGCACTGGAGGGCGCTCTAGGATAGGGAATAAGTTTAATTTACTATCCAACACCTTCCCTAGTGTCCACGGGGACTGGTGTTGGAATAGTAAATTAAACTTTTCTCTATCCAGCACCTCTAAGCGCTATGCGTTGTAAAGGTTTGCGATGTAAAAACCGCGTTGTAAAGGCATACCTGGTAAAAGCATGCATTGTAGTGTCATACATCCTGACCCAGGGGATTCATATCAGACCATTAGGGTAGTACTTTTACAAACCATTCAAGAGCACTTGGAATATTTGCTTGGAGGAGAGTCAATTAAGTAATATGCAGCATAGGTGTAGGCTCCCAGTCAGTAGCTGTTCTGACACCTTCAATAATTTAGAAGATATAGACTGACTAAATGACTCTAGAAACATCTACCCTACCCACAAGCATGACCCTGGAGGCTATATCACTGACATACTACCTATAAAGAAATCCTCTCTTGATTATAGGAAAATGAAATGAATAACTATCCTTTAATATCTGATGCTAAGGAGCTCAGAGATGGGACCTTGGGAGCTATTAGTTTGAACCGGACAGTGTCCCCATCCCCAATAAACATCTAAATGTAAGTCGGCCACCGACTGATAACCGTGAACCACCTCCTAATAACACTAGATCACTAGGGCACTCAGATAATGATGTAGAACCACTTCTACTATCAGTAACCTTGCCTTTTGGAATATAGCAGGTATGACAGCATAAAGTGTCTGTCATACCCATAGCAGCAGTCCTGCAAATCTAAAGGTGTGAAAAGCACAGCACACCAACTATCAGCGAACGCCCTGCCTGCAGTGAGAGGAGTGCGGATCAGCCTTGCAGCATCGGGCATGCACAACACTCCGTGAAGGCGCAGACTGCAAGATGGTCACGTGCTGCAGCACCAAGAAGGCTGTTGTGAGCTACCTCGTTATTCAAGCACTGCAAAGTACAATAGTTCTGCACCCAATATCAGCGATGTGCTTGTAGTGCCCTCCCTCAGACTTGCAGGAGCAGCTCTGTAGTCCACAAAGTCGCTGGGACGAAAACAGTGCACTGGGCACATCTGGCTAGCAACACACTCTTGCAGCAAGTTAAGCCGGCTCGATGAGAAATACACGGCCGGCCTGCAGTATGAGGAAGACTGTCATAGTCTCCATAGCTGATGTGGCAACACCACTTACCACGTGTGGTGGCCCTGACCAGAAGACTGGGGCCGTGCCCTGCCGCACAAACACTGAAGGAGGCAACCACCGGCCTGGTGTGCCCCCCCACCAGCAAATCCAGCTCTGCGTGGCTCTGCGTGACTGGAGGCTGTAGTAAGGCCTGTCGCAGCCTCACAGCCTCAGGCAGTAGTGCCACCAATGGGTCTCTGCGGTGAGCTGCATCTAGCTACGCAGATAGGAAGCAGCTTGGAACAGACTAAGAATTTAAAAGAAACTTGCCGCCCAGCATGTTATGAACCGCAATAACCCCACTCACCTGAGGACTAAACCGTTCATGAAAAAAGATGCAGCTGCTTCGTGAGAGGCGCCCGGCCATCTATATCGACTGCAGCATACCATTAGCAGTAACCCACCAAGGGGGGAGACGGTGGCTGCACCGGCTCTAAGTGACACCCCTTTGGCTCCAGTGGCGTAACGCAACTTGAGGGGGGCCCCCTGCAAAGGATATGGAGCAGCCCCCCATTCCCCGCATCAGTAAAGAGCTACCTGCCATACTGCAGGGGCTCACCCCAGCCATGAAAAAAGGATTTCTGGTTCCGCCATTGGTCACATTTGCCATTTCTTCGGGCGATTTACATACATCAGTAAATACTGCTGCTGCACCCTCCAGCAAAGTTACATAACACTGCCTCCAGCCGGCCCAACAAACTCATCTTCCTACTTGATGACCCACCTTCAAGCGTAGCCCGCTCAATTAACCACCTTCAAACACAGACCACTGCTTTTGTGCCTGCTACTAACGCATCCATTAACTCTACTCTCACCTCTATGAAACTCGCAGTTATGCTTTCCACCTGCCTTTAAAACCACCCCTCGGATGTCACTGTGAACCTGTGACTGCTGCCGACTGCTCCCCTGTCCACCACCGACAGAATGACTGATGCCGGTCTCCATCTAACCACTACCTACCAGTAAAGACAGAGACTTTCAGCTGCTGCCCTCCCCAATGCCACTGTAGTAGTTTAAAAACTGTTAAACAATCTCTTCAACTGACCACAACAAAACAGTTCTTCCTGCTAGCCTCTACGGCATCAAAGCCGTTCCTGCTACTTTTTATCCTCTGCATGATGCACACAATAATATTAACTGTACAAAGGGTCCGATTATTGTTTGATCACACCAACAATAATTAACACTATGTACCCCACTAAACCATACCTCCTGTCAAAGGCAAACCTGATCCCAGGTGTAGCACCAGTCAAACACCAGAGACAATTTACGGGTCATGTAATTAAACCTAAAGTGGCAAAATAGCATTGCCTGTCAGCCCAGCGAAGTCTGCAACTGCACAGTAGCCATCAATACCAAAAACATCTGAAGCGCATTTCCACTTCCTTTCAATGGCAGCTCCTGATACATATTCCTATGACTGCTGGGTGGCATCTACCACAGACAACAGCATTCTTTGTCTCCCTAAGTCTAATCGAATGCTGTTGGTGAACGCTCCTCGTCCCCCTTCCTTACTAATAACTAATGGAGGATAATGAAAAAAATATATAGTATTTAGTATTTTCTCATGCAAATAGTGTATGAAGCACTTGCTGCCCGCAGTCCTCACCAGATCCACACGTATCAATTTTCTGCTATCGCACAATCCGTCAACCCTATCATTATCTGGAGATGTTTGTTATCCCTTTTGTGAACTGGGAAAAGCAATACCTTGCACGAAAATAAGTCCCTTTAAAAACGTTGCTACTTATACGGGCTCGCAAAGCACTTACTTGTTTTACTATCTGTCGTTTTAAAGCAAACAGGTAACTCATTCTAGGATTGGAATTATGGCTTAGAAGAGTGGAAGTTAATACTGAGACGTAGGATGATTTTTTGCATGTCTGCTAGACACTCATTCTTCCCTGAGTGCGCACACAATGTAACAATACAATTTAGCTTAACAAATTGTTCAGAAATGTACCCAAAGGTAAAGAAATAGCCCATATTATTGTTTCAAAGAAAAATAGATAAGCGTTCACTTTATACGCCCTGACATAAAATCCTTTGTGTGCACAGCTTCTCCAAATCCACACCATCTAATTCCGCCCTGCCAAGTATCACGCATCTGGCGTTAGACTAACGCATTTCAGTGTGGTGACCCGCATCACTGCACTGAAATGCAAAATCAGGCATAACAGGCATCGCGCCTCCTTGGGTACCAGTGCTGCTAATCAATGCAGGTGTAGTATTATTTACATGTGGCCGCCGTCTGTTTTCTGGTGATTCCCCAATCTCCTAAATGCTATGCAGTAAACTTCATTATGCTGTACAGCTGCCTGTGTGGTAGCCCTGTAATGAATGTCCCTTTTCTATGCCCACAACATTTTGCCGTATTTCCGTAGTGTGTCCGTGAAGTTAGGCCTCGCGAAGATTTGTTGCAGGTGCCGACGCGCGCTCAATGCACTTGCAGCCCTAAGATGTCAGCCGCTTCGAGTGCGACATCTGCAAGGACTGGTTCCTGACGGGAGCTAGCGGCTTGAGAAGGGCACCAGCGCTCTGGAGTGGGTGATGTTGTGACCCGCAATAACCTCTGCCTCCCTGCGGGGAGCGATGTGCAAAAACGGCCGCTCTGCATGGAGGAGCGAGGATCTAAGATTCCAACACCATGACACCACAGCGCTGAAGTGCCCAATTTAATTGCTGTTTTGATGTTGGGGGAATGGAAATAACGATGAGTAAATATTAAAGAAATAACACCCAGGAGGCTTTTTCCAGGCTGATTCCTGCTTGTTTTCTTCGAAACTTTCTCATAGCAGTAAAAGCTACTTTCAGCAGCAGACATACCGGAATGAAAAACAAAAACGTTAATTGTGAAGGACCCGTAACTGCTGTGACCTAGGTGTATTGGTCAGTCTTACCTGAGTCTGAGTGTTGATTTCTTCAGATGCAAGATAGATATATAGCTGCACCTATTAGGGGTGTTACACTGAGTAATTGCTAAATTTGTGACAATGGTTTCTGAAAGCGTTAATGTACCCAGGTGACATTGTATTGATACCCCACAATACTCTCTCGGAGTGCATAGACATAACCTCCCCTCCCATTACTGCCATGAATTATTGCTCCTCAGAGGGTTAGCGCCTCCAGTCATCCCTCGTAGTTCCACCTGTTACTGTGGTCAGTCACCCTGCAGCCATCCAACGCCCTCCCGCGGTCCTCAATGCTCCTCTTTTGACTCAAGTCCATCGAGAGGCATGCTCTAACAGTCTACTATATTGCCTCATCCAGCCTCTCAAGTTCAGGCCTCTGCCTGCTGGTCACAGGCCCGTGAGGCCCAATTTACACACACACAGAAGAGGCCTCAGGTCCCCTCCACCCAGCAGGTGTTGTATTAATGCACCTACAGACCTTGCTCCGCAGACGTGCAGATTGCACCGAGGGTCTAGGTGCCTACCGTGGTGCAGGGAGCTGTGGCCTAACTCTAGTCTGGGAGCATCAGAGGCACTACTGCACATACTGCTTCAGGCTCGGATCTCCCCTCTCACAATCCTGGCTAAATGGGCGAAACACTTCAGCCCAGGGCAGTCTAGACCACATAATCCTAAAACATGTTAGATCCCAGTTGCACCCTCCCACAGACAGAAGATCACTGAGGAGGCCCTAGAGGGTAGGTCACTGGGTCTTACTGTGATTTTGCATCCCAGAAACGAACTGATTACTCATAGATGAAAGAAGCTTTTTTAGGAAGGTTTAATCTGACCACAGATTAACATTTAAAAAACACTTTGCAGCATTTCTCCACAGAGTAACCAGACATTATGGGAGGCCTGATTGGGCCTTGAATGAACTGCCACTTTTAAAGTACTGGAGTAAGTGTAACCTGTCTGAAGCAAACCTCTGATTTCTGCAGAGAACATCCTATGTATTTATTTTGTAGAGTTACATTGACATGTAATTGATGGAAAACTGCTTGGCGCTTGCAAATTTGCAGACAGCTGGCAGGCTGGTCACCATGAGGGTGCAGAGGAATACACCTCAATTAGAGAACATTTTCACACTGATTCTCTCATAGATGGAAAGGTTTAACATTGGTAAGTGTGACATTTTCATAATTTAACTGTAATAATGGGTGCCATTCACGCAGTCCGCCTCTGCTCAGTTTTCAGTAGCCTGCTGTTAGTGCACTTTAGTTCAGTGGATTTCTTAGAGTTTCTAGTTGCTCAAATGGGTGTAATTTCTGATATGTGTGTTTCCCTCCTCTTCATTGTATGATTTTGCTCACGAGAAAGTGTCACTCATAGTCGTTGAAATGTCATATTTACACTGAAATTATGAAAATGTCACACAGAGCAATCTACCACACACAGCACATTTGAACATATCATAATTCCATGACTCACGATTCAACTATAAATAATTTAACCCTACAACATTCCATACCATATCATTACAATCCTAAAAATAAAAAAACACATATTTCCACTTCACTCCATACCACATAATTCCACATCACAAAATACAATTCAACTACACATAATTCCACTTCAGACTATTTAATTACACTTCCCACAACATATTTACACTCAACTCCAAAACACATAATTACCCTCCACAAAATACATCTCTGCAACATGCCACACAATTACTATCCACATAATTACACTGCACACCATGCCACATTATTTCACTACACAGATACAATCCACACAACACAATTCCACAACTAGCAATTCCAATCCAAACCATATATGACTTGCATATATGCAAATGCATATATTGCGAAACCATATATTTCAAATGCTTGTTTACCTTCCAATGCGTCCCAGCAGATCCTGGAGCTGGAGCTGCAATCCTTATCCTGCCCCTGTCAGCTCTGTGCTGCCTCGTCCCTTCTCAGGGGAGCAGTGCCCTATGGGGGATGCTCTTTCTGGGGCCCCCACCTCCATCCTTTTTCCAGGTCTGGCTCTGACTGAAGAGAAACAATGTAACTTGTTACTTTGCTTCTCTTCAGTCCTGGGTCAGGGCGAGGAGCTCAGAGCAGGCTGCACACTGCAGCTGCTTTAGAGCAATCCTCTCTTGCACAGCTCTATACAGATGAGCTGAGGGGCCCTTTTCACAGGCTGAAGACGGGGGAAACAACCTTTACAACGCAACTTTTACAACGCACTACCATTACAACAAAACTTTTACAACGCAACATCCATTACATCGCATGCCATTACAAAGCACCATTACAACGCATGACACTACAACGCACACCACTACAACGCATGTCATTACAACGCATACCATTACAACGCATAATATTACAACGCATAGTACCCTTACACTATCCAAAACTTACCCTACTGTTGCACCCCCTGGAGTTAGAGTAGTAATTTTCACCCCTACGCTATCCAACACTTACCCTACTGTTGCACCCCCGTGGAGTTAGAATAGTAATTTTTACCCCTACGCTATCCAACACTTACCCTACTGTTGCACCTCCCTGGAGGTAGAATAGTAATTTTTACCCCTACACTATCCAAAACTTACCATACATACAATGTAATGTTATGCGTTGTAATGGTATGCGTTGTAAAGGTAGTATGCGTTGTAATGGAATGCGTTGTAAAGGTAGTTTTAAAAAATGTGTTGTAATGGCATGTGTTGTAATGGAATGCGTTGTAATGGATGTTGCGTTGTAAAAATGCGTTGTAAAGGTATGCGTTGTAAAAGTATGCGTTGTAACGTCATACATCCGAAGACTGGGGAGCTCCCGCACCGCGGGGGCTCTAGGGGTGTTTGTTACGCCCCTCGGCTCAAGTTCCAGCAACACAGGTGCAGCTGAGGAAAACTGCCAGGCATTGAGAAAAGTGCCTGCCATGCCACCTAGTGGCAGTTCCCCTGCACTGCTCCCATTACGTTCTGTCACGCAAAGAGAGACTGTACCTCTACCACAATGTTCCCAAGTAAAGGAGGACTCCAGAAGAGAATCAGCATCAACTGGATTTAGGCCTCCTTCATGGGAAGGGTCAATTATTCATTAAAAGAGCTCACAACAAGATCCAGAAATTAATGATTTAGTGGTCTTCTGGATTTTGAAGACAATCATTTTGCAAAATATTTACTAAATATTCTTACTATATGAACAATTAACATAATTTGATACCATTAATTCAAAGTGGCTTATGATCACATTGTTCAACTACACATATTTCCGCTATGACTCTTCTCACAAAAAAATATTAAACAAGAATACCACATTATGAGGGATATGTACAAGGAAATGGCGGAGAGCTGCATTAGCCTCATTGGCTTAACGACACGCTCCACCACTTCTGAAATGCCAGGCTGCAGCATATTTACAAGAATGTGGTGCAGCCTTGCGTTTTCCCCTGCAATTGCGCTAAGTTTAGCAACGTAGTGCCAATGCAGTCACCCTTGCACCAAAGTGAAAGGGTGTCTGCGTGCAGCGGAGGATTGTTTATGTGTAGGAAGGTGTCCCTTCCTGCACATAAACAATCCTAAAATGCCATTCTGTCACTTTCATGTGTGCTAACTTGGTTAAACAAGACCAGTTTAGCTAATGGGATCCTAACTAACTATCAAAGACCAGATAATGACATTTGGATCATCAAGTAATGTATAAGATCCACCTATAGAAATTGTTAATCCATAAGACTATGTGGGAAGGGAAATAGACAACATATTTTCTAGGACCAATCACAGTATAACCAGAAAAGAAAAGTCTTCTATAACAACATCTGTAAGGAGGTTTGCAAAACTATATTGAGGTACAGCAATTGGCTCATCAGTAAAAGCATTAGGAATTAAAATTACACCTTTGCTACTCTGAGCTTCCGTGGTATTCACTCTAAATAACATTGTCATGTAGAAACAATCTGCATGCTTGACATCAAGAGACTTTTAAAGCTTGGGGCATCTACTTGACGTAGCATGTTAAGATTGGAACTTAACATAAAACTCCTACACATAACTCAGACGGCTGCAAAAATGAATTACTTATGCGATTGTGTCATAGCAAAACCATCTTTAAAATATCTCTTATTCACAGAACTAAAAATATATTCATAATAAAATATGGAATTAAAGTCAACATCCACAGAAAAGGCAATTGAAAAATGTAAGCTACCATCAACAGAAATGCTGGCCAAAATGAGTTGTGACCTATTAAGAAAAACTACCTTCAAAGCAGCAGAGAAATTACCTTGCTTCCTTGATGAACCACAGACACAAGGATGTGTTGTATGAATCTTATTCATCAGTGTTAGATTTGGGGGTCTCTAGTTGGCAGAGGCAGGTACCTTTGACCAAATAGGGACCCTTGCGTCTAGTCAGGGTAAGGGGCTACACTACTAAAAAACTACCTGCTCACCCCCTTGGTAGTTTAGCACAAGCAGGCAGGCTTCTCTCAGAGACAGTGTGTAAAGCATTTGTGAACACATATGGTAATACAGTGACACCACCACAGAATGACACCACACAGGTGGTATTTATAAAAATAAGTCTTTTTATATAGACTTAACACAAGACCAAACAACAAAAATCCACAACACTGTACTAAAAAATAGACTTTAAAATGGTAGGAAATAGCTCAGTTCTCTGAAGTTGTAAATGCAACACTTTACTCTCAATGTACCTTGGATGCGTATCGCAGAACAAACAAAAGGGTTGCAGGGAAGGTACTGCAACGGTTCTTTACATTCAGGGGAGTGGATGTGTCGGTTCCTTACTGCTGCGCAGGGGAGTTGATGCTCGCTTCCTACTGTGTGGGGAGGTGAAGAGTCTGTTTCTTACTACTCTCTGGTACGATGTGACAGGATGGAGCCTTGATGCGATACTCATCTCCGGTGCGCTGCGACAAATTGGCGTCTTGGATACGATGCAACAACGTTGATGTGAATTGTGCACACCCGACGGCTGTGCGGCGACTCGATGATCTTCTGAGCCGCAACAGACCCTGCGACACGCTTCTCCGGTGATGCGACGGTGACCTCTGCGGCGGTGGCAAGCTTTTCCGGTGATGCGACGCACTTCGGTGATGCGATGGCGACAGCGCGCTTCCTTGGCGATGCGACGGCAACTGCTGCAGCGGTGACACGCTTCTCATCGTTGAGTCGCACTTCCAGTTCCCAGCAACAAGCAGTCTCTCAAAAGGCCCAGCACAACAGCAGGCATTGGTTGATGAAGTCTTGCATCCCTGAGACTTCAGGCAGGAGGCAAGCTCAAGTTCAAGCCCTTGAAGATCCTTCTTCAGGTTGATGAAAAGCACACTCTTCTCCTTTCTTTGGCAATGAAGTAACCATGGCATGCCAACCCCCAAACACATAGCACAGGGGTAGTCTGCTCCTTCAGCTTCCTGGTTCTTCTCCTCAGCAAAGGTTTGTCTTGATTCCCAGAAGTCATCTAAAGTTCTGGGGCCTGGGTCCCCCTTTTTATACACCACAATCCTTTGTCTCTGAATGCAGGGTGTGTCTGTACCTAGACCAAGCCAGTTCTGTTCAGTCCTGGATCATTTTGTTTACAGGACTCCTTCTTTCCTTTGACAGAGTGGGCCAGGGTCATCAGACACACCACAGGAGGTGGAGCCAGCATTG
Source organism: Lissotriton vulgaris (assembly GCF_964263255.1). Classification (NCBI taxonomy): domain Eukaryota; kingdom Metazoa; phylum Chordata; class Amphibia; order Caudata; family Salamandridae; genus Lissotriton; species Lissotriton vulgaris. The sequence continues at coordinate 1,756,378,518 of NC_141695.1, read as the reverse complement.
TGGAAGGCAGGCGCAGCCCTATTCAGGCCTAGGTGCAACTCCTCCCACCCATTTACATGCAGATAGGTCCGTTCAGCCCTGTGCTGACTCACCCTGTCTCCTGGAGCCCCCAGCCCCTGCCACAAAAAAAAACCTGACAAGGAATTCACAACCTTGCAGAGGTTGGCTTGGATAGTCAGGCAAGAAAATACCTACTTTCTAAAAGTGGTATTTTCAAACACTGAATGTTAAAACTAACTTCACTAAAAGATGTATTTTATCATTCTGAGTTGAGGCATAATAAACTCGAATTTCTACCTAATTCCCTGAGTCAGTTAGGATTATAAGATGTTATAATCAAACTGCCCATTCTGGCCTATGGAGAACAGGTAGCCTTGCAATAGTGAAAAATGCAAATGGCTGTAATTCACTATCAGGACATGCCACTCACATAAGGGCATGTCCTACCTTCTACCTACAATGCACCCTGCCCTTGGGCCTACCTTAGGGGTGACTAATATGAGGAAAAGGGAATTTTTAGTGTTTGGCAAGTGGGTGCACTTACCAAGTCAACATGGCAGTAACAGACTGTGCACAGGCTCTACAATGGCAGGCCTGAGACACACTTTACGGGCTGCTCTGGTGGGTGGCACAATCAGTGCTGCAAGCCCACCAGCAGCATTGGATTTACATGCCCTGGGCACACGCAGTGCACTGTACTAGGGTCTGACAAGTAAACCAATCAAGCCAATCATGGAGTCACTAATCCATAAATCAATTTTACATAGGGAGCACTTGCACTGTGGCACTGAACAGCAGTGGCACAGTGCCCAAAAGTATCTAAAACCAGCAAAAACATGAGGCAACAGCAAAAAATGGAAGGGAGACTCATGCCAATGGTGCCAGGTCTAACATCAAGAACACATTGAATCAAATCTACAAGGTGCATTAACAAAGAAAAACTTTAGATTCAGATTACTTTACATGCCAATATTTGAGTTTGAGAGAATGTGACATCTGAAACTGAAAGAGAAGAATGCTTGCCGTCTGTGTAGTTATAAAGTTGCAATGCTTAATCATGTTGTTTGTATTCGTCCAAAATTGTTACTATTAAGGAAACTTTATTTACATCTGACAGATGAGGGAGGCCATCAGACAACCAAATACAATTTTTAATTGACAAATTAATGACATTTTAGACTTTGCTTATCAAATGCTCAAAGATATGGTTAGACTAAGCTAACACTTTCAAAGGTATATAAAAATGAGGTTGTTTTTATAAATGTGTATGATTAAAGTGCTTATTGAGCTCTTTGTGATTAACACAATAAATGTATTTACTTCTGTTAGTGCCTAAAGCTCTTCAGAGGAGACCAAGGACCTGGTTTAGAGCTTATCATGCTAGCATTCAGGGTACCATGGGGTATGATCAAGTAAGCAGTGAACAATGCACAGTGAGCAGCAGGTACTGCCCGCTGTGCACTTACCGTGTGCACTGGCCTATGTGCAGTGCATGACACGCAGTGTGCAGTGCAAAGTAAATATTTTGCAATGAGCAATCAGTTGTGCTTGATAAGCTATTTATAGTGCACAACCAACAGTGTGCATTGCCAGGCTAGGGTGGGCAGTGAATAGTGAGTAACATGCAATAAACGGTGCACAAGGAGCAGTGTGCAGTGTGCAGTGTGGATGGGGTATTGAGCTCTGCAAAGTTCACACTGCAGCTTGCAGTGTGCTCGGCTGGCTGCACAAAGAGTAAGGTGCAATGAGCAGTGGGTACTGCCTGGTGCAAGTCATGTGGGAATACAGCGACCAGCAAGCAGTGTGTGCACTGAGCAGTGAGACATTTGTGCTGCATACGTCCATACAGTGAACAATATGTAGTGAATGTAGTGAGTGTGAAGCTGTGAGTCACGCATGTTGCACATTGATTAGTGAGCAGCGCACTGAAAGCACTGAGCAGTGACTGGCGCACACTAACCTGCAGAGTGCAGTGAGCAGTTAGTATTGTGCAGAGTCACTGTTAGTGCAAAAGATATGAATGCGTGTACTCTACTCCAGCCTTGGAGTAAGTCTAGCACCACACAAACCACTCTCAATTAACAAACTTTAATCATTTTCCTTTTTATTTCCCTTAGGGAGAAATCCACCACAGTGACGAAGTTCTCTATGTGTGAAAAGTTACCAGCACTAACTTTAAACTTGGAAATTAGACTCCACCCCCTGGCTTCCTAAAGTTTAAATATGTACATGGTGAATAGTCAAAAGCAGTACATGTAGGAGTAAATATGTATGTGTAAGTTTCACACATGTAAATGTACCTTTGTGGATAGACCCCCTTGTATTTAGTGCACCTGTACTATGCTTTGCTCATATACACTACTAGCAGCCCGTCCTGACGTTGTCCGGGTATGAAATAGAATGTGTGTAATGTGTGTATTTGGCAAGGGCAATTTATTTTAAAATCTTGCGGTAGATAACATTTTTCGTTTCATTAGAATAGGGATGGAGAAGGGCCAGCTGCAGCCCTGGTTGATGTTAGCAGGTGCGTGTAATTGGTGTAGTGATCCGCCGCCTGGGCCTGGCTACAGCCCTGGTTGATGTTAGCAGGCGCGTGTAATGTCGTTGAATGAGAGAGTTATCAGCCGCGGGTAAATCCCTTTAATGAGAGAGTTCAGTGACAGCGGGTAGGAGAGGCTGCAGTAATTGTCCCTACAGACACGCTCATTTGCGTGTTCCCCCGCTTGAGGCCCAGATGCAGGCCTGTTTGATGTTAGCAGGCACGGGTTCCCCCGCTTGAGGCCCAGCTGCAGCCCTGGTTGATGTTATCAGGTGCGTGTAATTAGTGTACTGATACGCCTCCTGAGCCCGGCTAGAGCCCTGGTTGATGGTAGCAGGCGCGTCTAATTTCGTTGAATGAGAGAGTTCAGTAACAGCGCGCAGGAGAGGCTGCAGTAATGTTACTTACTAGGCCTCCAGCTGAACGCATTTGTCATGCCCCCAGCACATGGCCACAGCAGACGATCTTCTGATTAATGTATGACCCACATGGCATGAAGGGCGGAACGTAGCGCACGCCCCCAGCATTTCTCACGCCCCCAGCGTGCCCCTTGATGCGGTGCAATTGCGTTCAGATGGCATGAAGGCCGGACACACGTCCCCAGCATTTTTCACGCCCTCAGCGTGCCCCTTGATGCTGGTCCGCTCTCGACAGACGGCCACCGGGAAGCAACGGAGGAGGGATTCCGAACCTCGGCGCACCGCCTTTCTAGAAAACGTACACGTTTTCGGATAGTTTCCTGACTGAGGGATCCCCTCCCGGTCAACACCTGAAACACATCGTTTTTCAGTGTTCTAACCCTGAAGTTATTAACACGCCCTAAAGATTTTCAAATGAGTGGAGATCACTCGTCTTGCTCATAAATCCACTGGATATCTTACCACCACCTATCAACAATTGTTGGATACAAATTAATCCCAGTGTCTCTCTCTCGAGTTTACCCACGTGAGACATCTCCACAATTCCAGACTATTCTCAACCCATACTCAGGAGTTGATTCATAAGCCCTGAAGAGTCGTGTTGACTCTACGGCACACGACGAAACACGTGTCGGCATATTGTGACATTTCTTACGTCTGGACTAAATAAATCTTCGCCCTGCTGGGACAAGAAACACACCAAAGAATCTGCTTCTATTGTACTGTTGAGATCTGTTTATTGTACTTATTTGTGTCACACTATCTTGTGGTTGCGAGAGCATCGCTGTATAATGATCAAATAGTCTCTGACTTCTTAGACAGTTAAGGGTGTTTTTCCGCCTGCTCTTAACGCACCACATAGCCACCCTTCCCGCACTACACACAGTAACGTTAAATTTGAGGCAGTGCGCCCCAGATATCTGAACTCCAAAAAACCCCTTAGCAGCTCGCTGTGCAGCAAGTAATTGGCGCTTGCATGTATGACTCACATGGCATGAAGGGCGGACAAACGCCCCCAGCATTTGTCACGCCCCCATTGTTTGTCACGCCGCAGCACACGCCCACAGCCCACGATGTGATGGCCGTACCACATGCCCCCAGCGTTAGTCACGCCCCCAGCCCACGCCCACAGCACAAGGCAGACACGCCCACAAGGGATTACTTTGCTGGCACTGTTCTTTTACCTTTTAAATGTATATGGTGCCCTACGGTACAATTGTATGTCTAGCACTGTATGATTGTGATGAAGACCACTGTTTCTTGAAAAGTTAATAAAAACAATTAAAAATAAAAATGTATATGGTGGCCGTCTGCATAGCCTATGTCCTTCTGCTGCAACTGCCCTTTTCAACGCTGTATTGGGTGTTGTGATTGGTGTTGTGGTTACTGAGATTACCCGCCTCAAAGGTTTGGGCTCTCTCTTTATAATATTAGTACGGACAGAAGGCCCCTTCTGAGGCCAGAGGAGAACTTTTAATAAACAAAAATAAACTCTTCCAAATGGTCAAAATTGTGGCCGCGGTTGTTTCACTCAGAAGGAAATCCACAAACAGGACAGAGGACTATGAGCAGCTCTCTAATCACCGCTGGATAAAAATGTGACTCTGAAAAGACACGTTTTTTAGGTCTCGTCTATGCAGCGCACATGAATACCTTTTCCGATCACTTTGGCTTTTCAGCCAAAAACGTGCAAGCGTTCCATTGCCATTCAACGAGTGCACGTGAGGTGATCTACTTGCAGGAGAGTGCGCCGCCAAATGGCAGCAATTATCGCTCCCGCAAGTGTAGCCCCCCGCCTCCCCCCTGCTGCCGCACCTCCTCCTGCTGCCGCGCCACCTTGTTCCTGGTTTTTCTCTTACTACCCCCTCCTTCCTCCGCTCGTCTCCTCTTAAAAGCCAGCTTTCAATCTTTTTTTCATACCACTCGCCAGACTAAGCTGTGGATTATTTTGTCCCACTGCTAGATAACGCTGCCTTTTTGAACCTACCACCTACTTCTGTCCCCTTGCAATAATTCCTGCAACTCATCCTCCTGCTGCTGGGAAGATAAATTGAGACTGGGGTCTGTTTATTTTATTTATTTATTTTATTAAGCAACTTGTATCGCGCAGACTAAACCCGAAGGTATCAAGGCGCCTATCAAAATCAATATACAGAAAATACAGAGTACCACTACGGGTATGCACGTGTGAAAAGATGAGTTTTAAGCGCGGATCTAAAAGTTTGCAGAGAGGGGCTAGATCTTACTTCCAGAGGGAGGGCATTCCACCACTTGGGTGCCAGAGAGGAAAAGGCCTTACCTCCCCATCTTGCTTTTCTGACACGGGGTACAGAGAGGAGGAGTTTGTGACTGGAGCGAAGATTCCTACTAGGGTTATGCCGAGAAAGAATGGATCCCATGCTTGTAGGGCTGGGTTTAGCAAGAGCTTTATACACCAGACACATGGATTTGAAAAGGATCCGGTATTCAACAGGGAGCCAGTGCAGTTGTTTTCGGGCTTCAGTGGCAGAGGCACGCTTTGGTAGGTCAAGAGCAAATCTCGCTGCCGCGTTCTGGACCACCTGCAAGCGCTGTAGGTGACTCTTGTTAAGCCCTGCATACAGCGCATTGCAGTAGTCCAGTCGCGAGCCCAGAAGAGCGACAGCAAGTTGCTTTCTTGCCTGGGGTGACAAGAAGTGTCTGATTTTCCTCAGTGTGTGGATAATCCCCCAGCAGGTCGAAACAGTCCTGTTGACCTGTTGGCACATACTGAGGTTGGGGTCGATCATAACTCCCAAGTTTTTTGCTGACAAAGTGGGCTCGGGGCATGCGCCCAGCGAGTTCGGCCACCACTCCGCCGACCAGATCGATTCCTTTCCTCCAAAAACCATCACCTCCGTCTTCTCCCCATTCAGCTTTAGTGAATTGTGGATCATCCACTGGCCAACTGCCTCCATACAAGATCTAAAATTGGCGGCAGTTGACGTAGCTGGCTGGGAGAGAGAGACTAGGATCTGGGTGTCGTCCGCGTAGGAAACTACCTCCATCCCAAAAGATCTAATAAGTCTGGCAAGGGGGGTCACGTAGATATTAAAAAGGGTAGGACTAAGCGCTGACCCTTGGGGGACCCCACATTGCACAGACAGGGATGGAGATAGAAATGAACCCAGCATTATCCTTTGTTCTCTATGATCGAGAAAAGAGGAGAGGAGTCCCAGAGCAGACCCGCGGACCCCAATTTCCCTCAGGCGAGATGTTAACACCACAGGGGAAAGGGTGTCGAAGGCCGCTGTGAGGTCCAGAAGGATCAGGAGGGAGGTCTGACCCTCATCAACTCTGGTGCGGATGGTATCCAGCACTATGGTGAGGGCAGACTCGGTGCTATGTTCCCTTCTGAACCCATGCTGGGAAAGATCCAAACAGCCCGAGCTCTCCACAAATGCAGCCAGATGTTTATTTAGATAGGCTTCGAGCATCTTTGCGGGAGCCGGGAGCAGTGAGATGGGGCGAAAGTTCTTTAACACCCCGGGGTCCAGAGAAGGCTTTTTAAGCAAAGGTTTTACAACAGCATTTTTCCACTGTTGGGGAAAGATGCCTTCCTTCATCGCTCTGTTCATGATGTCAACCAGAGGAGGAAGGAGAGATTCTCTGCACTGCTTGAGGATCTTTAGCGGGCAGACATCCAGCGGAGAGCCAGATTTGGTTTTATCAAGCAGGATTTCAAGATCCTGACAGGAAAGAGGAGGAAAGGAAATCAATTCCTGATGTTGAGAGGCTTCCGCGACACTGGGCTCAGGAAGAGCAGGCAGCAGGGGGACGGCGGTCAGGGGTTTTTGGACCTCCAAAGCAGCATAGATGTCAGCGATCTTTGATTGAAAAAAGGCAGCTATCTTGTTGCACAGGTCCTGGGAGGCAACCACAGGATCCGGTGTCTGAAGGGTCGTAAGGGAATCGACAATCCTGAAAAGTTCTCTAGGAGATGACAAAGAGGAGGTGAGTGCCGTAAAGTATTCCTGCTTGGTCTTAGTAACTTCTAGTTTGTAGTTTTTAAGCAGGACCCTATGGGCTTCTCTGTCCTTAGAGGCCCAGCTAGAGTGCCATAAGCGCTCCTGCCTTCTTACTTCCTGTCTCCGAAGCCGGAGCTGTTCGGAGAACCAGGGAGCGGAAGGTCTTTTCCTCGCAGAATAGCAAGCCCTTGCGGGAGCAAGCTCCTCCATGGCCTCAGCAATGGTATTTTCAAATAAAGAGACCGCAGTGGAGGTATCTGCCTCCCGAGGAATTGACAAACTGGTTGTCCATGGAAGGAAGGAGTCTTCCCTGATCTTTTTGAGGTTCCTTCGCACTTCCGTGGTGCTCGAGGCCCTTCTAATATAGCCCCGTGTGGGATACAACATGTTGAAGGGAACGGCCAAATGGTCCGACCAGGAGAGATGGAAGGGGCTGGCAACTGTCAGCCTAGGGTCGTTGGAGAAAATACCATCGAGCGTGTGCCCCGCTCGGTGGGTGGGACCGTTCACCAGCTGGGTGAGTCCGCAAGCTGACATTATTTCTACCAGGGAGATCGTGTCGTGAGCCTCCAGTAGCTCGAGATGAAAATTGAAATCACCTAGAATGGTCAGATTTTGTCGGCCAAAATAGGGTTCCAGAACCTGCATCAGTTTCAACCCAAATCCTGCTCTTGGGCCAGGAGGGCGGTATACCAAGATTCCATTGAATGCTGGGTTAGCAGAATCAGAGAGGGAAAAGTATAAGACCTGGAATGTGTCCTTAGGGTCAGAGAGGGGTATAGTGTGGCAGTGAAATTTGTCCTGATATAAAATGGCCAGACCACCGCCAACACGGCCTGATCTGTCCAATCGAGTAAGGCAGTAGCCCTCAGGGACCGCTTCAACCAGATCAGGACCGGAGGAGTCTTTAGCCCAGGTCTCCGTAATAAAGACCCAAGAAGGTGTTTTATCTAAGACCAGTTCCTTGAAAACAATATTATTTTTAATAAGCGAGCGAGCGTTGAGAAGAAGACAGGACTCGCTGGGGTTTGGTGGTGATAAGGAGCAGAGTTCCGGAGGAGCAGAGGCAAGAGTGAGCAAAGGCTCATCCGCCTCAGTCGAGAAACACACACAGCTGGGACATGTCAAATAATCCTCAGGTCTGTAGCGATGAGAGCAAGGGGCAGGAGCGGGCTTCAGCCGCAGCATCTCCCTAAAAGAGTAATTCAGGACAGGGGCGCCTACCTTGTAAAGGCCAGTAGTCCAGCCGTCCAGGCCGTCCGTAGCGCGGACGGGCGCAGACGGGCTGGACTCTGGCGTGACTCCGGCGTCACTATGGCGTCCACGCTGCGCGTACACGCTGCACGCCATATCTTGCTGTCTATGTAGGATTCTAATCAGCCCACGTGTGAGCTTCAGCCAATGGCTGAGTAGCGTTAGTCACCCACCCGAGATGGCGTCCCAGATCAACAGAGCGCGGGGACCGGGCCGCCCGAATGGCGGTGAATGCAGACCAGTTTAGAGTGCAGCAGTGCGATCCGTGAGTAAGGGCACAGGTAGGGGCCTCGTAAATTCTAAACAATATTCTAGCTAATAAAACCAGGGGATAACGAGCGCCGAGCAAAAGTAAAATAAACGGGAATTTTAGAAGTGGATTACGAGTAGATAACAGGGTTCCAGCACCTAGCGCTATGTGCAGGACGGAGTTCAAGCAAGAATGAGGAACTCTCCTACCTAGGTTAAATACTGTCAGCAATTACAACTTCTAATCAGCCCACGTGTGAGCTTCAGCCAATGGCTGAGTAGCGTTAGTCACCCACCCGAGATGGCGTCCCAGATCAACAGAGCGCGGGGACCGGGCCGCCCGAATGGCGGTGAATGCAGACCAGTTTAGAGTGCAGCAGTGCGATCCGTGAGTAAGGGCACAGGTAGGGGCCTCGTAAATTCTAAACAATATTCTAGCTAATAAAACCAGGGGATAACGAGCGCCGAGCAAAAGTAAAATAAACGGGAATTTTAAAAGTGGATTACGAGTAGATAACAGGGTTCCAGCGCCTAGCGCTATGTGCAAGACGGAGTTCAAGCAAGAATGAGGAACTCTCCTACCTAGGTTAAATACTGTCAGCAATTACAACTTCTAATCAGCCCACGTGTGAGCTTCAGCCAATGGCTGAGTAGCGTTAGTCACCCACCCGAGATGGCGTCCCAGATCAACAGAGCGCGGGGACCGGGCCGCCCGAATGGCGGTGAATGCAGACCAGTTTAGAGTGCAGCAGTGCGATCCGTGAGTAAGGGCACAGGTAGGGGCCTCGTAAATTCTAAACAATATTCTAGCTAATAAAACCAGGGGATAACGAGCGCCGAGCAAAAGTAAAATAAACGGGAATTTTAAAAGTGGATTACGAGTAGATAACAGGGTTCCAGCGCCTAGCGCTATGTGCAGGACGGAGTTCAAGCAAGAATGAGGAACTCTCCTACCTAGGTTAAATACTGTCAGCAATTACAACTTCTAATCAGCCCACGTGTGAGCTTCAGCCAATGGCTGAGTAGCGTTAGTCACCCACCCGAGATGGCGTCCCAGATCAACAGAGCGCGGGGACCGGGCCGCCCGAATGGCGGTGAATGCAGACCAGTTTAGAGTGCAGCAGTGCGATCCGTGAGTAAGGGCACAGGTAGGGGCCTCGTAAATTCTAAACAATATTCTAGCTAATAAAACCAGGGGATAACGAGCGCCGAGCAAAAGTAAAATAAACGGGAATTTTAAAAGTGGATTACGAGTAGATAACAGGGTTCCAGCGCCTAGCGCTATGTGCAGGACGGAGTTCAAGCAAGAATGAGGAACTCTCCTACCTAGGTTAAATACTGTCAGCAATTACAACTTCTAATCAGCCCACGTGTGAGCTTCAGCCAATGGCTGAGTAGCGTTAGTCACCCACCCGAGATGGCGTCCCAGATCAACAGAGCGCGGGGACCGGGCCGCCCGAATGGCGGTGAATGCAGACCAGTTTAGAGTGCAGCAGTGCGATCCGTGAGTAAGGGCACAGGTAGGGGCCTCGTAAATTCTAAACAATATTCTAGCTAATAAAACCAGGGGATAACGAGCGCCGAGCAAAAGTAAAATAAACGGGAATTTTAAAAGTGGATTACGAGTAGATAACAGGGTTCCAGCGCCTAGCGCTATGTGCAGGACGGAGTTCAAGGGTCTGTAAAACAAGGGAGGAGAAAATACCGGGCACAAACAGACCAAGGTCTTCATATTCACAGCATAAACACAAGGAGGGCAAACTGTAAATAAAACGGCATAAGCAACTGCATCTGGGCGACCAGGTTGTGCCACTGATCTGTGTTATCAGTCGTACTCCTATTTCTCGGTTCAGTTTTGAAGATGCGCGTGGGGACAGAAGCGCTACAGCCAAGTGTTGCAGAGCAGCAAAACGACTCCCACGTCATGTACCAATCCACTCAGGTGCACAGGCTGGCAGTGTAGGCTGCAATCCCAGTAGGGTTGGTGAAAACCACAAAAGTACCAGCCAACCCTGGAACACGCTGGCTGTACTGAGTATGTGAGGGGTGGAAAGGCACCACACGAAACAAAACTATGAGAGGACCACATGATAGGGTGACCAACCGTCCGTAAATTTCATGGACAGTCCGTAATTTCGGCCGTCCGTCCGTTGTCTGTGAAGGATTCTTTAACGGACGGCATTTGTCCGTAATTTTAACTGGTCGCACCACCCTAAAGCCGGCATAGCTTCCACCCACCACCCTTCTTGACTCCGATGCTGTTGAGGTCGGGTGCAACAGACTCCGATGCAGTACCAAAGCTCAGATACCCAGCAGCATTGGAGAGGCACAGCGGGGTGGCAACCCTCACACCTTCAGCCCTTGATGAACTGTTAAGAGGTACTTGAAGGTGACTGAGAGGGAGGGGCTGCAGCTTCAGGAGCAGGGGCATCTATTCACATGCAAACAGCCCTGAATGCGCCATGTCTCTGCAATTTAGAGGGGCTTCACACATTGCCTTTCTGCCCAGGGCCCCAAACATCCTAGCACCGGCCCTGATTACACCGAGGCAGCATGTGGGTCTCTTCACAGAGCTTAATTACTGTCACTAAATTGTAAACAAAACTCGGTTCTTCAAACATGCAGTCTATAATGTAATAAAATAAAGAAATGGCACAATCACACCCACACCGGTTAATAACGTATGGAGGACAATCAGTTAAATCAGTTCTCTTGGAGTATCTCCTTTAAGTACTGTACATCACAGTGAGAGATGGCAAAACTATCATTTTTGAAAGAGAGCCTGTCTTCTCGTTGTCTTGTCCAGGAGGGGGTGAGGAGCCCTACCCCACCCTGGAAGAAACCAAGATGCTACTAGAATACTGCATGCCCACCCCTGTGCCCTCCCTGGTGGATCCTGTTCCCTCTCCTGTGATGGCTCCTCCCCCCAGTGATGGCTCCTGTCCTTCCATGTGGTGGCGCCTGCCCCCCCAACCTGTGATGGCTTCTGTCCCCTCGTGTGGTGGATCCTGTCTCTGCCTGGGTGGCTTCTGTCCCAGTCCTGCAATGGCTCCTGCAGTGAGGGTGAAGTTCTTGATGGGCCTCTTCTCAAAAAGGCTCAGCTCAAAATTAATATGGAAAGGTGGGCGAGTGAGTAAGTGAAGGGATGGCTGGATGGCTGAATGAACTAGTGAAAGGGTGAATGGATGAATGAAAGATTGAATAGATGGATAATGAGAGAGGATGGATGGATTGATGATTGAGTGGAAGGATGGAAGAGAGAAAAGGTAAATAGCTGGATGTATGGGTGGAAGGGGAGCTGGATGGGTAAACGGGTGGATGGATGAGTGAAAGGATGGATGAGTGAAAAGGTGGTTGGTGAGCGAGTGGGTAGATGGATAAGTGAAATGATGGATGGATTGATGAATTGATAAGTACAAGGGTGAATGGATGGACGGATGAGTGAAAGGGTGGATGTAAGGATGGATGAGTGAGTAAAAGGGAGGGTAGATGGACAAAAGGATGAATAGATGAGTGAAGGAGTGAAAGAATAAATGGATGAGAGAAAGGATGGATGAGTGATAGGGTCAATGGATGGATTCATGAGTGGATGAGTAGATGGATGGGTGGATGGATGGAAGGAAGGACTGCTAAGTGAAAGGGTCGATGGAGAGAGAAATGGAGGATGGATGGATGACTGTGAGGGTGGATGGGTGGAAGGATGAGTGACTGAGTGGATGGATGAGTAAGTGAAAGGATGGCTGGATGGGAGAAAGGGTAAATGGCTGGATGGATGAGTGAATGGATGGATAGGTAGAAGAGTGGATGGATGAGTGTACAGATGGATAGGGTGAAAGGGTGGATGAAGGGATGGATGAGTGAAATGATAGACGGAAGGGTACATGATGGATAGGTTTGCAAATGGTTGAATATGTTTGGATATGGCTGGGCTTACTTATATACTATTGCGCGACCTCTGATGTGTCTGTAAAACATATCCAATTTTCCTGAACTTTTGTCCTGTATTTTGACCTCCTGCCTGAATTTGTGTCCTGAATTGTGACCCTTTTTCCAGAATTTTTACACTCACCGTCCTGAATTTGCACCTATGCCAGTTGGTCACCCTACCACATGAGTGAGCATTGTGAGCGAGGACTGCACAACCTGTATTTGTAATCGGCTCCATCGTTTCACAACGTTACATGTATAAGAGAGAACATCCCGCTTCAACGTTTACACAGAGTGCAGCCAGTTTATGGAGAAAATCATCCCGAACCACGAAGAACACTTTTTCCAAAATTATCTGTGTACCATACTGCCCCCTTCAGTGTGCCTATAAAGTATGCAGACAATCAAAGGAACGTTTCATTACCCCCAAGAAGGTATCTGTTTATTTTTATTTTATTTGCAAAGTTTTATATAGCGCTGGTTAGACCCGGAGGTATCAGAGCGCTTTACATGAGGATCAGCGAGTTACAGGATACATAGTTATATCAGTTGAATCAGTGAGTTACAGGTTACATATTTACAACCGTTTGAATCAAAGAATCACAGAGGGAGGGGGAGTGGGAGTGAAGGAGACACGAACGGGAAGAAGAGGAAAAACAATGTCAGATGACCGGCTGGGTAGGTGACGCCAAGGGACCAGACTCCTCTATACCTGCATAGGACAGCTCCACCGTGCACCAGCCGAGGGGCCAGACTCCTCTATAGCTGCATAGGACAGCTCCACCGTGCACCGGCCGAGGGGCCGGACTCCTCTATAGCTGCATAGGACAGCTCCACCGTGCACCGGCTGTGGGACCGGACTCCTCTATAGCTACATAGGACAGCTCCACCGGGCACCGGCCGAGGGGCCAGACTCCTCTATAGCTACATAGGACAGCTCCACCGGGCACCGGCCGAGGGGCCGGACTCCTCTATAGCTGCATAGGACAGCTCCACCGGGCACCGGCCGAGGGGCCAGACTCCTCTATAGCTGCATGGGACAGCTCCACCGGGCACCGGCGAGGGGCCAGACTCCTCTATAGCTGCATAGGACAGCTCCACTGTGCACCGGCTGAGGCGCCAAACTCCTCTAAAGCTACATAGGACAGCTCCACCGGGCACCGGCCGAGGGGCCAGACTCCTCTATAGCTGCATGGGACAGCTCCACCGGGCACCGGCCGAGGGGCCAGACTCCTCTATAGCTGCATAGGACAGCTCCACTGTGCACCGGCTGAGGCGCCAAACTCCTCTATAGCTACATAGGACAGCTCCACCGGGCACCGGCCGAGGGGCCAGACTCCTCTATAGCTACATAGGACACCTCCACCGGGCACCGGCCGAGGGGCCGAACTCCTCTATAGCTGCATAGGACAGCTCCACCGGGCACCGGCCGAGGGGCCAGACTCCTCTATAGCTGCATGGGACAGCTCCACCGGGCACCAGCCGAGGGGCCAGACTCCTCTATAGCTGCATAGGACAGCTCCACTGTGCACCGGCTGAGGGGTTAGACTCCTCTATAGTTGCATAGGACAGCCCCACCGTGCACCGGCCGAGGGGCCAGACTCCTCTATAGCTGTATAGGACAGCTCCACCGGGCACCGGCCGAGGGGCCAGACTCCTCTATAGCTGCATAGGACAGCTCCACTGTGCACCGGCTGAGGGGTTAGACTCCTCTATAGCTGCATAGGACAGCCCCACCGTGCACCGGCCGAGGGGCCAGACTCCTCTATAGCTGTATAGGACAGCTCCACCGGGCACCGGCCGAGGGGCCAGACTCCTCTATAGCTGCATAGGACAGCTCCACCGTGCACTGGCCGAGGGGCCAGACTCCTCTATAGCTGCATAGGACAGCTCCACCGTGCACCGGCCGAGGGGCCAGACTCCTCTATAGCTACATAGGACACCTCCACCGGGCACCGGCCGAGGGGCCGGACTCCTCTATAGCTGCATAGGACAGCTCCACCGGGCACCGGCCGAGGGGCCAGACTCCTCTATAGCTGCATAGGACAGCTCCACCGTGCACCGGCCGAGGGGCCAGACTCCTCTATAGCTGTATAGGACAGCTCCACCGGGCACCGGCCGAGGGGCCAGACTCTTCTATAGCTGTATAGGACAGCTCCACCGTGCACCGGCCGAGGGGCCAGACTCCTCTATAGCTGCATAGGACAGCTTCACCGTGCACTGGCCGAGGGGCCAGACTCCTCTATAGCTGCATAGGACAGCTCCACCGTGCACCGGCCGAGGGGCCAGACTCCTCGATAGCTGCATAGGACAGCTCCACTGTGCACCGGCCGAGGGGCCAGACTCCTCTATAGCTGCATAGGACAGCTCCACCGGGCACCGGCCGAGGGGTCAAGCTCCTCTATAGCTGCATAGGACAGCTCCACTGTGCACCGGCCGAGGGGCCAGACTCCTCTATAGCTACATAGGACACCTCCACCGGGCACCGGCCGAGGGGCCGGACTCCTCTATAGCTGCATAGGACAGCTCCACCGGGCACCGGCCGAGGGGCCAGACTCCTCTATAGCTGCATAGGACAGCTCCACTGTGCACCGGCTGAGGGGCCAGACTCCTCTATAGATGCATAGGACAGCTCCACCGTGCACCGGCCGAGAGGCCAGACTCCTCTATAGCTGTATAGGACAGCTCCACCGGGCACCGGCCGAGGGGCCAGACTCTTCTATAGCTGTAAAGGGCAGCTCCACTGTGCACCGGCCGAGGGGCCAGACTCCTCTATAGCTGTATAAGACAGCTCCACCGTGCACCGGCCGAGGGGCCAAACTCCTCTATAGCTGCATAGGACAGCTCCACCGTGCACTGGCCGAGGGGCCAGACTCCTTTATAGCTGCATAGGACAGCTCCACTGTGCACCGGCTGAGGGGCCAGACTCCTCTATAGCTACATAGGACACCTCCACCGGGCACCTGCCGAGGGGCCGGACTACTCTATAGCTGCATAGGACAGCTCCACCGGGCACCGGCCGAGGGGCCAGACTCCTCTATAGCTGCATGGGACAGCTCCACCGTGCACCGGTCGAGGGGCCAGACTCCTCTATAGCTGTATAGGACAGCTCCACTGTGCACCGGCCGAGGGGCCAGACTCCTCTATAGCTGCATAGGACAGCTCCACCGGGCATCGGCCAAGGTTGCTCGGTGGAACCTGGAACCAGTTAAATAAACCAGCAACGCACATTATTTATTACTATTTTTTTCGATGTATAGGACTGGACAACAAACAGAGCCAAGCCTTACAACCACGTTTTGATCTACAGAACTGGACCACAGGCAGTGTCCCTGTGTTTGCTGCACTGCAGTGGCATTTACAGCACGATTTATTTACCGAGGACTGTCTGAAGTGTTTAGAGGACAGATAGAACTTTACCAAGTGGGGCTCTTTGATATTAAAGGCTTTATCACACATACTGGGTTAAAACTGTCCTGCTGTTTATCGCATAGTTCCCATACAATGTGTAAGCAGTCGGACATTCAAATTTGTTATGCCATCTTTTTTGCAAACTGAACAACAACCTCTTGCCCATTGTCAACATTTTTATGCAGGACGTCGTGAAATGCAGGTCGTTAGGAGGTTACACTAACTGTCATGCCTAATTTTTCACAATGTCCAGCACTCTTTAACCATATAAGAACGATCTGTTTCTGTACAGTGTGATAGCAAAAAACTTTTCTTTTTGATGCACAATATAGAATCACAATATTTCATTTAGTCAATCCTGGTAAATTATGAGTCTTCAGTGGATGAATAATAAGTTCTTTATTTGATTCAAAAAGCATGGATTCTGTCTTCATAAAAACAATGTTGTAGCCGGTGCCTACGCGTTTCGTCTAAAAGGACTTCTTCAGGGCAGGTAAGTCAATTTCTGGATAGAGTAAGGCTTATCTGTTTCTTCTTCATGAAGGATTATTTGTGGTTCACTTCCTTAGTATATTTTCACAACCTTTGTACCGAATATCTTGTGATTTGTCAAATAGCGTCTTTCTACTGGGGGTCACGTGTCTGTGATATATATCTCACAATGTCTTGGACACTGGTCTCTGATGTGATCTTGCAAGCCGCTGTGGTTACAACGCCACAAAGCCAGTGATTTGTGAACACACAACATGTTGGATCTATAAGAATCCGGCACATCAGAGACCAGTGTCCAAGACATTGTGAGATATATATCACAGACACGTGACCCCCAGTAGAAAGATGCTATTTGACAAATCACAAGATATTCGGTACAAAGGTTGTGAAAATATACTAAGGAAGTGAACCACAAATAATCCTTCATGAAGAAGAAACAGATAAGCCCTACTCTATCCAGAAATTGACTTGCCTGCCCTGAAGAAGTCCTTTTGGACGAAACGCGTAGGCACCGGCTACAACATTGTTTTTATGAAGACAGAATCCATGCTTTTTGAATCAAATAAAGAACTTATTATTCATCCACTGAAGACTCATAATTCACCAGGATTGACTAAATGAAATATTGTGATTCTATATTGTGCATGAAAAAGAAAAGTTTTTTGCTATCACACTGTACAGAAACAGATCGTTCTTATATCGTTAAAGAGTGCTGGACATTGTGAAAAATTATGTTTGTTTGAGACTTTTTAGTCTTAGGGAGATTTAGGGATTTTGAATCTCCTGTCCTTAGCACCTAAAATTTGCAGATACAATTGTGATACTAGTGGATAGGTGCAATATCGTATAGCTTCAAATCCCTGTGCTCGGTGTGTATAACACTAACTGTCATGGCTGTGATCACGCATGCTGACCTACAACGGCAGGCAATGTCCATGCAAGAAGAAAAGTCTTAGACAGCCCTAGCACTCTTGTCTCTAACAATTATGCAAGCAGTCATGCAAAGACACTCCAAGCAGGAGCAATGTGCAGTCTAATGTTTGGTCATGCTGGTAGTTCCAGTAATTACTCAAGCTGTCTGAAAGGTGTATGCGATCATGCCAGCTGTCATGCAAGAGTCATGACTTGGCTGTTCGGGCTGAACTGCTCCCACTGGAGTCTCACGACTGATTTGCATACGGCTGGGTCCAAACTGACGTGACAAGTTGTGAAAAATAATGGACCGGGATGAGGCCTGAGTGACCAGTGGCTGAGATTAATCCAAGCTTTCCATCCATCAATTTTTTAAAAAAAATCTTTTTGTATTGAAGAATGGCAGCAAAACAAATAAAACACGCATTGGCATAGCCAATAGGTCTCGCCTTTGGGACCCTACGAGTGTTTACCCATGCAGCACAATACCCTTGGTGCAAAAACATCAACTGTTGCATGGCTAAACACTTATAAGGTCCCAAAGGCGAGACCTATTGGCTATGCCAATGCTTGTATTTATTTACAGTCTAAACCCAGCAGCCGATCTATGTCACTGAAATTCAAATTCATTTGAAATTTTGTGCTACATTTATCAACTTCCGTCTACTGCCTGAGCTGTCCGGTCTTTCATTTTCGGAACATTCTGATTTGCAAATCATTGACCCTGAACTAGGTGAGAAAAAATGTTTGAAATCTGAAGTTTGAAAAGTTATGACAGCTTTGATATTTATGTTTTTCTGAATAAAGTCCTCATTATGAGTTCCTCTGCAAATTGTAACTCATACACAATTGAATATTTGTGCAAGGAGCCCTATTAGAAAGTGTTGAAATATATATTGTGCTTGGTAAATACCAGGTCTGATAAGGAATGTATCCCTGATTAAATTTCAGCAGGCCAAACAGGTGAACCTGCTATTAATAATGACCTCTTTGATAGTGGGCAGTAGCCTAGGCCTGTCCATGACTGGGCTGGGACTTGGTGCAGGTGTGCGGATGGCACTTTCTTAGAATAAAGGCACTTTCAGGTTCTTCAGAACAAATATAGACAGAGGACCCCTCAATCCTGTTCACAGAGATGAGCTGCAAGCTTTTAGAGCACGTTCCCATGACTTCAGTGTCTCCAACATAGAATGAACATGAGAAAAGCAGAAGACACTTTATAAAAATCCGTTGCTCTTTGTCAACATTAGAAACATTCCCACTCACGCTGATAAAACACTTCTGAAAGCTTGGTGAATGGAACTTGTCTGGGACTGTTCTCATCTCAGGAAGACACCTGTATGATTTTGTTAATGTATCCTTTTCCTTCATAATTGGGATTTCTCACTGCAGGGTGTAAGACAGGAGGGGACTGGACTTTGGGCCAACCTGGTAAACAGTATCAAACAAGCCTCTGATGCTGCATTGTACACAGGCAGCAGCGTAGGCTCCATTGGTGCAGCAGGTGCAGTGGCACCGGTGCAGAGAGTCCTGCGAGGCCCCCTGAGTACTGAATATTGCTGCACTTCACAGTCCAAACAGAGGCCTGGGGACAGAAACAAACACCTGGCAAACGCTATCAACAAGCCCCTAATACTCCACAGTACCCGTCGAAGGATGGGATGTGAGCCTGGCGGGCATGGCTAGGAATCTTTGAGAGGTAGTTTCTGCTGCCCCGGTCATCCTTCGACCTGTATGAGGGACACTACAATGGCACAGGTGAGGCAGCCCCTGTGGGCCACCACCCTGTAGGACTCCTTTGCTGCAGTGAACCCCCAGAGTCCTATTAAACATCTGCAGGGAGATTTATTTACAGGTGCAGGCAGGCAGTGCACCCCACACCCACTCCCACCCCAAAAGACTCCCCCGAAGATGGAGGTCAGCTCTCACCCTGCTGCAGTGACCAGCACCACAGGGGAACATGTATGTTTCAATGCATGTATTTGTTATTTCTGAGCGCGAGCCAAGCCAAAGGTAGCGGAGAGAGGGGAGAGCTGGTCCCAGGGAGGAGAGGACAGGAGGTTTCACCGTGAGCTGTGTGTGCAGCAACTACAGGCACCGGTCATGGTGTCTCACCCGTCACTTGCCTTACCTGTGTGGATACAGCCCCAGCAACCATGAACACGTCCACCCGGCCTCCAGCTCTTCAGGGAATTCACCATTTTACTTCAAATACTAGTTGGAAGAAGAGCTCGGTGTCCTCACTCCCCTGTCTGCAGAGACAGCACTCCTGGGATTTTCACAATCCAATCCTTTTACGGTCCTGTGTGCAGTGAGAGTGTCTCTCTCACCCTGTGTACTCTCCTGTCTGCAGAGACAGTGAGAGCGCCTGCTCTTGCCCTGTCCTCCAGCCCTCTGCTACAGGGATGTCTCCTCCCCTCTCAGCAGCTTTCAAAACTCGGGGTCTGTGGTTAGAGTTGGTCACTCTTCTAAGAAAAACCTCTGCGTGGGTTTATTTCTCCATCAAAGTCAGTTCCTCTTCTCTGGCACGAACAAGTCACCAGGATTTTGGTTATGTTTTTAACTTTGCAGGCATGCTACATCAGACAGGACATGGAGACACAAAAGCCCAGATCCAGAAAGATTTTGCATCAAGTTTGCATCACTTATCTAACACAGACCTGAAGCAAATTCCAGGTTGGTCAAATGGTGATTTGTGTTGGTTTGTACCCAAAAGTAATGGTACCCAATGTTCTGCCTTGTGTTACTCTGCTTTAAGTTTAAGGAAGCTTTCCACGAATGGTCCATGGTCATTCCTTTGCTTCCCCCATGGATTTTGACGCAAGCTCATATCTGCAAAGATATGTAGACATGTATTTGGCCAAAATGAGTGTGGGCGTGGCCAACATGTACACGAAGATGGAATCATCCACTTGGAGCTCCAGTCGTTGCAATCTATCTCTTAAGTCTCAACACATATTGGGGAGAGTCCGCACTGACGGTGAGCTACTGTGGCGGACCGTGGGGCCCCACCAGAAGCGCTCTGTAGCTTATTAAAGCAGAGTGGGCGACTCGGAGCTACAATAGGTGTGGCCTCGGGAACCGACCTAGGCTCCCCAAGCGACTTTGCTGATCTCCTGCCATGATTTTGCATACAGGATTTGATCAAAATCTTCAAGCTGGTGCAACAAGGAGAAATATCTTTATTTCTGCAGCACACATACAAATACGTTTGTATACATGTTATAACTTTTTCTATAATTATAACTTTGCACAATATTTTAACAATAACAAAACAATATTTAGGGACAATAAGTAAGGTATATAGGGGTATTGGGTGGGGAAGTGTATTAATATTCTGGTATTTATGTTATTACTTGAGTATTAAGGCTTAAACATTATTTTATAGGTTAGTTAATACTATATTTACTAAAGGAATTTTTTAACATATTGGTGGCTAAGTTTATTGAAGGAGCGCTGGGGGAGGTAGATAGATGGTCTATAGTAAGGAACTGTTTTGTTTTTCATTGCTGTTATAACCCCTTTTACATTCCATGCAGGCTTTGTTCATATACACGCATCAGGAGGTTTGTATTTTTACAACTTAGGTTTAACAAAAGTTGGAAACAAATCATGGTTACAACTTTTCTAAACCTCTTTGAAATAAAAACAATGTTGACATTGTTTGGCTTTGCAGATTTTATTGTTTTGTGACTTTAGAAGACAAAGACATGGCTTTGATGGAAGAACTCAGGACTTCTGAATGGATTCCTGCAGGATTTGTTTCATTTCAGAAATTGGATGTTTTTTTAATAACTGATTTTTGGTGAAATGTATTTTTGGACTATATTTAGCTTTTCTGTCAAGTACCATAATATTAGGACATGGTTTAAAAAAAATGAGTATAGGATTTTATGTGGATTTGGGTTAAACTCTTTGGATTCTATGATTGCTCAAGACTCTTGGCAACATGTTTTATGAAATATCACCAAGAGTTGATGAAAGAAGACAACTGCATGTAGGAACACAATCTATTGTTAGAATTTGTTTCAATAATGCTCTTTGAATTTGAAAACGTTGTTCAAACAGGCGAGTAATTTTAGAGGGTATTAGTTCATGTTAGTAGTGTAAGATTTATGCAATATTTTCTAGGTAGTCTAAGCTTCCATCAAAGGTAATTTATGGATTTTTACTAGACATTTCTTTCTTTTTTTGGATGTATGAGGGTTCAGACTACCATAAAACGATTGTGTAATTCTCATTTCCTGGAAACTTAGTTTTTTGTCCAAATTTCCAGGAAATGATAAAGGTTGGAGTGATATTGTTAAATAGGCCTATTGAATGAATTGTGCCATCCTCTATGGCATTGCTTGTTTTTACACCTTCCTCTAAACAGGTCAAGTAACAGTTCCACCAGTCAATGGGAAACCTTGGCTTCCTCCTGTGACCCGACCTGCATAGATGGCCAATCCAAGTGTTCTCGATGTAATTTAGGAGTGGAGCAACTTTTTCCTCATTTTGTGAGAAGTATTCCAATTGTATAATTAATGTGTAGAACTCATCCACATACTCAGGCTATTCAAACACAAAGCTGTTATGTTTTTTGGGTGTCAGGTTAAATGTTAGTGATAGTATTAATCATCACTAATTTAAAATCAATCATACTTATCCAAGGACTTTTTTTCTGTTTTGGATTTTATTACCGTTAGAAGTTCAGTGAAAGTTGAGAATTGCTTGTCAGGGAGTAAGATGTACACTAATGGCATCGAAGTGTTGTTAATGTTGTCATGAATAGTGTAAGTGCGGGTGAATGGATGGGGAGTTGACTTGAAAGTTCCCTTTATCATCCAAATTTCAGTCTTCTCCATTGTTACCAAGTTATGGATACTACTATAAATTTTAATCGTTTGAGAGGGATCTCATTGTAATACAGTTTGAAAGGTTTGTTAGTAAAAGTATCTGTAAGTTCAAGGGGATTTTAATATCAGAGTCGGATTGTGTTGTTACCTTTGGGGGTTACTCAATTGTTTTTGTCTCTGAACCATTCTCCTTAAATTGGGTACTCTAGGCATACTACTAGCAACTTAATGGGGATGTTCTGGGCTACCTCCCTTTAAAAATGACCCACAGGGCTCATTGGAGGTAGAGGCTAGCATTTTCAACTGTTAGATGTTCTCCCTCACTTTAATCTCCTTGCAGAGGCAGAGAGGTTATGCCCCCTAGTCCTTTCCACAGTGTCGGCCAGAGTAACTGCTCTGCCTTTGTAACACATCACCAATGACTCCTGCGCTCAGTTAATCTCTTCTTACAATAAATGCAGCCACTAAATTTTAGCAATCCTTCAGGATTGAGTGTAGCTTGCTTTATTTCAATAATCCATTTTACAATAATCCGTTGGATAAAAATAGGCAAAAAAAGAAATCATGAATGCAATATACTAAAAGTGTGCTTTACTTTTGTTGACGAAATTCTGTCTGCCATGGGAAAAATATATGTTGTTAATTGATGCAGTCTGTTTTTGGGGGGATGGTAAATTTTGTGTTTATTAGGGTTATTTTCTGTGGGAAGAAAGTTGTTAGGATTGGACGTTTGTATTTTTCTTGCTTAAAATGTATTACATGGTCAATTGTTTTCTCTTCCTTTATGGTTCCAAATATCCAGAGGTGGATTGTAGAGGTTTTAAGTTGTGTCCAAGATTTTTACTTCTTGTATATGTATTGAAGATTAGAAAGAAAAGGGTGAAGTATTTGCAAATTTTGTTGAGGTTCTGTTTTCTTTGCAACAAGTAGTTTTTTTTGGGAATTACTTACCAGTACACTGCTGAATTCCTTGTAATATGGTGTATGACGTTTCACTAGTTTTGCTTCCCAGTTGCTGGAATTTCATGCATTTTAATGTCTGGAAGTCTAATGTAAAGAAAAACAGGTAAATAGTCGGCCGAGTTGCAATAGGAATCTTTTCTCCCAGTCCCTATCCAGCACCTTCCCTGAGGTAAGTACTTGGCAGAGTTAGAATTGTAATTTTGCCCCGCAACCAATATCCAGCACCTTTCCTGAGGTAAGTTCTTGGCTGAGTTAGAATAGTAATTTCCCCCCATCCACTGTCCAGCACCTTCCCCGAGGTAAGTACAGTGGAGTTAGAATAGTAAACTTGCCCCCAGTCACTGTCCAGCACCTCCCCTGAGGTAAGTTCTTGGCTGAGTTAGAATAGTAATTCCCCCCCAACCACTGTCCAGCAACTTCCCCGAGGTAAGCACGGTGAAGTTAGAATAGTGATTTTGCCCCCAAATCGCTGTCCATGACCTTCACTGAGGTAAGTACTTGGCGGAGTTACAATAGTTACTTTGCCCCCAGTCACTGTTCAGCACCTTCCCTGATGTAAGTATTTGTGGTAGGATACAAAATGTTACCCTCCCCAATGCTGTCCAGCACCTTTTCTGAGTAGTTCATGGGTTATACTTAAATTATGTTTTTACTATTATTTTTTACAGAATACGAGGGTGAATAGTAACTTACATTGCTGGAACAGTATAAACTGGATCGAAGGTGACGTTTGAAGGTAATGTACAGAATATATGAAAATTAAAAATACATATTTTTTAATTAATTGTTCAGGTTATATAGTAAAGGTGATTAATGGCAAGCATACAGTTACTTGTGTAGATCGATTGCTCTGTTTGGAAATGGGTGGGCTGTAGTCTCCTAGTCTCAGTGGTGCATGTGGTCAAGTCAGAAGGCAGAGTACCATTGAATACAAATTGGTGGATATGGCTGCTTTTATATGTTTTTAGGGAATAATCAATCATTTGCAATGAAATATTCATAGCAAAGTATTTCTTTCCGTGATTTAAGCTCTGACTAAATGTATTATTCTTTTGTTTGTGAAAGATAATACATTTTTGACCTTCTTCACAGTAAATGACAGCCATCTTGGTTGGAAAAGGCATTGTTTACGTTGTAACCTAGGAAAGACAAATGTATAGAGATTAAACCTGTTTAACTGTTTCTTGAACTGGTTGTGCTTTGTTTAGATGTGTTTTTCATTTTTTTTAGGAAATGTGGAAGCCTTGATTTATGTTGTGCTGCGTCGTTTGGAAACCATTTGTTAATGATTTGTGCAGTGATGTGTTGTTTATCATGGATTGTGTGGTACTTTTGTGTTGGAATTTTTTTGCATCCATTAACAATGTATTGCATGTTTTTTGGCATATTGTGTTAAGTTGCTTGGAGATGCGCCACGCTGAATTATTTTCTTTAACAGAAATATTTAGCTACTATAGTATGTAATGTCACAATTGTTTCATTGCAATCATATATATGTGTAACATGTTACTATCTATATTAGATACCATTTATTAGTATTTATTTATTTTGTATTTAACACAATTTTCCCATAGGAAAATAAATTGCATGGTAAATTTTAGCCTAATAAAGGTAAGCGTAGTAACGGTATGCGTGGTAATGGTAATTATCATGTGCCCTTATGTATGTTTGTGTTAATGACATGTGTGTTAAAGACGTGCATGGCAGTGGTATTAGCGTGGTAATGGCTAAGGCATGCTTGGTACTGGCATGGGTTGGTCTATCATACATCCTTATAGGTAGCATTAGATAGAAGTAGTTATAGTTATATCCAGCTTTATTTAATTATCTTGAAAGGAACCATAAAAGTAGAACTTACAGATTAAATTCATGGTTTTTTTTTATGGTCAAAAACGATAGACATAAAAACATAAAAGATGGGCTAATAAACATCATTACTGCTCACTAATATTTTTCCTTAACCATATCAAGGGCCATAAAAAATTTAACTTTTGCAACAAATCAGAATTCAGTTGTTGTGAAAAATCAGTAGTGCTGGCAGACATTGTTCAAAATTAAAATCATGTAAAATAGTTCAAATGAAGCGTTTACGAGGCACAGCATAAAAAGGACAGGTAATACCATCACAAAGAGAATTGGGCAAACCTTATAAGCATTACGAATGGTAAAAGTGACTAAGCAATGGAAAATATCTGGGATCACTGAAATAATATCGACTGCCAAAATATCGACTTGCCAAAATATCGTGGACAAAATATCGACAGTCAAAATATCGAGTTTGTATCTACAAACAGGTAAGTACAAAAATATCGAGTACAAAATATCGTTAACAAAAATATAGATGTAAAAAATATCGACTTTATTAAAAACAGTGTTAAATTAAATTAATATTAAATTTTAATTACTAAAATATACTTAAAACGACTTAAATTAAATTATAATAATAAAATAATAAATGAAAATAATAAAAATAATTTTTTTAAATCTTATTTGTTGACCCTGAACCCTAAAAATACCCCTTTACCCAAAAACCCAAAACTGACCCTGAACCCTAAAAATACCCCTTTACCCAAAAACCCAAAACTGACCCTGAACCCTAAAAATACCCCTTTACCCATGACCTGAAAACTGACCCTGAACCCTAAAAATACCCCTTTACCCATGACCTGAAAACTGACCCTGAACCCTAAAAATACCCCTTTACCCATGACCTGAAAACTGACCCTGAACCCTAAAAATACCCCTTTACCCATGACCTGAAAACTGACCCTAAACCCTAAAAATACCCCTTTACCCATGACCTGAAAACTGACCCAGAACCCTAAAAATACCCCTTTACCCATGACCTGAAAACTGACCCTAAACCCTAAAAATACCCCTTTACCCATGACCTGAAAACTGACCCTGAACCCTAAAAATACCCCTTTACCCATGAACTGAAAACTGACCCTGAACCCTAAAAATACCCCTTTACCCATGACCTGAAAACTGACCCTGAACCCTAAAAATACCCCTTTACCCATGAACTGAAAACTGACCCTGAACCCTAAAAATACCCCTTTACCCATGACCTGAAAACTGACCCTGAACCCTAAAAATGCTCCTTTACCCAAAATTTATCAATATTATTTAATTACCAATTAATTATTAATTAACAATAACAATAAAGTAAATATATTAGAACATTAGGTGTAATTATTTTAATAATTAATATTATTTTATCAAAATTAATTACTTAAAAATAACACAAAATTATATATATAAAAAATGTACTCTAATTAATGTAATTAACTAATTACAATTAATTAATTAACAATTATTTACTAATACAAAATATATTCAAAATTGTATTAATTAATTAACTAATTAATATTAATTAATTATCAATTAATTATTAATTAAAAATAATAACAAACATATATTAATTAATTAATTATTATTAAATTACTTCCCACCCTATTCCCCTATAAACCCACAACCCGCTACAGAATTACATTACGCAATTATTATCAAAACAAAATTCATGTAATAAAATATTTAATAACATTAATACACACTATTCACACATATTATTACATAAAAATACACTATAAAATATTATATATTATTAAAAAAACGATATTTTTGCTATCTATATTTTATACAGTCGATATTACTTCACTTACCTGAAAAACGATATTTTTGTAGTCGATATTATGTCCAGTCGATATTTTGTCCAGTCTATATTTTAAACTCGATATTATGTCCAGTCGATATTTTGGAGTCGATATTTTGTCTCTATACCAAATATCTGATTTAAAATGAATTAAAACAAACCAATGCTGACGATTCTGTATAGCAGTGCGGAACTGCTGGACATGGCTGAGTTAGAATAGTAATTATCCCCCCAATCAATAGATTTAACCATTTCCTTACAAAATCTTTGGTTTTTGAGGAAGGGCAGAAATTGATTTTTTTAGGTCACTTCATGCGAGTCAAAATGTTCAGCTTATCTCAAATTAGTGTAAAAATGTGTAACAGATTTGAACCAGAGGAAAGCTCCAGAACTAGTCAGCTTTAGACAAGCATTAAGAATAGAATGGTTTAAAATAGTGAAATCGCTGGTCCAAACTTTATGCCATAATACATTTAGCTTAATATTAATCAAATCTGAGACAAACAGGACACCTAGATCTGCATGACAAGCAAAGGTGGAGCAACAATCTGAGATGTCCAAAAGATTCCTGAAGAATGCGTTCTCCAGCATCTGAAGCTGAGTGATGTCATTAAAGCCCCAGATTCCCACCCTGAGTAGGGCCACTGATAAGCATTTTGTATTGTAGATGGTTAACATTTCTCTAATCGCCTTATTGCCTAGCTTGGTAGCAAAATGAAGCAACGCAGAGATACATTTGTTAAAATACTGCTTTCTGATGTTAACAGCTGTGGTCCATGAACTACAATCGTCAAATTAAATACCCAGAAAACATAAGGTCTGGGTAATACGTAACTTACCATTGCTTATCATAAATTCACAGCACTTACACATTTGCCATCCGCAATTCATTACAAAGGTTTTCCCTATATTAACCATCAGACCAAGATCAGACATAAAGACGACAAAGCCGTTATTGTAGCTGCTGCAGCCCCAACGGGGTGCGGGACATGAACACGTTCTTGGTGACATAGAACTAACATGGTAGAGGTAGACCCTAACCTGTTAATAAACGTGTAAATAGAAAGTGCGAATGCACAGCCCTGTCTAACCCCTCTCCCAAGATCGAAAGCGCTACTGCGATCACCACTGAGGCCAAAGGGGACTCTGACATTGCCACCAATGTATATATCTCTAAGAAGGGCTATAATCGGTGGATCCACCCTCAAATCTGGTAGGATTACCCAAAATTTACTGTGGAGAATGCAGTCAAAAGCGCTCAATCCATTAATAAAAGCTACAAACACATAGCCCTTCTTCATGACAGTATATTTATAGATAAATACATTAAGATTTAACCCCTGCCTACTAGTCCCCAAACCTTTTTAGAAGCCATACAGAAGGTCAGAGAGCATGGTTTTGGTCTCAGCCCACTCTTCTAGATGATTCAGCAAAATTATCCCTATCACTTTATTCAAGGAATCAAGGAGTGAAACTGGGCAGTAACAGACGGGTTCAGCGCAACCGCCTTTCTTGATAATTGGTACTGTTATAACCTCCGACCAGGTTTCAAAGGTGCCGGAACAGCAGCTAGCCCATATTAGCCAAATTAGGATTGAACCATCCAGGGAAGCGTTAATCTTAAAAAAATCAATAGGGATGCTCCCCTTGCTTCTTGCTATTGCCAGGTTGATTTCATCCAAGGAGGAACACAAATTACTGAAATCAAAGGTCTGAAACTTCAGAAGGAGAGTGATTAAGTCCTATAGACAACTGACAGGGGTAAGAAAGAATCTTCGAAAAGTGGGCGACCCACCCATTCTCATTGAGTTCCGCCTCCAAACAGGGGGTGCGGTCATCCTTTAAAAAGGCCATTGATGCATGCTAGAAATCAGAGGTATCTTTAGACGCACTAGCATCAATCAGCAATTCCCATGAAAGATTTTGTAATTCCTTCTTCCTTTCTATCAGTCATAATTGATCTGCACCTTCCCACGGTATACACTCAAAATATCGAGTTTTAAATATCTATTTACATTAATATCGAATTAAAAATATAGAATGGACACAATATCAAATGGACAGAATATAGACTACAAAAATATCGAATAGACTAGCATTAATATCGAATCAAAAATATAGAATGGACAAAATATCGAATGGACAGAATATAGACAGCAAAAATATAGAATGACAGAATATAGACAACAAAAATATAGAATGACAGAATATATACAACAAAAATATAGAATGACAGAATATAGACAACAGAAATATCGAATTTGAGGTAAGTAAGTTAATATTAATTTTTTAAAGTATTTTTTATTTTAGTATATGTGTGAAAAGTGTATATTTATTTTATAATTTATTTTAATTATTTAATTTTATGGTATTTAATTTTTGCATAATATAATTCTGTAGCGGGTTGTGGATTTATAGGGGAATAGGGTGGGAAGTAATTTAATTATAATTAATTAAATATGTTAATTTATTTATTGGTATTTATTTTGAATTATTTGTTAATTAATTATTAATTGGTAATTATTTAAAATATAATTGGTAATTAATTTTAATTATTTGATTAATTGATAATTATGTTAATTTTATTCATTTCTTTTCAGTAGTGGGTTGTGGGTTTATAGGGGAATAGGGTGGGAAGTAATTGAATTTTAAATATTTAAACTTTTAAATTTAATTATTGGTTATTTTTGTTGTAATTTTTTATTATTTTTTAATTGTTAATTAATTTATTGTTAATTGGTAAAAAAAAATATTAGTAGGTAATTTAAAATAAAAATTAATTTTCATTTGTATTCGTAATTGATTAATTAACATATTACATAAAATTGTTAATTATTTTAAAATATTTGTAATTGGTATTAATATTTAATTTATTTTTATTCATATATGAAGTATTTACGTTCCCTACTGTTTCACTCTCTGGAGTGGGAATAGTAATTTTTACCCCTACGCTATCCAACGCTTTCCCTACTGTTGCACTCACTGGAGTGGGAATAGTAATTTTTACCCCTACGCTATCCAGCGCTTTCCCTAGTGTTGCACTCTATGGAGTGGGAATAGTAATTTTTACCCCTACGCTATCCAACGCTTTCCCTACTGTTGCACTTACTGGAGTGGGAATAGTAATTTTTACCCCTACGCTATCCAACGCTTTCCCTACTGTTGCACTCACTGGAGTGGGAATAGTAATTTTTACCCCTACGCTATCCAATGCTTTCCCTACTGTTGCACTCTCTTGAGTGGGAATAGTAATTTTTACTCTCCCGCTATCCAACGCTTTCCCTTCTGTTGCACTCATTAGAGTGGGAATAGTAATTTTTACCCCTACGCTATCTAATGCTTTCCCTACTGTTGCCCTCTCTGGAGTGGGAATAGTAATTTTTACTCGACCGCTATCCAACGCTTTCCCTACTGTTGCACTCATTGGAGTGGGAATAGTAATTTTTACCACTACGCTATCCAATGCTTTCCCTACTGTTGCACTCACTGGAGTGGGAATAGTAATTTGTACCTCTATGCTATCCCACGCTTTCCCTATTGTTGCACTCTCTGGAGTAGGAATAGTAATTTTTACCCTCCCCATATCCAACGCTTTCCCTACTGTTGCACTCACTGGAGTGGGAATAGTACATTTTATGCCTACGCTATCCAATGCTTTCCCTACTGTTGCACTCTCTAGAGTGGGAATAGTAATGTTTACCCCTACGCTATCCAACGCTTTCCCTACTGTTGCACTCACTGGAGTGGGAATAGTAATTTGTACCCCTACGCTATCCAACGCTTTCCCTACTGTTGCACTCTCTGGAGTGGGAATAGTAATTTCTACCTCTACGCTATCCAATGTTTTCCCTTCTTTTGCACTCTCTGGAGTGGGAATAGTAATTTTTACCCTCCCGCTACCCAATGCTTTCCCTACTGTTGCACTCACTGGAGTGGGATAGTAAATTTTATGCGTACGCTATCCAACGCTTTCC
The DNA here is from genome assembly GCF_964263255.1 of Lissotriton vulgaris. Classification (NCBI taxonomy): domain Eukaryota; kingdom Metazoa; phylum Chordata; class Amphibia; order Caudata; family Salamandridae; genus Lissotriton; species Lissotriton vulgaris. The sequence continues at coordinate 1,756,347,899 of NC_141695.1, read as the reverse complement.
CTACTGTTGTGCTCTCTGGAGAGGGAATTGTAATTTTTACCCCTACACTATCCAACGCTTTCTCTACTGTTGCACTCTCTGGTGTGGGAATAGTAATTTTTACCCCTACGCTATCCAATGTTTTCTCTACTGTTGCACTCGCTAGAGTGGTAAAAGTAAATTTAACCCTCTCGCTATCCTACGGTAAAAATATTGTATATTGTTTGTTAATATTATGTTTATATACATATATATGTATTACATTTTTTTTAAGTTACATTAATTATTTATTAATGTTCATGTTATTTAAGTATGTTAGGGTATGTTTAAGTTAATTATATTTATTATTATATTAATTTTAAATTACTTTTAAGATATTTAAAAAATCAATAGTTTGACTATCTATATTTTTTACAACTATATTTTTGATTCGATATTTTTGTACTTACCTGTTTGGAGATATGGATTCGATATTTTTGTATTCTATATTTTTTACTCGATATTTTTGTAGTTCTATATTTTTGACATTGATATTAAGTCAGTGATCCCCTTCCCACTACTGAGTGACAGCAGGGCAGGTTTCAGAGTGCTATCAAGAGATGTTTATGGGCTTTAGAATAATTATCACCAAACCATTGAGGACTTTGAGGAGTTGACTGGGGCTGTATTCTGGTTAGAATAGCTTTGATGCCATCAGAAATCAAGAGAAATGCATCCTTAGTGGCAGAGTCATTGAAGAAATATCCAAACATGTGTAAAAAGCCTCCTGGTTTACAGTTTATCGAGGAAATTGTACGCGCTCCCCAATGACCACGCAGGGAGGTTCCATTGCAAGATGTGTTCATCCTGGATGTTTCTACGACCAGACTCCAGTCTGACCTCAGTACTCTGGGGTAAATGGTCGCTCAGACAATTAGAATGAACCCTAAAATCATTAAGGCATGCTGACAATTAGCAGAACATAAAATATAATCAATAAGAGAATTATATCCTCCTCCAAAAAGGTAGGAATTAAGGGAACGGAGGGGGAACACAGTTCATTAGAAAGACAAGTCTACATTTTAACATTAAATCATTCAGTTTCAGCCCATAAACAGACTTGAAAAATTAGATGGATTGTCGTTATTTGAATCCACCATACCAAAAACTGTTTTAGTTGGAAAAGGACATAAATGAATATTGAAGTCACCACCCTACAATGTGAGTTTCTTTCCCTTGGCAGCAACACATTTGATCCACTTCCTGCTTGAGCAGAGAAACAACCATGTTGATTTTGAGGTAGGAAAACTATTATAAAAATTCACAATACTAAGGATTATTTTGGGTGGAAAGACACAATTATCAAATAATAGAGTGAAGATGATTCATTTCCAAGCATAGGATAAGGCACAGTTTTGAAACATAGATGGACCATAGATGGACATAGCTGGACAATCCCCTTTTGGTCTGCATGGGATGGCACTGGAGGCTGATGAAAAGTCTTGTATCCATTAATATGTACAGGTCACAAAGCCCAGGTCTCTGGGAAACAGAGAAGCCAAAACTTCGAAACAAAGTCTATCCAGGAAGAGAGAGGTACTTTGACGAGAAGTCCCGCTACATTCTAAAATATGTAAATTTAAAAATGGGGCAGCCCGGTGACTATGCTCACAGGATTGGAAACTGAGGAGTTATGGCTAACCACTGTAGTAAAAAAAAATCTGCTACCAACTTGGGGACTTGGAACTCATAGATGGATGAGCATGTTGGGGGGGTATTCTTGGGCCATCCAGCTCAACCACCAAAGAAAAACTATTCTGTGCAGTAATTTAGGGATTGTGAATGGCAGGGTTAACAAAATCTGGCCCCTGAGGTGGAAAAAGCCCCAACTTTGGATTGGAGGATGTTAAAAATACCCTAGCAGGAGGGTAATCAATTGTTGTTGATCAAAGAGAGTGTTTGTCATTCCTGTTTTCCTACCCATTGAGTGTATTCACTCACTTTCTTCATGCTCTCCCAGGATTCAGAATCAGGGTGAGTAAATGTTGGTTCATTCCTGGTCATTGCCACAAAGGGCATCGTGCTTTGCTTCTGGTGGAAGATCCAGACCTCTTGATGGTCCTCAGACTTTGGTATCAAGCAAAGTAATCGTCGATTTGGCAGATTGAATGTTAAAACACGGGGTCTGCTTAGCGTGATTACTGGTGGATAGGGTACCGGTACACAGTCCTGAGGTAGGTTACGTAGTAAGATGATGGCAGCGAGGAATTAAACTAGGAGGTGGGGCACTGGAGAGAGATGCCGGCAACAGATTTCCATTTAGTGGAAAAATGTGCTTAGCATTAGTTTGCAACATTTCAAGGCAACAAGTGGTTGTTTTTCAACTAAAGGTAATCTAGAAGACAAAGAGCCCAAAGAAGATTTGACAGAAGTTTCTAATGCTTGTGCAAGGATGAATAAACAGTTACAAACCTCTGCATTGGGAGCTGGAGTTTTAGTCATTTTTTCTTTTTAGAGACATGCCTGTGTGGCTCAACAACACCTTTGGTGGCCTGTATAGATCCTTTTGGTGCTGGGCCGGTCAGTATATCTAATGGGGGATCCGGAATGTTCATGCGTTTAAGTGGAGGATTTGAGAATGATTCGGAGGGAGAAATAAAAATGACTGATTCTGAGGTGAGCTGGACACAGCCATTTGTTGCACGACACAAACTGTGCCCAGGACCTGTGGAGGTCAGAGTAGTAATGTGAGGGGATCTTTCAATGTCTCTAATGGTACGGTTACAAGAGCCTAATCTCTGCTCAACTGAGGATATTTCTTTGTCGATGGCGCCAATAACTCTAGTTAGATAGTTTGAAATTAAAGAACTGGGCTTTCCCTTTGCCTTTAGAAGACAGCAATTTTCGCTTCCCCATTGTAAGCGCTGATGGAGGAGCAAGCAGCCAAGAGAGGGGGCCAGCCCAGTCTCATCTGGCCATGGATGGGTGCAGATTGCCCGCTCTTGGGCATCTTGTTCCTCAAGCACACCTGACTTGCACGTGCAGGGATGACTATTTCTCCCACCTCAGGGGTAACTGGGAGCCCTAGTACTTAACCCCTTAGCACAGTGGGCACAGATGAATCCCGCACAGTGGGCCGGCTTCCTCCTCAAGTACGCTCGACTGGCACGGTGCAGTAACAGTTATTTTTCCCACCTCACGGGTAACTGGGAACCCTAGTATATAGCCCCTAGCAAGATGGGCACAGATGAATCCCTCACAGTGTGCCACCTTCCTCCTCAAGTACGCCCAACTGGTGCAATGCAGTGATGGCTATTTCCCCCGACTCAGGGGCAATTGGGAGCCGTAGTTCCTATCAAGGCGAGTACGGATGAATCTCGCACAGCGGGCCACCTTCCTCCCCAAGTATGCTTGATGGCACAGTGCAGTGACAGCTATTTCCTCTGCCTACAGAGTGCTTGGAAGCCGTAGTCCTAAACCCCTCAGCAAGGCGAGCATGGATGAAAGATAGAAGCATAATCACATTGTAATGTTATCATGGTTGTGCTGTTTATCTTTTTCGTCATTCTTGTAATGCTGGTTACAATACTTTCTTTCATCCTCCTAATTATTGCATCTCATGCTTTTAATAAACGTTTGACGTGTCATATTTGTATCTTTCTTGTGTCTCCCATGAGCATGCAAAAGTAGCAGTGAAAGGGCAGATCTGTTTTCATGATTCTTTTGCGGAATAAAGAGTGGTCATGTTCAAGGTTACGGACACAATCTGGTACCCTGGAAAAGTTAGGGGTTCAGTTGGGGAGCTGTGAGGTAGCTGGGAATACGCCAACATTTTTTGAAGATATGTTTGAACTGAGATCGCATATTTGGATGTTCATGTTATCCAAATTCATAGCCCTACTTAATTTGTATGAACCATATCACAACACTTTCCGCAGACCCTGTCTGTCTTTTAGGGGATGGAGCATAGTATTATGCAATTACAAAGGGCCTTAGTTGGTGTTCTGCAAATGCAGGACATCTGCTGCAAGGTGGCACATATCTTTTCCACCTACTAAGAGTACAGTAATTTCAATGTTCCTCTAAGAATGAAAGATGGGTCATTACCACGTTTTGGCAGATTAGCAAAAATCTGTTCGACTGTCCTGGTGACATTTCATATATCAGGTTATTTTGACTATGGGCTAAAGATGTGCATTATGGGTTACTTTTAGATTTATGCTGATTTGTAGGGATTTAGCCGTGGTGATGATCTTACGTGGGACACCAGTACTGTTGAGGGTATTATTCTAGAAGCTCATAGGTTTGAGTGAGAGGATGAGAAATCCAGTTATAGTGTGTAGCTTCAATGTAATGCTATTCATCCAAGACTGTCCTTTAGAGATGTATGAAGTCAGAGTGTTTAGGTTGAGGTTTTTCCAAAGTAAACCCCAGTGTTGCCTCGTGCTCGTGGAATGAGTGTCTAGGCTTTTACAGAAGTTCACCAGGTATCTTTACGTAAAAACTGACAGAATGAGTGCCAGGAAATAGCCTTGAGGTACTTTGAAAATTGAGAGTAAAATGTCAGAGTTATGGCTCCCAATTTTTATACATCAGCATACTTATGATGGATCAAAAACAATATGTTTTTTTGGGGGTAAAAGAGAATGTTATATTCTTAACTGTCCTAAGAAGGCCAGTTTGTGGGTAATCTGAGACCCAACTGGAAGGGGACAAGGGATTCATAACAAACTATTTATTAAGAAATGCTTTTCCAGAACATTACCAAGGAATGCAAGGAAAAGAGATGAGTCTGAATTTCTTGGTTATCTCCAAGTCTGCAGCCTTCTTTCTAGGTAATGGGCAGGCATGTCATACAATGTAAGGCTCAGAATACAATCTTCATACAGAGAAGTGGAGTAGAAGTTGATTTATAAACAGATGAAGTCCGCTATATTTACCAAAATAATTTGACTCTTGAATCTTCAATTGATCTACTGGTGAACACATTTTGGCAGAGTTGTACAGAATAAAATATTAGATGCATAAAGGATCGAGTTATAAATCAAAAACAAGTAGAAAGGATTTTATTACAAAACTATTATATGTAGTACAAGGAAGAATAAAATACATGAAATGCCGTAAAAGGCCCAGCAGAAGTAGAGAATAAATGAAAATTCCTCAAATCCCTAGTTAGCTTTAGCTCTAAGAAAAGTCTAAGAGTTAGACTCAAAAAGAGCATAATTGGACATCTAAAAGGAAAATTCAAAGATCCCTATCAATGATAAAAAGGAAACTAAGCCGGCAAAACGCCAAATCCCAGAGGTTTTATATCAAAGTTATACAAGCTATTCTTAGATTTTGGAAGCTCAATATGGTATGATCATAGTTACGACTGTTTTTGACAAATCAGGAGCACCAATGTAATGTAACACAACTCAATGGTTTAAACACAAATTTGTTCCTTAAGGTAGGAGAAATTTTCCATTGCGTTGTTAGGAACTGCACTCCGGAGATGTATAGTAGAAATGAAACAGTTCTTAAACAATTACTCATGGAGCTCACACATTTTTTGTGCAACTTCCTGTGGAAGTCCTTGAAAATACTTTGGGTACATCATGGAACCTCATTCACAATACACTCTTTCTATCAAGATGTTATATAACACTAATTCATTGGCATCATCTGCTTGGTTCTCCTCGCAACAATAGGAGAGATGGTTTCTCAGTGGGACACTCATTTTGGAGAGGGAATGAGGAGAAGGGGTTGTACAGAACAAAAAACAGCACCCATTTTAAAAGAAATGGCACACTGAAAAAAAATACAGATCATCTATTCATGACATTATCTAGACTGGTAGCTCGCCTAGATAGCTCATTTTATGTACATCTTCATCAGTTCGTCAGTCACAACTCTATGCATTATTCAAACTAAAACATTTCAAAAATATTATCCTCACATTATTTGCACATTTTTCATATTTCCCCAAAGATATTTCACAGATGCCTCCTCTGATTATTCTAAGTAATCACAAAACCCCCAATAATAACTTTATTACTTAATCTAAACATCAGCTTTAGAAGTCTTCTGCTTTTTAGTTCTTCGAGCGTCCACCTCCAATCGTCTCATTTAGTGGAAAGTTTAATCCCAATCCATTTGGAACCAATCCTCTGTTCTTCTCCCATTTTAAGATTTTAAATCACCTGGTTTCTTTTCTTTCTTATCACCATTTCTTTTCACTGCACATTTTATTAATTTAATATATACAACAAAGTAATAGCATAAATCAGCATTATTTTTACTAGTGTTGAAAGAGCTTGCAAAACTCCATCACCAATATTGCCTAGCCATTCACCTATTTTTCCAAACTATTCCCTAAATTCTTTACCCAGGACCCTTCTGTTTCCCAAACACATGGTTCTACTAATAATTCAACTTCATGTGTTAGATTAGTTATGTTAGTATTATATGACCAGGGACTATAAGCACAGCATATAATTGCCCCAATTACTTACTGACTCCACATTCATTCACCAAGATAATATCTTAGGCAAGATGGCTTTGCATTACCATTGCCCTCATTGTCAAAATCTCTGCATTCATCAGCTTAGAAGCCCCTGCTGTATCTAGGGTAAGTTTTTCTACAACTCTTCATGATGGTCTAATCTTGATATCTCTCAGAACCCATTTCAGTGGGCCACAGGACAAGCAGGAGTTACTGTGCCCACCCGTTGTTCCGAGACCCTACCTACTACCTATCCTCCTCAACTGAGCCAAGCATTCCTTCTGAGTCTAACTGGGCCAAACACCCTTCTACATCTGACTCTGTTATGTAGCGTTGTTCGAACAGTCAAGGCTCCTTTGGGGGGGCGCATATGCAGAACAGTCAACACGACTCATAACTCAATGTGCTAGCAGTGTGAACAATAAATCAATGTCCTGTCAAGTGCCTATATTTATTTAAAAATAAGTATTTTAATTCTAATTCTACACATGCAAAGGTAAACAACATTCAAAAGCATTAACAAAATGCCCTTTCAGGTCTAGACTCTAGTAGTTGTGATGCCAATCCCTGTCCTCTGATAGTTCTGGCTTCAAGCAGCAAGGCAGGCCTCAAGCAGCAGGGTAGTCCTCTGAGGATACAAGGCAGGCTTCAAACAGCATAACAGTCACCTGGCAGCTGCAGGACAGCTCTCTGAAGTACAAAGCAGACCTCAAAGCAGACGGTCAGTCCTCTTTAATATAGGGCAGTCCTTCTGAGTATCTTCAGCAGATCCAGGAGTGAATTGAAGAGTGGCTCCGAGGGTTCTATTTTTGTAGCTATGACCAGCTTTGGAGTGAAAGAACCTTCTGGAGTTTCTCACCAAAGATGGTTCTGGAATTTCCTTCGTCCCTCCCCATGGCCCAAGGTGTCTCGAGTGACAAAAGCCAGGTGTCAAGTTTGTTGTAGGTGTCCTGCAGCAATTCCTTTGCAATATAAGTGGGACAGAGGGCAGCTTCACCCTTTCAATCACCCATCGGCACAGGAAATGACATCACAGCACCCGGCACTCCTCCCCCTTCCATGACCTACATAAGAGCACTGGCAACACGTTTATGCCCATCCACACCTGGGCCACAGCTAGTGCTAGGAACCCTGGTCCAATCACCACTCAGCGATATTCCATAGTAGTTCTTTGATTGCTGGACCCCAGGTGCTGTTTGTCCAATGCTGGGCCTCATACCACTGTAGGAGCTTTTACGTGCACTCACTGCTACTTCTCCATAAGCCACACCCCCTTGCAAATACTAATAACTCCTTCAACATCCTCTTGCAATTCACATTCAACACAAGCACCAACAACTCTTACACTGCCACCCTATACCACACACCACAGCAAGCCCACATATCAACACCCACCCGCATGTATGCTTTTCAACACATCATCAGTCAGCAACCACACAACCAAAATATGGAATCTGCTGAGTAGCGATGCACCCAACATCCTCTTTATCATAGAGACCTGGCTCAATCCTTAATCGTCCTTCGACATCGCCATAGCAATCCCAGCAGGCTCCAAGATTGCTTAACAAGACCAACCATCACAGAGAATGCCAGTCTATCAAGGAATCACCCACACTTTAAGGTGCACATTTCAGAAAACTTCACCCTGAAAGGAACTCTCACCTACTGAGCACCCTAACCATTAACCACCTTTACCAACCTCATCACCAACTTTGTTGCTCCTCTCAACATCGACTCCAGAGCATACATTATCCTCTGTGACGCCATCTTTCACCTGGAAGACCGAAATTACTCTTGCCCTAACAGCACTCCTTGAAAGTTTGACCAACATCGGACTCATCCAGCTCGTCCTAGAATCACACTGCAGGGTACACTAGACCCCCATCTCTGCCACAAGTGGCAGCATCAAACACAATTTCACCACGCTGGTCACTGGCCCAACCACTCCAATATCCATTTCTAAATCAACACACCTGAAGACAATACTGTTACCAGGTTTAGTGTTCCAAGCCACAGCTGGGGCCAAATCACAGAACCAGACTGGCTGAGTGCGCTCAGCAAAGATCAGCCAAGCACCACAGACAATGTTGACAAGGACATCTACAACTTACACAACTGGACCAAGAACTGTGTGAACTCCCTTGCACACATCAACCCCAACAAGCAAGCCAGCTGGTACACAGAAGACCTCTAAAATACCAAACGACACAGTAAGCAACTGGAAAAGAAATGAAGAGCTAGCCACAACACCACCAACAGAATTACCTACAATTTTGTGAGATAAGGGGTGAAAAGGTCCAGATCCCTTACTGACTGTATATTGAGCAAAAGTTCTTGTTATAATGCTTGCCCTTGACAGGGGGAAACCCCTAACTCCCTAAAATAGACAAGGTTCAAGATGGTTGTCAGGGCAAGATTGGTTTCTCGTGCTTCTTTAGGAAAAAATTCCAAATAGACAATGGTTCATTTTGTTGATTGTTCATAAAGGTGTTGTCACTCTATCCATGAGAGTGAGTGAAATAACAAACTGACAGCCAACACGTGTTTCACCCCTTTACACAGCCATTCAGCCTGAGGCTTCCTCAGGGCGTTAATTTATTATTTATTAATTGATTCAAAGGATTCGTCTTGGTTGAGAAGGTTCTATAAGTTCTATTAATATCGGGCGCAATGCCGGTTCAGGTTGTCTCGATCAGTAGCTGTGGACACTCTCTCGTTGAGGTATTTGGGTCCGATGTTGTAGAAGGATTTGTAGGTGTGGGTGAGGAGTTTGAACGTGACCCTTTTGTCGACGGGGAGCCAGTGGAGGTCTCGGAGGTGGGCCATGGGCCTTGTGGTAAGGCACACCAACTCAGGCAACCCTAACAACTCCAGGTTTGAGATGAGCTTCACTTCCTTCCAGATTTTGTTCTCCAGAGCTAACAGACAATCCTCAGGCATGGCAGGACTCCCAGCTGCTTTTAGAGAACTTGAGAACTCCCCCTACTCAAAGGGAACCAGGGCGACAGGATAGTGGCTCTAGCGGTTGTCTGTTACTACAACCTGGTGGAAGGTATTGGGTATTACCTGCTCTGAAGACAACAGATGGTACCATATAGTACTCACACATGGCAACCCTTTGACATGCAAATATCTGTAACACTCACAGCCCTTGGGAACAAACTTTACTGTTTTCTTCTCCACAAACCCATTCTTTCTTTGGTCAGGTTGGGGCTGGGTCTCCTCCCCTGTGAACTATTTTGGGGGCCTTGAGAGAATTTTTTTTGATTTTATCTCTCCCCTCTTTTGTCTGGTGGGGTCCCTCCGCCCTTTTGGGAATCTAACACAGATGCCTTTTTGGACACTCTGCTGCTGAAACAGAGGTGTGTCTCCTTTGCAAGCTCCCTGGGGTAAGTGAGCTTATTATCAACCAGGCATTACAGGAACTCTGTAACACAGTTATTTATTTATTTAATTTATTTAAAACATTTATAGAGCGCGGCTGTCACCTGGCAGGTATCCTTGCGCTGGTAGCTACTCCTGGGTTGTTAGGCGGGGGGGGGGTGAACTATGGGCGAGCGGGCTTAGAGGGGTTGGGGAAGAGCCATGTTTTGATTCGCTTCCTGAAGGGTAGGAGGTGAGGAATTTGGCGAATATCGGCAGGCAGACTGTTCCAAAGCTTGGCCGCAGCTACTCTGAAGGATCTTCCCCCAATCCTGGCCTTCTTGCATCTGGGTACTTTCACAAGGCAGGCGGTTGCGGACCTAAGTGTTCTGGCGGGGATGTACCACGAGAACAGACGTTGTAAAGGTCTGGGTCCTGCACCGTGTAGTGCCTTGAAGACCACGCAAAGAGCTTTGAAGGCAATGCGTTGCTTCAAAGGAAGCCAGTGCAGCTCGGCCAAGGCAGCGGTGGCCGAGGCTCTCCTGGTCCAACCAAGAGCCAGTTTGGCTGCTGCCGACTGAACTCGTTGGAGTCTGTCCAGCAGTGTCGCAGGGGATTCAAACAGAAGGGCATTACAATAGTCAAGGCGACTAAGAATAGTGCACCTGACTATCAATGCTTGGGCTGAAGATGGTAATAGAGGCAGGATTTTGCGCAGTGAGCGCATAAGGGCTGAGCAGGTGGCGACTGTTCTTGAGACCTGCGTTTCCATGCTCAGTTGGTGATTTAGCATGACGCCCAAATTGCGAACACTGGTAACAGGTAGCGGGTTGTTGGAGTTTTCCGGGGGCCAGAACTCAGCAGGCAGAGGGCGAGGTATGCAGCTCGCGGGACAGAACAGAACCTCGGTTTTCGAGGAGTTAAACTGGAGGGAGTTCCGGTGTAACCAGCCTGCGGTGTCTCTTAGGCAGTTATGGAAGGCTTCAAAAGAGATGGAATCTTCGCCCTCCCAAGAGAAAAGGAGCTGGGTATCGTCTGCATAGTTTACTGTGGTCATATTGTGCGATTTAATTAAAGTGACCAGTGGTTTCAAGTAAACATTGAAAAGAATTGGACTGATGGAGGAGCCCTGGGGAACACCGTGAGGGACAGGGGAGAAGATCGATTGGAAAGGGGGAAGGGAAGGGCATGGGATACTTCAAAATTAGATCATACAGTTCTGCAAAATAACTCACTTTGCTGTCTCTCGCACAACCACCCAGTGCCTTTCCGGAATATTCCAAGAAATCCACAAATATTAGTTTGGCAAGTTGTGGCTGGCCCTGAATCTGATGCTGTACTTTTTAGGGGTCACCCCAAACCTGGTGAGGAGAATGGCCTTCATAGGAGCATGCGTCATCTAATGCCCTACCTCTAGTGTCAGAAGGGTGGTCCTCCCTAATGTGGGTATATGTTTCCACTAGCTTGCTCCCTAACCCCCCTCTGAGACCTATGCATTCTAAGTGATACCTCATGTGCATAAAACTATTTATTTAGATCATCCCCCACCACATATCTGGGCACAAGGTCTAGTGGTATACAGAATATCGCCTCCCCATTGGACACTGGATGAATGCTGCCACTGTTATTGCTGGATTTATGCCCCTCACTTGGCCGCTGCCCCCTCCATCCTGAGTTTGGCCATTCACAGCCTAAACCCTTTGTCAGGTTTCCTGTCTGCCAACTCTTCAGGGGACTCAATTGAAGAATTAAATCTTAAACGTTATCATATATCTCAACTTGGAGTGTTTTTACTCTCTTTTGATTATGTCCTGTGTGTGTAGGTTTTTCCCAAAGAGATGACCTATAGCATACAAGGATCAATTATGTTATATATTTAATGATTTTAAATTGCCAATTTAGTATAGTGAATTCTGAATTTTTTGAGCTCTTCACCCAAATCAATGAATTTTCTTGGATTCATAAACCTACAAACCTAGTGATTTTTAAATGTTTACTATAGGGGGACTGAATGCAGTGGAGGATTAAGTTATCTTAGAGTTTAATAAAGTACAACATTATTTACTATGGCCCTCTCAGTAGCACAGCTTTCACTGGGGCCATCTTTCGCTGGATCGATAAATCGTATTTGTTTTGGCAGCACAGATGAATGGGAGTGTACATGGCATTAAAGTGAGCACTGCACCATGCTCTGAAGGTTTGTTAGGGCCTATCCTAGGGGTAAATTATATCTATTAATAAGGAGAGTTTAGGGTTGAAAAGGGGTTTGTTTCAGCAAGTTGAATTGGCATTTTAAAACTGCCCACAGGCTGCAATGGCAGGTCAGGTAGTGAAAAAAAAAGGACTGGCGATTAATGGTGGCTTTGGCGATTGTGGGTGGGTCCCCATCCTGGGTATGAATGTGATGGATGTGGGGCCAGCAGGGAAGGATGTGTTTTGCCTCAGAGGTTAATCTCTCTGCAGCGGCAATAACGTGGTGGATGGACCTACAGGGTACCTGAAATTAAGCGAGCTGGAAAGATCTGAACAGTACCCGCAACAGTGTCATAATTCTGAACACACAGAGGATCAGAAGTTCCATGTGCATCCTTCTGGTAATATCTGACTACAAACACTATTTCACCAATTACACATTAAAGGACAGAAGAAAAACAAATAATATAGGATATCAGTAGGTAGGCGACTACTTCATTCCAAAGAGGAATTTCTTCCTGGTGGCATATGGAAACCCAAACATTAAAGAATACGTGGTCAATACAAGGGACAAAAGTCAAATTTACTCACTAATGGGGCCTGGGTGATAAGCATCACTAAGGCATTTAAATAGAGCTCTGAGCTATCACTCTAACATTCTATCTAGAGAATCCTTACATCCACCAGGCATCTGAAGCTCTGTGCCTGTGCAGTCGAAAACTACAAATATTTTGTCTCAAGCAGCAGCTCTCCGACAGGTCCTTACTAGCGTCATCCTAAGGATTTTTGGGGCCCTGGGAAAACATACCTTGGGGCCAGTGTTTGGGCAAACTTTGAATTTTATTACCATGTTCCTGAAATTTAAGCTTACATGTTGCAGAAAATACTAAATTATATATTAAACTTGGTTGAAATATGTCTTCCCTTGGACCCGAAAATCCTTAATATGAAGGGAGACAGAGTCAGAAGAGAAGTTAGGCAGAGAGGTTTATATAATGAAATAGAAAAGACAAAGGTCAAACAGAGAGAAGGGACCCCTGGAAAGTGGGGGCCCTGGGCAATTGCCCATTTTGCCAATGCCATAGAAGGTCTCTATTTCTTTGCAAACTTACAAAGGACAACAGCATCGTATTCAAAACAGATGATAAAAGAGGTGGTATTGTGATCCAAAATGTGAAGGACTAAAATGCTGAGATATATAGTTAATTGTCTAACACCCACCATTACTGTAAACTTAATCACAACCCCCTAGAAGATATCAGCAAACGTATCCTGGCTGTCATGACTGAAGGCATAGAGTCGGGTTTCCTTTCACACAAAGAATTTGAAAACCTTAAAAAGAAACATCCCTGGGTTCCAGGATTGTAACCTTGCCAAAAATCTACAAAAATCTGATCCGCCTCCCACAGCTGACCCATACTGGAACCCATTGGTGAATTTATCAAAACCTTCATCAGAGACATTGTCTCGCACTAGAGACATACGTCAGGGACAGTACTTATATGATCAACCTTGTAGAGGTCCATCCCTTCAGCTTTAATCATGAACTGTTAGTCACTCGGCCGCCTCTGTCAGTAACTTCCAATCTACAATGCAACATATACGCAGCTGTATGAACAGTAACCACCAGAAATTAAATCCAAGCAAGAGGCAAGAGTCGAACACAGTGCATTCAAGTTGGGATGCATTATTTTTAAAGTGCTTCATTGCAAATGCCCAGTGTTTGTATCTACCCGGATTCAGAGATACACCCCCAGTCAGGATCTTAGGTCTTCCCATCTTAATTTCTTACTTATTCCATCTTTTAAATGCAAGAAACAGGGGGGACTAAGATTTGCGGTCCTGGCTCCTCAATTTTGGAACTTTATTCCTCTGGATATCAGATCGATGACATCTTATCCTCAATTTAGGAAACTTTTAAAGACCTGGCTCTTTCACTAGGCATATGAATGAATCACTTAGCGGTACTTCTCCTCATCAAATGACTACAACGCATCCAAAACACCTCGGCACGACTGATCCTCGACGTACCATGCCGCGGCCACATCACCCCCCACCTGAGGGACTTGCACTGGCTCCCCTTCAGCAAGAGGATATCCTTCAAGCCCCTCAGCCACGCACACAAGGCACTCCACAAGACTGGCCCAGCCTACTTCAATAGACGGCTCTCCTTCTACATACCCAACCACCAGCTATGCTACGCTGACCTCTCACTCGCCACCGTCCCACACATCCGAATAACAACCACCAGCGGGAGATCCTTCTCCCATGGAGCCTACGACAGAACCAAGACCTATTGACCTTCAGGAGGATACTGAAGCCCCTGCTGTTCGATCAGTAGCGCCCCCAGTGCCTTGAGACCCTCCCGGGTATGTAGTGCGCTTTACAGAAGACTGATTGATTGATTGACTCCTTGGACCCCAGTGCCATGAAACTGTGTGGTGCACTTGAGCTTTATAAGTACTTTTAACATGACATAACATAACATTGATATTGTTTTGCTCTATAGGAACATCCCACAATAAGAGAGTGTGGAGAAAATTAGTAATGGTGGAAGTAGATATAAATTGTGAACAACTGCTCATCTATTTTATAAGTTGCACGTCATTTTTCAGTTCATGTTATTACATTGCTCTTTTGCTCTTCATTTTTGGATCGACTGAGACTGTGTATGTGTTTTCAGCTTGTGGATTTTCTGGGAATGTGCTTGCAGGCATTTTGGGTGGGCCTTAGGAGACTCATTCACAAGAAGCTTGCACTGGCAATGCTTCAAAATATTTGACGCATTGGCGGCACTGTCACTACTCCGTATTTACAAGGTGACATATCTAGGAGGATGAGTCACTTTTTGGAGCCCTGCATCAAAAGTAACCTGCGGCACATAAGCATTAAAATATGAAAGGTAGGTGTGCTGTCTCAATTTCCACCATTAAACAGATGCATGGATATTTGCAAGGTTTGTGCCAAAGTGACGCAGCAATCTGAAAATATCAAAAATTCTGCCCCTGTGAAACCCATGCATATGAAATGACTCACTCACATTGCCTCATAAAAGGAAGTTGGGCAGGACAGTGCTGCAACCACAAGTACACCATGAAGGTGCTCGTTTTGCAGCCGGGAGTCTCAAGGAGATGACCACCACCATCCACCCCACCCCATCACCACCACAAAGGCAATGCAGGAGGATGGACTGCGTTTATTGCCAGTGGACTACCCTAATAGGACTCAGGCACAATTAGGTCATCATGTATTTCTGGTTGAAAAGGTAGTCCACTGTAGAGCTGCTACATCTAATTGCACAAAGGTTCCAGCCAAAGGCTAAAAGGTCTACCAGGTCTACCAACATCCCTACATGGGTGAAGCTTATGGCTGCACTTCATCAACAATCAGCTCATGGAACACCTGGAGCAGAACCAACTACTTAATTCCTCCCAATCCGGCTTCCACAGCAATCACAGCACCAAATCTGCCCTGATTGCAGCAACCAATGACATCCAAATCCTCGTCAACCGAGGAGAAACAGCAGCTTTGACCCTCCTCAACCTCTCGGCAGGCTTAAACACCGTATCCCCCCACATGCTGATCAAAAGACAACCACATCAGCATCCAAGGGGACATGCTCAGATGGATCACCTCCTTCCTCACTGGAAGAACTGTCCCACCTTCAACATCTGAACCTATAGAGACCACCTGGAGTGTACCCCAAGGCTGATTCCTCAGCCCCACACATTCTCAACATATTCTCCTACGTAGACAATACCGAGTTCATCCTCTAACTCACTGACAATCTCACCACCACCAGAACCAGCTTCCACAGATGTATGGGAAAAGTCGCCAACTGGATGAAGAACAACTGCCTGCAGCTGACCACAGACGAGACAGAAGCAATGATGTTTTCCAACAGCAGCAACACATTGAACAACTCCTGGAGGCCATCAGATCTAGGACATGCACCCTATCCTTCTAACCACACCTGAAACCTCATAACCATTATTGACAACAAGCTCACCATGAAATCACAGATCAACGCTGTCTCCGCCAACTGCTTCCTCACTCTGTACGTGCTAAGTAAGATCTTCAAGTAGCTACTCTCACACATGAGATGCACCGTGACACAAGCCCTCACCACCAGCAGACTGGACTCCTGCAATGCCATCCTTTGATAGTTGTTTCTTCTCTTGCCCGTGCCATTATTTTCAAACTATTCAGAGAACTGCGATAAGTTGTCAGCACAGAATTAGCATAAGATTGGAACTTTACCAGTAGGTAGGATTGGCAGAAGTAGGGAGAGATTAGACTGTAGGTGAAACAAGTTAATTATTGAAGATCCAATGTGATACAAAAAAAAGGTTCAAACTATTAGTCATGTGAAGATAAAACCAGTATATTACAAGCAGAATCTTTTCAATGTTCAGACAGGGTTGTTGCAGGGTCTCTGCTTAGGAACAGAACTATGCCCAGGGCCACAGAACATCAGTATGGCGGAAGTGAGTCACAATACCACATCAGCACCTCTGAGCCCTAGTTAGCTCATAGTGCCGCACCTGCCCTCCCAACCTATACAGAGTAACAGGAAATTTGGTGCCTCAGAACACACACTCTGGACCCTTCCAGGCATCCCGGTAGCAGGCAATCACCTTTCGTTGGCTCACTCATACATATCCACAATGCAAAGAAAAGAGACATGAAGCAAGCGTACAGTATTTATTGAAACTATTGTGCTCTATTTTGCAATAGCCCCTCTGCAATTAAAAGACATACGCAAGTATAGAAATCCTTTAGCATAATTTACAAACTGTTCACAATCAAAAGGCCTGTCATATTGAAGACAGTTCTGCCTAAACCTACCCTCACTATAAAATCACAGTGATATATTAGAGATCGGTGGGATTTGTTGGGGACCCCATCCCTGGAATTCATAGGTAGTTGTTTTACATCCCAGGGAGCAGAGCTCTTTCTTATCTCAGAACCTTTGCATGTTGTGAATGTGTCCTCTCTGTTTTCAGAATGACAAATTTCGTTTTTTATGATAAAATTTAACCGACCACAGAGCTTAGACTGCACAGTTTTTTTTTACCTTGTAGGAAATATTCTGTATAAATTCCCAGCAGACGAGCTGAATAATAAAACATGTACAGACTATTTCTAAAATAAATGTATAGCACAAAAACAAGCCTGTTCAAGCAAAGGTAGCATACTACCTTTTAGAAATACACGGCAGGGGTATTCAGTGTATCAGAGAGGGTCATATATAGTTTTAGCTGTAGGAGGGATTCAATGTATCAGAGAGGGTCGTGCACAGTATCAGCCATAGGAGTTATTTAATATATCAGAGAGGGTGAGCACATAGTGTCAGTGGTGGGATCTATTCAATGTATCAGAGAGGGTTGTACATAGTATCAGCCGTAGGATCTCTTCAACGCTTCAGAGAGGTTTGTACGTAATATCAGCCGTAGGATCTATTCAACTTATCTTACCTATAGATTCATTCATACATGCTGTCAATGATCAATAGAACACTATCAAATCTACTTATATACCTATATCGACATTACACACCAGCACACATCCTATTCACTTATGAAGTCATTCTACTTATGCAAACAACGGATCATACTTACATTTACTTAGCTAAACACTTATACAAACACCACTTCATCTATTCATATAGAGAGTAACACATACTTAGTGTGTTATAAAATCATTATTACAAGTATACAGTTATCCATACATTTACTCAGACATTCACTGAGTCTTATGTATACTTATTTATATACTACAACTGACTCATACACTTCCTTTTATTTTTCTAGTTTGTTGGACATGTACCATTGAGAGATATATTTGCTCATCACCAAACCCATAACAATATTCACTCACCCAAACAACTGTTATAACATGTAGTTTTAACTTCATATACCTACTGAATCAACTATTCACACATATTTGGGTAGTCACACACCACCCACCGAACCACACACACATTCACTCTCCCATACAAATACTCAGTTAACTAATCAATAACTAATATAGACTTTCACATAGCTAGTAACCAACTGGAGAAGCAGTTTACACAACAAGTGACAAAGCGATACAGATATTCACACAGTTTAGTCACTATCCAATATATTTAGTGAGACACTATAAATTAATCAAGTAAACAGTCAATCACACTGCTACTAAATCCTCCATCCAGATATTTATATTTATATATCCACTCATTCTTCAATGCAAATTGCTATATATATAATACATATTTAAATAACAAACCAAACTACATTCACTGGATGATGTCACCATTGATGTCATCAGTGATGTCATTTGAGATGTCATCAGTGATGTCACTGACCATGTCATGAATGATGTAATATGTGACATCATCAGCAGTGGATTGCGGGCGCGTGAGATATAGTGAGTACAACTAACTATATCAGAGGAATTTGAATGGTTTTGTACGAGTGAAATGTCCAGCGAACTATAACACCCCTAAAACCTATGGTTTTTTCAGTGAATTTCTAAAAATTAGCATTTAAAAAACCTTTGAAATTCACTGAAAGAACAATAGGTTTCAGGGATGTTATAAGTAGATATTAGCATTTATAAAACCTTAGAAATTCACTGAAAGAAACCACAGGTTTCAGGGATGTTATAGTTAGTTGGGCATTTCACTCATACAAAACCAGAAGAATTCGGCTTTTATAGTTAGTGCAGCTAACTATAACTTGTGCCCCCGCAATGCACTGCTGATGACGTCACATAATACATCATTTATTTATTTATTTTATTTATTTTGTGTACTTATAAAGCGCAGTCCTGTCACCCAAAGGGCATCCTGGCGCTTTGAACTAGAACGGTTGCACTTTTCGCTGCTCAAACAATTTTAGGAAACAAATGCGTTTTTAACGCTTTCCTGAACGGAAAGTATTCCCTGTGGCTTCTCAAGGAGAGTGGCAGGGAGTTCCAAAGTTTGGCCGCTGCAACACTAAATGAGCGGCCACCCATCCTGACTCTCTGAAACCTCGGGACTACCAGCAGATGCGCCGAAGAAGAACGGAGAAGCTGCGGGGCAGAATACCAGGCGAACATGTTCTGCAGAGGTACTGGGCCCTGTTGATGTTCTGCCTTAAACACCATACACGCGGCTTTATACAGCACTCTCAGGTGTACCGGGAGCCAGTGTAGATCTCTTAAAGCTAGAGTAGAAGAGCTAGACCTAGGGCGGGAGAGAGCCAACTTGGCGGCCATATTCTGCACCCGTTGTAGCTTCCCCAGCAGGTTTTTTGGGGCCTCTAGAAGTAGCGCATTACAATAGTCTAAACGACTTAGTATGGTACCGCGGACTACTTCCGGCCTAGCTTGGGCAGGGAGAAGGGGCAGAACTTTACGCAACATGCGTAACAGCATCATGCACGTAGAAGTGGTTTTATTGACGTGCATGTCAAGCTGTAGATTTGGGCCGAAGATCACCCCCAAGTTGCGAGCAGATTCCGCCGCCGACACTGGCTCGGGAAAGGTGGCAGACCAGAAGTTCTCTGGAAGTACCCGCGGGATCTGATCTGTGGAACAATAGAGCACCTCTGTCTTTGAGCTGTTAAATTGTAAGGAGTTGGCCCGTAGCCAGTCCGATGTGGCTGCCATACAGCGATGAAATGTCTCCTGCAAGGCCGCATTATTTCCTTCCAGGGAAAAGACCAGCTGGGTGTCATCGGCGTAATTAAAAGCCGAGACACCAAAAGATTTTATAAGCTGGACCAAGGGGCGGAGGTACAGATTAAAAAGTATGGGGCTGATGGCCGAGCCCTGTGGGACCCCCTGCCCTACTTTCCTTGGCTCAGAGCAAAATGGAGGGAGCGAGATCAACTGTTGCCGACTGCCAAGATAGGATATCAGCCAGTCTCTTGGATCCTCTGTGACCCCACACTCCTCTAGTCTCCTGATAAGGGTCCGGTGGCAGACCGTATCGAACGCGGCCGACATGTCGAGCAGCACTAAGAAGGCTGCCCGACCACTGTCGACACGCGAGCGAAGGTTGTCCAATA
This sequence comes from Lissotriton vulgaris, assembly GCF_964263255.1. Classification (NCBI taxonomy): domain Eukaryota; kingdom Metazoa; phylum Chordata; class Amphibia; order Caudata; family Salamandridae; genus Lissotriton; species Lissotriton vulgaris. Next base: position 1,756,327,862 of record NC_141695.1, on the reverse strand, counting down.
CGGTTACCAGCGCGGACTCCGTCCCGTGCCCGGGGCGGAAGCCAAACTGTGCCTCGTCGAACCATCCGATAATCTCCAGGAAGCCTGAGAGCGAGCGGGTCACCCATTTTTCCATGATCTTAATAGGAAAAGGGAGCAAGGAGATTGGCCTATAGTTGGAGAGACAGGTCGGGTCCAGCGTTGGTTTCTTGAGCAGAGGTGACACTACTGCTAGCTTCCAGCACTCGGGGACAGATGCCAACTCCAAAGACTGGAGGCAGATGGAATACAAAGGGTGGAAAAGTTCCGCCTGGAAAACCTTCCAAAATTTGGGAGGCAGTGGGTAAAGCGGAGAGCCAGAGGACACCGTATTTGGCAGGCTGCAGAATTCCTGAAAGGAGGGACAGGGAAAAAGTTTTAGTTGGGGTCGACTGGAAAAAATGTCCGGAGCTCCCAGGCTAAAAACTGGGACGCTCGGCTGGGGTCGACTGGGTGAACTGTCCGGAGCTCCCAGACCAGGGCCAGGGGCACCCGTCTGGGGTCGACTGGGCAGGCCAACCGGAGCTCCCAAACCGAGGGCTCCTAATATGAGAGCAGAGTCAGTCGGCTGGGGTCGACTGGGTAACCCGTTCGGAGCTCCCAAGCCAAGGCTGAAACCAACTGGCCGGGGTCGAATGAGCGGGCTAACCGGAGCTCCCAAGCCGAGAGCAGCGGGCAGAGGGTTTTTTAGGCCCTCTAAGATCTTAGCAGTCTTCTCTTCAAAAGCACCCGCCAGGGAGTCGCACAGGGCCTGCGACGCGGGGACTGTGCTAGCCACACACACAGGGTGGGACATGTCCCTGACAATTTTAAACAGGGCTTGAGATTTATTAGGCGCCTGATTCAAGGTGGATTCCAAAAAAGCCGCCTTAGCCAACTTAATCTGCGCCTTGTAGCCCTGCAGTGCGAGCCTGAACAAGGCCTTTGCTGAGGTTGAATACTGCTTCCTCCAGGCTCTCTCAGCGCGTTTGCAGCTCAACTTCAACTGTCGTAGCTCTTCCGTATACCAGGGAAAGGCCCGGTTCACTCTCCCTCGAGACTTACGAAGGGGAGCAACCTTGTCTAGCGTGTCGGTAATAGACCGGCACAGAGTCAGATAGCTTTCCTCCACCGAGTTACTCAGACAAAAATTGTCTGAAATGGTCAGTGACATCAACGATAATATCACTGATGACATCTCAAGTTACATCACTGATGACATCACTGATGACATCATCCAGTTACTGTGTGTTTCTGTAAAGTTTAAATATGTTTTATATAGGGGGCGTGGTCTGCACGCCGAAGGAAAATGGCGGATCGTCTGTGAGCTCCGCCGTTACGCGGGACTCAGTCCGCTTTTGGATACCTCCTGCCTGCATTTTCCGAGCACTATTGCACAGTTTCTTGCCCTTTAGGATGCAGTGAGTGGTTTGGCTACTCTCGACTTTTGCAACGCTCTATACAGCCGCTTTTCTCATTCAGCAGTTTCCTCGTTCCTGTGACGCAAGCAACCGCAATCTTAGGTCGCTGCGCTCGCATCGCAAAATTGGCTCTGCTTTTGCCGTCCCTGATGTGCGGCTGACTATCCATGAATTCCTACCGTCCTCTATCTGCTGGAATGCTGTTCTTTCATGCCCCTAAGGATTTCTGCAGATGATTCCTGTAATATCCCTGCTTTACTGTGCAATGACTTCACGTGCCTTTCTTTTTCTGTCCTCATGCAATATTTCTCCTCAGAATCTCCATTTAAATCCTCAATTGTTGGAGATAAATTGCTATGAGAATGTGCACTTATGCTGTTTCTTACCTCCTGAGACGCCTTTTTTCGTCATTGTGAGATTTTTACACCTTGGCACTGATATCCAGTCAGAAATTCGGGCGGCCGCCATTTTTGGTCCCTGATGCCCGCTTATGTAATCCTGGCCTCTTTGCTTTTTATTAGGAAGATCCTGTGACTATATGTGCACATCACTGTTTTACCTCTCAACAGATGTAGTTTTGTGCCCTACGTGGTTGTCAATAACCGGCTTTTGGCATTGCATGTCTAACTATTCCTCGCTCTTTATTCCTAACTAAGTATGGGCAAAATTTGCGAATTTGCGGTCTGCAAATTCGTGCTAAATGGCAAAAAAATCCACGAGTTCGCGAATTTTCCCGCGAACTCGCGGATTTTTGTGCCATTTGCACAAATATGTGACCGTGTGTTCCTGCAACTTTGCCAGCGCGCCAAAAGGCGACGAGCTCCCTTGAGTGAGCTGGCCATTATATTGGGGACTGGCAGGAAGACGTTTCATACGGCTAGTGTGTGGTGGACGGGGCCAAGAGGGCAGGGCTTCTATGGGAGTTCACATGCATCTTGTTTATAAAGGGTCAGAGACCGAGCAGAGCAGCAGACGAGGAGAAAGCAGCCTCCTGGTCACAGGAACTACACGGGGATGGCGCTCAGGAAACTCATGGATGCAAAAATCCGTTTGGCACAGGACCCCAGAATCCTTCAGATGTCCAAGATAGCTCTGCTGCGCGTGTTGGTACAAAGCCATTCAGATCCTGCTCAGTGGGTTCAGGCGCATGCAGCTGCTGCAGCTGGACAATGTCCCATCTCATACTAAACTGTCCCGTACAGGCATATGCTGGCGCTGGGCAGTAGGGTGCAGTGGCATACGGGTGCTCCACGCCTGGTACATGCGCATACCGGTGCCAGGGGGGACACGTGTTTATTGGTGCTGTGTAGCAAGTTATGACTTTACATTTTGACTGCACCAGATGGTGGTACCACCCACACGGATAAGGAGCATCCAGGCACCAGACTTCATGGTGCAAGAGCATAATGGTGCTGTGCGGTACGGGTATATATGTACTGGGGGCAGAGGGGCACTAAGCACAATGTGTGCTCACACCCAGAGGGCTCCCAGGCAATTGAGCACAAATGATTTTCACACTGAGAGGGCTTCGGGGCAGTTCAGCAGCACGGGGGCTCACACCCACTGGGCCCCGGGGCAGTTCAGTAGCGTGTGGGCTCACAACCCCTGGGCAGCTCAGCAGCATGAGGGCTCACACCCACAGGGCTCCCGGGCAGTTTAGCAGCACCATCCTCTGGTTAGTCACTTCCACCCTCTGGTTCATCACTAACACCCTCTGGTTCATCACTGCCACGCTCTGGTTCACCACTGCCACCCTCTGGTTCACCACTGGCACCTTCTGGTTCATCACTGCTGTCTCTAGTTCATCACTGCAACCCTCTGGTTCATCACAGCACCCTCTGGTTCATCACTGCCACCCTCTGGTTCATCACTTTCACCCTCTGGTTAATCACTGCCACCCTCTGGCTCATCACAGCACCCTCTGATTCACCACTGCCACCCTCTGGTTCATCACTGCCACCCTCTGGTTCACCACTGCCACCCTCTGGTTCATCACTGCCACCCTCTTGTTCACCATTGCCACCCTCTGGTTCATCACTGTCACCCTCTGGTTCATCACTGCCACCCTCTGGTTCATCACTGTCACCCTCTGGTTCATTACTGCCACCCTCTGGTTCACCACTGCCACCCCCTGGTTCATCACTGCCACTCTCTGGTTTATCACAGCACCGTCTGGTTCACCACTGCCACCCACTGGTTCACCACTGCCACCCTCTGGTTCATCACTGCCACCCTCTGGTTCATCACAGCACCATCCGGTTCACCACTCCCACCCTCTGGTTCGCCACTGCCACCCTCTGGATCATCACTGCCACCCTCTGGTTCATCACTGCCACCCTCTGGTTCGCCACTGCCACCCTCTGGATCACCACGGTCACCCTCTGGTTCATCACTGCCACCCTCTGGTTCATCACAGCACCCTCTGGTTCACCAGTGCCACCCTCTGGTTCATCACTGCCACCCTCTGGTTCACCACTGCCATCCTCTGGATCATCACTTCCACCCTCTGGTTCATCACTGCCACCCTCTGGTTCACCACTGCCACCCTCTGTTTCATCACTGCCACCCTCTGGTTCATCACAGCACCCTCTGGTTCACCCCTGCCACCCTCTGGTTCATCACTGCCACCCTCTGGTTCACCACTGCCATGCTCTGATTCATCACAGCACCCTTTGTTTCACCACTGCCACCCTCTGGTTCACCACTGCCACCCTCTGGTTCACACCTGCCACCATCTGGTTCATCACAGCACGCTCTGGTTCACCACTGTCACCCTCTGGTTCACCACTGTCACCCTCTGGTTCATCACTGCCACCCTCTGGTTCATCACTGCCACCCTCTGGTTCACCACTGCCACCCTCAGGTTCACCACTGCCACCCTCTGTTTCATCACTGCCACCCTCTGGTTCATCACAGCACCCTATGGTTTACCCCTGCCACCCTCCGGTTCATCACTGCCACCCTCTGGTTCACCACTATCACCCTCTGATTCATCACAGCACCCTTTGGTTCACCACTGCCACCCTCTGGTTCACCACTGCCACCCTCTGGTTCACCACTGTCACCCTCTGGTTCATCACTGCCACCCTCTGGTTCATCACTGCCACCCTCTGGTTCACCACTGCCACCCTCAGGTTCACCACTGCCACCCTCTGTTTCATCACTGCCACCCTCTGGTTCATCACAGCACCCTATGGTTTACCCCTGCCACCCTCCGGTTCATCACTGCCACCCTCTGGTTCACCACTATCACCCTCTGATTCATCACAGCACGCTCTGGTTCCCAACTGTCACCCTCTGGTTCACCACTGCCACCCCTTGGTTCATCACTGCCACCCTCTGGTTCATCACTGCCACCCTCTGGTTCATCACTGCCACCCTCTGGTTCACCACTGCCACCCTCAGGTTCACCACTGCCACCCTCTGTTTCATCACTGCCACCCTCTGGTTCATCACAGCACCCTATGGTTTACCCCTGCCACCCTCCGGTTCATCACTGCCACCCTCTGGTTCACCACTATCACCCTCTGATTCATCACAGCACGCTCTGGTTCCCAACTGTCACCCTCTGGTTCACCACTGCCACCCCTTGGTTCATCACTGCCACCCTCTGGTTCATCACTGCCACCCTCTGGTTCACCACTGCCACTCTCTGGTTCACCCCTGCCACCCTCTGGTTCATCACTGCCACCCTCTGGTTCACCACTGCCACCCTCTGGTTCATCACAGCACTCTCTGTTTCATCACTGCCACCCTCTGGTTCATCACAGCACCCTCTGGTTCACCCCTGCCACCCTCTGGTTCATCACTGCCACCCTCTGGTTCACCACTGCCATGCTCTGATTCATCACAGCACCCTTTGTTTCACCACTGCCACCCTCTGGTTCACCACTGCCACCCTCTGGTTCACACCTGCCACCATCTGGTTCATCACAGCACGCTCTGGCTCACCACTGTCACCCTCTGGTTCACCACTGTCACCCTCTGGTTCATCACTGCCACCCTCTGGTTCATCACTGCCACCCTCTGGTTCACCACTGCCACCCTCAGGTTCACCACTGCCACCCTCTGTTTCATCACTGCCACCCTCTGGTTCATCACAGCACCCTATGGTTTACCCCTGCCACCCTCCGGTTCATCACTGCCACCCTCTGGTTCACCACTATCACCCTCTGATTCATCACAGCACCCTTTGGTTCACCACTGCCACCCTCTGGTTCACCACTGCCACCCTCTGGTTCACACCTGTCACCATCTGGTTCATCACAGCACGCTCTGGTTCCCAACTCTCACCCTCTGGTTCACCACTGCCACCCCTTGGTTCATCACTGCCACCCTCTGGTTCATCACTGCCACCCTCTGGTTCACCACTGCCACTCTCTGGTTCACCCCTGCCACCCTCTGGTTCATCACTGCCACCCTCTGGTTCACCACTGCCACCCTCTGGTTCATCACAGCACTCTCTGGTTCACCACTGCCACCCTCTGGTTCACCCCTGCCACCATCTGCTTCATCACTGCCACCCTCTGGTTCATCACTGCCACCCTCTGGTTCACCACTGCCACCCTCTGTTTCATCGCTGCCACCCTCTGGTTCACCACTGCCACCCTCTGGTTGATCACTGTCACCCTCTGGTTCACCAATGCCACCCTCTGGTTCATCGCAGCACCCTCTGGTTCACCACTGCCACCCTCTGGTTCACCCCTGCCACCAACTGGTTCATCACTGCCACCCTCTTGTTCACCACTGCCACCCTCTGGTTCATCACTGTCACCCTCTGGTTCATAACTGCCACCCTCTGGTTCATCACTGCCACCCTCTTGTTCACCACTGCCACCCTCTGGTTCATCACAGCACCCTCTGGTTCACCCCTGCCACCCTCTGGTTCATCACTGCCACCCTCTGGTTCACCACTGTCACCCTCTGATTCCTCACAGCACCCTTTGGTTCACCACTGCCACCCTCTGGTTGATCACTGTCACCCTCTGGTTCACCACTGCCACCCTCTGGTTCATCGCAGCACCCTCTGGTTCATCACTGCCACCCTCTGGTTCACCACTGCCACCCTCTGTTTCATCACTGCCACCCTCTGGTTCATCACAGCCCCCTCTGGTTCACCCCTGCCACCCTCTTGTTCATCACTGTCACCCTCAGGTTCACCACTGCCATGCTCTGATTCATCACAGCACCCTTTGTTTCACCACTGCCACCCTCTGGTTCACCACTGCCACCCTCTGGTTCACACCTGCCACCATCTGGTTCATCACAGCACGCTCTGGTTCACAACTGTCACCCTCTGGTTCACCACTGTCACCCTCTGGTTCATCACTGCCACCCTCTGGTTCATCACTGCCACCCTCTGGTTCACCACTGCCACCCTCTGGTTCACCACTGCCACTCTCTGTTTCATCACTGCCACCCTCTGGTTCATCACAGCACCCTCTGGTTCACCCCTGCCACCCTCTGGTTCATCACTGCCACCCTCTGGTTCACCACTGTCACCCTCTGATTCATCACAGAACCCTTTGGTTCACCACTGCCACCCTCTGGTTCACCACTGCCACCCTCTGGTTCACACCTGCCACCATCTGGTTCATCACAGCACGCTCTGGTTCCCAACTGTCACCCTCTGGTTCACCACTGTCACCCCTGGTTCATCACTGCCACCCTCTGGTTCATCAATGCCACCCTCTGGTTCACCACTGCCATCCTCTGGTTCACCCCTGCCACCCTCTGGTTCACCCCTGCCACCCTCTGGTTCATCACTGCCACCCTCTGGTTCACCACTGCCACCCTCTGGTTCACCACTGCCACCCTCTGGTTCATCACAGCACCCTCTGGTTCACCACTGCCACCCTCTGGTTCACCCCTGCCACCATCTGGTTCATCACTGCCACCCTCTGGTTCATCACTGCCACCCTCTGGTTCACCACTGCCACCCTCTGGTTCATCACTGCCACCCTCTGGTTCACCACTGCCACCCTCTGGTTGATCACTGTCACCCTCTGGTTCACCACTGCCACCCTCTGGTTCATCGCTGCCACCTTCTGGTTCAAAACTGCCACGCTCTGGTTCATCACTGTCACCCTCTGGTTCATCACTGCAACCCTCTGGTTCACCACTGCCCCCTCTGGTTCACCACTGCCACCCTCTGGTTCACCACTGCCACCCTCTGGTTCACCACTGCCACCCTCTGGTTCATCACTGCCACCCTCTGGTTCACCACTGCCACTCTCTGGTTCACCAGTGCCACCCTCTGGTTCATCACTGCCACCCTCTGGTTAATCACAGCACCCTCTGGTTCACCACTGCCACCCTCTGCTTCACAACTGACACCCTCTGGTTCATCACAGCACCCTCTGGTTCACAACTGCACCTTTTGGTTCATCACAGCACCCTGTGGTTCACCACTGTAGATTATGGGGAGAAAGCACACCTGCCCAGCCTCAACCGGGGGCTGGTTAATGTGTTCCTGAATTTGATCTTCAAGTCCAGCACCTGCTTCCTTATCTGTAAGTGCTTCCAGTTGTGGTTTAATTTCTGTGACAGCCTGGAGCATTGTGCCATACTTGTAACTATTCTCTGATCCTGCTTCAAGGGTCAGAGCAGGGTCAGCAAATAGTTGCAAGTAGGCAACAACTCTGGAGGCGCCGCTCAGGAAGCACTTACAGGGTTACAGCAGTTGCCCAAGTTGAAGTTAATTTCTTTGTAACCATTTTGTAAATGGTTACAAAGAAATTAGCTTCAACTTGGGCACCTGCTGTAACCCTGTAAGTGCTTCATGTACTTCAGTTTTTGAAAATCTGTCCCTCACACGATTTCGCAGATTTTTCTGCAATATCGCAAGATTCGCGGACCGCGAAATTGCAGAAAATCTGCAAATTTCGCGAACGGAACGGATTTTACGCTCATGCTTACTCCTAATACCTGCATGTTCAAGTAGCTTGAGGAAATGAGGATGTACTCCTTTTTGGTGTTGCTGCGCCTTTCTTGGATTTGCTTCCACCTCTTATTATTTTGCTCCTACTCCACGGCAAGCCTTTCTCAAAACTACATGAGCGCCTGCCTTTTTAGGTGAATGTATTTGCGTATTATACTACTGTTCATATCCAGCCGCTTTTGACTACCCCATTCATCAATTTTTTGGGGGGCTTTACTTGTGGCTAATATCTTTAATACTTTTTGGAGAACTGTTTGCTTTTGCCTATTGTGTCAGCAAAACACCAAATTTACATATCCTCATTCCTAATAATTCAAGCGATCTCTGTATATCTTACAATGGCTACTGATATCCATAATGCTAGGTCATCCATATCTGGTACAAAACCTAAAAGACATACAAATGACCCTCCTTCTCAAATTCATTCATCTCAAAACCCTGTTGTAGACTCTATACTTGATGAAGTGCGTGGTCTTCAACCTTTCATGTCTGCGACCAACGAAAAACTAGAACAGATTGAGGAACGTTGGATTGTTATGGAGGGAAAGGTCTTGGAACTGGAACAACACGATAGTGATCTCCAGGATATCTCTTCAAAAATCCCCTCTCTTGAGCAGGAAATACATAAGCTTAAACTCCACACCGAGGACCTTGAAAATCGTAATTGTAGAAATAATCTATGCTTAAATGGTCTTCTGGAAAATTTTGAGGGTCCTGACATGGTTTTGTTTCTACAGAAATTCCACCCAGAACTTCTACAACTTCAAGCATAGGCAACCCCCTTCAATATACAAAGAGCTCACCGCTTGGGTCGTCTTAACTCCAATTCTGCCAAACCACATGGTATCATAATGCTTTTTCTTGAATTTACTGAATTGATGCATGTTTTGAAAGCTGTTCGACTTAAACGTCGCCTGATCTGATCTGGCCATAACATTTTAATTTCTCAGGATATCTCTAATGCAACCAACGCTAGTTGTAAAGAATGTTTAGCTTTACGCCCTCAATTGAGACACCTTAACATCCAATATAGTATTCTCCATCCATGTCTCTGCAAGATTACACACAATGGTCGATCACGCTCCTTCCACGATCCGGAAAAGCTCAGATTGTACCTGCAGACTGTTTCCTCAACAGGAATGGACACTAATGGTTGATTTTTCTATTTTTGTTGCTAAGGAATATTCTTTCCGACCAGCTTAATATGTTTTAACACATGCTCTTATGTTGTCTGTTCTTTCCTCTTTGCTTGAGGTATTTCTTACTCTTCTTCTCCCTTGTATCTGTTCACTGGGTCCGTGTCCTTTGGTGTCGCTATGCTCCTGTTGATTTACCTTCTTCTCTCTTTTCATTTCTGGCTGCTTTGTCTTAATCTGTGTACCTGTTTTTGCTTTATACCCTCGTCCTTCTGTCCTTTCCTCCCTCTTTCCTCTTACTTTCTTTTTATCTCAACTTTCATACTATCCTTCCTTACATGTTTTCTTCTTAAGTTTCTCTCTTGTTGCTCAACACTGCCCTGTGTCATTGATTTATTGTTAATGTATCTTGAGAATGTGCTTTTTTTTCTAGTAATCTTGGTATGTAATTCTTTCATGTGGTGTGTTTTTTTTACCTTGTAGGTATACCCTTGAAGTGTATCATCTCCACCTATGTTATACCCTCCTATCCCTCCATTATGTGTAAATTTGTCACGTGGAACGTCCATGGTCTTGGGAGTCCAGTCAAAAGGCAGAAGGTATTGTCTCATTTATCCAAACTCAACTCTCAAATTTCTTTTCTTCAGGAAACTCATTGTAATGATGTAGAGTCTCTTAAGTTGAAAAGGCAATGTGTGGGTCAAGTTGTTTTTTCTCCTACATCCAACAAAAAGGGGCGTGTTGCTATATAGTTTCATAAAGCTTTGGCAGTACAAATTATACCCACACAGAATGATGATGATGGATGATGGATAATGGCAAAGATTGTGGTACAAAATAAAACTTTAGTTTTGTTAAATATTTATGGCCCTGTTAAGCCAGACCCTAAATTTTGGAATGTGTGAGGACACGGACTCTATGGACGCACAATCGGGGCACTTTTCCCCTCACTGTTCTCCCATTCTATGTTTGCAGAATGTCTCCGGGGAATACGGCCCCTTTAATTCCTATGCCTGGGCCGGTCAGCTGATGGGGTCACGTGGTTTAGGCGTTGTGAAAACGGAAGACGCCGAGTAAGACAGCCGTTCGTTAGGACCTGCTTGTGAGGAGCAGACACTGGTGATGACCTTTGAAGTGCTGCCATGAAACAACGCGTCCCAGAAGAACCCAGAACCAGCTACTGCCGAAGAATCTTCACCGCGGGAGGAGAGAACGGACGACCGAAGAGGATGGCAGCCAGACCCTAGCTGGCAATGCGCTGAAGCCCGCCACGGCCCAGGAGAAGGGTCGCGGCTCAACAAGGTACAGGGACGTCTCGGGCTGACGACGAGAGGGACCCGGGTTGAGGGGAAGGCTGGGGGCTGTATGGGTGAGCAAGCCTAAAAGCCATTAATCGTCGCAAGAGCGCTTACACATTTGATGACACGGAAAGGAAGGAGAAACCCCTTCCTGACATTTCTTTTCTTTGTCTTCTTTCTTCCCCCTGTGGTCCGGCGCAACACTCTGCGGAGTACCACCGAGTCCAGTGATGGGAGCGGCTACCACAAACCACGAAGGTGTCCCCAGAATCCCTGGAAGGAAGCGGACTACGACTCCCATAATCCCTTTAAAGAAGGACCAAGTATAGACTCTCTAGAAGCCTCTGGGAAGAACATTCCTTGTTTACATATTGTGTTTAGAGACCCAATAAACGGTACTCTGTTGAAAGAACACCCTATCTTATCCTGGTCTGCTTCTCGCCCACGTTACACGATGATATTAAAATTCTACTTTCTTCAGTTGACTGTCCTAATATTATTGTCACTAGTGATTTTAACAAATGGTTGGACCCTTTTTCTGATAGATTGTCCAAATGTAAATTTCATCCGGACAACTCTCATAAAGCTTTTTAATCGGTGATTGCCTCTCGTTCAGTATATGATGTTTGGAAGACTTGTAATCCTGATGTGCTTGAATTTACATTTTTTTCCTATGTTCACCATACCCGTTCTAGAATTGATTATATCTTGGTTAGTAAATCTCTGCTTCCTTCTATTCAAAACTCTGAAATTGGATCTATTTTTATATCGGACCATGCCCCTGTTTATGCTGTACTAGACCTTTCACTTACCTCCTCTCAATTTAGCTGATGGAAACTGAATAATTTTTTATTATCAGACATGATTTTTATTAAAGAAGCTACCGCTTTTATTAACAAATTTCTTAGTATCAATAACCCATTGGACACTTCTGTTCCTAACAACTGGGATGCTTTTAAGGCTCCTTTTCGTACCTTCACTATTTCCTATGTATCGAAAAAAAGAAAACCACAAGGAAAAAATATGAGGATCAGCTACAGAAACCTAAAGATTTAGAACATGTGAATTTTACTTCTCAATCTTCTTCTGCCCTCCATGATTTGCTTAAAGCAAAAGCTGAACTTAATAAGTTAGCAACAATTGAAGCATGTAATATTTTGTTTAAATCTAAATCTAAATATAATTCAGGTCAGAGTAAAGCAGGTAAGATGTTAGCTAACTATTTGAAAATTAAGTCTGAATGTAAAAATATTGGCCCGGTCCTTAATGAATCTACCAACCAACTAGTCTCATCAGATGAGGACATTGCCGAGGTCTTTCATGAATATTATAAATCTCTGTACTCTGACGATACATTTCCCACTGATCAAAAATTAAACACGTTGTTTTCAAATCTCCCTTCCCCACCATCTTTATCTGACTAATTTAACGCGTTAGAGAAAGATATCACTCTTCAGGAGGTAACCTTGCTATCAAATCTCTAAAAAAGTCAAAAGCCCCAGGACCTGAAGGTCTGTCTGTGGAATTTTACGACACCTTTAATTCCATTTTTGTCCCCAAGCTTCTGACACTTTTTAACTCCTTTATTGCAAATGCCAAAGCATCTGGTTCCTTTATGGATGCCTTAATTTTTATAATTCCCAAACCTGATAAAGTCCATTCTTATTGTAAAAATTACCGTCCTATATCGTTAATAAATGATGTTTTCAAACTTTTTGCCAAGATTCTCACTTCCAGACTTGAATCTATCATTCCTCTACTGATTAAAACTGACCAAGTTGGATTTGTGAAGGGCAGATTGGCGTCTGATAATGCTCGTATGTTTGCTAATATCATTTCATATGGCAAAAAATACAAACCTCCCCTTGCAGCACTGTCTTTAGACGCTGTAAAAGCATTTGATCGTATCAATTGCCAATATATGTTTCAGACTCTCCAATGGTTTGGTTTTGGGCCTTCCTTCATCTCTTATGTTAAACTTTTGTACTCCTGTCCTCGGGCCAGTATTTTTGTTAATATTCATTTCTCCAAATTTTTTTCTCTGTCCAGAGGCACAAGGCAGGGTTGTCCTCTTTCCCCTTTATTATTAATCCTATGCCTTGAACCATTTCTAAAGCATATTCGTATTAATTCACAGATTGCTGGCTTCAAACATCACTCTGTAGAAAGTAAAATATCCGCTTATGCAGATACCCGACTGCAGGCTATTCTGTGTTTGACAAGACGCTCCTTTAGAACGCAACTAGGAGACCACTCAACTTTTCAACAATGTCAAGGACACATGACGTTTTTCTTCACGTTTACCTCACATTGGGTGTGGAGACCAGTTCCTTGCATTTTCTTCATTGATGTTGACGGTCACGGGCCCGGCTGGGTCGGAATTATCACCAGCTGTGCGATCTTCCGGTTCTAATACAGCCTTTATAGCCCTGAGGATTCGCAAAAGCGATGAAACACGTGTCGGCTGGCTGTTTGACACAATAAAGGACTCCAACGGACGACTCTCCTTCTGGAGATTTCTAAAACTTTCTGTTGCTTTGTTTTTTGTACTGCACTGTTATTTGTTACATAACAAAAGTTTTACTGTGAAAGAGTGCATTGGGTAAACCCGTAATATATATATATATATATGTATATATCTATATATACACAGTGGATCCCAATCAACACTCACCATTGGTCTATTGACAGGTCATTCAAACTATACTCCCTCTGAGCCCAACAGAAGTTATATATCAACAGACCAGCCCAGTTCAGTCATTGGGTGCATTCACTTTAGTGTCTGAATTTTGCCCTTGCATGTTTGCTGTAACTGTGGGCGTTTTCTTACAAAGGAAAGGCAGTAAAATACCTCCCTGTTCATTAGTGAAAGCTTTTTTGCTTGTGTCCAGAATTGACAGCAGCGTGGGGCACGGCAGTATTATCTCACCACCTCCTATCTTGTCTTTTGAGATTCTTTGAAGAAGAGTTTGTTTTTTTAACTGCTATCTTTTAATTATTTCCTGCTCTAGAATCTATAGGAAACTTCGTAACAATTCCTAAAGGAAATCAATTGATTAAAAAAAATCCCATAAGTGATGGAAATCACACTAAGGGGTTGATTCTGATCTCGTTTGGAAAGCATCCTGACCGATTCGGATCTGGAAAGCTTTCCGTATGACTCGGAGCACTGGAGTCCGACCAAGCGAGTACGATGCATCCGTATGCTGATGGGTTTGGTTTGCTCGGACTCCCATTGAAGTCTATAGGAGCCTGTATGCTGAACAAGTACACAGGCTCCCGTAGCAAACAAGGAGGGTGGGGAAAAGCGTACACCCTGTGGCAGGCACCCCACGGTGCCCGCCAAACTGCATGCTTGAATCTGGGGGACCCATGGGCCCCCCGCTCTGAGCGATTCGGAGTTCCCAAAGTAAAGGGGGGCCTGTTACACCACCTGAAGTCCGATTCCCACAGCTGTTTCATCTAGCTGAGACTGAGTAGATACGGCTGTCCGAATCGTGCATCGTACTCGCTTGTTTGGAATCCGGCTCCATTGCGCTGCATGATTTGGTCATACGGACAGAATCGGGTTCGGAAACGGTTCGCTTGATGCGGGTGAGATCTTTGCATCGTACTTGGTCGTTCGGAAATGTGTACGATTCTGTCGGAAACAAAGGCTATGAATTGGATCCGGAAAAGTCAAATCCGATTCGGAGCCCTTCCGAACGACATCCGAATTAGGCCCTAAGATGGTATTCTGAATCTATAGCCCTCAAACAACAAGATCAGTTCAGAATAAGATGGCAGTCTGCCTTCAGATTCATTTGCTAACTGCTATAAGCTCAACTGGCTCAAAGCACTGTTTAATAACACACAATTAAAACAGTTGAATGAATGAATACATTGTTATTGTGAGACTGATTAATATCATTACAATTTAGTCCTCAATCATTACAGTATTATAATATAAAAGTGAACATGATACAGTTATGTAAGCCATGTGCTACAGTATATTCTTAAGAACTCTGTTTCCATTATGTAATTACCAAACAATATATAGGCCTAAAAATTGCATAGTAATAAAATCCGCCATAATATATGGAAAAGTGAATAAGAAGGTCATTTCCATTTATATACAAACAACCATACTTAGAATTACAAATTAATATTTGATTATTGTTATTATTGTATTCATATATATTGTATTTTTGCCTTATGTATTCCCGCCTATATGATATGCTCACGCTTTTCATGCTTGTAATGCCTATTTTTATGAAGTTTTTACTTTAATGTTTACTTCTACCACCTGCTTATTGTAATTATTCTCTTTCCTTCCCCTTCCCTTCCTTTTCCCTTTATTTCTCAATAAATCAAACTTAAAAAAAAAAAAGAATTACAAATTAGACATATGGATGTTACCATTAAAACTTGTCCTCCTTAGCATTGTATTCACTGGTCTAAGGTGCTTGATTCAGTAACTTTTAATTGTACAGAAAGCACAATAGCAAAATACTAGGTCCATAGACTTCTAAGCTGGACGAGTGACCCCACCCTGCCGAATATCTCCCTATGCACTAAACCTGTCTAAGCAGAGTGGGACTGTTCCTCAATCACACCTTAACATTTGCCCTAAAGGACCAAATTCAGAAACGTCCATGTGTGCAAAGAAGCACATGAAATTAAAGTGCTATGACAGCATGGAGATGGGCTAGCAAGGTATTAAAGTGCATTACTAGTATTGTATTCTTTTGTTCCATCGACGGCTGCTTCTCTGGGAAGCGCTGAAGCTGTGTGTGACCCTCTTAAACGACATCCAGGACCTTGAGGCTGCCATTTTATTCCCTCAGCTGTGGCCTCTCTGAGGAACTACACTGATGATGTATGGTATACTAAGCTTGCAAATAATCTTCATGTGTACTCGCTTTGTACCAAGCTGGATGGCACTGCGTTGCCCGTGTTAGGATGCAGAGTTTTTGTTGACACAGAGGGACCTTGCTTCTCTTAGGGCCGTTTTTACCACCTGCTTGAAATCGCCAATCCTCACGAGTTCTTTGGAACTGTGCACAGTAATAGCGTTTCCACTGCGTCTACATATGTTTGTGCCCCCTTTCTCTAGAAAATAGTTTTTATTAATTTCTGTCGTTGCTGTATTAATGCCAGACAGGTGCAGTAAGGACTCCTTTTTGTGATTGCATAATCTGCATGTAATGATGCTTGATAATTATTTTCCAGCTGGTATTTAATTCTTTCATCTGCAGGGGTACCAGGTTTGCCCAAAGAGTTTCTTTCAAGCATTTTCTCCCCAGCGCCTGGCTTTACATAAGGCTGTGTTTCGTGGGCCTCGCAGGATGCGGTTAAGGCTGTCTGACGTTGCGTGTCCTGAATCCTGGCAATCTCTGATTCTCGAGATTTCTTACCAATTTGTTTGTTTATGGAGTTCCTCACTAGTGTATAGTAACCCTGGGCGGAGTTTGTGGAGTTGCACTACCCTGAGCTACGCGAAGTACTAAAAAACTCAGTTGCAATATGCTGAGCTCCGCAAGCGTCGGAGTTCCATAGAAAAATGCTGTTTGCAGTGATTGCACGGTGCGGATGCTAGTCCGCACTGTCCAATCATTGTGAACAGCACCTTGCACAGCACCAGCGGTCCCTTCTTTCTCTATTCTGCCTCTTGTGTAGATTTTTACTCGAGCGGCAGCTTTCTCAACGCGAACAAGCAGTTTCTCATCGCGAGCGGTCGGGAGCATATGCGACCACTCACAATGAGAAACCTGACCACCCCGTATTGAGAAATCTCGCTGGGAGGTTGATTTTCCTCACTCGCACTCGCCAACTTGACATTGGTCAACACGAGTGAGGAAAGAACTCTGCTCCGATGTGTGAAGTGGAGTTTTTCGGAACTCCGCGAGCACCGCATAACGCAGGGTGTGGGAAATTCGACAAACTCCGTGAGCATAGCAGAGTTCACCGCCCAGGCTTATTGTGTAGCGCCTTGCTTCCATGGAACAATTCTCTGCCGCCAGCTTCAAAGTCTCCGCTGCTCTATTTACGTGAGTTCTCCAGGGCGACTGCTGCTCACTCTATACTCTTTTTATTACTTCCGTTAAAGAGCTGACGCCTTTACAATTCCATAGAAATATTTTGCTGTTGTACCCAAACATTCGTTTTTCTGCTGTGTGAGACCAAACTCCTGCCATATCAGGTTGTTACATGTCTATTTTGGTAGTAGAAAAATACGCTTGTATCCTTGACATTGGAGTTTCTCTAGTAATGTATCACATTTTCCTGGGAAAGCTTGTTGTGCGTAGCCTGCTGTGGGTATCAGTGTTGCAGTAATGACCGTCCTGATTGCTGCTGTCGTCGGACTATATAGTTTACCATACACTTTACATAGGGCATATATGGTTGCTTGTCCTTTTACTTCATTCTGTTCTGATGTATGATCGCATTCCCTGTATCACTGAACCAGGCTCCTCAATAGTTGTACCTTTTTGTAGATGTTATCATCAGAGGGCCCAGCCTCCATTTTTGTGATGTTTTCCTTGCTTAATGGCAGAGTTTCCGCGATTTTGTTTTACTTTGATTGGCAACCAGTTTGTTACACTCGTTAACCTCTTCCATGCTCATGATGGCTCCCGGCCGTCATGAGTCACGGTAGGCGTGTGCTGATGACGGCAGGAAGCCGTCATGACCACTCCCGCGATCATAATGTTCAGCACTGCAGCGAAATTTGCGCCGCAGTGATGAGGTTAAATATATGTAAGGCGTCTTATGCCTTCTGGAGCCCTATCTTTATGGGGACGAAGATTAGCAAATCCTCTGCATTAACCCTGGGTGGAGCTGGTGGAGCGGGACTGTGCGGAGGTCCACAGAGTTGGGAACAAACTGTGTAACTCCACTCCGCTCTGCCGCCCGTCTCCACCCCCCCCTATTAAGAATAAATTTAAAACACACTAAAGATAAAAGAAAAAAGACTTACCTTTACTGCGGCGTCCCCGGGCTGCCGTCCTCCTCATCCTCGCGTCTCAGGGTGCCCGTGCGGCCGTGCATGCGCATTCCTTGCAAGAAATGCGCATACGCAGATCACACTGAGACGCAAAAAAGAGGAGGACGGCAACTCGGGGTTGGAGTTGGGGGCTAGTAAACTCCTCTCCGCTGCTGAGTTTGCAGAGATTTGCCTACTCCGCGTTCTCCGTGGAACGCGCAGTAGGCTAATCTCCTAACACTCCGCGGGCAGAACGGAGCTCTCTGCCCGCGCCTACTCTGCATTCTGTAGTAGGTAGACTCTCTTCTGACCTATCTTTGCAGACGCTAAATTAACGTTTTGTAGTTCCTTAACTGAGTCTGCTGTATATAAGTTAAATTGTATTGGAATAAGCATGCATCCTTGCTTCAGACCTCAATCTGTATGGAAATTCGGGGATACCGTGTCCCCTGCCAGTTTCACTCACACCCAGGTTCTGCTGTAAATTGAGATTAACGCGTTTAAGAGATTGTCCAGGATATTCCGTCTTCTAGATTTAGTTAAGTAACTGGAGCAGTCAATGTTGACTGTAGTAAATCAGAGAGTTGCACATACTAACACAATGCTGCAGTGAGACTGCCTTCTAGCTGGTGGATGGGCACCCAGGAGATTCATAACTATAAACTCAGAGAAGCATCGTCACAGTATCAACCCGCACATCACTGCGCCTTCTTCCCCTATTGGCTGCCTGTGGAGATCGTAGAGTTCTAATTAAAAACTAGAGTGTTCACCTGGCTCACAGGAGGTGCCTACACTGGGAGACTTGTTGCTGCTGGAGAGGACAGTCAGGGTGAGACTGGCACAGGTAATGGGCCCGGGTGCCAATATAAAAGTGGCCCCCATCAGTGAACAGGGCCAGACTGGGAACAGAAACGGGCCCTGGCAACTGCTCGGCCGGCCCACTCTGGGGTGAGGGTGGGGGGGGGGTGCATCAGAGCAGTTTGTGAGGGCCGGTTTCGGGCGATTTTGTTCTGGGGGCCGACAATGCCGACCTCCGGTAACAAAAACGGTCCCCGGGGGCCCAAAACTGGCCCCCACCCTAGCGGCCCACCGGGGAAGCACCCGGTGCCCGCTACTGCCAGTACTGCTCTGTTAGTGAATTAGAAAGCTTAGGAAGTGACCCGTGTTTGCAAATGCGGGCTGTTTGAACTTGCAGGGACATGCTGTAACGTGTTTTGCAAGGTTTGAGTGCATGGATTTGAGCTTGCTGCAGGCAATGTTTGTTTTAATATCAGGTAACTCAACAGTAAAATAATAACTGCCTGGCAGAGCACAAAACAGGACACAAACAGCCATAAAACAGCCACACACTTACTTGTAATACCAGCGCGTCGAGCGCTGCCTGATTGTCCAGCAGTCCAGTCCTGAAGAAAGTTTCATAATCACTCATTTCACTGCGCAATAGGCTGATAACGTATGTGAACATGGGTCTTATCTCTGCCGCTACAAGTTCCTAAACATTTTTGCATTTTATACTAAAAATGATCCCAGTCTGTGACATTGTATAGTCAATGTTAGTTCCACTGATTTAAAATAGTTGCCTCATTGTTCTGATTAATTTACAATATTACAAGCTCAAACCTGACAGCTTTTCGGTTTGTTTGCAGGTTACATTCCATGCTCTCAAGGTGTGAATGAGTGATATTCTACTGCTGCTAAATATGTGACACTTCGAGTGACACTTCCTCATGAGTAAATCACAGCAACAACTACATTGTGTGTGCCTTTGAGCTTCCTGCTATTGTATCCACAACAAACAAACCAGGCCTGCTGGTGTTAGCAATGCTTGTTAGCAATATCAGAAGAGTGAGTAGTTAAAAAAAATTGGTTTGAATTCAAATCTACAATGCTTTAATTCTGTAACTATTAGACTGTGAATTAAGGATTGCTAAGGCCTGTGGAATGGTCGTGGTCTTCAGAGGGCGTCGATAAGTCCTATTCTCCCATTCGCGTTGTCCTTTCTAGTTTCCTGCTCTTTTATCCACTTTCATTCTTTCCCTTCCCACATCTTTCTGAAATTGTCCATATGCATATCCCCCATTCCATCTCCTCCCTTTTCATCACTGTCTTTATGCTGTCTTTCTATCCGTCCCTCCTTGTGCTGCCCCTCCCCCACCCTTAACCATGCTCTTGCTCTTGTTTACACACAGCCAACTCTCTCCTTTCCTGTAAGCACATTTTCTTTTCTTTCTGACCTGCAATATTTCAGCTGCTTTTTACCTCCTTCATGCACTTTCACATCCAATGGTTATTACAAATAGCACTTTTTTTTATAATCGCTATGTGCGCTCTGCAGAGAGGCCATGGATTGGAGGAACAGTTAGTCTTAAAATCATTATGACCCACTGACAGGCAGAGAGGGAATCTCACACTGCCTGGGTCTCACATCCAAGCTCCATGATTAACACCCACTCACAACCTGAACTCACCCAGAACACTAGAGGCAACTTTGTTCACAGAATGCAGCGCAAGATGCTCAGAATGTAGGGACTGAGTCTCTCTACAATATCAGTATCTGTCGGCCCATATCCGGCTGGCTCAGAGTTCCTCCCCTGAACGCCTAACCTTCCCAGAATAACAGGGGATTTTGGCAAACCTAGAACATGACCCTCTAGACCCCAAGGGAACTCTGGAAACAGATTATCACCTGTTGTTTCTCACTTATGCATTTCCATAGTAAACAAAAGAAAGACACAAAGAAAGTTTGCAAAGTATTTATTGTAACAATAGATGTGCTGCAAAAATGAGTTAGATACAACTAAGCAACATAATCAGCATTACTAGCAGGCTGTATGCAATAAACACACTAAAGGAGGGGGAGCACGAGAAGCAAAAAAGATTGTCCTTCTTCCCTAAACTCATATATCCAACAGCAAGAACGAGCTGGTTACCATGTCATACAACCGACAACTAATGTCTAGTCAGTAGTCTCACTGAAAAAAACCTATTAGGTTTTTAGAAGAACCCCCACCCACTAACCTAGGGGCCGATTAGGATTGCGATGAATCCGTATCCTCCGGGCCGGCGGAAGCCACCGCCGGCCTGGATGATGCGGATTCACCGCCTTGGTTTGTGAATACACCACCCGCCACATTACGATGGCGGTGGGATCAGCCGCGGAAGGCAAGTCTGTCCGCCTCTGATCCGCGGTGGTTGTACGCAGATATGGTGGCGGTGTCTGAAAGACACCGCCAGCCATATCAGGATGCAGGTGGAAACATGCTTTTTCAACAGCATGTATGTCTGCAACATGTGCGCCCATGCACAATTGAGGGGTGCAACAGGGTGTCAAAGTGACACCCTGCCGCCCTTCAATGTTTCCCCCAAATACCGATATGGTAATTACCGATTCATACCAATTCGGTAATCAAATCAGTAAAATTACCTACATCCCGGATTCCCGATTGCCATCGGTAATCTGGGATTACCTACATCTGGCCCTTAATATGTAAAACAAAGGGAGAACCAAAGTGGAAACGTGCGAGAGCGCTGTTCAAGTAGGCCGCCGGTTAGCAAGCTCAGCCGCATTTTCACCCGTTTTGGCGATTAAACAACGAATTACAGTCAGAGGTCGCTGTAAATTGAGGTCGCTTCATTACTATAGTGCTTACCTGCATTGTGGGCAATTTTCAGGATCTTCGGCGCGCCGAAAGAGGTATTTTCACCTCCCTGGTTCCTGCTCCCACCGCTGCCTCAAGGTACTGCCTGATGTTTTAGTCAGGGGGGCTGAGTAATCTTCAAGAAAGGGCCTGGCTTGGGCCTAGCCACTCCCCCAGTATAGTTTAGCTGCTGCACCAGCCAATTCTTGTCTGCACAGCTTTTGCTTATACATTAAATATTTTTCTTCTATATTATTATTCTGTCTCATTTTGCTTCAAAATGGAAAATAAGAGTACTCTTAATAATAGAATAAGGCAGCAAGTTTCTCCGCCTCCTTCATAATCTAAAGTAGTGGAGTCTTCTGGGCCCTCACTATCTTTAATATTGGAGGAAATTCAAGCACTTCGTGTCAATAAAGACACCCTTGCATCTGAAATTAAAAATGTACGCAAAGAAATGGCTAGCCTATCAATGAAAATATCCGATAATTCCATCAAAATACAGGATAATAAGGCCAAAATTTACGCTTTCACTCCACTTGTGGAAAAAATTTCACCTATCGGCACAGCACTATTGGACTTGGAAAATCGCAATAGATAATATAATCTCCGCATATTTAATTTGCCTGAAGATGTTGAGGGAAATGCCTGTAGATTATATTTGGAGGTTTTATTGCCTAACCTTTTACAAATTAAATTTTCAGAAAAGTTTGAAATTGATAAGGCTCATAGGATTTCCTCACATAGGTACCCTCTGCACACAAAGCCACGACAAATGATTTTTAAAGTCCTTCGACATCACCATTTGGTATTAATCCGAAAAGCAGCTAGGGAAATACCTACATTGATGGTAAATGGAAACAAAATCTTTATTCATCAAGACTTTTCCAAAGAAACTGTC
Organism: Lissotriton vulgaris; assembly: GCF_964263255.1. Taxonomy (NCBI): domain Eukaryota; kingdom Metazoa; phylum Chordata; class Amphibia; order Caudata; family Salamandridae; genus Lissotriton; species Lissotriton vulgaris. Next base: position 1,756,305,567 of record NC_141695.1, on the reverse strand, counting down.
TCAATTCAGAATGAATTCCCTGCTCTTCGTCCTCAACTACAATGTCTAGGCTATAAATATGGTCTCTTTGATCCATCGACAATGCGCATTTGGAAGGATAATTTCTCGAAATCTTTTCAACGCCCTGAAGATTTGAGAAATTTTTTAGATCACCAGTCACAGCACTCGATGGATACCAATGACTCTGCTACGTGATTATTATCTGTTATGTTTCTGCTGACACAATACTGAAATTTCTTTATAAAAGGGCTCCAGCGGTTCTGGTCATGCTTGTTATGCGTGTGCGCGTTTTCACATTTCACATTTTTGTATTCTGTTTGTCGTTTTTTTTCCATGTTTTTTCATTTTACCTTTCCTTCTTCTTTATTTGGTGCTACCTTTTTCTCATTCTCTTGATCTTCTTTTATTTTCCTCTTCTCCATCTTCGTTCTCTATTCTTTTATTATGGCTAACACACAGCAAATTAATGTTGTCTCACTAAATGTTAAAGGTTACGCCATCCAGTTAAACGTACAAAAATTCTAGATTATCTCAATAGTTGTAAAGCAGATGTTTGTTTTATACAAGGAACTCATATAGATGATAACATTTTAGATTATATGAAGAAAAAATGGGTAGATGCTATTGTCCCTTCTGCTAATGGTAAAAAAATGGTGTAGCTATTTTATTTGCGAAAAAACTTCTGATAAGGGTGGTAGATTTATACTTGTTAAAATTAAAGTTCATGACTAATTTTAATATTTATTAAATGTTTATGGTCCTACAGTGTTCGATCCAGTGTTTTGGACTAATCTTACAACGGAGGTTCTAAAGATTGGTAATGTCCCTTTAATTGTTGGAGGTGATTTAATGTTATTTCTGACCCTTACTAGATAGATTATCCCTTACTAAGTTTCATCCTTCTAAAATTTATTTTGCCTTCAAATCATTTCTGCAAACTACTAAGTTGGTTGATTTTTGGAGATTCCTACAGAAAAATGTTTCACTTTCTTCTAAAACCCTCATAATTCCCATTCTAGAATTGATTATTTACTGGTTTCCAGACATTTAATTAGTTCAATATCCAATCCTACTATTGGTAGCATTGACATCTCTATACCATGCTATGATTTCTTTGGTTCTGAATTTAGAATCAACTTTTACTAAAAAGTCTAGATGGCGAATGAATACTGGTATAATTTTAACCCCTTCCATGCGGCGCGAATTCCCCGCCCATGCTGACTCCGCCTTGGGCGGGCGGAGTCATGACGGAACGGTTCCGTCATCCGCACAGCTCACCCGACATGCATGACGGAACCGTTCTGTCAGCAGCATGGAAGGGGTTAAATGAGTATAACAAGCCTAAACTTTTAACTGCCATTCAAGAATATTTTATACTCAATCCTGAAAGTTCTACCTCTATGATTAATAGATGGGATGCTTTCTTGGAATTTTATTTTCCGCCTCCATAAAATTTACAATCAATTTAAATTGTGAATTCGTCCTAAACTATATTAAAAACAAAATGGCTAAATGGGCATCATTACATCTTTCTTGGTGGGGCAGAATGGACACTATCAAAATGACTATTGCTCCCAAAATCTTTTACACCCTAGCCATGCTACCTACACAATGTCCACAGAATTTTCATAAAGATGTTGTTAAACTTTTGTCAAAGATTTTATGGAACGACAAATCTCCTCGTATTTGTTATGAAAAGTTGAAAGTGCCTAAACGTAATGCTGGTATTGGTATCCCTGACTTTTTTCTTTATGATAAAGCTTTTATTTTACAACAAAGTTCTTTATGGTTTAATCAATCATTTTTAAATAATCCTCCTGCATGGTTACATATTGAGAAATCAATAGTTAGTCCATTTCCACTGCCTACCTTGATGACTATGTGTAATAATGCTACATTTTTTCAAAAATCAGTTGTAATTAAATCTACTAAAATGTTATTTAATGATCTTGATTAAATTTTTCTCTTTCCCATGAATAATACCAATGAGTTATTGCTATGATATAGTTGTGTTATTAAATTTAAAAGAAATATTAGTTTCTGGTCTTCATGGTTTAAAGCTGGTATTTTTTACCTCAAAGATGTTTACTCCAAAAATACTTTTATTGCTTTTGATCAACTCCAAGCAAGATTTGGTTTACTCAAATCTGTCACTATTAAGTATCAATATTTATGCAATTCAATCTTAGATTCCTTCCCCAATGCTATTCCCTCTAATGTTACTGCTGACTTATCAATTTACATCCAGTTTCTCAATCATCTCATGGGGTTTCCATGTTATATTAAAAAATTATCAGATACTTTAATAATTTAGAGATGATTTCAAATTTTTGGAACAATGAACTTTCGATTTCTCTACCTATTGACACGTCGAAGGATATTTGGCTTGGTAGTATATCTGGCTGGCTACCTGTTTCAATTTACCAAACCAATTCTTATATCTTATATAATTGTTTATGGACTCCATCACGTTTACACAAGGCTAAACCTCTACCCTCTGCAGATGGTTGGCATTGTAAATCACATCCAGGTACACTACAACATATACTTTTCGAATGTCCTTTGGTTTTTAGATTTTGATCTGAAATTTGGGATGTCATTAAAAAGATTTTTAACATTCATATAGATGTTTCTTATTCATTAATAATATGTAAATCTGCGATTTTATCACAGAATCTACATGATTTAGAAAGCAAACTTTTCAATTTCCTAATCTCCGCAGCGTTAACATCTATCACTTATTGCTGGAAAGACGTTTCTATATTATCTGTTCATACTTGGTGATCATGGGTTATTTTTACTTGAAAAGGTGCACAATTTTCTATGAATGGGATTAATCACAATTCTTTTGCTTATCAATCTTTTTGGATACTTGTTGATGTATATGTATCTTCTTAATGTTGTAGTTATGACTTTAATTCTCAGTTTAAACCATATTGTTTATTCTTATTACAAAATGTAGTAGCTCTGTATATATATATATATTACGCTATACGTGTTATATATGTCCCCTCCCTTCCCTGCCTTCCCCTCCCATTCTATATTTCTCTTTAATATGTATTGTTGTAATACCTATTGAAGTTTTATAATGACTATTGTAATTTTATGCATTGTCACCTTGGTATTATTTGCTTAATAATAATATTTATGTATTGTCTCTAAACAATGTTGTCTTCTAACAAAATTCAATAAAACATTTTGAACACGAAAGGGAGAACCAAAGTGGGCTTAGAAGGGACATCATTACAAATTTAACTGACAGACTGCTGCAGCTCTTGAAAGTTCATGGTCCACTCAGAATACCACACTTTATTCTCACATGGATGAGGAAGATGCTTGTGAATTTATTTAAATGGGACGTGTTCTAGTTTTCTGGAGCACTAACTATAACTAATGTGACAAAATTAAACACCTCATGTTATTCTTTTACTCCAGTCTCCTCCACAGGAAATGGTTTCAACCCTGCAGGTCCTATTCCAGCAACATGGCTTTATGGTATGTTTTTTTTTTTTTTTTTTTTTTTTTTATTAAACAAGCCGTAGGAGAAACATTGGTACATTAAATACATTAAATACTTCATAATTAGACAAAGATTTCCAGACAATATACAAGAGACAACACTAGACAAGAAGAGAAAAAAAATAAAAAAAATAAGAAATTACCACCAAAAAAACCTACACAAACTGCAATAGCATACGACTAAACGTTTTTCCTTGCATAAAGTGCTAGAGCAAAGACGTAGTCAGATAGAAAATATAAAAACTACTGGTATGGAACAAGCATCAAGATTGCAATACGGTTTATAAAGTGCTAGTGCTATGAGGTATGAGAGCCGCTAATTTAAAACAGCAAGAGTATTATTGTAATTTTTTAAGTGCTAGTGCAGTAACGTGCAAAGTTGCCATATATAAAGTGACTAGTGCATTAAAGTGCGGAGACCGGCAATATATACCAGCAGAAGTATTATCATATTTTTTTAAAGTGCAAATGCAGAATCACGCAACATTGACAAATAAATATATATACGATGAGGTGCACAAACAGCTGGTATAATATAGCAGATCAAATATATACTTGCAGTTCTTTAAAATATAGAAACAATACCATCAACAAATTGACTTAAATAAAACAATCAACTTCCTTTTATCGATTCAAGCATCTCAAAATATTTCCAGTTCCTTTCAAATCTTGCAATCGCTCCCACTCTACCTGCATAAGCTCTCTCAAAGTTAAATGTTCTTCTCATTTTATTAATCCATTTTAATTGACATGGGGCTATCATAGATTTCCAATTTTGTAGGATCAAAGACCGTGCTACAGCTGTAGAGATAAAAATAAACACTTCTTCTTATTTGCTAAACCTATTCCTTTCTTTACAGATACCAAAAAGGGCCACCTCTGCCAGTAGAATTTTCCCAATTTTTTATGGTATGTCTCATATTTGTCTTTATTATTATGTTAGTGCTTTCGTTTTTCATTTGTCTCTGTGTGCAGATGAACACTGCTGCTGTTGGAAGTAGATATTTTACTGACCACGTCTTGTGTTTTATCTCCCATGGGTGAGGATGAAATTTGTGAATGTATAGGAAGTGCACTTATTTTATGTTCTAGAGCTCCAATCATAATTTAAGTGGGAAGGTCATAAGGAAAAAACATTTAAAAAAATTATGTAATGGTCCAGCGTAATGTCAGACAAACCATATTTTACAGTTTAATTACATTCATATTTAATTTCAATAATTGAACAACGCATAAAGTTAGGTTATGGAATAAGGTTCATATTAAAATAATGTAATAAACTTGCATCTAATAAATGCATTTAATCAAATATAAAGACAGGGTCAGCATTAGAGTTAGAAAAAGGTTTTTAATTATCCAGCTGTAGTTAATTTAATGCATAGTCTACATAGCAATAATTTAATTAGAATTGGCTTAACTAATGGGCTAGAAGGAGTACTTCAATAAGGTTTATTACATGTATGAATGTAATAAATTATTTAAATAAATTAAGAAATATGTATTCACGTTAAAGTTACCATTACGATATTGCATTAAAAATAAATTAGATTAATGTAAACTATTTTAAGGTTGAGGGTATTGTTAATCATATTTTAAATTAATGAAAATCCTAATGCAACTTTTCTTAGCATTATGGTAGGAATTAGTAATAATAAAACTTAACCTAATTAAATTTAAATGAAAAATTATTATTACACCAATGAAATCTGCAAGATTTTTAAGCTAACGGTTTCAAAATTTCACACACTTTTCATGAACAGGAGATTGGATTCAGCACCAAATATCTTGACACTTTCTGCTCAAACCAGACCCCTTGCCGGCATCACTCATTACTTTTAAACATGAGGTACTCCCTCACTTTGTGCTTTCAGGAAAGATAGAGGAAATTAATTTTTAATTTTGTTTTAAAAAAAACAACAATTTGGTACATCCTGGTTGTGAAAAACTAGAGCAAACTACGGATGTGCCAGGAAATATCATATCATTTTCGGTGCATAATTCATGGAACCTGTTGTGAAAATTACTCTTAAATCAATAAACACATAAATGTGTTTATCAACAAAAAAATTACTCACATTATGCGAGCTATCCCTGAGCGGTTGTATGAGTGATATTTGTATCTAAGGCTTTTCAGTTGTCATAATGAGTTCTGGTGATGAGTGATGGTTGTTCTTAAGGATTCCCTTCAAGGAAACACATCAAAGAAGAGAGTGATTGACTAAAACCTATGTGGGGTAGCAGAATGAAAGATCGAGTTTAGCGATGCGTGTTTGTGTCACCAATGACATCATCAGCATGCAACACATTGGAAATATAACACTGTGTTACATTGAACCATTCAGACACACACACTGTACATTTTCATGCAGAGTTGTGTGAATCTTAGTATCACTTCCATTTGTTTTCCCATTTGCAGGATACAAGTTCCAGATGTACAAAAAAAGAAAACTGAATGGTCTATTTATGTGTGACGCAGAGTCAATAAGCATACCCCTGTTGTATCTTTCTTTGCTTGCTAGACCTTGATAAAAATGGAACAAAGTGCACAACCTCTGAAACTCTGCCCTTCCTCTTGTTTCATAAGTCTAGTCTGTCTTCTAAGAGCATGGGGTGTGCAATGAGATCTTTCTTCTATTTTATTGCATGCTGTCATTGCAGTGCTTCATGCCTATTGTTGCTATCAATATGTAGTTCTCCTTGTAGGTTTGTGGTGTGTCACCCTACCTGACGTGGTATTCACACCCACTGGCAGTGGCCCTGCAACTGTACAACTATGGCCAGATGCATCCCATCATGACTGGTGATGGGAGACCAACCTTTGGGCACCTTGAGGCACAACACTAGGCTACCAGAGAGGGTCACTAGTTATCTAGTTGACTAGCCAAGTAGTATGACTGTGCTTCCAATGTTTTTAGGTTTTTTAAGAGTTAAGTGCATCTGAGTTTCTAAATTTACAATCATCAGGTAAATTAGGAATTAGAAAGGAAATTGGTAACCCTGGGTCTGATCCCCAAGTGATTCAACATTCCCGACAGGATTTACTTTGGAGATTCTGACTGATTTCAGGAGGAAGTAGGGCGCGTCTGTGTGTTTCTGCAGGATGTAGCAGTGAGGCTAGTGACTATTACCCGCCAATGGGAACTTTGGGGGCTCTGATAATGAGGCCCTAATCTGCAGACTATCTTTCAGTAGTTATCACCTGTCCATGCCTTTCTAAGGCTGATTACCAGTTTTTCTGAAAGGAGCCCCCAGAGCCAGCTGCTGGCCTGTTACCTTTAATCCCTCCAGAGCTGAGGCAGTGACCTCAACACTAAGGACTGGTTTGTGGGAGCCAGTGCAGTATGCACAAAGACACCCCATATGTTTCATACATAAATCCATGCAGTTGCTCTATGAACTACTGTGGTTGGTAGAAACCATCATGTGTTTCTGTTATAATTCTTCCTCTCATTCATTAGTTATATTGTGTTATTTGTTTTTATTACCCTGCACCTGGTTGAACCCAATACCTCCCGTATTTCCTAGCACTGTGTTGTACTTACGTTATAAGCCCTTTTTCTATGTCCCCTGTTCCCCTGCCTCTTTAGAATCTTGTTGTGAGCGTTTTGAGTTGTTTTACAAATAAACGTTCTTTACGGGTCAGTTATTCCCAGGTCAGCTGTGAAGTGTCCGCTTTGCTGCTGTTTCTATCAAAATAAAGATAACGTTGCTTACCTGCTCGGAGCGTCTTGGAGACTTCCTTTACGACAGATTTTTGCGCGATCTTCGGGTGCTGACCAGGAGGGAGCCATATTCATGAGTTCGAGCTCCCCACCATTATAGAGTCGACCGGAGTGCAGCAGTGGACACAAATGACGTCCTGACGCAGTCACGCACGGTGGTCATCTTAATCCAAATCAGAAGCATTTCCAGTCGGCACATACAGAACGAGTCACTTCTCATTGAGTATTCCAGCAGCGATACTTTTTCATCACCAGCGTGTTCTCCAACGGTGACACGCACAACAAGGATGGTGGATGAGGATGATGAAGTCCTAGACCAATGACATCAACTACTTAGGGAGTAAGGGAACTTTGTGTCCTACCCTCCCCACTCAAGACGTACACGGTCTGGCTCCTACAGAGGTAGGGCAAACTCCTTACCAGACAGTGAGAACACCTTCACTGAGGAGTGTTGTAACCTATATGCTTCTCCTGCCTCTCTCCATGGAATGTGGAATCTGGAATCATGCATTGCATGCAGTGGATTCCAGATTCCCTTCATTCCGACCTGGCGGTTGCTGAGGCAGGAGGCTGAATACTTGTACCAAGCTGAATAAAACGCTACCTTGATCACTTACCTGTGTCCTGGAGCACGCTTCATCTACAATATTTTGGCGACGATCCTGCGAACCCTCTGCTGCCACCATTCCTCAGTCATCGCGTCCTCTCCACGGATGATGATCCTGAAGCTGGCATAGCGACTTGGCGCTTTCCCCTGAACCTGCCACCCATCTTCGAAATTCCGGCTGATAACAATTGTACCGTGAGTTATTTTTGCTGTTTTTCCCGCTTGGAAGAACAAAATAGCGCTTTGCCCGTCAACGGTCACTCGCTGCCTGCACGAGCCCTGAGCCCTGGTTGCCAAGCGACATAATATTGCACGCATTTTTGCTCGCGCTCGACTCTCCTGTTGTGAACGCACGACACCGTTCAGCGCGCTCGACGTCATCACGCGTCTATGAGCAATCAGCACGCACGGCGGCCATTTTGAACTTTCGCCAACCACGAAGGATTACTTTTGCCAACCACGTCGCAAAGCCACAACTCAACCGCTACAATCTGAACCGGAAGCGGTACAAAATACGCCCTTTACTCGTAAACAACAGAACTTTGATCAAATCTACGAATTTTGGGAATATGGTGTACAATTAAGACAATTGTATATATATAAAAAAAAAATTTTTTTTTTTTTTTTTTCTCATTTCTTCCATCATTTCCCAATCTTACAATTTTCACATTGAACTCCTACAAGAACTGTTTCATCAGATTCAACAGTCATACATTAAACTTACCTATCTGATTGAACATACACAAACTTTTTCTCCTGCCTCAGCCTAATTCCGCATTACCTTATATTTTTTTTTTTTTCTTACTACAATGGCCACCACAGCGAATTCCACTATTGCTCCTCCTCCTCCATTTTTGGCCGAAGGAGATACACCGATCTTAGAATGGGAAGAATGGATTGGTGTCTTTGAGAACTACCTAGAGGCCATAGATGGCCTTAGATTTCCATTATCACGGAAAAAAGCAATATTATTAAATTCATTAGGCAAAGGGGGTCAACATGCATTTAAGTTTTTGCCTGAATTACGTGGTGCTGATGGTGAGCTAGTCGATAATCCATATATGGAAGCGAAAATGAGACTTGAAAAATACTTCGGAAAGAAAGTGAACATTGTTATGCAGAGACACAAGTTTTACACCATGCCTCAAAGAGATAAAGAATCCGTTGACCAAATGGTTACACGACTTAGGGAACTTTCTCTTAAATGTGATTTTGGACCCATGACTGATCAGATGATCAGAGACCAGTTAATCGTACAATGCAAGAACAAAAGGATGCAGCAAAAGCTTTGGGCTGCAAAGAACCCTAGTCTGACGGAGGCCATAGCCATTGCGAAAGTAGTAGAAGAAGCCGACAAATGCATGGAAGAAATGCATAACTTGGATATGAACAAGGATGACTCCATATGTGTTGTGAACAAAGTGGATAAGAATTTCACTTCCACGGATGTTAAGCCTAAGTACTTAGTTTCAGCTGATGCCAAACCCAAATTCACTAATTTTAAACAAAGAAACAGAAATACTAGTTCAGCTGGAAGAAGCAAATTTATGGGTTGTTTTCGATGCGGCAGCATGACACATGCAGCCGATTTTGCGGGATGCTTTGCCAGAGACAAAACCTGCATGAAATGTGGGAGGAAGGGCCACATTAGCAAGGCCTGCAGGTCGCCTTCTGTGAACAAGGTTGCCTTTGTAGATGATGAATATGTTCCCAATGAAATGTCTTTATGCATTGAAGGTTGTGATGATGTGGGAACGTGTTTATGTATTGGTCTCCAAAGGCCTAAGGCTGATTTCATTGTAAATGGGGCTACCATAACGCTACTTGTGGACCCTGGTTCTATGCATTCTATATTTCCCATGTCCTTATTCAAAAAACACTGGCCTGATATGACACTCCAAGTAAGTGACATAATTCCCAAAGGGTATAGTGGACAAGTTATTAACATCAAGGGTGTTATGGATGCCTCATTCACATTTAAGGGCAGAAGTTCTTATGGTAAAGTGTACATTTCGGATGACGGTCCAGCGATTTTAGGCTGGATACAACAGTACGATTTACACATTATTTTAGACCCGCGTTCTACTGAAAGTGTTTTAGTAATTGATGAATGTCATAGTATTGACTTTATTTTAGGTAAATTTGCTGATGTTTTTCGCACTGATTTGGGCAAATTGAGTGGTTACATGCATGTCATTAAACTTAAAAAAGATGCCTCTCCTGTAAGACACGCTCTCAGGAGAATACCCATTGCTATTCGCAAGGAAGTGAAGGACATGTTAGATGACATGATAAAACAGGACATTATAGAACCTGTAGAAGCCTCAGAATGGCTTTCGCCTGTCGTTGTTACAAAAAAAAAGGATGGGAAATTGCGTTTTTGTGTGGACCTTAGGTCCCTCAATCAGAACATAGTAGTAGATAAATTCCCACTCCCCAATATTTCTGAAATGGTACTGTTAATGAACAAGGCGAGGTTTTTTAGTAAACTAGACCTCCGTTCAGCATATCACCAAGTAGTTCTTCATCCTAAGTCCAGGGAACTTACTGCTTTTGTCACTGTTGAAGGAGTATTCCAATTTAAAAGATTGCCCTTTGGGTTGGCTTCCGCTGCAAGCGTTTTCCAACGAATGATGCACTCCTTGTTTGGAAGCCTGACACAAGTTCATTATTTCCAAGATGATGTGTTAGTGACAGGGATTAACAAATCTGAGCACAACGATAACTTAACCAAGGTGTTACATATCTTTTCTGATGCAGGGCTTACCCTTAGGAAAGATAAATGCCAGTTTATGCTAACGGAAATAGATTACCTAGGTTACACTATATCACATGCTGGTGTCAAACCCAAAGAAGATTTATTGAAAGCCATCAGATGTGCTCCCATTCCCTTGAACAAAGAACAGTTGAAATCATTTCTGGGGCTAGTGGAATATTATTCTAAATTTGTCCACAATTTTTCTCACAAGACTGAAGCGTTGAGATTGCTCCTTAAGAAAGGTGTTCAATTTGAATGGGGTTCTCTACAATCTGACTCCTTTGAAACGATCAAGTTGGAGATCGTCAATGCAGGTATTCTCTCCACGTATGAACCAGGCAGAGATACGTTTGTGACCGTGGATGCAAGTGCTTATGGCATTGGTGCTGTACTTTCTCAAAAGAAAGGTGACACAGAGAAAACGGTAGCTTTCGCTTCACGCACCTTGACAGTTTCAGAACGTAATTATGCGGTCATAGAGCGTGAAGCGTTGGCTGCTGTTTGGGGTGTGTCGCACTTTCGTACTTATGTTTGGGGCTCACACTTTTCTCTGAGAACAGACCACAAGCCTCTTCTCAAAATACTGTCACCTGGGGGGGCCAGTAAAGGTTCTCCTCGGCTTATGAGATTTGCTGCAAGGTTACAGGAGTATGATTATTCTCTGCAGCACATCTCTGGTTGGAAGAACGTTCAAGCAGATTGCTTGTCCCGACTCCCTGTTGATTGTGGGCAATCATATGATTTTGATGATGAAACTGTATGCTTGGTTGATGATTTCTGTGATGTTTGCTCAAATGGTTTCGATTCTGTTTCTAGAGAAGAGTGGCATCATGCTGTTTTAGCTGATTCTGATTTTTCTGAATTGGTGAGTGCCATCCGGTTGGGGTGGAAGCGTGAGGGTGACATTAAACCTTCTTTACGCAGTTTTATACAGGTACAGGAGGAACTTAGCGTAGGTAGTTCTGATGACTTTGTTTTGCGAGGTGAAAGGTTTGTACCTCCTACTCCACTAAAGAAGAGATTATTTACTTTGGCACATGAAGGTCATCTCGGTCAGAGTATGACTGGTAAACGTCTCAAGACCAACTTTTGGTGGCCGGGTCTAGATGATGATGTAAGGCGTTGGGTGGAGAACTGTATGATGTGTAAGGAGAGTGAAAAAAGATTAAAAGTACATTCACGTCCTTTAGGGTCTATCTCCAGCTGCGAAGATTTACCGTGGAGCAAGGTTTGTTTGGACTTTATCGGTCCTATGGACTACTTATCTGCTGAGTGTCGCTTTGCAACAGTCCTAGTGGATGTTTGTTCTCGTTGGTTGAGTGTTGAGTTCATGAAGAATATAACCACGGAAAGTGTGATTGGGTATCTCAGGTCGGTTTTTATGAGAGAAAGTTTTCCTTGCGTATTGTTGACAGACAACGGTACACAATTGACGTCCTCTTCCATGCAAACTTTTCTTTCCAACCATGGTATTAGACACATGCATACATCCTTGTATAACCCACAGGGGAACGGCAGTGTGGAGCGCATGAATAGACTTATTAAGGGCGTTATTCAACTAGCTTTGCAAGGTAAACGAAATGTTCGTACAGCTGTGGAAGAAGCTGTATGGTCCTACAATACCACGATTCATAGTGTGACTAATGAAGTTCCCTTTGTGACCATGCGAGGTAGAATTCCCAAGACTAAGATGATTCCTCAGTGGTTGTTAGAACTTAAGTCTCAGGGATTTGAGTGCCCCCCTAATGTTAGTTCCATGCAGGACAAATGTTTCTTCAAAGGGAAGGTTGGTAAAGTTGATGTTGGTGATTATGTTAAAATTAAGTTAGGCAGAAAGGAGTCTGGAGCGAACAAGTTTTCTGATCCTTTCAAAGTCAGAGAGGTGCACAAGTGGCATGTTGTACTTGAGAATGGCCAGAGTTGGAATTTTAGAAGGATTGCTCTGTTTGCGAAAGGGAGTGGTGGTGTTGCTAAGAATGACTCCGGTGACTCTGAGTATTCTTCCTGTTCAAATGGTCCTGGCGTCACGGCTATTCCCAAATCCGTCCCTAGTGAATCAGGGCGAGTTAACGAGCAGGTCAGTCTGCCTGCACACGCAGTTCCACGCTCCTTGAGACAGCGTAATACTCCCAGGAAGTTTGATAACTTTGTGTTGTATTAATTCTCACGCTAACTTTTCCCTTACTTCCATTTGCTCTTCTTGTTTATTTATTACATGTTACACTGTAAAGTAGGATTGAGCAATGTAAATTCATGTAGTACTTGTTTCATCCTTTTTGTGTAAGGATTCTATTTCATTCTTTATTAATAGCAATAATCTCATGGTTTGGTTATTTTCTTTGTTTAAGTTGTGTAAATTTTACATGATTGGTTATGTATTGGTTCGTGATTATATGACTCATACTTTGTTCATTAAGAAGAGAAGATATGTTGTAACCTATATGCTTCTCCTGCCTCTCTCCATGGAATGTGGAATCTGGAATCATGCATTGCATGCAGTGGATTCCAGATTCCCTTCATTCCGACCTGGCGGTTGCTGAGGCAGGAGGCTGAATACTTGTACCAAGCTGAATAAAACGCTACCTTGATCACTTACCTGTGTCCTGGAGCACGCTTCATCTACAATAAGGAGGCTCTCCTTTTAGTAAGGATGACCAAGGGACTAAACCTAGAGACTAGGCTCCTAGCTCTAGAGAAAGAGAGAGCAGAGATGGGTCTAGGACCCATCAATGGTGGCAGCAACTTAAAAAGTTTAGAAAAAGAAGGATCCTGTGAACCTAAAATCCCCAGAGGAGTTATCCCTAAATTTGAGGTTGGTGATGACATCACTAAGAGGTTCACAGCCTTTGAGAGGGCTTGTGAAGCCAGGAAATCTCACTGGGGGCACTCCTGTGGAAACTGTTGTCTGCTAAACGCAGAGACAGACTCCTGACCCTTTGTGGGGCAGAAGCAGAGTCCTATGAACTCATGAAGGGAACCCTGATTGAGGGATTTGGACTCACTACTAAGGAGTACAGAATTAAATTCAGGGGGGCTCAGAAAACCCAGAGTCAGTACTGGATGGAGTTTGTAGACTACTCAGTAAAGACACTAGGTAGCTGGTTGACTGGCAGTAAAGTGCAGGAGTATGAAAGACTTTACAATTTGTTTATGACGGAACACATTTTAAGTAATTGCACAAACGAAACCTTGCATCAGCATCTGGTAGACCTAGGTCCAATTTCTCCCCAATAATTGGGAAAGAAGGCTGACAACTGACAGGTTTAACCAAGACAACCACTGGGGGTCACCAAAAGTAAGGGATCACAAAGCCTCCTCAGGGGAGAGAGGGCGAAAACCCCAAAGTTAAAGTGCAATAGTCTTTGAAAGGCCCCCAAAATCCTGGTCAGGGGCTGGTCCCAAGATCTCTTCCCAACCCACTAGTTGGTACAAGGAGAAAAATGTTGATCATGCAAAGGCCTGGTGTTTCCACTGTAACAAGAAGGGACACCGAAGTGGAGATTCTGCCGGTCCCAACAAACCAGCTCCTAGTCACCCACTGGTTTCTACTGATATGGCATATCTCCAGATGGGATCAATAGTTTGCCAAGAGCAAATCAGGGTTCACACTGCAGCTGTTTTAGTCTCCGAAGGGTAGGGAGGGTTAGCCACTTTGGCTGCCTGTCCCCCTAATTTAAAAGAAATATCTGCAGTGCCCCTCAGTGAATGGGACAGATGTACGACCAATTTTAGCATGAGCAAACGGGTTTGCGACCCGTTTGCACATGCTAAAATTGGTATGGCCATAAAATGACACAATGTTGCAAGTTGCAAATGAATTGCGACTCGCAAAAAAGTGTTTAGAGACTTGATATAAGGAAGAGGGGGTCCCTTCCAAATAGCGACTCTCTAACCCATGTAGGAATGTTTTGTGACCGCACTCACAACTTACCACCCTCTTCTGGAGGGTGGTATGCAGTCACAATTTGGGAGGGGTCGCCAGGGAACCCCTTCACACTTGTGACTGTCTCTAAAAAAAATATTTATGGGCAGGCAGTGGTCCCAGGGACCACTACCGACCCTTCAAAAATGAAATGAAAACGTTTCATTTTTCTTTTTTTTTTTTAAACGTTTCATTTTTCTTTTTTTAAATGCATCCTGTTTTCTTTTACTGAAAAGGGGCTGCATTTAAAAAAAATGCTTTATTTAAAAGCAGTCCAAGACATGGTGGTGTGCTGAGCCCACCAGGCCACCATACCTGGGAGCGCCTGTCATTTCCAACGGGGTCGCAAATTGTGAGCGGCTCATTAATATTAATGAGCCTAGCAATTTGCGACCCCATTGGTAATTGCTACATGGCAAATTGCACCTTGAAAATTGCGGCTCGCAAAAGCGCGAAATTTGCGATCCGCAATTTTGTTGGTCGAACTTCTGGCCCTAAGATAGAAGTCCTGAGGGATACAGGTGCCAGTGTCACTATGGTGAGAGAAACACTGGTTTCCCCAGAGCAATACCTTACTGGAAAAACCTATCCAGTTACCTATGCCAACAGTGTCACCACTGACCATGCCATGGCTATGGTGATATTAGACAGGGGGGGGGGGTGCTGGCCTAAAACAGGTAATGGTCTCTCCAAAGCGCACAGCCCCCTGCCTGCTTGGAAATGATCTGGAGACCTCAGCGTGGGCTGATATAGAAAGACACGTTCAGCCATGCTGCAAATCCCTGAGATAGAGTGTGTGAAAACAAGAGCACAGTGCCTAGCACAGGGTGAAAAAGAAGGATTGGAGCCTGAAATAATGGCCCTACCTCCCAAGAGGGAAGGTAGGAAGACCAGTAAAACAGCTTCCACACAGCCAAAAGATCAGGACCCCTCTCCCCAGAATTGATGCAAACCCATGGACACGGGTGGCACGACTCTGCCATCCCCACGCCTTGCAGAAGTTATGCAAACTCACGGACACAGGTGGTACAACTCTGCCATCCCCACGCCTTCCAGAAGTGATGCAAACCCACAGACACAGGTGGCTTGGTCCTGCCACCCCCACACCTTCCAGAAGTGATGCAAACCCACAGACACAGGTGGGTTGGTCCTGCCACCCCCACACCTTCTAGAAGTGATGCAAATCCAGACACGGGTGACACAGCCCTGCTACCCCCACGCCTTCCAGAAGTGATGCAAATCCACAGACACAGGTGGCTTGGTCCTGCCACCCCCACACCTTCCAGAAGTGATGCAAACCCACAGACACAGGTGGCTTGGTCCTGCCACCCCCACACCTTCTAGAAGTGATGCAAATCCAGACACGGGTGACACAGCCCTGCTACCCCCACGCCTTCCAGAAGTGATGCAAACCGACATAGGAAGCACAGTCCTGCCACCCCCATGCTTACCTGAAGTGTTGCAAACCCACAGACACAAGTGGCACAGCCCTGCCCCCCCCACGCCTTCCAGAAGTGATGCAAACCCACGGACATGGGTGGCACAGTCCTGCTACCCCCACTCCTTCCAGATGTGATGCAAACTCACAGACACAGGTGGCAGAGCCCTGCCACCATCACACCTTCCAGAAGTGATGCAAACCCACGGACATTGGTGGCACAGCCCTGCCACCCCCACACCTTCTAGAAGTGATGCAAACCCATGGACACGGGTGGCACAGATATGCCACCCCCACGCCTTCCAGAAGTGATGCAAACCCACAGACACAGGTGGCACGGCCCTGCCACCCCTACACCTTCTAGAAGTGATGCAAACCCAGACACGAGTGGCACAGCCTAGCCCAGAATCTTCAAACCCACAAAGGCGATGATGGGTACGGGGACCAACTGGCATGGGTGCAAATTCAGGACGGTGAGTGTAAAAATTTAGGACAAAGGGTCAAAATTCAGGACAAACATTCAGGACAGGGGATCAAAATTCAGGACAAAACTTTGGGACAAAAGCACGTTTTACAGGCAGATCAGAGGATGTTGTGCAATAGTATGTAAGTAATCCCATCTATATCCAAACATATTCATCCATTTGCAAACCTATCTCTCATGTATCCTTACATCTGGGGTTCCCAAACTGTGCGCCGCGGCGCCCTGGTGCGCCGTTATCAGTTGCCAGGGGCGCCGCGCACAATGTGGGAATGAAAGCGTCTGGCCGTGTGTAGGCAGTAAATATCATACATCTTTTTGAGGCCCTACCACGGCCTGACTGTTGGATGAACGTACTGCAGCTTAGCGCAAGCTTAGCAAAGTCTGGGGTAGTTACAAATGCTACCTGCTTATTTGCTTAATGCGGGTACAATGGTTCGGCCCAAGAGCGTACGTATGTGTGTACGTACGTATTTTCACAGATGTAGCCTCTGCAGACGCAGCTCGCTCGCCCGCCCTGTTATTGCCCTGCCTCGTGGGACTTTCTTCAGAAGTTACAAACAGGTATGTGCTGTCAAGACAGAGAAAAAAAAAAGTTTAATATGTGTGTTAATTCCTCTACGCTAGCCTTCCTCTGTCTGACCAAAGATACCAGGTTTTACCTTCCGGGCCCCTCCGCCATCGTACACTGCTGACATGCTGCATGAGCGGCCTCCCCCCTTCACGAACTACAAGTCTCTTCTCCGAGAGCCCTTGCCAAGTGCTTTTGACTTTTAAACTAAAAATGTGCAGCGATGTCAGAAGTGCAGAGCGCCAGAACTCCAGAGTAATAGTGTGCACAACAAACACATGATCACACGCACACTCATGCATGAAAAAAAAACACAAAAGCTGCGCACAGGCTTTCATTTCTATCAAGCCAAGCCCCATTTTCTTTCTTTTCCTACTTGGGGAGACCGGAATCAGTCAGGTGTCACAAACATTATGAATTGCCTCGCTGCTATTATTGAAGTCAATACATCTCATCTGAGCAGAAGGAGGATTATGTATAATTCGGTTTTATTTGAAGGGCCTTCAATGTAGACAAAAGTCATATTGTCAGGCGTGCGAATGAAAAAAAATGTACTGCGTGTTTTTGGTATACTTCACGAAATAAAAAGAGATATGCAAGAAAGATTCTAGATTAAAAAAACGATATATAGCAGAACACCTCCTTTGAACTGCAGTCTATCTAAGCTTCATACATTGGAAATTCTACCTACTGTACTCACACTGACTATGCGCTTGGGTTCATTGGACATCAGTTTGAAAGGCAGTTGCAAAAGACTAATTCTCGAAGGCCAGGTATTATATTTTCACTTCAGGGTACCAGTCAGCTCTCATCCCATTCACAAAGGCTACGGCTCCAAATTAGAATTAGTTCAAAAGTAAATTAATTGCGTTTTCAGCAGAGAGGTGCAGCTTTTTGCACGAATTGAGTTGAACTTTGAACGGGCTTCCTGGAATGAAGTTCAAAACTCTGTCCCCACTGGGCCGTGTGTCACTACTGCTAGCTGCAGAACCCTTGCCATCATCAAACCTTTCCTTCCCAGCACTGCAATGCACAAGCAGTGCATCCAGAAATAGCACACAACGACTTGGTAGCATTCACAGCAGTATTCAAAAGAAGGAAATCTTTTTCAAGTTCATTTGTTTCTTGTCATAAAAATGGAGGAAGGGGTGCAGGTAGCTTCATTTTGTGATCTACCACGGATACTGCAGTCTTTGTCTGCCTTGCCCAATAGAGATAAATGCTAGACCTACAGGTGGCATTTCCACTCCTCTTCTCTGACAGTTTTATGACCATGATGATCGCTTACAAATTCCCTTTCATTAATTCATAGAGAGTATCTCTCCCTGTACACCTGCAATATTTCTTATTTTTGTGATTTGTGCTGCAGCTCCCGCTCCTCTTCTGCTTCAGTTCCTGTCACACTCATTGCTGAAACCCTACTATAGTTTGTTTTTGTTGAGTTCCTCCAGCTGCATGGTCTATTGCTGCATTCCTGCTTGCATCTCTTGCTTCAGCTTGTCTGCTAGCAGTTCTGTAATTCTTGACTCAGCTTCTCCAGCTGCAGTTAATAACTTGCCTTCTATTTGATTTAAAGATGTACCGTTGGTTTGTTTGCTCCAGCCCTCTTCCTGCAATTCCTAGCTCTACTGTCTGTTCATCTTGCTTGTGACCTCTCCTGCTGTACAACTTCTGTATTTCTTTTGTTCCTCCCTTCATACCCCCACATCTGTAGCATCCACCGATGCCCCTCGGCTATTGTATTTATTTGTTACAACTAGCAGCCAGACTAGCCTTTCATGTGTAATAGTTTGAAAATGATTAGACCAGTGGGCTCTGCCATCGCAATTAATTTAGGAAGACAACAGGAAGTATTCTCAATGTCGTGCTTACATCCCCCCTACCCGTCCACCGGTAAAAAAAAAATGGTGGGGAGCCACGGCCAACTGCCAATTAGGTCAAGGGAGCCACGAGTGAAAAAAGTTTGGGAACCACTGCCTTACATCCATCATTTCACTCATCCATCCCTCCATCCACACTTTCACTCATCCATCCACCCTTTCACTCTATCCATCCGTACACTCATCCATTCACTCTTCCACCCATACATCCACTCATCCATCCAGCCATTTAGCCTTTCACCCATCCAGCCATCCTTTCATTTACTCATCCATCCATCCAGTCACTCATCCATCCACCCAGTCACTCATCCTTCCTTCCACCCATCCACCTTTTCAGTCATCCATCCATCCTCCCTTTCTCTCTCCAGCGACCCTTTCACTTAGCCAGCCTTCCTTCCATCCATCCACCCATCCTTCTACTTATCCACTCATGAAGCCATCCATTGATCTTATCACTTATCCATCCACCCATTTAATTGCCAATCATCCACCCTTTCACTCATTATCCTTCTATTCATCCTTTCATTTATCCATTTCCCCTTTCACTAATCCATCCAGCCATCCATCCATCCCTTCACTTGCTCACTCACCTTTTCATATTAATTATGAGCTGAGCCTCTGTCTGCAGAGTTGCAGACAGAAGAGGCCCATCAAGAATTGCTTCCTGCTGTAGTTCCTGAAGCAAGGGGTGGGCGGTGGGGGAGGGTTCACTTTGCCCCTTCACATAGGCAGTCTGAAAAAGTGGAAGTCATGAGTCATGCATGATTCACAGTGCCAGGCCATGAGGTGGCTGTGACATGGTGTTGTTTCCAGGGCTTTAAGCAGGATGAAAAAAAGGGGGTACTCTCTAAAGGGGGCGTTCGATGTAATTAAGGGCGTGGCTTAAAACACCTAAGATAAAAATCTGTGCTTAGTATAGTGTTCCGCCCGACTGGTATTATGTTGTTTCTGTTATTGCATCCAGATATATAATAAAGCAAGTATCATTACACCAACAACAAGCCAGGACTATTGGCTTTGGCAATGATAGTTAGTTGCATAAAATGAAAATGCAGCAACCATGGCTTCGTTGAATATATTATTGAAAGAGCACTTTTCTAAAATAATGAGACTGAAAGAACTCCAGCCCCTTTTTTTTCAACTTCTTTCACCAGCTTCTTTGAACAAACTTGTTTCTCACCTGGCAGCACTGCCGTGTTTGCACATTTCTTCTGTCTGACACAATGCGCTGCCCTAAACTGTGGCAGGAAGAGGCCACCGCGTGCTTTACCAGCCCAGACGGATCCATTGTCATTCTGTCTGTGGCAATCATCAGCCCCACTCAGAATGACAATGGGCGGGCGGGGCTGCTCTCCTGCTCCGGGAGGGGTGTGAGGTGGCCCCATCAGGGAGACGAGGCCTCTCACAGGGAGCAGCGCTGCTCCCTGTGATGGCCAAAAGTACAGACAAAAGGTGTCCATAAAAGGAATCCTGAAGGACAACGTGCCGGTCCGTGAGATTCACGGGCGGTTGGTCACCCTACCAATGGTGGGGGGCGTGATTGCAATCACCTCATCACTGGCAGTCACCCTGCTCCTCGAGGGAGCCGTCCATCCGGGCACTCGGGTGACGTCCCCCCCCCAGAATGAGGCCCCCCTGGTTCACCGTCCTATCCTCAGGCCCTTTTAGTAGTGAGCCCTGGTGGTGACCCTATTATCCTCTAGGGCCGAAACGCGGTTGACATTTGCCTCATTCCCGCAAATGCTTATTTTAACTTTGCCTAAAACTAGAACTTTCCTCGCCTGATCATTCCCAAGAACCTTTATGTGTCAATCTGCGTCCGTATCACACTTGTCATCGTGTGCAAAGACGGGTGCACCACACACGTTGTCGTGTGCTTGTCACACTCGTTTGTGGTCGCTGAGTCGATGCTTGATGCTGCAACACTTGCCAGCCAGGACGGTGTTTGGTTCGATAGAACTTTGGAAGCCACTGAAACGTGTCCGCCTGATTGAATCTCTTTCTAAATCTTAGAAAGGAGCCCAGGTACTAATGTGCATGCGCCGGGCCTCGCCTCGAGTGGCACGGTGGACGAAAAAATGATGGACTGGAATGTGACCCGCACCGATCTGAGAGCGGCTGAGCTCGAAGCAAGCCGCCACCCTCCGGCTTGATGGCTGTTTCTGATGGAAGTTTACTGGCCCTGAGGCTGCCTGCCACCCGCGGTTTCACTTGTTGCCTCTTCTGTGACCCCCCCATCTCCCCCCCCCCCCCCCCCACACACACACACTGAAGACAATGTAATCTGCCAAAGTTCCCAAACTGGTTTTGTCATGAATTAAAGCGAAACCTCGCCTCCCCGGGGGTGGCTGGGGGCAGGCGTGCAGGCCAGGCCTCCCTGGGAGGGAGGGGGCACTTCAGGTGCGTCGTGGGGGGTGCCTGGGAGGGGGCGTTCCTGTGTGCCCAGAGCCGGTCTAATCCTGTCTGGTAGGTGTTTGTGTTTGGGAGACAGACAGGCTCTCTTATCAGTCCAAGCTCATCAGCGGCCGGGCCAGTAGCCAATAAGGGCTGGCGAGCGAGGCTCAGTAGCGGCTTCTTGGCACTCACGAGGCTTCTTTGGGGACGGTGCTGGGCCCGGACTCTTGGCTCTGACGGACCCCGGGCTCTGACTGGACCTGGACTCGGACCCTGCGCTCGGACACACAGTTCTACGGGGTCTGTGGCTGGTATCGACCTCACTAGGATGAAGCTCTTCCTGGCCCTGGCGGTGCTGCTGTTGGCTTGTATATCCCTCAGCTGGGCGCACCGAGGTAAGCCCCCCCCCCCCCACACACACACACACACATACACTGCAATGAAGAGGCAGAGTTTTTTACTTTTATTTTAAAAGTTTTATATAGCGCTAGCTTGACCCGAAGGTATCAGAGCGCTTTACATACACCCTGTTTAAAAAAAAAAACTGACGGAAATTGCATTACATAGTAGATAGGCAGTAAGGAAGCAAACCAGGGATAAATAAAATGCAGCATGAAAAATAAGGTGGTTAACACAGTTAATAGCGCTGCACGTCCCCTGTGCGGAGTCACAGCGCTGTGCAGGATCGCATGGCAGCGCTGTGATGGAGGGAAGCGCTTGTTTTGGGTGGGGTATGTAATGTGAGTTGTGCGGAACACTTATCTGGGTGAACGATGGTTCATCTGATCAAAGTGGAATATAGGGCCCCGAAGACCCGACTTTGTGACCCCCAAAAATCTTTTATTTGTCAGTTTTCTCCAACTGCCCGGAGTGCCCACCCATGGGTGGGTGTGAGCCGGGGCCCTTTGCAGAGAGGGGGAATTGTGGTCGATGGGCAGTTCTCCCCCCCCACCCCCTAGCTCACCCCACCCTCATGCCACTGGCATCCGCCGCGGACGGGCAGAAGCAAGAGCTTAACTCGCTGTGCTATCTTTTCGAGATCTTGTGTTGCGGAGATGTGTCGGGGTGGCTGAGGTTGGTTGCGCGGTGTGGGGTTGTTTTGTGATATCTTCTGAGCCCTGTGGTTGATGCTGCCTGGTGTGGTTGTTTAGTGGAGTCTGCAGATTCGTGCGGGTTGAACTGTGTTTTGGAGTCCGGTGTAGCTTCGATGAGTTATGTCGACGTACGGCCGTGGTTTGTTGTGCTCACAACTTGTTGTGGTTCTGTGTGATGCGCGGTGAGGCTGTGCTGAGTAGCACACGTGTGTTGTGGTGATGCGTTTCATGAGCTTGCTGTACTGTGTAGTGGGAAGGTGTGTGAGGTGCGTGGGTGGGTCGTGCAGTACTGGTTGGGGTGGGCTGAGGTCGAGGGTGGTGCTGATGTGGGGGGGGGGGGAGTTGTCTGCCGTGGCGGGGCACTGTGGTGTGGGTTCGTGGTGGCTGCACGTCCTGGCAGCAGGTTGTGTTGTCTATCTTGTGCTCACAGGTGCGTCTTTGTTCCCCAGGGCCCAAGAACGAGAAGCGCCCGGACAAGAGGCCCCCCGCGGACTGGAGGCGGCGCCCCGGGCACGGTGAGTAGGCGGTGGGGGGGGGCACCAAACCCCCACACCCGCAGCAGGCGCAGCAACACCCCTGACCCGGAGCAGACACCAATCTCCCACAACCGCAGGAGGCGCAGCACCCCCCCCCCCCCCCACCCGCAGCAGGCACCAACCCCCACAGCAAGCACAGCACCCCCCCCCCCACACACACACCCGCAGCAGGCACCAACCCCCAACACCCACAGCAGGCACAGCACCCCTCCACACCCACTGCAGGCACCAACCCCCACAGCAGGCACAGCACCCCTCCACACCCACTGCAGGCACCAACCCCCACAGCAGGCACAGCACCCCCCCCTCCCACACCCGCAGCAGGCGCCAACCCCAACACCAGGCACAGCGCCCCTCCACACCTGCAGCAGGCACCAACCCCCAATACCCACAGCAGCAGGCACAGCAGCACTCCACACCCACAGCAGGCACCAACACCTACACCAGGCACAGCGCCCCTCCACACCCGCAGCAGGCAATAACCCCCAAAACCCACTGCAGGCACAGCACCCCTCCACACCCGCAGCAGGAATCTATGACCACAAATATAGACTTGAAATAAATATAGCGCTTCTGTTGAGAAGAGATGCTAGTGCCCTCGCTCCTCGAAGGCTCGCAGTCCTTCCAGGTGGGCGCTGTCCATACCCCTGGGGTCTCCCGTCCCTGCCAGGGGCGGGCAGGCCGAGCGCCTCATGTTATGCTTCATATTCTGAGCCGGCTCCTCCATCGGGTCTGATTCTGACCCCTGCTTCTCTGTCCTTCAGGTGCCCTTGAAGACGCAAGATCCAGGACCGTGGATGGCTCCGTGGGCCCGAGGGGGGCAGAGACCTGCTCCTGCGACATCTTACTGCGTGAGTAAAATCTACACATTCATATGCGCGCACCCCAAAACAGCGCACCCCGAGAACTGCTGTAAAATGAGTCCAGGGAACTCCTGGAGAACTGCCCCTGCACCCTGGAAGCACCTGAACGCCGGAAGAGGGCACTGACGTCACCCCTGTAACGAACTAGTTTAAGGGGTGAACATTAGCCCCTGCCAGTCTTCACTGTCCCAGTCCTCACATCATGAGGGGGCCCACCCATGGGGGCAATTTATTTTTACTAGGGGTGGACGGAATTTGCGTAATCGCGTTACTCAAATCTCCGTGAAACGGTGAAAAAAATCTCCCCAAAAACGTAGAAATTCCGTGAACACGCGGAATTGCTTACTCGCGATGCTTTTTTACTGTTCGCAATCACTGTTTGCATGCTCGGGGGGGGGGGGGGGGGATATCTTGTGAACACGCATTTCGAGAACGCGAACAAGCAAAACATTTCGCAAAGTCGCAGAGCGCAAAATTTTGGGAAATTTCGCGTTCTCCACGGAATGCGAAATTACCCAAATTCCACAAGCAGAACGGAATTTGCCGTCCAGGCCTAATTTTTACTCAGCCCTTCAT
The DNA here is from genome assembly GCF_964263255.1 of Lissotriton vulgaris. Classification (NCBI taxonomy): domain Eukaryota; kingdom Metazoa; phylum Chordata; class Amphibia; order Caudata; family Salamandridae; genus Lissotriton; species Lissotriton vulgaris. The sequence goes on along the minus strand of NC_141695.1, from coordinate 1,756,281,206 downwards.
CGAAATATGTTAAATCAGTATCTCCAGTTCCTACTCATCACCCCTCTTCCTGGCGTTTGTGACCACTTCCCCTCGCTCACCTCCGTCTTCCTGTCACTTAGAGGGGTTTCAGAGTAAGGTTAGGATATTTTCACATTGTGGGTGTAGCATTCCGCTAGAACAAGACCCGAGTCGAGTGCTTCTGGACGCTTTTTCTCATACTGGTCCATGTGCTGAGGTGTTATGGGGAGTCTTGGGGCAAACGTACTGCATAGTTAGACTCTCTGGGGTAGATTTAAGTTTCCTGGCTTATCCCTGCAAATCAGCAGGGATGTGCCAGGAAAGATGCGTGACGCAAGTTTACCCTTGCGCCACCACAGATGCGCCGTATTTACAATGCGACGCATCACGGCGCAAGGATAAAGACATGCGTGGTGCATCTGCCAGTGTAAGGTTGGCGCAGTGCTGAAGTAGTGTCGCGGGCGCAACGCAACTCCAGCACTGTTCCAACCCTGCCTATGTCCAACATGGTGTGTCAAGCCTTCCGCCTGCTTCAAGCAGGCGCAAGATTTTGACGCAGAGGGGTCGGAAAAGGGACTGAGTGGAATCTTGTAGATTTCACTCAGCCACTTTTGCGAGACGTTCCTGCGCCGGAACGCTTACATGAAACCTGGCGCAGGTTTCATGTGGCGCAGGGCTTTACAAGGTGACGCATCTCCCTAGAGGCGTCACGTAAATTCCCTGCAGCATGGCGCTGGCTTTATCCCGCCATTGCCTCACAAAAGTGACGCAACGGTGGCTCAAAAGTGGCGTATGGGGCATGTAAATCTGCCCCCCTCTCTCTGCCTCACACACACACTCACCCACATACATGTGAGTAAAAGGATTAGCTGGCACCAGGGCTACGTATGTTAATCTCAGTCTCACGAGACAGGACAGGTTACTATGGAAACCTCAAGAAACAGAACCTCTGCTCTAGTGAGCTGCTTGAGAGGACAAAGAGAGAAGTTGGCTGCCAGATCTATTTGATGTCGGCGTGCCACAAACGGAGGGTACATAGTCATGATTCCACCTCGTGCCTCTTTCATCCACCGCCCGTGGCTCCTGCCCCTTTATCTCAAGAATCCCAAGGACGTTTACTCTTGACTCCACCTCTTGCCTCTTTTATCCGCTACCAGGCGCTCCCTGCCCCTTTATCTCATGAATCGCAAGGATGTCTACACTTGAGTCCACCTCGTGCCTCTTTCATCCTAGACTCTCCCTGACCATTTATCGAATGAATCCCAAGAATGTCTACACTTGAGTCCACCTCGTGCCTCTTTCACACTCCCTGACCCTTTATCGAATGATTCCCAAGGACGTTTACTCTTGACTCCACCTCGTGCCTCTTTCAGCCACCACCAGACACTACAGACCGTTTATCTCATGAATCCCAAGGATGTCTGCTCTCGAGTCCACCTCGTGCCTCTTTCATGCACCACCAGTCAATCCTGACCCTTTATCTAATGAGACACAAGCATGTCTACACTTGAGTCCACCTTGTGCCTCTTTCATCCTAGACTCTCCCTGACCCTTTATCGCATGAATCAAAAGGATGTCTACTCTTCAGTCCACCTCATGCCTCTTTCATGCACCACCAGTCACTCCTGCCCCTTTATCTAATGAGACACAAGGATGTCTACTCTTAAATTCACCTCAGGCCTCTTTCACCCAACACAAGCACTCCCTGTCTTTTCATCTCAATAATCCCAAAGATATCTACTCTTGACTCCACCTTGTGCCTCTTTCTTCCACCACCAGACTCTCCTGACCCTTTATCTCATGAATCCCAAGGATTCCTACTCTTGAGTCCAACTCGTGCCTCTTTCATCCACCACCTGGCAGTCCTGCTCATTTATCTCATACATCCCAAGGACGTCTGCTCTTGAGTCCACCTTGTGACTCTTTTATCAACCACCAGGCACTCCTGCCCCGTTATTTCAAGAATCCCAAGGATGTTCACTCTCAAGTCCACCTCATGCTCTTTCAACCCCCGACACTCCCTGCCACTTGATCTCATGAATTCCAACAATGTCTACTCTTCAGTCCACCTCGTGCCTCTTTCATCCATCCCCAGACACTGCTGCTGCCCTTTATTTCATGAATCTCAAGTATGTCTACCCTTGATTCCACCTCACTCCTCCTTCACTCCCCCAAACACTCCTTCCCCTTTATCTCATGAATCCGAAGGCTGTCTCCTTTTGATTCCACCTCAAGCCTCTTTCATCCACCACCAGACACTCTTGCCCCTTTATCTAATGAATCCCAAGGATGTCTACCCTTGACTCCACCTCGTGCCTCTTTCATCCACCACCAGGCACTCCGGCCCCTTCTTTATCTCATGAATCCAGAGGATGTCTACTCTCGAGTCCACCTCATGCCTCTTTCATCCACCACCAGGCACTCCGGCCCCTTTATCTCATGAATCCAGAGGATGTTTACTCTCGAGTCCACCTCATGCCTCTTTCATCCTCCAGCAGACACTCCTGCCCTTTATCTCATGAATCCCAATGATGTCTACCCTTGACTCCACCTCGTGCCTCTTTCATCCACCACCAGGCAGTCCCACTCCTTTATCTCATGAATCCCAAGGATGTCTCCTCTTGAGTCCACCTCGTGCCTCTTTTATCCACCATCAGCCGTTCCCTGCCACTTTATCTCATGAATTCCAAAAATGTCTCCACTTGCCCGAGACACTGCTTCCCCTTTATCTCGTGAATCTCAAGGCTGTCTACTATCAAGGCCACCTCATGCCTCTTTCATCCACTACCAATTGCTCTCTGCCCTTTTATCCCATGAATTCCAAGGATGTCTCCTCTTGAGACCACCTTGTCCCTCTTTCATCCACCGCCAGGCTCTCCCTGCCCCTTTATCTAATTTATCCCAAGGCTCCCTACTCTTGAGTTCAGCTGGTGACCCTTTCTATGTCTACATCTTATCCCAAGCACTGGAAACATTTCCAGCATAGATGTACCGTCAAGAGATCGCTGAAGATTTTAGGTTATATACTCCATGTGCAGGACCCCTCTTCCTCCTTGGGATCTCTCCCCACTATAGAAAGGGTTGAATTGTTCCCTGTTGAACCCTTAGAAACACCAACCATCCAGTGGGAGCAGAGGTAGCTTTTCATGTGGACATAACATTGGACAGAAGTAGGAGAGGGAGGAGCCGTAGGAACCATGGACCCTTCCTGAAGGTGTTTGTAAGTGCTATAAACTGTCATGAAGTAAATAACAGAAATTCTTACATATGACTCGTTACATTCTGAATATTGCAAATTAAGCAGTACCTACAAAAAACTGAAAGATTTGTGAAATCCTCCTGAAGAATGAAATGGGACGAGGAGGATGAGTGACTATTAAGTACCAAATATCTTCGCTATCCGAAGCCTCAGTCTTCTCTGTTCCAGTCCCATATTCCCTCAGTCCCTCCCGGCAACATTATCTACCTACCGCATCTTGTTGGGCTTTGTACTACCTGGAGGTGTAGAGAGAGGAGGTGTTCTAAACTACAAGGAGGAGCTTTGTAGAGTAAAAACAGAAGAAATACTGCCTTAAACTGTTGATGATATATGCTCGGGTAAAAATGAACTGTCTGTGGCACCTCATTGTGAAAGGACTGGGGGGGGGGGGCAGGGCTCAGGTTAATGAAGATTTGGGGTAAGTATTCAATCAATCAATTACTTGTAAAGCTCGCTACTTACCCGTGAGGGTCTCAAGGCGCTGAGGGGAGGGGGGTGTTGCTACTGCTCGAAGAGCCAGGTTTTGAGGAGTCTTCTGAAGGCGAGTAGGTCTTTGGTTTTCCGTATGTGGGTAGGGAGGGTGTTCCAGGTCTTGGCGGCGAGGTAGGAGCAGGATCTGCCACCGGAGGTTGTTCGTTGGATGTGGGGGACAGCAGCGAGGGCGGGGCGAGCGGAGCTGGCGGGTGGGGGTGTAGAAGCTGAGTCTGCTGTTCAGGTAGGCTGGTCTGGCTTTCTGGAGTGCTTTGTGTGCATGGGTGAGGAGCTTGAAGGTGATCCTCTTGTCGACGAGGAGACAGTGTAGGTCTCTCAGGTGGGGGGTGATGTGGTTGTGGCGGGGGACGTTGACGATCAGTCGGGCGGAGGCGTTTTGAATGGGTAGTAGTCGTTGTAGGTGTTTTTAGCTCGGATTCCTGCGTAGAGATGGGCCGAAAGTTCTTGAGGTTCTTGAGGAGGGCGTTGATTTCGGCATGCTTCCAGCTTTCGGGAATGTCGCTGTTTCGAAGGAGATGTTGATGACCTTCCGTAGTTGGGGTGCTATGGCTGCATCTGCTTTGTTGAATACGTGGTGTGGGCACGGGTCTGATGGTGAGCATGAGTGGATGGAGTTCATGATCTTGCGTGTCTCATCGTCGTTGATGTTGGACCAGGACGTCAGGCGGTTGGCGCTGGTGGTGTTCTTAGGGGAGGTGGAGTCTTGCGTAGTCGGCGCGGTCGCGGTGTTGAAGCTGTCATGGATGTCAGCGATCTTGCGGTGGAAGAAGATGGCTAGTGAGTCGCACAGTTCTTGTGAGAGCGAGATGTCGTTGGTGTTGGCGCTGGGGATGGAGAGTTCCTTTATGATTCTGAAGAGCTCTTTGCTGTCGTGTGCGTTGTTATCCAGGCAGTTTTTGAAGGAGGATCTCTTGGCTAATCTGATGAGGTGGTGATGTCTGCGGGTGGAGTCCTTGTGGGCTGCTTTGCTGACAGGTGTGCATTCATGGAGCCATATCTTCTCTAGTTTCCGGCATGCGCGTTTGGAGGTCTGGAGCTCGTCGGTGAACCAGGTGGCTCTTTTGCTGGCATGGCTGTTGGAGGGTTTCTTGAGCGGGGCAATGGTGTTGGCGCAGTCGTTGATCCACTGTCTGAGGTTGCGGGCTGCGGCGTCTGGGTTGGTGGGGTCGGGAGGTAGGTTCTGGGCGAAAGTGGTGATTAGCTGGTCTTTGGTGACTTTGCTTCAGTAGTGGCGAGGTAGCTTCATTGTGTATCTTCTGAGGATGGTAGGGACTGTGCGCTAGAACAGACGTATGCTCTGTTCACTCGGTGGGGTGGGGTTAACCAGATGGGTTCGAAGGTAGGTTAAATTATTATGATTATTATTGTTGTTTTTCTCATTTCCCAAACACCACTTTCAACACGCCTGGCAATAGTATCCACATGGCGTACTAGGGACGGATGTCTGGAAGTGAAACCTTGCCCATGGCATTGGTAGACACTGTGGTCAGCGCACTTTGCAGGGTGTCTGCAGCTTTGCACAGTTTTGCAGCTAGACTGCCCACAGTACTGGATGGCAGCTGCAAACTACTCCCGCTATCTCAAAAGATCACTCGAGGCTCTAGGTGGACCTGTGACACTCAATCGCTGCCCTCCCGTCCTGTGACCTGAGCCCTCCTGGCATGGCCAGCCCCTCTCATACCTCACATATCCCACCTGAGCATGGTTTCCTACCCGTCTCACAACACGGTGGTCTGAACATCCTGACCTCTGACCTGAGTTCCCTTTAGCTGGCCAATCCCTCACGTACCTTGCGTGTCCCACCTATAAAAGGTTTCCTAGCCAGTTTGAATCATGGTGGTCCACACATGGCCGACTTTAGCGCTGGTGGCGACTGGTGCCAGAATCGTTTTTGATGCCCCCACACCCCATGACTGCCTCCTCGGATTCTCTCACTACCACCAGGCATATGTGCCATTCATAAGGTATTGCCAAACACAGCACCTCCCCATGAGGTCGGCGCCCCCTCCATAGAGCAGCGCCCAGTCCGGCCGCACCTGTTGCACTGCCCTAAAGCCGGCCCTGGGTCCACACATCCTGACCTCTGACCTGATCCCTCCTTAGCTGGCCAGGCACTCACGTACCTTGCATGTACCCCCTGAACAAGTGTCCCTACCAGCTCATACCATGGTGGTCCACACAACCCGACCCCTGATCTGAGCTCTCCTTGGCTGGCCAGCCCCTCTCATACCCTTCACATCCCATCTGCACACGGATTCCTAGTCAGCTCGTACCATGGATCTCCGCACATCCTCACCTGACCTGAGCCCTCTTGGCTGGCCAGCCCCTCTCATACCCCACACATCCCACTGCGCATGGTTTCCTGGCCAGCTCGTACCATGGAGCTCGTCGCATTTCAACCTTGTGCCTCCACACAGACCTCCTGTGACTCTCCCGGGCACCTACTAGTGTGTGTGAGAGGATACAACCCCCTACCTTCCAGTCCTCCTCGGCGCCTTGCATTATGGTATCAGGGAACAGTGATGGATGCATAGGGAGCTCAGACAGGGGTTTTTAAGATTCATTTTCTCTTTAAAAGTGCTATTTATTCCTTCGTTTTGTGTCATCGACTTCATAGGATTTCCATCTGGTGTTAGGGGGTCGTGATATTGGCAGAATTCTCCATAATTTATTTAAGCGAATTGTAAAAATACGTATTTATATCAGTCTGCCTTTATTGAAAGCTACCGCCTAGCCTTAAATACCTTCTTAGCCCTAGGCACATATATGGTGTTTACTAAAGTTCAGCCAACAATCCCTCAGATGGATTTTGGTGGTGCACTACACTTTGGAGAGACCTACACTTTTTAACATATATGTGTCCAAATTAGCACCCTTGATCAGAAGTTTTGATCTAATTCCGACCTCGTACGCTGACGATACTCAATTGGTCATCTCAACTATAGACAAGGACGTTGATCATTCTTGGGTGAGCAAGCATTGTTTGAAGCTTAACTCGAGCACAACCGAGGTGGTGCTTTTAGGAAAGGTGGCCCCCTTTGGTCACCAGCCTGGTGGGCAAGCACTTTGGGCCCCTTTCCTACTCCGGTAGTGAAAGCTAAAAACCTGGGGGTCATAATAGATGAGAAGCTGAATTTTGAATCACAAGTTTCTAGGGTGGTGTCCTCTGCATTTTTCACCATTAGAACAGTGCGTAAAATTCTACCATTTATTCCGAAAAACACAAGAAAGACTGTTCTAGCTTCCCTAGTTTTGTCCACGTTGGACCACTGTAATGCTTTATATATGAATTTACAGTCCAATCAACTTAGAAGACTGCTGTCGGCACAGAATCCTGCTGCCGGATTGGTGCCAGATGCACCTAAACATCAGTCCATTAGGGCCGAGATACAAAAGCTGCACGGGCTGCCAGTCGCTCAACGCGTAAAATTCAAGGCACTGTATAGCACACGAGGCACTGCACAGAGCAGGTCCACGGTCTCTTTGGCACACCTTTAATCGGTACTCCCCCAGTAGACACCTGCGATCGGCTAAGGCCTTCCTGATGCCACTTTGAGAGTCAGGATAACAAACTGGGAGGGGGAAGGGGTTTCAGTCATAGCACCTTAGGCTTAGGAACTCTCTTCCGCTTGGTCTCAGGAAGAAAGATACCCTCTCTGACAGCGTTCAGGAAAAATCTTAAAACCTGCCTTTTCAAAATCTAAGTTCCCTGGACAGTATGCTGTCCGTAAGCGCCTGGACACCTAAGGGTAGTTGTGCGCTATAGAAGTTGTGATAAAATAACATAACACTAAAGCACTCGTCCACCAGGGGCCGCTTGTTAAACTCTTTACCCCCACCTCTCCCCGCTGCTGATCAGTAGATGAAACGGGTCCACTGTGGAATGTGGAGAAGTGTGGCTCAATGGTTAGAGCGACAGACCCTGATGCAGAGGTCTGGCCCGGGACCAGGGTTCAATTCCCACCTCGGCGGTTCTTGGACTCAATTTCCCTGGACCTGATCATTCTTGCCTCGTGCCTAGTCTAATCATGGGTCCCACGCTGCGACTCTGGGCAATAGCTTGCTTAATCTGCACAACGGCCCCAGCAGCGCTTGGATGCCTGGCTTCACCTTGGGGGTGCCCAGGAGTAGACATTTCACAGGAAAGCCAGGATGGGTTCCACAGCGATATGAATATAGTGCTACGAGGCCTCCGGGTAGAAGTGCGCTACATGAATACTTTACATTTACATAGGATGAGGGATCACCAAGGACCACCTTCCGAGGACCCCTCCTCTTCTTAACACACCCAGGCCTTTAGGATCAAATATCAGTATCTTTGTGAGTCTGGCTGTGGTTTGCTTTACCGCTCTGCAGTCTGGTGGCGTCCACCATCTGTGGTGTGATGTAAGTTGGTAAAGACCTTCTGGAGTGAGGGTCCTTGTAAGGACAGTGTGGAGGTCGGGGTACGGTGGTCCCAGCTATCCTCTCCACCACGGCTCAAATGAGAGTGGAGTAGGAGAACGAACCAGGAGGCTGGCATGTTCCCTTCTGTCACCCCCTACATCTTCCTCCGGCACTTCCTGGGTAGGTCTAGGGTTGGCAGCAAGGCATCATTCCTTGTGTGGGGGCACCCTAGCCTGCCGGCAGGGGTTCACGGCAACGGAACCCTGGCCCCCCGTGGGAGGTGTGCTGTATGGGGCAGCCATGCTGATTATGGGTCCTGGATCTGTGCCCACCAATGACAGCTCACATCACTGAGGATTAACTTTTCCAGGACTGCTGGCGCTCTCCTGCTAAAGTCCACAATGCTGCATTGAACCCTGCAGAGCAGATTTAACCCCCTGTGAGCTCACTCTGCCCTTGGCTTGGGCCAGAATGAGGCGAGCTGGGGGTTTGTCAATGTCTAACTGTGTCATTTGGTGACAGTAGTGACTTGTGGCTGCTTCTCTTAAGGAATCCCCCACCCTTCCCATGGCATATCACCGCACACAAGCTGCTTCTCTTGAAGGATGAAGGTAGGATGTGCACCCTGCGCTCCGAGGGCCTCTTTTCTTTTCAGTGGAGCAGGTTTCATCTGCTGCTTAGGTCTTGGCAGAGGGTGCCATCCTCCCAAGACCCTCCAGTGGGGGATGAGGCCTCTCTGGTCAGAGTCCTGGCAGCTTCTGTTCCCTCTGTGGGATTTCCAGTGGGGAGTGTGTGGCCAGCCGGTGTTTCAGGTGTTGGGAACACAGGCACACTGTCAGTTGTTCACACCTTCACATGTTGTGCTACTTGTCTGGTGTTTCAAGCAGTGACGGCTCCTCTGCTATGGCTTGAAGTAAAAGCACAAAAATATAAAAACTTTGAGTTATTATCATTTTATGCTCGTGCAGCTTTGCGGGCGAGCAAGCTGCTCTGGTCTTGGAGCAGGGCAGGGGAGGAATGGTTTGCCCACTCCTAAGAGCGCAGTGACTGTTTGATCAGCTCTCTCGGGCCACCCAAACCAGTCATGCACTCTTCCCCATGCAGGCTGCATTACAGCTGCATAGAGAACATACCCAGACCCCCGTCCCTGGCTCAGCATTGAACCAGGACGCTTAGACCATGATTGGTCGGTGGGGCCTGGCTGTGCTTCCTGTTTCTCGAGTTCAAAGAGGAGAGCAGGAGCAGAGACGCGGTACTCGGCGGCAAGGCACGTTTTTTGCTATTGTTCTTATATTTTGCCCCCCCCGCCCCCACGTGAGCTCCCTCTGCACCCGTCCGCCACCCGCGAGCCATGCCGGCCACCAACGCCTGAGAGTTGTTCACACCTTCACAGGCTGTGCTACTTGTCTAGTGTTTCAATCAGTGGCGGCTCCTCCACTATGGCAGAGGAGCATCGCCTCACTACTTTTAAGTAGTGTAAAGTAAAAACATAACATGATAAAAACTTTGAGTTATTATCATTTTATGCTCGTGCAGCTTTGCGGGCGGGCAAGCTGCTCTGGTCTTGGAGCAGGACAGGGGAGGAATGGCTTGCCCACTCCTAAGAGCGTAGTGACTGTTTGATTGGCTCTCTCGGGCCGCCCAAAGTAGTCATGCGCACTTCCCGGTTCTCCATTCACACTGCATTACAGCCTGCATGAAGAACAAGCCCAGGCCCCATTCACTTGCTGAGCGTCGGACTAGGACGCTCAAAACCTATCACAACTCTTCAATGCAGTGTTGTGATTGGTCAGGGGAGCCTGGGTGCATACCAATCACAACGCTGCATTGCAGTGCTGTGATTGGCCAGTGGTGCCTGGCTGTGCTGCCTGTTCCTTGAGTCTGACGAGGAGAGCAGAGATGCGAGACCCGGGGGAAGGTACGGTAAAAAAAATATATGTATACATAGCGCACCCCCCTGCATGACCCCCCTGCGCCTGCCCCACCACCTGTGAGCCAAGCCGGCTGCCACTGCCTGTGAGTTGTTCACACCTTCACAGGCTACTTGTCTGGCGTTTCAAGTGATGGAAACACACACCCTGTCAGTTGTTCAAGCTTTAACAAGCTGTTCTACATTCCTGGCACTTCATAAATTAGTGCCTTCTGTTAAATCTTTACCCCCTGTCACACGGACCTTACGTTCTGGAATTTCAAACAGAGGAAGGGCCGCCTGTCAGCTCCTACCACCTTGACGGCTTCACGACCAACCAACATTTCAGTCACTGAAGCAAATTTTTGCTGTTCAAAGACCGCAAGACTTTGAGATCTCTCTGGAGTTCCAAGTGAGGGAAGCATCTCTCTGAGGAGAGTCTTTGAGCCCTGATGGGAGTCTCTGCCAGTAAACAACCCCTAGGGAGAAAGGCCGCGTCAGCCAGCGGGTTCAGAGCTGAGCTACCCCTCAGAGACTGGTGGAGAGAGTACAGGCAGCCTGTCTGACGGTTGTGCTCAGTGAGGCTTCCCTGCCAGGATATTAGTGCCAGTGAGTGGGGTCTGTTCCACCCCCTCCATGAAATGCAATTTACTCCTGCCATTGACAGCTGCAAACCTTTGACATGCAAAATGGACAGAGAAGAATTAGGGAATGCTCTTAAACAGGAATGTCTGAGGTGTTCTCAAACTTTCAAGGCAAACCATGCCTCCCCCTGCCAATTCTCACCTCTTGCTTTCATTAAAGCCCATGTAGTTGGAAGTGAATGGGGTATAAAAATACAGACAGAGTAAATTCATCTACCCCTGCAAGAGTAACAATATATTCCCTGTAGTAGTGGCAGCTGATTTGCACCTCTAAAGATGTACAAAGTAATTAGTGGGTACTAGTAGAAGAGTTCTTAAAAATGTTAAATGCTTGTGGGTTTGACAAGACCCTACTACCAAAGGTGTACTCACAGTTTTGGGGCAGAGAACCCCAACCATTTACAAAATTGACAAAACTGACCAACCCAAGCACTCAAACTGTATTAAAGCAATTTAGAAGTTCAAACACAAAGTTAATTGTAGTGGAAAAAAGATTTATTCAACACATGCAGTAACATGATGTTCATCTGTACAATCCATGTCTTAATAGGTGCTTGCTTCTGAAAAACAGCTGACACGTGTTTTGTCACCAAAGGGACTTTTTCAAGGCTTGTCTGATACAGGGTGCTCTCTAATCATTGAAGATCTATTTCTGAAAAGTTCTTGGGAATATCCCAAATGTAAACAAAAGTGTGTTCCTTCTCAGTCTAGATAATAGAACAACAAAGATGGGGTAGGAACGTGTTATTCGGTGTTGCTGGAACCGCAAAACATAACATAACGTATTTGTAAAGCACACGTTCACCACTAAGGGTATCTTGGTGCTGAATAACAGATGTTTGTTGTTACCCAACTCAATAGTACTCTTTTTATCGACCTCCGATGGATAAAAGGCTGAGTAGATTGCCTAGGATTTAAACCTGTGACCATGAGGTCGAACACCAGCCCCTGCAGTAGACACATTAGTCCACTAAGCCACCAGACCCAGAGGAACGTATTCCAAAAAGGAGTGATGAACCATAAACAGTAGTAGTGATTCCAGGTCCAATGTTTCTGATAAGCGTGGCTCAAATCCACTGGAGTGACTTACAGCACTCACCTATAATTACCTTATAGGAAGTCAGCCGGACAGTGGAGAAGTATAAACAAAAGTCTTTATTAGGCCAAACAACACTCATATGAGAGGGCCTTGTCCGACCTCACTCCTAGGAGTGCGAACGAGAGGACTGACTCTCTGCATCACAGCAATACATTATAATGCAATACAGTAAATGGGGTACGCCCCTTGTGGAAAGTTACCGAGCCTCAGGCCAGTGGACAATGCTCTCATACAGCAGGCATCTGCACCTGCAAGGGATACATTATTATCTCTTCTCAAGGCCATGGAGCTAGGCTTCGGCGTCTCTGGGCATGAGAACATTACAGATAACAAGAATTGTTAGTTTCGGTCACAGTGAGCCGAGAAACGAAAACTGCTGTCTTAGTATATTTCTGTATTCCTGCGGGAGGGGCATGAGTGAGCAGAGCCCGCAGGCACAGAGAGTTGCACAAAATGGTGGCACACAGGCTAAGCTAAGAAACTAATATGGTCACACATACATTTGAATATAAGTAATAGGTAAGAATATGAATTCAGCATAAGTGCATATACGTAAATGCATTAGTTAGTCATATGATGCTAACTCACACGTCATCATAGGGTAATTAGAGCATCGAAAAGTGAATTCTATCAGACCCTCCTTTTAGCATCATTGGCTAACTATAGCCTCATTTATTAGCCAAAGGTAGTGCCGACATCCATTCTAGGGGCAGGGCTATATTTCTTCAGTCTAGAACATCTTCTGCAATAAACATTAACCAACTTGCATCAGCAGGAATTTCAGTAATCATAGAAGTGGCATATTGACCATGTAACTTCTTTTTCGGACGTACATTTGCAGCACACATTGAACAACATGGAGGGAGGCAATATATGCAAAGGCAGCATGACAGAATTACACTCACCACTCCAACCAAACCCATCAGTATTTTCCAGCCCCAGGAAGAAAAGGCACCCCAGAGCCACCCTTGGAGAGACCATGTCCCATTATCTTGGTGCAGTTCAGTCGCTAAGCTATGCAATTTTTGCACTGCCAAGTTAACAGTCGGGGCGGAGTCAGGGATATAAACACAGCAAGAGGTCCCGATGACGCGACAGGCCCCGCCCCTATCAGCTAGTATGACGTCAAGGACCATCCTATTCTGGATCGTAAATAATCTCATAGCCTGAACCTCAACAGAGATGTTAGTCGTAATGTCAGCCTCAACCAGAACCACCTTTTCCATTACCCTAGAGAGTCGTCTAATAGCTCTACTGTTGAATATAGGACCCCAGAAAGGAAGCAGACCCTTAGAAAAATCAGTCCATTGCTGATACGAGGTATCTGTCTGATCAACGTCCTCTACCTGAAGTTCCCTCCTTTTACGCTGCTCTTGCGGCTGCTCCTGAGGACTGGGGAATCGTCGATGAGTTCTGTGGTAATCAGAGGGAGCCACATACACGGGAGGAATCATATAAGCCAGGTAGCACACCCCACCCCAACCCTCGGGCAACCATAAGTATCCATTTTCACCGCAAACAAAATAGACACTGGGTGGGGCAATCAAAGAGGGGCTAACGGGCAGGCGTATTGAAGCAGTCACATTACAAGAGCTATTTCCAACCTTGATGGGACCCCTTCCCTCTATACAGAAAAATGGAGGAGGACCCACCACAGCCAGGGGTATCAAAGACTTGGAGCTGTCGTTACTCTTAGGGGGATGCCTATAAGACAAAGTGGCGTTCAATTTCATGAAACTATCCCTGAGTCGATCAGTATCATTAGGTGTCAAGAATCGACCCAACTTTTTCTCACATGTCTCTATAAAAGTCTGGTCAAAACGTCCGTCAGTGTATATTCGTCCAAGGGAAGCTGAAGGCAAAGGCCGCACTCGCATTGTCATTGTCCACCCCCTATTCTGCAGGCGTGGAGTCAAGGAATCTGGCTGTTGGAAATATTTAACAAGACCTATAAGGGTGTACCACCCCACACAACTATTTACCGGTGTCAAAGGAAGGGCAAGAAATCTATCTTTCTTATAAGCAGCAGAAGGCAAAAGCCCACAAACCCAGCAATCTGTCATGTTGGTAGTGGCATGTGCATGATGCAAAGTCTTAATAAAAACATTGTCTTTATAATTTTTGCGTATCATCCTCTCACCATAATCGACAGTTATCATTTTATGTTCCGGAACAGCAGTAGGTGTGGGTGCAAATGTATGAACGGGATAGTGTTTATCTAGGAAAAACAGTATTCCAAGAGTCACCAGAAAGGCAATTAAAACTATTATGATCACTACTATTTTTCCCTTTCGGGGAAGGGCCAACCAGGGGGAATCGGGCTCACGTCTCGGGGGAGCTGCAAAAGGCTGCTCCTCATCAGGGATGGGCCGCCCAAAGGGATACATTTCTAATAATCGTTCAAAAGTATCAAAAATCAAAAAGATAAAAAAATCACACTGTTACTAAAAAAAAAAAAATAGTCCCAGACAATCCTCAACCGGCCAGAGGGGTTCTTCAACCCTTAAAAAGGTATCTTCTCCCTGTGTCCTTCAAAGCCTCACAGGCAGGCTTTTACCGTCCATACCTACTCCAACGTCGCTGTTCAATAATTTGAAACAAGGGAAGCACTTAATTCGGGCCCCGCGCCACTCTATAGTCTCAAAGAACACAATCTTCGGCTAAACACCAGGGCTCTTACAAGTCCATCCCTACCACTAAATCTTCTTTTTCAGAATGTCCACTAAGCCCTTCTTCCAGTATTTAGTCCATCATATTCCAGCACTGTTACTTATTTTCTTCGGGGCCGCAAATTATAGCGAGTGCTCCCTGGCACTTCGGGGTCAGAAAACAAAGCAGGTGTATCAATGGCAGATGCTGAACTTTCCGATATCTCTTTGCTAGCAACAAAAGGAGTGGTAGAGCTCACAGTATTCTCAATTCCGCTTCGCTCTTCTCCAATCAGTGAAGCATCCGAGAAAGGAACATACCTCGGGATATGTTCGAACTCCTGGTCAGCGATGCCATCTTGTACCCATTGATCATAGGGCAACGGGAGCGGGACCCTCTTCACATGAGAGGCATGGGTCCACGCTTTTCTGCCGTCAATCCGAAGCGCTGTGCGTGTAGTGAGGAGCACCTGGCGCGGCTCTGACCACCTCGGTTCCAGACAAGACTTCCGCTGGTATCGTCGCACCACGACCCAATCCCCTGGGTGGATGGTGTGTCCAGGCCCCTCCGGCAACGGCTTCAGAGTGTCTGCTACCTGCTGATGAATAGAACGAAGATCTTTAGTCAAAGCATACAGATAATCTGTCAACAGAGGGTAAGGAACTTCGGAAAAACATTTAGGTCGGGGCACTCCCCAGATATTGGCCGGGCGGCCAAATACCACCTCGTGCGGGGAGACGCCCATTTTTGCATTCACAGTGACTCTTGTGGAAAGCAAAGCTAAGGGAAGTGCGTCTGGCCAACGGAGACCTGTACTCTCACATATTTTGGCCATTTTTAACTTGAGTGTGCCGTTAAACCGTTCCACCAGTCCTGCCGCCTGAGGATGCAAGGCTGAGTGGAACTTCTGGGTGATGTGTAGACCTTTGCATATATTTTTCACTAATTCAGCATTAAAGGACGTGCCATTATCACTCCAGATCACCCTAGGTAATCCGAAGCGGGAGAAATACTCCTTTATCAACATTTTTGCAGTAGACATAGCCGTGCAGTCTTTCGTTGGGAACGCCTCCACCCACCTACTAAAAGCACATACGACTACAAGGACGTACTTCAAGTTGTTGACTCTTTCCATTTCGATGTAATCCATCTGAATCACCTCAAAAGGGAAAGAGGGGGGTGCAAAATTTCCAGTTGGGACAGGGGTACCCTTTCCAGGATTGTGTCTCAAACACACCATACACTGACGAACCAAATTGGTGGCCATCTTAGAGATATTTTTATTGCTCCACACCGGGTCTAACAATTTGCAAATGCCCTTGGCACTCACATGGGCAGGTCCGTGTGCCATCGTCACTACTGGAAGGACATACGCATTCGGTAACATCCATCGTCTCTTGTCTGTCACATCTGTCCAACATTCATCCGCATCCAGTCGTCCCTGCCCATCCTTCCATGCTCTCAATTCCTCATCCGTCGCTTTGCCCTGTATGTTCTTGACACTCTGTACCGTGTCTGCGAACATATGAATATCTGGGACCCATCGTGCTGGCCCTGCCACAAACATTCGTGGTAATTTTTCTCTAGCAGTCTCTTTTGCTGTCTCATCGGCAAAAGCGTTGCCTCGCCCGACATCGTCCACTATTGTCTTGTGTGCGCTACATTTTATCACAGCCAATCTTTTGGGTAATGTCAGTGCCGTTAGCAGTCGTAATATCAGTGGACCATGTTGGATGCGTTGTCCATGGGAGGTCAAGAATCCCCGTTCTGCCCAAAGTCGCCCATAATTATGAACCACGCCAAAGGCGTATTGGCTATCGGTGTAAATGTTCACATCCAACCCCTCACTCAACTCACATGCTCTCAGTAAGGCAATAATCTCGGCAGCCTGAGCAGAATTGTAAGGTATTCTAGAAGTCTCTACCACCGTCTGTAATGTCGTTATTGCATATGCTGCTGTCGATGTCCCGTCTGGTAATTTAAAACAGGATCCATCGACATACAGTTCCCCGTCTGGTTCTTCCATGGGCCTGTCTGTCAGATCCACCCTCCCCTTTGTCTCCTCCTCAGTCCTATACAAACAGTCATGTATGTCATCATCATTTGTGTCAGTATCTGTGGGGATAGGTAACAAGGTGGCGGGGTTCAATGTGGCACACCTTTTAATTGTTACATGGGGCGCAAAAAGAGTCATCTCGTAACCCGTCAGACGAGCGCTTGTTAAATGCTGCGTCTGTGTCCTGTTCAGTAAAATATCCACAGCATGCGGTACCATTACTGTGAGATCTGATCCCAGCACGAGCCCTGCCGATTGTCTTATAGAGACCGCAGCAGCCGCCGTGGCTCTCAGACAGCTCGGCAGCGCTCTTGCCACATTATCGAGCATTGCAGAGAAGTATGCACGCGGTCTCTGCTTCCCCCCAAAACACTGAGTTAAGACAGACAACGCGCAACCTTCCGCCTCGTGCACGTAAAGAACAAAAGGCTTCTGGTAATCAGGTGTTCCAAGAACTGGCGCAGAACACAAAGACGTTTTTAGTGACTCAAACGCTTCCTGACATGCGGGGGTCCAGGGTAGGGGTTCGCGCACTTCTTTGGTAGTCAGATACAATAGGGGTTTTGTTAGTAACGCATAGTTAGGTATCCACTGACGACAATACGATGTTATGCCTAGGAACGCGCGCACCTCTCGCTGCGTATTAGGTATTTGCATGTTAGTGATCGCTTTTATGCGCTCCGGCGTCAATCTCCTCCCCACTTTCGAAAGGAGGTGACCGAGGTAGGTGACCTCCGTTCGACAGTATTGAAATTTCGGAAGGGACACTTTATGCCCCCTTTTTGCCAAATGGTGTAACAATTTTACAGTAGCATCCCGACAACCCTTCTCATCATCCGATGCTATTAGGATATCATCCACGTACTGCAACATTACGCTGCCAGGTGGAAGTTCCATATCATCCAATTGTGCCTTTAGAGCCTGACTGTATATACTAGGACTCTCAGTGTACCCCTGAGGAATTCTCTTAAAGCGGAAGCTTCGGCCAGCCAATGAGAATCCGAAGAGATAACGGCTTTCCTCATGTACTGGAATACTGAAGAAAGCGTTTTTCAAATCTAGGACAGAGAAATATTTGGCCGAAGGTGGAATCATGGTCAATATTGTAGTGATGTCCGAGACCACCAGATACTGTGGCTCCACTACTCTATTTACCTGCCGCAAATCAATCACAAATCTATAAACATCAGGAGTATTATCAGTTGCATCAGGTGACCGTCTTTTAAGTACAGGCAAAATAGGACTGTTACATATATTCGAATCAGTCTCTTCCACTACTCCAGACTGTATTAAATCTTGAATTATTTGTAACAAGGCCTTCTCACCCTCCCTAGGTATTCTGTATTGTGGAATTCTGGGCAATTTAGCTCCCACCTTCACTCTTATTGACACCGGGGCAATATCCATTCTCCCTACATCATTATCACTGACAGCCCACAAGCTGTCGGGTATGCCTCGAAACTCAGGTGGCAGCGGGTCGTCTTTTGAAAAGCACTGTAGTGGGCGGGCAACATTGGGGCCTAGAGTAAGGTACACGCCATCCGGGGAACAATAAATGGTGGCGTGCAATCTCTTCAATAAATCTAAACCCAACAAATTTTCTCCACAATTTGATGTCAATAAAAACGGTGAATCAACAGTAAAGGGACCAATCGTTAACGTGAGAGGTTTAGAAATGGGGCTAATCACCGGAGTTCCTGCGAAACCCACGGATATGTTATTCTTGCCAGACAGAGCCGCCCCTGGGACCCGAGAACGAGCCACTGAACTTTTCATTGCACCCGTATCCACTAGAAATTTCTGTTGAGACCCTAGTAAGTCGGCTTCGACATAAGGTCCCCTCTGATCAACTTCCATAAGTACTGGTCCCATGCTCTGTCCTACGCTGTCCTAGTTGTGGGAGAACCCTGTCAAATCGTCCACCGAATAATCATCGTTGTAATACTGGCCCCCGCTCCTCTGCGACTGTTGTCTATCTGTCCCGTTGTCAAAGTAATTGCCTCCCGGTCTCCCGCCTCCTTCTGATCGCGCAGCCTGTCTCCCAAAATCACCACTACCTCGTCCTCGTCCTCTTCCTGGACCGGTACCTGACTGGAGCAGCGGGCAGTCTCGCCACCAATGCCCTTCCTGCTTACACTTGGCGCACTGGTTCGGTCCCAGCCTTTCCCTACTCTCACCTCTCCCAAAACCACCTCCGCGACTCAGCGCCGCACCTCTTCCTCTGCCTCTTGCCACCTGCTGCAACAAAACCCTCGTCTTCAAATCTTTAGCCTTCTTCTCCTGCTTGTCCTTGTTCTCATTTTCCCTGTGCTCGTAATATTGCGCCATACTTAGTATTCCCGAAGGAGAGGACGTCGTCCACGTGCTCTCCGACGCTTGCAATCTAGCTGATATTTCAGGCAATAAATTTGTGACAAACCTGTTAACAAAGAGTCACAACCCTCCATCCTGTGACACATCCTGTCCACTAAAATCCATGAACGTTTCCTCAAACCTCGTAAAGAAATCTGAGACCGCCTCATCCTTTTTCTGCTTGCAAGCCGTCAACTTGTCCCAATCCACCTTTTTCGGGGGAATAAGGGAGTGCATATACTTTATTATGCGCCCCGGTAAAGCTAATATTTCAGCCTTCGGCTTCTCCCCTGGCTTACGCTCCTTGTCCCAGTCCTGTAACTCCTGCCATGTACCTCCCAGTTCCTCCCTATGATCCGTACCTTTCACTTGCCGTCACACATCAACCGGGACCAAAAGTCCGAAAAACAATTCAACATCAGCTAACGTCATCACCGTAGAAGACGCCGCTTCCGTAAGCTCTTTGTAATAAGCGGTCGGATTCTTTCTGGAATCCGGCAGCTGAGCCTTCAATGACAACACCTCACTTCTCTTCCATGGCGTATACACCCATTGCTCCTGAAAATGCGCATCAATTCTGTTCCTTGTAACAGCCCTCGTGACTGGATCTAACAACTCGGGGACCTCAGGATGAAAAATAGGGTGCACCTCCCGCATTGGGTGGAGACCTGGGAAGTGGGGTGTACCGACAGAGGGCAATTCATTCCTGTATTGCAATAGCGCGCGCAGACTACTCATCACTTCCTTCACCCCCGTGTTCGTCCTGTACGCTCCAGCCTGTATATCCCGTAAAACCGCCGGAGCCACACCTCCATATCCCTGCTCCCATAGCGGTATCAATACACCAGCCATGTGCCACAAAGCGTGCTGCTGCATCAAGGGCTCAAAATCTTTCATGGTGGACCAAATGTCTTCGAACGAATAAATATTATTTCTGGCCCATTGGCATGCCTGATTAGCCACCATACTTTTTTCATCTAAACCAACTGTAGAACG
The DNA here is from genome assembly GCF_964263255.1 of Lissotriton vulgaris. Lineage (NCBI taxonomy): Eukaryota > Metazoa > Chordata > Amphibia > Caudata > Salamandridae > Lissotriton > Lissotriton vulgaris. The sequence goes on along the minus strand of NC_141695.1, from coordinate 1,756,261,364 downwards.
TGTAAGCAGCTTCCGTACCTGTGAAAACAATCCGCTACCTGCGCCGCGACTCGGTGTTAGCATCTCCTGACTGGGGGTGGTACTAGCTGAAACAGTAGGGAGTGCTAAAGAAAATGGTGAGGGGGCAGGTGAAGTGGTCTGGAGTAGAGAAACGAGGGGTGTCGAGGGCAGGGATAGTTGGGGGGCACTCGCTGAAGGACCTGGTACGGCACTACTAGGGGCCGAAAGTGGCAAGGAGGGGTACAAGGGCTGTGGGGCATAAGGGGGAGGGGGTCGGGCATTCAAAATGTCCTCCATCTCATCAGGGTCATCTTCTCGTACCACATAACTTTTATTTTCTTTCAACCTACAAAGTCTATCTGCGCGCTCCATGCGTAGTGCATTCTCATTCCCCACCTGTTCCCTCGCTTTCTGCACCATAGTCTGGGTGGACTTTTTATACTCCTCTTTCTCCTCTCGCATCTTACGTTTCCTGGCCTCTTTCTGCCACACTCGCAAAGAGTCGAACATACTCTGGCGGCTACGCCTAGCAAACAGTTTGTCTTGCAAATAATCCAATTTAGCTTCATCAAAAGAACCCGTCAAAGGCCATTGTAAATCCACATTATCAGCAGTGTACCGATGCCACAAAGTACCAAACAAAATCGGGACCAGTCCATGTTTAACATACATATCAAAACTCGGCGTCCCTTCAGGGGGTGCAGGCTGGCTCTCGGCCAGTCTAGTATCTGAGGGTCGACAACAGCATCCAAAACATTGCAACTTGCTAAAACAGGACATCTTTACTTTATCTTGAACCACAACTCAAGTTCATTCACACACAAACATATAGACGGACATCAGAGAACCACGTACACATATACAATATCTCCCAACACGTGTTACCAAATGGGACAAGGCCCGTCGACCAAGTCCTGGGGAACCTGGACTCTACCGCAGACCGAACAGTACGCTAACTGTTCTGAGGAAGGGGAACAAATCCGCCACCCGTGCGGCACTGTGGATCACTGCGCACTTTACCGCGGGAAACCCGGATCACACCTCCACTGAATCACCACACTAGGAGTTCAGGGTAAGCGCACCAGAGTCTACCCACAATGAGCCACGCCTTCACCACAGTACCATTCGGTCGGATCGCTACAAACAATTACCTCGAAATACGTCCCCAACCCCGTCAAGTCTGTCAGAGCACCAACTCGTACTCTGAGTTCCCTGGAGCACACTAGCCCCAGGAGCACACCGGCTCCTCAAACCATCGGAGACACTCTAGTCTCCCGGAACACTCCCGTTCTTGCAACAATCACAGGTGGACCACTCACCTTCCGTAGGCGGCACCGACCTCTACCGTTCTCCACCTCCGGCTGCCAGGACCAACACGGTCAGCTTCAAGTTCCGCCTTCTGGACCCCGGCGTAAGATCCGAACCGGGACCTCTCCCGATCAGCAGGGTGGGGCAGCGCTGCGAGAACCAAGCTCGGCATCAAATGGGATCCCGGACCCACCGTGCCGACCAGCGGGTCCCCGGTCTTCTGCTACCCACTTACGGGTGAGAAAGATCCTTATCGCGGGGTCCCTATTCGGGCGCCATCTGATAAGCGTGGCTCAAATCCACTGGAGTGACTTACAGCACTCACCTATAATTACCTTATAGGAAGTCAGCCGGACAGTGGAGAAGTATAAACAAAAGTCTTTATTAGGCCAAACAACACTCATATGAGAGGGCCCTGTCCGACCTCACTCCTAGGAGTGCGAACGAGAGGACTGACTCTCTGCATCACAGCAATACATTATAATGCAATACAGTAAATGGGGTACGCCCCTTGTGGAAAGTTACCGGGCCTCAGGCCAGTGGACAATGCTCTCATACAGCAGGCATCTGCACCTGCAAGGGATACATTATTATCTCTGCTCAAGGCCATGGAGCTAGGCTTCGGCGTCTCTGGGCATGAGAACATTACAGATAACAAGAATTGTTAGTTTCGGTCACAGTGAGCCGAGAAACGAAAACTGCTGTCTTAGTATATTTCTGTATTCCTGCGGGAGGGGCATGAGCGAGCAGAGCCCGCAGGCACAGAGAGTTGCACAAAATGGTGGCACACAGGCTAAGCTAAGAAACTAATATGGTCACACATACATTTGAATATAAGTAATAGGTAAGAATATGAATTCAGCATAAGTGCATATACGTAAATGCATTAGTTAGTCATATGATGCTAACTCACACGTCATCATAGGGTAATTAGAGCATCGAAAAGTGAATTCTATCATTTCTAATTTAATAATGTAAGCTACTTCCTCACGTACAATGACTGGTGGATGGAGTGCATGATAAGCTCCCGCCAGGTACGCTCTTTTCCTGCATCTACGGAAGTAACTTACATTAATACATTTAGCCGATTCTGGCTACACTCAATAACACATTCCTACCGCATCTTTGCTGTTCTATTTTTATCTGTTACTCTTCGGAAATAGATCTTTAATGATTGGAGAGCACCCTGTGCTCGGCAAGCCTTGAAAAAGTCAAGTTGGTGACTAAACACGTGTTGGCTATTTTTCTAAAGCTAGCACCTATTAACCACCTGGATGCTCGCCATGAGCCACAGCGCTCAGGTGCTCATGACGAGCTCAGTTCGTCATGGCCCGTGGAACGCTCAGGTGCGGGGAGAATTCCCCCGCTGCTGAGCGTTCCACGGGAGGCAATACATCTGTGACGAGCTGAGCTCGTCATGAGCACAGGAGCGCCGTAGCTCATGACGAGCTCAGCTCGTCATGAGCATGGGGTCGCTCTGCGCGCCCCCTCCCCCCCCAGCACAGCGGGGGATTAACTCCGTAGCGAAGGGGTTAAGAAATGGATTGTACAGATGAACATCGTGTTACCTTGTGTGTTGAATACATCTTTTTTTCACTGCAATTACCTTTGTGTTCGAACTTCTAAATTGCTTTAAACAGTTTTAGTGCTTGGGCCGACCAGTTTTGTATACCCCTGCAAGATCATTGTTTGTGAATGTCTTGCAGCCATAAATCCCGCCCTTTTCGATTGTAGAAGCACTTTCACGAGGAAAAAAGTTTGTTTATAAATAAATCTAACCCTTCCTATTCATTTGTATATAGTTTTTGTACGTTTTCACAATTAATATTCCTAATTTGATATTTTATATTGTCATACCTGCTTTTTTGGTCGGACATTACATATTTTTGGTGTATTTCCATAAATATTGTTCTTGTCTATTTTTAATGAACTAGTAAACATATAATTTCATTTTAACTCAAATAAATCTGTCATAACAAACAATTAAAATGTGAATAAAGGAACACTAGCAGAACAACATTTTTATTATTTTTAAAGTTCAGATAACAAAAAAGTCATCAAAACATGTCATTAGAAATTTAATTTAAGAATAATAGCAAAACATTTGGAGCTATTCAGTAAGGTAACCTACACTGTAAAGTTACTCAAAAGTGTAGACTTACTCATCTCCACTCCCTGAAACAGGGGTTGAAGCCAAGCTTAAGAGTGCTAGTTACTAATGCCCCCAAAAAACCAGTTGACCATCCCAAGTGGCCAAAACAATGTTTAATTTGACATGATTTCATATAGGGTTTTATTTTAAGACTCTACCTCGATTACTTTCTCTGGAAGGGTGTTGCAGTATCAGTGGTTGGCCATGTGCAGTGGTGGATTTACTCTAGCTTTGAGCTAGAGTAAATTACTACTGTTTTGGGTCCTATTTTGGCGGTACTAAGTTTAGAAGTGCAGTTTGGGAATCGCAGCAGGCTTACAATTTTGTTGGTATGTGTACACCCCCCTCTAAACCCCTCCCTAGACCATTCCTTAACCCCTTCTTTCTCCTCTCTAAACCCCACCTATTTTGTCGAAGGTGCAGCTAATCTTCAACCACCCGCCTGCCCCTCCCCCACGTCTCCCCTGCATTTACAGCTACGGCTCTCATTATGAGTGGCCTGTAAGTGGTGTAATATTTATTCCACCTGATAATATCTGACCGCAGAGTAGAAATTATCAAGTGTGATATTTAACCCCTGATTACAAGCGTTTGAGGAATCACTTGTGGATTATGGTGCCACATCAAAATCCGCCTCCACTGTCAATATTGGGCATTTTCCCCCATACATTTTGGCAGGTTTCACCTGTCAGAATTTGTCAAGGTAAAACCCTGAGGGTGTGATAATTATCACACGACTTGTATTTCTGATCCCTGTGTAAACACAGGTGAGCACAGGGATTAGAATTTTACCCCAATCTCGTAATGAGGTCCTTAATAATACACTTACATGTGTGAGCATCTCCCCTTAGAAAAGGTAAGAGAGGTGGTGATTAACACTCGTAGGTTTGTGATCGGTATTTTACAGTACATTAGGAGTACTATTGTAGTATTGGTAAATTTAACACAAAAGTAGTTTGTGGTTGCGCCCCAATGTGTTCACCATCACAAATATTGGACAAAAAAGTCAATAACAGAACATTATTTATAGTTGTAATATAAATAAAATAAAAAAGTAACTATAACCTGTCATGTTTAACTGAATAAAGAACAGTAGCAGAAGAATTTGATTAACACACCATCCACTGGTGAAAGAATACAAAAAAGATAAAACAAAATCCCATGTGCGTAGCTCATCGAAACCCAGGGAAGCCCTGTCCGAGGAGCTGTGCTGTTGTCGGCTTACTCTGAGAAATGCGGCTCCTGCTGTCTGTGTTAAAGCTCCCACTGATTCCTGGCGCATGCGCAGTACAGAAGGAAGCCCTGTCTGCCTGGCAGGATGGCTGCATCGAATGTTTGTACCCAGGGCGTCTCTCGATGCCAGCTCGAGGGACTGGAAACTGTCTGATGTTTACAGTCACAAGTTGTGGGTGACAACTAAAGGTCGCACGTGACGTGGGTTTTGTGGCTGTAAATATTCACTGACATATAGTCCTAGGTTTGGTCATAGTTGTTGAGGCGCAGGGAGTGGAGGAAAGACCAGAAGCCTCTGCTTTTCTTACCCTCCTGTAATTCTCCATTCCTCCTGGGACACCCTTCTTGTTCCGCTCAACGCTCTCATTCCCCACCCCTGACAGTGACCAGGCTCTGATTGGTTGTCTTGTGGCTTGGATAGTAGGCGTGAAGATGTCAGGGTAGATGATGCTGGGAGAGACCTGCAGAGGGTGTTCAGAGGTCCTTCTGTGGAGAGCATGTCTCTCCAGCTCTGAACACTCATTCTCTAGACATGAACTGGGTGAAGAATGGTGGGTCGGTGGGTAGTGGGGCGGACTGATGGCGCGTGCATGCCACACTAGCAGTGATGGAAGCAGAGACCCTGCGTGACTCTTTGGCAGATTGTGAGATACACTCTTGTCAGTCTCAGCGCTCTCTGACAGTCTAGGTGTGAAAGAGCACCACTCAGGACTACGAGCTGCGGACCAGTGGGCGGGGTCAATCATGGGTGCCGGGCACCCCAATAAAACCTCTCTAGACCCCCTGGTGCAGGCCTTTCAAGCAGATATCTTTAAACATTGAGGTACATGGACTTCATGTTGGGTGTGACAATACATTGGGGTTCTAGACGCTTCCATCGGAGATGAGTAGATTTTGGGTTGCGGTGCACATCAGTCAGATGTGAACAGATAGTGGGGTGCTGGGCACTTCCATCAGCCATGTTTCTTAACTCTGGATAATAAGGGCTTAATAAATAAATGCATGCAATTATCCAAAATAGCAGATTTTGAAAATTGTCATGTTTCCCAAACTTACAGAGCTTTCTTCTGCCTCACAGGGAAACGTCGGCACAGCAAATTGTCTCGAAATAAATATATCTCCCGGAAATGCAAGAAGCAGTGCTTGAAGGAGTGGAAGAAAAGCGGCTGCCAACAACAGCCGTGCAAGATGGAAGTGGCGATGCCCTTGTCGTAAGATGTGGAAGAATGCGTGACCTACAAAAGGTGCTCCATGGTGGCAGCGCCCAATGAATCCTGGGGCCTGAGTTAGCGGGCTCCCACCGTCAAACTCCATATCTGGCCCGTAGTCTCTTTTCTATTTTGATGTCTCACCTACAGACTGCACATGGGGTCACACACAACACTCAACGCGCATTGTCTGCGTTGCATCTTCTGCCCCTCCCCTTGTCTGTGTTGCTTCTTCACTCAGAGCCCCCGTTGTCCTGTTCCTTCTTTACCTCCCACCTTCCTGTTTTCCATGTTGCTTGTAAGTCTCCCACCAGGTGTCCATCTTATTTGTAAGTTGTCCACGTTACTTCTAACCCTCACACCTCCTTTATCAATGTTGCTCCCCCACCCCCACTGTCTGCCTTGCCACCACAGCTCACCTCACCATAAGAAAAAAAGTGTTATAAAGTGGCCAGGACTTTTTTTTAACTTACAGCAGTGCTGCTTAGCAGCCTCTGTGTCTCTCAAACGTGTGACTTATTGACTTTGCCAATGCTTGTTCCCTTAATTTGGTTTTTCTCATTGCAGGTTATTAAAATGGCAATTACAGGTTAATATACAGGTGTGTACATGTTATTACATTAGTATAGTAGGTTTGCCAGCTGTTTGGGTCTGTTCTTATTGAAAATGTCCTACCTTCTGTTTTCAAAATAAAGACTATTTTTACCAATAAAGTGTACATTTGTTCTACTATGTTTTCTGTTTTACAGGTCATCATAACCTGGGTGGATTCTTATTTGATTTTGATGGGCTATTTGTTTATTCTCTGCATAATACCAGTTGCTCTGTTATGCACAGTTCAAATTAGCTTTTGTACATGGACTCTCAACAAATAAAAAGAACATAACCAAAGGTGTTGGCTTCACAAAGGGAAACTAGTCATTTTAAGAATGTGAAATGTTGGATGTGATCTAGGAGGTAAAGCATTTTCAGCATCACGTGTGTGGTACAAAATTCAACATACAGACAGGTCCCAAGCTCTTGGTGAAGGCAATGGCATCGAATAACTGATTGAGTTCTAAGCTCTAGGAGTACATGCTGCGTGGTGGATGAGCCAGCCAAGCTCAATGGTAGCGCAGATTATCGTTCAAAGTAGCTATACGTATATATTTTTTAATTCTGGCAGTACTGGTAGAGTAAGAGAACTCTTTAAACCCCATGGGGTCATATAATCAAGAACGGCGTTAAAAATTATCGCCGGTTTAGTGGCAGAAAACTGCAGCTAAAGCGGCGATAATGGGCTTGATAATATGCCCTTGAGAATTCCAATAGAAGCCCATGTTCTGGTGTAAAGGGGCACTTAAACGTTAACAGAAGGAGCTGGTGTTCAGACAATGTTGGTCTGAAGTGGTCGTAGGTTGCGACTGTGGCTCAGTACCCCCCATTCTGTAAGAAGTGCAAGTCCATTCGACTTGATAAGGACACTGAAGGTGGCTACAAGCCTTTTTTTTTCTTAATCTGTAATAACGGTGGGGCTGAGGAAGAGGGGAGTGCCAGTATTCAGGAGAGGAAGGGCCATATGATGGGATTCAGAATAAAAGCAAGGCTGAGGAATAATCATAGTCTTCAAGTAAAGAGTTTGTAGAAGATGATTTACTCGGTATATGTTCGCTCGGACACAGCATGAAAGGAGAGCTGAAGTTAAATGTTGCTTTAAAGGTTGACTGAGAAAAACTGTTTGCAGACTCACTGTGGAAAGCATTGTAATCTCACGAGTGAGGGTAAGTGTCTGGAGTACCACAGGAGTGGCCTGCAAACGTTTAAGGATGGTTGTTTTTTGGGGGGAGGGGGGGCGTTGTGCTTTGCACAAGGAGTCGGGAGGAGTGCTCCGAGTTGTAGACAAGTTCTGACTTAAGTTAAATGTCAGGCATAGCTGATGGCGTGAAGGGTCCTTTTCTGCTTGTGAACAATGGTCATAAATGCAGTGAAGTGCATGACACCTGGGGGAAGGGCGAGATTTGATCATTTTGTGATATAATGTGGATATGTTTTGAGAAACTGTCTTCTTGAGGGTGGGGGTGTTCAGAGTGTCTGAAAGGGTTTGAGTCTACTATGTTGTGCATATAGTGGCTTTGAGGATGTGTAATATGTAATTGGAGAATGATGTTGTAAATGGAATGCACGGGATGAATCTAGGAAAGCCAGTGAGAATTTGTATTAAGATGTTGATGATTTCTATACATTACTTGAATAATGTATGCTGTTCCACCGTTTACCACCTCTTGTTTGCAAGAAGTTGTGCTAAAGAGTGAGCAGGAAGGATGAATGTAAGACTAGAAGGAAGGTGCCATTCAACTTTGGAAAAGATCTGGCATTTAATTAAATGAAGATAGGAAGGCTACAGTTGGAAGGTGAACTTCTAATGAACCCTAGGGACAGGAGCGAATGAGTGGAGAGCAGGGTTTGAGTTTAAGGATAGGTTCGGAGGCCGATGTAAATCCTAAGGAGCAGCGTGAGTTTCAGAAGGAGGGGAGGGGCTGGAGCTGAAGCAAGGGTGGGTGAAGGAAGTTTGTTTGGCAACCAGAACAGGGCTTCATTTGAGTCCATATTTTGATTAATTAACAAAAACTGTCCCTTGAATTTCTGTTAATAGTCAATCATCTCAGCAGGTTAATGCAAAATTGGCATGCCTCAACTGAAGTGGGATGGGGTCAATCTCATGTGCTTTGAACCCAGGGAGGGACAGATAGCTAACCAAACAAGCGCCTGCGCCCCCTGCTAAAAGTTTTAAAAAAAAGCATTTTTAAAAAACCATGTGCAGCGCATGCGTGCTTGGGAGAGCAGTCTGCTCTTTTTCGAAGCACATACTCGTGCTTGTGTCGCGCACCTGCACTCTCCCGCAAGGTGTATGCCGCCACAAGTCCAAGTATGTGCTTCGAAAAAGAGCAGGACATGGCTAAAGGTCTCCTATGCAGCACATGTGCGCTGCATAGGCGAGACCTAAAAGTGCTATGAAGTGGCCAGGACTTTTTTTTTATTATTATAGATGTGCTGCGCAACAGCCTCTGTGTCTCTCAAAGGCGTGATTTATTGGCTTTGCCATTGCTTGTTACATTTGTTCTCTTCATTTGGTTTCCCTTATTGCAGGTTATTAAAATGACATATACAGGTTATTATACAGGTGTGTAGAGGTTATTACTGTGGCATAGTACACATGCCAGTCTTTAGGGTCTGTTCTCATTGAAAATGTCCTACCTTCTCTTTTAAAAATAATGACTTTTTTTACCCAAAATTCTGTAAATGTGTTCTTCTTTGTTTCCTGTTTTACAGGTCATTACCGGGGTGCGTCTTTGTTGATTTTTATGTAAACCTTCTGAGCATCTGCACTGGCTATGCTAGTTAGATCTACATGTGAGACTTTTGAATCAGATCTTGTTTTCCACTTTTATATCGAAGATCCTTTTTTGTTATTAAAAAATCTTCATTTAAGGAATATATTGCTTGGGAAGGCAGCAGTGGAGATCCGGTTTTCTGGTTGCAAATAATAACAATCATTGAAAATTGCAATTTCTTGTGTGTTTGGGGGCAAATTGTTACATTTGTATCATTTTTTCATTTCATTTCTTATCAGTGAAACAAATTAACAATCCATTTGTTAAACAGATATGCATTTTCTGACGGAAGTGCAGTACCGTAGTTTGTTACTAGATGTCGCTGTCGAGACTGCAAGAAGTCCCCAGTGGAACAAGCAGACCAGCTGATGGCAGGAGGTTTCACTGGCCTTCCTATTTACACCCCAACACCACTTCCAAATTAATCTCAGCATACCAGAGATCATTAACAGAGCAAGCCCCAGGGTATGTCTCCTTGTCGCTACACTTACATCTCTTGTGGCATTTCCTTTTTAGGTTTTGCCTCGCCAAAGATGCGCTCTGCGCATCTTTTCGGCGCAGGCGAAAACCTGATGATAACTGTAGTGTGGCTTGGTTCGGCCCTCGTCATTGATTGGCTGGCTCCGTAAACGGAGCCTTGCCATTGGACGAGGGGCCTGTCCGTCAATGCCGGACCAGACACGGGGGCGTTCCCGACATTCTTTGGCTTTTGCCGACGTCACGGGACGCCGGGAACGCCCCCGTGTCTGGTCCGGCATTGCCGGCACTTCTGCGTCTCTCCTAACCCCGTGACTGGCCGGCCGGCCAATCCTAGCGCGGCCGGCCGGAAGTGCCCGCCCCCGGCAGCCCGGGGGAAGAAGGAAGCAGCAGGACGAAAGAGGAAGACCTGCAAGGAGCGCTAAAATGTTTCTGCGCGTCCAAGGTAAAGGCTGCAGGCTCGCCTTTCATGTATTTTCGACGAGTCTTGAAATACGCCTTGTTAGCTATGTGATTCATTACTGAGTGCCTCTCTTATTCTTTATGCCTGGTTTTCTGTCCAAGTCCGACCCGTTTTGAGGCACGTCCCTCCCTTCCCTCTATCTCCGTGGCCCTGAAGCTGTAGGGCTGCTGAGGGAAGTTCAGTCAGGCAGCAACAGTGAGCCCCGGTGACGAGCTGCCATTGGCGCAGACAGGAGCCGTTCTACCAATCACAGGGCCCGGTCTCCACTCCCTGCTGCAGGCCCTCCAGCCCTCCAATCTCGCTCCCAGCTCGGGGCATTGCTCTTGCTTCTCTCTGCATCGACGAATATTCGCACTCTCTAGTCCCATTCACCTCCCTCCTCACCCTGACCCCACGACCCGGCTCTCCGGTCCTCTATTCTCACCCTGAGTCCTTCACAACCCTAATGTTCCTCCACAGTCCTTCCTCAGACCCGGCCTTCTCTCCTCATCCTCCTTTCTCAAGCCCAGGCCCGGCCTTCGCAAAGATAGCGCCCTGGGCGGCACCAGAACTTCGCCCTTGCTCCCGATTGTGCGTAAAATAAGGCAACAAGGGGTCCCTTTTGTGTTCAACGGCTAGTCATTGGCTGATTACATCAGAGCCATGAGTGGCCTCTGAACACACACATCTCCGCCATCACCCTCACCCCCCTAAATTGTACACAGATCAACTGCTCCATGGTAGAGCCAAGCTGTTGGTGAGGGGCCGGTTGGGGGATGTGGGCAGGGGGTGCCAGGTAGTTGAGGGAGGAGGAAGGTTAGTTGAGGGAGGAGGGTTAGTTGACGGTAAAAATGTTGTGCCTATGGAATATAGAAAAAAACTGATGAAAAACAAAAGAATACGATGAAGCCCTAGAGCCATATTTAGTCTGCTGACTGCATGCCATTAATAAAGCACCTCGGTGCTCCCCTGGCGCCCTGGGTCTAGCTCGCCCGTGCTCAAGGCCGGTTCTGCCTGGCCAGTCCCTGACTGGCTACATCAAGCACTGACTTGTGTCAGAACACACATCTCCCCCCCCCTCACTCGAGTTACCCACAAGGTAGCTCCCACCCCCTGTGAAGCTAATTCCAAGTTGTTTGGAGGGGCGGGGCTGTTGATGTGTGGCAGCAGGGGGCTAGATAGCGCTTTGAATAGATCACTGGACAAAGGAACAGAGGAGTTGTGTTGGTGTTTGCAAGGGTAGTTGTGCTGACAGTTCTTTTCGCCCCTCTGGAGCTTGGCGCCCTGGGCTTGGGCCCAGTTCGCCCATATCAGAAGTCGGCCCTAAATGTACCATCATTACTCTGCACCTGACAAACTTTGCCTCTACACTCTCCCCCCCACCCCCTTTAAAGTCTCCATCCGGTCTTCGCGCCTAGTCCCAATCTCCTGCCTTCATCATTTATTTGTTCCGCCCAGTTTATCTCCATTTCACAACACCTGCTGCTCTCAACACTGTCGGCGCCCCTCCCTCTCGGCCCAGTGCACCCGCCCCCTCTCTGGCACGCGACCATACTCTACTCCCCCCAGCACTGGTTCTCCTGCCTTACTCCCCCTCCCTCCTGCAGCACGTGCTCCTCATCCACCCTTATCCTCCTCCTGCACTTGCTACTCCTCCTTCCTCTTCCTCAGGGATTGGCGGTCCTCACTTTATCTCCCCATATCACTGACTCTATACTGCCCCACTTTTATCGTCATTCACCCACTGACTCTCCGTGGCTACCTGGGACTCAATCGTCAAATGTAAAGCGCTCTATCATATTTGGGTGAAGGCTGGCGCTATATCAAACAGCACACATACATAGTCCTTCACTCCCTCTACAACGCCCCCGACACACAATAACACTGCTCTCCCTCCCACGGCCTCTCCCCAGGGCTCAAACCACTCTTTCTGCACTGCCACCCTTCCCGCTCCATCTTCGTGCCAGCCCCTCCCGCCTCTTTCTCTCTCCTCCACCTCTGCTGTCCCTCCAGCCGCCCACCGCACTGGCTAGCCTCCTCCCCCGGCCACACTTCACCTGCCCTCCCCCGTGGTTTGATTTCCATGCCTCGCCCTTCTCCAGTCCCAGCACGGGCTCTCCCTTAGGGCCTTTTATCGCGAGCCTTTCCCCATCACTTCAGCACTACCTCTCCGAACCCTTTATCGCTCACCGCTGGCTCTCCCCTCCTCTCGCTCCTCGGGCCTCGCTACCTCTACCCTCCCCGGACGCACTTTCCGTTCTCTGCCCACAAACCAGCTGTAACTCTGAACCCGGCTCCGCTCCCGCCTATCTCTCACCCTCCCGGGCACCTATTAAACCCCTCCCGCCCCCGAGCAACGTCTATGTAGCCTCTCTTTTCTCCGGTAATTGTCTTTTCTCCTTTAATTTTTTTTTCTCTTATTTAGATTTTTTTTCTCTCGCCCTGTTCTTCGATTACCGCCCCGCCCCCCCCCCCCCCGCCACATCCTCCAGCACTGCCCCCCACCCACGCCCGTCATCGAGGAGTACCCACCCTCACCCTCACTCACACTCATCCACCCTCACTCACCCTCACTCACCTTCACCCTCACTCACCCTCAACCCCTCACCCTCACTCACCCCCACTCACCCTCAACCTCACTCACCCTCACCCTCACCTTCACTCACCCTCAACCCCTCACCCTCACTCACCCTCAACGCCTCACCCTCAATCACCCTCAACCCCTCACCCTCACCCACCTTCACTCACCCTCACTCACACTCACCCTCACTCACCCTCACCCACCCTCAACCCCTCATCCTCACTCACCCTCAACCCCTCACCCTCACTCACCCTCAACCCCTCACCCTCACTCACCCTCACTCACCCCCACTCACCCTCAACCCCTCACCCTCACTCACCCTCACCCTCACTCACTCTCAACCCCTCACCCACCCTCAACCCCTCACCCACCCTCAACCCCTCACCCACCCTCAACCCCTCACCCTCAACCCCTCACCCTCAACCCCTCACCCTCAACCCCTCACCCTCAACCCCTCACCCTCAACCCCTCACCCTCACTCACCCTCAACCCCTCACCCTCACTCACCCTCACTCACCCTCACTCACCCCCACTCACCCTCACTCACCCCCACTCACCCTCACTCACTCTCAACCCCTCACTCACTCTCAACCCCTCACCCACCCTCAACCCCTCACCCACCCTCAACCCCTCACCCACCCTCAACCCCTCACCCTCAACCCCTCACCCTCAACCCCTCAACCCCTCACCCTCAACCCCTCACCCTCAATCCCTCACCCTCAATCCCTCACCCACACTCACACTCACCCACCCTCACCCTCACCCTCACTCACTCACCCACCCTCACTCACCCTCACTCACCTTCACCCTCACTCACCCTCAACCCCTCACCCTCACTCACCCCCACTCACCCTCAACCCCTCAACCTCACTCACCCTCACCCTCACCTTCACTCACCCTCAACCCCTCACCCTCAACGCCTCACCCTCAATCACCCTCAACCCCTCACCCTCACCCACCTTCACTCACCCTCACTCACCCTCACTCACACTCACCCTCACTCACCCTCACCCACCCTCAACCCCTCATCCTCACTCACCCTCAACCCCTCACCCTCACTCACCCTCAACCCCTCACCCTCACTCACCCTCACTCACCCCCACTCACCCTCAACCCCTCACCCTCACTCACCCTCACCCTCACTCACTCTCAACCCCTCACCCACCCTCAACCCCTCACCCACCCTCAACCCCTCACCCACCCTCAACCCCTCACCCTCAACCCCTCACCCTCAACCCCTCACCCTCAACCCCTCACCCTCAACACCTCACCCTCAACACCTCACCCTCAACCCCTCACCCTCAACCCCTCACCCTCAACCCCTCACCCCCTCACCCTCAACGCCTCACCCTCAATCCCTCACCCACACTCACACTCACTCACACTCACTCACACTCACCCACCCTCACCCTCACTCACACTCACCCACCCTCACTCACCCTCACTCACCTTCACCCTCACTCACCCTCAACCCCTCACCCTCACTCACCCCCACTCACCCTCAACCCCTCAACCTCAACCCCTCCCTCACCCTCACTCACCCTCAACCCCTCACCCTCACTCACCCTCAACCCCTCACCCTCAACCCCTCACCCTCAATCCCTCACCCTCACCCCCACTCACCCACACTCACCCCCACTCACCCTCACTCACACTCACCCACCCTCACTCACCCTCACCCACCCTCACTCACCCTCACCCACCCTCACTCACCCTCACCCTCAACCCCTCACCCTCAACCCCTCACCCACCCTCAACCCCTCACCCTCACTCACCCTCAACCCCTCACCCTCAACCCCTCACTCACCCTCACCCTCAACCCCTCAGCCTCACCCTCACTCACCCTCAACCCCTCACCCTCACTCACCCTCAACCTCATGCTAAAGATTTACAAAAAAACCCATAAACAATTCTAAAAGCACTAACTCTAATGCTGCGAGACCTATTGCATTTCTAATGCTTGTTTTTAATGCAGGGGACGGGATTTGATCATGCCCATTACGCCGTATTGCTTTTCAAAGGCAACTGTTGCAGAGCCAAGTGGGCTGTTGAAAATTGTGTTTTCTCCACCTGCCCCTGTTGCCTGCTTGTGCCTCCGTTTTCGTGCCCCTGTTGCCTGCTTGTGCCCCTGTTGCCCGCTTGTGCCTCCTTTTGCCCCTGTTGCCCGCTTGTGCCTCTGTGTGCCCCTGTTGCCTGCTTGTGCCTCTGTGGGCCCCTGTTGCCTGCTTGTGCCTCTGTGTGCCCCTGTTGCCTGCTTGTGCCTCCGTCTGCCCCTGTTGCCTGCTTGTGCCTCCGTCTGCCCCTGTTGCCTGCTTGTGCTGTGTTGGTGTGTGTGGAGGGCTCTGTGTGGCTGTGTGTGTAGGAAGCTTTGTGTGGCTGTGTGTGTGGAGGGCTCTGTGTGGCTGTGTGTGTGGGGGGCTCTGTGTGGCTGTGTGTGTGGGGGGCTGTGTGTGCGGGGCTCTGTGTGGGGGTGTGTGTGGGGCGGCTCTGTGTGTGTTTGTGTGTGTCATTTGCGATAGATAAAGCTAGTGGCATTGTAAATGACAATGCCATTTATTTATGTTAAAAAAACATAAATAAAAATAATGTCAAGAGCAATGGCAATAGCTCTAACTTTAACAAAGGCAAAACCATTGCATTGTAAATGCTTGTTTTCTGCCTGGGGTTCACATTCCTTCTTTCAGTAACTGAGGATTGGAACTGAGCCTCCTGTGTGACAGCTTTCAAATATTGGCCTTGTTTTTATTTGTTGCTAAAAATTGAAAATGGCATTTTCTCACTGCTTGGTAAGTGTAGTGGTCGCTCTATGTTTTCCTTCTGCTGGAGTTGGTTGTTAACTTCCTGATTGAGGCCTTGGCACGCGAAGGAAAGAACGTGGAAGGGGTGGGAGCGAGGCAGGTTCCCCATTGGGCGTGCAGGGACATCATTTCAACATTCCCCCCAAAACCACCAACAGGGCCCTTGGAATTCATAAACAGCAGCCAGGTCCAGAGGCATAATCTAAGGAGAAAGAAAGCATTTATTCTATTCTGTTTCTGGTGCCAAAGCCTTCAGGAGACTTTCATCCCATCATAGAACTGAAGGAATTAGAACCATTCATAAAGATCTTCCATTGGGAATGTGGAATGATACCTGGCAGTCCCTTGAACGAATGTTCTGCCTACTGATTCTCACATCCTTCCTATGCTTCCTTTGGATTCAGACTCCTGATGGTCACTTTCAGTTCCAGGTCCTCCTGGTCACTCTGAAGTCAGCTCGCTGCGTATTTACGAAGGTGCGTGCTCCACAGGCTGTTATCCGGCACACAGATGGCATCCAATCTCACCTGTACCTGGACTACAGGCTGATTCAGGCTCCAAACTATCACACGATGGCTCAGGAGACTCTGAAAGTTTGATCTATTTTGAAAAATAACAGCTGATTACTAAATTTGGAAAATATCTCATCTGCAGCCAAGTCAAAAGCTGAAATTCACAGGAGGGCTCTTCAACTTATCTCTTGGAAAGGTTTCTCTAGTTCCTCATTAGATCTTGAAACTTCAGAATCCCCTACGCGCTCTCCTGTGGTCATTATGATGGATGACAGTATGATCCAATCAGAGCCACCATGGATGAGACATTTTTCCAGTACAAATGTTCCAGAATGGATTCACAGAGGTACATGAAGTGAAGACAGCTATGTGGCTTCCTTCAAATATTTGTACAATGTGACTCCATTCTGGAAAGCTGGTCTGGCCAAGTGCAGTCACGTGGCAATGAGATGCACAAACGTGTTAATATGGAAATGGATGCATTTGTTGATAACAATAGTATCTCATCCTAATTAATAGAATCATGCATTGCAAACTCTACATCAATCTCAACTCGCAAATATGTAGTCAAGCAGGCCAAGAGTTCTCGGCCAGAGATCGCTGATTTATAGGTCATGGGCGTTGCTTGAACCCTCCAAACCCTCTTCCCTGTTTTTTAGGTATCGCCTGCACAGTGCTTGCGCTGCGCTTGAGAAATCTGTTGTTTTCATATAACCTTAAAAGGGACTTACATCCTGCCTCCTCTCTTTCCTGGCTTCTCATTGGTTCATGTGCGTGCCATTTACCTTTCCTCTGTTTCTATGAATAGTAGCAGATTTTCCTGCATTTTCCAATGCTTGTTCCTCGTCTGCTTCTCTTATGTCGAAATACTGTTAACATCCGCTTCTGTGGAACTATGTTTCCATAAGGGTTTGCCTTTTAATATTGAAGCATATTTATATAACAATTCATCACTCGGAGAGAATAAGTGAATTGCATAAAATCACAGGATGTTATGCGGCACGGCTGAGACCCGGGATCCCCAGCTCTTTTTGCCAAAGCTGTGTTTCTATAACTACATCATGAAATAAAACCAGATCATAACCTGGAGGCCAGTCAGAAACAGATTGTGGCAAGTTACTTACCTTACGTTAGGAACACCATCCCTTCATTAAACCACTTTTGTAATTATTTTGCACAGAAGATATCAATCCATCTGTGTGTGTCTCATGATTGTTCAAACGGCTCTGAAAAGTATTATTTCTGTTTGCAGGAGATCACAAATTGCTTCTAGGCGCTTTTATCTCCAGCAGCTCCTCTGACTGAACTTATTTCTGCATAGTTGATACCTACTTGGTATTTCTTGAAACTGTTTTGTAGTTCCTCCTTAACTTAATTACAGCTGTTAGAACTTTTTTTAGTGCAACACATTCAAAACTGCATTGTAAACCTGTCCTGCCCTGAGGCAATCAGTGCATTCAGCTGACTTCGATTATGCGTGCTTCTTTCAATATCAATGTATGATCTGATGATTATCATCAATGCATCTAGAGACCCGGGGCTTACTTAGGAGAGGCGTGTGCTGCCGGAGCGTCACTTTTTTTGCACTCCGGAGGCGCAAGCCTCGCAATCATTTTTACAAGGCGGCGCTGCATTGCCTTATACTACGTCACGGAGGCATGCCGTGGGCGTTGCCGTGGGCGTTGCCGTGGGCGTTCCCTTGCATAACCCATGGATTTTCATGCTGCCCCAGATTTAATTAATCACGTAAACCTGGGGGGATGTATGTCGTTACTACGCATGCTTTTACAACGCATGCCTTTACCACGCAACTTTTACAATGCAAGCCGTTACAATGACTTGCGTTGGGGGGCGCTGGATAGTGAATAGTTTAATTTACTATTCCAACTCCAGTCCCCGTGGATAGTAGGGAAGGTTTTGGACAGTAAATTAAACCATTCCCTATCCTACAGCGCCCCCCAGCGCAAGTCGTTGTAACGACTTGCATTGTAAAAGTTGCGTGATAAAGGTAGTGAGTGGTAAAAGTTGCGTTGTAAACGCTGCTCCCCACCTGGGGCAGTAATAAAACCTTATGCCTCCCCAAAACATGCGTAATGAGGAGAAATATTTTCATTTCTCCTCGTTTTTTCCTCTTTCCATGTGTGCTGCATTCTAGGAAAACGCCTCTCATGGTTGTTTCTGTGCAGGAAGGCGTCCCTTCTACATAAAAGCAATCCTGCCTGCAACTGAGGCACCCTTGCACCATGGTACACAAGGGTGCTACGTTGGCGCTAGGCAGCCAATTGTGCGCCAGCACAGGTGGAAAGAACAGGAATGCACAATATTTCCAAAATACAGTGCTGCACATCAAGAAGATTTGCGGCCCTGTCCTGCTCAAACTCCTCATAAATGAGGCCAGACGGTTTTCTGTGCATGTTTTCTGGGCTGACTAAAGAGAGGCTGAGGAAACATGATACACCTGAATGTGTCCACGTTTGGACGGATGCCAAAAGCTCTGTATCACAGGATGAAGAATGTCGCCTTCCTGTCACGCAACATTTGTCACTTCAAAAGCTAACACCACTCACATTAGACAGTGGGGACCAATTATTTAGATAGCATTCATGTTGTACAATTTCACGTAATAATTTGCACGAACAGACAAGTGGAAAACTTGACTAACGAGTGCGGAAAGCCTGGGACAGTCTCTTCCAATGCAGTTTGTTTTTACTTGTTAGTCTATACCATAGGTACTCACAAACATTTTCCCAGTGGCCAAAAGATCTTGCCTGTGAAGTGACCGAAGGCCACATGGATGCCAGCAAGGTGGCGGAAGGGGCAGGGATTTGCAGGGTGGTCCCGGTAAGGTGGATGTAGCGGAAGCAAAGCATACACATCGAGTGGCTGAATTGCACAATATTAAACAAGAAAACCTTGGAATAATCCTGGCTTCCCCACTTTACCAAACTGTGTGATCCTAGGCAATTCTTTAATTTTAGTTTCCATCCTTTTTCTTCATTATCATATACAGAAAAGGACATAAAAATACATGACTTCTGGATGTGCATTGTAAAAAAAATTCTCCTGTGTTTGATTTAATAAACTATAATGTTTTTTATGTATAATAGGAACACAGAACAAATAGTACCCTTAACAACTGACTTCCATCTTAGTTCACTATTGACATCATGGTCATGGTGGGCGGAAGAATGAATGGTTGTAAATTCATGTTTTAAAACTATTGCTTATAAAAAGAGTACTTCTCAATGCACTGATTTAATGTGATGAACTAAGGTGAAAAGGTTCTACTTGTTCACGAGATGCACCTTTTGAATTTAAAGACACCTTATCATATTTTTACACTTTTGCTGTAAGATGTCTTAAAAAATAAAGGTGTCTCTAAAGTTAGCAGGTGCAGGATAACCTATATGCTTCCTTTCTTTATCTTTAATCAAACTTTAAAATAAATGCTTGCCTGTTTATTTAACTTCTTTCTCAGTGTTAGTGCTGAGTCGAGTAAACAGCAGCCCAGAGCTGCTGCTGCCCAGGGGGTCCCATGTAAAGATCAGGAGGGGCCGCATGTGGCCCCCGGGCGGTACTTGAGTCTCACCGGTTTATAAAAACAAATGGGTGCAGACCTGTGCCGACATTAGTGGAAAATGTCCTGACACCATTGAAATCTGTGTAATCTGGCCTTTCTGCTTCCTTCATGCAGTATTTTTTCTGATGCACAAAGTGTGCAAAGGAAAAGAACAATTAGCTGCATATCGCATGATTAAGGTCTTGTTGCACAGGCACCCAGTGTCAAAAAACATAGGGCCATAATATCAAGAAAGGGCAATACATTATCGCTGCTTTTATCGGCAGGAAACTTCCACTAAAGTGGCGATAATGGGCTTGATAATATGCCCTTTTGAATTCCCATAGAAGCCCAGGTTCTGGTGTTAACCTGGGCTTCTATGGGAATTCACAAGGGCATATTATCAAGCCCATTATCGCTGCTTTAGCGGCAGTAATGTATCGCCCTTTCTTGATAATATTGCCCACAATTCAGAAGACTGTATTAATTATTACACAGTGTATGGTCCACCAATACCCTATAACAATAGGGTCAGTCACTCGTAATGTTTCCTTGTTCTGCTGCTTACTCAAATAAGAACACTTTCCAATGTGCAACATATGTGTTCATTCATAAAATATTTATTTCGGTTTATAATATCATAAAAGACACAAACACATACATCCTTATCAATGGTACTAGGAATAAAAATAATGGGAATGTTCCAAACATCATATCTTAAAGGATCAAATAATTAATATGACAGTATATAAACACGAGAAGAAATTGACAAGGGACAACATTTCACTATTTGCCATCTTAATCCAAAGTATTGTAGAATAAAACTAAAGTGCAAATGCATTATTAACTGGCAATTGTCGGAATTGGTACAATGTACACCCCATCTACTATAAACCTGTCTTTTAAAAACTCTTTTCTGCAATATACTATAAAATCAAAATAATAAACACATTAAAAATACATTAAAACCAGATTTACCAGTGATATCTTTAAAATTAGGAGACTCTGAGGGGCATATTATCAAGGACCGGTGTTGAAATTATTGCCGTTTTATCGTCAGGAAACTGCAGATAAAATGGCGATAATGGGCTTGATAATACACCCTTGTAAATTCCCATAGAAGTCCATGTTAACACAATGAAGTCTCAACCTTAACAGAAGTTAATTCAATATGGTCAAAATCCACTAGTCAATAAATCCAAGAGCAAAACTCATTTAATAGAACAGAATCAATGAAAAGCTCAGTCCGGTTCGGATCACCAAATACAGAGTATAATATGGGGCTGAATTCTAACATAGGTTCGCCTTCCAAAGAAAGTGGAAAGGGCTCGCCTTACATCCAGAAGCCTCCCTCTTTTACAGGGTCCCAAACAAAGAGTTCCATGCATTCCACACAGCAGTACATGGTTCACAGGCTCCAGACCAAAAGAGAAACATTTACAAATCAATACCTTGGACAGGTTTCCCATGATTCCAATTCAAGGGGCTTCTCATGAGCCATCGTTTCCCACAGAACATTAAAGATGACATAGTATGTGACTTTCCTTGAGGCAGCTAGGTGTAACCCTGAATGTGTATATTTCATTAACTACTGTCTATAAAAGGCTTTGTCCTCTGCAGGACACATTTCATTGTTATTCTAGTGGGACATGAACGCAGAGTTTTAGTCATGTGGTGTAGTGCAAACATCACAGTAAAGATGGAAATAAAGGCCTAGTTTGCCTTCAGTTAGCCAGGCTGCAACATGCCATCACTTGAAAGCATGAATTTCAGAAAAACAGCCTTAGTTCTACACCACTGCTTTCATGTTACAGATAAAAAAGATATCACCCCTCTCCAATCTTGTTGGTCTGTCCCAGTTTTTTTCTTTGACATTCTGCTTACCATGCTCTTCACTCCATGATTCCCTGACTCCCCCACCCTCCAGTACCAAAGCTCCCCGTCCTCTGGGTCACCGCAGGGAGCGGCGCATCTTGGCGCCTCGCCCGACAGGTGCATACACAGAAAGGCTGAACAGACCAAAAACTCCTCCCCACTAATCTCCAGGAAGCACTTCATCACACTTGTAAATAGCTGCCAGGGTCATTTACTGCAGGAAGTTGACTGATCCGTGTAGAGGCTGTGTAAGAAATTGGGTTATTGGGTGGGGGGGTGGATGCCCAGTGCAAGCAACAACATGAATCCTGGTCAGGGTGAACCACAGAAGTCACTAAACTCACCTGTGCTTAATCCTCTGGTAGCTTGGCTCAAAAGCAATCTGACCTAACTGAGAGGCAATGCGTAAAGTATTTATTCAACACTCAAACAGTAATGAAGTGAAAGCACAACATAATCAAAATCACAAACCAATGTGTGTAGGTTGGAGCCACCGTTAGCGCTGGGATGCCCTCTGGTACCCACGTGCTTTAGAAATATTTCTTCATTCATTCATTAATTTGTAAGGAAAGGGACAATGTTAATAAATAAAATTACACCAAAACATATTAAATCCAATTAATAGACTTTGAGTTATGATTTTTAGTGAAATCTAGCACTTAAAAGATCAATGCGCCAACCACGAGTATCTGATCCCGAGAGACCGGGTCAAAGTCTAAAGTTAAGGCTGACCTTGAAGGGACGTGGGTCAGATACAAAACGTGGATTAGTACCTGACGTGTCGTGGAAGCTGATGAGTCACTCAACAAAGTCTTGGGGACGCCTCTCACAATGGTGTGTAAAGCTCTGAGCAGTAAAAGCTGGATTTCCAAGCCAAGGAGGTTGTCGTCATCGATGGGGAGCCGGTCATGGTCGAGTCCTGTGAAGGTTTTTACCTTCGGAGTTAGACAAACTTATAGAAGTCGCAAATCTTCAGCAGGTCGACTCTGCAGGCAATGACCGTACAGTGCTCCATGAGGCTGGATAACCTTCCCAGGATGTCCTGCTGAATTCTTCCACAGGACCAGGAGTGTAGTAAAATGTTGATCTGAGGGACCAATATGTATATCTGCTGCCATCCTTTGTGTGTGGGGGACCCTTTAGCCTACCCCCACATCTCATGCTGAAAAGTTCTTTCCTTCCCCTGTCAAGGCTCCAAGAAGCCTGGGATGACCGAAGGCTAGTGTCAGGATTCTTTGTGTGTGCTGGAGGCAAGCCCTTTGAAGTCTAACCAGGGCAGGTAACATCTCCGGCCCCAGTCATCCTGGCAGGACGGCCCATCCTGACCTGCCCCTTTGCGTCATTGTCTGGGAAGAACACACATATTTGCAACAGGAGGGTCATTCACTGCCATGTGACCAAGGACACTTGCCACAGGCACCAAATGGTTAGGACCAGAAAATGTCCCTTCCTAAATGTGTCCAACACAACAGGAGTAATCCTGGTAAGGCAATATTGGGCGGGATCCATCAATTGTAATTGAAAATCCTCTTTAAAGGTAAATTTGGATTTTACGTCACAATTCTGAAAAATGGCACTTTCAAGAAGTTGGCAATACATGAAGAGGGACCCCTTGCACCATTAATTGTTCAAGAGTTACTGAAGCTGCGTGAAAATTCCAAGTCTACTCTTTCAAAACAACATTTGGTATTATTCAGAGAGTTATTTCGAGATCATCACACACCTGTACCTACACCTACAATTATACCAAATACATTTAGTCTGAAACATAACACATTGAAAATAATCAGTACATGAACATAATGAACAAACATGTAACATTACTTTGTCACATCACATCAAGCATTGGACGTTAACAATTTGGGCTATCCAACTCAACTCAAAGATTTTAAAACTAAGAGGGTTACCCTCAGAGATGTGACATATAGTTTTTTTTTCCCATATCTAGTGTTCGCTAATAAATCATGAATGCCCTGATGAAGATCTTCACAACTTATTGGAATAGTTTAACCAGTGTTATTCCTGTTTACAATACTATTATAATATGTTATTATATGGCCTTACTACAGAACGATGAAGCTTATTTAACAATGCATCATCCAATTTTGAACAGAGTCAGCAGAGTGTATTACAGGCCGTGAAACAGGGAGTGTCGACGTTTTGACCCATCTTGGGCAGTGAGGGTTGATTACAACCTCCACATCAGGTCTTCATCAGGACATTAACGAAAACCGTGGATGCTGCCTGTTGGCTAGGACAATCTAAAATGTGTAGTCAGTAATATCAGGATGGACTAAATCCAGATCATTAAGGCGGTCACCGCGTGGAGGTGGTGTGGCTCACTCAACAGCTTACAAAAGTCTATAAAATGGTTCTTCATGTGAGTTAGATGACATGCGGTCACACAGACATCTCACCTGGGGATATCTGAGTAGACCGTCATGTGGTCGAGCAAGCATTTACATCATTTTCCAAAGCATATTCGGGCTCCCAAAACAGATCATAAGAGATGGTGAGCCCATCCGTCCATGCGGTACACTGCTTGGATACTTGACTGTGGGGGTGCCATCTCAGGGGGTCAGAAACATTTCAGAAAGTGGCAGGCTGGTACAGACCAGTCAAGTGCACACCAGAGAATTGTTAGTTTTACAAGGGGCATCTCTAAAATGACCTCTGAGTGCATTTTATAAAAATCCAACACTGGCACAGTGTGGGCTTATTATGCTGAGAAATGTGATATCAAACTTCCTAGCATTCTGTAAAGCCATCATGGAGCTGTGGAGTTCGTAATGATAACTTCCCAGTCCAAGTACTCACTATGGCTACACTGCACTTACAATTTCTAAGAATGGACTTAGACACTGTAGGTATATATTGCACATTCAACTATGCCCTCAACTGTGGTATAGTGCACCCTTCCTTTGGGATGTGAGGCTTGCTAGAGGGATGACTTACCTATGCCACATTGCAAAAAACACAGTTGATGGACAGAATGCAAAACAATGTCTTACATTCACCCCATTACAAAGATCTGGGCCTAAATCCATCGTTTTTTTGCACTCCACACCACCCTAGGTCAAACAATGGCTATGTGTAAATCAGCCTTGACCATGTGCCTCAAGGGAACAGTCCAGCCCGAACTACCAAGCCATGTCTTTCCTAGACCGGAATCAAGCATCCAAGGACCGGTTTCTGGCTATCAGCCTTCTTCAGCCTGGATAGCTTGACTCCAGTGATGTGGAGAGCCTGGGACTCACGTCTGAGCATACCCAGCCCACTCGGGGTGAAAATTGCAAAAAACACAGTTGATGGACAGAATGCAGAACAATGTCTTACATTCACCCCAGTACAAAGATCTGGGCCTAAATCCATCATTTTTTTGCACTCCACACCACTCTAGGTCAGACAATGGCTATATGCAAATCAGCCTTGACCCTGTGCCTCATGGGAACAGTCCAGCCCGAACTACCAGGCCATGTCTTTCCTAGACCGGAATCAAGCATCCAAGGACTGGTTTCTGGCTATCAGCCTTCTTCAGCCTGGATAGCTTGACTCCAGTGATGTGGAGAGCCTGGGACACGTCTGAGCATACCCAGCCCACTCGGGGTGAAAATTGCAAAAAACACAGTTGATGGACAGAATGCAGAACAATGTCTTACATTCACCCCAGTACAAAGATCTGGGCCTAAATCCATCGTTTTTTTGCACTCCACACCACCCTAGGCCAGACAATGGCTATATGCAAATCAGCCTTGACCCTGTGCCTCATGGGAACAGTCCAGCCCAAACTACCAAGCCATGTCTTTCCTAGACCGTAATCAAGCATCCAAGGACCGGTTTCTGGCTATCAGCCTTCTTCAGCCTGGATAGCTTGACTCTAGTGATGTGGAGAGCCTGGGACTCACGTCTGAGCATACCCAGCCCACTCGGGGTGGAAATTGCAAAAAACGCAGTTGATGGATAGAATGTAGAACAATGTCTTACATTCACCCCAGTACAAAGATCTGGGCCTAAATCCATTGTTTTTTTGCACTCCACACCACCCTAGGTCAGACAATGGCTATATGCAAATCAGCCTTGACTCTGTGCCTCATGGTAACAGTCCAGCCCGAACTACCAAGCCATGTCTTTCCTAGACCGGAATCAAGCATCCAAGGACCGGTTTCTGGCTATCAGCCTTCTTCAGCCTGGATAGCTTGACTCCAGTGATGTGGAGAGCCTGGGACTCACGTCTGAGCATACCCAGCCCACTCGGGGTGAAAATTGCAAAAAACACAGTTGATGTACAGAATGCAGAACAATGTCTTACATTCACCCCAGTACCTACGGTGGTGTGGAGTGCAAAAAAACGATGGATTTAGGCCCAGATCTTTGTACTGGGGTGAATGTAAGACATTGTTCTGCATTCTGTCCATCAACTGTGTTTTTTGCAATTACCTATGCCACAGGCAGTACACAGGGATGTGTGCCATGTGGATTCTTTAGTTTTAGATGCACCAAAATACACAGTCTGTTATGGCAGTGGGTAAGTGGTTGGTGAGGGGTCTCTGAGGGTGGCACAATACATGCTGCAGCCCTTAGAGCAGGGGTCTCCAAACCGGTCCTGGAGGGCCGGATCGATACCAGATTTTCAAAATTACTACATGTATCTCAATGGGGATATCCCAAAAATCTGGCATGGATCCGGCCCTCCAGGACCGGTTTGGAGACCCCTGCCTTAGAGACACTCTCTGGTCACAAGGCCCCTGGTACCAGTGGTACATTTTACAGTGGACTAATATTGTGTGTCTGAGGTGTACCAATTGTGGAAACAAAGGTACAGTGTTTGGTAAGAACACAGGCACTGGGAATCTGATTAGCAGGGACATAGTGCACATTCAGTCAAATGCATCAGAAATCAGGCAAAACGTGGGGGGGGGGGAGTAACCTTGCACAAAGGGACACTCTTCTAAAAACCCCAGTAGAGTTTTCTATCTCTGGAGCAAAATTCAACTCTGCCTGTGCAAGCCTTTGAGGATGCATAGACAGGTGTCTCCATGTCCCTGTGGTACTCACACGGTATTGTTCATTTCTGCTCCCCCGGCTGAACTCTTTACAAAGTTCACGTTCATTGCAGATACCTTCTTGGCACCTGCCCTCATTTTGTAGAATTGAGGCATGGGATTGTGATTTCAACTCCTGCGAGTGTCTCACAGAAATTCTACCCGAGCGTAAACTTACCATTTGCAATTGCGAGAGGACAAAAAACGATGCTGCACTTCCCTATCAGAGTGTTCTGCACTCCGCGAGCTCTGTGGAGCGCGGAGAGCAGAAAACTCCACAAATTCCACGAATGGAACAGAGTTTACCATCAAGGCCTACTTTTAACATCATTTATGAAATCACTGATGACATGATCCAAGCTTCATTTCCCCACATATTGCTGTATAAATAGCTTTGGCTTTACAAGCAGCATAGCTCACCTTAACAACCAACCACAGATATATAGAAAACCTTCATTTAGTACAGTTTTCAATCCGTATACAACTGTTCAGAGGAAGCCAAAATACTAAATGGCAATTCCAAAACAAATGCCCTACTATGGACATCTTTTTTCTGTATCAAACCCCTGACACACGTCAATCCTACATTAAGAAGTGAAGTTGATATTAGTAGAGAACTGAGTACTATAAATGTTGTTTACTCTCTTGAGAGAGTTAATTTTATCCCACACTGTTTGCAAATAGTGAAATTCTCATGAGAAATACACTTCGGAGTATTCCGAATAATCTACTAAGAGCAGTGTACCTTTAATGCCACAGTTGTCAAAAAGACACTATTTGCTAAAATTATAACTAGGGCTCCCGGTTTTATGGTATTTATTTTTTGGCCATTTCCGTCTGTATTTATCCATATTTATTTTTGGCCATTTTATCTGTATTTATCCATATTTATTTTGGGTTTGCATATAAATAAAGTTGTAAAACTGTACATTTCCATATCTATTTAACTGACAAACGCGCACTCATACTTTGATGGATGTCGTGTTTTAGCTATTTGAGCTGCCAAATATTACACAATACCTTGACTGGTAGATATTAGCCCTATACCATAAATAAATGTTAACATGTTCCCTTATTTAAAGACATTTCATCCTGTTATTTAATTTCCCATGCTGTCCATCTGCTCAGCTGCTGGCCTATAATTCATGACAGAAAGCACGGAGAGTCACTTAAAAGAAGCAACATTTTCTGTATTTATCCACTTTTAAAGATAAATGCAGACAGACAACACATTGTTTTCTGTCTGTATTTATCTGTAAAAATCCGTAACAACGGAAAACCGGGAGCCTTAATTATAACCAAGAGCTGAGGATGCTAAATATCATACTATCTGAACCCTTCATACTATGGTGGAAACCTCTTCGAAACCAAAACAAGCACACATACATCGGTTAGTACCTGGTGCACACACTCTTCCACGTTAAGCATAAATAATCATAGTAACTCAATTCTCATTAATAACTCAAGGCTGCTTACAAAAGTTAATATCTACTATGTAGAATCTTTCTCCTGTTGGAAACTTCTTTGTTATGCAGAAACAAACAGTTGTGTGGAGCATAATAAATACAAGTAGACTGTTGATTGCTCACATAGTTACTCTTGAATGCAACTATTTATAACCTTTTGAATACCTCAACACAAATATGCTGTATTAGGAGCACAAGTGTTTTGTAAACACTTACATCCATTAGCTGTACCCAAGCAGCCCAAATGTTCATAGAAAAGTAATATGACAGTCCTCGCCACTATGTGAATTGTAAAACAAATTAGAACCCCCATTGGATGAAGTCATCATTGATATCATGAGTGATGTTATTTAAGATGTCATTAGTGATGTCATAAATGACATAAATGATGTCATAGAACATGTCATGAGTGATCACATATGTGAGTTCATAAGCAGTGCATGGCAAGGCGCAAGTTATAGTTGGCATTGCTAACTATAACTGGTGAATAGTTGTGATTTTATTTCGTTAAACACTTTAATGTTAACACTCACAAATTCACTTAACTTTAACGTTACTTTAACCTTTGTTTTTTTCAGTGAATATATATATATATATATATATATATATATGTATATGTTGTAAAACTTACAAACATAAATCAAAATATAAACTTTAAAATAATTGTAAAAAAGAATAAACATATTAAAACAATATTGAAACAAACAATAAAAACCAATAAAATTAAATATAATTTGAAAGACTAGATATTTTTTTAAACTGTACACCATAACATAAATATAAATCACAAAAATTCAATTTTAATAAATTACGTTAAACTAAATTCTAAAATGAAAACAAAAGAGAGATCTATAAGAAAACACCTTTAAAAGTCAAATAAAAATATACTACATACTAGAGCAAAAATAGAGAAGGTAAAATACTTAGGAGGGGTCATATTTACTATTATCACATTAATGTAAGCAAAAGTAGGGAATGTGTTACCCTTTGGAGGGGTCAGATATACTATTTACTATTTCCTGTCCACCGTAAGGAAAGGTAGGGAAAATGTTGGATTTTGGAGGAGGCAGATTCACTATTGCCTCTCTAATGTAGCAAACATATGGAAAGTGTAGGATTTTGCAAGAGTCAGATTTAGCAATCGCACTCCAACTCGAGCACAAGTAGGGACAGTGTTGCACTTTGGATGGAGCACATTTACTACTTTCACTCCAAAGGGGTCAGCTTTACTATTCCAATGCCTAAATTCTTTTAAATAGAATATAGAAATATAGACTAAAAAATATTATAACCACATTTAAAAGTATAAATGTATTCTTTAAATATATGTATTCTTTAAATAGAAAACAAATGCAATTGAATGTAAGTAATGAAAATTGTATATTACAAATACAAAAAGGTAAAATAAAAACAATGGAAAATTAAAAAAAA
Organism: Lissotriton vulgaris; assembly: GCF_964263255.1. NCBI lineage: Eukaryota > Metazoa > Chordata > Amphibia > Caudata > Salamandridae > Lissotriton > Lissotriton vulgaris. The sequence continues at coordinate 1,756,231,909 of NC_141695.1, read as the reverse complement.
ACACTTTTCTCACTAGTAGAGTAAAAATCATCAACACACAATTGGAATTTATAAACATAATTAAAAAATGAAAAAGTAATAATATTAACAGAACTATTAAATACAAATGGAAATATAAAACTATTAATACATCTAAAATAAACATAATTAATAAGTACATATACTAATCAACCAATTATTAATACGTTTTTAAAACCTGTGTTGTTGTATTTGTACTGATTTTATTAATACTTGCCTGACTTGCACAATTCCTGACTCTCATTACAGCTGAACAGTAGCTGCTGGGACTCAGAAGCCACTCGTTTCTTGGCGCCATTGACCGCCGAAGGGAGACGATAGCCACGCCCACCGCTTGTTGGCCACGCCCCCTCCGCAGACATAAATAGAGCGCGCTGCACTCAAACGCTGCTCCATTGCTGCTACTCCTGAGGCGAAAAGCCGGGAGGTGTTGTTTACGTTTTTAAAACCTGTGTTGTTGTATTTGTACTGATTTTATTAATACTTGCCTGACTTGCACAATTCCTGACTCCCATTACAGCTGAACAGTAGCTGCTGGGACTCAGAAGCCACTCGTTTCTTGGCGCCATTGACCGCCGAAGGGAGACGATAGCCACGCCCACCGCTTGTTGGCCACGCCCCCTCCGCAGACATAAATAGAGCGCGCTGCACTCAAACGCTACTCCATTGCTGCTACTCCTGAGGCGAAAAGCCGGGAGGTGTTGTTTACGTTTTTAAAACCTGTGTTGTTGTATTTGTACTGATTTTATTAATACTTGCCTGACTTGCACAATTCCTGACTCCCATTACAGCTGAACAGTAGCTGCTGGGACTCAGAAGCCACTCGTTTCTTGGCGCCATTGACCGCCGAAGGGAGACGATAGCCACGCCCACCGCTTGTTGGCCACGCCCCCTCCTACGCTACCCGCCACCACTATAAATTATGTGTCAATATCGGAAGCGCAGCGGACGAGCGCAGCGGGCACGCCGATTGCGCGCCGAAGGCGCGCTTAAGGCAAGCTCGTCTGCGCTCGTCCGCGACGAGAACGCGCTTAGCGCCACAAACCCTGTCCAGTACAGCCCATCATCCCCCGGTTACACTCGGGATGCATTGATTGATCTTCGAGGGTATGCGCATGAAGGTAAGCTCTCCTTCGAAGAGACTGCCTCCCCACTAACTGACTTCACACACAAGGACCTAATTATAGGAGGCCTCTTGAATGTCAGATCCTTACCAAAGCACGCTACTGAAATTAATCTTCTTATAGAGTCACACCATCTAGATGTACTTTTTCTAACCGAGACCTGGACAGTGGACACATGCAAACTGTGAGACCGACCTAGCAGCCGCTTGTCCGCTAAACTTCAATATTCTTCATCTCCCTAGACCCAAAGGCCGCGGTGGCGGAGTTGGCGTCATCTTCAAAGCCTCGTGGCAAGCGAACACCTTAGACATAGATCCGACACCCGGAATCGAGCTCTTTGGTTTGTCTATAAACTGCCATCAAGGAGATACCTTTACGGTAATCATTTGCTACCGCCCACCTGGGGCCTTCTCTCTCTCGCAACAGCAAGCACTCCTCACGACTATCACCAACATGGCAACCTCTCATAGCAAACTAGTACTTCTAGGAGACTTTAACCTCTGGCCAAACGGCAGCCTAGACACAGGTCTAGACAACCTTCGGCTGTCCTGTGATAGTGTGGGCCTTCACCAACTGATAAAGGACCCCACTCACTCCGCAGGCAACCGACTCGATCTTATCTTCTCGAGCCCGGGTCTAACCCAAGTAGGTGACATCCTGCCTATGAGCTGGACAGACCACTCGCTCATTAAACTCTACATCAATAATGCCACAACAAGCAAACCCAAATCTCACCCGCCCCCACAATTCTATTACCGAAATTGGAAAGGTTTAGAAAAACTCAGCACCTCCACCAGAATCTTCGAGGTAGAGGATAGCTTCGCCATTACCAATTCGGTGGAAGATAACTACAGATCCCTTAGCTCGAGAATCACCTCCCTTGCGGACTCTGCTGCCCCTCTTAAACTCTGTAAACCGAAAGGTAGAGCTCCGGCTCCCTGGTACAACGACTCTTTGAAAACCCTTAAGTCAGCCTGCAAACAAGCCGAGAGAAAGTGGAGACACGGGTACTGTAACAACAATAAAACACTCTGGAAGAAGTCACTCCGTGACTACAAGTCCGCTATTGCAGAGAGTAAAGCGAACTACTACTGCTCCACTATTACCAATGCGGCCAACAGTCCAAAAAGTATATTTCAGATTGTGGACAATATCCTACACCCTGACTGCGTCATAAACCCCATCCCCCCTTCTCAGTCCCTTTGTGATAGTCTTGCTCAGTTTTTTACTGACAAAATTGAGACTATCATTAATAATCTGGTAACGTCCCCGTCATCCACTCTTCCCACCACCCCTGAAATCAACCCCACTAATCCTGACTCTCTGAGGTCAGCCTGTTCTCCCACGAATAAACTACTGGTTTTCCCCCTTATTTCTCAAACAGAATTTGAAATAGTCGCACAGGGCATCACTTCCGGATCCCCCCTTGATCCTCTGCCTCCGAAAATATGGAAAACTTGTGGGCACGAACTGTTTCACACTCTCCGGATGATTTGTAATCAATCCCTGAGCTGCGGCGTCGTTCCCCGCTCCTGGAAGCAAGCGCTTATAACCCCGCTGCTAAAGAAACCCACGCTAAACCCAGATTGTTTGTCCAATTTCCGCCCCATATCACTCCTGCCTTTCTCGGTGAAGGTGCTCGAACGCTGGGTCAGTAAATGCCTCTCAACCCATCTCGAGCAGCACCACTTTCTGGACGAATTCCAATTTGGGTTTCGCCCAGCCCATGGCACTGAAACCGCGGTGCTCACGGCCATGGAGGAGCTTCGAATGCGCGCAGACAGGGGCCAAGCCGTGGCCCTGATTTTACTTGACCTGTCTGCCGCATTCAATACTGTCAATCATAGGATCCTGCTCGAACGGTTGAGAGAGGCAGGCATCGACGGCACGGCCCTGATCTGGTTTCACTCCTACCTTAGTGACAGAAAACAGGCCGTTTCCCTCCCCCCTTTCCAATCGGTCTTCTCCCCTGTCCCTCACGGTGTTCCCCAGGGTTCCTCTATCAGTCCGATTCTTTTTAATGTTTACTTAAAACCTCTGGTCACGTTAATCAAATCACACAACATGACCACAGTAAACTATGCGGACGATACCCAGCTCCTTTTCTCTTGGGAAGGCGAAGACTCCATCCCCTTGCAAGCCTTCCATGACTGTCTAAGAGACACGGCAAGCTGGTTGCACCGGAACTCACTTCAGTTCAACTCCTCGAAAACCGAGGTGCTGTTCTGCCCTGCGAGTCGCATACCCCGCCCTCTGCCTGCTGAGTTCTGGCCCCCGGAAAACTCCAACAACCCGTCACCTGTCACCACTGTTCGCAACCTGGGCGTCATGTTAAACCATCAATTGAACATGGAAACGCAGGTTTCAAGAACAGTCACTACTTGCTCTGGCCTTATGCGCTCACTGCGCAAAAGTCTTGCCTCTACTTCCACCCTCCGCCAGAGCACTAGTAGTCAGGTGTACTATTCTTAGTCGCCTTGACTACTGCAACGCCCTGCTGCTTGAATCTCCTGCGACACTATTGGACAGACTCCAACGAGTCCAGTCGGCAGCAGCCAAACTGGCTCTTGGATGGACCAGGAGATCCTCGGCCACCGCCGCACTGGCCGAGTTGCATTGGCTGCCTTTGAGGCAACGCATTGCCTTCAAGGCCCTCTGCCTGGTTTTCAAGGCACTACATGGGGTAGGACCCAGACCTCTTCAACGTCTGTTCTCCTGGTACACCCCCACCAGAACACTCAGGTCCACAACTGCCTGCCTTGTGAGAGTGCCCAGATGTGAGAAGGTCAGGATGGGAGGAAGATCGTTCAGAGTAGCTGCAGCCAAGCTATGGAACAGTCTACCTGTCGACATTCGCCAAATCCCTCATCTCCTCCCATTCAGGAAACGAACCAAAACATGGCTCTTTCCTCCACCCCTACATTAATCGGCCAGCCTCAGTTTCACCCCCGTCAATAAACCACAGGAGTATCTATCAGCGCCAGGATGCCTGCCAGGTGACAGTCGCGCTTTATAAATATTTTAAATTTAAATAAATAATAATAATAAATAAATACAAAATCTTCACATAATTTAAATAGCAGTTAATTAATTTACATAATTACCAATTGAAAGTTAGCTTACATAAAAAGAAATTAGTCAAGTGAAAACTATTTTCCTTTTTAAAAAACTTCCGACCCTAATCCTCTACTAACTCAACAATCTTCTATTAAATCATCAACTTCTAATAAAATTAATAAACCACCCATTTAAAAACTTGTGAACTGCCCTAAAAAAATAACACAAATAATATTATCATTGTAATATTTTACAATATTGAAATAAGTAACATTTACCAAACTAATTAAAATATTATGTTTAATGCTACTTAATAAAACAAATCTATAATATGAACAAGTGCATTCTTGCTGCCCACAGGATTTCCCAAGATATGTTTGACATCACAATGTTTTTAACACAATATTTGTGACTGAGAATATTTTTTTATTTTTTTGTTGGAATACCCTCAAGAGTACGGTAGGTATGCCAAGACAGCTTGGAGACATGTTCTCTCTGCCAGGACACAATGACAGTCTAGGGAGAGGAAGAAGGGCAAAATAACACTGTGCTTCTATCACAGAAAACAAGAGTCTAGTTGTCAAAAGCAGGGTAGCAAATTTTCAAGCTACTAAATCGTTTCTGGAAGCACATTAATATGTCTCGTTGTAGGCAGTGGCATACCAGAAGGGATGAAATGCCATCCAGTGTGTATATGTTTTTTAACTTCCTCCCAATTAATCTTTATTTAGTACAAATGGAGCCACAAATTAGCCTTGTATTGTCCTTATTCAGTTGTACATCATCTATGTTTAGTTACTGTAATAAGGGAAGATAAATTTGCGATATTGTTGGCAACTTAGTTTAAAGCTGGAAATGTGTTCAACATTTGTAAAGAAAGTTGTCTTTATCATTGGTCTTCGTTATATGAATCTATGCCATGATGAGAAGAGATGAGAAGAGATGAGATGAGATGAGATAAGAGCAGAAAGGACAAATAAAGTCACCAATGATGCCCTTGGATAATCTTGTGCTAACTTGAAACATGTGGATTCCTAGCTCATGCCTCCTCCTTCCTTTGCCTCTCTGGGGACTCCTTACCTCCTTCCATTCCAGTGAGAGGCACAGTGAACTCCCCCACTCTAACAGCTTAAGCGGGACCCCTCTGGGTTCCATGTACTGGTAAACTGAGTCTCTCTAAAACATTCATGCATTGTTTATGGACCTGTAGACTGTAGACAAAAAGCTTATCATTGCCAGGGAATGGAAAATTAGAAAAATGATAAACCCCAACACTCCTACAATATCATAACAATGTAAGATTCAAACAGGCAGGATATTGTATTGATGAAGAAACTATTTATTAACAAAGTATACAGTTCTGTGTTTTTCTGTACAATCCACTTGTCCACTTGTATAAAGATTCATTATTCAAAATACAGCCGACACGTGTTTCGTCATATCATGACTTTAGCAAGGCTTAAGAGGGTATGAAAGTGGTCCAGGAACATGTACATCCTAGCCCTAAAGTGTCTCTCGTAGTCCCTAGTATGTGGACAAGGGAAAAAGTTCCCCATCGAATTCTTGTAAAACTATCACAACTTTGGATTGATAGATAATGTCAGATAGTCAAATTCTTCCAAGAAATGTGTCAATAAAAACTTGGATAAGGACCCATTGATACTGGAAAGCGTAGGGTTTCATCAAGTGTTCACCAGCAGAGTCAAAAGTAATGCAAAGACCCTTGTAATGCATCTCGCTTGTGTATTTAGTAAGAGAAACAGCTCCCTTCCTTGTCCATGTTCACTTCTCCACTGCCCTGCACAGTTGGAGTTCTATGACCTAACCTGTAAATAGCACCTTGGGTAGTAGAGCGCACTTCAAAGCCTGTAGCACCACTTATCCTATATGAATACTATTGTTCTCAGTAAATACACCCACAGTATACTACTATTTGCTAAGAAGTGCAAATAAAGAAACCACTACTACCCCCCTGTGATTTGTAAACATTGCCAGGAAATGCTGTGGCGGAAGGGACTAGTTTGTGAGCTACATGCACAGGGAAGGAAAGAAAGAAAGAGGAAGGATGAAATAGGAGAAACAGAGAGAGAGAGAGGTGAAAAGGTAAAAAAGGAAAATGTATGGATCAGAGAAACAAATATAGGTAGCTAGAAAGGGGAAAGTAAGAATGACAGGAGGATTGAAGGGTGAAAGGAGAGGAGGAAATGTTGAAGGTTATATTGGAGGGTGAAAGAAAGGAAGGGTTAAGAAATTAATGGATTAGAAGGTGGATTAAAGAATATATGGAAAGTTGCAAGGATGAATGGAAGAGTGAAAGAATCAATGGGCGAATGGTTGGAAGGACGGAAGAAGGGCAGATGAGTGAGATGGTGGAGAAGGGAAGAGCGAAAGGCTGATTGGGTTAAACATTGGCTCAATGGAATCATGAGGATATATTTGGGCAGATAGGTGAACGAGTGGATGACTGAATAGAAGAAAGCATTGGTGGGTGGTTGTCTTGGAAGGTAAAGGTATCGGCAGGAGGATGGAATAATTGTTAGAAGGGTGAACAGATGGATGGATAGATGGATGAAAGGATAAATTAAACTCTTCTAATGATGGCAAGTTTGCTCACTGTGTGATTCGAGGTAGGGGGTATTTGAACTTTCAGGCTACTCCCTCGATGCCAGGCATTACTTTCTTCTTGTCTTATCTCCTTCCTTGCTTCTCTCTGCATGTCCCACTTTCCTTTCTTCATTCAGCCCTCCCCTGCTTCTATTATGCATCTGCCTTACTGCCCACCCATTCTCAGTCTTTTTCTTCCTACTTCTAGTTTTTCTTTATCACATTTTTCCTCCCTTCCACACCTTCCCACCATTCCTAACTTGTTTCTCTGTAAGCCATTCTTGATTCCCACTTCTCTCACGCCACTCCCTCATCCTCTTGTCCCTCCCTATCCACTTCTACTAATGCCTCAATTCTCCTGTCACTTTTCTCTCTCTTCCATCAGTTCTCTACTTCCTCCTCTCTCCAAGTACTTTTTACTCACATGCCACACTAGCCACTCTTAATACTTTCCCCATCTACTTTTTATCTCTTTATTCTGCTGTTTCTTCTTTCCCCCAATTCCTGTCCTCTTCACCTTTTTTTGCTCCTATGTTCCACTCTTATTCTTACTTTCACATGTTTCCATTCCCTCTCCTCCCCTTTTCTCTCACCATCTCTTTTCCTTTGATAGCCCCATCTCCTTCCCTCATTACCCACTCTGGTTCATCCTCTCTCCATCTTTCTTTTGTCTCTTTCTATTCACTTTGCTCCTTTCTTTTGCCACATTGTTTTGCTACTGAAGGATAAATGTCCGAATTTCCCCCTCATTATGGGCCCGTATACCTATATATATTTGTTAGCATGATGTATCTATATAATTAGTCTACTTGTATAATAAGTATATTGATTGGTTAGCTTTGTATTGTAAAATACACTTATTTGTGTGTATTCCATGTTAGTTAATCTATAGAACCGAGCCGACTCCTTTGTGTGGCCTTAGCTCGACTCTAGGCCAGGAACACGTGACATTCTGTCCAGTAAGCAAAATCCCCGTCTGTGAGTTATAGAGAGGCAGCTGAGGATGGGTTGCTTCTTCTCTGCGTTAGAACCTTCAAGGTTGCAAGTGGGTGCGAGCCTGATTAGCACTTTCCTGGAGGCTCCCTGCGAGCCCTCCTGAGCATTAGGCAGAAGGGAGTCAACTTCTTTGACCTTGCTATAATGAACAGAGCTATTCTGAATCTACTTTGTGTGCCATATATGGTCTTTCCTATGAACCACCTGTAACATCTAGTATTTTTCCTTTCTTGGGTAATGGTTAGAGCAGGGGTCTCCAACCTTTTCTGTAGTGAGAGCTACTTCGGAGCAGTGAAAATCGATGTGAGCTACTGAAGGTTAGGTAACTTGCGCATTTTTTAGAGAGACCCCCCAGCGCCCAGTTTCATTGACTTTCAGCCTAATTTCTTCCCAGCCCATACTGTGGTTGAACAAAAGGGGCCAGTCTCCCTCTTTTAAAGCTATAGACAGCTGCAGGTTGTGCTACCTGAAGCAAAAGCTTGTCTTGCTTGGAACCATTCCTGGAAAGTGTAAAGAAATACTGAAGGATACAAGCCTATGACTGCTATTATGACTAAATCGTTCACACAATGCAAAAGTTAAACCTCAACATATATTCCTTACTAAATGTGAATTATTGGAGTCTAGCTTCAATGTGCAGTCACTAGTTTTCCCCTTCACCATATACTATTTTTTTTATTACAGTTTTAAAATGTCCCATCCTGGTTCAGGTTTAAATAATTTTTAACTAGTTTGATTCATGAAGGGTTTTAATAACTGTTTTCTTTGTGAGGGTGAAAATGAATTTATCTTTATGTAGAATACATATTTTTCAACATGGCCCAATCAAGTGGAAGCTTAACTGAGTTAGTGAAAAAAAATACCATTTCAACACTCACAGATGCTTTTGGCCTGGGCAAATTGGAACGTTTCCAGTTCTTCGTAGATAATTGCTATTTATTTGGAGAAGAAAAGTCTCTGAAACCCTGCTTTATTATCAATGATTAAATGTAATAATTAATTAAGCAGAGTTTCACACTTTTTTTAAAGCATTTAATGTGCAAGTAAAATCGGCCTTGTCAATGGAGCTAGGCAGGGCAGAGGCTCACAATGCATCAGTAAAACAACTTTTGTAAGTATGTGAAACATCTGTTGTTTTTTAACGAATGAAGAGTAAGACTTGCTATTTTCAGTTTTATACAGAGAAGCACTCTTAACAGATACGTTTTTTTCCCAAGAGGCAGTGGAACTCAACCTCCAAAATGAGGATTTGACTACTAGAATACTCTGCTACCCAAAGAAACTGCTGTAGTGTTGGTGTGAATTGCCACATGCACTGGGAACAGAGATGTAAGGAATGGGCAAAGTGGGCTCTGGCCCAGAGCCCCACCCATTCAGGCGCCCGATAGAACCAGCTCTGTTCAACAGTGAGCCTTGCCCGGATGACCTTTAATGATTTTTTATTTAAACTGATTGATTTAAATACCATTTTCCTTTAATTTATTTTGAATGTGGCAGATGTGCGAGTCTAATATAGAGTACTTGCAGAGAAATGTTATGTTTCATGCAACATCAATAAAAAAGTTGTTTTAGAATAGATCGAAAAAGGACATCACATATTAAAAATGGGATGGTGGTACACAGAATATATATGCAGTAATGTTAGTGAGCTGCAGCTGCTGCTGCGTTAAATATTGAAAACACACAACTATCCCTGAATATTAAAAATAAACACATTTGTTAGTTGGACGAGCTGTCAATGAATTCTCCAAAGAGGGTTTGAAATAGTTAAAACTGGGTCAGAAATTCAAAGCTTCTCCGAAGAGTGGAACAATTTACATTTTTTTACAGGAGTGCAGATGGGGAGAGTTTTCTTTATTTTGTACCTTCGGTAAAGGAAACTGAAACTTGGCAACACCCTGCTTCTCCTGATGTACAAACCAGAGCTGGAAAGCGGGAAAAAACATACATTTTCGATTTTGTCTGTTTAGTCATAATTTTGGCTGTTTTCAAACTGCTAGGCAATGTTGTTTATTTGGGCCGCTTTCAATCATAAACCAGCCGAAATGTAGTTAGCATAAGAGCATTCATAGTTCGGGTTCAGATCGGACACGGCAGGCTCAGACTTGGCTATAAACAAGGCCCAGTCCTTCAAGAGCCCGTGGCATACCAGCGGCTGCATCACGTTTACAGCACACATCATAGCTATAGTCTGGGGAACAGAGCATTCAGAGGTTTACTGGCCAGGCCAGTGCTTACCGATAGATGTGCTGCTTAAATGTAATGTGGCAGGTAGAAAATAAAGCGGATGGCTTGGGTTTGCAGCAGGTTAATACTGCTTGCACCACCTGCATGCTAGCAGGCTTTCCAAGGACCTGCTGCTCCACTCCGGCCCACCTGCTGCTCTGCTCAGGCATAACTGCTGCTTCGCTCCGGCACACGTCCTGCAGGATTAAGATCGCGGTGCCAGGCTGTGAAAGGCAGGTGGCTGTGTGCAGAGTTCAGGAACAGCGTCATCCTCTTTGGCCTGCCCCGCCCCACGTAACCTCAATTAGGCCAATCTGAGCAGTCGGGTTTGGTGAGGGCAGGCATCGGCTGTGAAAAAAGGACCAAGAATAAAAAAGGACGATAACAGGCTACAAAATTTAGACGGAAGGTGCGAGCTACTCATGGGGGTTCGGCGAGCTACCGGTAGCTCGCGATCGACCGGTTGGAGACCCCTGGGTTAGAGAATGTAACAGTTTATATGTCAGCTCCTAATTATGTGCCGGCAGTCTTCTCTACGAGCCTCGAGGGGTGAGGTCGGGAGAGGCTCCACTTCGGAGTGTTATGTATAATAAACAATTGAACTTTCTTCACTGCCAACTGACTGATTATTGGTAATTGGTATTGGGGGCTATTGGTAAGTATAGCTCAATAGGTTATTTAGTTTTTTTGGTAAATCACTACCATACCTTCTGTTCGTTCTCTGTTGCTCTATTGGCACTTGTCCCCTGCACTCTACAGGTAAAAAAAAAGACCACACCAGAATTAAAGAATTGCTGCCCATTGGCCCTCCAAGGGATCATCCAAAAGTAGATGATCCAGTGCATTGTGGCAAATGTAGTCCTAACCTCCAACAAGATTCAAATGGCGACCATTTTCCCCCTAACCTCCTGACATCTAAGTAACTTCTTGCTGACCTTACCTCTGTCAAGCTTGATTATCAGTTGGGCAACCACCACCTTCACTCAATGCTGCACCTCGAGGGAACACTGCAACACCTTCATCTGCCATCGCTAGTGGCAATGGTGACTGGTTGCGCGCATTTCCTCACAAGGACCGTGCAAGCAGTAAAACCCGCTTCTCCACAGCTCCCCGCTTTAGCACCTTGGACAGCCAGGACAACTCTGCGCCTGAACGTCTCGAGCCAGATAAAATCAAACTGCCCGTGTGGCTTGGTCTTGGGACCCACATCACCTTAACTCTCATTGGGTTCCGCACAACTTGTCCTCCAAGTGACTGATTGTCACTAGTGATTTTACCACTGACCACAATGCTAAAGATTTGCACTGTTTAATGTTGCTTCTAAAATCTACAGCTCCAGCTATACTTACCTGATTGACTTAATTTTGGTGTCTACATTTATATAAAAATCTGCTCCATTTTTATTAATTGATATCAGATTTCTTTTGAGTCGTATCAATTACTTATCCCCCATGTTGGTACCCTGAAATGCTTAATACAGCATGAATTCTGCTAGCCACACTACCAGGACTGAGCTAAGCATTTATTAATGTGAATCCAAGGACCATCTTTGGAATATTGTGATAATATTATACGGTAAGGCAGCCCATCCACATCATATAATACTTCACTTTCCTACACTGGTATTATAGTGGTGCGGAGCTTGAACCAGTGTTTGGCAGTACAACTTGGTCGTAAGTGATTTTGAACGAGAAATCTACTAAATTGACTTTAGCATCAAAAATTATTTTTGCAATTTGTTTCCTCAATTTTTCTTATTGGATTATTAGGGCCCAGTGTAGCCCCATATTCCATTAGTACATTTAAAATGGCTTAGTAATCTAGGAAATGTTTTAATGTTTTTCTAAATTTGAATAAAGTTCCAACTACTAAGTAAATGTTAGGCACAATGGAGGTTGGTCAGAATCTCAACCTGGCAGTCATCCTATCCCTGGAGATCGTGGATATGAGGGTGCTGTGCAAAACAAAGGGCATTATCTACAAAGTGCCAGCTGGAAGGGAGGACCTTGAGAGGATGCTCAGCTCCTATGAGAGAGAACAGAGAGGTAGGGCCATGCCTCAGAAGATGTCATGAAGAGGACCAGGATGATGCCCAGATGCAGATTGATAACTATGGAGAAGAAGATGAAGACCTCAGCTCTCCACCCTTTCCAGGAACCCCTCACCAGTGGGAAGTGAGAGAAGTCACTCTAGTCGACACCCCGCAGGGAGAGTGGTAGGACTCCTTGAGGAGGAGCTTGAACAAACCTTCCTGGAGAAGAAATCTGGAACTTGAGGAGAGGAGACTAGCCTTTGAGTAAAGAAGTGTTAGCTTAGGCGTCAGGCCCAAAAATGATGGCAGCAACAATAGTACCAGGGAGAAGGAGAAATCTTTTGACCCTAAGGGATTGTCCCTAAGTTTAGTGACACTGACAACATTGACATATGGTTTACAGCCTTTGAGAGGTCTTGCAGAATGAGGAGGAAAGAAACCCGGCACTGGGGCTCACTAGATTGGAAGTTAGTCTCAGGACAGAGATAGATTTATAAAAGGGAACACCAAGTTCTCCAGAAAAACCTTTTCTATAGAGTGGTGTGCATGAATTTTTTTTTATTTTATTTTATTTATTGTCTTGTATCGCGCCTGAATCAGCCCCGAAGGGGTATCTCCGCGCGTAGCTTGCATGAATTGGGCAGACTGTAGTAAGTGAGGTGACAAAGAGAGTGGCCATGTTATTCGTATGAGAACAGGTGAGTTTTTAATTTTTTCCTAAAGGAAAAGAGATTAGGAGTTAGCCTCAACTGAGGTGGAAGAGAATTCCACAACAAGGGGCCTTTATAGGAGGGTGCACGCCCCCCCTGTCTTGCTTTGGAGACTTTAGGAACATGCAGCAGCATGGTGTTGCTGGAGCGCAGAGCCCGTCCAGGAGAATATGGAAGAAAAATTTCTCTTAGATATTTGGGGCCGGATCCATATATGCATTTGTGCATAATGCAGCACATTTTGAAGTTTATACGCTGTTGCACTGGAAGCCAATGGAGATGGGAGAGAAGAGGGCGGGAAGGGGTACGGGGGGGAGCATTCAGGATGAGTCTTGCCGCAGTATTCTGCACCACCTGCAGTCTGCGTAGTTGTTCCTGGTTGGCGGAAATGAGTAGACTATTACAATAGTCTACTCGTCCAAGGATTAGTGCCTGTACCAGCGTTTTCCTATAGATGTTGGGTAGGAAGGGGAAGATACGCCGTAGAAGACCTATTGTACGGAAACATGTTCCCGTAACCTGACTGACGTGATCTTTCATAATCAGAGCTTGGTCTAGGCGTACTCCCAGATTTTTGATGGTGAGTTTGGGCGCTGGGACAGGTCCTAGCTCAAGTGGCCACCAATCTGGCGACCAGAGCAAAGTGGCCCCTCCGAACAACATGACCTCCGTTTTGGACACGTTGCACTGGAGGAAGTTCTGAGCCATCCATCCCGCCACTGCTCTCATGCCATCTTGGAAGGATTTCATGACAGCAGGAGTGATGGTCTGAAAGGGAAACAGCAGCTGAGTGTCGTCAGCGTAGGAGATTGGAGAGAACCCGTAGGATCTTATAATCTCTGCCAAAGGGGCCACATATACGTTAAAGAACGTGGGGCTCAAGCATGAGCCCTGTGGCACACCCTTGGTAAGCTTCCTGCAGACAGATTTATGAGAGCCTAGTTTGACCCCTTGTTGTCGGTCTTCAAGAAAGCTTTCAAGCCATGCAAGGGCGGTCCCTTTTACTCCCACTGCCTTCAGACGGTCGAGAAGAATTTCATGCGACACCGTGTCGAAGGCAGCGGACAAATCCAATAGCACCAGAATCACTGAGCTCCCCCTGTCAAGTGACATTCTGATGTTATCTGTCACTGAGAGGAGAGCTGATTCGGTGCTATGGTTAGGCCTGAAACCAGATTACGAGTGGTCTAGGCTGCCCGCTGCCTCGATGTAACTAGACAGGTGTGCATTAACGTGTTTCTCGGCCATCTTGCTGTAATAAGGCAGAAGGGAGATGGGACGGAGGTTGGAAAGCTCTGTCCACGGGAGTGCCGCATTCTTGCGGATGGGGTTCACCACTGCATTTTTCCACTCAGCTGGTACTTTTCCCTCTTTCGAAGACTGATTTATTACATCCTGAATGTGGGGGGCTAGCAAGGTGCGGAGAGAGGTCAGGGTTTTGGCAGGAATGAGGTCATTCGGTGAGCCAGATTTTACTTGGGTCATAATTGTGTGGAGCTCTTCGGTATTGACAGGAGGAAATGTGGTTAAAGTGAAGTTGGTATTGTTATTGGGGGAGGAGGTATTCATGGTATCACTATTTGGTTGGGATGCCAGAATTTTTTCATAGATTGCCTCTATTTTGTTTTCGAAGTATAATGAGACCTCTTCACATAGATTTTGTGAGAAGTCATCTGGGCTTGTGCAGGCCATGGGTTTAGTGAAAGTTTCCAAAATCCTATACAATTCTTTAGGAGAATTGCCTGCTTCTAATAGTTGTTGAGCAATAGTGTTTTTGCGGGCAGCTTTAATATGTTTGTAGTAGTTGTTTTGCGCTGCACGGTGTGCCTTTTCGTTCTCCTCAGAGTGTGATTTCCTCCACCTTTTTTCTATCCTCCTGCATTCTTGTTTCTCTTTCCTAAGGGCCTCGGTATACCATTTCTCCTGCTTAGCTACAGGAAGTTGTTTGAATGTTTTCAGGGGAGCAATTTTATCAATGGCTGTTGTAAGAGATTGTTGGAACATAGTTAACTTGTGTTCTGCGTCTTCGGTGTCTCTAATCTCGGGTTTTTCCCACACCTTTTGTAACGTCTCCAGTGTAAGTTTATGCCACTGTCTGCGTATAGAGGGGGGTAGTGGTTTCTTGTGGGGACCTGCATTGGCTTTAAAAATTGTGAATTGTAGTAAGAAATGATCTGACCAATTGAGTTGGATGGGTTTATGACACAGTATGTTGTCAAAGTTGGTATATATCAGGTCAATGCAGTGTCCACCTTCATGAGTGGGATCCTGATTTTTTTGTGTCAGACCGATGGTGTTCATGTCGGTAGTCAAACTTTTAGCGCCTATGGAGTCAGGTTGGTCAGTATGAATATTAAAATCTCCAAGAAGGAGAAAATCCTCATTGGCCCGTATATGGGGGCCAAGCATCTCTAAGAGAGATGTAGAAAAATTGGGACAAGGAGGGGGTGGTCTGTATATAAGTACGCCTTTACTAGCTTTTCTGTTTGGGAAAATAATTCTGAAAACCATAGTTTCCATTTCTTTGCAACATTGTTTGTCCAAAATGTCTAGTTTGAGGGACTCTTTATAAATTATGGCGATGCCGCCACCAATTTTGTCAGGACGGTCGGAATGATGAAGTTTGTATCCCAGAGGTACTCCCAATGCAATGGCAGATACCGTGTGGGGCTTTAGCCAAGTTTCAGTGATGAAACAGAGATCTGGAGTCAAAGAATGTATTAAATCCCAGATCTCAATTTGATGTTTGGGCATTGAGCGAGCATTAATTAGGATACAGTGCAAATCATGAGGTGACTTGCTAGGTATATGGGATTCAGTGAAAGGCATAGAGGAGTAATGACATTTTTTGCATGAAAACGGTCCTACAAAGCAGGGTCTGCTATCCTCTGAATAACACGGAGATGTTTGTTGGTTTAAGGTTTTCAGAAAGGTAGCCTCATACCTGATATGGTTATCCGCTCGTAAAGGCGGCATGTTGTAAGTGTCTTGCCCCGTCGCCACGTCCTGTCGCGGACGGGCGCAGACGGGCAGCTCTTTGGCTGGTCTTCGGCTGCAATGAGGCTGCGCGCAATCGCTGCGCGCTTCCGGAGAGGCGATGGCTAAGTAGCCCCCAGTGGACAACTAGAGCGCTAACCGCTCCCGGAAGTGCCTGGCCCTCACCTGTCCGCCCTCCGCACAACGGTAATGAATTACCGAGTCGGACCGAGGCGGGCAGGAAGAGGAATCGGGTCAGCACTCCGGTGAAGTTATAATAGTGATAATGCAGGTATTTACAAGGGAATTAAACAATTTCGAGCAGCGCTCTCTAGAAAACGTGCGCTGAGTAATTTAAAACACCACAAATCTTAAAATGCGCTGTTAATTAAAATTGCGCTACTAGTCTCTCACTTGACAGTTTGACTCCGCATACAGCAAGCTAGCGGTGGGAAGACACTGCCACCGTCTTCCACCGCAGCTGCGCTGTCTGAAGGCTCCGCCTAAGTAGCCCCCAGTGGACAACTAGAGCACTAACCGCTCCCGGAAGTGCCTGGCCCTCACCTGTCCGCCCTCCGCACAACGGTAATGAATTACCGAGTCGGACCGAGGCGGGCAGGAAGAGGAATCGGGTCAGCACTCCGGTGAAGTTATAATAGTGATAATGCAGGTATTTAAAAGGGAATTAAACAATTTCGAGCAGCGCTCTCTAGAAAACGTGCGCTGAGTAATTTAAAACACCACAAATCTTAAAATGCGCTGTTAATTAAAATTGCACTACTAGTCTCTCACTTGACAGTTTGACTCCGCATACAGCAAACTAGCGGTGGGAAGACACTGCCACCGTCTTCCACCGCAGCTGCGCTGTCTGAAGGCTCCGCCTAAGTAGCCCCCAGTGGACAACTAGAGCGCTAACCGCTCCCGGAAGTGCCTGGCCCTCACCTGTCCGCCCTCTGCACAACGGTAATGAATTACCGAGTCGGACCGAGGCGGGCAGGAAGAGGAATCGGGTCAGCACTCCGGTGAAGTTATAATAGTGATAATGCAGGTATTTAAAAGGGAATTAAACAATTTCGAGCAGCGCTCTCTAGAAAACGTGCGCTGAGTAATTTAAAACACCACAAATCTTAAAATGCGCTGTTAATTAAAATTGCGCTACTAGTCTCTCACTTGACAGTTTGACTCCGCATACAGCAAGCTAGCGGTGGGAAGACACTGCCACCGTCTTCCACCGAATGTTTTATATATCACAAGTGAGTGAGTGGATTGCACCCAGGTAAATTAGAGCCCACGTCACATTTCTTGGAAATGTAGATATATATGTATATGTAGGGCCCTCACCCACATGTGCTACCTGTGGCTTGCTTCATTATTGGACTCTCGCCCAGACACCGAATGTGAGGGGGTGGCCTTGACGCCTTTTTAAACAGAGCTCTCATGGGGAGTTTGCAGTGAATGTGAGTGAGCTAAAATGCCTCCAAATCCTATGTCCATGTATTTTATTGAATAGGTCTAGGACAAGTTTATAAACAATGAGATGTTAGGCTTTAAATATCTACGTATTTTTGTTACTTTAGACCAGAAACTCCAATTCGAACGTAACCTGCTCCCATCACTCCAAAGATTGAAGCAAGATATCACAAGCTGGAAAGTGCTCCCACTCTCGCTGTTGGGCAGAGCGGCACTTTTAAAAATGATGTCCCTGCCTCGCTTCCTTTATGCTTTACAAAACTCCCCAGACCTAGTTCCCCCACGCTATTTCAGGGAAATAGAGGGCCTGCAGAGAGACTTACTGTGGAACGGGAAACCCGTATAGCATTGGCTAAACTTGCCCTAAACTGGTATGACGGAGAGATCTGTATTCCAGATCTCAAGAAATACTATTGGGCTGCCCACCTCGTAGCCATCAATCATGGCACTTACCGCTGCGCAGACAACCCAGGATATGCCATGGACAGGTGGCTCCTGCAAGGAGGGAACTACAACAGGGCACTTTATTCTAAACCCCAGCGACACCCCCTAGCAGGACCAACTAAACACTCAGTTCAGGTCTGGCACGCTGTGAACAGAAGTCTGGGGTGGGAACAGGAACTTACACTGCCAAATCCCTCTGGGATACCGAGAAACTAGGCAATCTGTGGATATCGAAAGGGTTCAACAAATTGGATCTAATCAGAATCTAAAAATTAGGGGACACGTGGGTGAAAGGCGATGTGATAACGTTTGTCTCCCTTCAACAGGAACACAAACTAGCTAACTCAAAATGCTTTAGATACCTGCAAGTTCGCCACGCTCTACATACACGCCAAAAGGTTCCTCTCCTCCAGAATCCTCACCCCTCGAAGACAGGCTGCTTAACGGGTACTTACAGAGAAAACTATATCACTGACTTATAAGAAATTGATTAATAATACTGTGGACCCTCTCCAGCAAACAAGAGAGAAGTGGGAAAGGGATGGCCTAGAATTAGACGACGCAGGACGCAGTAGCCTTCCCAAGAGAAGTAGCAATCTCTGCCAGATTGAGACTCGTCCAACTTAAAATATTACACAGAGTGTACATCCCTGGGCCCTCTCTGGTCCGAATGGGAAAAACCGGAGAGGGGAGATTACAGGCAGCAATGTGGCCAGGAGAGCAATTTTACGCATATATTATGGGAATGCAAACACATTCAGCTGTACTGGCGCAAAATACATCATATCCTTAGAGAAGTACTAGCACTTATAGCGAAGAGATGCCTTCTGAATGCATGGGAGCCTATGGACCCGAACAGTAAAAGTAAGCTCTGGGTCACTCTAGGTCTAATGATAGCAAAGAGAAACATCGCGCAATTGTGGGGAGCCGCACATACACCCAAAGTAGAGGCCCGGAGGGCAGAAATGGACTGGTGTATGTCCAGGGAAAAGACAGTATATGTAGCACGGGATGCCCCAAAAAGTGGCACCTAATCTGGAATGCTTGGAACACTTACTGAGGAAATATCTGTAACCCCCCCCCCAAGCAATTCCCTTCTTGATGATCCACCCTCACCATGAATGATGTAACTCCTACTGCACTATTGCTCTGTACCTGTAGACAATGTGATTACCAATATAATATTGAATTAACTCCTCATAACTGTAAACTCCTTTGTCGATTCACTATGTTTAATAAAAAGAATAACAAAAAAAAGAGATGTCATAAGTGTTAAATCATCTAGGACATCAAAAGGTTGACATGTTTCAGCCATGTTACTGCTCATAAAGGTTCATTCGGCTTTCTTCAGGACCTAATTTAACCCTGCCTAAATTGGCTGAATAGCAACTTATTTAAGTGCATTCAAATATTTAAGTAACATGCATGCAAAATACAGACCATACTCAAAAGACCCATCAGCCCACTCAATAGTGGAACTTCGTCATCTGGGTTGTCACGTTGGAAACTGGTGTCCAATATGCTTCTCCTCAAGAAGAACCTGAGGCTAGCTGATCTTGGACCCAATGGTTGAACCCTCAACCAAAGAAGATGACAGTATAGAGGCTGAAGGGGCAAGTTGCAGTGCTCAAAAATTGTGAAAAAAGAAAGAAGAAAAAGAAAATGATAATCCAGGTGATTAAAAATACCTATCTTGATGTCATAAAGAAACTTTATTTGGTTTGTCCATCAAGGTGGTATGATTAAAAGCAGAGTGACAATAGCATGCAAGGAGTTGCTATTCACCATGTATGATATCTGGTCAACATGTTTCAGCCCTTATGGGCTTTCGTCAGGACCTATGATGCACTACTGCAACACTTACCACGTGCTGTGATTAATGATTTATAGACATAGTTCAATTATATGTCTGAATTAGTATACCTTCTCCTGTGAAAATAGTAGAAAACACAAGAAAATCACAAAGAAATGATTGAATTGTCCTAGACATCTATCATATATTTATACAATAGTTTTCATTAATTGGTTTTCACATTGTGTTTCTATTTTCCACTCACCCAAATGTTAGGGAGGAAACGCCTCACCTATCCTGGCACTCACTCAGGATAAAGGAGGCCACGCATTACAAATTAAAATATTGGATTAGTTCATCTTTTGATTCGGACTAGGGAACCTAAAACCTTCCTATGTGACACAACTCTGCAGAGCGGATAGCCACAGGTTAAATAACACCCTGAAATAAGTCAATCAATCAATCAATCAAGGCATTTATAGAGCGCACTACTCACCCGGAGGGTCTCAAGGCGCTTGGGGGGGTGGGGGGGGTGCCGCTACTGCTCGAACAGCCAGGTCTAGAGTTTCTTCCTGAAGGAGAGATGGTCTTGGGTCAGGCGAAGGTCGGTCGGGAGGGTGTTCCAGGTCTTGGCGGCCAGGTAGGAGAAGGACCTTCCTCCTGTCGTCGCTCTTCGGATGCGGGGAACGGCGGCGAGGGCGTGGTTGGCTGATCGGAGGTGGCGTTTGGGAGCGTAGAACTTGATCCGGCTGTTGAGGTAGCTCGGGCCTTGGTTGTGTAGGGCTTTGTGTGCGTGGGTGAGGAGACGGAAGGTGATTCTCTTGTTGACGGGGAGCCAGTGCAGGTCTCTCAGATGCCCGGAGATGTGGCTGCGTCGGAGGATGTCGAGGATGAGTCTGGCTGAGGCGTTCTGGATCCGCTGGAGTCTCTTCTGGAGCTTGGCAGTGGTTCCGGCGTAGAGGGCGTTGCCGTAGTCCAGTCGGCTGGTGACGCGGGCCTGGGTGACCGTCTTCCTGGTCTCGGTGGGGATCCACCGGAAGATCTTCCGTAGCATGGGCAGGATGTTTAAACAGGACGCGGAGACGGCGTTGACTTGTCTGGTCATGGAGAGGGAGGAGTCCAGGATGAAGCCCAGGTTGCGTGCGTGGTCTGTCGGTTTGGGTGCGGTGCCCAGGGCGGGGGGCCACCAGGAGTCATCCCAGGCGGAGGGCGAGGAGCCCAGGATGAGGACTTCCGTCATGTCTGAGTTCAGTTTCAGGCGGCTGGTCGTCATTCACTCGGCTACGTCTTTCATCCCTCTGTGGAGGTTGTTTCTGGCGGCGGCGGGGTCGTTGGTAAGGTAGAGGATCAGCTGGGTGTCGTCGGTGTAGGTGATGATGTTGAGGTTGTGTTGGCGTGCGATGGCCGCAAGGGGGCTCATGTAGACGTTGAAGAGGGTGGGGCTGAGCGAGGAGCCCTGAGGAACGCCGCAGATGACTTCCGTGGCTGCAGATCTGAACAGTGGTAGGCGGACTCTCTGTGTCCTTCCAGCGAGGAAGGAGATGATCCACTCCAGTGCCTTCTCCTGGATTCCAATGTTGCTGAGGCGCTGCACTAGGGTGCGGTGGCAGACAGTGTCGAACGCCGCGGAGAGGTCTAGGAGGATGAGGGCCGCTGTTTCACCGTTGTCCAGCAGGGCTCAGATGTCATCGGTGGCAGCGATGAGGGCGGTCTCGGTGCTGTGGTTGGCTCCGAAGCCAGACTGTGAGAGGTCGAGGGATCCATTCGTCTCGAGGAAGGCGGCCAGCTGCTTGTTGACGGTCTTCTCGATGACTTTGGCTGGGAACGGGAGGAGCGAGATGGGGCAGTAATTCTTGAGTTTGGTGGGGTCCGCTGTTGGTTTCTTTAGTAGAGCGCTGAGTTCGGCGTGCTTCCAGCTGTAAGGGAAGGTGGTGGTGTCGAAGGAGGTGTTGATGATGTCCCGCAGGTGGGGTGCGATGACAGCGTCGGCCTTGTTGAAGACGTGGTGGGGGCAGGGGTCGGTCGGAGATCCGGAGTGGATAGAGTTCATCGTGCAGATGGTGTCTTCTGTGTTGATCTGGGTCCAGGCGCTGAGGGAGGTGGTAGGGGGCGTTGGTGCAGTTGTTGGGAGCGTTGTTTGTGGGCTGAAGCTGTTCTGTATGTCAGCGATCTTGTTGTGGAAGTAGGAGGCGAGGGAGTTGCAGAGGTATTGCGACGGGGTGATGTCGTTGTTTCCGGCGTTGGGGTTGGAGAGCTATTTCACGATGTTGAAAAGTTCCTTGCAGTTGTGTGCGTTGTTGTCCAGCCGGTCCTTGAATGCTGTTTTCTTGGTAGCGTGGATCAGTTGATGGTGCTTCCGGGTGGCGAGCTTGAGGGTGGTCATGTTGTCCGGTGTTGGCTCCCTTCTCCAGGCTTTCTCGAGGGCTCGGCAGTTCTTCTTGGAGCTCTTGAGTTTGTCGGTGAACCATGGGGCCTTCTTGCTGCCGGGTCTGCTAGGCGGGCTCCTCAGTGGGGCGAGGTCGTCTGCGCAGTTGCTGATCCACTTCGTGAGGTTGTCGGCGGCCTGGCTGGGGTTCGCTGAGCTGGCTGGAGGGTGCTGGCTCAGGGAAGCGGCGAGCTGGTCTGCTGTGATCTTGTTCCAGTTTCTTCGAGCAACCTGCTGGATGAGAAGACAGCGTCGAGTGTGTGTCCGGCGAGGTGGGTGGGGGTGGTCACCAGCTGCTTGAGTCCGAGGTTGGTGAGGTTGTCAAGCAGGGTGGTGGTGTTGCGGTCGTTGTTGTTCTCCAAGTGGAAGTTGATGTCCCCCAGGAGGATGTAGTCAGCGGATGGGAGGGCGTGCGGGCTGATGAAGTCGGCGATGTCTTCGCTGAATTGTGTGCGTGGTCCCGGGGGTCGGTAGATGAGGGTGCCTCTGAGGGTGGTTTTGGGGTCCGTGTGGATCTGGAAGTGCAGGTGTTCGGCGGTTATCAGGGTGTCGTCGGTGTTGGTCGTGATGCGGATGGTGTCCCTGTAGATGATGGCGATGCCTCCTCCAGTCTGGTTGCCTCGGTCTCTTCGGGTGATCTTGTAGCCCTCTGGGATGGCGATGGCGATGGCGGGCGCTGAGGAGTCGTTCATCCAGGTTTCCGTGAGGAAGGCGACGTCAGGAGCTGTGGTGTCGAGGAGGTTCCAGAGTTCGATGGTGTGTCTGTGGACGGAGCAGGTGTTGAGTAGGATGCACTTGAGGTGGTTGCTGCTGGTGTTCGGCTTGGCGGGTGCTGGTGCGGGGCAGGTCCGGATGCAGGAAAACTTGCAGGCGTGACAGCTGAAGGGTCCGAGGGTTCGTCTCAGGGTGGCTCGGTAGCATCCCGGGATTCGGCCGGTGTTGAGTGCGTTGAGGGTGGCGGCGTCGTACGTCCGGCGGGTGGGCTGGGGTCCTCGGGGGCCAGGGGTCCTGGCACTGGGCGCGGTACAGGCGCGGACGGGCGCAGACGGGCTTACCTTTGGCGCACCTTCGGCGCTCAGTCGGTGCTCCCGCTGCGCGCGTCTGCTGCGTGGTCGCTCTGGGGGCGTCATAAGAAGGGGGACGGGAGGGTGGGTCTGCTGGGCTGGGCAAGCGTCTGGGCCAATGGGCCGGTGGTGGGCTGGGCCGCAGGGGGCCAGCAGCGGGAAAAGTGGCGAGCGGGCGACTCAGCTGTGGCTGGGCCGCTCGGGGGTGCTGGGGGGGCGACGGTGTCGGTGGCGGCAGGCAGGAGGCTGGCAAGGAGGCTGTCTGGCTAGCAGGATCAGCAGGCGAGGGAGCAAGGGGGTGACCCGGCCTCGAGAGGCACAGTGGTCACTCCCGCGGCAACCAGGCTCTCCCCTTAAGAAGGAGGACGGGAGGGCGGGTCTGCTGGGCTGGGTTAGCGTCTGGGCCAATGGGCCGGTGGTGGGCGGGGCCGCAGGGGGCCAGCGGCGGGAGAAGTGGCGAGCGGGCGGCTCAGCTGTGGCTGGGCCGCTCGGGGGTGCTGGGGGGGCGACGGTGTCGGTGGCGGCAGGCAGGAGGCTGGCAAGGAGGCTGTCTGGCTAGCAGGATCAGCAGGCGAGGGAGCAAGGGGGTGACCCGGCCTCGAGAGGCACAGTGGTCACTCCCGCGGCAACCAGGCTCTCCCCTTAAGAAGGGGGACGGGAGGGCGGGTCTGCTGGGCTGGGCGAGCGTCTGGGCCAATGGGCCGGTGGTGGGCGGGGCCGCAGGGGGCCAGCGGCGGGAAAAGTGGCGAGCGGGCGGCTCAGCTGTGGCTGGGCCGCTCGGGGGTGCTGGGGGGGCGACGGTGTCGGTGGCGGCAGGCAGGAGGCTGGCAAGGAGGCTGTCTGGCTAGCAGGATCAGCAGGCGAGGGAGCAAGGGGGTGACCCGGCCTCGAGAGTTACAGAACGTTATCTTATTGTTGTGGTCTTGCACTTCTAAAAAAGAGATTTTTGCTCATCCTAGGTTTGACTATGTGAGACAATGGCGTAATAAACTCTATTCTTGCAGAAGGAGGGTTAAGCAGAAAAGAGTGTTTCATATTTTAGAAAAAGGAAGTAGGCGTATTTACAAAGGATTTTCTAGAAATGCAGATAATTTTCTTGCTGGCAGAGTCCTATTGTCTACCTTACATAGTGTGCAAAAGGTTAGTATTGCAAAAAAGTATGTCAAAAAATAAGTATGATCTACTCTGTAAACTAGGGAAAAGAGACTAACTCCCTGTCTATAGTTGACTCTAGTAAGAACCAGGAGCCCATCGCATCAAAGAACCTTACCTCTCCGTCGTTGCCTCGGGTTTGACGCTGAGCCGAGGGGGAGGTGGTGTAGCTGTACGATGTTAGGGAATTTAAACCATTCGAGCAGACCGGACAGGGAGCTGTCTTGATGCGGCTCAATGATAGGCTCATCCTGCTGTCTTAGTGCGGCTCAAAGATAGGCTCATACTGAAATAAATAATTGTCTCGCTATAGGTCCAACGTGATAAAGTGTGACGCCTTTGTGTATGTGTATCCGGTTGTTAATTGGAGCCATAGGAGGAAGGAAAATGACGAGGCAATACGCATGCGGACCGCTGTGGGAGCATGTGTTACATTTGGCTTACACTTGTGATTGGTCCGTTTCAAGCGGAAACGGAAGTACTACCGGTAGTACTTCCGTTTCCGCAACGACGGAGAGGTAAGGTTCTTTGATGCGATGGGCTCCTGGTTCTTACTAGAGTCAACTATATTTGAAACTGATAACGTGGTCCTCCATGATATTGTGGACCCCAGGGAGGCGGGGAAGGTTTTGCTTACTTCATCAAGGGTAGCGCAGCCGCCTTCACGACTCGTGTCTGTCCTTTTTTCATTGCATATTACTGGGCTTTGGCAGCTGTGCTGATTATGAAGGAAACCTTGCGTCTCACGTGATCATTGCAACATTGCATGGTTTTCTGTGTTGAGGAAATCTGTTTTGTTTTTAGAATATGTCACCACTAGTAGTGGTAATTTGGGCGTGAGAGCTACTCCTTCTGTGTGCTCCTGGATGATCTCGTATTTGGCCCCAGGACTCCTGTGAATAAGCCGGCCACTGCTGACCCGTCTCTGTGATGAGGTATTGCCCACACAAAGGAAAGTTGGGAAATCAAGTTCTATGAACAGTCTTGGCCCCGAAATCCATGTGAGTCAGCCATATACCTTTGACGCAACTCATTAGCCGCACTGCGGTGAGATGCATTATGGGAAATAGAGTTTTCTGTCCGCTGGGAGGGATCACATTATTCTCATAAGTCTTCCTTATGTACCTTGAGGATCCAGTCCAGGGGGCGGTCAATACTTCCGTGCGTGGCCTCATCAAAGGGTAACTTATCTTTCTAATAACCTGTATCACTGGGAAAACCGCCACACATTAATTTCCTTCTTGCGTTTTTGCGATTAGAAATGATTTTGGACATATGTACAGGTTGGATGAGAGGCAATATGATCAAATGTCAAGTAAACAGACTTAGCA
This sequence comes from Lissotriton vulgaris, assembly GCF_964263255.1. Taxonomy (NCBI): domain Eukaryota; kingdom Metazoa; phylum Chordata; class Amphibia; order Caudata; family Salamandridae; genus Lissotriton; species Lissotriton vulgaris. The sequence continues at coordinate 1,756,206,488 of NC_141695.1, read as the reverse complement.
AATAGAAAAAAGTTGTTGGCAGAGAGTCTTTTTTGTGGCTTTATTTCAGGTGTGCTTGGTTTGTATTCATCTGGAACAACCAACGCGTTTCGCTCAAACAAGGCTGTTGCTGTTCCGAATTAATACAAACCAAGCACACCCGAAATAAAGCCACAAAAAATACTCTCTGCCAAAAACTTTTTTGTATTTGCCAAGTCTATTTACTTGCCATTCGATCATATTGCCTCTCATCCACCCTGTATATCTGTTTATATTTATGATCAAGGGGCAGCTTATCATTTGAGGCGGGTAATAATGCTATACCACGTGACTAATCCAGGTAGTGCAGTCTTCTACGACCCGGCTGCTTTTCTTCTTTATGATTCAGGACATGTATTCAAAGGCGGTGTCACTGCATCCGTCTGTTTCTACAGCCCGGCTCAAATCTACTGCGGAGACAGATTGATGCAGTGGCATAGCCTCTGAGAAATGTTCTAAATCATGAGGACATAGGAGACACTCTCAGCTCCTGTTTCTTACTGCCTATAAGTAAGTAGGAACTCGATGTGTGGCAGATTCCCCAGTGATACGGGTTATTATAAAGACAAGTTACCCTTTGAAGAAGCGATGCAGAGAAGTACTCATTGGCCCCTGGAATGGATCATCAAGGTACATATGGAGGACTTCTGAGAATAATGTGATCCCTCCCCCCATGTAGCAACCACAAGTCCCTGGATACAGGTTACTCTGCAATACATCCATAGTCCTGAAGAAGACCCTGGGTGATGTCTTGCAATAGCACTCTTTGATTAGGGGTCGAAACGTCAACGTACAGATCAGGCGTTCAGTACTAGTATTCCACATATCGGTGCCTAAGAATAAGGTTATATGTTTTATTGTACATGCTAAGTTTATACGGATGCCCATTTAAGTGTTTTATTCTATGTGTATTGTTAATATTGAATGTTGGGATTGTGTTATATGTAATACACTTTGCATATGGCACATACTTATGTATCAAGGCAAACACAAGGAGACAATGGATGGAACACTGAAACTTTTCAGACACTCACCCCCAGTCACAGATCTGTGATGAATCCATCATCATTCTTTAGCTCACTTCACTACCTCAGTTCAGGCCCAACCATATGCAAATCAGTCTTGACCCTGTGCCTCATGGGAACAGTCCAGCCGGAACTGCCAAGCCAGGTCTTTCCTGAACTGGAAATAAGCATCCTGGGAGCGGTTTCTGGGTAACACCCTTCATCAGCCAGGCTAGCTTGAATCCAGAGGCAAAGTGAGTAAGGGACCCACGTCTGGGCATACCCTGCCAACTAAGGGCGAACAAAGCAAACACAAGGAGATGATGGACGGAGTGCTGAAACTTTTCAGACACTTGCCCTAGTCACAGATCTGGGTTAAATCCATCATCATTTTCAAGCTCACTTTGCCACCCCAGTTCAGACACAGCTATATGCAAATCAGTCTTGACCCTGTGCCTCATGGGAACAGCCCAGCATGAACTGCCAAGCCATATCTTCCCTGGACCGAAAACAAGCATCCTGCGACCTGTTTTGGGCTAACACCTCTCTTCAGCCAGGCTAGCTTGAGTGCAGTGGCAACGTGAGCAAGGGACCCACGTCTGGGCATACCCTGCCAACATAGGGCGAACAAAGCAAACACAAGGAGATGATGGACGGAGTGTTGAAACTTTTCAAACACTCACTCATAGTCACAGATCTGGGTAGAATCAATCATCATTCTTTAGGCACAAGGTCAAGACTGATTTGCATATAGTTGGGTCTGAACTGAGGTGGCAAAGTGAGCTAAAGAATGATGATGGATTAAACCCAGATCTGTGACTGTAACACTTTCCCCCCTAAGTGGGATGGGTATGCCCAGACATGGGTTCCTTGCTCACTGTGCCACTGGATTCAAGCTAGCCTGGCTGAAGAAGGGTGACATACCCTGAAACCGGTCCCAGGATGCCTGTTTCCAGTCCAAGGAAGACCTGGCCTGGTATTTCGTTCTGGACTGTTCCCATGAGGCACAGGGTCAAGACCGATTTGCAAATGGCTGGGTCCAAACTGGAGTGGCGTGGTGGGCAGAAGAACAATGGATTTAACCCAGATCTTTTGTTTGGGGAGAATGTTTGCATTGTTAGCATTCCGTCCATTATTTGTTTGCTGTACCACGTCTGAGGTTCTGTGCCAAAGTGATGTTTTCACCGTAATGGCGGCATGTTGACTATTGCCATAGCTTTAACTCTGGACCAGAATACTTAAGGTCAAGGTTCTGTTGCTCTGCTCCCAATGAAACAGTCTGCTCCACCTCTTCCAATATCTCTGTTCCGCCTCTTCCAAAAGCTCCGCTCCGTCTCTTCCAAAAGCTTCACTCCACTTCTTCCAAAAACTCCTGTCCGCCTCTTCCAAAAACTCTGCTCCGCCTCTTCCGAAAACTCTGCTCCGCCTCTTCCGAAAACTCTGCTCCGCCTCTTCCAAAAGCTTTGCTCCACATCTTCAAAAACTCCGCTCCGCCTCTTCCAAAAACTCTGCTCCGCCTCTTCCAAAAGCTTTGCTCCACATCTTCAAAAACTCTGCTCCGCCTCTTCCGAAAACTCTGCTCCGCCTCTTCCAAAAGCTTTGCTCCACATCTTCAAAAACTCCGCTCCGCCTCTTCCAAAAACTCTGCTCCGCCTCTTCCAAAAGCTTTGCTCCACATCTTCAAAAACTCCGCTCCGCCTCTTCCAAAAACTCTGCTCCGCCTCTTCCAAAAGCTTTGCTCCACATCTTCAAAAACACTGCTCCGCCTCTTCCGAAAACTCTGCTCCGCCTCTTCCAAAAGCTTTGCTCCACATCTTCAAAAACTCCGCTCCGCCTCTTCCAAAAACTCTGCTCCGCCTCTTCCAAAAGCTTTGCTCCACATCTTCAAAAACTCTGCTCCGCCTCTTCCGAAAACTCTGCTCCGCCTCTTCCAAAAGCTTTGCTCCACATCTTCAAAAACTCCGCTCCGCCTCTTCCAAAAACTCTGCTCCGCCTCTTCCAAAAGCTTTGCTCCACGTCTTTAAAAACTCCGCTCCGCCCCTTCCAAAAACTCCGCTCTGCCTCTTCCAAAAACTCTGCTCTGCCTCTTCCAAAAACTCCCCTCCGCCTCTTCCAAAAACTTAGCTCCACCTCTTCCAAAAACTCCCCTCCGCCTCTTCCAAAAACTCAGCTCCGCCTCTTCCAAAAACTCACCTCCGCCTCTTCCAAAAACTCAGCTCCGCCTCTTCCATAAACATAATGATCCTGAGGTTCAAAAATGCACTCTGGGGTGGGAAGAGCTTCTTACAATCCACTGGAAATGCATGGAGCAAGGGCCATGCATTTAAACACTCCGACTATCTTCTTCCTCCTTAGAAAAGGGCTTAAACCCCAGCTATTCGCTGACTAATGGGCTTAAGAGCACTACTGTTTCTGAAAATTCACTAGCGCCAAGATGCCCCGGGTATTACTCCACAACTTGGAAAACATGACTATAAATCAAATTATAACAAAAAACAAAGGTTCACACTGCTCAGGTACCCAAGCCCTGCTGACAAACACTTCATACACTTACAGAGAATCAGAGGGCCAGTCATAAAACCCAACACAGAATTCCACTGAGAGAACGGTTAGGTGATCCCAGCACTAGGTTGATGCTAACACGACTGGTACTCAATGACTTTTCTTGGTGGCCTGGTTGTGGGAACAATAGGCACCTACGATAAAAGGAGTATTAATCCGAGTGTGCCTCTAGCACCCAAGAGTATTGCACTCGCTTGGTGACATCTTCAAAAACATGTAGAAAACCTGTCAAAAACAAATTCAATTGTTTAAGAAATTGAAATAAAATTATCTTATTGAGAAATGGAACTAATCTCTTGATGGTCAAAGTTACTCACTTCCAGGAAGTTGAGTTACACACTTCTCCCTTGAGGAACCGCTGTTTTGCTCTATTACCTGTTTACCTAGGTCCTAGGGTTACCATGTTGCCCATTTTCTTTTAAGTACGAGTTTCTGAGCAGAGAAACACACTCTGTTGGTAAGATTGAGAAAGTGAGGAGCAGCTGGCACGTGGATGCTGCAAGAGTGAATTTAGACCCTGCACCCTCCTTGCCGCCGCTCTGTAAGTTCCTGCTTCTCATTCCACATGAGGTTCAGTGTCACCTTCACCCTGCATGCCTTTCTCTCATCTCTGTGTCCACCATAAACCTATCACACTGCCTCTGTGGAAGTGCTCCGCTGCTGTGCCTGCTCTCTCGCTGTCCTAGTGACCTGGATTACCCTCAACAGCACCTCTGAAAACGGCTGCACCCGCCCGCCAGTCTCCAGCTGCCCGGCCGCTCGAAATACCACCAAGAGCGGGGGCGCCAGGAGGAGACCGGCGAGGGGCTTCACTACAAGGACCAGAAGCCCTTGTGAGGTGCAGTGACGTCAACGTGCGCCAGGCGGCGCTTTAAATCACCACCAACCCCATCGAGTGGGCGATCCTCTGTGGAAGTGCTCCGCTGCTGTGCCTGCTCTCTCGCTGTCCTAAGGACCTGGATTACCCTCAACAGCACCTCTGAAAACGGCTGCACCCGCCCGCCAGTCTCCAGCTGCCCGGCCGCTCAAAATACCACCAAGAGCGGGGGCGCCAGGAGGAGACCGGCGAGGGGCTTCACTACAAGGACCAGAAGCCCTTGCGAGGTGCAGTGACGTCACCGTGCGCCAGGCGGCGCTATAAATCACCACCAAACCCGTCTCGCGGGACGCGAGCGGGACGCTGGGCGAAGCCTGGGCCAAGGGTGGGCCCGTCTTAGCCCGTCAAAGACCGGAGGAGACTGGGCTGGGCCCACCCCCCTAAGACCTCACATCACATAAGAACCGGAACAGTAAGTAATACGTGACCACAAAGTCATCTATGAGCTGATTAGAAATCACACTTCTGCACTGTCTCTTTTCTCCATTGGTATACAAATGGCTACCAGAGGCTCTAGGAGCAAAACCCTGAAAAACATGACATCTACTGTTGGTCCAATCGATCTCTTCCTAACTAAAGTGAATCAAACCATCGACCAAACGGTAATGCTAATTGATCGACGAGTCTCCTACGAATTAGACCAAGCTAGGCGCTCATCAATGGGAATGCTGGCTAATGCACAAACCCCGAACGTCCCACTGCAAAAATCCGTAAACCTGGAAACAAACGCGGACATCCACGTGATCCCAAACACTGTTGATCTTTCTGTATCATTACAACTTTCAGACTCACAACTTAGTCAAGGTCTTGAACAGACCCCTGATATCTTTGCGAGTCCTAAGCAAATCTCTATCGAACTCACACAATGTGAATCTAGAGGGATTAGGGAAGGAGCAATTCCCAAAGTGCAGAATTATAAAGACAAACCCCAAAAAAACTTAACAACTAAAGAAACTGCCAATTCAAACTCAGATCCACCTACAAAAACGAGTGATTCAAACAATGCTTCAAATCCAAACAAAGACAAAACTGCAGCCTCCTTGATATCCAATAGTAACACCATTGCCGAGGTATTGTTAGTTGAAGATCACAACGATAGATCTAATCATAAGCAAACTCACAAGAAGTCGGCAGCCTGTACCACAACAAAAAATGTAATTAACATCAAAACACAAGCTTCCTTACTAAAAGAAATTGCGGAAATAGTTAAACACCAGCTCCAACCGCTTCAAAAAAGCATACAAATCATAGAAAAGCAATTAGCAACACTGGTAGCAATCTCAAAAACAAATCCTATTCAGAGAAATAAAGAACATTTAAACCTCTCTGGACCTAAGGTTCTATCAAATGTCGTAAAATCTACAGATAAACCAAAACAACCAGCTAGTAGTATGGTTACTACAAATAACACCAACGCTAAACCAGTAGAGAATATAAACAAAAACACGAACAATTCGACATCATCTTCAAAGAATAGGATTTCTCAAGAAACCACTAAAACAGTTATAGGCACACAAAACAAATCGCCAGGAAAACTCCCTAGTCTGGATGGCACAGATAAAAAAGCTCCTCCAACGAAAACTCCTTCTACAGGTCCCACACCAAACACCTTTGGCCATGACCAGACACAGAGACAATCTAACAAATCAGAAAGGTCAAACAAAAAACGGTCAAAATTGGTAAATCTTCCACCGGAAGCAGCATCTTTTGTGGTCATCTTAACAGGTGTCCCAGAACTGAACTACGACACAGAAGAACCAACATGGTCATTATTAAATAAAACTCGATATTGGTTAAACACCAACAGACCTAACCATCCAAATAATATTACCAGAATTTCGACTGCGAAAAGGGTTTCATGGATAGGTCATCAATCAAAAACAATATCGGGAGACTGCATAATAGTCAACCTTGAAGACCCCCGTGCCGTGGAATACATATGTTCATGGGACTCATCAGGTAACACAGGAGGAATACAGGTTAAACGTCTATCTTTCTTTTACCACCAACTAACTCGCCGTTATGATGACTTCAACTACCCCCCAGAACGGTCCTGGAACCATCAAGATCACGAACAAAAAAACTGAACCAGGGACATTGGGGGCAAGGAAATAACCAGAGAAACTGGAATCAGGGGGATTGGGACCAAGGAAATAACCATTCGAGTTGGCACCCGGGAGATTGGGGACACCACTACAACGAACGGGGTGATTGGAACAACTATGGTAGAAGGCCAAGACAACCACACCATAGAGACACATGGGCTGGAATACCAACATCAAACAGTTATAGCTGCCTGGATATGGTGGACTGACCATCATCAGAGCCCCGTACCACGCCCAATTCGCACAATAATGGATCACGCTTTGAAAGACCAGTCAAACATCTTGTGACTACGACCTCAAATAAAACCCAAGGTATATCAAAAGTGAGACAACTGGAACCAAAAGTAATGACACAATCTCAACCCATTGTAAAACTGGCTGAAGCATCTCAGTGCATAACCGATGCAGGCAATAGATTAACAACCACCTTACAAATCCCCCTAAGCCCGCCTGCTATTTCTAACAAACATCATGACAGGAACTTGTTATCCTGGAACGTGGCAGGACTAGCAACAAAACATATGGAAGGCAGTTTTTTAGACTTGGTTTACTCAAGCGACATAGTCTGTCTACAAGAGACATGGCTAAATAACCCAATCCATTTTGTGGGATACAGAACATTCTTCTCCCAGGCAATAAAATCAACATCAGGGAGAAGCAAAGGAGGTTTAACAATATATATCTCCAATCTTTGGACATGTCACAAAGTAACTCCTGTCACACTCCACCAGAACTACCAGATTTTGAGCATTGAAGGTACTAATCAAGAGGTTTACATTCTTGTAAACTTCTATAACAACATGTCCACAAATGAGCAGTCTAAAACCTTAAAAGAAATTCTTGAGGAGATTAACGAATTAAGGAGAAAACACGCCAGAACATCACACACAATAATCTGGGGAGGCGATTTTAATCTTCATCTGTGCAAACACAGCGACGCCTCCATCTGTGGGATTACAGATGAATATGAAAATCCAATACCTCATTTTTCTCATACCAACGAAGGCACCAATATGCAGGCCACTATGGCTGAAATAGACATAGGGTTTGCAAATATGCTAAAAACACCGATTACTAAGTTTTCTCCTACTTTCCATGGTAGAGGATATGAATCGCTAATAGACTACATTCTGATATCCTGCAGTAAAGCCAAATGTATAAAATCATTTGAAGTGGTGAGAAATGCACTTAGCGACCATTTCCCACTTAGACTAACATTCCAAGAACCAGAACTTCAAAAGAACTCTGAAAAGACTTTGCCCGGCTTGCTACATCAAGAAGCACTAACTTTGAACAGAAAAAACGGATATACCCTTAGGTGGGGCAATTTAGACCAAGAACTTACCAGTGAGAAAATAATTAAAACATGCAAGAATGAAATTGACAAATGTCTAGATCCTTCCTCAAACTCAGTAGAGATTATGAATAGCTACCAAGAAATAGCAAATATAATAAGTCTAGAATTAACCAGACCTGTCAAAAAAAACAACAATAATCCGAAAAGTGGGTGGTTCAACACAAAATGCACAAAAGCATACTCAAATTTAAAGAAAGTCTTAACAAAAAAACCAAGAAACAGAGAAGAGGTAATAAAACTAAGGAAAGCCTACGCACATGCAATTAAACAAAGGAAAAAGGAGGTACAAGTACAACTCTGGACACAACTTCTAAAAAGCAGTACCCTAAAAGACAGCACAGCCTTCTGGGAAACAGTTAAAACCCCATTCCTAACTGATAACAACGCTGGCCCCTCCTTGGATGTCGCCATAAATGCAGAAGACTGGGTAAACCACTTTTCAGGGGTTTTTGGGGAGGTTAGGACTGAAGACTCAATTTCTCAAGACCTTCTTCCGCCGGTGCAATACCCGATTGAGATACAATTTACACTCAAAGAAACAACCAATGCTATAAAATCTGCAAAAAATGGTAAAGCGCCGGGACCAGACTCTATCCCTATGGATCTCTACAAAATCCTACCTGATTTATGGGCCCCTCTTCTGACTAAAGTGCTTAACGCAGCAAAAGACACTGGCTTTCCTGATTCCTGGTCAACTTCGATCCTGGTCCCCATATTCAAAAAAGGCAACAGAGACAGTCCAACCTGCTACCGCCCCATATCCCTCCTGGATTCAACTGGAAAGATGCTAGGCCGCATACTTCTAAATCGACTCCAGGAGTGGTCAAAAGAGCAAGGGGTACTCTCAGACCTCCAATACGGCTTCAGGGCCGGCCTAAGCACCGTGGATCAAGTCCTAAACTTAACATTACTTGTAGGGAAATATGTAACAGCAAAGAAATCCTGCCTGCATATGGTGTACGTCGACCTTACAGCAGCCTTTGACTGCGTGGAACACTCGAAGCTCTGGGCCATCATGTTACAAATGGGGATAGAACCACCTATAGTGGATATCCTCCGTGAGCTATATTCTGGCGCCACTGGAAAGGTCAGATATGGAATAACAGGACAACTAACAGACAGCTTTCAAATTCAGAAAGGGGTCAGACAAGGCTGCGTGTTGGCCCCTTTCTTATTCACACTTTATACGAATGGCCTAGAGGTCGCGCTGCTAAAAGGCGTTAAAGATCTGCCGGAAACCGGCCGTCGACAGATTCCAGCGTTATTATACGCCGACGACGCGGTAATCCTGGCAAGAACACCCGTCCAGCTTCAGAAGGCCTTAAACAACTACTGTTCCTTCATGACCAGTCTCAATTTAAAGGTGAACATAAGGAAAACCTATGTAATGCACGTCGGTAATAGAGGGAAAAAAGAGAAAAAAATCTTTGTCGACAACCTGCCTCTAGAACGAGCTAACACCTATCCCTATCTTGGTATAACCATCGACGAGGCGTTTAATTGGAGAGAGGCAATTAACTCCAGAAACTTAGCCCTCACAAGAACAGTTGGCGCTTTAAAAGCATTCTCACTTCGCTTGGGAAAAAGACCACCTAACGAAATGATTAAGATATATAATGCAAAATCGATCAGCACCGCCACCTTTGGAGCAGGAGTCTGGGGCACAACGAACGTAGAGCAACTTCAAAAGACTGAAAACTCCTTTTTAAAGTTTCTCTTGGCGGTTCCTAAAAGCACTACCACATTTGGGTGTCACCTTGAACTCGGAGTACATTATATATCGGACATAATTAAGATTCAGCCTATCATGCTATGGCGTAGAATATGGGCCACGGAAGAATGCCACCTCACGAGAACAATAATAGAGGATTGCATGAAATTAGACCATATGAAAAAGATAAAATGGCTGGCATATGTAAAATCATTTTTCACTGACATTGGCCGTCCGAGTTTCTTTGAAGACCCATTATCCGTAACAGACATTTCAAAAAAAGACCTAAAAACACTGTGCCTGACACATTTATCTGAAATCCGAATGTTATGTGAAATAGGTAAACCCTCAGTGCAACAATGTTTAATGATACAGTTGGTTCCAACTATGCAACCTTATTTACAATACGACTTATCGCAGTATGAAAAGCTACTCCTTACTCGCTTTAGGCTTAACATATACCATATTCTGGTTTTATTTCCCATCCAGAATGTATGGACTCACAACACTGCAGTATGTCCGTGTGACTCTATGTCCTCACAGTCCACAATCCATGTCATATTTTTTTGCAAATTTTATACGCAATCACGCAGGAGGTGGATATTACCACTACTAAAAGTCATGAACATCCGTAGATGTCGCCCTGCCTATTTAGCTCTGCAACTTTTGGAAAATTCGATGATGACAAAATCTGTGGCACAATATCTAAAACTTTGTATTAGGCACCGTACGAACCTGTAATGATGTGTAACAGTTTTTAATAACTTTTTATATTGAATGAAAAATGATTTTTTAACATTTTATACTGTTTCTTATGTACTTTTATGGTTTTCACATATGGAACCCGAATAAAGTGATTTGATTTGATTTGATCTATCACACTGCCCAGGCCTTGTCTCTGCACCCCTGTGGTGACTACAAAGTCAGGCGTCTTGTTGAGGAAGGTGCCATGGGAAAGTTCTGCCCTCACCTCCAGACTTGGCAGAGCTTCCTAAACCTTTTATGAGATTAGATGGATGAGTGACCTGGCAGAGGTGAACACACTTGAGTGTTTGTGCACCTTCTTGAAAATGACACACCCACTGGAACAAGGAAATAGGGGATTTTTAGTGAAGAGGGGAGGAAGGGAGGAAACAAATACCTCAACATGAACACGCTTTCAAACCGCAGTCCGAGGATTGCACAACTGCTGCACAGGGCTGTGTCGCAACTTTGGGGGTGCAGCGGGCACCCCTGGCACCACTGAAACACTCCTAGAACTGCTGATGCACAAGGCCCTCAGGTCAGTGTGGCAAGAATGAGGGTGCAGGGGGCACTCCTGGCACCACTCCTCTCCTCCCAGACCTGCTGATGTACAAGAACCCTAAGCAGGGGGGGCACGAACAAGATTCTAGTATGTGGTAGACTTTGGTAGGGGTGACAAATACAAACAGAACAGTTGATGGACAGAATGCAGAGCAATTTCATACATTCACCCCAGTACAGAGATCTGGGCCTAAATAAATCAAGGCTTGATTCAGTCTCGCCTTGATTTCAGTAACGCCCTGTATTTAGGGGCACCTGAATACACCCTGCAAAAGCTGCAACGGATTCAGAACAGCACCGCACGCACGCTGCTTCAGGTCCCCTGTAGGATTTCAGCAAAACCCGGGGTGAGGAGCCTGCATTGGCTCCCTGTCAGGGAGAGAATTAACTTTAAATCTATGTGTATCTCCCACCAAGCCTACTGGCAGACTGGACCGGTGATCATCCACTCTTTAATCACCCCATACCTTCCCAAAAAACAGCTTCGCTCCACTCATGCCTTTTTCGCTACAGTCCCTCGAATCAGGAGATCCAGAGCAGGAGGCAGACTCTTCTCTTACAATGCGGCCAAGTTGTGGAACTCACTTCCTCTGCACCTTAGATCCAACTATAATATGCCTTCTTTCCGCAAACAGCTTAAAACTTTTCTTTTCAATAAATGCGAGTAACTTTCCTAGGCTGACTGTGCCAGTAGGTAGTACCCCCGTTCTTTAGCGCTTGGACGCCCCAGGGCAGCAATCGCGCTCAATAAGACTTCTTTTCATTTCATTTCATTTCAATACATTGTTTGTTTGCTCCCCATGCCATTCCAGTTTGGACCCAGCCATATGCAAATCAGTCTTGACCCTGTGCCCCATGGGAACAGTCCATCCCAAACTGCCAGGCCAGGTCCTCTCTGGACTGGAAACGAGCATCCTAGGACCCATTTCGGGCTTTCAGCCCTCATCAGCCAGGATAGCTTGATTCCAGTGGCATGGCAAGCACAGGACCCACGTCTGGCCATACCCGTCCCACTCGGGGTGACAAATGCAAACAGAACAATTGATGGACAGAATGCAGAACAATGTCATACATTCACCCCAGAACAGAGATCTGGGCCTAAATCCAGCGTTCCTTTGCTCATCATGCCATTCCAGTTTGGACCCAGCCATATGCAAATCAGTCTTGACCCTGTGCCTCATGGGAACAGTCCAGCCTGAACTGCCAAGCCAGGTCCTCCCTGGACTGGGAACAAGCATCCTAGGACCGGTTTCGGTATGGCAAAAGCCGGTGGTGGTGTCGAGGAGGGATAGCATGAGCCTCGAACTAAGCCCAAACACTCTCCAGTGATAAACCCACCAATGATGCACCAGCTTCCCATAAGAAATAAGAACATAATTCTACATTAACAGCAAAACTATGGCCCAGACCTCACAGGCATTTTTTCTAGCCTGCTTATCTCAAAATAGTTTAACTCTTTCTCGAAGACCTTTGCTGTAGAATTGTGGCCACGAAATCTGTCCTGTAGTCAAGATTATAACCTTCACATCTGTAAGATGGAGAGTTGGACAACCGTTCTCTGAACCCACACTAGAAAGGAGGGGGCAGATTTACAAGCCCCTTGGGCCACTTTTGCGTCGCTTTTAACATGGGAAAAGTGACGCAAAAGTGGTGCAAGGGGCTTGTAAATAAACCCAGAGGTCTTTAATAAATCTAAGGTGTAAGACGCAGAACCTTCTAGCTTTAAAGCTCTATTCCCGCGGCAGGAGTGAGGGAGGCAGACACCACTTTACGTCATGGAACATAAAATGCGGTAAGAGCAGGGAGACCTGCCCTTAAAGGGCGAACAAGAATGCGTGTGTGGAGACTGAAAATAGTGCAGGACTTCTCTTTCCTTTGTTCGTTGTTGAGAATATCAGAAATCAGGGCGCACACCTTACTTCAAACGCGACGATAGATGAAGGTAAAATGCCTGTAGACCCTCCCCCGCTGTAGGCTCCTTTTATCTCGAACAGTTGAACATTTGAGGGGATATGTACTATGAAATGGCGCAGCGCGGCGCTACAGTCAGTTTTGCTGTGCGGAGCGGCATCATTTAAAAAACGCAGGGATGCATCGTGTTTACAGGAATAGAGCGCACCCCTGTGCTCTCCCCAGCACCAGCGCTAAAACAGCAGCCGTGCGCCAACGTACGGTGCAAGGGTGCCTGCGTTGCAGGGATGATTCTTTTGTGCTGGAAGGGACACCTTCCTGCACAAACACAATCATTAATGGTGTTTTGCAGAATGAAATGCAGCACACATAGAAAGAGCAAAAAAGAGAAGTAAAAGTGTTTCTCCTCGGTGCACCACTTTAACTCCTCCCCTTTGAAGGCGTTAGTGTTTGGCGCTGCCTCAGATTTAGCTGGGGCAGGTTAAAAAAGCCACAGGTGTTGTGGTGGAACCGCCACAACAACACCCATGACACACCCCTTTAATGCAGAATACTGTGTGAAAGAAGGCCATATTTACAAGGCGTGTAAAGTCACACAGAGGGGCCTTGTAAGTTTGGACAGGCACACAGTGCAATAAAAAATGACGCTCCGGTGGCACGAGGGGCTTGTAAATATGCCCCTTGCTCTCTTTCTCAGACACCTTAAGCATCCAGTGCAGCCTGTGGATGGTAAAGAAGTGTGTTTTCCTTCGGGAAGCAGTTTTAGTAATTATCTGGGGTAAATAAATAGATATTTCCAGCCAGTCACATGACTGATGTCGGTGCCTTTGCTGTCCAGGGGCCTATCCTTCAGTAGCTCTGAACACTGGCCGAGTCCAACACTTTCAGCACTTGAGCAGCAGTGATTTTTATGTAAAACAAGAAGCGCCGCAGCCCAAGGCATTGTCAATGAGTCCGCTGCACCTGACAAAGCCCACATGTCAATCTGAACTGCACGTTTAAGCCGGAGTTTTACCATTCTTTAAGATTTAATAAATAGTTAAATGCTTTAAGATACGCTTACAATCCATGTGGTGGATTGTAATAAATCCGCTGGTGTTTACAAATAAACAGACCCCCCAGGATATAGCGGCATGGATTAGCAAATTTAGCGGCACAAAAATGGAAATTTAGCGGCATAAATATGGAAATTTAGCGGCAATTTTGCGGCATTTTATTTGCCCATTTTTCCTACAACAAACACAGATATCTTAGTTTTTTTTAGTTATTTAACAACATGAAGCTATGTATATTTGGTTTATTCAGTGTGTAAGAGTCAGAGTGAGATTGTAGCAGTTGTTCTTTGGAAACTCAGGGCCTATCGGCTCATTAGTTCCATACCATCTCCAGTCCCATAACACAAGGAGAGGTCCTTCTTTTGTGTATTTTCTTCTTTCTTCCTTTTAAAAATCCATTATAGCATAGGAAACATTGCTTTTACATTAGTTCTCTGTTTGTGCCACAGAGATTTAGTTTGCACATTACTGGTAAGCACACTTAGTTAACTTAAAACAGTAATGGTGAAACACCAGGTCAAAATAAGGATTAACCAGGGGTCTCTGGACCAGACTTAGTGACCCTCCTGGTTAATGTCTGATTTATAAGGAGACTCCAAGCGTCCCTCCCACATGCAGTTACCCCTTGACATCAGTAACTCCACGGGGGAGTTGGCAGATGCTACTAAGTTTACCTTGTAATCGAGTCTTGAGAATTAACTAAAGTCCTTCTTGACAGCTTCGCCCTGCAACCACACAGGGCCAACGTGTGTAGTAGTTTTAAACTCTGCCCAACAAATTTCAGAGTAGGGTAACATTTGTGTTACTACCTGCTACAGAAACTTGGTTGGAGTGAACACAAGCACTGACAGTAAACAGTAGGGCACTGTGCAATCTACTGGCACTGAGTAGTGCACTCTCTGCTTTACCTGATGTCACTCCCTTACCCACCCTGTTTACCCACCCCACTCTTTCTCCTGCCCTGTGCTTCCTTCCTGATTCGCACGAGCTCTTTCTTTGCCAGTCCCTCGCCACCTCATAGGGTGGTCTCCACATGGCTGGCTTATCCCGTGGCTCCCTAGCCCCCACTCTGACTCACCACCCTTTTGCTTTTTCCCTGGCCCGCTCACACTTCCCAACATACACTCTGCAGTTGCTGTGTTATTTACTCATTGCCTACTGATTGAATTCGTTTAAATTGTAAACAATGTTTAAAAAGTAAAATGCAAACCGAATGCTCACAGTTCTGGTGATCGAATGTGTGCCTCTTATTCTGGGCATCCGAGCCATGTTCAAATCTTGTCTTCTGGAAGCGGGTGTTGAAGAATTCATATTTGCACTTTTCTGCCATCTAGTGCTGGATTCAGGGTATTGTTTTCTTCGAAGAATGCTTTGTTTCAAGCAGGCAGTAAATGACTCGTGATTACATCCACGAAAGTAACTCACTACAGAATGCGATTTGTGTCGGAAAAGAACTAACAGACCCCCAAGGATATAGCGGATTTTGTCAAAATGCCACGATTTCTACAAAAGTGCCGATTTCGCGGGCACTTTCGTAAAAATCGCGGCTTTTTGACAAAAGTGCCGATTTCGCGGCAAATCGCGAAATCGCGAAATCGCGATATCCTGGAGGGTCTGAATAAATGCCACTTCCATCTGAAAATCAAGTTCCTCTACAACGACAACCTCAAAAAACAAACTCCGGACTCCGAAACCACTCCCTCCTCCAACAACGCCAGCCAGCCCACCATCTCTGCCTGGACTCCAGCCGCCACCAAAGACATCAACCATGAGAGGCATCCACTCAGGAGCACCCATGGACCCCTGCCCTAAGCATATCATCCACAGAGCCACCGCCATTGCACCTGAACTACGACGCACCATCAACACCACCTTTGAAACAGGCACCTTCCCAGCTGACTGGACACATGCAGAAGTCAAGCCCCTGCTCAAAAAGCCCTCTGCAGACCCCTCAGACCTTAATAACTATCGACCCTTCTTCCTTCCCTTTGCGGCAAAAGTCACCAAAAAGACAGTCAATGCCCAACTAACGAAATTCCTTGAAGAGAACTCCATTCTCAACCCCTCCCAATCCTGATTCCGCAGCAACCACAACACTGGGACCGCCCTACTCGCCGCCACAGATGACATCCGCACCCTCCTCAAACAAGGCCACACCGCAGCCTTGATCCTACTCGACCTCTCTGCAGCCATCGACACTGTCTACCACCGCGCTTTTGCTGCCGCACTCCACGAGGGTGGTGTACGGGGAACCGCCCTCGAATGGCTCTGCTCCTTCCTCACCGGCAGGACCCAAAGAATCAGACTGCCACACTTACACTCCGAACCCGCAGAGATAACTGCAGAGTGCCTCAATGAGCGTCACTCAGCAGTACACTCTTCACTATCTACCTGGCCCCCCTCGCTGCCATTCAGAAAACAAGGACTCAGCATATTATCCTAAGCCAACGAACCCAGCTCATCCATTTCTCTCACCAAGGACCCCCTCACCACCAGACTCAACTTCCAGGAAAGAATGATGGGCGTTACATCCTGGATAAGCAGCAGCGCCTAAAGCTCAACTCGGAGAAGACAGAGATCCTCGTCCTCAGACCCTCCCCATCTGCATAGGACAACACCTAGAGGACCTCCACCCTCAGCAGCCCCTGCCCCCCACAGAGCACGCCGGAAACCTCAGCATTGTACTTGACTCCTCCCTCTCCATGACCAGTCAGGTCAACGCTGTCGCCTCCGCCTGCTTCAACTCCCTCCACATCCTTGGCAAGACCTTCAAATGGATCCCCCCAAATCAAAAAAAATTTCACCAACACACTCATAACCATCAGAATGGACTACGGAAACGCCCTCTATGCCGGAATCAACAAGTCTTGGCTCCGCAAACTCCAGACCATACAGAACACCACAGCCAGACTCGTCCTCGGCGGCATCCTTCGACAAGAACACGTCACCTTACACCTGCAAGACCTCCCCTGGCTACCCGTCGAGAAGAGAGTAACCTTCAAGATACTCAGCCATGAATATATGACTTTACAATGCAAACAATTAAATTCATGCTTTTACCACACAGTTTTTACATCGCAACTCCCATTACATCGCATGATTTTACAACCCATGCCATTTCAATGCATTTTAAAAACGACCACTACAACGCACACCATTACAATGCATACCATTACAACACGTAATACTTTTAGGGCAAGAGTATGGTAAGTGTTGGATAGTGTAGGGGTAAAAATTACTATTCCCAATCCAGTGAGTGCAACAGTACGGTAAGTGCTGCCTAGTGTGGGGATACAAATTACTGTTCCCACTCCAGTTAGTGCAACAGTAGGTAAAGTGTTGGATAGTGTAGGGGTAAAAATTACTATTCCCATCTACCACAAAACCCGTACCTACCTTCAAACTAAAAAATCTCCATTAGTTACCTTATAATACGTTGTAATGGCATGCGTTTTAATGGCATGGGATGTAAAGGCAGTTGCATGGTAACAGTTGCGTTGTAAAAGCAGTGCAAATTAATGACTGCATTGTAATGGATGTTTCCCCTCACACACCCCTTCAAATGCCTCCACAACACCAGATCCCAATACCTTGACAGAAACTCCTTCCATGTACCCAAGAGAAACCTCTGATCCGCTGACCTCGCCATCGCCATCGCCAAAACCCTGCGCATCCGCAGAAACAGAACTGACGGAAGGCCTTTTACTACATCGCGGCCAAGACTTGGAACCAGCTCCCGCTCAACATCAGACGTGCCCCCTCTCTGAAAATCTTCCAGAAAACACTCAAGACCTGGCTCTTCGACTGAGCGGAGCTACTTACTTGCCCTCCTCCCCCTAGCGCCTTGAGACCCTCATGGGTGAGTACTGCGCTTCACAATTCTTTGATTGATTGACTTGTGACACAAATTAAGCATTGGTTAGCAGTCACATGCACCTCAGAGAGCTAGTGGGGGGAGGCTGGGGAAAAGTCAATCTCAGAATTCAATAATCACACAGCCGTGCAATAAAAGTTAGTGCTGGGATTTCAATAAAGAAAACTACTTTAAATGAACATCAGAACATAAAATCACACAAGATTGCAGAACATAATTTAGTGTCCAGGGCACTGTTAGGAAAGGGTGCGCCTCTATCTGCTACCTCCCCCAGTTTACCCTTCTGGTCTGGGTGATACCTGCCCCCTTCAGGATAGGGTTTTGGCAGGCATACGGCTCTGAAGCGAACCACCGCCCCCCATAACATGCTTGAGCTCAGTCTCTCACGGTTCAGGTATTATAGTTTCTTGCCACCTGCAGTGGATCAGTCGTTTTGGCAGCCACCATGCTTTCTACTAGGCACACTTGCCATACTCCATTGTGCAAGAGGTGGCACGCTACTAGTAACTCCGCCTGGAATTTCCATGCTGGCTGCTGGGGCACCCACCTAGCAGACATACATCCGACACAGTGGTGCAACAATAGCACCCGCAGCCCCAGTGGTGTGGGGGGCCCGAGCTCCAGGGGGGCCCCTTTCGGTACTGTGCACAGGCGGTGGCTGAGAGCTCCTGACTGGGTCTAGAGCATGGGAGACATCCTCTACGTACTTTGCAGGGGGCCCCCTCAAGTTTCATTACGCCACTGACCCGGCAGTCTTGCTTTGGCACATCCCCAGTGATCTTCTGCGCTGTCCAGCAGACGAGAGTGAAGGTCCCAGGTGAAGTCATGATCATGGTGTGAACTACTGAGTCCTGCTTGGGCTATTACTCTGGACTAGATGCTGTCACACTGGAGTTAGTTCTCCGGGCTCAGTGCCGCTAGGAACAGGCTGATGTTCTGTTTGGATCTGGCACAAACTGATGTTCTGTTGCTGACATGGCTGTGGATAGGCCTCTCTTCTGATGGTGGTTCTGCCACCTATCAGCTTATAAAAAGCATCCAACTTATTTACTAAATGTGTCCCTCTTCCCGGAAGAGACTAACATTTAATGCAAGAAATCAAAATAACACCGAAAAAACAGAAACTCATGTACTTCTGAATTACAGCTGACAGGTGGCAGAACCACTGTTCACTTAATGTACTAATCCCCAGGTTCGGCACATAACTGGGTCCCCCCATTGCTTTATACTCTCTTCTGATGGTGACGGCCATACGTAGGCCCGTCTTTTGATGCTGATGAAGCCACACACAGGACGTGCTTCTGTTGGCGACACACCAACAAAGAGACCAGCGTTGTGTTAACGACAAAGCCATGGACAGGCTGAATTGTGATTAAAGATCACACACCACACTGGGCCTCAGCGATTACAGCTCCCACCCAGAACTGCCACAGAGAGACGGAGGCCCACACACACCAGGGTCCAAAGATATTGTATTGTGCTGAGACCTTACCTGTGGGGAACGCCCGCCAGGAGTTGCCAGGAGTTGACTCTGCGTTCTCTTTCAGACAGACCAGCATCTCGCCGCACCCGCTTCGCGGGTGCCGCATCACCTCAGAGTGAAAGGGGCAGAACATCAGAAGTCAGGAGAGGAGAGGCGAACCCGGCCAAGAGGCAACCAGCGGGGCTGCGAGCGTAGCAGGGACTCCAGCAACCAGGAGTCCCTGCGTGACCGTCTGTCAGCTTCCGGTCCGCTCTCCCTGCTGGCCCGCCCACCGGCCTTTACGCCCCCTATATTTTACCACCACACTCCCGCAGCGCGGGACGCAGCACAGGGCGAAGACCGGGCAAAGAGCGGGCTGTTTGAGGCCGTTCGAGAACGTTAGTGAACGGAACGGGCCACCCCCTTTACAGTACAAATTTTCCTCCGCAATCACTTACCCAGCATCTCCCAAATTTCTCTAAATTACTTTGCTCGCAAAGCGCAAAATGGAGACAAGGAGTAAAGCTAATGTGGTGGCTGCAGGATCTACAACGACCGCTCCCATTCAAGGTAAAATAGATAACTATTTTCTTAAAGCAGGATCTTTGTTAATTGAGGACATTACCCTCTTAGAAAGACGCATTTCGCAAGAAATAGAGTGGGTTCTAAGGTCCTCGATGGGTATCATAGCAACGGCAAGAACCCCAGAGGACAGGCGGCATACTGATATTTCTCAACTCGGAGCCTGCGGAGGGGCTCATCCACATACCAGCATTGATCTCTTAGAGGGATCGACAACCGATCCGGAAGACATGAGTCTCCTCTCGCTGCCACTAACACAAATCACGCAACCACCGAATACACAAAACAGTGGAGAGGACACTGAACTAGTTACCCAAATCCCTATCCTATTGAGGGAAGAATCTCCTCTTGCAATAAATGTCCCAAATTCTACAGGGCCACAAAACATAGATAGGGGCAAAGGGGAGGGTGCAATTCAGAAAAGAAAGATAGGGAAGCAGAGCTACAAGGACAGGAAGGGTAAACAATCAAAGACTGGATTAACACACAATGTTTCCGGCACTGCTAACTCAATACAGGATAGACCGCCATTGGCGATATCAGATGCCCCTCCCCCAGAACCAGCTAGAATTAATTTTACTGACCTGCCAGTCCCCTCAACAGAACATAACACTGAGGCAGCTGAAGAGGACATAACATTAGCAGATATAGGAAATCTCCTTAAATCAATCTTAAATCCTCTGGAAGCCCGTTTGATAAAAATGGAAGCAAGATTAATTAAAATAGAGAAAACTGCATTACAGTTTATGGACCTCTGTAAACCTGGGGCTTCTTGCCCCACAGCCCCCAACATTGCCCCGAAACCTAAAAATAATTTCAACTCTTTAAAATCGGCCAATGGTATTGATGCTGTAACTACAACACTCGGCACCAAAAATCCTAAACCAGTCAATAACAAACGATTAAACCACAAAGCCGACCCTGTCATCCCTGCGACCCCAGCGGGAATTCACAATAACCAATCATCCAGTGTACAACAAACACACACATTCACTTATTCTATAAATTCTCATTTACACCATAAAAGCCCACCTAAATCGTCACTAACTAACAAACAAAATTTCCAGCACTCCAATAAAACAGTGCAAAAAACAGTCACCGTTAATTTACCACCTGAGGTAGCTCCATACACTGCTATTTTAGCGGGGGTGCCGAATTAAAACCGGATACATACGAGGCAGGGGAATCTTTAAAAAATAAAGTAATGAAGTGGTTATCTACATATAGACCACTTCCTGGAGGTATGTCAAGCGAAATTTGCATGGTCAGAAGAGTCTCGTGGGTAGGAAAGAGACCCCAAACAATCAGTGGTGACTGTATACTGGTGAGCTTTAAAGAACCAGGAATAGTCTCCTACATCTGTGGCTCCTTTTTTGAGGATGAGGGAAGTAACCTCCAGCTACTCCCCCTCGCTTTCTTCTATCCATCAAACACCCATGTAACTAATAATCAGAGACGAGGGTACCCAGAGAACCGACAGGGAAATTGGGGGGGGGGGTCTCAGGGAGGAAACAGAATCCACTACAATCTAATGCGAACATCCCCTGAATACCTGCCAACTTATGACGACTCTCAAGGGTGGGAGACTGTTAATGGTAGAGGAATGGGCAATGGAGGACTTGGAAGAGAATCACCCTGGCCCCCCAGACAATTTTGGCCACCGCCCCTACCCCTTTACAATCGATACGATTGTCTTGAAATGGTAGATTGACAATTGATCCCTGAAAGGACATCAGGGGAACTAATAGGGCATGACAATGGCACCCACAAAATCCCCACTTGCACTAATGGGGAGGAGAATTCTTTTGCTAGCAACTTGGGGCTAGGACCTCAGAAAGAAGACAGAGGAACCAATCTGGGGGGTCCTTTCGTGGACCATGAGCAGACTAAGAGGCTAGCCCGACCAGTACATAAAACACAATTGACTAATCAAACAAATTTCCGGGCTGGGCTCCATGACTCTCAATCTTTAAAATTGCTCTCTTGGAACTTGGCCGGCCTGGCCAATAAAATCGACTCAGATTCATGGGCTGAATTAATAAACTCAAAAAGCATCTGTCTCTTCCAAGAGACTTGGGCAAGGGAAGAGACCATGTATAGGGGTTTTAAGACCTTCTCGATACAAGCTAGCTGGGGCGGGAGAGGTCGACCGTCTGGGGGTTTGGCGATCTGGGTGGCCACTGATTTAGGCTGCTCAGCTTCACGATACACAGTGGACTCGGAGGACATATTGGCAGTTTTACTAGAATGGCCGGAACTTTATAAATTACTTGTAATAAATCTCTATTCCAGGCCAGTCCCAATAGCTGCCACCTCCAAAACCATCGAGGCACTGTCCCGGTTCCTAGAAACCATTCCAGAGGGTCTACCATACCTGGTAGGGGGGGATTTCAATTCACATTTTGAACCGTTACCTGGCCTACTTGATGGACCCTCCCTAGAGGAGGATTCAAGTTGGCAGGTTCCTTTTACAGAAGCCCCCCTCTCCCAGAGCATGGACACCCCTGGCTGTCCAAATAAATACACTCAACTTAACCTATGGCTTGAGAGCCTGTAACGGCCGCACTAGGTCAGACATTCCTAGCAAATGTACATTCAACAGGGTGGGTAGAGAATCCAGATTGGATTACTTTTTAGTTCAGTTGCAGGCGTGGAAAAGGGTCCTGGACTTTAGAGTTTCGCCCAGACAGGATAGCGATCATATGCCCACATGCATCAAACTCCCGTTTTGCGTTTCCAAATTTGCGAATTTTACCGAATCGCAAATATGGATTCGCAAAACAGGATGCATCATGGAAAGTGCAAAATATTTCCGATTCGGTAAAATTCGCAATTTTTACCGACTCGCAAATATTTTGTGACTTCAAAATTGCGAATTCGCCATTCCCATTGATTCCTATGGGCCAAAAGGCCCATAGGAATCAATGGAAATTGCGAATGGCACTTAGAAAATTTCATGGGTGCAGGGGGGGGTCCAAAGGACCCCCCCCTGCACCCCCGAAATGTAATTTGAAATGGATGTTTCACACACACATGTCCTAAGGACATGTGTGTCTGTAACATGACATCGTTTAAAATGTAAATTAGTACATTTTAAATTTTTTTCGCAATTTACCACGAGGGTCAACCTCGTGGTAATTTGCACTTCCAAACCTTGTTCTCGCAATTTCATTTCTGAATGATGCATTGCATTTAAGGAATCGCAAATTTGCGATTCCTTAAATGCATTCGCATTCTGGAAAGTCGCAAAATCAGCGAATTCCATTCAGAAATGATGATGCATCTGAAAAAGCACTTTTGCATTCGCAAACGGCCGATTTTAAGGAATCGCACCGTTTGCGAATGCAAAAGTGCTTGATGCATGTGGGCATATATGCTTTAGAATTGGATTTTGCTACCCCCTGTCTGGAAGAGAGTCACTTATGTGAGCAAAAGAATGGAGAAGGATTCCTCTTGGAAAATAATAGGAGGAGGATCAAATGGGAAAACCTCGCCTCTAGTGAAGATAAGATAGCCAGCTTATATGCTGGAATCATCCCAATCTTGGAAGACGTCTTTGAGTTGTGGAATTTAGGTTCTATAGGGGAGACTAGCGAGGACATAGCGCAGGCCCATGTACATTTAATCAGCAAGCTTGAAGCCGACCTTTTCAGTACCAGAGCGCCTAGACCCCAGGGCCTGAACAAACGCACTTGGTTTTATAGAGCTTGCCGAGAGGCAAAACGCGATCTAATATCCAGTTTAAAAGCAGGAAGCCCGAGGGAGGAGATCACCGCCAGAAGGAAGGCCTACAAAACACTCACAGCTAACGCTAAGATAGAGTGGGATGTACAGCATTGGGAGAATCTATCGGAGTCTCTAACAATAAGAGACTCTCGTAGATTCTGGAGAATAATCAATCATGGCTGTGGGGATTTACCCACCGCAATTGAACCCAATATTGCTGCAAATGTCTGGCAAAAACATTTCCAGCAACTGTATTCCATAGAGAATGAGGACACAGAGGTTGAAATGCCAATAACACCTCTTAGACAGACTTCTGACCCCTTCACTATAACTGATATTAGGAAGGCGATAGCAGGACTCACCGCTGGAAAGGCACCGGGCTTGGATGGGGTGCCGGGTGACCTACTTAAACAGGAACCAGGAATATGGGCACCTTACCTTATGGTTTTATTTAATGCAGTGCTGGGCGGGATGAAAATACCAGATACTTGGCTGGGAGCGGAGGTGGTCCCGATATTCAAAAAGGGGTCGCCTCTGCTCCCAGCCAACTATCGCCCAATCAGCCTCATTGATGTGTCCCAAAAACTGTTTGGTAGATTGGTTCTTGATAGGTTGTTAGGTTGGATGGAGGAGATGGACATTTTGAGCCCCCTCCAGGCGGGATTTAGAAAAGGAGTTTCAACAGTCGACCAAATATTAAGACTGAATATCATATATTGGAAGACTGTGTTTTCAGAAGGTGGGACTTTGTATGCAGTCTTTGTGGACCTCCGCGCCGCCTTCGACTTAGTCCCTAGGGCTGAGTTGTGGGCGGTGCTTGCGGAATTAGACATCCCAGGAGATATTCTCCAGGTGTTAGTCAGGCTGCATACCGACAATTATGCCCGTGTGAGATATGGAAAGGGCGGCAGATTGACAGATAAATTCCCCGTGCGCAGAGGGGTAAGGCAGGGCTGTGTTTTGGCGCCAACCCTGTTTTGCTTATTTGTGAACGGGGTGATAGGGCATCTGAATGGGATCCCTAACACCGATGCGCCACAATTGAACAGCAGCAGGGTGCCCGCGATTATGTTCGCAGATGACACCCTGCTGCTGTCAAAAACACGAATGGGGCTGCAGAGGGTTTTGAATGGGTTTCTGGGGTTTTGTAACGAAAGGGGTTTAGAAATAAACCCTTCGAAAACTAAATTTATGATCCTTAATCCCAGACCCAAAAGCTGCCCTAATCCCTACCTAGGAACTACATCCCTAGAAAGAGTACACGAAATAGAATATCTCGGCATAACTCTTAATTGCAGCCTGACTTGGTGTCCACATAAAACAAAAGCAACCACAAAATTAGCCCAGAGGGCAGGTGCCATCACAAGAATTGCCAAAAGATCACCACTCCGTCCATTGGCACCTGCCATTCACATCTATAAAGCCCAAGCCCGGGGGGGCATCACTTATGGAGGAGAGCTTTGGGGACATACACCATTGCATACCATACAGGTTGTAGAAAATAATTTTATAAGACAATTGGCTGCACTTCCCCCGAGTACTCCACTACTTCCCTTAAGAATGGATTTGGCATTGCGTCCAATCACGGAGGAATTGGGCCTCAAACCACTGACCTACTGGAGGCGTCTGTGGAGTAGCCAAGAACTTGTACACTACAGAAATGAACTCCAGGAATTATTGAGAACAACCTATGCTACTAAAATCCCGTGGTTAAAGTACATCAGGGACATGTGTACGTTTCTTGGAGTCCCAGAGCTATGGTCCAACCCGGAAGCAGCGGCTGTAAGACTCTCCAGAAAGGACCTTTCAAACTTGTTCTATAGCATCATGCTCCAGAAAACTATGAAATCTATACGGGATGGATCCCTAACGGACAATTTTATCAAATCAAAAGACTCCTATACTCCCGAATATGTATTAGACACTATGATGCCTGTGTCTGTTCGGAAGATTTTCATGCAATGGAGATACGGTTCTCTTCCCCTGAGGTCTATTACAAAATCCTGGGCTGGTAATTCAGAAACAGGGGAGTGTCCAGCATGCAAGTATAAGCTGGAAAGCGATCTCCATGTGGTCCTGTTCTGCAGAGCTTACAGCGGAATCAGAAAATACTGGCTGGTCCCTTATCTGAGGAACTTGGGTTTCCGTACCTATGCCCCGGCTTATAGAGTCCTAAAGACAGACTTATCGCCACCAACCGTGTTCGCAATGACGAAATTCTTGACAGCAATGTGGCGCTCACGTGCAATAATTCTCAAGAACTCTAAAGCACTATGAACAATTTCCTCCTTTTTATATTATAACGTTTTATCTGGTAATCTGATTCTAATCATGTGCTGGGGGTATCCTCCTAAAATATTTGTATACAATGTTTTTTAATGATGTATTCGTTTAACTTCTTTTATGATCTCTTACGATCGAAATAAAGATTGTTTGAATTGAATTGTACTATCCTACTCTGGTCCTTGTTATGCATTTTAATACTACAGATCTCTCTTCTAAGTCTTCCACCTCTGGGTGTCCCACAGAAATGTGAGGCACCCTGCACCACCCTCCTCTTGGACAGTCACTCCTCCTGTATTTAAGCAGACCCCTCACTCTCAGTAGGCACATAGCTTCTAGGCACTAAAGGTCACTTATATAGCTCTTCAAGCAAGAGGTCAGTCTCAGGTGCTATCTCTTCAACTCTGGGAAGCGGGCTGTCAAGCAGACACCGTCTCTGGTGGCACAGTGCTCTTCTGAGTACTCTGTGGTGCCCTCCCCTTCTTGGGCATAGAGGACTTGGCACGGAAACAGGAAGTGAGGTAGTCTTAGCCATTGTTATACAGCAACCATCAGATGGAAGATTTGAATCATCAGTCTGCATCTTCAGAACCGGTTGTGGGTACTTCTCCTTTTAAGTGTTCCTTCCAGGCTGCTTAGAGGCACGTCTTTCATGTAGACTGATGCTTATCACTGCAGGGGAGTCTCCTGAGTAAATATCACACAACAGAAGCATGAACCGGTAGGAGGTTGCAGCACCTGGCTGTCATGAGCTGAACTGAAATTGTGGTCAGAGAGAGGAAAAAAAGGCTGGGCTTCACTCAACGTGCCCCTTCAAATTTTCACAACAGATTCAGCAGTCACACCCTTCAACACTATGTTTCCCAAATGGCACGTGCAGGAAGTCTAATGAACAGATGTGTGAAAGCAAAAGGGCCTAATTGAATTTGTGAAGGAACCTTTTCTCCTGTTACCTTAGGGTCTTTGGGGCATATTACCAAGCAATAGCGATAATTATCGCTATTGCTTGGTTAGAGACAAAAATTTACCGCTGAGCTGCGGCGATTTTTATCGCAGATAAACCTTGGTATTACCAAGGTTTATCGCAAATGCGATAAAAATTGGCCGAAATGCATGAATATCGCTGAAAAGTCAGCGATATTCATGCATTACCGAGCTAATACTCTTAGCCATGTTATCCACCTCCCATTGGATAACATGGCTAAGAACTGCTCAGGGCAGGTGTTAACTTTTGGAGATATTCGCGCTTAGCGCGAATATCTCCATAAGTTGGTAATAGGAGATAGCGATGTTAGCGACTAATTCCAGTCGCTAACATCTTGGCATGCCCACTTTGCATGTCATTAGTGATAAATATCACTGACATGCAAAGTGGGGCCCAAGATGGTCTCTATCTCCTACTAGCTGTCGCTAACTGGTGTTAGCGACAGCTAGGTAATAGGGAGATAATTTTATCTCCGCTTTCTTGGCTTTTAAAGCCAAAAAAGCGGAGATAAACCCCCTTGATAATATGCCCCTAGGACTCTAGACTCCAGCTTATTGTATTCCAACAATACACTTTCACTGTCTGGGAAAACAACCTCACCTTCAGCTTGTGCAAAAGTTCAAGGCTAGGCTATGCAAAGTGGATCCCACAGGCCTCTATCATTCTGGCTCACAAACACACTATGTATTTAGCGCTCAGATACACACACAACATGCTCTTGGGATGTTAGAGTTATGAGTTAGGTAAATGCATAGAAGTAAAACATTAGACGGGTGCGAGTAGCCCTCTACTATCATGACACAGATAAAGAGGTCTGGTCACAACTATGAATTCACAAAACACAGTACACTGCCACCGCCGCTCTGTGTGCTGAACCCATGACATGGGCAGTCGTCGACTGTCAATGAGGCCAAGCGTAGTCGGCCCCTGCAGGCCACGGGATAGGTTCAGGATCTTACCCATTGCAAGGAACATCCCTAGATCTTTGCACGCATTCTAAATTACATCCAGAAGCACACAGTTAAGCAACCGGGACAGGGGAACATCACAGTACACCATGCAGGAGAAATTTCCTTCCCAAAATCACCTCTTCCAGATCAGATAACCCAGAACCTTACTCCACCGTGGGAGAAGTCTAGTCAATTTGTGGGAAAGTCCAACAACATTCCCATCACTCACTGTGGCTTTGTGCTCCAAACTCACCATAAAACTGTGGATTCCATCAGTGAAAACATCCTTTCCAGACTAACTCCTTTGATAATTCTTGATTTCAATGGTTTTCATATGATGTTATAGCATTTAGACAGTTCCTTTCTGTAGATACATTTCAATAATAAGGGTCTAACTTAGAGTACGGTAGATCTCCGCCCCCCCCCCCCCCCCAGCGCCTTGAGACCCTACGGGTATGTAGCGCGCTCTATAAGTGTCACTGATTGATTGATTGACATAAAACAGCAACAGATTTCGAAAACCAACATATTCGCAAAATCCGAGGGTTTGCAACTGCAACATGGCATTTAGGTATGTAAGAAACCCATTTTGAAAGTCAGAAATGTACTTCTGACTCTCAAAATTGAATTAGCAATCAATAGCGAATCGCAAATAGAAAGCAGGGATTCTAATTGTGATTCGGCACGTATCAATGGATTGTGGCTGCCATTGCAATCACAATCCATTGATCAGTTACTGACTTCTGAGGTGGGGTGATAACTAATCCACAAAGGGGCAGGTGTTCCTAGGGTCCCCATAGGATCAGGTAATGATCCCGCACACCACTACCCCACCACCACCCAAAGTTTTCTTAAATTGAAAACCAATTCCTTTAAGGAACACGAGCAGCTACAAAAAAGCCTCAGTACATTTAAGGAGCATGGGCTAGTTTTTAAAACAAAAATCCAGGCCTTCATTTGCGAGCTTCTAACCCCTTCGATGCTTATGACGGAACGGTTCCGTCATCCGCGTCGGTTGGGCTGTGCTGATGACGGAACCGTTCCGTCATGACCACACCCGTTTTTCGAATCTTCAGCACAGCGCGAAAATTCGCGCCGCGCTGAAGAGGTTAATGTAGGGCAGCTCAGCAAGTCCCTTGGCTGCACTGCCCTGTGTCAAAAGGGAAGGGCAGGAACGGGACGTATTTATGACATACAGCATATTCCTGTCCTTTCTCACTGCCCTGGAGCAGGTTTGGCTGCCTTGTGCCAAAGCAGGCAGCCTTGCACCATGGTGCACGGGTGTCTTTGTTGCATGCAGTATTGTTTTTGTGTAGGAACGGGCACAAAAACAATCCATGCAGGCGTTTTCCTCATTCTATGTGTGCTGCAGAACGCACAAAAGGAAAGAGGAAAAAAGAGGAGAAATGAAAATATTTCTCCTTATTTCACCTGCTCTGGGGAGGCGTAAGGTTTTGGCACTGCCCCAGGTTCATGTGATTTCGTAAACCAAGGGCAGCGTCAAAATCCATGGGTGCTGTGTGGGAACACACACCGCAAGGCCCTTAGAACGCCTCCTTGGAGCAGAGTAAGGCAACTCAGTGACTTACACTGCATTACTTACACCATATCTACGAAGCCATGAGAAGCCACGCAAAGTAGATATTGGTCTGCACTCAGTTCAGTCAGTTCAAAAGAAACTTGATTCAGTCTTTTAAGACCAAAAAAGTATACAATTAGGCAACAAAGCAATCAAAGATAAGTATGTAAGAATTTTAAAAGAATCTATACACATTCTTAAACCAATAACCCTCTTGTCTTTTTAAAATATTAAAACATTTCTAATACACACCATTTCACTTTAATCTCATAAAACTTCATATATTTCTTACCACATATCTTTTATTCTTTAATGGCTCATTCTCCTTGTATGCTTAACACCTTATCATCTCAATACTCATTACATGTAAGGAACTCTTTAACTTTTTTTTATATATTTCCCTATGGCGCAAGTTATGTCTAAATTAACCATTTTCACTAGAAGGTTTACTGCTTGCGTCCTATTTTTATTAACATACTTTTTAAAAATCTGACATAAAAGATTCTCTTCGTGGTTCTAAATTCTTATGGCAATCACTTAAAATATGTATGATATCACATATCGTTCCTAAAGTGCAGGTGCATTTTCCTTTATTATTTATCATGTACATTTTTTACCCCTTTGTTCGCGTAGCATGGGTTTGCCTCAATTCTTAGCCTAAACACTTCTCGCCTTAACGGGCAGTTTGGTAGCCTGTCAATATAGGAGAAGTGTAGTTCTTTTTGCCACGCTGTGGCCATATGGAGTACTGAGCTTTTCCTCAAGAGGTAATCTTGGTCCTGTACTCGAGAGATTTATTTTCCCAGGATCCTAAATTCCCTCTTATCAATTTTGAGTTGAAGGAACTGGGGGCCCTGCTTAAGCTTTAACATACAGCACGCTTTGTTGACGTGGCTCTGGATTCTTTTGCCCAAATTAGCTCACTATTTACAATTTCATTTCTGCACCATTGTGATATTTTATGTTCCTCACCCGATCCCAAACGCTACCAAAGGCGTAGTAGTGACATATAAGCTGTTATACCCCATGAGGTGATTCCCAATTCTAGTCTCGCTGCCTGTACCATTGATGATTTAGGTAGAGATAATATATTTTTCAGACTGTTTCCCTCCTCCACGTCCCACCTATTTTTACCACTCAAATAAAGTATCTTTGCGGCATTAAAAAAAATTGGGGCGAACCATTGCTGAATAAGCTTTTAAAACTGGTCTATTTGACATTTCACCATACACACTATTAAATCTTTTTAGTCCCTTCACTGAAGCCAATGTCCTCAGTTTTAGTGCATCGAGATGGGTATGCCATTGCAGGCTTCTCTCGAACTACATCCCTAGGTATCTATATTCTGTTACTTTTTCCAGCTTCTCAGTGCCCAGATACCAAGAAACTCCTGTTTTCATTCTACCCAAACATAAGATCTTAGTCTTCTCCATGTTAACAAGTTTTTGGATCTGGCAGTATTCTTTAAACATGTTTAATTTTCTTTGTAAACCAATCTCCATCTGGTCCATGATTACTAGGTCATTCACGTAAAGTAAACATGAGATATGTTTCCCACCTTGCTTCTGGCTTTCCCCTCTTGCGTTTCCCAGTTTTAGGGGCAAGTCCGCAATAAACAGGAAAAAATGCAGGAGGGCCAGTACGCACCCCAGCCTCAGCCCATTACCAATTTGGATTTTCTGGGATCAACTCCCCTCTACATCCAAAATTATCTGCGCACAATTTTCCGTATGCAGGGCTTGAATGAAGCCCAATAAATCTCTCCTGGGATGTTGTACCCTGTTAAGGTCGACCACACCTGCTCCCTGTCCACCAGGTCAAATGCTGCACGAAAGTCCACGAAGCAGCAAAACAGACTACCCCGCTGCTCAATCGACTTCTGCGCGATTGCCCAGAGAGCAGAACAGTGGTTCACCTTTGAGTGCCCCTCATTAAACCTTCTCTGTTCTAGGGGCACAATCTGATTTTCGTCCGCCCAGTCCTTAAGTAATCCCAAGATTTCTTTGGGGAATACTTTGTCTAGTAGGTTTAATAATCTGTAGATTTTTGGGGCATTTACATAGCCTTTTTTGTGGATTGGTTTTACGATTGCTCCTTTCTAATTTTCTGGCACACTCCCTGTATTAAGAATCTCCAGGAACATATTTGCAAGAAACTCTGACCACCATTCCAGCTTAGTTTTTATAATTACTGCTGGCAAATTAACTGGGTCAGCTGCAGGGGATAAGTTTAGGATAGGTATTATCGTCCTAATGTGGCTGGGGTAAAGTGTTCTTTTATCTCTTCCTTCACACCTGGCCATGCTTTTGTACTTACTTTATCTTTCATTAGCCACTTCCCATGGATTTCCTCCAGATAATCCACCCATTTATCCTCGGGAACCGAGCACGGCAGACACTGTAACACTTTACCGGAGCTTTCTTGTACCAAGCGCCAGAAGCCTTTCACGTTTTTATCTCAATTCCCTCTTGCAAGCTTGTCCATCATCTGTCTTTATAAGATCTTTTCTTATTCCTAATGATTGATTTATATTTTATCATTGGATTCCGAAGGTTATATAACAGTTTTTCATTGAAACTTCCTCTAAGTCTTCTTTCCTTTTGCCTGATACAAGCTTTTGCTTTACGGCATCACTCATCAAACCATGGTCTGATATTGATGTTTGATCTTTTATTACCGCTGTCCCAGGTTCACCACACCTAATTTTTACCCATAGGCCTTCTACCAATTGATTTATTGTGTTTGAATACCAGGCGTTATCATCCTCAGATGGCAATTTTTCTAATGGGAGAGTCTGCTGAGCTGCACCTAATTTTTGAATATGATCTTCTGAAATACGGGATGTGAGCCGCTTTGGGTAATCAACATGTACTTGAAGAGCTGTCTCTCTCTGAATATCCTTATTTGCATATAGTTTAGTCAACAAGGGGTAACGATCACTGCCTTTCACCCTTACTACTTCAAAATACTTGATTAGTTCAAAACTCCAAGCATGTGTAAACACGTATTCTATCGAACACGGTTGTTGACCTGTTATAAATGTGCACCTGGCCGGCCGGTCAGCTTCCATTCCACCATTTGCACATATCAAGCCCATGGAGCTCAACAATTGACCAAGAGCCACATCTTAGGGGGGAATGTCACAGCAAGAGAATTTAGCAATCTATATTATAGGCTCTTAGCAAATCACTATGTCATTAATCAGTTCTTCGGGGTCTAATCCATGGTTAAAGTCACCCATCATCAGAAGCACATCCTTTGGATGGGTTTCACATATAGTCTCCATGTCCTTTTTAAAATTTTCCAAATCCACATTATAAACATCTTCCTTTCCCTTCTGTATATATACATTAATGATACAAATTCCTTCATAGTAAGGGTCATCATTCACTGTCAGCACTCTGTTCTGCTGGAGCCTCATACAAAGTGACACACCGCTGATGCAAGGGGCTCGTATATAAGCCCCCTAGTTTGGAACTCATACTCATGAAGGGAGATCTACTGCGCTTTCCAAGCCATAACCCCAGTGTTTTTAGACAATCACAGGGGTCGCAAATAGCCACCTGTTTAATTGGGCTGATTGTTCTTTGTTGTTAAAGGGGAATTCTAGCTAAGGAGAGTCTTCCATAGTGAGAGAGAGGCAGTAAAGAACCTTTAAATATTCTTTCATTTCAATGGATTTAGGTGGAAGGTACTCTTCATGCAAGGCTGGAAAGCAGTGATTCCCAAACCATGGGTCACGACCCACTGGTGGATTGCAAGGCATGTTTTGGTGAGTCGAGAAATCAGAGGAATTAAAAAAGAGACCTTTAAATTCAGTGCCTAGCTTGTCACATTTGCTGGTGCCTTAAAGACAGAGGTCAACTGTCACGCTATGTCTTCTGACAAATCATTGCTTATTTTAACATTAGAATTGGTGTTTACTTTTCTTTTTTCCTGTAAATGGAGAGAAGTTTTAAAGTGAATAATTGACAATCTTGCTGGAGTACGGAGCGTGAAAGGAAAAACTGTGGGATGTTGTGTTTTTTGCAGAAGCACAACAAAATGTAAATACCTGTAAATGATCTGTAGGCCTTCAGCAGTTAGGAAATGTTAGATATGGGTTGGGTATAGTTGGCAGAGGTATGCACTCAGTCCAAGTAGGGACCACCACTCTAGTCAGGGTAAGCTAGATGCACACTAAAGGATAACCTGAGCTCATCCTCTGGTAGCTTGGCACTGAGCAGTCAGGCTTATCTAAAGAGTCAATGTGTAAAGTATTTGTGGAACACACACAGTAACACAATGAAAATACCACAAAAAGAATCCACACTGTTTTAGAACAATAGTCACGAATTTTAAGAATAAATCAAAAACAAAATGATAAAAATCCATTTAATACAAGTCGAGTTATGAATTTTTAAATGATAAAATGAGTTCTACTGCTAGCAATGATCGCTAATCAAGGTCTTCTGGTCTCACTTGACCAGGACAAAGTCAAAGGTTCCAGCTGCATGAAATGGAGCACAGGCCACTTACAGGACCCACACAGACCCAGTGAACAAAGTACTTTAATCCTTGGTCACAACAGTGAGTTGCAGGGTCCAGAACGAGCGATGCATCGATGTCAAGCCCACAGACGAGTGATGTGTTGATTCCCTACTTAAATGGGTGGCGATGCGTCAGTTCCATAGACGAAGTGCAGAGCGGAGAGGCGTTGGTTCCGATGTGCCAGGTTTCTCCACTCTGCTTTGTTTTCTCTAAGTGGATGCAGCAGTGATGCATGGGTCTGATGCCTTGAGCTCTCATGGAGATACATTGGTTCAGAGAGCAATGCGCCAATTCTACCAAACTAGAGATGTGTTGATTTCTCTGGTGCAAGTATCTGTGTCCACTTCCAGTGAACCAGGCACAGGATCAGGGGTAGAGACTTTGATATCCCTGAGTCTCAAGCAAAAGGAGGCAAACCAACAAGCCCTTAGAGAACACTTGGGGTTGCAAGGTAGAGTCCAACTCTCCCTCAGCAGGGTCAGAGAGCAACATGTTGTAGGGCAGCACTGCAGAAAATCAAGCCTTTCAGGTCAGAAAATCAGCAGAGTGTCAGTCCTTGATTCAGCATAGCAGTTCTTCTGACAAAGTCCAGTTGTATATCCAGAAGTATCTGGTTTGTTGGGGTTAGAGACCCACTATTTATAGCCAGTTGTGCCTTTGAAGTGTGTATGACCTCAAAGAAATGTCTTTGAAGTGCACAGAATCCACTTCTACCCAGTCCTGGCTTCAGACCATGTGTAGGGGGTAATCAGCCCTTTATGTGGACAAGACCCTTCTTATTCAGGTATAAGTGTCTACCCCTCCCTCCCGTCCTGCCGAGGAAGAACCATTAGAATTCAGATGATTGCTCAGACACTCCTTCCCTTCCTGTGCTTGTGGCTGTGTACAGGAATGCACAAAGTAAAGCTATCACCCACCCCAGACACGAATTGGAGACAGGCTGCAGGCTGCAGGCACACAGAGCAGTAAGAGCAGAGAAATGTCCACTTTATAAAAGTGGCATTTCTAAAATAGAAATATTAAATGTAACATAACCAGCAAAGAGGGTTGATCACTACCATTTCAAATATATAAAATATGATACAGCTACTCCTTTTTAATCAGGAATTGCAGCTTAAAAGTGTATTAAGGAATTCCCACTGTTAACGTATGAGAGGAGTCGGCCTCACAGTAGTGAAACATTATTTTGGGGGGTTGTCACTATCAGGATATGCAAAACTTAAAAGTACATGTTCTGCCTCTTACTTACACAGTACCCTGCCCTATGGGCTACTTAGGGCCTACCTTAGGGGTGACGTGTATTAAAAGGGGAGTTTAATGCTTGACAAAGTGTTTTAAATGCCAAGTAAAGTGGCAGTCAAACTGTGCACAGAGGCAGGCCTGAGACAGGTTTGAAAGGCAACTTGTGTGGGAGGCACAATTAGCACTGCTGGCACACTTGTATCATTTCATTTACAGGTGCTGAGTATTTGATATACCACTTTAATAGGGACTTAAAAGTAAACTAAATATTCCGATTATGTATATACCAATGTTACCATGTTTAGGAGAGAAGCAGATGCCCTTCAGCACTGGTTGGTAGTGGAAAAGTGCTCAGAGTCCAAAGGCCAACATAAAGATTCAACAAAAAAGAGACGGTAAGTAAGCAAAACATTTGGGGGGAGACCACCCCAAGGCTAACAGGTCTAACAGGAAAGCAAAAAATAAGATTTTTTTTTGTAATTCGGAAGTGTACATGAAACAGGGGGCCTAGTTTATGACAAATGACGCATCGCTGTGTGAAAGCAGCGATGCGTCACTTCTCACTGCGCACTCCTTGCGACATACTGGATGCGTCATATTTAATGTATGACGCATCATGTCGCAAGGAGTTACAGATACGTCAGTATTTCTGGTGTATCTGTAGGTGCAAAAGTGAAGCATTGCTGGAGTGTGTCACAAAAGTGACGCAACTCCAGCAATGTGTCCTTTCACATGGGGCAAGCCCCATATGAAAGGGCCTGCGTCAGTCGTACGCCTGCTGTGAGGCAGGCGCAAGATATTGACGCAATGGCGTCCTAGAAGTGACGCCGTGAAATCTCACAGATTTCACTGCGTCACTTTTATGAGGCTTTTTGTGGGGGAACCCCCCCTGCATACATTATATCTGATGCAGGTATAATGTCGCGCAGGGGTTTACAAAGTGACACATCTGCTTAGATGCATCACTTTGTAAATAGTGCACAACAGGAGGCATGTTTTACACCGCTGATGCGTCACAAAAAGTGACGCATCGGAAGCGGAAAACTAACGCTAAGCCTTAAATGAGGCCCAGGGATTTCAGTAGGATCAAAACAACTAAAGACACTAGGAAGTTTGCCTTTTCTGCGGGGTCACCCCAAATGTTTTGCTTTTTTCTGGACCGTATTATTCCTGGCTTTACTTGATGCTGCACACATGATAAATATTCACGGAAACCCTATTTCTGCAGATTTGTATTTCTGTGATATGTAGTTTTATCAGTTTAACTGTGTCTGTGCAAGTTTAGTAGCCACTTCAATGAAAGATGTGATGTTTGTAAATGACAATGCGCTACCAAATGATTCTAAAGTTACATTCAAAAATCACCTGCCTCATGTCCACTAAAGGTAGGTGGGTCAAGAAAGTTTGTCATTCTAAAAGAGGATTGTGGTGTTGAAAGGTTTGGGAACCACTACTGTAAAAAAAATTCTAAAGATCACACCTATTTCTGAATCCAATTTTGTAAAAGTGCTTCCTGCAGGGTTTTTATAGACTTGATAAAATTCTTAATGAGACCAATAACTCATTTTATCCTCAAGCTAATAAAGCTTCATTTCTCACACCATAATGTAGATTGTACCCTGAGCACTACTCAAAACAAAGACAATTAGGCGTATCTTAATATCCTTTAACACTGTTGGACTTGGCTCTCTCTGTCACCCCCAAATCTTTCGCCATCCCCCTCCTGTTTTTTTTTAATTGTTTTATTGGCGTTTAGAACTTGGTGTGATTTACCACTGTTAGCCAGTGTTAAAGTGCCGGGTCTCTCTCCCTAAAATATGGAAAAATAGGCTTACACCAAATTGGCATATTTAATTTCATTGTAATTCCCCTGTATATGATAAAAAATTTAACCGGTGCCTGTCAATTAAATGCTAAAACTGGGCCTGTAGCATCATTCCGCCAACCACTAAAGTAGTTTTTTTTTTTTTCCAATTTTTTAATACAAATAAGTTACCACTATGGTAGGCCCTAAACAGCCCATAGGACAAGGTGCAAAATATTTAAGAAGAAGGACGTGTGTTTTTATGTTTTACATTTCCGGGTAGTGAAAAACTCCAAAATTAGTTTTTCACTACCATAAGGCCACCCTCTCCCAAAAAACATAATATCTGGTTACCTTACTATATTTAATAAGTGCTAACTTTTTACAGGGAATTAGTAGAAATCAATCTCATGTTTGGTCTTAAAAGAACTGTAATTTAAAATCCTTTTAATGGTAATGTTGATTTTTAAGTCACAGTTCTGAAAATGCCTCTTTTAGAAGCTGCCATTGTCTTGTCTTAACTATTTGTTGCCTGCTGCCAGTGTACTGAGTTACACAACCCTGTTATTAGACTTTGTGTTTCTTCCCAGACAATGGGACAAAAGGGCTTAGATGTGGGGAGGATGGGTACACCCCCAGCGCGACCTTTTCCCCCGCATCACTGCCGCTGACTGCTTAGCTCATTATACTTATTTATTGAATTGCGTGCACTGTCCGTTGTTTGCTGCCTGCTTAGCTCATTATACTTATTTATTGAATTGCGTGCACTGTGCGTTGTTTATTGTTTTTGCTGCACTGCCAAGCCTGCGCTTTGTTAACTGATTGGCGCTTCACTTTGTGCCCGGTTGTGCCTTCTAATCATCCCCCAGGCTAGTTTCGATTTCACCGTAGTTGCAGCCATTTTGTTGTTTGTTGATTCCCTGACCGTAGCTCCACCCCGCGCCCGCCTCCCAGCTGACCCTGCCTCCCGCAAATAGTATTGGACCTACACCACCATCCCTGCGCCGTGACTCTCCTGACCTGGTCGGAAGAGGTCGCTCCCCCACCCTCGCAAGGCGTCCTGACTCTGTGACCAGAGAGCGTTCTCAAGCTGATCCTTGGTATCGTAGCGCTTTTCAAGTACACCCCCAGCGCGACCTTTTCCCCCGCATCATTGCCGCTGCCTGCTTAGCTCATTATACTTATTTATTGAATTGCGTGCACTGTGCGTTGTTTTCTGCCTGCTTTGCTCATTATACTTATTTATTGAATTGCGTGCACTGTGCGTTGTTTATTGTTTTTGCTGCACTGCCAAGCCTGCGCTTTGTTAACTGATTGGTGCTTCACTTTGTGCCCGGTTGTGCCTTCTAATCATCCCCCAGGCTAGTTTCGATTTCACCGTAGTTGCAGCCATTTTGTTGTTTGTTGATTCCCTGACCGTAGCTCCACCCCGCGCCCGCCTCCCAGCTGACCCTGCCTCGCCCCCGCCCCCTCCACCTTCCATACATGACAGATGCTCCCGCGCGCAACGTTCACGCGCAGCGATCGCGCCCCATCCGCGCCAAAGGTGCGCCAAAGGTAAGCCCGTCTACGCCCGTCCGCGCCTGGACCGCGCCCAGCGCCAGACCCCCTGGTCCTCGTACCTCCCACCTCCCCCGCATTACTTACGATGCCACCACCCTCCTAGTCCTTAACCCCGGCCGACTCCCCCACTGCATCCAAGCCACTCCTGGACACACCCATGGTCCCTTCTCCTGCAAATCATGCAAGTTCGACGGCAGCGAGATCAACTCTTCATCCTCGGACACAAACCAGATATCTGACTCCAACTATCTAAAATGCATCCTGCTCAACACCCGCTCAGTCCACAGACACGCCATCGAACTTTGGAATCTACTAGACACCATCTCTCCCGACGTTGCCTTCCTGACAGAAACATGGATGAACGCCTCATCAGCCCCTGACATCACCATTGCCATCCCGGAAGGATACAAGATCATCCGTAAGGATCGCACCGACCAAACAGGAGGAGGCATCGCTATCGTCCATAAGAACTCCATCCGCATCTCTACCAGCTCAGACGTCAACCTCGCTAGCGCAGAACACCTTCACTTCCAGATCCGCACCGACCCCAAGACCACACTCAGAGGCACTCTCCTCTACAGGCCTCCAGGACCCCGTGCAAAATTCAGCGACGTTATCACTGACTTCATCACCCCACACGCCCTCCCCTCCGAGGAATACATCCTACTGGGAGACCTCAACTTTCACCTGGAAAAGAGTAACGACAGCAACACCACCTCCCTTCGGGACAATCTCGCCAACCTCGGACTCAAACAACTTGTCTCTACGCCCACCCACATCGCAGGCCACACACTCGACCCCATCTTCACCTCCAGCAAACATGTCTCCTTCAGTCACATCACTACCCTCCAGTGGACGGACCACAGCTGCGTACACTTTTTCTACAATAAAACTACCACTCACAACCGACCTCAACCTACTCTACAAAGAAACTGGAACAAAATCACCATCGACCAGATCTCCTCATCGCTTCTTCAAAACCCACCTGCCCACTCCTCAAACCCCGACCAAGCAGCGCTTAACCTCACCCAATGGCTATCCAACAGCGCCGACATCCTAGCACCGCCGAAAAAACGTCAAATCAAACTTGGCAGCAAAAACGCCTCCTGGTTCAATGATTATCTTAAGAGATCGAAGAAACTCTGCCGCTCCCTCGAGAAGGCCTGGAAAAAAGACCCAAACACCAGCACCAGGGACGCCTTCAAAAACGCCACCCGCATACACCACCAACTGATCCGGACTGCCAAGAAAGCCGCATTCAAAGAACGACTAGACAAGAACGCCCACAACAGCAAGGAACTATTCAACATCGTCAAAGAATTCACTAACCCCTCTGCCAAATCCAACGACATCACTCCCTCTCAAGCCCTCTGCGACTCCCTAGCCTTGTTCTTCCACAACAAAATTGCAGACATCTACAACAGCTTCGACTTCCAACCCGGAGACCATCCCACCCAATCTTCTGCCGTACCTGCACCCCCCTCGAACATCCCTAACGACTGGAACCCAATCTCCACCGAGGACACCATCCGCCTGATGAACTCCATCCACTCAGGATCCCCCACAGACCCATGTCCTCACCACATTTTCAACAAAGCAGACTCCATCATAGCACCACACCTCCGAGACGTCATCAACTGCTCCCTCTACTCCGCCACCTTCCCGGAAAGCTGGAAACACGCCGAACTCAGCGCCCTTCTGAAAAAGCCCACAGCGGACCCCACCGAACTCAAAAACTACCGCCCCATCTCGCTCCTTCCATTCCCAGCCAAAGTCATCGAGAAAGCCGTCAATAACCAGCTCGCCGCCTTCCTCGAAAGCAACAAATCCCTCGACTCCTCACAGTCCGGCTTCCGAGCCAAACACAGCACGGAGACCGCCCTCATCGCAGCAACAGACGACATTCGAACTCTACTAGACAACGGAGACACAGTCGCCCTCATCCTCCTCGACCTCTCCGCAGCCTTCGACACAGTCTGACATAGCACTCTTCTACAGCGCCTCAAAAACATCGGGATCCAAGGAAAAGCACTGGAATGGATTACTTCATTCCTCACCGGAAGAACCCAGAGAGTCCGCCTTCCACCATTCAAGTCCGAGGCCACTGAAGTCATCTGCGGCGTACCCCAAGGATCTTCACTCAGCCCCACCCTCTTCAACGTATACATGAGCCCCCTCGCGGCCATCGCACGCCAACACAACCTCAACATCATCTCCTACGCAGATGACACCCAACTGATCCTATCACTCACCAAAGACCCCAACACCGCCAAAACCAACCTACATGAAGGTATGAAAGAAGTAGCAGAGTGGATGAAGCACAGCCGTCTGAAACTGAACTCAGACAAAACAGTCCTTATCTTAGGCACCTCCCCATCCGCCTGGGACGACTCTTGGTGGCCAGAGGCCCTTGGAAATGCACCCATCCCGACGGACCACGCACGAAACCTGGGCGTCATCCTGGACTCCTCTCTCTCGATGAACAGACAAGTCAACGCAGTCTCATCTTCATGCTTCAACATCCTCCGCATGCTCAAAAAAACATTTCGCTGGATCCCTACCGAAACCAGAAAGACAGTCACCCATGCACTGGTTACAAGTCGCCTGGACTACGGAAACACCCTATACGCCGGTATCACCGCAAAACTCCAGAAAAAACTCCAACGCATCCAGAACGCATCAGCCAGACTCATACTAGACATCCCACGCAAAGACCATATCTCTAGCCACCTGAAAAACCTCCACTGGCTCCTCGTCAATAAGAGGATTACTTTCCGCCTCCTAACCCACGCTCACAAAGCACTCTACGAACTTGGACCCGAAAGCCTCAACACACGACTTTCCTTCTACACCCCCCCTCGCCAGCTACGATCCGCCAACCAAGCCCTTGCTACCATTCCTCGCATCAATAAAACCACCATGGGAGGTAGATCCTTCTCCTACCTCGCGGCTAAAACCTGGAACTCACTCCCCACTCACCTACGTCTCACACAGAACCACCTAGCATTCAGAAAGCAACTTAAAACCTGGATATTCGACAAGTAATTCCCTTCCTCAAGCGCCTTGAGACCCTCTGGGTATGTAGCGCGCTATATAAATCACTTGACTTGACTTGACTTGACTAACAGGATGGGTGGAGGCGGTGCCGATCCCTGCCCATTTGAACTTTAAAGGGGCTTACATCCCCTACACACACAGAAACTTAACACTAGTGTTTTTTTCACCCCAGGCTTCTTGAAGCCTTGTCAGTAGAAAAAGGAACTTTCCTGAACTAGATGTGAGGGTAGGATAGAAGTCCCCACCACACTTCAAAGTCTGGCACCAGGTATAAAATTATAACTTCTGAGCTACTATTTGGTACACTCCTGGACTGGTGGACATTTCAGAAGAAGGATTGCTTTGTTCACCAGAGAACTGCCCTGCTGCTTGAGGCCTTCCTTGTTCCTCAGAGGACTGCCCTGCTGCTTGAGGCCTGCCTTGTTGGACAGAGGACTGCCCTGCTGCTACCAGAGGACTGTCCTGCGGCTTGCTCCCCCAGAGTACTGCATTGCCGCTCGAGGTGTGGCTTGCTCCATGAGAAGCAAGATTGGGTATGCTCCCTTCATCCTAAGCTAACCTGAGTGACCCTAAGGGTCCCTTGGCTGGCCTCCTATTCTGAGCTACTGGTACAGTGCAAGCTACAGAAGGCTCCGGTGAGTTGTCCAGTGGACCTGCTGCAACTGGCCCTGCCCGGATTGGCAACTGGGCCTGCAACTGGAACTGCCAGAGCCCTGCTGGCCCCTGCTGTAGAGCATTCCTGATCACCAAGAGGTGTCTCAAAAAGGCCCTTGACCCTTGCCTGGCATCATTTGATCTCTTCCTATGAAATCCTGAAGTTTTGAACTTTTTGCCCCGGACTTTGTGAAAGTAACTTTTTGAGGGAGTCTAACAACCTGGTCCCTGCATCTGGCCCATGAAGTGAGGAGGTTCACCTGCCTCAGATCACTGGCTGTGGGAGAGGGGCGGTCCCACCCTTACGTCTTTGTCACTTGTCTAACCATGTACGCCACAGGCTGACTTGTATGCAAAAGCTTTATGCAGAGAGGTGGACACAGATGTCCTCTGCACTCCAAATACAAATCTCTACCACAGAGGTCTCTGAGGGGACGTTCAGAGGGAATATCATCCCGGCAAGTGGCCTTGTAGGCCGAGTAGGGGAAGACAGCTAACAGCAGGGTTCACAGCTGTCACACTGCCTCCCCAACTTCCACTGTACTCGTGTACCTAAAAGCAGCCCACGTTCATGTCCTTTTAAAATGGAAAGCGTGGTTAACCAGAGTGGGCAGGCAGTCTGGCTCCATGGTCCAGTTTTAAAGGTCTGTACCTCATGGCTATTGATCAGTCCCAACCGTCCGTCAGTTGCGCCTTAACCTGGGCACCTGGATGACATTCTAAAATGTTGAAAGGGGTTCCTCTTTCACTAGATCCCTATTCCAGGAGAGTTGAAAGCTCTGCACTTGCAACAGGCCTCGTGAGATGAGACTTCTAAGGGGTCGATTAAGATGCCATTCGGAATGGCTCCGAATCAGATTAGGGTTTGCCAAATCCGATTCAGAACCCTTGTTTCCAACAAAATCGTACACAGTTCCCAACGATCGATTGCAATGCCCGAAACAATTCAGCCGTCCAAATCGGTTCTGAGTCGAGTCTTTTGGAGCTGAGTCGTACAGCTCCATGGCCACGGTTTCTGAGTGAGTTATTATGTTGACCAATTCAGACAGCCGTTCTGATTTGGTTTGCCTGACACAAACCGGCTGTCGGATTCTGTCTTTGGGGGCCCGTAGCAGGCCCCCTTCACCCAAGGCCTTCCGAATTGGGCCCGTGGGTTAACCAAAGGACCATCCTTTCCAAACATGTACAATGTGGCGGGCACCAAGGGGTGCCCCTCATAGGGTGCACGATTTTCCTCAACCATCCCTTTTTTCAATGGGAGCCTGTGTATTAGTTTGGAACACAGCCTCCCTTTGAAGTCAATGGGAGTCCGACCTAATTGTATCTGGAAGCTTCCAAATCGCTCGGTTTGACTCCCCAAATCCGAGTCGTTTGGAAAGCATTCCGGAACCAAATCGAACAAAATGCTTTCCGGATGAGATCGGAATCGCCCCTAAGAAGGGAAACCTACTGAGTCAGGAGCTGTGAAAGAAATCAGGAACATAGTTCATGTATTTCTGTGACATAAGCTTTTAAACCTGCAATCTCTCTCTCTATGTGGTCATCATGACCCCCAAACCATGCACTCTTAGTTGTAGTCACGGAAGAAAGTATTCGGAATCCTTACTCATCCTTAAATAACTTATAAGCAGAGGGTGCCCGGAAGTGCACCAGAAAGTGGTTAATTAAGAGGCAATAAAACAGGACCTGAGAAGTTGAGAAATTATAGGAATGCCCCAATGAGCTGCTTGAAGACGAGGACAGCACCGGGGGAAGACTGGGAGGCGAAAGGATCCGGCATTTATTATCAAAGTACCTAGAAGCATCTTAGGTGCCTGATGAGCGCTAGCCATAAAATACATCAGTTCATTCCGTCCGACTCGCAAGGAAACAGCTCTGCGAGGATTTCTTTATATTAGCCAGCAGGGGGCAGACTTGCATTGCAAACAGTTTAAAAATGTAAAATCTGTTAACGTCTGCTTCTTTTCTGCACTCTGCATACTTGGCACTACCAGCTCGTGACGCCCCTCACCCTAATTAATTACTTAACATAGCTCATATGTGACACTTCCATGGCTTTAGTGTGGGTATGAGTGACATTCCGTTGCCAAATGTGTGAAACGTCAGGGGGCGCCAAAGCTCAAGCAAAGCAAACTGTGAAGTCTTTTAAAACTGACAAACATAGTAAATGACCCCCTTTGAGCGATGTGGAGCTCTGGAAGAGCCCGGGTTAGTGGCGAAATGGAACAATGGGAAATCCTGACTTCCCAACTTTGCCAAACTGTGTGATTTAAGGCAAATATTTTACTTCACTGTTCCTCTGCACTGTAGAAAAACATTCTTGTTTATTATTTAATAATATATTATTTTGCTCCATGATCTAAAATGAAAATCGAGAGGCCACTTACAGAGTGTGCACGAGAAGCCTCCTCTCCAAGCATTTGACTTCTGTGACTGCTGGAGGGCGAGTTTGACAGAGGATCCTTGGATTGTAGCAGCAGCCGAGGGGCAGAGCACAGGGTCCTCGGGTGCACGAGGCCAAATGAGGGGAAATATCTATGACTTCCTACAGCCAGGAGGGAGAGGCTGTGCTAAGTACCCAGCCCCCATCAATTGATTCATGACAAGGTGCCTGTCCCCTTTTCTTGACCTGGGAGGCTCTGGCCGTGCACACCATCTGCAGACTCACAGCTGACCCTGGGAATCACACCATAGCGCTAAGAAAGCCTCAAGCAATTCCGAGGGGCAGAGAGGAGCTGTAAATGCGCGACAATGCCTTTCAATGCAGTGATGCGGGATCCAGCATTGGA
This sequence comes from Lissotriton vulgaris, assembly GCF_964263255.1. Lineage (NCBI taxonomy): Eukaryota > Metazoa > Chordata > Amphibia > Caudata > Salamandridae > Lissotriton > Lissotriton vulgaris. Next base: position 1,756,161,503 of record NC_141695.1, on the reverse strand, counting down.
ATGTGTTAGTATCACCTGTGATGCGTGGCACTTGCCCGGGCTGCTTAACAAGACCGCCGTGCCCCACAGACACACCCATGACCTCATTTATTAGAAGTGACGCATCGCTGCATGAAAGCAGCGGTGCATCACTTTTCATTGCGCACTCCTTGCGACATGATTGATGCGTCATATTTACTGTATGATGCATCATGTCACAAGGAGTTACAGATACATCAGTATTTCTGACACATTGCTGGGGTGTGTCACAAAAGTGACGCAACTCCAGCAATGTGTCCTTTCACATGGGGCAGGCCCTAGGTGAAAGGGCCTGCGTCAGTCTGACGCCTGCTTTGAGGCAGGCGTAAGATATTAGAAGTGACACAGTGAAAACTTATAGATTTCACTGCGTCACGTATACGACCCTTTCTTGCGCCGGAACGCCCCCTTGCATACATTATGCCTGGCGCAGGTCTAATGTACCTAGATGCGTCACTTTGTAAATATGGTGCAACAAGGCACAGTTTTTATGCCGCTGGAGCGTGACAAAAAGTGACGCACCAGCGGCGTAAAAGTTACGCCCAGCCTCATAAATAAGGCCGCCAGTTCCCTGTCTAAAAAGTTGAAAAGCCTCTTCCCCCCTCACTCACTCCTGTTTTAGTTGTGTCTTGCAGACACCCAAGAGGTTGTGACTTAGTTGCGGCTGCAGTACAGTTGTTAATTTTTGACCTTTCTCTAATGAGGAAAGCCGACGGGGCGGTTTTTGAGCTTCATTTCTCCTGTAGTACACCGGGTTTATTTGTGGAGGCTGTATGCTGCTGAAAGGGAAATATGTGGGACAAGCCCCCCTCGGGCTGCGGAGTACCTGACGGGAAGGTGCAGGAGTCTCCCTGCCTTCCAAGACAGCACGCACTGAGGGGCATATTATCTAGAAGGGTGTTAAAATTATCGCTGCTTTAGAGGCAGGAAACTGCCGCTAAAATGGCGATAATGGGCTTGATAATATGCCCTTGTGAATTTCCTTGGAAGCCAGGTTCTGGTGTGAACCTGAGCTTCTATTGGAATTCGCAGAGGCATATTATCAAGCACCTTATCGCCACTTTTGTGGCAGTTTCCTTCCACTAAAGCAGCGATAATTTTAACACCGTTCTAGATAATATGCCCCTGAGAAAATTTACTGCCAGTGCTTGGCCCCGGGTAATAAATTACAGTCGAGGTTAGAGGCATGCAACTAAGCGCCTCGAGAGGTAAGGCTGGTTGGCGTTTGGACTCGGTGGAAGGCGCTGAGCAAGACAGAAAGGTAGGTGCAGGTGTCTCCTGAGCTGCTGTAGTGCAGGGGGCGTAGCCTGAGGATTAATGTTTTGCACGTGAAGGGTCGTGGGCAGCTCTTGAATAATGTGTTCTCTTGTGAACACAGCTGGGCAAATTGAGGCTGCTTTTTGTGGAGCTGCAGTAGCGCCTTGTGTATTGGATGATTTATTGTATGTTGAGTGCTCTGATACATTAGTCTCACATGTGAAAGGAGGTGTCTCACCAATGTATAGGATGCATATTGGGTAGTTTGATGCATCTCTACCTCTTAGGACCACAATTAGATTACTCTTTGTGTAAATCCTTGATAAATACACCGGCATCTGCCAAACAGTGGTGCGACCGAAAAAACACAACACTACCAACCAAGCCTTAGTTTTTAGAGATGGAAAGCGATCAGGGTGATTAGGGTGCACCATCGGAAGGCTTCACATATGGTGGCATCCCGGTGTGGATCCCGACATCGGCGATGTTGTGATTGACTAAAGGTAATTTTGTCTCTTATTTAATTGAAAGCTACCTCAACAACAATATTAACCTATCTGGTGGCATTATCAATTACTGGGATTCTTGAGGCACAGTTGTTGTAAGATTATTGTTCATTTTGGATCTTGTATTTTTAATCTGTATTTGGGATACACATATGGTATTGGCTGAGTTGACCAACTGGACGGTTTATGCCAACACATAGATCTTAACTTTCTGTGCATCTTATACTATGTATCTCACAATTTCCATCTCTGTGAACTTCACAGTGAATTGTATCCATCGCACTGACAATACCATGTATATTGTATGACGAAACTACATTTTGTACAATTACATACTTTTTGACATTGACCCCTATGGAATATATTTGGTGATAAAGGGTAACAATTATTCCACTTTTATTGATGTGATCTACATGCATTTGAGCGCTCAGGGCTATTGTGGTGGATGAAGTGGGGCATTGGTTCTCTCTTGAATTTTTTTTATTTATAAAGATTTATATACCGCGAACTTGACCCAAGAGGGTATCAGAGCATTTTACATTTAGGATTGTTACAATAAAAGTTACATCAGTTACAAGAGCATATAAAGGTACCGTACACAAAAATAATGTTACAACAATTCGAAGGAGGAAGGGAAGGAAGGAGTCATTAGCAGGCAGAAGAGGAGGAACTGTGCCCAATGTCTGGCTGGGTAGACGACGGTCAGGGGAAAACAGGGTCCATCTCCTCATCAGCTGTCAAGCAGCTCCACCGGTCATCAGCCATGTTGCTCAGGTCTCAGCGATCAGGGGAACCAGTTTTGAGTTTAGTTGATTTGAAGTTTATATAGCGCTGTCTAGACCCGGAGGTATCAGAGCGCTTAACCAGAGGATCGCTGCATTACAAGGTACATCTAGAAAGATTATATATAGCGCTGGCTAGACCTGGATGTATCAGAGCGCTTTGCCAGAGGAACCTTGCGTTACAAGTTACATCAGTTACCATAACATAGTAAGGTACAATAAACAAACAACGAGGTTGAGGGGATTTGTAGGAGAGGAGGGGACCATAGCAGGGAGACGAGGAAGAACTGTGCCCAATGTTCGGCTGGGTAGGTGACGGTTGAGGGGGGAACCAGGGCTAATCTCCTCATTAGCTGTCTAGCAGCTCCACCGGGCATCAGACATGTTGCTCAGGTCTCAGCATTCAGGATTATAATAGCTTAGACCAGAAGGTATCAAAGATTTTTACATGATATCCTTATTGTTCCAAGATTACATTAGTTATAGGTTACACGGTTGCAGGTAGAGCATATAGAGATCTTTGAAGACGAGGTCAGAGGAAACGTAGAGGGGTAACAGGGTAGGGGGGAGATACAAGAGAAAGACGAAGCGAAAAATCAGCCCAAAGTATATCCCTCATACTTTTCAATTAACGACAAATTAGCCACAACAAAAATAATGACAGGTCTTGAGGAGCTGTTGGTTGAAAGGTAGGTGGTTGTTAGGGTTATGAGATTTATTTAGCGCTGGCTAGACCGGAAGGTATCGGAGCGCTGTACACGAGGTTCCAAAAACAATACAAAATTGGCATCAATTAAAAAATTAAATCAGTTACTGTTGGACAGGCCACATGAAGGGCCGCTCTCCCCCGGCCCAACCAGGCCTGAGCCCAGTCCCGCAAGTACCACACACCACCATTGCCCGTCCTCCGTCCCCTCAGGGACCCCTGCCCTCGAGCCTGCCGACCTCGAGGGTCCGATCCACTGCCGGCCCACGCGCCCAGCCTGGGGCGCCATCTTGGACACTCCACCACGAGGCCGCCTGGCCCCCGATCGACCTCAACCCTGGGCCTGGCCCGGCCTCAGACATTCCGGCACCACCCTCCACCCAGGAGGTGAGCGGGCTACTTGGCAAGTCCATGGGAGAAAGAGGTGCCAATGGCTCTCCCCCACCAAGTGCCGCTCGCCCATCGCCTCCCCGGGCGCTGGCTCCACCCCCCTGCTGGGTGTCTGGACTCCCCCATCCCGGACCTCCCGACCTCCAAGTGCGAGGGTCCGGACATCAAAGCACGCCAGCCCTATAACTGGGGCAGCTCCAGAGCAGGAAGGCAGTTGTATCTTGGAGTCGAGAGACGTAAAGAGGAACTCATCCTGGACGGACTACTGGCGCTGCCATAGCTCTGTCCTGTGCACCATCGTCCTGCCTGTTGGCGCTGCCACAGCCGTCGTAACCTTCATCCTTCATCGTCGTCGGGATCTGCTGGCGTGGCCGCGGACCGTTGTAACCGTCATCTTCCACCGGGACCTGCAGGCTCCGCCGCGGACCGTCGTCCTTCCTTCATCCATCTCGGGACCTGCTTGGCTCCTCCACGGCCCGATCATCTAGAACGCCGAGCTCGAGGATTGAGAGCTATTTTGTACTCATTGGTAACTAAGACTGTCCCGCTACCCCCTTCCCTAAACCAGAGACTAGAACCGAGGGGACCCCTGAGTCCAGACCTCCTTGTATCCATCCTCGTAACCTAAGAATTGCCTATAAAGTCTCGTTAACCTTCAACCTTGTGTGGTGTCCGTCTGTGGGGGGGAAGTTACTTATCTGTACAGTCGTTGGAGACGGCTCTCCCTGGAGACCTCTCCCCGTAACCTCGGCCGACCCTCCCGGTCCGTCTAACATTGGTGGCCAGCGGCGCGATCCGAATCACCGCATAAACGTACAGAGAGTAGCTCACCCCACGACGAAGTCACAATGACCACGAAAGAGAGCGGATCAACCGAGAAATTCCAAATGGAGAAATTGGAGGAGTACAACCATCGTGAACTTAAACAATTCTGCATCGAACTGGGTATCGCTACCACCGGACTGAGTACCAAGGACGATTTTAAGCATGCCCTAGAATCTTGGGCAGAAACCGGGGCTGCCGGAACCCCTGATCAAAGCACCGTAGAAAAAACGACCACGACCCCGGAAGGGCAAAGAACGGGTCTCTCGCAAGGCGAGATCCAGGAAAGAGAAAGGACCCGACTACACGAACTAGAAATGGCCCGGCTTAAAATGGACGTTGAACTTAAGTTGGCCGAACAAAAAATCAACTTAGAGCACCTGCGTCTCCGAGAAGAAAGAGAGGAGAAACAGAGACAAAGGGAGCTCGAGGAAAAAAAAACTAGCGTACGAACACGAACGAAACCTAGCCGAGATCAACCTACGCAAGCAGAATAAAGAAGCAGGGGTACCCGAGCGACCCCCCACCTCAGGGGCCACAGACAGAAAGGTACACATCCCCAAGGATGTTGTCCGAGAATACTTCAGAGAGGACGACATCCAGCAATGGTTTAAAGCCTATGAAATCGCTATGACTGCACACCGGATCGATAGAAGCGACTGGGGAGCCGGTCTCTGGGGAAGATTCCTCAATGAGGGCCGCGACACCCTACTACAGCTCCCGGACCACCAGATGACCTCCTACGACCATATGAAAGCGGCCCTCCTCACCCGCTATGGTCTCACACCCGAGATGTACCGTCAGAGGTTCCGAGACTGCACCCGCATCCCGGGTACAACTTGGGTGGACTATGTAACATACTTTAGCCGAGCCTTCGAGGGCTGGATCCGAGGAAGCAGCGTCACGACCTACGAGCAACTATTTAACCTAATGGTATGGGAGCATCTGTCGAACAATTGCTTCATTGAACTCCGCCAACACCTCCTCGACAGCAAGTTAACGGATCCCCGGCAGCTCGCAGCCGAAGCTGACCGGTGGGAGATCACCAGAGTGGGCCGGAATGGGTCCTACGAACAGAACCGGAACAACAATGGTCAGCACCGACCCAGAGGAGGAGGAGGGGGCCAAGGGCGAGGAAGAGACAACGCCCCGGTCGCCCCCGCTACCAACACCACCCCCCCGGCCAACCGGGGCAGCACCCCAGCGCGACCGGGGTACAGAGCCAATGTCACGTGTCACCGATGTCAACGAGTCGGCCACTATGCGAACGACCCAAACTGCCCGCAGTACCAGAGCCCAAGACCCCGCCAAGTGGCCGCTGCAGCCCTAGGGGAAGAACAGATCTCCGAGGAACAGGAAGAGTACGAACAAGAGCATCAAGAGTGGGAGCCAGCCGCCATGACTCTAGCCTGCTTAGGGGGGAAAGACATGGTCCCGCGGGTCCCCCTACCCGCTAACACCCAGAAGTACAGCCAATGGGTGAGCATCAATGGACACCAGGCCGAAGCCCTTCGTGACACCGGGGCCAGTGTAACAGCCGTCCGCTGTCACCTGGTGGCCCCAGAACAGTATCTACCGAACATTCTCTGCCCTGTACGATCAGCCGATAACTCGGAGAGCCTGTGTCGGATGGCCTGCGTCCCCTTCGAATGGGGGGGGGTCTCCGGCATGTTGAAAGTGACGGTCCGAGACGATGCCCCCGTAGACTGCCTCCTGGGCAATGACCTGGAAAGCTCTCCGTGGGCCGCCGTGGAGCGAAAGGAACACCTGGGGATGTTGGGCGTCCCAGACTGGGCGTGCGTCACCACCCGTTCCATGGCCGCCCGTGCCACCCACCAGCCAGAAGAACCCGAATGGCCGGCGCCACCGCCTTCGGTCGCCCCGGCCGAAAACACCGACCGTAACATTCCCGCCGAACCAGCTCAACCTACCGACCTCGCTAACCTCGACCAGTGGCCTCAAGAAGGGGGACCCACGCAAGAACAATTTCGCAAAGAACAGAAGACCTGTCCCTCCCTCGAGGGACTCCGCCAGCAAGCGCTCGCCCAAAGCGCAGGGGATACCCCCGGAACTCATTGGGTCTACTGGGACAATGATCTGCTGTACAGCGAGCAAAGAATCGCCGAGCTGGGGAGCAACCGAGTACTAGTGGTACCCCTCCGTTTCAGAGACTTCCTGTTAAACCTGGCCCACGATGTCCCCCTGGCAGGACATCTGGGACAAGATAAAACCTACAGTCGCCTAGTGACCCACTTCTTCTGGCCCAAAATGAGAAACGATGTGCACCAGCATTGCCGATCTTGCCCCACGTGCCAAGCCAGTGGGAAGAGCGGCCGCAAACTAAAGGCTCCCCTGCAACCTTTTCCCGTGGTCACTACCCCGTTTGAGAGAGTCGGAATAGACATTGTGGGGCCCTTGGACCCACGCACAAAACAAGGCCATCGATTCATCCTGGTGCTAGTGGACCACGCCACCCGCTACCCTGAGGCTGTTCCTCTGCGAACTGTGACAGCCCCGGTGGTCGGCCGGGCCCTGATGGGGATCTTCTCCCGTGTGGGCTTCCCCCGAGAAGTCGTCAGCGACAGAGGCACGAACTTTATTTCCAAATACATGAAGTCCCTCTGGCAACAGTGCGGGGTCACCTACAGATTCACAACCCCCTATCACCCTCAAGGGAACGGACTCGTTGAGCGGTTCAACCGCACGCTAAAGGGAATGATCGGGGGGTTGGAAGAGCCCCTCCGTCGCCAGTGGGATGTGCTGCTGCCGTGCCTCCTCTTCGCATATCGAGAAGTCCCCCAGAAATCCCTGGGCTTCAGCCCATTTGAACTGCTATATGGACACCCAGTGCGAGGGCCGCTCAGTCTCGTCAAAGAAGGCTGGGAGATGCCTCCGCTAAAGAACCCTCCAGATGTCTTCCGGTACCTCCTCACCCTCCGCAACCAGACCCGGCGGTTCCGAGAACTAGCGAAGGCCAACCTAGAGGCCAGTCAAGAGGACATGAAAAAATGGTATGACCAGAATGCCTCATCCATTGAATTCGAACCTGGCCAACAGGTATGGGTGATGTCCCCCACTGAGCCATGCGCCCTGCAAGACAAATGGACGGGGCCCTTCAAAGTAATAGAGCGCAAGGGTCCTGCCACTTATCTCATCGACATGGAATCCTCCCGGAACCCTCTCCGGGTCCTCCACGCTAACAGACTAAAGCCCCACTTTGTGCGAACAGAGCTCAGCCTCCTGATGGCCACAGACACTGGGGTTGAAGAAGACTCCGAGCCTCTCCCTGACCTCCTACGGACTCAAGAGCAAGACGGCTCCGTGGATGGGGTCCGGCTCTCAGAGGCCCTCACCAGAGAACAACGCCAGGAGTGTCAAGCCCTCCTATCACAGTTCGCCAGCCTGTTCTCCCTCACCCCGGGTGTCACTTCCTGGTGTGTGCACGATGTGGATACCGGGGACAGCCCCCCTATCCGCCACCGGGCCTACCGCGTGCCAGACCGGGTACGGGCCTGCATCCAGGAAGAAATAGCCAAGATGCTCACGATCGGGGTCATCGAGCCCTCAGACAGTCCCTGGGCCAGCCCTGTCGTACTGGTCCCCAAAGCAGCTGCCCCCGGCACCACACCCGAACTCCGGTTCTGCGTCGACTACCGGGGCTTGAATGCGGTCACCAGAACAGACGCGCACCCCATCCCCCGGGCAGATGAACTAGTCGACCGAATGGGAGCTGCCCGCTACCTCAGCATCTTCGACTTGACAGCAGGCTATTGGCAGATCGGCCTCACACCCCGGGCGCAAGAACGTTCTGCCTTCTCCACCCCCGATGGCCATTACCATTTCACGGTCATGCCCTTCGGCATGAAGAATGCCCCAGCAACATTCCAACGGCTCGTCAATCAGGTCCTGGCGGGGCTCGAAGGATTCAGCGCCGCCTACCTAGACGACATCGCTGTATACAGCCACCATTGGACCGAGCACCTCCACCACCTCCGAGCAGTGCTGCAAGCCCTTCAGCGAGCTGGCCTCACGATCAAGGCCAGCAAGTGTCAAATTGGGCAAGGGTCTGTAACCTACCTCGGACACCAGGTGGGAAGCGGCCTAGTGGCCCCGCTACAGCTGAAAATTGCCGCCATCCAGGCCTGGCAGCCCCCCATCACCCAAACCGAGGTACGAGCCTTCCTGGGCCTCACGGGCTACTACCGAAGGTTCGTAAAAGACTATGGCACCATAGTGGGGCCCCTCACAGAACTCACGTCAAAGAACCAGCCCAAGAAAGTCACCTGGACCCCAGAGTGTCAAACTGCATTTGAACAATTAAAGGCCGCCATGTGTTCCGCCCCTGTGCTCCAGGCCCCAGACTACAGCCGGGAGTTCGTCGTCCAGACGGACGCCTCCGACCAGGGCATTGGGGCAGTCCTGTCTCAAGTGAACACCGAAGGCCTTGATCAACCGGTGGCCTTCATCAGCCGGAGACTCCTACCACGGGAGCAACGCTGGAGCACCATAGAGAGGGAAGCCTTCGCTGTGGTATGGGCCCTCAAGAAGCTCCGGCCCTACCTTTTCGGCACCCACTTCCGGGTGCAGACCGACCACCGACCCCTGCAATGGCTGATGCATATGCGGGGGGAGAACCCAAAGTTGCTACGTTGGTCCATCTCCTTGCAAGGTATGGACTTCACAGTCGAACACCGGCCTGGGCCAGATCACGCCAACGCGGATGGCCTGTCCCGGTTTTTCCGCCTCGACGAGGAGAGTCCCCAAGAGGATGGGTAACTCTCCCCGCCTTCAGCTGGGGGGGACGCATGTTGGACAGGCCACATGAAGGGCCGCTCTCCCCCGGCCCAACCAGGCCTGAGCCCAGTCCCGCAAGTACCACACACCACCATTGCCCGTCCTCCGTCCCCTCAGGGACCCCTGCCCTCGAGCCTGCCGACCTCGAGGGTCCGATCCACTGCCGGCCCACGCGCCCAGCCTGGGGCGCCATCTTGGACACTCCACCACGAGGCCGCCTGGCCCCCGATCGACCTCAACCCTGGGCCTGGCCCGGCCTCAGACATTCCGGCACCACCCTCCACCCAGGAGGTGAGCGGGCTACTTGGCAAGTCCATGGGAGAAAGAGGTGCCAATGGCTCTCCCCCACCAAGTGCCGCTCGCCCATCGCCTCCCCGGGCGCTGGCTCCACCCCCCTGCTGGGTGTCTGGACTCCCCCATCCCGGACCTCCCGACCTCCAAGTGCGAGGGTCCGGACATCAAAGCACGCCAGCCCTATAACTGGGGCAGCTCCAGAGCAGGAAGGCAGTTGTATCTTGGAGTCGAGAGACGTAAAGAGGAACTCATCCTGGACGGACTACTGGCGCTGCCATAGCTCTGTCCTGTGCACCATCGTCCTGCCTGTTGGCGCTGCCACAGCCGTCGTAACCTTCATCCTTCATCGTCGTCGGGATCTGCTGGCGTGGCCGCGGACCGTTGTAACCGTCATCTTCCACCGGGACCTGCAGGCTCCGCCGCGGACCGTCGTCCTTCCTTCATCCATCTCGGGACCTGCTTGGCTCCTCCACGGCCCGATCATCTAGAACGCCGAGCTCGAGGATTGAGAGCTATTTTGTACTCATTGGTAACTAAGACTGTCCCGCTACCCCCTTCCCTAAACCAGAGACTAGAACCGAGGGGACCCCTGAGTCCAGACCTCCTTGTATCCATCCTCGTAACCTAAGAATTGCCTATAAAGTCTCGTTAACCTTCAACCTTGTGTGGTGTCCGTCTGTGGGGGGGAAGTTACTTATCTGTACAGTCGTTGGAGACGGCTCTCCCTGGAGACCTCTCCCCGTAACCTCGGCCGACCCTCCCGGTCCGTCTAACAGTTACTAATAAAACATTTAGAGAGAATAGATGAATCGCAAAATCATTGTCAGGATGGGTGATCCGAGTTGGGGAGGATGGTAGGAGTGCAACCCTAGCCTCGCTGGTGTGAAGCTCGCAGAGCCAGTCCATATAGTCTGGTGAGGTTGAAGGGCTCCTCTCTTTGCTGCAGTCCTGTGGAGGGAGAACAGGGTGGGTTGGAGGGGCTTCTCTCTTTGCTGCAGTCCTGTGGAGGGAGAACAGGGTGGGTTGGAGGGGCTTCTCTCTTTGATGCAGTCCTGTGGAAAGAGTAACGGGTGGGTGGAGGCCAATTTGGTAGTGGTCAATTGCAGGCAGGTCCGCCACATTAAGGACATGCATCTGAAGGCAGGACTGAGGTTGGAGAGGTGAAAGGGATTGATAGGATTAGGCAAGGAGGATAATTATGGATTGTACATGGGGCCCCACTCTATTGCGAAAAGCTTTTCATTTTAATTATGATGCGGTGAGGGCCGCCATCTTGGGGTCAGGCGCATTCCTGCACAGTCATCCAGTGTCAATCTCTCGCTCTAACGATCTTCGGACCTCCTGTGTCTGCGTTATTGTGCCCTTATAATTATGACCGTACTGCCTCATTTATGCCTGATTTGTGCCCTGTTGTTTTTGTCGTGGACACGTAGAGAGGGCGGGGGTGGGGGGAGGGGCGCCAACGCCTCAGTGAGGCCTCGCTTCAGGCTCCTGCCCGTGGCTTGATTTTGAACTGGCCAGCTGGGTCTCCCCTCTCCGCACTCCCGTCCTGCACTCACCGCCTCTCCTGTTGCAGGCGTGGTCTCCGCTGGATCCGATTCGCTTTCCTTTGAAGTGGGTGTTGGCGGGTACTCCATGCTGGCGCTCTGGGTCTCCTGAGCACTGCCGTCCGCGCTGCGTGACTGAAGAGGAGAGAGAGCCTGTCTCAAGATGGCGGTCAGCAAAGTCCTCTCGGAGCGGTTACCAAAGAGCCATGTAGGTATGCTGCCGCCATCACTGCCCACGTTTGTTCTGATGCCTAGGCGTCTGTGTACAGCTGCGCGGCCTTATATAGTCGCCAAGGAGGAGCCTTTTAATTGCCTACAGTCCCAGCAGCCCTGAAAAATTCTAGATACACGGGCCGACTGAAAGTTTAAACTCTGGCTCTTGCTCTCTTCCTTCTCTCCAGGCTTTGGAAATGTTGTTCCCCAGCTGCAGGTCCAGCCAGGTAAGTCCTGAGATCCCCTATAACGTCTGAGGAATAATAGATGAGCACTCAGTCTTCAGAATAGCTCATTGAAGCTCAGCGTAGTCGCCACAGTCCTCTCCCAGGGAGTCAGGAACTCATCATAGGGTTTTTTATTCTTCTCTGCCCAGCAGCCTTCTGGCTCCCAGGTTGCAGGAACATGTTTTCATTATGGTGATCTACTATGAATTGGTGGCTTGTCATAAGTCTTTCACGCAGAATTCCCACGGTTTTATAATACATGAATTCCCACAAAGCACTTTCCCATAGTTTGACAAAATGACAGAGGAGGGGATTAGTTAGGTTTACCCACTTTGGCTTGTAGTTCCACCCATAAAGTTAGCTGTCCATGCTAGCTCCCTCCAGCTTTCTCCCTATCAATGAGACATATACCCTTAGTTGGCTATCTGCCATTCTTCCCATGGAATTATCAGACGGTATGCCCCCAGTCATCCCTGTTTTTGAACAGAAGAGATCACCTGTAGGTATTTTCCAGTTTGTTTGCTTTTTAATTGCAAAAGACGCAAAAGGAGAATAGACCATAAGTCATTAATACACGTATAATGCATTATTTGATTATCACAATCAAATCGATAAATATGACAATAAAAATACTCAGATCACAGTTCAAAACAAAACCACGAGGGACTTAATGGGTCCAGTGACCCCAGCGCCTCTGGCTTGAGCGGCAGCAGTTTAGGCATTTTGATAACACAATGCTTGAAAAGGTTTCATAATTAATACGGACTTTGGGGCATATTACCAACAACTAGCGATAATTATCGCTATGTTGGTTTAGCGATGATTTTTTTATCGCCGAGCTGCGGCGATTTTTATCGCTTAGGAACCTTGCTATTATCAAGGTTTATCTCCTAAGCGATAAAAATCGGCCGAAATGCATGAATATCGCTGAAAAGTCCGCGATATTCATGCATTACCGAGCTAATGCTCTTAGCCATGTTATCCACCTACCATTGGATAACATGGCTAAGAACTGCTCAGGGGCAGGTGTTAGCTTTTGGAGATATTCGCGCTTAGCGCCAATATCTCCAAAAGTTGGCAATAGGAGATAGGGATGTTACCGTCTGTTTCCAGTCGCTAACATCTTGGCACGCCCACTTTGCATTGTCATTAGTGATAAATATCACTGACATGCAAAGCGGGGCCCAAGATGGTCGCTATCTCCTACAAGCTGTCGCTAACTGGTGTTAGCGACAGCTAGGTAATAGGGAGATAATTTTATCTCCGCTTTCTTGGCTTTTAAAGCCAAAAAAGCAGAGATAAACCCCCTCGATAATATGCCCCTTTGTGTCCAATATAACAACAGATTTTTATTCCTATACAGATAGTTTCAAGAACTGTCTAGGTGTCAAGCTCATTGGCTTTATAAGTCTGTAATTATTTGAGTTTTGATTGATTACTTTATACCCATTTTCCCAAAGCTCCAGCCTTTTCTTCTATGGAAGAGGTGTGACGCAGCGAACTAAGTGCCTGACTCCGGAACATTTTATCCCCGGCGTTGGCGGCAGGTTAGCCCAGCACCATGTGACAATAGCTCGCTTAATCTTCCCAACGGCCCCCAGCACCAGGACACCCTCAGGTAATTGTGAGCTTTACAAATACTGGATTCAATTCTTTCATTTCATGACAGCGATGGCCTGACCGACTTCAGAGCAGTAGACACCATCACAATAGATGAAAAGGTTGACCTTTAACCCATTGAGGCTCTATATTTGAGTTAAACAGAATTCATTGTAAATATGGTTTCAAATATATGGAAAATACCACCTAAGAAATGCAACATTTCTTCCAGAAACTCACTCTTCTAAAGAAAGTCAAACCATTTCTTCCAAAAGGCACCTTCAGAACTGCTGTTCAGGCCCTCATACCCTCACATCTGGATGGTGGTAATGCCCTGCCTACTAGCCTCCCAGATGCCACTCTGGCAGCCATTTGAAGCATTCCACCTGCTGCATCCTGTCTCATCCAGGGCCTGAAGAATCATTAGAATACCCCCCCCCCCCCCCCCGACCCCCCATTCCGCTGGGACTCCATTGGTTCTCTCTGACATCTGTACCTTCACAACCAGCTGCATCATTTCCAAAGCCACCATGAACAGCACTCTCTCCTGCATCTGGGAGGTGTCATCAATGAAGGGAGGCGGTGCTGCATGGCTCAGGTTCTCTATTTTCAGTGAGATGTAGATTTAGTTTTTCGACTACACATTATTCAAACATATTTCTTACATAAGACAAGCCAGTGACGGAGCACCCTTTTTCCTTGCTCTCCTGATGAGCCTTGAGGTGTTTCAGAAGAGCCCAGAGTCCTTCGCGTGAATGAATGCTGGTAGACACAAGCCCTGTTTTACTTCCAGTGGCTTCGTGAGGACCACAAGACTAGAGGGGCGGGACATTCAGAGGGGATTGATTGGCGGGATGCCCAACCAGAGGCAGCCTCTGACCTTCCGGAATTTTCCACAAACGGAGACCACCGAGCTCAACCAGTGGTCTTGAGATATTTCTCTCAAGCCACTGCTCCACTGAATACCTTGGCCATGCCACCTTCTGTCCAGGATCACAACTAATATGTACTTAAAAGGCTCAGCTGGAATCCTGCACGTTATCTTCAAGGTAGTACAGTGGAGTAAAGCTCAGGAACATTTCTCCAAGAAAAACCATAAGTAATATTCATGGGTGCTTTTAAAATTGTTGCAACAACTACATACAGTCTAGCATGTCTCTAGCATGATAGACATTTCACTGTGGTTGGGTGAGTGGTGGCATGTCAACAGACAACTCAAAACTATTCTGTATTACTTCCCGCTCCCCTCTGACAATCAGGGGCAGGTTAGGGATTTTGGGGGCCTCTGGCCAAATGGATTTTGGGGGTCCCTGTTCAGAACAGCTTTGAAGTTATGATCCAGTTTCATCTCTTTCATACCCTCTGTGGCTAGGTGACTGGCAGTGCGCAGGGACATTGGTTCAAATTCTAAATGTGCTTACATCTGATATTCAGGGATAGTGATGTGTGTTTCAATATTGTAACGCAGTATCTCACTAATATTACTTAAAATCATTTCTGTGACCACTCTCATTTCTCATATGTGAGGTCCTGTTTTGATCTGAAAGATTTTTTTTTAATGGATGTTGCACGAAACAAACACATTTTTTTGCAAAATGCCTGTTAATAGATTCTCACACCTCACCCACATTAAAAATAAAAGAAAGAAAAACAGTATTTAAACACCCTGTTTAAGAATTGTTCAAGGCCATTGGGCAAGAACAGAGCTGGCTCTATCAGAGGTCGCTGAGCCAGAGACCACTTTGCCCATGCCTTAAAACATTTCTGCCAATAATAAGGGGCATATGTATCAAGCCCATTTCCTGTTCGCAAACGGGCCGATTCTCAAAATGGGCCCATTTGCGAACTGTAAAAAGCCTTTTGAGATGTATCATTCCAAAACCCCTTGCAGGATAGGGAATCACAAAATGTGTGATTCCCTATTTTGCAAATGCATCTAAGGAATCGCAAATTGCGTTTCCTTAAATGCATTGTAGGAAGCTCCCAAGTTGTTCGATTTTGGCTTAAGAAATCTTCAGGTTGGTGGTAATTAGCGATGCCTTTGAAAAATCCACTTTTTTGCATTTTTCAAAGTGCCATGTGGTGCACATACATGCCCTTAGGGCATGTATGTGGGCCACATGTGCCCACATATATATTTCAGGGGTGCAACAGGGTGTCCTTTTGACACCCTTGAAATTGCATTTGCAACCTGGCCAAATTCTTTAAAGAAAAAATTGAGCAAATTATTGAGGATATGGAGGTTTCCCCTGAGACCGACCACCTTTATGATACCAACCTTAGGGCGACGGTGGACAGGACTGACGAACCAGCATGGGCGCTTGGGGAACCATTATCTGAGTTCCCACTCCTCTCGGAAGACGCATTTAGTGGGTTGGCTAGGGGGATCTTATACGGGTCTCCTTTGGACCCCGTGCCACACAAAATCTGGAAGAAATATGAGGAGGAACTATTTCCTACACTCCGCCTAATTTGCAACCAATCCCTTGTTACTGGCACTGTCCCAGCCCAGTGGAAACAGGCGGTAATATCTCCCCTACTGAAAAAGCCATCTTTAGACCCAGACTGCTCCAAAAATTTCAGACCTATTTCCTTGCTGCCTTTCCCAGCCAAAGTTGTCGAGCGTCTGGTAGGTGCAACCCTCTCAAAACACCTGGAACAGCATCATTTATTATAAAATGATCAATTTGGTTTCCGGCCAGCTCATGGGACCGAAACGGCTTTGGTCACCGCCGTGGACGAGCTTCAGAGGCATGCAGACAGGGGACAGACAGCGTTTCTGATCCTGCTAGACATGTCTGCCGCCTTTGACACGGTCAACCATAAGATCTTGCTGAACCGGTTATCTGAGGCTGGGGTGAGAGGTAGTGCCCTGATGTGGTTTCGATCATTTCTGCAGGATAGGCAGCAGGCGGTGTCCCTGCCCCCTTTCAATCGGCTTTCACTCAGGTGCCTCACGGGGTCCCACAGGGCTCAGCAGTCAGTCCCATATGTTTCAATCTTTATCTAAAACCTTTGATCTCGCTTATCAAAACCTATAACATCAAGACTGTAAACTACGCTGACGATACGCAGATGATCCTCTCCTTTGAGGGTGAGGATTCGACATCTGTGGAAGCTTTCCACAATTATCTGCGGGATACGTCACAGTGGCTAAAGGATAACTCCCTTCAGTTTAATGCTGGTAAGACGGAGGTGCTCTTTAGCACGGGGAATAAGATCCCCCGCCCGTTTCCAGAAAACTTTTGGCCTCCTGAAACAGCGACTAAAGTACAGCCTGTGGTTTCAGTCCGTAATTTAGGGGTCATGCTTGATCAAAAGCTTAGTATGGAGACTCATGTCAAAAAAACGACCGCCTGCTGCTTTGCTATCCTGCAATCCCAGAGGAAAGTCTTGCCACTTCTACCATTCCAGGCACGTGCTCAAGTGGGCAAGGTACACAATCCTCAGTAGATTGGTCTATTGCAATGCCCTTCTGCTCGGGTCCCCTGAGTTTCTGTTGGATAGGCTCCAAAGGATGCAATCAGCGGCTGCTAGATTGGCCCTGGGGCTTCCTAGAAGAGCACATCGGCCGGCTGCCCTTGCAAAACTGCACTGGCTACCTCTGCGACAGAGGATACAATTCAAGGCTTTTTGCCTGGTTTTCAGGGCTCTCCATGGAATCGGCCCTACTTCTCTGCAATCGAAATTCGCTTGGTATACACCAACCAGGCCGCTTCGATCTGCAGTGGCTAGGCTGGGAAAGGTACCTAGATTCAGGAAGTGTAGAGCAGGGGGTTGAACCTTTGAGGTGGCCGCTGCCAAATTATGGAATCTGCTCCCGCTCGAGATTAGGCAAACCACGGAACTTCTCCCGTTTAGGAGAAAGATCAAAACCTGGCTGTTTCCTTAGTAACCTATTGTTTGGTCATGCCCTGTCTGATACGTGTTTGCCCATTGAGCCAGTTAGCGCCAGGATGCCTGCAAGGTGACAGTGCGCTTTATAAGATAAATAAATAAAATAAATAATTTGCGAGTACCTAATGGGTACTCGTAAATTGCGAATGTCTTCCCATTCATTTCTATGGGCCTCTAGGCCCATAGGAATGAATGGGAAGGTATTCCTTAATCGTGATTCGCAATTTGCAAGTCGCAAATAAGGAATACGTAGGAATCGCAATTATTATTGCAATTCCTACATACATTGCATTTTGCGGCTCTTTAATAGCGTTTTGCAAAAAATCGCTATTGAAGACTTGCACAACGATGTTTTCATACATATGCCCCTATATCCTGAACAGGATATTGCAAACAAGTAAACCAAAGGCATTTTCTGGCCATGAACAGTATCCACTAAGAAAGGTAAATTTTCAAAGCAATCTTTATTTTCCCATATATTGTAGCAATGTAAAGTTTTTCATTTTTAAACACATTTTGTCTGGCACACTGACTATACTCTTTGGTTTTCATATACATGTGGGACAGTTTGCAGTAGTTGTAGTCCGTCTCAGGCCGCCTCCTTGACAGAACCTCAGTCCCTTCCACGCCCTCGGAAGTCTCTTCATGAACCCCCAGTTTGCAGAGCACTGAAGTACTTTGCGCCCCATCCACCCCCCTAAAGGCACCCTCCTGTTCCTGGGCTACACACATGATCCTTACCTTAGGAATCCTAACTTTACTACTCCTAAGTGCCCTTTTGTGAATACCGAAAGTCGTAAAGTTAGGATTTTGTCTCAGATTACGTTTGTGAATCGGGCGCCCAGTCTCTGCAACAGTAGGGAAAGTGTTGGACTTAATATCCAACACCCGTCCAACACCGCTTTCCTGCTGTAAAGACTTTCGTAGTAAAGGAACGCATGGTAATGACATGATAGTTGCGCTGTCCACGTTGTAAAGGCACCACGTGGTTCCAACTGCGTGGTAAAGGCTGTATCCCTCACAAAGGAGATGACGGGTTGGTTACTCCCCCGGTGGGATGAGGGAGGAGAGGATACATGGGAGAAGGGAGGGGCTTCTGCTTTAATAGGAAGGACATTGTTAACTACTGTGTACGGGTGTCTTTGGTGTCCCTCCAGCCCTGACGGCTCTACAAGGCACTCGACAAGGTAGACTGGGGAGGGGTGGTTCCAATAACCAGGGATCAAATCCAGGATCTTGTGGCTTCAAATTTCACAGATCAACCTATAAGACAACTCTGTCTATGGTGACGCTACTGTGGACTTTGAGATCCTTTCAGCACAGGTCTACTATTGTGATCTTCTGGGTGTGCATCAGTACCGTGAGGTCAGCTAGCACCTTTAATGGAGTTTTGGATACATAAAGTGTATGTGCACATTCCACGACATTCATATATTTATTTTCCATCTACATTCATAGAAATATCCATCAAAATTACATTTTTGTAAACAAATCAACTGAGGGTATGGTCATGAGGTCATAAAATAAAAAAATTACAAAAAACAACTTTAGTAGAGCTTTCCATGATGGAGAAATGGTAAATGCTATGCTGCAGTTTGAAGTTCTTTAAGGGAGCTTTACAGATGAAGGGG
This sequence comes from Lissotriton vulgaris, assembly GCF_964263255.1. Classification (NCBI taxonomy): domain Eukaryota; kingdom Metazoa; phylum Chordata; class Amphibia; order Caudata; family Salamandridae; genus Lissotriton; species Lissotriton vulgaris. The sequence goes on along the minus strand of NC_141695.1, from coordinate 1,756,142,820 downwards.
TCATGGGCGGAGTTATCCCAGACCTGGAGTCACATACAAGGAAGACACTGAACCAATGGAATTCAGCTGGACGGAGGGTGCTGGCTGGTCTTCAGCTCTTCCTGCTCTCAGCTTCCTGCCAGGTGGTGCCTTTACTTCTTTTTCACCTGGGCGTACACCGTCTCATTGGCGTTAGGGTAATCAGGCTGTGGTATTTGTACGTTGGTGTTGTTGAATTTGAGAACAGCATAATTAACTTCATCCTGAAAATAAAGAAACATCGTTTTGAGGATGGGTTTTGCAGGCGACTGATGCCCCCTGTATGTGAGGGAGACGGTTTTATTTCACTAGAACCATTTAAGGAAACATTTCTTCGCTGCAGTCCAACCAATCATGGCAGCTGTTAGAAATGGGTTTTCTGGTTGGCTGGGGTATGCACCTAAGCAGGGCAGAACCCACCAGTCTAGTCAGGGCAAGTAAGTTACACACCACAGATAACCTGTGCTCAACCCGGTAGCTTGGCACAGAGCAGTCAGGCTTATCCCCAGAGGCAATGTGTAAAGCGTTTGCACAACACAATCATACAGTAACACAATGAATACACCACAAAAGAGATTCCACACAGGATAATATAACAATATATAGTGAATTCTGTAAATAAACATCAACCAAAAACAACATAGATCATGAAGAGTGTGCATAACATGCAGTTAATGAAACAGCATTCGTTATCCTGGTACTGCAAGGATCAAAAACGTCCGAAATTCACATTATTGGGCATACTACGTAACTTGTTCTATCACAGCGCATGTACTTCCCTATGTACCACTTGTCAAAAATAAAAGCAATGTGCCCCCAATGCTAGCGGTGCTAGCTGTGCTCTCCCAGGGAATGCGTAACACATTGTCAGACATAGGAGCACTGGGTCCCCTTTTGTCATGGATAGCGGTTGTCCCAATAAATCCCAGGAAGAGATTTGTTCCTTCTTCACAAAGGGAGTATATTCTTAATAGGGACAATGTGGGGCTGTTGCAAGGTGGACTATTATGTGGTATGTCTGGGAGACCTTGCCATGCAATGTTCCCACAATACACAGAGATAATCCTTGGATTCAGCAACAATAATCCTTAGCTCAGGCCTCGTAGTGCGGCAAAGAGCTGTCAGGCATTACTGGAGGAACAAGTGTCAAGCATCTTACAGTACCATTATGGTGCATGGGTAAATCAGACTACTCTAAAGAAATCCAACACCAATTTATTAAATAGAGTGTATTTTTATGAAAAATATAGACACCAAAACAGACTATGTATCTTACATATAACCAAAGCTGTGGATTTTTGAAGCATTTAAAAATAAATGTAATACAGCTGTCAAACTGGTCCAATTTAAAAGAATGGGGTAAAACCCAGGTGACAATTGGGCACTTGCAGTGTGAGTTCAAAGGAACCCTCTTGTGGATAAGGTCTTCTGCGTCCATAGACCAAGTCTCAACAGCCAGTGATGTGTTACCTTGCCCAGGGAGTCCGGATGCAGAGGTGGCTTGGCTGTCCTTGGTACTGAACGGATCGCAGGAGCTGTCCAACTTGTAGCACTTGACAAATCCACACTTGGAGATGGAGTTACACTCTACCCTCGGGGAGTAGAGGCCTTTCGGGTTTTTGGACCCGGGTTCAACAGCTGGGTTTCTTCTACCTTGCTTTGCGGCTCCGGGTGCAGAGGTAGCTGGCAGCTGTCTGTCACCAGGGCAGGTCTCGCCAAAGATGCTTTTACCACACACCATCGACAACTCCAACTTCAGGATGCAGGAACACAGCAGGGGGGGGGGTCATTGACAATGTCGGTCTCTTTTGTAGTGAGTTGCTCTCGGGCTGGAGATGTCGCTCAAGGGGTCAGTCATCTGACTGGTGATCACCAAGTCATGGCTGTAGCAAATGGAGTACATGGTTACTTTGGCGGCTGGAGGGCGACAGGAGTGGAGTTGCAACTTGAAACTAGGAGGAAACTTGGCTACCACCCTGGACTTGCAAGACACCACTTCTCACTCACTCTCGACAGGCCCAACAGGTTGCGATTCTTGTCATGCAGCATGTCGATTCTTCTTCAGGTTGCGGTCAACTGGTTCTACCAGTCAGGGGAGCTTGGTTTGGATTTCTGGCATCGACTGGAGCTCCCTTGCTGGGAGAAGTGAATTTTTGTCATGGACACACGTTGAACACACAGTTCCAGAAAATGGTCTCTTCAGGGCACTTAAGTGTCTTCTCTATGCCCTGATGGGATGTATGACGGTACAACGCGTACCGTCACAACGCATCCCTTTACACCTCATCCCTTACAACGCAAGTCGTTACCACGACTTGCGTTGGTGGCGCGGATTTTGAATAGTATAATTTACTATTCTAACACCAGTCCCCATGGACCCTAGGGAAGGTATTGGGATAGTAAATTTACTATTTTTAATCCTTTAGCGCCCCCCAGCGCAAGTCGTGGTAACGACTTGCGTTGTAATGGACACGTTGTAAAGGCCACGCGTGTTAAAATCCGCGTGGTAAAGGATGTTTACATCCTGAGGCAGAGCACAAAGTCCTGATGTCAGTGACGGCATGATCTGTGTGCCTCTTCTCAGATTCAAAGTCAGAACTGAGGCTCTGGGGTCGGGGGAGCACCTTATTTCTAGTTTAGGGGGCCTTAAGGGTGTGAGGTACAGTGGCCATTGGGCTACTGGCTCTGCGCATACCCCACCCCTGCAGCAACAACATCCTGTGGGTGTATGACACTATGCTACCCAGAATACTCTATTTCAGGGTCTTCCAAAATGGCATGAGTAGCCTTTAGGAGGTATACACCTCCTTAATAACTAATTTTCCCACCTGTCATGCTGGACAGTGCAGGAAGGGATGTGTCCTTGAATGGGGGACAAGTACATCTGAGCATCAAATGTGGTGAAGCCTTTGAGGCTCGCTGCCTTGATTGCTGTAAAGTCTAGTCATCCTGGGAGGGAGGATGTGTGACCTCCTTCCTGCCCAGTCCTTTGTCTCCATCCTAGTGAAGTGCTAGCACATCCCACCAGAAGGACAGGCTCTTGTCTTGGTGGCAAACAGCTCAGGAAGCTCGCCAAGACACTGGATCACTAAACCTTAGGAACCTTATTATATTTCCTTAAAAAAATAGTTTTTTCTTATAATTGGTTTTCCATTATTAAGTTTCCTCCAATATTTTTTCTCAGTTGTAATTTTTCCATTAATTCACATACATCATTCGTATACACAATGCTGTAACCTCGTTCTCTGGCCCAATACCTGGACAGCGTTATATACTGGCAGTGTTGTAATGCCATTGGCTACTGACACAGCACGGTGATCTCCTTATTTTTGGATGCAGATTACTCTGTCTGATGGACATTATTCTCCAGGCCAACAATCTGAGTGTTTTTCTTTGGCATAACATTCTGGATCGGAAATATTCCAAAATTCAGAACAATCCACATATTTATATTCATCTATTAGATAACAACTCGAACATGAAGTGAAAATTATAAAGTAAGGGACATACCTGCTAGCTTAAATAACTTCCCCGTGTGAGGCGGGCCCGAGCCTGGTACCGAGAGCTATCTAAGAGGCACTCTGCCCCTCACCAACCCCCCACCCCCTCCCAAAACAAAACCAAAACAAAGGGTCATCGAGGCTGGTGACGATGTCCTGGGGCGTTTCCCCACCTTTTAATGGACATCGGCTGTTTACAGCCTCCGAAAATGACCTGGAAATCTGATGTTTACAGTGGTTTTCAGCTCGTTCTCCCTGCCGCTGTGGGATTTCAGCTCCTCACTGGATAAGCGTGTGAAGGGAGACGAAATCGTGTGACACACGGTGGCACCATGTGATGTTGGCAGGTATTGAGGAATTTCAGTACGAAAATATATACGTTAAGTATTTAAAGCGGAAAAAAACATTTATTGTGAATGTTTCTATGCATTTAGACATCCAAGAAACCTAATCTTGAATCCTACCTTTAACCATGTTGCTACTACTAGCCCCTCAATGTGAGCCCTAAGGGAGGCCACCTAACCCTAAAGATGCCTGTAGCCTCAGCAGTAACCCATCGCTTCAGAGGATTCCTTACCCAGAGCCTTGCTTAAGTGCCTTGTCCAATTCTATCCCAAATTCTAAATGCACCTCAACTCCAGTCCTTACTTTAACCTTAATCTGTACATCTACCATATGTTCATTCTATTTCTACGCATAACCATAACCATAAACAGAGCCTTACTCTAATCCATAGCCTAACCTTTGCTGTAATCCTAGCTAGTTCTAATCCATGAACTAACACATACCAAAATCTAGGTTAAGAGCTTTCCTGTACCCCAAGCCTTGTTTATATACTTTGTCTTACAATATCCTAAATTCTAAGATTATCCATAACCCTAGCCCTAATGACAACTGTAACCCTAACTTGTACCCTTACCTTCACGCTATCCGAAGCGCAACAGTAAACATAAACCAAACCTAAACATAACCTGCATCCAGCTAAAGCCTACACTAATCATTTACTCTTGCCCTAATCCTGACCCTAGTTCTACTCTAGTAACTAACCCATTCTCTACTCTACTTCAAGAACTTTATTTTATCCTATCCTTAACCCCTTCTTTTTCCTTATCCAAAACCTAATCCTAAATCTTTTATTGAACAATTTTTCAAGCAGTTTTCTTTCTCTTACCCTATGACTAACTAATTACGTCTCCCACACTAAATTAACCATGCCCATTTTTTAAATATCTTTCAAATTATGTTTGTCACTTTATGTTTTTTATTTTACAGTTTTCTCTCCTTTTGTTCCTCACTATTTGTTTCTGACTTTCTATTCACTTTCGACATAAATTGATTGATATGTGAACATCAGATAACACACTAGCCATTCTGTGACATTATGGCTTACATCTGCTGATATGATAGTAATTTTAAAACAATCTTTTTTTTAAATTAAAAATTCAGAAATATTCTGTAAAGGCATCTATCTCACACCCATGAGTTATCAAGTCACAAAGAATCCTTAATACCATTAAACACTGTCTTATGGGGAGAAAGCCTCATACCTACTTATTCATTTTCTAACGTTTGCAAACTCAGTTAGAAGTACACTCGCAAAACATGTATTCACCCCCTCCCTCCCAATTATTCCAAAGACATGTGGGGTGTAATATTATTCTTTTTTGCTAGAGTGTCTAACATTTGACTTGTGTATCAAACTATTTTGCTTCCCAATGAATGTTAGCACCATTTTATAGAAGAATTTAAGTGTAGAACCCCAAGTTTCCACCATTACAGAGTGTGAGGTGTTTATAAGACTCGGGAGTGATTTATTTTTTATGTAAAATGGAAATGCCAAGGAACAGTCCCTAAACAGTGTCTAGGGACACCCTTTCAATGAAAACTCACCTAGGAAGACAGACCTCAAAGAATGTTTGTTTATGTTTTACCAGTGAGTAGTCTATGGAAGATGGACCTCGCAAGTGAACCATCTGATGGAGTCGGGCGTCGCCCTATAAGAGAGACCCACTCGTGAGAGACACCAGTTCCAGTTAGACTTGCACCAGCGGAAAAGACCCAGGGCAATGGGGTTGCAACACAATGTCCAACAGAAGTTGACCCACCTTCCTGCACCTTTCACCTTTGAACTGGCACCTTTCACTAGTGCCCGGCAAACAGTCACTATATCAAAGGTGTAAACCCCAATTTTACACAAGCTATTTTAAGTGTGAAATTTATTGGGTGTATGAAAATAAGGGAACATTAAATTAGAAAGGCAGGTTCTTCCACAGTGACAAGTGTCCCTGGTCCAGTCCAAGTGAAGAGGGTCAGCCCTTCTGGGGGTTAATTGTGGGTTTGAGTTATTGGATAAGCCAGGAGAGGCCATCCTGGTGAGACCAGAATGTCAATGGCTAACGGTTCGATAGCCGGCGGCAGGTCAGCCCAGCACCATGTGACTCTGGGCGATAGCTCGTTTAATCAGTCTGATGGCCCCAGCGCCCAGACACCTCTCCGGAGGTAGCTGTGCGCTTTACAAATACTGGTATTTTATTTCACTTCATTTGAATGTGGTGTTTTGTGAATGTCACATTGGTGTTCCCGTACAACCAGCCATGGGTTTGTTGATACAACACTTTATCCACAAACATTCGTACGCAGAAATGTGTCCCACAATCTCAGTACTGGATAAATGAGGAGAAATGTTTTAATTTCTCCATGTTTTTTCTACTTTGAATGTGGATTGCTCCTCCAGGACTAAAACTATTTCTTACCAAATGCACACACCCCTGCTCTGTTGTGCAAGGGTGCGTGTGTTGGTGCATGACAGCTGAAAGTGTGTCAGTGCAGGGGGATAGGAAATAGCATAATATCTTGGTAGATACACTCTCTTCTGCTGTCTCCCTTTCATACAACTGTAGTTGTGGCACTGAGTTGTGCAATGTTTTTGTAACTAGGTCTGATACTTTGAAACCTGCTCTGAGGACCTGAGAGACCACAGGAGTGACAAGGAGTGTATTTTGTTTACAGCACCGAGAACTGATTAGGAATTAGGGTGCCATTTTGAGTTTGGCAGGTGGGTTACTCCATCACAATGTGACCGATATCATGGCTTCCATATTACATAGGATATGATAGATAGGATAGAATATTATTCACTTACAATAAGTAGGGCAGGATTTTTTTCCCCAGAGTTTTATATAGCGAGAACTTGACCCGAATTGGGTATCGGAGCGCTTTACATAGCACCAGTTACGTTACATAAGGACACACATTCATTTTTGTTAGACACAGGGAGATGAAGTGATTTTCCCAGAATCACAGGAGGTTCAACGTCATTGGCGAGACTTGAACCCAGTTCCCCAGATTTGAAGTCAACCGCCCTAGCCATTCGGCCAACTCCTCTCCCCTAGGATATCAATCATTTTGTGATGGGTTAACCCATCTGCAATCTTAAAATCAAGCCTTAGTCATATTTCTGCCTCCAGGTGACCGGGCCGAGGTTCTGAGGGTTCTTGTGGAAGGGCGCACCCTCATTGTACAAGATATCCAGGTTTGTCCTGCTCAGAGCTTTTTTGCTACAAAAAGACGGCTTCAATCGGACCCGCTCTAGTGAATGCATCTGGTCTTGTGAAGCCCGGCCCTGGTTCGGCTTCCAGCCTTGCACCTCTGGAAGATTTGAAGACCCAAAAAAGTGACTGGATCTGAAGGCAAAGCCTTTCATTGGGATGGAATGGATACAAAACCCTCATTTACCCCTTTATGAGGCTTTGACTCAAGCAGCTTAACTCAACACTTAAGTGGGAGTTCAATGCGGATGCTTCTGACTTGGAGGAACCCTCATCCCTTTCAACTTGGAGCTCTTGAAAACTAGGCTAAAAGGAAAAACTTTAACCTGCGTTACCCGCTGTCCTACCCGATGAAATTTCTGCATCACGTGTGAACTACAATTGTGCCTATAACCCGCTCAACCGCATAGTGTGACTTTTAATTACTGCTTTTGGTTTTCTTGCTGTTTCTTGCCTCAAAAAATGAAAAAAAAATCATATTTACATCCAATTTCAATAGTTTTGGTGTCTTTTTGCTTTTTAAAGTCATCTTGATCTTTCTATGTTAGTTTGGGAATGTTATTGTGTTGGACTCCAGACTTTAAAAATGCTTAATGCTGCTTGAGCTAAACATGCAGGGACAGATTTACTTACATTTCATGCAACACACGGCAGCAAGCAAAGTTGCTTCACTGCATTGCGTGAAAGGGAAACAGCAAGAGTTGCCCAATTTCTGCTACAAACTGGAAAATTGCTGCTCTCTCTGAGCACAGGAGCACTGTGTGCAACTGAGTGACAATGCAAGCACCCTTGCATCATGGTCCAAGAGTGTCTGTGTTACAGGTAGGATTGTTTTTGTGCAGGAAGGTGCACCTCCTGCACAGAAACAATCCTTTAGAAGCATATTCCTTTGTCTATGTGTGCTGCATTCTGCAGCACACATAGACAGAGGAAGTAACAAGGAAAAATAAAGATATTTCGCCTCGTTATGCTTGCTTCAGGGAAATGTAGATTTCAGACCCAGTCCCAAGTTTACTAGCTTAAGTAAATCTTGGAATGCACCAAAATCCAGGGGTGGATGCGAGGGAACACCCAGTCTCCGCAAATGGAACGCGTCCATGATGCAGAGTAACACAAGCGAGAGTCACACACTGCCCAGCATTGCTTTGTACACAAAGTGGCTGTGCCATAAAAGTGACGCAACTCCAATGCAAAACCTTAGTAAATCTGCCCGCATTTCTTTGTGGACCTACCGGCTGTTTGTACCATTATTACCGGTGTCGGGTCAGAGATCCTTATAGACTTGTGTTGTGAACTATCCAGATTGCGTTTCTTATGTTAGTAGGAGGAACTCCTTCCTACCTGCAATGTCTGACAATCCCCCGTAACATCAGGCACGTGCATACCTATCTACATACATCACTGCACCATTCACCTACCTGCTTGGGTGTGTCCTTCATCTGCAGTACATTGGGGTCTCCTGCATTAGGCGAAAGGAAAAGAGAGTTAGAAATTGTACAAGGGATCTTGTGATTTATAAAGCTGAAGAGCACATTCACTTCTGAAGAGTACATGAGAGGACTGGGGACATTAGCATCATAATCAGTGTGAGTGATGTTAACCTGAATCATGCAGGGAAACACAGACATCTCAGGGTGAACAACAGCTGATGGGGCACTGCCATGATTCTGGCAAAGTGATGCAGATAGTCACCCTCTCACCCTGGCAGAGTGACACAGACAGCCTTGACCGTGGTAGAGTGATACCGGCACCCATGAGCCTGGCAGAGCAATGCAGACAGCCAAGACCCTGGCAGAGCGATGCAGGCAGCCATGAGCCTGGCAGAGTGATGCAGACAGCCTTGCCCGTGGCAGAGTGATACAGGCAGCCAAGAGCCTGGCAGAGTAATGCAGGCAGCCATGAGCCTGGCAGAGTAATGCAGGCAGCCATGACCCTGGCAGAGCGATGCAGGCAGCCATGAGCCTGGCAGAGTGATGCAGACAGCCTTGACCGTGGCAGAGTGATACAGGCAGCCAAGAGCCTGGCAGAGTAATGCAGGCAGCCATGAGCCTGGCAGAGTAATGCAGGCAGCCATGACCCTGGCAGAGCGATGCAGGCAGCCATGAGCCTGGCAGAGTGATGCAGACAGCCTTGACCGTGGCAGAGTGATACAGGCAGCCAAGAGCCTGGCAGAGTAATGCAGGCAGCCATGGCCCTGGCAGAGTGATGCAAGCAGCCATGAGCCTGGCAGAGTAATGCAGGCAGCCATGACCCTGGCAGAGCGATGCAGGCAGCCATGAGCCTGGCAGAGTGATGCAGACAGCCTTGATCGTGGCAGAGTGATACAGGCAGCCAAGAGCCTGGCAGAGTAATGCAGGCAGCCATGACCCTGGCAGAATGATGGAGACAGCCATGAACCTGGCAGAGTGATGGAGGCAGCCATGACCCTGGCAGAGTGATGCAGGCAGCCATGACCCTGGCAGAGTGATGGAGAAAAGCCATGACCCTGGCAGAGTAATGCTGACAGCCATGGCCCTGGCAGAGTGATGCAGGCAGCCATGACCCTGGCAGAGTGATGCAGGCAGCCATGAACCTGGCAGAGTGATGCAGGCAGCCATGACCCTGGCAGAGTGATGCAGGCAGCCATGAACCTGGCAGAGTGATGCAGACAGCCTTGACCGTGGCAGAGTGATACAGGCAGCCAAGAGCCTGGCAGAGTGATGCAGACAGCCAAGACCCTGGCAGAGCGATGCAGGCAGCCATGAGCCTGGCAGAGTGATGCAGACAGCCTTGACCGTGGCAGACTGATACAGGCAGCCAAGACCCTGGCAGAGTAATGCTGACAGCCATGGCCCTGGCAGAGTGATGCAGGCAGCCATGACCCTGGCAGAGTGATGCAGGCAGCCATGACCCTGGCAGAGTGATGGAGAAAAGCCATGACCCTGGCAGAGTAATGCTGACAGCCATGGCCCTGGCAGAGTGATGCAGGCAGCCATGACCCTGTCAGAGTGATGCAGGCAGCCATTACCCTGGCAGAGTGATGGAGGCAGCCATGAACCTGGCAGAGTGATGCAGGCAGCCATGGCCCTGGCAGAGTGATGCAGGCAGCCATGGCCCTGGCAGAGTGATGCAGGCAGCCATGACCCTGGCAGAGTGATGGAGAAAAGCCATGACCTCGGCAGAGTAATGCTGACAGCCATGGCCCTGGCAGAGTGATGCAGGCAGCCATGACCCTGGCAGAGTGATGCAGGCAGCCATGACCCTGGCAGAGTGATGGAGAAAATTCATGACCCTGGCAGAGTAATGCTGACAGCCATGGCCCTGGCAGAGTGATGCAGGCAGCCATGACCCTGGCAGAGTGATGCAGGCAGCCATGACCCTGGCAGAGTGATGGAGAAAAGCCATGACCCTGGCAGAGTAATGCAGGCAGCCATGGCCCTGGCAGAGTGATGCAGGCAGCCATGACCCTGGCAGAGTGATGCAGGCAGCCATGACCCTGGCAGAGTGATGGAGAAAATTCATGACCCTGGCAGAGTAATGCTGACAGCCATGGCCCTGGCAGAGTGATGCAGGCAGCCATGGCCCTGTCAGAGTGATGCAGGCAGCCATTACCCTGGCAGAGTGATGGAGGCAGCCATGAGCCTGGCAGAGTGATGCAGACAGCCAAGACCCTGGCAGAGCGATGCAGGCAGCCACAGAGTGACCTAGACCTGGATCAGCAGGGAGCGATGAACAGAGACTTTAAACTTGAAGATGTCTTAGGGGGAGCAGGTCTCTGGCACAACACGACAGGGTCTCTGGGACCCGCTCTGACCCGGAGGGCCTGAGTCACAAACGTAAACTTAGACCAAATGTCTAACTTTACTACTTTTTGCTATTCACAAAAGTAAGTTACTACTAGTAAAGTTAGACTTTTGGTCTAAATTTACCTTTGTTTATACCAAAAGGCAGTAAAGTTACACAAAAGTGTAAGTTTACCTTTGTGAATTGGGTCTGTAGAGTGTTACAAACTGAGAGCTACTGAGAGAGAGCCTGCAGAATCACCCAGAGAAGGGAACAGAAGGAAACACAAGAGCCAGGATTTTCAACTCTCTTTGAAAAAGCACAGAAATTCTTGAGCCGCTTTTAATGTTTACCATTAAAGTGTTCACACTTCTATGCAGAAACAAAATACAATGGAATATAAATTCAAGACTCCAATAATCTAGATCAGGAAGTGATGTTTGGTGATGATCTTTTCAAAATATGAGCATAGAGCTTTACTACAGTGACAGCCCTGTGGGTCTGACTCTGACAGAGCTCAACATATGCTGTTAGGCACACATCGCGTGTGTGTCTGATTTGTAATTTATGCAAGGCTCAGATTTAATCCAAAGGAGCTCTTCTCCTAGGCATGGTCACTGTGCATAAAAGATATTTGGAAAACATAGACTTACACAGAGAAAAATCCATGACAAGATTCTGCTAGATACTTACTCTGTGCAGACCAGCTCCTTGGTGGTGAACAGGAGGTTACCCTGGAGTTCACCCTATCTTTTCATTTCTGTATTACACACCATAAGGTGGAGGTCTGCAAGCCTTGGGTCGTGGGCAGCAGAAGGTAAATCTTCACAGTGCGCGGTGGACAAGGAGGGAGATGCAGCCTCCACTCTTGGGTAATGATGGATGTCCCTGACCACTTCTTCATCTGAGCCATTGCACAGTTGTTTCCTGGATTTTTCCCTTCCCGCAAAGTTTGAGTGGCCCATAATACTAAAAGAACCCCAAACTGGAGATATAGTGCTCCTTGGGACCCCATTTGTATACCCTTAGATTTAAGGCTAAGCAGATCCACCATTTTTATCCCCACCGGTCAGCGCCAGGGGTGTGGTCCCCCCAGTCTTGTAGTCAGGGCAAGACTGGTTGTGTCATTTGACAGTTTTAGGGCTCAGTGGCTGCACCGGGCAGTAATGTCTTCTAGCCCCCAAGCTTAAGTCCAGCGACTAATGGCAGATGGGACCTCCTTGTGTTTTAAATACATATGGATGAGTGTGCACACTTTGTGCACAAACATACGAGTGGTACATGAAGATCTATTGACATTAGATTATCGATAAATTCTTTTTAGCTTAAAATGGCAAAATTATGTTTTTATGGGATTGCTGCTGCCAAAGAATATATGACAAGGACAATCCTACCCCAGGGCTCTTCTTCTTCTCTCCAGGTCCTGTATGTACAAGGTTTCCCTCCTGAAAGTACCTTGTGAGATTGTACTTGCCTGGTGTCCAAAGCCCCTCTACATAGCATTCTGAACTGCCCTACCAGAAGACTCCTGAGAAGCCACCCCTGCTCCAGTGTTGTTAGGCAGGACTTTAAGGGCCAGATGTATCAACGCTTTTTGCGCCGATTCTCAGAATCTGCCCGTTTGCGAATGCAAAGATGCGTTTTCCAATGTATCAAGCTTTAGGAATTTGCATATGGGGTAATCGCAATTAATTGCATTTACCTACATTGCGAATGCAGTTAGGGAATCACAATTTGCGATTCCCTAAATGCTATTCTTGAAGCACATGCACATTGCAATATTGCTTTAAGGAATCACAAATTACCACCAACCTCAAGTTGGTGGTGAATTGCGATTTCCTGGAAAAATTCACTTTTTGCATTTTTCAAAGCCCTTAGAGCAAGTATGTGCGCCACATGTGCACACATGCACATTTCAAGGGTGCGAGAGGGTGTCCTTTTGGAAACCCTGCACCTTTGAAATTGCATGCGCAATTTGCGAGTACATATTGGGTACTCGCAAATTGCGCATGCAATTCCTATTCATTCCTATGGGGCTTTTGGCCCATAGAAATTAATGGGAAGCCATTCCTCAATTGCAACTCGCAATTTGCGAGTCGCAATTAAGGAATGCCAAGAAATCGCAAAATATTTGCTAATTTTTAATTACATCTCATTTTGCGATTCTCAAATAACGATTCTCTAAAAATTTATTTGAGAATCGCAAAACCATTCTTTGATACATATGCCCCTAAATGTGTAGCACTGACAGGCACTAGCCTGCGTCTAGCTACAAAAGTCTGTGACTATGATGTGGCATTCTAGTCTCGCGTACTAGAGACATACATTGTCATTATTCTGTGTGGACCCTGTTGTGGAGCATCTTGGACTTGGAGCCCCTCCTGCAAGTTTCATCAAAGCTAGGATTAAGCTCTGTTTGTCTGCCCGCTGCTGACCTTGTCTGAATGGAGGCCACCAGACACCACACAGAGTTTAATGACAAGGACATAGAGCACCCAGAAGCCCTTCATGGGACTTAGTCCTCTCTGCAGGGTCAACCCCAAAAGAGTTGCCTGCACCCCTCCTATTTTTCAAAATCCCTTTTAGTTGGTCTTACATAAAAGCTATGTTTTGCCTAATCAAACTGACAGTGTAAAACTGCACACAGGCTGTCATGGCAGACCCGAGACAGGTTTTAGAGGACTACTTAAGTACATGGCACATCAAGTGCTACGGGCCCAGCAGTAGCATTTAATTGATAGGCCTTGGGTACATGTAGTATGACTTTACTGGGGTTTATCAAGTAAAGCAAATGTGACAATTGGATGCAAGCTAATTTTACCATGTTTAAAGGAATGAGCACAAGACTGTAGCACTGGTTAGCAGTGGTCAAGTTCAGAGAGTCAGTTTTAAGGCCAACAAAAAGGAATTTTATCTAACAGAAGGGGAGAAGGCAACAGTTTGTGAGAAGACCACACGAAAGGTTATCAAGTCTAACACTGACGAATGTGGTAAATTCAAAAATAATGCATTTGTAAAAAAAACACCAATGCAGATTATTAAAGTAGGAAAGTATATATCACAAGAAAACATAGGTTTCAGCACAAATATTCTACCTAAAAATATTTTTTGTTGGACGTTTTACCCACAAGAGAGTTTGCTTAAAGTCCACAAATTTTGCAGCCTCACAAAGCTATACATTTCAGACAAGTTTCTTACAAGGTGTGGACCCAGAACAACAGTATGTGGTCTGTTCCACTACAAGGCCATTGCAAGTAACGCTCTGCTCTAGTCCTCTCCAGCACATGAGAAGCATCCCTCGCTCTGCAGACTTGAAGAAGTTTGAGCACACCACCCCAAACACTGAAGAACTGCAGTGACCCCTCCATTGAAGCCCCATCTCTTGAAAGAGCTCTCTCGCCCCCATCATAGGAGCTTTGCGGGGTACTGGATCCCTGTAGATGACGCTTCATCCTACTGTTGGCTGCGCTCTGGCGACCCAGCAAGGATTGCGCAATACAGATACCACTGCATGGATATATACACATGCGCCCATCCTCATCTCTGGATTTACATTCCCACAGTCATAGAAATTACCCTCCATCATCTCAGAGAAGGAGGACTCCTAGATGGAGATGATAGCATGATCTCTTCACACAAATGTGTCTCACGTGGCCAGGTAATTAGTTTGATGGTTGTAAGGTTCATATGTCAAAAGTGCCTTTCTGAGGCTAAGCACTTTCGTGTTTGTTTTGTTTCAAGTTTACATTTGCTCTAAAATATAGTTTATGAATAGAGAATCGGGGTGGGTGAAGATTTACGCTCCCCCGGCAGAGTTAATGGAGTTTTGCGCGGAGTTCTGATAAACTCAGTCGTGCAGAGCAGTGTTTTTTCTCTCACTCAGTTTGCCAACATTAAGTTGGTGAGCAAGAGAAATCTCTTGCGAGACCACCTCCCGGCGAGATTTCTGAATACTTGTGGTTGCAGCAGGTCACTACCGCTTGTGTTGAGAAAGCTGCCGCTCGCGTTGAAGAAGCTGCCGCTCAAGTAGAAAATCGACTCGAGTGGCAAAAAGAAGCAGCGCCCTCTGGCACTCCACGTGATGCTGTTTGTGCTAAATGTACAGCATATGAGAAACTCCTGGCGCGAAAAATCTGCACAAACAGCACAACATATCAAACTCCGCTGCTCACGCAACTCTGAGCAGGGCAGTGGAGTTTTTTAGACTCTTCGCTGAGCTCCGTGTAGCGCGACTCCATGAACTCTGCCAGGCCTAATTTATAGATGCATCTTTACTGGGTGCCTGGGTGTCATTGGGAGCTCTGATCTTCAGAGACGCTCCATGGGAGCGTTCCATAGGACAGGATCCCACCTAGAGAAGGGCTGCCTGTGGTACAAATCAGCATGAACAGCACAACATATCAAACTCCGCTGCTCACGCAACTCTGCGCAGTGCGGTGGAGTTTTTTAGACTCTTCGCTGAGCTCCGTGTAGCACAACTCCGTGAACTCCGCCAGGCCTAAATATGAATGCATCTTTACTGGGTGCCTGGATGTCATTGGGAGCGCTGATCTTCAGAGACGCCCCATGGGAGCGTTCCATAGGACGGGATCCCACCTATAGAAAGGGGCTTGTGGGACATGATCCCAAGGAGGGCATTTGTTGGGCGAAAGGTAAAAGGTGGTTCTTCCTCTGCTGGGGGATTCAGAGGTTCTGGGCTCGGCAGTCCTTACATGGATAGAAGGGCCTCTGTGGGAGGTCTGGTAATTCAGATATTCTGGGGTCCAACTATGACGTCACGCCAAGGCCATGTACATATCTGCAAGCAAGTTTAACACTGACAGAAACCTGCAAAGAACAGTTAGACATTCGAGTTAGTCCACTTATTAATGGGGTCTATGCATGTTGGCGGAGGACTGGTGCAGGGGAACAGCACACACCCTGGACTTCCTTTCAAAACTTTACAGACAGGAAGTATTTGAGCTTTGTAAAATATGTTCAAACAACTGTTAGAACTGAACAATACAGTCATATTACAATTGCTTTGTTACCCACTCAAGGACAGCCAATCAATGGCCCTCTTTTAGGGTCATTCACTCTCTGCACCCTTTCAGTCATTGGCCTCTCTCCAGAGGATTCACCTCCAGATATGAGGGGGGCTTATAGTGCATCTCAATCAATTTCACACTCTCGTCTCATGACAAAAACATGAAATAAAAGAAGAACGTACCTGACTCATTCCTGAGAGGTCCGAGTTGGAAGGAAAAACAAACAGATTGTTAGCTGTGAGGAGGAGCGTCTGGTTTAACTGTAAACACGTTTCTCTATATATGAATGAATCTGAAAAATTCAGCCCCCACCCCTCCATTTCTCCCTCCCGGGCCAGAGAACAGGTGACAGCAAGAAGAGAACTATAGGTGACACCCGGAGAGGCAGAGGAGGGAAGCAGTGAGTGAGCAGAGGAGGGGACCACAGCAAAGAGTGATAGAGGAGTGAAAAGAGAAGGCAGGAGGGATCGAAAACCAGGAGAGAGGAAGACAAAGAGCAGAGGATGGGAGTGAGAAAAAGAATGAAGAAATGGAAGACGGGACAGCGAGCAGAAGGTTGGCTGGGATCGGGGAAGCAGGGACTAAAATTCATGGGGTTTAGAGAGGTATGGGAGACAAACATGCAAAATGCGATGCAGCGTGCTCCTACGAAAATCGTTTTATTAATTAAATTGTTTACTTACCTCCAATTATCCATATTCCGGTTTTTGTCACCCCCACCCTACCCCTCCCCTGCCCCGCCTCTCTGCCCCACCGCAACTCCCTCCACGGGCCGAGGCTGAGCAGTAAGCATTATTTGTGAAAAACTGAAGATACTAGAAGAAAGGGTCACGTTGATCACTATTCCTAAAAAGCCTCGCTATCGTATGGCTTTCCAAAAAAAGAAACATGACAAGATCCTTCCTCACCCCTTTTTTACCAGGCAAGCAGTATCAGGTGGGGAACCCTCATTCAGACCAACATCCCCCCAGGCCTTGTTCATTGGACTACTCTAACAAATCTGCATAATTAACCATTTACCCAAATAATAAGGCAGGGAGGTTCTGAAAAATCGTTGTGCCCCTAGACGGAAAACCCCACAAAGGCCTGGGGCTGGCTCGCTTCAACCTCATCCAGTTCAAAACCAAATCGACGTACTTCATCGAATCATAATAAGACTATGCCAAGAAAAAGAATCAGCCGTCAACAAAGTCCCTGGTATCTTGGAATGTGGCAGGATTACAAAACCTGATCACAGACTCAGAAGCAATGTCCTTCCTAACCTTGCATGACATTGTATGCATTCAAGAGGCTGGCGTGAGACAGTTACACCAATAGAAGGCAACATTGAGGTTTTTTCCCCTGCCACAAGAACCCACACAATGGGCCGCACAATGAGAGACATTTCAATCTTCCTATCAGCTTGATGGGACTTCTCTGTTATAGAGCACACCACCAGACACAAGAAGCTACTATGCATTGTAATTAAAAATTGGCAAAAAAATCAAACAAAGTGTTAATCTCTTCTTTCTGATTGCATATCTACATCTAACATCATCTGAGAAGCTTCAGAAGGCAAACAAACTAGGGCAGTTAAACGCCAACATCAGACTCAATCATGAAAAAGCACATCTCCTCTTGACCGGGGATTTCAACCTAAATTTGCTACAGAACTCCCTACCAAGCATTGCAGAAAAAACTGTTGTCTCCCAGTGGCTGATCCCATCACAGACTCCCAGGACTCAAAGAACTAACCCAATTGAACTCTCTTGTAGCGAGCCTGGAGGCACTGTCTCTATGAGCTCTGAACGGGCGCTATCCAGAAATCAGCCCCCTCACGCCACCCACTACTGCTCAAACAACTCAGCAGCCCTAGACTATACTTTCTGCTCAGCATCTCTGTTCAATATAATCCTGTCATATTCCATCCATCTGCACTGTGAAAGTGACCATATGCCCCAGGTCCTGTTGATCAGAAATGCCATCACGCTCACGCAACCCTAAGCCTTATAGGGACAGAACAATCACCCTAGAACTGGAGAAGGGTCAAATGGAATTCAGAAGCCACCACAAAATATAACAACCGGAAAGCATTGCTACCTAATCTGGAAAGTCATCAACACCTCCTTCGAGACGGCACCTTTCCCGGAGAGCTGGAAGCACGCCGAGATCAACGCCTTACTCAAGAAACCCAAGGCGGACCCCAAGGACCTCAAGAACTTCCGGCCCATCTCCCTGCTCCCGTTCCCGGCAAAGGTCATCGAGAAGACTGTCAACGAACAACTGACCCACTACCTTGAGGAGAACAACATCTTGGACCCTTCTCAGTCCCGGTTCCGCAGCAACCACAGCACCGAGACTGCCCTCATCGCCGCCACAGATGACATCAAGTCCCTGCTGGACAACGGAGAAACGGCGGCCCTCATCCTCCTGGACCTGTCAGCCGCCTTCGACACGGTCTGTCACCGCACACTAAGAACACGACTCCACAACGCTTGGAATCCAAGAGAAGGCCCTGGAATGGACCACCTCCTTCCTCTCCGGCAGAACACAGAGTGTCCGCCTTCCCCCCTTCCGCTCCGAAGCAACCGAGATCATCTGCGGTGTACCCCAGGGCTCATCCCTCCGCCCAACTCTGTTTAACATCTACATGACACCGCTCGCCCACGTCGCCCGTCGGCACGACCTCAACATCCTCTCCTACGCCGATTACACCCAGCTGATACTCTCCCTCACCAAGGACCCCCACACCACCAAAATCAACCTTCACAAAGGAATGAAGGCCGTTGCTGAATGGATGAAGAACAGCCGCCTGAAGCTGAACACGGACAAGACGGAGGTCCTCATTCTCGGATCCAACCCTTCAGCCTGGAACGACTCCTGGTGGCCGACCACACTGGGAACCGCTCCAATACCCACCGACCACGCACGCAACCTACGGGTCATCCTCGACTCCACCCTCTCCATGACTAAACAGGTCAACGCCGTCTCCTCCTCCTGCTTCAACACCCTCCGCATGCTCCGTAGGATCTACAAGTGGATCCCCACTGAAACAAGAAGAACATTCACCCAAGCCCTTGGCAGCAGCAGGTTGGACTACGGAAACGCCCTCTACGCCTGAGCCTCGGCCAAACTCCTGAGACGGCTCCACCAGAACGCCTCTGCACACTTGATCCTCTACATCCCTCGCCGCAGCCACATCACACCCAACCTGAGAGACCTGCACTGGCTCCCGGTCAACAAGAGGATAACCTTCAAGCTTCTCACCCACGCACACAAGGAACTCCACAACACCGGACCAACGTACCTCAACAGATGACTCAGCTTCTACACCCCACCCGCCAGCTCCGCTCCGCCGACCTTGCCCTCGCTACAGTCCCCCGCTTCCGAAGAGCGACCTCAGGCGGCAGATCGTTCTCCCACCTCGCCGCCAAGACATGGAGCACCCTCCCCATCCACCTAATGCAGACCCAAGACCTGCTGACCTTCAGAAAACTCCTCAAGACCTGGCTCTTCGAGCAGTAGCAGCATTCCCCACCCCAGTGCCTTGAGACCCTCACGGGTGAGTAGTACGCTTTACAAATTATATTATTGATTGATTGATGTACAGCCCCCACCCATACAATCAATGATTGGGAAATCTTTAAACACAAACTGGTTTCTGCCGACGCCAGCAGCCAAAAATCAATCCCTCTGACAAAGCATTTGGCCACAAAACTACGGTTCACAAAAGATCTAAGAATGTAGAATAGAACATTAGGGAAGAAGTTGTAAACACTCAAAGCATGCCCAAATTCTGCCATGCTAGCCGAAGCCAACATCCTCAGTAGCCATTACAAAAAACAAATTTGTCAAGCCAAACTAAAATATGAGGAAGCATCGCAGACAGAACTTTTTCTGGCATGTTGAAACAAAACTTTATAAAAATATTTCTGGACAATAATAAACCAATTAAACAGGGAAGCACAACTCCCCAGCACATACGGGAGCTACATCACCTCAGAAAATTTGACTAAACAGGTTGCAATGCTCTACAAAGTAACAATGGAAATGGCTGACCATCAACCATCTGCAGGCCTAGATGGCACTACATGGTCCAAAGACGATCTTCAGCTAATTCATCCGAAATCCTCCTCTTGCCACTTCAGGACGCTACATGTATTGTTCAGCGATGCACACATGATGGCTGATGACGGCTTGAGCAGAGAGACAGGTAAGGGTTGAGGAACTCGGACGCGGCACCTGCTCCAGAAATATGACAACACCTTAATGAACTTAGACCACGGTATGCGGGAGCCGTAAATACGAAGGTGCAGCACGCCTGATTTTCAAGGCCCAATAAGGGGTTTAATTTCAGCAAAGGGATTTATTTATTTATTTATTTTATTTATTTTTGAAATTTTTATAGTGCAACAAATACCCTGGGGTGTCTTGGCGCTTGTGGAGCTACTAGAAATCAGCCGTTAACTTACTGGTTGAACAACCATGTTTTTAAGAGCCTGCGAAAGCTCATCAGGTTCGGGGCAGTTTTAATAGCCAGTGGCAAGAGATTCCAAAGTTTTAGAGTGGCCACCAGAAAACGCCTGTCTCCCCAGGTGGCAGTTCTTGTACGCGGTACAGGGAGGAGACAGATGTTAGCCGATCTTAGTTGCCTCTTGGGGGTGTACAGCTGAAAGGCTTCTGTGAGGAACCTGGGTCCAACGCCATGTACTGCCTTATAGGCAATGCAGAGGGCCTTAAATGTAATACGGCTCTCGACTCTCAGCCAATGGAGATGACGAATGGCAGGAGTGGTGGGCTTGCGACGAGGAATGTTAAGAAGAATCCTTGCAGCCGCATTCTGAATAGACTGCAACTTCATTAGGACACGCTTCTGTGTGTTTAAAAAGAGAGCGTTCCCGTAGTCTATTTTTGAGAAAACTAAGGTAGAGACCAGGGTCTTCCCAGCTGAGCTAGGAAGGTAAGGCAATAGTTTCTTAATTTTTTTCAAAATGAAGAATGCTGAAGAAACAACCTTGTTTTTGTGGAGGTCAAATGACAGTTTACTGTCAAAAATCACTCCCAGGTTTCTGGCCTTTTCTACTGGGACAGGTGGTGGGCCCAGCTTTTCAGGCCACCAGATAGAAGACCATTCAGGAGAGAGCCTGCCGAAGGTCATAATCTCGGTCTTGTCCAAGTTAAGCCTCAGACAGTTCGAGGCCATCCAAGTGCTGAGCTCGAGCATGGCTCTCTGGAAGTTGGCTGCCACAATAGGGCCATCTCTGTGGATTGCCAGAACCAGCTGGGTATCATCTGCGTAGGATGTGAGCCGTACCCCATGGGCATTTATTACCCTCGCTAAGTCCGCTACATAGATGTTAAATAGCATAGGACTTAGCGAGGAGCCCTGTGGGACTCCACAAGGGAGTGCAGAGATAGGGGAGTAGAAATCTCTCAGCCTCACTGTCTGGGTACGGTTTTCCAGGAAAGATGAAATAAGGTCCCTGGCCATACCATTTATCCCCAGGGCTGTGACACGGTCGACCAGAATAGCATGGTCGACCGTGTCAAAGGCTGCAGACAAATCCAGAAGGATCAGGACAGCCGCCCCTCCCTGGTCCATGATAGCCCTGATCTCATCTGAGGCCTTTAATAAGGTGGTCTCCGTTCCATGCCCTTTCCTGAACCCAAACTGCGTTTCGTCGAGGAGTTGGTGAGCCTCAACGAACTCTGAGAGTTGTTTGTTCATCAGAGATTCGCAAATTTTGGCAGGAAAGGGCAGACACGCAATGGGTCTGTAACTGGCCACAGCTGTAGGGTCCAGGGAAGGTTTTTTCAAAAGGGGTTTGATCACAGCCTTCTTCCAAGGACCGGGGTATTTATCGTGGGACATGTTTTGAAATCATGCCTGCACCCAGAGTATGGGGGGTACCCATATGTGCTACCCCTCAATGTAGTCCCAGGCCCCTATTAAAGGTGTCTTGGCAGAACTAACTCTTATGATCTGCGGTGGACAGGCTGAGCAGAACAATGGTGTCTCTCCACAGAGGTCTTCACAGTGACATCATAAAATAGTTTTACTAAATATTCCTGTGTGGAGTTTTGCTTTAAACCTGGACATATAGTGAATACAGAAATGAGTAAGTGCCTTCTGTGAATACCAAAATGGTAGTAAGTTAGGATTTTGTCTTAAGTTAGTTCTGTGAATCGGGCCCAATGTGAATTGGACTGGAGACAGAGGATAAAAAAAATTGGTGGAGTTACAGAGAGATACCACACTCTATGAACCAAGAGACCCCATTATTTCTTTTGAAGGGCAGAGTACTGTGACCTGTTTCACACCATCTTGAATGAGTAGAACAAAGTATAAAGGAGTTTACGGACTGAAATTGACTGAGAGGGTGGAACGCACATAGGATAGGAACACACAAAGACACCATGACAATCAGAAGGAGACTTTGTGCTGATGTGTTTGAGTGCTGTGCGAAAGGAGGGAATGTCCCAGGGCTCAGATCTGAAGAGGGTGATCAGAGTGAAGGGTAATTGTGTGGCGCTGGAAGGCAGCAAGCGGTGGAATGTAAGAAAAGTTACAAGATGCAGTGTCTTAGGGTGACAGTGTGTGTGGGTTGAGCGTTTAGATCCATATTTAAGTGAAGTTATGGCAGGCCCATTGAAAGGCTCCATGAAGACCAGTGTATGGAAGAAAATGAGACCCAAAAGTCTGGATTATTGAGTGTGTGTTTATTCTCCAGGTGTGTGTGTAGGTTTGTGTAAAGTTTTCCTCTTATGTTTTTCAACTCTTGTGTATATTTTTGAATCTTGTGTTCGTTTCTCCTTCAACCATTTCCTCTACACTCATTGATAATCTGCACGGCTTATTCCCTACGTTCGTACTGTCATATTCTAATTGAACAGTGAAAGGGAATGTGTTGGTTTCTGTACCTTTAAGTTTATATTGAGCTCATAGTGAGGGTTGTAGGATGTAGTGCCTGCTAGTGGTTAAACGGTGGGCGAATTTCCCTCAATAAATATTAATAATCCTCAATTGCCGGTGGTCCTAGTTTGTTAAAAGAAGAAAACAAATATAACAATTTGCCCAGTCTTACTGCCTCTATTCCAGTGAGTTCCAGAAGAAAGAAGTCTTACCTGTTGGATGTTCCCAGCTTTTTATCTGTGAAGAAGGAAAACAAGCTGTCAGCACTCCAACTCCCTCACAGGTCCTCAGTGGAAGGAGCCCCTCCTTGGCCCTCACTCACCTTTCTTTTTCTTTAGAACGCAGTATACTGTGACTCCAACGATCACCACCACGGCCAGCACCCCCACGACAATTCCTGCGATCGCCCCGGCCGACAGCCCTCCAGATGTTGCAGGTGGCACTGTCAAGGAGAAGCAAGAGAATATGAATGGGAAGTCTGAATACAGCTACTGTTAGAGCCACACCCACGAAAGACCAAAACCAAAAAGGACATCCCCAGGAGCTAGATGTTAAGAAACGACTCATGTAAAAAGGACTTTAATGAGAGCTGTTTACCTACATCAGAAAATAACTGTCTGGGGAACTGAGACTACTCAAGACCTGGCAGTAGCAGCACCCCCCCCCCTCCCTCCACCCCCCCCAGCGCCTTGAGACCCTCACGGGTATGTAGTGTGCTTTAAAAATTTCATTGTTGATTAATTGATTGATTGATAGTAGCCTCCTTTCTAAACTACACTTACCTGTGTCGCAGTGCATTTTGGTCAATGGAGTTATTCATCAATTCAACAGTTCCTCTAATTTTTCTTCTTTGCAACGACCAGCACATATTTTGTTTCATTTTAGCTACTCAAAAAAGTGTATGAAATGAAGAAAAGCTCTCCCTGAGAAAACCAACAATGACCGTAATGCAATGGGACAGGATTCATGCAATACCCCAATAGAGACTTAGGGCCAGATGTACGTCCCGTTTGGGCATGAAAAAACCTCATGGACAATGTACAAAGCCTTATTTATATTAATTTATTTGCGAATCACTAAATAGGTTTTGCGTCTCGCCATTAGGAAGGGGTGTTGCCTTCCTAATAGCGACCGCAAATCTATGTACCAATGTTTTCCAACCACAATTGCAGTCACAAAACACTCGCAAATTACCACTGGAGTCGCAAATGGGAAGGGTTCCCCAGGGGACCCATTCTCCTTTTTGACAAGCTCTGTAAATATTTTTTAAGGGCAGTCAGTGGTCCTAGGGAACCATGGACTCTGCTGTCACCAGGAGAAGACAAGAAGGAACCCAATCATCACAGTCATTACGGATTGCACTCCTAGAGATTAACGATGCATTCACCTCCATCCCGGATTTCAGATGGTTTTTCAAAGTGGAATTGCAGAGAAAGCACACTTGCTTTGCGTTCGTCAAGCAAGGAGTTGGATCTTTGTCCTCCACAGAATTACAGCTTCAACTGGGACACCTGCTTTGATTCCATTTGTAAATGCTTCCTGTTGAGGTCTCATTTTTGTGAAATAAGCATCAGGCCAGAATGGAACTGCACCTGCATATTTATCTAAGAAGACTCCACAGTATTACACAAAATGTCTACCCAACTGGAGTATTTTCTACTTAATAATTAGTAAGTGCTACCTCATTCGGTAAATTTCCGGGAAACTGATATCAAGTTCTGTAAAGTCTTAAGCGGTGAGAGTCTAATGGTTGTAGTCTCTGAAACAATTTGAAAACGACCGGTCAGGACGCGAAGACGCCGACGGTACCATTATCAGCGAGATTCACATTATCGAGCTACGACCAGTAGACTCACCGCTTAAGACTTCCCTTCTGAATCAGCTGTATAACAGGAGAATAATACGCCCAGGAACAGAAAATATATTTACAGAACTTGATATCAGTTTCACTGAACTTATCAACATAAACCATTGGTTGAAAGTATAAAAGAATAATATAACAGACATCTGGGAGTTCATACATTGGACACCAGATAAAGATGCTGGAATATCCATGAAGGAAAAGTTATATCTGCATATCGCTGCCTGAGATATTAAGTCATCATCTGGCTTTTCCTGATGAAGACGCAGTTTGCATCTAAACGAGCGTCAAAGACATTTATTTTCTCTGCCACAAAGAACATTGTTGTTATATATGTAATTGTATTTTTTTTTTAAACTTTAGACTGAATTGTGATGTATGTACAATTGTGTACAAGAGATACGGAATAACAAATGAATGTGCCACAAACTGTATTTTAATATTTTAATAAATGTATGTTTTAAAATTCAGGTAATTTGTTTGCTGTTTTGACAGTTACACTCATTTTGTTAAAATAATTTGTTTTTTAAAATAATTTGGACTAGTAAGGCATATATATTTAGAGATCTATGACGTTTATAAACTTATAAATTGCCTAGGGATTTATTTTTCACAGCCCCATCCTATGTCTGGGCACTGCTGGGAGTCATATCCACACCCCCCTCCTATGTCTGGGCACTGCTGGGAGTCATATCCACACCCCCTCCTTTGTCTGGGCACTGCTGGGAGTCATATCCACCCACCCCTGTCATGTCTGGGCACTGCGGGGAGTCATATCCACCCACCCCTGCCATGTCTGGGCACTGCTGGGAGTCATATCCACACCCCCTCATATGCCTGGGCACTGCTGGGAGTCATATCCACCCACCCCTGTCATGTCTGGTCTCTGCAGGGAGTCATATCCACCCACCCCTGTCATGTCTGGGCACTGCTGGGAGTCATATCCACATCCCCCTCCTATGTCTGGGCACTGCTGGGAGTCATATCAACCCACCCCTGTCATGTCTGGGCACTGCTGGGAGTCCTATCCACCCATCCCTCATATGTGTGGCCTATGCTGTGAGTCCACCCATGTAACATGAGTTGTTTGTATACTCACCAGGCTCCACGACTCCTTCAATTCCATGTACTCCCACCGGTGGTAGCAGGGGAGGTTTGTTTTTTATTAGATTGTACGGCTCCCTCATATGCGATGTTTTCCGTACAAATCGCTGTTTATACGCGACGGCGTTTTCCCGTACGAATAGCCTTCGAGGTCCCGGGTCCCGATCGTACTTGGCGGGTCGTACGGCATGTTTACAAATCGTACGGTTCCTGACGAAGACGCAGTTTGCGTCGAAACGAGCGTCAAAGACATTTATTTTCTCTGCCACAAAGAACATCGTTGTTATATATGTAATTGTATTTTTTTTTTTTACTTTATGCAGAATTGTGATGTATGTATAATTGTGTACAAGAGATACGGAATAAAAAAAGAAATTTGTGCCACAAACTGTATTTTAATATTTTAATAAATATATGTTTTTAAATTCAGGTAATTCTTTTGCTGTTTTGACAGTTACACTCATTTTGTTAAAATAATTTGGTTTTTTAAATAATTTGGACTAGTAAGGCATATATATTTAGAGATCTATGACGTTTATAAACTTATAAATTGCCTAGGGATTTATTCTACACAGCCCCATCCTATGTCTAGGCACTGATGGGAGTCATATCCACACCCCCCTCCTATGTCTGAGCACTGCTGGGAGTCATATCCACACCCCCCTCCTATGTCTGGGCACTGCTGGGAGTCATATCCACACCCCCTCCTTTGTCTGGGCACTGCTGGGAGTCATATCCACCCACCCCTGTCATGTCTGGGCACTGCGGGGAGTCATATCCACCCAACCCTGTCATGTCTGGGCACTGCTGGGAGTCATATCCACACCCCCCTCCTATGTCTGGGCACTGCTGGGAGTCATATCAACCCACCCCTGTCATGTCTGGGCACTGCTGGGAGTCCTATCCACCCACCCCTCATATGTGTGGCCTATGCCAGCTCTGTTACTCTCACAACGGGTCACCTTGCCCACACACGTAAAAGGCCATTTGCTCGACCCTGTCTTCACCAACTGCATTGATCTCCTTACCAGCCGCCCCATACCCCTTCCATGGACGGATCATTTCCTGATCCCCATCAATTGGACTATACCTAAGCCCCTTGAACACATCCCCATTACTAGACTTAGGAGAACTTGGTCCCATCTAACAATTGACAGCTGGACCAACGCACTTATTGAGACCCGTCCCATGATCACGGAGAACCCCGATTCAGCCAATTTGGCCTATGTTAACTGGATTTCCCAATCCCTTGACATCGCTCTCCCGAAAAAGGAAATCACGCTTAAACGCCCCCGCAAAACTGCCCCGTGGTACACGGAGAATCTGAGAGAGAAAAAACGGTGCTGTAGGCAACTCGAAAGACGCTGGCGAATTGACTACTCAGTGGCAAATAAAACCCGTTACCGAGAAGCTATTAGTAACTACAAAAACCTGATAAAGGAAGCCCAGGCCGCCTACTTCTCGGAGAAAATTGTCCTTGCCAAATCAAAGCCGAAGGAAATTTTCAAAATCATAAATATACTCACTAAACCCCCCCCCAGTCCATCAGTGGACAAGCCCGTCTCACACTGCAAAAAAGTCGCAGAATTTTTCCATCAGAAAATTAGTTCCATCTACTCGGCATTCCCCCGGACCAACCCCCCTCCGACAATTATGCCTCCACATCCTGTTGAGCCAGCGTGTAATTCTCAATCTCCCACGCTGTGTCACTTTCCTCCACTGGAACTTGCCCTTCTGGAGTCCTTGGCACGCAAGGTCAAATCCGGCTCCCCCAACGATCCTGCCCCCCCAGAGATAATAATGACAGCCGCCCAAACCACCCTACCCATACTAAGGGAAGTGTTAAATACTTCCATCTCTAAGGGCACAGTTCCCACAGTCTGGAAGCAGGCCATGGTGAAGGCCCTGCTGAAAAAGCCCAGCCTGGACCCTACGGATATGAGCAATTATCGCCCAATATCCCTGCTCCCCTGGGCGAGCAAGGTCCTGGAAAAATACATAAATCTCCAACTCACCAACTTTCTAGAAACACACCTTCTTCTGGACCCCACCCAAACCGGCTTTAGACCCAAACATGGGACCGAGACCGCCCTCCTCATGGTCACCGAGGAGGCAAGGAAAATCCTGGATCAGGGAGGATCAGTGGCAGTGATCCTCCTTGATCTCAGCGCGGCCTTCGATACGGTCAGCCATGCCACCTTGCTGGACCGTATGGCCCAGGTTGGGATCAGGGGCAGAGCTTGGTCTTGGTTTCGGTCTTTCCTGGAGGATAGATCTTTCCAGGTGTTCGAGGGTGATTCAGTTTCCACCAGCATTCCCCTGAACTGTGGCGTTCCCCAGGGATCCTCTCTGAGCCCGGCTCTCTTCAATCTGTACATGAGGCCACTGGCTGACGTCGTCCGTCCGTTCGGGATTAAGATAATTTCCTACGCGGACGACACGCAGCTAGTGGTCTCCCTTACACAGGAGACCAATTTACCTGCACAGAGCGGACTCAGAGAGTGTCTAGAAGAGGTAAAATCCTGGATGTCCTTATCATCCTTGAAACTGAACGGAGACAAGACCGAGCTTATGGTCCTCGGCAACTCGATCTCCAGCCTCCCGACCACCCTTTGGCCACCCAGTATGGGTCCTCCACCTACCCCCAAAAACAGTATTAAAAGTTTGGGAATATGGATGGATAGATCACTCTCCTTCGATGTACAATCCACCAAACTCTCGGCCACCTGCTTTGGCATCATGAAGATGCTTAAGAAAATCTTCCCCCTTCTTCCTATGGAAGCCAAGCAAGCAGCGATACAAGGCCTGATTCAATCCCGCCTTGATTTTAATAACGTCCTCTATCTCGGAGCCCCAGAATCCACTCTGAGGAGGCTGCAGATAGCGCAAAATTGTGCTGCACGTCTGCTACTTGACATCCCTCGCAGACAGTCAGTCAGATCCGGGTTGGTCTCTCTCCACTGGCTACCTGTGCGCCAGAGGGTGCTGTTCAAGGCCTTATGCATAGCCCACCAGTCTTTTTGGAACTCTGGCCCCAAGATCACACAGGACCTAATCCATCACTACAGGCCCAACAGGAACCTAAGATCAGATCAGTCTTTCTTAGCAGTTACCCCGAGAGTAAGGAGATCCAGAGCTGGAGGTAGGTCTTTTTCCTACAATGCGGCGAGGGCCTGGAACACCCTTCCACCGCATTTAAGATCCAACTCTAACCTTACGACGTT
This sequence comes from Lissotriton vulgaris, assembly GCF_964263255.1. Taxonomy (NCBI): domain Eukaryota; kingdom Metazoa; phylum Chordata; class Amphibia; order Caudata; family Salamandridae; genus Lissotriton; species Lissotriton vulgaris. The sequence continues at coordinate 1,756,113,884 of NC_141695.1, read as the reverse complement.
CCGCAAACAACTGAAAACCTTCCTGTTCCATTCAGTCTAACCTCCCCCTTCTCCCGTGCCTTCCCCCCTCTGTCGGATCTGGTATTCTCAGCGCTTGGACGCCTCCGGGCAGCAATTTCGCGCTATATAAATCCACATCAAATCAAATCAAATCAATACTGTGAGTCCACCCATGTAACATGAGTTGTTTGTATACTCACCAGGCTCCACGACTCCTTCAATTCCATGTACTCCCACCGGTGGTAGAAGGGGAGGTTTGTTTTCTATTAGATTGTGCGGCTCGCTCATATGCGATGTTTTCCGTACAAATCGCTGTTTATACACGACAGCGTTTTCCCGTACGATTAGCCTTCGAGGTTCCGGGTCCCGATCGTACTTGGCGGGTCGTACGGCATGTTTACAAATCGTACGGTTCACTAGCCGAGTCCGTGTCGTACGGTTCTTAGCTTATTTTTCGTACTTTTCGTATACATTCATACGGAATCTTTGAAAACGGATCGTACTACGCAATTCGGATTTTTTTTACGAATCGTACGGAAATGGCTACAAATACGAATCGTAGGACGGTTTTCTTTCCCGAATCGGAATCGACCCCATAATGTCGAACTCCCAGGTTAGCCTGTTTTATCAGTTTATCAGTTTGAATTTTGTTAAATAAGGCAGCAGAACCCAGAAAAAGATGAAGTAATTTGCCCAGGAGCACACCAGTCAGTAAATAACACGAGGAAGCTATGATTGGAACTCTGCTCTAGTTACACAAGTGACTAGACCACACCCTCCCACTTATGTGGGGACAAATTATCCTGCATGTGTTTTAGCCATTGTATATAATCTTCCGGCCTGCACTTGAGTCCAGAAGCTTCTCCCGATGTCTGTCAAAGGGTGCCATGGTGGGTTTCTGCGTTTATAAGATCAATAGAAACACAACTTGGTAAAACAAAGTGCTGAACTCTGAGGCAATAGAAATAACACTATATTGTAAGAAGATGATTATAGAGGACACAGGGCAAAGCAGGGTGAAGAAATGTGAGGTTGGTCCTGTTTACAACAAGAATGAACCAAAGGGATCTTCCTCCTTAAGAAAACTACAGTGTGTTATGGTTTTTAAAGTTTGATTTCTATCGTATTTTATTTTTGCTCCCTATTGGTTGTCACGTAAACCTTCTCCATGGGCCTGAATCAACAGTTCATATGTCTTTTGGTGCCCACACTGGCTCCTCACACAGTGGGTCTATTTGGCTCAGACTAATGGCACTGCCTGTCCACATGTATAGGAAAGTGACCTTTTTGGATGGTCAAACCCCAACACACACTTTCTGCTCTGGGTGCTGTGGTATTAGATCATAAAGTGCATTGAAGACTGCTAACCAGGCCTCAGCAACAGTGTTCATTCCCTCAAAAGGTCATTTGAATTGGTAGACTCAATTGGCAAGATACTTTAACCCCCCTATAAGTCCCTAGTAAGTCCCTAGTAAATAGTACTAGTGGTACTCAGGGCAAGGGTATTAAAGGGGTCACCAGGGCTGCAGTACTATGTGTGCCACCATGAGTGACCTGAGTAAATGGAAAGTCTGCAGGGCTGCTATTGCAGCCTGCACAAGCAGCTTCCCGACAGGAGAGTGACCCTGCACGCTACACGTGTGACAGGGTCCCCACTGCCTTAAAATATGTAAGCCACCTCTAAGGTAGACCTCCTAAATCCCAGGAGGCTGGGTGCATTATCTAATGGTGAAATCATATATGTACTAACTTATATACCTCTACAGTAACATTGCCATTCAAGTTTACTGTAAGTGAACGACGGGCCATGGCTTAACAGGAACTGGCAAACGGACTGAATCGAGATAGCCAGCTCCACGATGGCACCTCCAAATTTAGTTGTATTTGGTATCAAACACTGCTTTTTTCACTCCTGACACTATTCTTGTGTCAAGAGTGAGCTGGCTTGTTGCCCCCAAGTTGCCTTAGACTCTGTGTGGTTTGGAAGGCTTTCCGAGCCAGTTGCCACCAAGACAGAAGTCTTCCCTCCTGCTGGGTAGTGCTATCACTCCCAGGGCATGGAAGCAAAGGCCTGGGCAGGAAGGAGGTCATGTCTCCGCCCCCCCCAGGATGGCTAGTGAATGACCCATCAGAAGTGGTGAGACTCAAAGACCACACTGACTCTGATATGTAAGTGACTTGTCTTGCGGTGTAGAGAAAGGACTCATCTGCTCCCAGACATTCCTGTTGGTGAGCAGGTGGGAAATAAGGTATTCAGGAGGCGTACAACACCCAAAGGCTAACCTCACCTCTAGGGCATGCTAGCTGGTCTGTACAGTCAAGGATGGCTCGTGCCAACTTGAAAAGTCCTAAGAATAGTGGGTTCTGGGTAGTTTGATGACAGACACCTGCCGGATGTGGTCACCTCAGAGGCAGATTAGCGCAGGCTCTTTGGCTTTTGACCCTCACACCCCTAAACACGCCTTAAATCCAGGATTTAAGGGACACCCCTGGCACCAGGAATCACTGACAGAATATCGACGTCAAAAATATCGAAGGCGAAATATCGATGTCCACAATATCGAAGTCCTATCTACATTATGGTAAGTACCAAAATATTGGCAAAAAATATCTGTGTCACAAATATCGTTGTTAGAAATCTGGGGGCATATTACCAAGGGTAGGGATAGGCAATTATCGCCGGTTTAGCGGCCGCTTTCAGCCGCTAAACGTCGATAATTCTATCGCTCTATTAGCAAGCTGTCGCTAACTGATGTTAGCGACAGCTTTTAGGCGATAGCGAGTGGTTTGGGGCCCGCTTTGCATGTCAGCGATATTTATCGCGAATGACATGCAAAGTGGGCGTACCTAACCTGTTAGCGACTGAAAGCAGTCGCTAACGTCGGTATCGCCTATGGGACAAGGATTTCTACAATGCTGTTGACTCCTCCATCTACAGGGTGGTTCACAAGGTGGTCGGACCTATGGAACACAGCCTGTCTGACAGGATTTTTCAGCAGAGCACCAAATTGGCGCAGGCCCGTCCGGACCACCCTACACCTTCTTCTAAACTCTCAACAGGGGAGGAACCCCCTGTTATGGCAGAGTTTTTGGCTTTATTTAGCAGTGATATAGATCATTAATCTTGCTCACATCTAGTATAGGTATTCTTAGCCTGTGTTGGCCCTTTTTAAGCCCTTTTCCAGACCTAGAAGAGGATAGCTGCTTAATATGCCTTTATTCTTGACTTTAACCTGTCTATTGCCTATTGGCTTTGACATATTAGACACATTGGTATGGTTTATGTAGGTATTCTGACAGAGCTAAGGAGCATTTCACCACTTTCAGGCCTACAGGCCTAGAGCTAGAGGGACTCCATCTTGATGAAGCTGAGAGGCTTTTCAGGGCAAAGGCAAAGTTTATAGTTATAACTGTTGTTCGCCCTAAGCGGACCGGAGAGAACCGGCCAGGGCTGAATCTAATCAGGAATTGTTCCCGGGCTCAGGTCTCTAGACGAAACAAGCAGACTGGTCACTGTGGGAGCGTCTAGCGCAAGGAGCCTGGTGCATGGGATTGGTGGGAGGAAGCTGCTGGCTGGAACTTTCCATGAGGAAACAGCATTCTATATCAGTGAAGTGCAGAGGCGGAGCCAGTGAGTCGAGCAGAGAGTCGAGCAGAGTGAGAGTCGAGTGAAGGTGGAGAAGCCAGAGGGTCGTGTTAAGGTGGAGGAGTGGAAAGCAGTGGAGTGGAGTTGGCAGAGAGAGAGGGTTCAAGCTGGAGAAGAGCTGAGTTAAATAGTGAGCTGGAACTGAAGGAAGCAGTCAGAAGCAGTTGCTCATCAGGAGGAGGTGTGAATAGCTGGAGTCTGAAGTAATGCCTTTTAGAAGAGACGGAGGAGAGATCGTGGACTAACTTATGGGAGCAGATGGAGTTAATTGGACATTGGCGCAGAGGCAGAGTGAATAAGCTAGTGGAATGAACGGTGATCAGAGCGGCAGGAACTATTAAGATTGAAGCTGGAAGGTGGAGACAGTTCGTGAGGGGGAGAGGAGTCCAGTGCAGAGTGATCAGCGCAGAGGTGTACCCAAGAGTGCAGGAGAGAGAGAGAGCATGAGATGAGCCAAGGCACAGACGAGAGAGGAACCCAGATGACAGCTAGAACAAGACTTCACACTAATCAGGTGATATTGTTTTCATCACATTACTTTACACTTGCATCTTAATCTTGTCCTTATTCCCTAGGCTATTGTATGTTTAAATCTTTTCTCTTTCAGCGGAGTGTTCCTGTTATGTTTAATCTTTTCTCTTTCAGCGGTGTGTTCTACCTATAGTCTTTGTCAGTTACAGATCTGTGTAAATGTTTATATTGTTGTAATAAAATAACCCCCCCAGTTTGTAACAAACTGGCGTGTATCTCTTGTATTCTTGTTCAATCCGGGTAAACAACGCTCCTAGGTGTTTAGTGTTTGCATGAATGGATGAGTAATCCCAATCAGGTAAGTGGTGATCACATAAATAGGGAGTGAGTGGACCTATGATGCCAAGAATAGGAGACATATAATATTAATTGGCTAACTCCTAATATTGTAGTAGCAGACCCTTAGTGAAGAGACTTCCCAATATATATATATATATATATATAGGTGTTCATAGGAATGTGGTCGTCGTTGATATACGGCGTTAGTGAGAACACTGGGGAGGATTACTAGTGCCGATACCCACAGGATTGTGGCTTGAATAAGTGAGAGCGATAGGGGGTTGAACTATCGTGTAGTTTTGCAGGATTGCAAACAGTTTGGAAAAGGGAGCATTGGGTTCTGCAGGCCCATGTGTAGACGCACCGGATTGTGTGTCATATCTGCCCTAGGGTAGAATGGTCTGGGTCAGGGTGGCCGCGAGACCAACTGATGTGAATATAAGTGTGGTGTAGGGTATGGATATCCCTAGTAATCAGTGAGTATTCTTAGTATCCCTATAGATTTAGTGGTGTTTTTAATAATATGAGCTTGTATATTGCGAGTTCCCCATCTTCAGGTAGGTACCAGGTGCCTGGATAGTTGGTCCTGAGGAGGGATGTGATTACGTTCTGGCTGGGTTGGAGGGGCCCCTAGGGGCTGATCCCACCTACTCAGAAAATCCAGCCATAACACCCCCCCTCCTAAAAAGAAGTGTTCGGAGGGGTGGAAAAGGATGTGTTTGCGTGACTTAAGACTGCCTTTCTGGCAAAGTAACACTCACTTCACCAGCCCCTCTTCCGGTAGCTGGACCCCAAGGGACTCTTTTTCCGGCTTCTGCAGAGCCTGATGAGGACTCCCAAGGGGATTCGGATGATGAGTCTCGTCCCTCAAGCACGTGGTGCCTGTGCTGTTCTTCCTCCATCGGCTCCAGGGGAGGATTTGGGCATGCTGGACCCAGACAAAATTATTCATCCTCAGTCCGCTATTTGGGCTCCCGGCAACAATGGAGCCAAGTTTGTCGCAAGACCACTCTGCAAACCCCTAGAGAAGGAGGTTTGGGCTTGCCATAAAGCTGAGTGCCGAAGGCCCACTCTGGAGGGGAAAGTAGCCTCCACCCCGGAGCTGGACTCCAAGCAGGGCCGGCGCTAGGCATGGGCAGCTGCCCAGGGCCCCCACGCCTGCTGGCAGCCTTGGGGCCTCGCGCCTTTAAGGACTCCAGAGTTCCGAGGCTCAGGGGGCCCCCAAAGAGATTACATTTCTTTTTTTTTATCACCCTCCCCTGCAGTCCTGTCTCTGTGGGCCTAATGGCTGCATCTGCATGTCGATGACAGTGATTAGAAAGTTCATTAAAGTGCCCTTGCCTGGGAAGTACGCCCTGCCCCTGTATGAATGAAAGGCAAAATATCCTGCTGGGCGCATCACAATGGAAACCTCTCACCTAGGACAAGTGGAAAGGGAGCAGGGAGTGAATAACAGGGTAAGATAAACAGAATAAAGTGTGTGGGGGTGGAGCAGATAGGTGTGAGTATGGCAACGAGACAAGAGGAGCAGTATCAGCATGCAAAAGTGGATGGAGCCGAGTTTAACGTCTGCTGGGTTACTCGAGTCTTAGACCTGGTATTAAATTAATATTGACATTGAAAAGGGGCCTTAACTTTTCCTGCAAAAACATTAATCTAGTGTCTGCAAAACAAATGAAAGTTTAGAAAAGCAGGTGATGAGACGGCCGCTCTCCATTTTTACCGTCACCCTCAGAGTGAAAACACAAATCTTAACTCTGCAGAAGCACAACTCTCTGCTGCCTTTAATGCAACTTCAACAACACTCGTTATAGTTCTTTCACAGTCTCAACATGTCAGAGCTGGAGCATTTTCGATGTGTATACAAGGAAGCCATAGATGCTGCTTATTTATCGTATACAACTGATAATCACTGACAAAGCCAATAGTACTGGCATGTTATAGGTGTAATTTTACTTGTTATAATATTTATCTGGAGGCAATGACAGAAGCCGCAAAATACCAGTTGGGCAGCGCACTATGCTAAATACAGATTTATATAGCTTACATGTTTTTAAGCCACGCCCTTAACTACATTAGCCATGCCCCTGTGAAAGACCCCCCTAGTTTTTTGATCCCACTTAAAGCCCTGCTGTCAGGTCAGCATGTTGGCTAGTTGTTAAACTGCTTTATGGTCAGGTGAGACAGCTTTTACTGTTGATTTTCATGATATTTAAGCTTTTATTGCCTGCAGAAAACTAAAATCAATGCAGTCTTCCATACCTTACAAAAAACTTATACAGCAGGGCTTTACACGTTTAAAACTGCCCTAGTTTGCAAACATGAGCCACTTTTCTAGCTAACTAACTCACTAATGGGGGGCCCCCTTTTATTTTGGTACTGGGGCCTATTTTCTTTCCCAGTCTGATGCTGCATGTTACGCAGGGCCACTGTAATAATGAGATTGTGCAGCAATTTCTGCACAATTATGCATTTGACGCATTTGCCACATAATCCATCATCTGCTGAATAATCTACAGATTTTAACAACAAAATTGCTTTCTATCTCAAACAGTTCAAAAGTTACTAAAAACGGAGCAACACGTCTTGCGCATGTGGGAAGGCCCTTTGAAAAGCTGGAAAAGTCAACTTCCTATTTCTCACGGCTAAATTTGGGTGTTAAATTGGTACTAATAGGGTGCAACCGGTTCCCAAACAGTGTTACCAAGTTTAAAAATGGCAAAAAAAATAAGTAATACTATTTCAAAATGTGCCGGATTATGCCGCATAATTTGCATTTTCATACTGCATAATTTACTCACCCTGCCACATAATTCCAGTGGTCCTGATGTTAGGGTAAAACAATGCAGTGATTTTGTTCCGGTTTATATTTCACATGCTTTAATTAATCTTGCTTTCCTCAAGAGTGCTAGCTATTTTCAGCATGTGTGTTTCTGTATTTCATTTCACAGCATATTACTCTTGGATGATGCACCCTTTGTACTGTCGCCTCCAGGTGTTTATGACAGGCTACAGTTGAGCACTTCGGAGTTGAGGATGAAGGCAGTACAACTTTCACATTATGCCTGTCTGTGGGTCAAAAAGGTGTTCAGATTACATGATCATTCAAAATATGGCCTCTCTGCAGAGCACAAAGAGCATTGGTCCTGCATTCCAGTTGTGATTCTATGCAAATGTGTGTGAAGGAGCTACTTATTGGTCAACGGAACAAGGTGAAAGGATAGTAATTTATTGTTGTTGCTCATTTAGCTTAAACAGCTAACAACCATTGACAAAACCCAGTCGAGGGTGTGCAGTTTGGTTTATTTTAATTATAAAAAAAACCAAAAAAAACTGTCTTTAGCCGGCCCGATCCGATTCTGCGTGGTCTCTGCTTAGGGGCCTCACATGTTCCTATTCTGCCCGGGGCCCCACATATCCTAGGACCGGCCCTGACTCCAAGATGGCTACCTTTCTTTCTAAATATATGAAGGATCCGTGCAAGGGCATAGACAAATCCTAGCGTTCATGCCAGGATAAGCTTCCCAATGCCATTTATCCTATGACCAAGATTTGGACATGGTGGAGGAGGCTTAGGTTTCCGGATTCATTACCTCACCTGAGTTGTTATCTAACTGAGGTCAGTGTGCCATCATTTTTGTGGGCAACGCAAACTGCGCCCTGTCAATGGAGCTTCGCCGCTCGTTGTTGATCAAGCTGGACCCCAGGCTCGGGGACTTAGCGTCTTCAGAGGCGGACGCAGTAGCACAGGGAGGCCTTTTCCGGGACTATTTTGTAAAAGAATTAGGAACATTTGTGGTGACCTTTACCTTTTTGGATAAGGCGCAATCCAATATTAAGAGGTCTTGAACCAGTCGGTTTTCCATGGGGCCGGCTGAGGCAGGGGCTAGCCGGGGCAGAGGTTGCTTGGTCAGCTGTGGCTTCCTGCAGAATCCTCCCAAGGACAAGGCTCCAGTCGCAGTCAATACAATTCCAGCGTGAATTATAACAACTTCTACCCCACAACGGGCCAGCGCTTCCAAGGCCACGGAGGCTTCAAGAACAATGCTGGAAACAGCAATTCCAACGGTGATTGTTTTACTGGCGGCCCAGGTCCGCATTGGGGGTCGGTTGACTGCTTTCTGGTACGCTTGGGCAGCTATCACATCAGACGCATGGGTCTCACAAACCGTACAAGGTTTTCATATAGAATTCTACGATCATCCTTGGAAAGAGACTTACCCTAGTCCCATTTGCTTAATGACTCGCAATGCACAGTTTATCGACGAGGAAGTTTCTGCGCTCCGGCGCAAAGGAGCCCTCTGTCGATCAGTTCTGCATTCTGATGGTTTCCTAAGATACATATTTCTAGTGGACAAATCCGATGGAGGACGTCACCCAGTTATCAACCTCAGGGAGATCAACGGTTGGTTGGTATATCACCATTTCAAGATGGAAGGGACACATCTCCTTGGGGATGTTCTACTTCGATCCGATTGGATGAAGTGACTGGATTTAAAGGATGCTTATCTGGTAGTACCGATTCACCCCCCCTCATTGGTAGATCCTACAATTTTGCTGGAGGGATATGGTTTACAAATTCGCCACTCTTCCGTTTGGTCTTTCCACAGCACCATGGTGTTTCACCAAGGTGCTTCATCCGGCAGTGGAATTTCTCAGGGCCAGGAATTCCGCATGATCGTGTAACTGGACGATATTCTTCTCACAGCACAGTGCCCCAGAAACTTATCCAAGCAGCTCCAACAAACAGTGTCCCTTCTGCATGTGTTGGGGTTCGTCATCAATGAGAAAAATTGGTCCTCAGCCTTTCTTAGAATGTGATTTCCAATGGTTGTTGGACCTGTGGGGGCCGTTCTCGGTAGCACCGTAAAGGTAAGTTTCAATTCTATTAAGGCCACGGAGGCGGGGATGATCCCACCTGGTGCACATTTCTTGTGTGAACCCATCCGTATGATGATAAGTAACAGATTCATGGTCTATAAGAGTTGCAATACCTGTTAAGAAATGTAATTGATGAGCTTTAGTTTGTACGCAATGTTGAAATCTTTGTACTCTGATTGTTTTCAGTTGAGCCCTAACGCCGTCTCTGTTCTTCTAGGGATGGACTATTCAAAACAGGACCAGTGATTGGTTGATTAGCGTAACTTGCGCAAAGAAAGAGGAGGAACTAACACTGAGAATGGACTATGTACAGTTGATGAACACTACGAAAGGACTATTGTGTTGGAGACCTACCTTGGTGTCATGGGAGTTGATGTTTTTATTCCTGTTTTTTACTCATGTTTCATGCAAGATTTATTTAAAGTGTGTCTTTTCTAGCTGCTATGAAATTTGTAATAAAAATAAAGCAGAGAAAGACTTAGCATAATCCTCGCCTCCGTGTCCTCAATAGAATTGAAATTTACCTTTACGGTGCTAGGGATATTTTCATTCTCTTTAAATTTTCATGATTTGTTACATTCCCTAATTCTATAAATAGAGGAATCAAATCATCATCAAATCAAAATGTTACGGATTTTGATTAATAAATAAACAATACTGCATAAAAGTGGCAGTCTGTGGCATATTGTGGGCATCCATGATAGTGTGGTGCCCATCCCTGATATAATGGTGCCCACTGCTCCTGGTATTTTGATGCCACAATGGTGCATCCCTTGGCATAGAATAACTTTCATAATTCTTGACATATTGTCGGCTTCTATGGCATGTGTTACAATGGTGCGCTCCCCTGCGGGATGCTACTCCTGGTGCAATGATGGGACATAATAGTGAAAACTATTGGCGTCCTGTGGGCTTCTATGGTAGGAGAATGACTACCCCGGCATAAAGGTGATGAAACTATTTACCATGAAATAGACATTATGGGACCTATTAGGATGGTGGGCGGACTTACACTCGCCCGCCACCCTTGCGGTGCTGGGACCGGCTGCCAGTGGTGCGGCGGTCCCGCACTGGCAATTAGGATGCCACCGCCACGGTGGCAGTGGTATCTCCCATCCACATCATTGTGGTGGGCGGTACACACAGCACCACCCGCCACAATGCTGTGGCTGCACACTGCGCATTTGCATGCACAACGTGGCAGGCACCGCCGGTGCCTGCCACGTTGTGCATGCAAATGCAGTGGGCTACTATAGGTACCCCCATGTGCCCCCCACACCCTCCCAACATCCTGGGGGCCCGCAACAGGCCCCCAACTGTGAAATCTGCATGCCTTTCCCTGCCACGGAAAGGATAATTCCCGCATGCATACTAATATGGATGGCGGTGTCTAACAGACACCGCCACCATATTCAAACCTTTTCCGCCCAGTCGACTCACCGACCAAGCGGAAAATTGGCCGTCAGTCTTCCTGTCCGCCATGGTACCCCCCACCAACATAATCAGGGGGCAGTAAATTGCATGCGACGGTGGATAATGGCGGGCGGATCGACACCGCCATTATAATAGACCCCTATGTTTGTATGATGGTGATATTTGAATGCAAGGCAGAATCTATTCATGTGGGACACACAGAGATTTACATATTAAATATGCATTTAAAAAAAATTGTTAATATTGCTATTGAAATATTGCTTTTCATAAAAATGCATTTATATTGTTGGGATATTTAAGCGTATTTATCCAAATAGAAAACTTGTGTATGATAGCATAGTACGCATATTTTGAAACATTGGTAAGTTGATGTTTGAAGAAGAAATGAATGCAAATAATTCTGAATTTGGCAGACTTATTATGCTTTCTCCTTTATACCAGGGGGTACTTCACGTTGAGGCCTGAGCCTGTAAGAACTATAGTTGTATCTCTGCTGTTTGAGCTGTTAAGATCGGTCTATCTGTGCTATCCATCGCCTGAGAAGTGAGTTCTGTGAAACCTTTATTGTTTCCACCATGCTACTTCCTAACAGCTTGTCCTTCTTAATGATGGACAATCTACTTAGCCCCACCATCTTCAATGCATACACAATCCTTCTGCCCAAAGTCATCCGTGCACACAACATAAATATCCTCTCCTACGCAAGAGACATGCAACTCATACTCTCCCTTTCGGATAAAACCCTCAACACAACAAGCTAGCTGGGGGAAAGCCAACTGTCTCAAGCTCAAAGTCAACAAGTCAGAAGTAATGATCTACAGCAGGAACATCGCATCATGGAACTCCAACTAGTTTCTGTCCGAACTCAGACCCACACCCAGCACCCACACCAGAGACCGCAGAATAACCAACAAAAGAAAACTGGACCTTCCTTATTTTCCAACCTACCCAGTAACTCTACAAGTCCTAGACAGCAACTTATTGAAAAACTAGAAAAAGCAAAAAAGAAACACGTTAGAACAGAACTACATGCACGGATGTTTACAGACTACCTAAGGGCAGGCATTATACCACAAGGCCTTCAGGTCAGAAACGTTCCAGGGATCTTCAGGGAAGATCCTAAATTCAAAGGCAGCTTTTGTGGTATCTCTATTACATGTTCGCGCCACTGGATGGTGCTGGGGGTAGAGACAGCAATAGAACACTCAAAAGCAGAACTGAAAGAAATTGAGGAATTAGAGAAAGAACTCCTTGGGGGTGACGGGGTAGCCGAGGCAAAACCACTACAAGACAAACTTAACAAATCAATTGACAAATGTAATTCTTTTGAGCTTAAGAAAAAAGCAGACAAGGTATCTCAGGATATAAAAAACTTTAACAAGGAACAGGCTTATCCCTATCTGAAGGAGAACTACTACACTAACTTTCTCAACCAAAATAGGCAGAATATCTGGGGTCCCTTCAAAAGAAATCTGCCAGTGAACATTTCTGAATCCTCAGGAGGCTCCAGCGATTCTGATAACCAAGCAGGCCCTAGTCGCTCGGATAATCAACACGGCCAACCTTTTTTAGAGAGGGGAGGCAAACCCAAAAGGTGAATCTGGCACCAGTACTCGGGGGAACGACAGACCAGGAACAAGCATTACCAATGGGGCCCCCAGCCATACTAAATTCCAAAACTGAAACCATGGAGACAATCCCCATATTTAATCTATCCAAACATACACTATCCTCCTCAGAAATCTCACTACTCACTAAAGGTCTTTCCTTTGTGATCACAGAGAAAACCAACTTTTTCAATCTTGCATTTCCTGAACAGCGGGTCTCACGCTGCTACGATTGTCCACATCCAGGTCGCCATTCCCGACGGCGAGGCGAGCCACGAGACACGCCCACCTCTGTTGGCCACGCCCCCTCACTAGACCTATAAATAGTGCGCGCTGACCACTAGCGCGACACTGATAGAGACTCCTGAGTAGGCATGGGCGGAAAATCCGTTCCGCTCGCGGATTTTGCGGATTTTCGGGAAATCCGCAATCCGCGAGATTTGCGAATTTCCTGAAAAATCCGCAAATCCGCGAGCAGCGGATTTTGCTCGCACTGCTCGCACTGTTCGCGTGAGTTCGCGCCCCGCGAATAAGTGCGAAATTGCAGAAATACGATTTTAGCAAAACTGAAAGTAACTACTTACCAGGTTCAAAAGTTCAGGCTCATCATTAGTAGCCATTTCCTGTAGTGCTTCCTGAGGGGCCCCTCCAGAGTTCAGTTGCCAGTTGCAACTATTATGTGACCCTGCTCTGAACCTCAGAATAGTTACACATATGCCACAAAGGTCCTGAATTACAGCTAAGGGAGACAAGCAGGAGCCAGGCTGGAAGTTCAAATCCATTAATCAGCCCCTAATTCATTATTGTCAGTTGGGGCAGGGCAGGTGTTGTAACTAATTTTGCAACAATGAAAGCACTTAGCAAGTGCAAAAGATCACTAATCAGGGCGCACTAAGGAAGCAGGTGCCAGCTAAAAAAATATTCTGTGACACATTAATCAGCCCCAAATTAATTCAGGTCACTTGAGGCAGGGAAGGTGTGCTTTGCTTTGCCAAAAATAATGTACACTGGACAACCAGAGGGTGTGGTGATGAAACAGAGGGTGGCATGGGTGGGCCAGAGGGTGGCATGAGTAGTCAGAGAGTGGCAGTGGTGACAGAGAGTGGCAGTGATGAAGAAGAGTGTCCCAAACAGGTTGGACACGTAGAAACAACAAGTTCGCAAAACTTGCGACCCGACAGGTAAGTTCGCAAATTGCGAAATTGTAAAAACCCTCGCGAACTGGCAGAAACACGGGCGAACACAAAAAAAAAAAAAAATCCGCAAATTCGCGGGAATTCGCGGATTTTGCGGATTGCGAGTTTGCAAATCCGCAAATTCGCGGATTGCCAATCCGCAAAATCCGCTCATGCTTACTCCTGAGGCGGAAAGCCTGGAGCGCGAAAGGCATATTTTAAAACTGTGTGATACTGTTTGTTTTTAAACCTACCTGACTTCTTGCATTTCCTGAACAGCGGGTCTCACGCTGCTACGATTGTCCACATCCAGGTCGCCATTCCCGACGGCGAGGCGAGTCACGAGACACGCCCACCTCTGTTGGCCACGCCCCCTCACCAGACCTATAAATAGTGCGCGCTGACCACTAGCGCGACACTGATAGAGACTCCTGAGGCGGAAAACCGGGAGCGCAAAAGGCACATTTTAAAACTGTGTGATACTGTGTTTGTTTTTAAACCTACCTGACTTCTTGCATTTCCTGAACCGCGGGTCTCACGCTGCTACGATTGTCCACATCCAGGTCGCCATTCCCGACGGCGAGGCGAGCCACGAGACACGCCCACCTCTGTTGGCCACGCCCCCTCCAACGCCCCGACCACCTAATATAAATGATGTGCCTTGGCAGGAAGCGCAGCGGACGAGTGCAGCGGGCGCGACGATTGCGCGCCGAAGGCGCGCTTAAGGCAAGCTCGTCTGCGCTCGTCCGCGACCGTCCGGGGCAAGGGGCATGTCACTCTGCTCGTCTTACCACCTATTCCCCCGCCCAATTACGCTGCCTCCGGGGTCCATGGCCGTTATCTGCCTCCACTTGCTCTCGTATTTCGTCTCTTGGCCTATCTCCGCCTGCTCCTCTCACAATTCCTCTCCCACAACCTGCCCCCCCTCTTCCTTCTAGAAGTAGCGCTTCTCCTGCTACCTCTAGATCCCTCACGGCATTCTATTTGAACACTAGGTCTGCAGTAGCCCACGCCCATGAACTTTCGGTACTGCTGGATCTTCATGCTCCTGACCTCTTTTTTAACCTTTACATCTCCCCTCTTATCTTTTCACTGCAACAAATGGAGGTCGCCGTATTCAATTATGCGGACGACCTCCAGCTTGTTTTCAATCTATCCTCTTCCCCCGATTCTGCCCTTAATTTTCAAATCATCATGATCCACATCCGAGACTGGATGAACCACAACCATCTTAAACTCAACCCAGACAAGACTGAGCTGGTGTTGACGGGTGGTTCATCCAGCCCCTGGTCCCCCATCTTCTGGCCCCCTTCCCTTGGTTCCCCACCTGTTCCCTCTACCTCAGTTAAAACTCTAGGCATCAAGCTCAACTCCCAACTCACCCTTCACTCCCAGGTCAGCTCTGTGGTTTCTTCTTCTTTTCTGGCACTGCGTACCATACGCAAGGTATCCCGTTTCTTTTCATTTGATGCCCTAAAACTAATCACCCTTGCCATGGTCGTATCCCGCCTGGATTATGGCAACACCCTATATGCAGGTATTCCTGCATATAGTCTTCGGCGTTTGCAGCAGATTCAAAACCAGGCGGCCGCCTGGTGTTCAAACTCCCAAAATCCCACCATACCACTCTCCTCCTAAAGTCCTTACATTGGCTTCCTGTCTGTGCCCGTGTCCAGTTTAAGCTTGCTTCCATCACCTTTCAAGCACGACTGGGCACGGCACCGGCTTTCATCTCATCGGAGATTATCCCTTATGTTCCCTCCAGGGAACTGAGGTCATCTACCCAATCCCTTCTCACTGTTCCGCAGTTCCGAAGAAAGAAATGGGGAGGCTCGAAATTTGCAACCCTCGCTCCAATTTTCTGGAATTCGTTGCCTTTAGAGCTCAGAGCTTCAACTTCGTACCTGCTGTTCCGGAAACAGCTCAAGGCACATCTTTTTGCCAAATTCTTCAATTAATTCATCATTTTCTCATTATTGGTCCCAATTCAGCCCCTGGTTTTTTCTGCCCAGTTCTCTGTCAGTTTAGCGCCATGAAACCGCTGGTGTACGTGCGCTGTACAAATAATTTTAAATAGAAATAGAAATAGAAATCTCAAAGTAGAATTATTCCAATTCTTTTAGGAAGATTCGCCTCAAACTATTCTTCAAAGACCGAGAATACAGCACACATGATTCTTTCACAGGACTCAGACCACCATCCACCTTCTACCCCAACAATGGGATGATGACCCCTGAAGAGATCACATTTGAAAAAATCATCCTTAACAGTGTAGATGTCCTAAAAACTCCAAACAATTCACACCCTACAACATCACACTGCAAGAACGAAAAGCCCTGAACACCCTCAAAAAAGATACTTCCATCATGCTCAAACCAGCAGACAAGGGTGGGGGTATCGTAATACAAGAACGATCAGATTTCAACAATGAGATTACTAAACAGATCTCTGACCCTAATTACTACAAGAAATTGAACCAAAATCCCATATATGAGATTCGCAACACTATAATGCACATCACTACTGAAGGCCTAGAACAAGGTTTCCTTACCAAAAAAGAGTTTGAGTTTCTTAATGGGGAAAACCCCAGGACCCCGGTCCGATACACATTACCCAAGATACACAAAGATCTCACAAACCCACCAGGGAGACCTATTCTCTCTGGATGTGGTTCCATCTTGGAACCTATTGGGAGATAGATCGATTTTTTTTATTAAAGAGTTTGTACCAGGTCAAGACAGCTATGTGCTACCCTGGACATATCATCTCTTTATACCAATATTCCCCAGAATGAAAGTATCACTATCATTGAACAACTTTTGGATACAAGACCGAGGCCGGTCGCTGTCCTGACCCCCTTTATAATCTCACTACTACGTGTATCACTTCGGACCAACTATTTTGTTTCCAGCATCCAGTACTATCAGCAATGCTCTGGAACCAGTATGGGGGCAGTTTTTGCTCCAAACATAGCAAATATTTACATGAATCATGTGGAACAGACCTATGCACTGAGTAACATAAACCCCCAACTGGCACACATTAAATGTTGGCACAGGTACATAGACAATATTTTTCTTGTTTGAAGCAGCAGCAAAGACAATTTCTATGAATTCGTCACCTACCTTAACCAAATCCAAACACATTTGACATTCGCTGCCACTCTACACAAATCATCAATAGCCTTTCTAGACCTTAACATCCAACACACAGAAGGCAAATTATACACATCACTTCACAGAAAACCCACTGAGAGAAACACTCTATTATCTTACAAAAAGCCACCATCCGAGAGCCCTTAGAGACAGACTACCATTTGGGCAATTCTTGAGAGTAAGCAGGAATTGTGCTCTCAAGGAAGACTATCTCAGAGAAGCAGAAACACTCAAGACCAAGTTAATTTCTAGAGGCTACCCTAACAAGATTGTCAGAAGATCTCTAAAACGAGCATGGTATTGTCCAAGAGACGAATTGCTTGTCACTAGACCTAAGAAACAAGTCAACAAAATTGTCTGTGTGACAACTTTTGGCGTACACACCAACAAAATCCGCAACCTTATCACCAAATATTGGAACTTAATCAGAAATATAGACTCATCCATTGAAGTACCTATGTTTGCATATAAAAGGGCAAAAAACCTGAAGGACCAACTGGTCAGATCCTCCACTGAGACCGCTAAAAAGAAAGGAGGTTCCCTTGAAGCTACGTGGGGTCTCCCACCTGTGTTAGGCCACCACAAATGTGGTAACTGTGTTGCGTGTCATTACACGGAAAACACTACCACATTCATACACAAAAACTACAACCATGTTCTAGATTTTTTCTCTAATTGTAACACACGCAACGTTGTGTACTGTATCTGGTGTCCTTGTGGACTTCCATACATCGGACAGACACAGCAACCTGTGAAAGCGAGAATAGGCCAACACCGCAGCCGCATAAGACATTAAGTGACAACAGCACCCTTGGTCTCACATTTCATTGAGAAACATCACACAGTGGAGGAGATCAAGTGGCAGGTAATTGACATTGCCAAAATCCCAGAAAGAGGTGGTAACATTGCTCAAATCCTCCAACGACGTGAATGTCATTGGATAGACAAACTGACTATCAATCAAGGCCTGAATTCTGCAGAGGAATGGCGCGGCTTCATCGCCACTCTCACGCATTAAGATATACACAGGTCATGTGACACCAGGCCTACCTTGTGACCCCTTGCCAGGCCGTCACTACACAACCACTCATTCTCGGTCTAAGATACCAGAACCTCGCTACCAGACACCACTTGTCTACACACACAGTACAATACCTTCCATTGCCCTTTTGGTACCAATGGATTTACATGCCAATATATGTGAGACAGATATATATTCATTCATGTAAGCCTTACCGGTTGCCAACATAATACCACATGTTACCTGTAAACCATAATCATGCCGCTGTACCTACACAGCATTGTTACATACAGCAATTAGCTGCCGCCAACTTAACGTAATAGTGTTAAGAATTGTGATTTATTATGTTGTCACATGCTCTCATATGCAATTGTTCACTGTATCTATGCCCATGCCTTACACAAAGCATCGTCGCCACGTGAGACTGCTATACTCATCTATGTAAGCCCCATCTGTTGTCAACAGGATACTAATTGAGTTCTGCTAACTATAATCATGACCTCACATACACAGTGTGGCTGCTACATATACAGTATTTAGCTGCCTCCGAAATATCATACCCATGTAATAATGTCGGTAATTGTGATGTGTAATGTTGTAACATGTTCTCACATGCAAATGTAAACTGTAACTATGCCTCGTCATACTGTACATTGCCGTTATGCCTGTATGTGTCACCTATCTGCAGCCAAAGGTCACAAGTGGTAGCTATCCCCCTATATACGCGGTCCATGCACATCGTCATACACACTGTTATGACCCACAGCGGATCCACTCCATCTGTAACCGCACCCTACCCCTGCATTCACATCGATCTCTCGACGATCGTTTTTTACCCTGCGCACTCTCTACCGTTTATACGGTTCCTCCGCGAGTATGCCGACTAACACGGTTATCCTGGCCGGACCAGACAGATTCATTCGGACAGCTCGTTTGCCATTCAAACAATTACGTGAGGTGAGCCACACATCTAGAGACCTCCTCTCGGTTCTTCACTGGAGCTAGCACTCTCTAACTTGCTGTCCCCTCTACACAGGTATTACCCTCGGTAATGATCGCCCCATTTTGGGCCAAATCAAGCCTTCTGGATTCATTCCCACAGTTGAGACAGCATCGCGCCCCATCCTAACTACGACCCATCCTTTACCACATCATTTGGCCAGTCACCAATACCAGTGGTAAGTTACCCAGACAATGACTACCGACACTACTTGGCTGTACTGTTATGAACCGTCCTCAATTTGAAATATTATTTTCAATTCAATTGTTCCTTTTGTTCCCCAATTATTCACTGTCCAGAACCCGGCTGGGTTCACTGTGAGTACTTTTCCTTCACCTTCACGCACAGGGTTGACACATTGCACCACACGTGACCTCCATTGCATATAGCAGGTACATATCGCCCGCTTTTCTGAGCTGTCTACTTTAGTTACTTGGGCTTTCACATAGGTCCAGTCTTCACCACATCTTTATCTTATCCTTCAGATGTCCCCCTACTCTTGGTCCTGACGAGACCCTCAATTCACCACAGGGTCGAAACGCCGTCGACGATAAAAAGGAAAACGAACCTTGCAAACAGCACTTATGATTGTGTAAAGTGCCTGTGTATCTCTCTTGTATATATTCAGAACGGTCACTTTCCTTGAAATAATAATTGCACAGAAACCTTGCAAATACAGTCACCAGTAATCACTCAATTGTTTTTTTTGGTTCTTCATATATACACTGGGGACACTTTTTGCACTGAAATATTCTTGTAATTGTATATATCTTGATTTATTTAAGTAAATATAATTGCATTATCAAAATTCTTCGCTGTGAGCTTCCTTTTTTCTCTCTTTGACATCCCACATAACCCTTTTTTATTATTGCGATTATGCTCTAATGTTACCATACAAAGTAATTATATTTCTCCACTGGAACCGTTGTTTCCTATGTAAAGTATACACCCTGGTTCCATAGTGAGTGGGGTTCCCTTGTTCTTCCATTTCGACATAATGCACAAGTCAGCGCATCGCTGAATCCTGCTTCCTCACTCTGAAGGAAGATCTTCAAATGGCTTCAAATAAACACCAGAAAAAACTATAATTCACACCGAGTCACCAGCAAGTTGGACTATGGAAACACCCTCTACGTCGGTACTCTAGCAACTCACTAGAAGACTACAAGCCATCCAGAGCTCGACAGCCAGGTTCATCCTCAAGCTCAACCTCCCACGCAAAGCTCATATCGCGCCTCAAGGAACTTCACAGGCTCCGGATACGTAAGCACACTAATTTCTAACTACTCACACACACATTCAAGGCACTACGTAACATAGGCGCCACCTACCTGGACAGCTACATCTCCTTCCACTGACCACTCAGACACCTCTGCTCTGCAGGACTCTTACTCACACACATATTACACATGAACTGAACCAGATCAGGAGGACGGTCTCTCTCCTTGAAATGCGCAAGCTGAAGACCTAGCTTTTCAATTGACCAACCTAAAATAGACAGGGCTAGTCACACACACATGCTCAGTGCCAGGATACCCTGGCAGATCATAGTGTGCTGCTCGCAGCAGTTAGGTATTTGCTGAGAACACTGTGGGACTTTGGCTGCTTCAGATCGGGACTGCGAGGACCAGAAGCCCTTCAACGCTATACAGCTGGGTCCTCTTCCCACCCTCCTCACGCCTACTACATATAACCACGCCTATACTGCGAAGCCCGGGCCAAGGGCAAGCCCGTTTAAGCCCGTTGTAGCCCGAAGGGGACCAGACCGGGCCACCCCTCTTTCATCTCGCTTTTTCTACTCCGAGGTGGAGCAGGCTCTCTGTAAGTCCTCATTTGTCATTGTATGTTTTGTTGGGGAAATGTCTGGGCGGGAAAGTAGGAGCAAGGCATTGAATTCGGGTGGCTATGTAGCGGGGACTCTGGACAATTTCATCATCAGAGCCAACTCATTGCTGGAACATGAAATAATTTTAATGGAGCGTCGGCTCTCTCAAGACATTGCTACAGCAAAAAGATCCTCGCTGGGTCACATAGCGAATGTACGCACGCCAGAGCAAAGATTGAAATAGCTGGCCACCGAAGCCCCTGAAACCGTGGTGAACTTGCAAAACACTGAGACTATACAGGTTTTGGGTACTTTAGTACCAACAGGCGAAACAACGCTATCACCTATAGCAGAGACCAATATAGCACCAACTCCGGCTAATATCTTGGTAGTTGATAGTCCAGAAAGGCCCAATACCCTTTAGGGAATAGGGAGGGGGCGGTACCCAAGAGGAAGCGTGGCGCTCAAACATTTGACTGGAGGAAGTCAAAGCTTGCCAAACACTCTAACAATTTGAAACCGAAGCTAGACCCTGTAGGTGTGGGCAAGGCCATAGAGGTTCCTATAGTACCCATAGTACCAGATAATACAACAGATTGGGTGAGAGTGGAAGCTAGAGGGGAGGGTAGGGCAAATAGGGATAGGCTAGAACAACTTCAGACGTCTACCCATTTTCCGACTCATAATCGGTATAGCTGCTTGGAAATGGTTGATTGACTGCAGCATAAGCCAGCAACTTAGTGACTGTACCTAGAGGGGGTACCATAAATAATCAAGGAGATAGGTCTGTAGACCTTGGCGAAGGCGCCTGAGTCGGTGGTATAGACCAGTAAACATCCTCTTCCAAGGATGCCCCATCCCTTTTGCCTGCTAGAGGCTCAAAATGGCAATTCAGATCACCCCCTACCAAAAGGTGGATGTCACTGGTGATGGTATTTAAGAAAAGGGACAACTCCTCAATAGTTCTCGATTCACTAGTTATGCTAACTGGTCGAGAATATACATTGACCAGAGCAAGCTTAAAAGTGTTCGGCCATTCTAGAACTACACATTGAACATCGTCAGAGTGAGTGTTTAGAATCTTAGCCCTACAACCCAGGTGAGAGCCCACCCAGATAGTAAGACCCCCGGACAGACGTAGAGTCAGGTGGGATAAATTGGTAGCACACCCAGAAGAAGTTTGTAAATTATACTCTCGGATAGTGCCCTTACTTGAAGAGGTTTGTATTTTAACCACAAAACCTCCTCCCCCAGATTTCCACCCTAAGCTGCAGGTACTCCATACTGATCTAGTAAGCACTTTAGCTGAGGTATTTAACCCCCGGGTGATCAAACGGAACAAAAGGGCCCACACAAGTTCCTGGTATAATGCAGCATATATAAAGGCTAAACTAGACCTAGTCCAGGCCTTAAAGCAGAACAATGATAAAGCTCAAATTCTAGCCAGGAGAGCGGACTATAAACAGCTGATCAAGTGTGCAAAGGCAGAGTGGGACCTTGATAAGTGGACAAACCTAACTGCTGCCCTCGCAGTTAGAGACTCTCGGAAATTGTGGTCTATAGTTAATACAGGTTCTGAAGAACAAGCATCGGCTATTGAACCCAATATAGCGGCCGAAGTTTGGGAAGACCATTTCCGCGTGTTGTACTCAGTGGAGGACGACATAGCAGCCGGGGGAACAGAATTGACGCTGTTGGCTTGTACCCCGCAGCTTGAGGTGGTTGACTTTACGACTTAGGAGGTTTGCAATGCAATTGCTAAACTTACGGCTGGAAAAGCCCCGGGCTTGGATAAACTCCCGGGAGACCTCTTCAAACACGAACCAAAGATATGGGCCCCATATTTACAGACCATGTTTAATGCAGTCCTAAGAGGAATGGCAGTGCCCTGTACTTGGCTGGGCGCAGAGATAGTCCCTATATTTAAGAAGGGTTCGCCTCTGCTCCCAGCCAACTACAGGCCCATCAGTCTCATTGATGTACCGCAGAAGATCTTTGGGAGGTTAATTCTAGATCGCCTACAGGACTGGATAGAGGACTATTCATTTCTCAGCCCATATCAGGCAGGGTTCAGGAAAAATACATCCACCATGGACCAAATTTTCCGTTTGACCTTATTAATTTGGAAAACGGTCAGGATAGAGGGTGGCAGCCTCTATATGGTGTTCGTGGACCTACGCGCTGCCTTTGATTTGGTCTCACGGGGGAAACTATGGTCTGTGCTTCTTGAGTTGGGCATACCCCCTCAACTTCTGAACATATTGATGAGGCTTCACGAGGCGAACTTTGCCTGGGTCAGGTGTGGGAAGAATGGAGCATTGTCATCCAGTTTCCCCGTTGACAGGGGGTAAGGCAGGGATGCATCTTGGCACCCACTCTGTTCTGCCTCTTTGTCAATGGGGTAATTGCGCATTTGAACGGTGTGTTGAACACCAATGCCCCAAAGTTGGCAGGTAGCGGGTGTCCTGCGATTATGTTCGCAGATGACACCCTCTGGCTGTCTAAGTCTCCAATTGGGATACAGTGTGTATTGGATGGATTTGAGGCATTTTGTGGTGAATGGGGTTGGGAGATAAACGCTCTCAAAACTAAATTCATGATCTTCCACCCCCCCCAGCCACCACTCGTCCAAACTACAGCATAGGTACAACTAGATTGGAAAGGGTTCATATCTTTGAATATCTGGGGGTACCCATAAATGAGAGCATGACGTGGGGCCCCCAGCAAATTAAGTCTCAATTGAAACTGGCCCAAATGGCAGGGGGCATCCTCAAGCTCTCCAACACATCGACTATTAAACCTATCGGCCCACCCCTGGATATCTACAAAATGCAAGCAAGAGGGGCGGTCTTGTATGGTGGTGAACTTTGGGGCTACTCATGTAGGACTAACATCAGCAAGACAGAAAATAAATTCTTAAGACAATTGCTGGCCTTACCACTTAGTACTCCACTTCTACCCCTGAGGTTTGACTTGGGTCTGAGACCGATAGATGAGGAATTAGGTCTCAAACCCTTAAGGTTCTGGCGCAGGCTCTAGACAACACCCGAGCTGTTGATTTATAGACTGGAACTTAAAGAAATACTAAGTTTACCCAATGCAGGGAAAATTCCCTGGCTCATGTATATTAAGAATGAATTTGGGAGGTTGGGAGTACCAGCGCTGCGGTTTGATCCTGAGTCCGGCTCTAACGCGGTCTCACGCGTACACTTATCAAGACTGTTTTGTGACAGTAAACTCACTGCTGTCCTTTATAATTCCCAAGCCGGCACCTTAACTGACTCTTTTCTAAATGTCAAAGATTCGGATCATTTTGAGTGTTTCATGGATGACATTTATCCTATTCTAGCTAGGAAATTGTATTTACCATGGAGATATGGTACTCTACCGATAAGAGCTTTTACTAGTAGATGGTTTTCCTCCTTTCCAAAAAACTGCCCTGGTTGTAACTGTGACCTAGAAAATGATCTACACGTTCTCTTCTTCTGTCCAGCATACTGTAAGCCCAGGTGGTATTGGCTCGCACCCCTGTGCAAAAACTTGGGCTTTGTACATTGTACGCAAGTTTATAGAATACTTAAAACAGAGATAACAAGACCCATTGTATTTGCCGTATCAACATTTTTGTCAGCTATGTGGCATAAGCGTAGGCGCTTAATTGCCACTGCATGAATTGTGTTTAGTAGCTAACTGCAAGAAACAGCTCTAAATGAACTAAGGGACATATTGCAAGTTTGATGTTTTAAGCTATAGTATTTATTGTTTATTTTATAAAGTTATCTGTCCCAGCAATGCTATTAACTTATTATGTATGTAAAATGTATACTGTATTTTAAACCTGTTTCGATTCTTTTATGGCTAAATTGCCGAAATAAAGATTTATGAATGGAATGGCTTTTCAAATACATATAAGATAGCATGACATATCATAGTGTAGCATGTGTAACATAATATGACTAAACATAACACAACAGGATGGAAAATGGAAAGAAGTGGAATATAGAAGTGGGAAAATGATATAGGCATCGTGAAATTGCATTTCCGATTTTTTGTAACACTTTCTAATTCCCAGGGCTACATTTTATCAAATAAATGCAGCTTTGGACAAGTTCTTCGAAGTTTTCTTGACAAAGAATAACAATAATAGACTTTTATATGAGTGCCCCCTTTAGGACTGATGGGTTTGTAGCCAAATAGGTAAAAATGCTGCTTGTTCTATCTTGGAATCAAAAACCCTCCCACCCCTAAATTTGCTGGGTAAAATCTGTGCTAATAGTTCACTCCTGATAAACTACCACATAACTTCAGCAGCACCCACTGTCACCCACAGTTTTAGCAGCTCCACAGCCTTCATTGAGAATGGACCCAAACACGGGTAGCATAAATGTCTGCTTCTAGCTATGTCAGATTGTGTGTTTAGTGCCCTCTCCAAGACAGTGTGATTGTCGAATAATGAGGGGATCAAATGAGGGTACAAATGTGCTACCTTGTGTCTAGGGTGTTGTATTCTTTTAAGGTGACCGCCTACAAATGAGCTGTAAGTGGGTAAAGGACCCCTCTACCGTATCACACCTTCAGTGCATCCTGCTCTGCCAGGTGGCCATTGATAATTTTAGTCATTTTTTCAGGAACACTCTTACTTCAGAGATTGAACAAGTCAGGATCCCATTTTAATCACTGAAACGTGGGGCAAGAACCCCTCGGAACAGGCGCACGTACCACCTATGAGTCTAGCGGAGTGATTTAGGTAAACAATGCCAATATCTTCCCACCCTTTCTGAAATCATATGGTCTAATGCTTTAAGCCACTGTACACAGACCCACCCTCAAGGTTACCTGGTGCTGGAGAGACATGGACACGGAATGAAAAGCTAGTCGTGCCCATGAGATTCTCCGCCCGGCAGACGTAGTCACCGCTGTCGCTCTCCATCGCATTGGGAATCCTCATCTGGGAGAAGGAGGCATTGGAGGTGATTTCCACTCTCCCGCCGGATGCAATGGTGGATGTGGCATTGAACCAAGTGAAGGTGGCTGGGAGAACCCCTGGCGAAGACAGCCGGCTGCTGCTGCGCCTTAGCAAGTTCACCTCCAGAACCACCGGCTCTCCACCGGGCACGGTTGATGTGGCGTTGTCAAATCCTGGATCCTGTGGTAATCCTGTGAAGTGTAATGTTAGAGTTAATGAGGGGCCTGTGAGAGTGGCAGTGAAAGAGAATGTGTTTATGAGAGGGATTGGGTACTTTTCACAGGATGCAAGCATGACTAAGAGGAGCTCACAGATACACCGAGAGGGAGACAATCCAAGCTACAAATGTCATAGTGCAAAGAAAAATAAGCTTTACCATAAAAATTAATTACACCTGATGTATGTTAACATTAGTGTTCTACCACGCCCTTCCACCACTTCGATATTCAGCACTTCCTTCTGTATCCTCCGAGTCTTCTTAAGATTCTGTTTTGGTGCTTTTCTCTTTTGTCACTTTGTGTTTCATCAACCCAATTGTCTCTTCCACCGCTTCCTACTGATTCTGTTCCCACAGAGATCCCCCAGGTAAGCAGTTTCTGGCTTTTTGTCTTGCATTTGCAGCTCTGCATTCAGATCAGAAAATGCAAAACTACAAATACCAGAATGCAAAGGGAAACAAGGACATGATCATGTACTTACATGTCAATTTAGACACCTGCAGGCCTCTGAATCTAAACTCTCTGTCTCTGACCTGGTTGTTCCTGCAGCTCTCTTCTCACTTGCTCTCAACTCCTGTCTGCCCCTCTCTTTCTGTTATTAAGTCCTCCTAATGCCCTCTGTCCCTCTATCCCAACCTCATTCTGACTCCACTACTTCTCAGTTTTGGGGGTGTCCCAGAACAGGAGAATGGGAAGTATTAAGTCAGACTTTCATTTTGGACAGTTCAGTTGCAGGAGAAGTGCTATTTGACCATCACAACTTGTGGCTTTGTAACTTGAACCTTAAAGGCATGTGCAGTTTTTGTGTGAAAATGTAGAAATATTTGCTGACTTATGAAAGAACTGTGTATAATACAGTCACTAACACAAAGGAACATAAAATCACAACTAAGCCATAACTGGGCACAACACAACAAAATGGAACACAACTCAATAACAGTAGCACAAAAAACAACATCAGAATCTTAATTTCATAATATGGTGGTAATAGGTATTTGAAGCAACCACTGGTTTAATTCACCACCAAGAAGTATAAATAGCACCAGTCAGACATGTTTTGTGATCTGTCCCCAGATCTCTGCCCCCTTCATCTATAATGTGATGAAGTCATGTCTTCCCAGAGCATGCCACAAGCTACAGAGGAGAAGTGTTTGTGAGTAAGGCACTCCACAGGTCCCTCGAAGACGAACATCTGGGAGACGGCTCCCTTGGCCAGTACTCAGCTCACGGACTGAGTCCAGAATACAGATTCACATTAGGGGGTGACCTACCAGGCGCGGGGGTTTTTCCTGCTCCCACATCTCATTCTCGGTATTCAACAGGGATCCGTTGTATACCTGCTAGGGCTGTGAAGTGTCAGGAAAATCCTTGAGCCTAAAGAACCCTTGGATAGTTATCATTAAAACAGTATCTAAAGTGGACTCAATGTTTAAAATTAAATATATGACGGCATGCATAGATTCATACCCTTGGGCCCATCACAGCACCTGAAGCATTAAGGTCGGGTCATTTCTCCACATGAACCCACAGCACCAGCGCACAGTGTGAGCAAGACACGCCCAGAGACACTCTTGTGAGCTTCCATTAGCTGAGTACATACAAGTAACCATCCCCGATTGGCTACTTGACTGTATATTATCCTCAAATGGCCTTGTTTCAGTCTGAAAAGGCAAGGTTATAATTAGGTCTCACCTAGGCAGCACATGCAGTGTCTCTTCGAGATATGTTGTATCTATTTTGCGGGCTTCGGGCGCGCCCATTGTTTTTCATTCATTATTTTGTGTGCGGTTCTGAAATTCTGGCTTTTCAGTACTGCATTGGTTGTATTTGTTGCTCCTTTTGGTGTTTGGTTCCCTCCCATGGCGGCTCGCTCTATTACATGTACTTATTCCCTCCTGTCTAGATATGTTAGTTTTGGTGCACTATGTTTTTTTTCTTCTCGGCTTGTGTGTTCGGAATGTGTTGTTTCTGTGCTTTTCGATACAAAGGCGCTCAGCTGGCGGCACCTGCATTTTCCAAACAGAGGATACCATGTATATATGCGTGTAAACAAACTTTGCTTAATGATATACATTTGGAACTCACGCAGCTTTTATTTGATCAGCATGACGCCCGCTTCACAAATGATGTGCTTCATGTTATATATATATATATGTCTGCTAAAACCTGGCGTTGCTAGCATAGCCATGGCAACAGGGCAACTAATTTGTAAAACAAGCTGGAACACACCGTGAAAAAAGAATCAAACATGCATGATGCAATGCAATGTCATAGGGGTATAAATTAAGTCACAGAATGCAGAGATGTAGTGAACAAGGCGGGAGCTAACCGCCGAAACGCGTCAAAGCAGTCACTTTATTTGGAAATCGGAATTTCACAGAGTCAGTGCCTTTCTTGTATGGTGAAGTTTGGAGTGTTCCTGATATATATATATATATATATATTTTTTTTTAAATTATTTTATTGGAGGAGGAGGTGGCGTCATGTCTGCTTCTGTAGTCAAACCAGATTTTATTACTTTAAAAAAAGAATTGTGGGCCTGTGTCCTACATCAGCATCCTCGCCTTGATTCCACACCCCTCACCACCATCTTTGTTTGTTATTTGCAGTAATGTTGCACTCCAGCACAATACTAGCATAATTTAGGATGAAAATGAAAGCTGTATTGTCTTGAATATGAAAGTAGGCTGGTGCAGGACGGTAGTTTCAGCTCTAACCACACCCAGGCATATTTTAGAATGACAATGAAAGTACAGCTTTTGCAGATGGAATATTCTTTACTTGAATTTTATTGGTAATATAGTATAACATGTATAGGTTTGGCTGTGTTTTTTTTTTGTTCTTTGCAATTGTGTATGCTTCCCATCGCCAATGCTTCCCCAGTCTTTAGCTTGCTCCGTTGATGTTTTCTTTCTTTAAGCTTCCCTAATGTAAATATCTCCTGTGCTGCTCTCTAAAGTCTGAGCCCCTTCCTGTTGTGCTCACCCTTGTGCTTCACTACACTGCCGACACCCACCCTCCCCCATGTTGCTTTCACTTTAATCCCCAAACCTTCCTGCATGTTACACCCTTTACTTCCCTCCACCATCACCAGCCTCCATCCCCATTGCTTCAGGAACACTGTATTGCTGTTGGAAACAAATGTTGTAAATAATAAAACAAAATGTTGGTCTTAAGCAGCAGTACTCAAAGTACGGCCCGCGGGCCAGTTACGGCCCGCCAGGTTTTTCCATGCGACCCTCGTGTAAAACAACAGACAGTTCGGAATCAACTGCAATTCCACCTGTTGTGATTCCACGAGGGCCGTATTCATAGGGAAAAGGCTAAAGAAGCATGCGCAAAATCAGTGTCTCGCAAGCTCACCCGCAAAAGGTCATCCTACTGCAGCTTCCAATTAGAAACAGACTTGATCTACATCTGTTGGTAGGTATATCTTATATCTTCTTTTAGGGCAGGAGCATGAGAAGGAGAAACTTTCTAACTGCCACACTGAAAAGCCCCCTTGATTTGTCTGATGCGGTGGTTTAATGATATTCCTCCTTGCCACATCTCCAGGCAATGATGTGAATAAACATTATTAATATTATTATTATTATTGCATTTATTGAGCGCACAGCTACCCGGAGGTTTCCCGGCGCTTGCCTTAGGAACCCGTCCTGGCTTTTCCCTGTGAGATAGCCCCTACAGGGCATCCCTAAGGTGAAAGCCAGGCATCCCGCCGCAGGGGTGGCCGTTGTGGAGATTAAGCAAGCTTAATGCCCAGAGTTGCAGAGTGAGAACCCATGATTAGAGCAGGCACCGAAGCGAGAATTATCGAGTCCGTGGACATTTGAGCTCAAGACCCTGCCGCGTCGGGAATTGAACCCTGGTCCCGGGTCTGACCTCAGCTTCTGGGTCTGCCTGCTCTACACCGTGAGCCACATTTCTCCACAGAGAAATGAAGCATAATTTAATTGTACTCTGATGTTGCTGGACTGTCCTTGTTCTCCATTTAAAAAAAAATGACAGAAAAACATTTTTAAAGTACATTTGGATCATATGCATGGGGCTTTGTTATTTGTGGGCTGGCAACTGCCAAAGATCACTGATGACGCCAAAAAGTCAGCACGCAGAATCTAATGTTCAACCAGTTACCACTGACAGGTCAGCATGGTCTGTTGCAGGTTTAATTTTCGTCACAGGGACAATGAGTTCTCAGACAAAGACAGAGAGACGGAGAGGGGGACAGAGGGAGAGAGAGGCAGAGAGAAGGAGGGAGACGGGGAGAGAGAGAGAGAGAGAGAGAGAGGGAGACAGAGAGAGAGGGGGAGGCAGAGAGAAAGGGAGGGAGACAGAGAGAGAGAGGGAGACAGAGAGAGAGATGGAGGAAGAGAGATGGAGAGAGACAGAGACAAAGATGGAGGGAGACAGAGGGAGAGAGAGAGGAGGGAGGGAGACAGATGGAGACAGACAGGGAGATAGAGGGAGAGACAGAGGGAGGGAGATAGAGGGCGACAGAGAGAGAGAGGGAGGAAGACAGAGGGTAACAGAGAGAGAGAGGGAGGGAGCCAGAGAGAGGGAGACAGAGAGAGACAGAGAGAAAGGGAGGGAGACAGAGAGAGGGGGAGACAGAGAGAGAGAGAGGGGGGAGACAGAGAGAGGGAGAGAGAGAGAGGGAGACAGAGGGTGAGAGAGTGGCAGACAGAAGGAGACAGAGAGGGAGAAAGAGAGGGGGACAGAAGGAGGGAGACTGAGAGACACAGAGGAAGACAGAGACAGAGAGAGGGAGACAAAGAGGGAGAGAGAGAGGGAGGGAGACAGAGGAAGGGACACAGTTGGAGGAAGACATCGGGAGAGAGACAGACAGAGGCAGACAGAGGGAAGGAGACAGAGGGAGAAAGAGGGAGTGAGACAGAGGGAGAAAGAGGGAGACAGAGAGAGAGAGGAAGGGAGAGAGAGGAAGGGAGAGAGAGGGAGAGAGAGATAGGTTGCACGTTTAATTTTCGTCACAAGGACAATGAGCTCTCAGACAGAGAGACAGAGAGGCATAGAGACAGAGACGGAGAGGGAGACGGAGGGAGAGAGAGGCAGAGATACGGAGAGGGAGATGGAGGGAGACAGAGAGGGGTAGTGAGATGGAGGGAGACAGAGGGAGACGGAGGGATGCAGAGGGAGACAGAGGGAGAGAGACAGAGGGAGGGAGGCAGATGGAGACAGACAGAGGGAGACAGACAGAGGGAGGGAGGCAGAGGGAAGTAGACAGAGGGAGGGAGACAGAGAGAGTGAGAGGGAGACATAGGGAGACATAGGGAGACAGAGAGAGAGAGGGAGGGACAGGGCCAGACTGGGAACCAGAACCGGCCCTGGCAAAGTGCCCGGCCGGCCCCCTCCCCCCTCCGGGAGGAGGAGGAGGTGCGACCGCGCTCTGTGCCAGGCCGGTTTTCGGACATTTTTGTTACAGGGCCGTTTTTGCAGCATAACGGCCCTGTAACAAAAACGGCCCCCAGGGGGCCAAAACCGGCCCCCAACCATGCGGCCCACCGGGGGATTGCCCGGTGCCCGCAACGGCCAGTCCGGGCCTGGGGAGGGAGACAGAGAGAGGGGGAGGGTAACAAAGAGGGAGACAGAGTGAGTGAGACAGGGAGATAGAGGGAGACAGGGAGAGAGGGAGGAATAGAGAGAGAGTGTGAGAGAGAGAGAGGGAGGGACGGTGACAAAGAGAGAGGGAGGGAGACAGAGAGCGAGAGGGAGAGAGATAGAGGGAGGATGACAAAGAGAGGGAGGGAGAGAGAGAGAGAGAGAGAGAGAGAGAGAGAGAGAGAGAGAGAGAGAGAGAGAGAGAGAGAGAGAGAGAGAGAGAGAGAGATATGTGTGTATGCCGGGTCTGGTAGCTCAGAGGATGAATGCGTCCGCTGCAGGGGTTTGTGTTCAACCTCATGGTCACAGTTTTTTTTTTGCTCTAGCCCCACTCACCCCAATTCCGGACGGTGTGGCCCTCGGCCGCAAACCACACTGTAAATTTGGCCCCGATAGAAAGTTTGTGAGTACCCATGGTCAAAAGTAAACTTTGCAGGCACAGCATTACTTTATTTAATCCTTTAAAGTAAATTACACTTACATTTTCATTTTTGTTCCTCAAAACCATGCGTGTCCTCCAACAAGAATCACTTAGCATGTATATTTTAACTTTATTTCTTGCATGCTCTGAGATAATCGGCTCCTGTGGTTGTGTGAACCAAAACGTAATACCAGCGTTGTTACGTTCTGGCCAGCTTGTTTCTCTGTCCATGTCTACAATTCCCTACTGCTCGTGGCTCCAGGACGTGCACCCCAGGAAAAAGTGAATGAAACGCTGCACATGTGCCCTGCTTCTTACAATAAACATCAAAATAAGAACAAAATCAAATATTAAAAAAAGTTGTGCTGATAACTAAAAGATAACATACTTTGGCGCATATTCTCAAGGACTTATTGCCAAGTTATTGGCACTTGATTGCAGCCAAAGTGGCGATAAATAGATCACCTCTTTCACAAGCTGGTGCTAACAGCCCATATTACCAGTTAACCCGCGATAGCAGCCGCAAAAAACATCGCCACAGATGACCCCTGCAACTATCGATAATGATTTGCAGAGTAGGCGTTCACATGCAAAAAGCCACTACTGCGCAACATTCTCAACGACCAGCCAGGTCAGCGATACGACTACAAAACATGCGATTAGGCACGTTAGCAGCAGGAAACTAACACCTGCTCTGACCTGGTGCAAAGTAGGACCACAACCTGCACCACAAAAGGGAGCGCAGCCCACAGCCACACTTGAAGGGTAACAGATGCCATGGAGCCACTGATCATTCAGCTCGGAGCCCCAACAGAACCACAACACCCCCCGCCACCACCCCTGGAACAACACTGAGGCAGCAAAGACAAACACAGCGACCCCAGAAAATGCACCAACCTCAGAGCCCCAACATCATAGAATGTCATTGCCCACTACAGGCCCAAAGAGACAACCCACCTCCGCATCCTGACCACCATTGGCCACCGACTGACGGTACCAACACAGCAGACAACCCACATCCCATCTCAGAAATGATGCACCTGTTGGCCTCTGGTTCCCTCCAACCAAAAACCGCATGAGTCGGTGGAGTCACACACCCAGCCCAATCCAAGTCCCTCACATCGGTCATGAATGACAGCATCAGCTTGATACCCCAGTATCAATACTTCCCCCACACTGCGCAAAAACAGCCGGAGACCAAGCAAGGCGTCTACGCCACAGCTGGCATCCCACACGTGTCAGTGGGGAATTGACTGCACACATGTCCTACTTGTGCCCCCTGGCAAAACTGCACTCAATAACCACAACAGAAAGAGCACATATTCCATCAATGTGCAGGCAATAGTGGACCATCGGGGAATCTCTACCAACGTCGACGCCAACCACCCAGGCAGTGTGTATGATGCATACACCTTCGACAGTCCATCATGAACCTGCAGTACCAGGATGGCACCCAACGAAATGCACTGCTCATTGGCCAATACCAAATGCACACACCACACACCCCTACAATCATGCAACTCACAACACAGGAAATGCACACGTCACAAGCTCACATACAACTTGCACATCCACCAGACATGACTGCACAACTCACTGTGGTAACGTGGCCCAGCCATGTACATTAGCCATCAACGGCATGCACCTCAGCCACCCAATAGCAGAATGTCGGAAGAGGTGGGGAGCAGGCTTGTGCAAAGGAGGCAAGTGACCCATGAATGAGAATATACATAATGGCAAGTGTGGCATGGATGTGAGTGCCAGATTGCGCTATGAAGACCACACACACATATCCATGTCGACACACACCAATTGCGCCGGGACACTCAGTAGAGTAGCTGCGCGCTTTATAAAAAACCTCGGTAACATAACATAACAATGGCGTTCGGAGTATTGTGGACAGTGGACGCAACCATGTCACCCCAGCCAGTGGGGAAGATTGCGGGAATGTAGTCTGTTACGTTCCCCGCTGTAAGCGTGAGCAGAGTGGGCTGGCTCGGCGTATGCCAGGCCAGCGTAGGGGTGTGAATAAAAGGCACGTAACTCTGGGCGTGGTCCTCTTCGGCAATGCCCAACGTCTCTGCCAGGACGGCGCCTCTCACCCGTCAATGAGGCCATCGCCGTGAGCGGGGTTGCCTCTGATCCTGTGTGCCTGGTGCACCCCGGGACGCTGGTCCCTGAACCAGTTCTGCCTGCCCCTTCGCACCCAGGCCTCAATGCCCTCCCGCCAACACTGGTGCGTGTCAAAGAGGGCCTACCTCATGCCGGTGCAAGCTTCAAGCCTGAGGGCCGCGACCCTGGCAGCCTCCTCAGACCATCACGGCTTCTGCAACACAGGCCCGCAGTACTCCGTTCTCGATTACGTACTTCACCGGCAGACACAGTGGACAAGTAGGTCACACATTTGCAACTGAGTCTTAATTACACCATGGCAGAGAACATTATTTAAGGCAGAGGTTAAATCACTATACTCCCTTCGATGTGGTGCCACCAAGTCGGTGTATAGCATTCCAACCACACATGTCTGTGGGCCCACGCAGAGTACTGCCCACGGCCTACGCTGTGCTTGAGTAGGTCACAAAATTGGAACTGGACATTGAATATTCAAAGGCAGTGTACATATTATTTCACGCAAGGAGAGGCATAAGATGGTGATGTGCTGCATGTGGGAGAAAAAAGGATCATCGTAACGGAGGTGATCCAACACTACCGACAACTGCCCTGGTGTCACTAACTCTGTGCATCGCGAGCCCACGACATGTAGCTGTGGGCCACTGCTGACCGCTGCCTTCGGCCTACACTGCAGTCCAGTAGGTCACAGAGTCTTGATTTAGCAATTGCGGAGTTCATAACAGTGTACCGGCATCATCGCAGACTGCATCCCCCCCAGCCCCGGTGCCACTAAGTCTGTTCCCCGACATTCATGAACACTCTCTGGTCGTACATTGGTGGCGTCTGAGTCTATGGACTAGGGGGTAGTTTTCATCCTCATGTAGCTGATATCGAATTGGTGGTGGCATCGAGGCTGTCGCTTTCCACTGCCCCATTTGCTGTTTCTGGATAAGTTCAGACCTTTGCATC
The DNA here is from genome assembly GCF_964263255.1 of Lissotriton vulgaris. Classification (NCBI taxonomy): domain Eukaryota; kingdom Metazoa; phylum Chordata; class Amphibia; order Caudata; family Salamandridae; genus Lissotriton; species Lissotriton vulgaris. Next base: position 1,756,079,028 of record NC_141695.1, on the reverse strand, counting down.
ATGCCCTGAAGGACACCTTCCACTATCCCAAGCAACCCTTCCGCTACATTCACTTTGGACCTCAACGAGGACTCGCTCAGTCTGCGTGGCCCCACCTCAGTGGACCGCAAGTCACCATCCCATGGCGGGGTGCCTGTGCCGGCCACTGTGCATCCAGGGCCAATAATGAAATTAATTTGTACTTGTATAGCGCACTGCTACCCCAGCTGGGGTGTCCTGGTACTGTACTCATACCGCTGTGGAACCCTTCCTCGCTTTTCCCTGTGAAATGTCCACTCCTGGGCACCCCCAAGGTGAAGGTGAAGTGAAGTAGTGTGGCTCACTGGTTAGAGGCGGCAGACCCGAGAGCAGAGGACGGCCCGGGACCAGGGTTCGATTCCCGGCGTGGCAGGTTTCTGGACCAGGGTCAGCGGACTCGATAATTCTCTCGCCTCGGTGCCCACTCTGATCAGCGTTCACACTCGGCAACTCTGGACATTAGCTTGCCTCATCTTCACTAACGGCCCCACCAGACCACCGGGGATGCCTGGTCTCACCCTGGAGATACCCATTAAGGGACCATCTCTCAGGGAAGCCAGGAAGGGTTTCGCAGCGGTCGAAGCGCCTTGGGACCCTCCGGGTAAGTAGTGCGCTATATAAATGCCTATACATACATACATACATACAAGCCAGGCATCCCAGCGCTGTTTGGGCCGTTGTTGAGATTAAGCAAGCTATTGCCCAGAGTTGCAGAGTGGGACCCATGATTAGAATAGGCACCGAGGTGAGAATTATCAGATCTGAGGAAATTGAGCCCAAGACCTGCCGAGGCGGGAATTGAACCCTGGTCCCGGGCCAGACCTCTGCATCAGGGTCTGCCGCTCTAACCATTGAGCAGCACTTCTCCACAAACTCGGTGCTGGTCAGGTCTGGGACCCCTTCTTCTGAGACATTGAATGGCCTCCGAGGCGATGGTCTTGGGGTCATCAACGCCATGTGTCTGTGGCCCAGCGCTGTCCGCTGCCTCTGGCCACAAATGCGGCCCACCAGGGCTCACACATCAAATCGATTCCAGACCAGCCTGGGCATGGCATCACCGCAGGAGGCACACGCCACCATCGCCAGGACCACCTCCAACCGCCATCAGCCAGAGTTGAAACAGTGGTCCTGGCAGACTGACGGAGTTGCTCAAACCTGTTGTGAATGCCATCATCTGCCTGATCCCCTGCTCAGCACTCCAGGTGCCACTAACTCAGTACACCACAAATCATCGCTCATTACTGTTTTGGTTATGTGCTGTGGAGAGCTCATGCAGCAATGTCACCTCAGGCAGTGTGGGAGACCTGGGACGACAATGGTGAAGAGGATGCAGGTGTGACCCCCCCCTGCAGCTGCATCAGGAATGTCCAGGAGGGACACTATCCTAGACATTTTCTTCACATGTGCGCTCTCAGCTCTAGTGCCCCAAACTCAACGCATTGAAAGTCCTTGACACTTCTGTTTGTATGTTGGGTGACCTCTGTACTTGCTCCGGCTCTTTCCATGTTGCTCAGCAGTTGACTCTGTTATGCAGGTGTTTTCTGTTTCTATTGCACTGGTGTCCACTGTTCAAGTTGTTGCTGGCACCAAGCACTCCGTGCGGCTGGCTCTTACTCACCCCACACACATCCAGCACAGGCGTCACTGTACATGTGGCCCTGCCAATAAAGGGTCCAGGCGCATGTGCCCGTAGTCAGTTCAACATAATTTCTGCATGTGTCCCTGTGGTCTTGTTGTATGCATGAGGGCCCTGGGCACTATGACAATAAATTGTACTGTGTACAGCGGAAGCAGACATGTCACCACAGGCAGCGAGTTAGTGCTTGGACATGTAGCTTTGTCATCACCCACTCAATTCATAAGAAGAGTGGACTGGGCCGTCACACGCAGAGCCAACGTGGGTGTGTGACTGATATATGCGTGCCCCAGGGCGTCGTTCTGTACTGGAAATGTGCATCTGCATGTGTCTCTATGGCAGTGTGGGTCTCCTTTGTGGGGTGTAGGTGGTCCCTAAAGGGTAATGGACAACCACGTATGTGATCTAGTTCGGCTTCTGTGGGTTCAGACCACACCCGCACCTGTTCGTCCACCTCCTTTTGGCATTTTGACACCTGGCATTGGGGTGCCATGTGTGGGTCGGTGAAGTGTTGTGGGCCTGCCTTGCTTGCGGGTGCTTCATGCTGTGTGGTCTGTTGCAGGGGATGGGTTCTCCCCTAAGTAGCTTGGCTGCCCTGGTCCTGGTGGTGGGTTGCGTGGAATGGCCATGGGCTGTTGTGGGCGGCAGTGTTGAAAGTGTGGTGGTCCTCTCGGGCATCACTGATGAGTTGTCTAGTCTTTCTCTGCAGGAGGAGTTGTGTGTCCCTCTGCAATGTGAAGGGGAGATGCATGCCGGCATGTATGTTGCTGCATTGTTCTTGTTTACATGCAGACTGTAGGACAATGTACATTGTGACTGTTTTGGAGGTGCAGGATTTAGATGCGGGACAGTGGACATTTGGATGTGAGGTTGTACGCGTACATTTCCATTTCACAGTTTCAATCTCTGTCAGATGTAGTATTCCTGTTTCTGCTGGTGTGCGGAGCCAGTTGGTATCCTCTATTCTGCAGCGACAGGGTTGCACATTGTACCACATTGTTGTCAATGTGGATTGGCTGTTCTTGCTATGTGTGTGTGCTACAGTGTGCTATGGGGATGTGGGACATGTTCCAGGGTCACTGTGCAGTGTGCAGTGTGGTACACTTCGTTGGGCATGTGTGCCATGTGCCCATGTCCCCCCAGGCCCTGTTTGTTACTCACCCTGTTATTGTTGTGTCAGGTCCTATCGAGCTGTGTCCGGACTCCCAACTCCTTGCACCGTCTCCACACTGTTGAGAGTGGCCTCCGTTTCATCCAGCTCCTCCTCTGGGGCTGGACTCCCACCCTCTGTCGCCGTTGCTGTCTTCCTGTTGGCAGCGCCTTTGTGCCTGGGTTAGATTTTCACATCATGCCAGCGCCTCTTGGCCTCCTCCATTGGCCGCCTCGACACTCCGACTGCATTCCCAGTAGTGTAATTGTGGGTCAATTGATGGTTGTATTTTGTCACCTCGTGACGCTGATCTTGTTTTGCTGCGGACTGCACCCCGCCTTTCTTTCCCTCTTCTCCTTGGCCTTCCTCGACCCGTTGTTCCTTGCTGGTGGTCTGTGGGGCTTGTGGGGTTCGCGTCAGCCTCTGCACTCGGTCAGGGTGCATCCATGTCGCTTTGCACTTTGGATTGTTTCTGGTGTGTTGTTTTTATAGCTGTGATAGTGCATTTTCCCGCCAGAGGCGTGGCATTTGCAGGCCTGTCACTGGTTTTCGCTGATATTTGTACGACGATTGGCCTCATCGCAGGATTTTTTTAGTTTTGCTTTTTTGCGGTGTGGCGTTGGTGTTAACGCGGACATTTGATGCGTTATCTGGTGACTATTGCATGGTACAGCCGTGTAGAAAATGCTTTGTGAACACGGCATCATTTTCCCACAGTAGACTGCGATGTTGGGAGTTGCGTTAATTACTTTTGCAATGGTTATCAAACGTTCTTGATAATATGCCCCTTAGTTCCATGCCATGACTTGAAAATTTAGCAGATACTCAAGCTATTTGAATTCGTATTCATTTGATATATAACAGTTGCTCCTTGTTTTCAATAATTACAGACGCCTTAAACATCTGCCTGTGGCTATAATAGTCCTAAGGTAAGGCAAGGTCTGGGATGTTCTTGTTGTTTTTTATTTAAAGTAGCCATCAATATTAATGGGGACTTAATTGTATAGGGCATCACAATTCCTCTTGCATCATCATCATCATCTCACAGATAACAGTCTAGTAATACACTGGGTACTAGTCACTCTTGATACCTTTTCTCCCCAATTCTACACTTCTTAGTGTTGGCCTACAGAAGTGTGTGTCACTATGCGAGTGACCAAGCGATGTATGCAGAGCTGCATAGCTAAACACGTAGAAAGTCCTGAAGGCGAGACATATTGCCTATGCCAATGCTTGCTTTTCTCTGCACATAAGTCTGAAGGTGCACAGTTAAAGTATTGAGTTTGAAATCTCGACCTATAAAAATATTGTGTTTGAAATGTCCAAGGTACATAATATCGAGGTCAAGAATATCGTTGGACAGAATATCGACCCTAAAGTAAGTAATATCGTTTTTTTTATATCAATGTAAGTAATATCGAAGTTACTAATATAGATAATTGTATTATTGTTATGTATTTTATTATGTATGTGTAATATTTCTTTTGTTAAGTATTTTACTTGTTTTAAATTATATGTGTTTTATTTTTATATATTAATAATGTTATTTTTAAGTAAATATTATGTTTCAGTACTGGAGGCGGTTGTGGGTTTATAGGGGAATAGGGTGGGTAGTAATTTAAATATACTACATTTATTATTAATTTTTAGTCATTATAAATTAATTTTAATTAATGTTTGTGTTTATTTTTGTAGTGGGATGTGGGTTTACAGGGGAATAGGGTGGGAAGGAATCTAATTATAATTATTTATATTTATTGGAATGGGTGAATATTTTATTTTTAGTTAATTAATAATTGGTAATTAATTATCTCATATGATAATACATTTTTTTAATTGGTGATTAATGTTTTTAATTGGTAAATAATTGCTTTAATTGGTAATTAATTTTTTTAAATTGGTAATTCATTTTTTTTATTGATAATTAATGTTTTTAATTTGCAAATAATTATTTTAATTGGTAATTAATGTTTTATTTGGTAATTCAGTTTGTTAATTGGTAAATAATGTTTTTAATTGGTAATTATTTTTTTATTTATTGGAAATTATTTTTAATAAATTGGTAATCAATGTTTCATAAAAAGTATTAATTGGTATGAAAAATAATGTTATTGTTTAATATTGTTTAGTTGTGAATTAATTTTAAATAATGTAATTGTTTTGTAAAGAAAAATATTTTATTGTTCAAAAATTATTTGTTGATTAATATTGATTAAATATTATTTATTGGTATTTATTGTAAAATTATTGTTAATTTATTGTTAATTAATTATTTAATTGTAACTATGTTTTTAATAAGTATTATTAGGTATTCATAAATGATGTAGAGTGGTAAATTTTTTAAATTATTTATTATTTTAAATAAAAAAAAAAAATTATAAGTATGTTATATTTAAATTCTACGCTATCCAATGTTTTCCTACTGTTTCACTCTGTGGAGTTAGAATATTCATTTTTACCCCTACACTATCCAACGCTTTCCCTACTGTTGCACCCTCTGGAGTTGGAATAGTAATTTTTACCCCTACGCTATCCAACTCTGTCCCTACTGTTGCACCCTCTGGAGTTGGAATAGTAATTTTTACCCCTACGCTATCCAACGCTTTCCCTACTGTTGCACCCTCTGAAGTTGGAATAGTAATTTTTACCCCTACGCTATCCGTTTTCCCTACCATAGTGCACTCTGGAGTTGGAATAATAATTTTTACCCCCTGGAGTTGGAATAGTGATTTTTACCCCTATGCTATCCAACGCTTTTCCTACTGTTGCCCTCTCTGGAGTTGGAATAGTAATTATTACCCCTACGCTATCCAACGTTTTCTCTACTGTTGCACCCTCTGGAGTTGGAATAATAATGTTTACCCCTACGATATAAAATGCTTTCCCTACTGTAGCGCCCTCTGGAGTTGGAATAGTAATTTTTATCCCTACGCTAGCCAACGCTTTCCCTACTGTAGCACCCTTTTGAGTTGGAATAGTAATTTTTACCCCTATGCTATTCAACGCTTTCCCTACTGTAGATTATGTGGCTTTCGGTGTCCAGGATACTAAAGAAGAAGGATGGTGCTTACGGGTGAGACACAGTGTTCTGAAAGTATGTGTGTGAGACAAAGACGTCAATACCTCTAAGATGAAGAACTGGAGCTGGGTCGCTGCAAATCACAGGGTTGTTTTCCACTTGAAGTGAAATAGATATTGAGAGAGAAGCTCAGGTTGTCTCTAAGGTCCCCTGAGTCCAAAGGAGGAAAGCAAAAATGTCCAAAAATAAACATCTACAATTCTCTGTTTTGAATGGCTGCCCTAAAACATGTTCTATGGCTCAGATCAGCAGCCAGCACATGTGTACCTCAGACATGAGGGAGTCCTGCACAACATGTCCTCCTCACCCTCAACCGGCCTCAAAAGTGCCTAAAGTGCAGCAAACACCCACCCCACCACCCTCTGCACAAAAAACAAACACCTGACATGCTCCCTCACCACCCTCTATACCTTCCCTCCTCTTCCTACCTGATTGTCTGCTCTATATACCTCACTGTGAGAGGGAGAGCCACACTGTGGTGATACCGCCTCTGTGGCAGCTGCTCTGCGATAGTGGCTCTGCTTTACGATAGTGGCTCTGTGACAGCGGCTCTGCAGCAGCAGTTCTATTGCAGCGGCTCTGTGGCAGCGGCTATGTGACAGCGGCTCTGCAGCAGCGACTCTATTGCACTGGCTCTGTGGTATCTGTTCTGAGACAGCGGCTTTGTGATAGCAGCTCTACAACGGCGGCTCTGCTGCAGCGGCTCTGTGACAGCGGCTCTGCAGCAGAGGTTTTATGACAGCGGCTCTGTGGCAGCGGCTCTGTGACAGCGGCTCTGAGACAGCAGCTCTGAGACAGCAGCTCTGTGGCAGCGGCTCTATTGCAGCGGCTCTATTGCAGCAGCTCTGTGACAGCGGCTCTGTGACAGCGGCTCTGCAGCAGCAGCTCTGACAGCGGCTCTGCAGCAGCGGCTCTGTGACAGTGGCTCTGTGGCAGCAGCTCTGTGACAGTGGCTCTGTGGCAGCGGCTCTATTGCAGCAGCTCTGCGGCAGCGGCTCTGTGGCAGCGGCTCTGTGACAGCAGCTCTGTGACAACGGCTCTGTGAAATCGGCTCTGTGGCAGCAACTCTGCGGCAGCAGCTCTGTGACAGCGGCTCTGTGAAAGCGGCTCTGCGGCAGCAGCTCTGTGGCAGCAGCTCCGTGACAGCGGCTCTGACTGCGGCTCTGCGGCAGCGGCTCTGTGACAGCAGCTCTGTGGCAGCGGCTCTGACAACGGCTCTGCAGCAGCGGCTCTGTGACAGCGGCTCTGCGGCAGCAGCTTTGTGACAGTGGCTCTGTGGCAGCGGCTCTATTGCAGCGACTCTGCGGCAGTGGCTCTGTGGCAGCAGCTCTGTGACAGCAGGTCTGTGACAGCGGCTCTGTGAAAGCGGCTCTGCAGCAGCAGCTCTGTGACAGTGGCTCTGTGACAACTGCTCCTCAGGGAGGCGATTTCCTTGCAGTTGCTGGTCTCCTCAGACACCTTCGTCAGTTTCTGGAGGCTTAGGTGAAGGTCACAGAAGACCACCTGCTAGAGCAATGCCTTAAGTCCTTGGAGTGTGCTGCCCTGATGTCAGAGCAGTGAAAAAATGGGGTTTAAAGCCTGCATAATGACAATCCCTCTTAATGGGAGTCATACACAAAAAGGCACTGAGAAACAACATATAGAGTGAGTTAAATTATGGAAACCACTATAAACTTACCAAATGCCAAAGAACAGGTGTCGGTGTAGCCTTCCTGCTCCCCACTGCATGCCAGGGTCATGCTAGGAGTGATATCGCTCCACGGCACGTTACGCTTTACCTCGTTGTTTGCACTGTCATTAATGCTGGGGGACAGATACAGTCGTACCTGGGCAGGTGGGGACCCCTCAGGCCAGGAGCACGAGAGCTCCACTTGACTGTCATCGATTCTCTGAGCTCCACACTGGATCCCTCCACTGGGTCTCCCTGAAAAGGGAACAAGGAGATGGAATGAGGAGCGGCTCCGACCTGAGCACTGGCCCAGGGCTCACAGCACATTCACAGGACTACATGCAGACTGCTACAGTTGTTATATATTTTCAAAACATACTGTGTAGTGTTCAATGTTAATTATTAATAAGTTGGTTGCTCCCTCCCTCTTTTCCCTCTGAACACCCCACCCTGCCATCCTGTGAAATGGTCTGTCCCATGGACCTTGTTGAATGAAGTGACACAGCAAAGAACAGTACCGACACAATTTTAAATATGGATGTGCTCTCAGAATGTACCTAGTAAAAGCTTTATTCAACCTATTGCCTTGACACAAATTGGCGACAAGAAACGGAATGCAAATCCACACCGTAATTTCTCCATGCTCGTGCGTCAGCAGTCAGCGGTGCCGCCATGCCTACTGAGAGCAGTTGCGCATTGCTTAATCAACGCCCAAATCGGGTAAGTGAGGTCAGAGAAAGTGGTATTTTTCCATCACATTGACTGATATGACCATTCCTGTGTAAACTGCACCCACTCTGTAGAAACACTCTGCCTCCTTCTCTGTGACTAACCTGCTGGTCGCTGTTTGCTGGGTGGGGCACAGCATAGCGGACCAGCAGCACCCACACCCACGTTTGCCTGCTGAAAGTAGCTTCTGAGGATAAAACTCCCACTGCAAAGTCTACGCCTGCCATTCCTTCAAAGTCCTGTCCGGCATTTCCATTCTGCATTTAGGGCAAGGTGTCATCGAATTTACAGAACCTTCCAAGCTTCAGTGCATTCACACTTCTTTCACATGTAACCCTTGGGGAATTTTCTTTGATTGCCCACGCATCATTGCTGTAAAACTGCGACTGGGTTTCATAATAATTTACGGCTGTCTTTTCACCGTTTTTTATACATTATAAAGCATACCCACCCTGTTGACATCCCTCCCACCTCTTCTAATCAGTGTCTCAACCTGCCTCACCATCATCCAGTGGGCAACTTGATCCTTCACACAAATTCTTGCAAAATAAAGGGATCCCCTAATTCTATGGAAACAATGTGTGGAGGAGTTCCAAACTTATTTGGTGGCCATCCATGCCTACAAGATGAGTGCTAAGTGGAAGATGGGGATTTAGTTGCATAGTTTGGGATTTGAATGCTAAGACGCGTTCCGCATTTTATCCAAAATTGCAGCACTAGATGATGAAGGGCGTATGCTGGTTTTGAAGAGGTACTGGTGAAGCTGGAGAAAAGGTTCAAGCCCACCATAAGCCTCACAATTGAAAGCTACCTTTTTTACACCAGGAAGCAAAAGGAGGGAGAGTTATTGGATGAATTCATCATAGGGTTGAGAGAATTATGGTCAGCATATGACTTTAGTGAGTCCACAGATGACACCAAGACACCAACCACAAATGTATTCAGGAGAAATTGTATGTTATAGGCAAACTAACTCTAGATGAACTTATCAAATCTGCTAACGCCATCGAACTGTCTGTATCTTGGGTCCCAGACGTAAATGAGTAAAAACACAGAAATACGAAGGATGGGATTAGCAGCATGATGAGCAAACCTGGAAAATCTAAAGGAAGAAAGTCAAAAAAAGTGATGGGAAACTGTTATGTTTGAGATGCATTAGATCATCACATCTACCTTGTTCAGGAAGTGTCCCACCCTGGTAAAGGAGTGCAATGTTTGCAGGCATGCAGGGCACTTTGGCAAGGTATGCAGAGAGGGCAATGGATGATTGAGGCCCAGAGTGCCCAAACGTACAGAGGATTCACATTGTAAGGATAATGCATCGATGGAATCTGAAATGAAACCCGCTCGCAGGGTGATTCTAATGGACAGAGGTGTCAACACTATCACTTGAGAAGAGATGGGTAGATTGCCATGGTTCACAATACGCGTCCTAAACAATGTGTTGGATATTAGATCCGATTCAGGTTTGCCATCACTACAAACAACACAATGATGTTTTCCAAAATGTTTGCACCATTAGAAGGCCCTTTTTCCAATCCTAGCTTCAAAGCAATTACGTTTGACTCCAGGTCAATTGACTTCATTGGTTATTTTTCCACTGTTGGAGTGTTCAAAGAAAGAAGAGTGTGTTTCAAAAGCTGTGTACAAATGAGAGAGATATGTGCTCCGAGTCAGAAGGATCAGAAACCTTTGCAGATTATGTTGAATCCTAACGCACCACACCCAGTTTTGATGATACTTGATGATGAGCTAAGTAACAAATTGATAGAAAAATTTGCAGTAACCTTCAGGGAAGGCTTTGGAAAGCTGGTAGACTTTGCTCATAGAATCAAGATGAAAATATAATTTGTGCAAGTCAAGTAGAAGTTAAGATGTGTACCCTTGACCTTGAGAAAGGATTTACAGACTCTTAACAAGATCTACCTTCACATGATATCATTGAAGAACCTAAATTGTCATAGTGGGTTTCACCAATTGTTTTAGAAAAACAAAGGTAATCTTTGTTGACGTGTCGAGTTCAGGCCACTTAATGCGAACATCGTTATTGATGGACATCCCTTACCAAAGGAGAATAAACTTATATCTATTTTGGGTGAAGCTGCTGTGTTCTAAACATTGGATACCATCAATTAGAATTGACAGAAGACTTAGACCACTGACTACTTTCATGACTCCATTTGGTCTCTTCCAATAAAAATGGATGCCATTTGGTGTTGTGTAAGTGTCTTCTGTTTACCAAAAAGCCATGTACGAAATTATTTAAGGGCATGGAAGATCAGGTGAAATTTACAAGATGACATCCTGGTCTTTTCAAAGTACGTTCAAGAACATTTCGAGGTTCTACATCAGGTCTGCCTCAGGTTACAAGCCAATGGGTTGACTCTTCCTCCTGAAAGTGTCAAATGTTCAAGGAGCAACTGGACTAACTATGTCACAGTTTGACAGCAGAAGGTGTGATTCACAAGGAGTCTTGAATTAATGCAGTTAGGCAATCAACCAATCAATAGAGATCAATCACTATTCTTTTGTGGCTTATGTGAGTGCTATTCCATGTTTCATATAAAACTTTGCATCAGTCGTGGGACCTCTAAGACTGCTCCTTCATTAAAACCAACAAATTGAGTGGGGTGACAAACAAGTGGAAGCGTTTAAGTTGATAAAACAGAGCACACCTAATGCTCCCACATTGAGACCAGTTGCGATTGGCAAAGAGTGAACCATCACTGTTGATGCCAGTGCATACGAGCTTGGAGCTGTAGCTTTACAAAAACAGGGCCACAATGAGTGAGTGGTGGGTTATGCTTCCAAAACACTCAGTCAGTCCAGCCAGTGTCTTAGGGTGCCTCCAGGTGTCTCCTTCTAAGACTTGCCTGTATCCATGTGAACTGGTTGATCATGGTACAGAAGAACCAGTGCTGATGGGGCTCAGCAGGAAGAAGGTCCCCTACCTGGCTCAGATCTCCATCATATTTTAAATAATTTTCATCAAGTTTAACCTTCCCTGGATTAGCTGATTCATCATAAAATAGAGTTTCATTTTCAACCAAACTATTAAAAAAAAAACATAAAACCCTCATTTTTAGTGTTTTGCAAAAGTATTACCCTGGCATCACCCCTGTTTGCACAGGGCTCGATTTATACATTATGAAAAGTTTATTGCATCCAGTAAAGGTAACAAAGTTTGAGTAGAATGCTAAATATAAGAAATCAAACCTGCCAAAATTTAATAAATGAAAAATGGCCATTGATTTACCAGAACATACACCAAAATCCTCATGTCATTTCCAAACATTTGCAATAGCAGTTTTTTATTGCACCTTCCTCGTGGCTACTCGTGATGAAGGCCTAAGTATGATTTTTGAAGACCAGGGCGACCTGATTACAAGTTAGGAATTAGATGTGTTGTGCTCGCATCTAGTGAAATAATAAAAAATATGCTGGAAGCAAAATAAAGAATGGCAAATATTGAAAGCAAAATAAAAAACTGAAAATATATGCCTACAAAAATGAATAATAAACAAAAGACACTGCAACAAAATAACAATTCAAAAAAGTTGACTTTTCTTTTTTTTTGTCCTCATAACCACCATGTAGACATAATGCCAAAACGGATTAACAGAGATCAGCTGTCTCAGTTTATCAAAAAAACTGGAAGGGACACAAGCATAGTGGGGACCATCCATCCCTCAGCTATCGTCTGCATTCTGGAGAGGCACGGAATCCACATTTACCCAGCTACTGTAAACCTTGGTGTAAGTGACAGCCAAATCGGGCCGGACTAAGACCGGGTAACGGCTGTAGCAATGGTGCAAACAGCAGAGGCACCAAAGGAGATCAATCATTGGACCCGGGGAAAAAAAAAACCCTGGTTAAGTCAATGACCCATGATAATAAATGCCAAAAAGCCCTTTTGCTGTGGTTGCCCGACCTGGCCAAATCAGTGCGTGAGGTCTGCAGGACTGAAACTTGCCAGTCTCTGAATGTAGAGTCCTTCCATTTCCTGCAGATCTCCCTTCTTGATAACAGCATTGCATAAAACACTTGACTTTTGGCTGAACTCTGTACACCCTCTAGGACACCAAATATCACAAGAGATAAATCCATGGTGACTGAGGCTCCCAAAGATGCTGTGATGGAATTGCTAATCTCCTCCCAATATGTGACTAAGTGAGGGCATTCGAAAAACATATGTGCATCTGATTCAGCAACAAGCCCGCATTTAGCACAAGACACTGAATCGCCTTTGGAAAATTTAGACAGCCTAAGAGGGGAATAGTATGCCCTATGCAGGGTAAAGATTTGATTCCTGGGTAGCCAAGAAGGCTTGACTATGTTCCACAAGAGTCCAAATGAAGCCGACCAAAGATCCTGCAAATTGTGGTCCATCAGTAAAGAGCCCCACAGCGACTCCGGCAGAACGAAGTCGCCATCCGACTCATCCAGTATAAAATTATACCACTTGGATACTTCTTTTTTAGCTGGACCGAGGTTTACCAAGTTAGATACCTATGGACTGTATCCTCCAAGTCTGGACTTGCTCCTGTTGGCGGAAAAAATTTTGAAAGCTTGAGTCCAGCTAGCCATTTGCAAATATTTGAACTGTGAAAGGTTGGGGCCGATCTTGGCCTGCAGATGTTCCCACGAGAGAGGATCCCCCCTCATAAAAAAGGTCTCCCCAAACTTCCAGGCCTGCCTCTCTCAAAGGAATAGCTAGACTGTCTTCAAGCTAAGCGGGGCTTTCAGGTAACCCCCACAACAGTGTTTTTTCACAAAGGTAACCTTGTTTTGTAGATTTCATAACTTCGGCCCATGTTCTTGCAAGACCTTGTAGAATCTTTAGTTTGATTTTTTTTTTTAAACTTGGGATTGCCGAATTTAAAAAGAAAGCCCAAACGATTAACTCTTTCCCCGTCCAACATAGCTGCAAACATCGGGCCCACCCCAGAAGCTGAGGGCACTTTCAGCAACATTCGGGAATGGGATAATTGGAAGGCCCATGCATACATCTTCAGGTCTGGAGCAGCCAGGGCCCCCTTATCCCTTCGCCGTCGTAGTTTTTTCCATGCAATTCTTGGAAGATGGTTATTCCAGATAAAAGATGAAATATTAGACTGAAACTTGGTTAAAATAACTTGATCAAAATATAAGGGAATTTTAATAAAAAAGAAATTTGGGGTCGGATCGACATTTTAATAAGGTTGGCTCTTCCTAATAATGAAAGAGGCAGGTGCGACCATGATTGGAGAAGCTTACGGCATTCTTTGACAACTGCTGATAAGTTAACCTGGGCAAGTTTATTTATGTCCTTCACAATCGTCAAGCCTAAGTACCGCATTGAGGTGCCTGCCTGAAACTCTGTTACAGAATCATCATCATTCCAGATCAACATTTCAGTCTTGGCTGCATTGATCTCATATCCTGATATTTGTCAGAATATATGAGCCAATCTCAGGATAGCTGGGAGTGCGGTGGTAACCTCTGATGTCAAAATAAGCACATCATCGGCATATAATGCTACCTTTCTCATCCATCCCTGATAGAAAAATGGTTTGATGGTCACCTCCTCCCTTAGTTGTTGCGCAAAGGGTTCGATATAAAAATCGAAAAGCAAGGGGGAAAACGGGCATCCCTGCCGGGTCCCCCTAGAGATAAAGAAAGGGTCCTACAGGTCTCCATTAACTGGTAAGCGCGCAGATGGATTATTATACAGCAGGCTTATCGCCCTACGAAACCCCTCGCCCACGCCGAATTTGGCCAAGCCCTCCGACAGGTACACCAAGTTAACTCTGTCGAAGGCCTTGGTTGCATCCATCGTGAGGGTGGCCAACGGAAGATTGCTAGTTATTGCCATATCCATTGCGCCAATTAGATCATAAGTCAGTTCATAGAGTTGTCTTCCTTTCAGGAAGCCCTTCTGATCAGAATGAAGAACTGAAGAGGCAATCGAGGCCAGCCTAGTTGATAAAACTGTGGTGAAGATTTTATAATCCACATTTAATATAGAAATAGGCCTATAAGATCCACAAGCCTCCTTAGGTTTACCAGGTTTTATAATAAGGGTAAAATAGGCATTTGTCCCACGACACAGGAGGTGGCAGTCCTTCAAGAAGAATTTGATTGAAAAGGATAGTGAGGAAGGGAACAATTTCTAACTCCAAGGCTCTGTATAACTCAGCCAGCAATCCGTCGGGTCCGGACGCCTTCCCCCTCTTACCCTTCCTGATGGCTGATCTCACCTCATCCTCCGTAATAGTGCTGTCCAGATATTGAGACTGCTCAGGGGAGAAAGAGGGAAGATCAATGTTACTCAACCAGCCTACAATAGACTCGGGTAGAATTACCTTATCCTCTTCATATATAACTTGGAAGAACTCCCTAAAAACCCTCCTGATTTCCTCATCCGATGAAAAGGTGTTATTATCTACTGTTATCGCTGCTATATTATTACGGACCTGACCTATTTTGATCTTCCATGCCAGTAGTTTCCCAGCACCCTCACTATATTCGAAATGTGCCAATTTGCTGGCCTCCCATCTTTGTTGGACTCTAAGATTTAAGGCCGAGGCTAGGCTACCTTTTAAGACCAACAATTGATTATGAAGAGGATCTAAAATAGACCCTGAAGCTGTGCCGTTAGTATCTATATCCTGTTGAATTCGGGCAATATCTGCTTCAATGGAAGAAATCTCCTCCCTGTATTGCTTCCTATGATAGGCGACTTTACCCGTAATGAGCCCCCTTGAGGTAGCATTAAATGAGTACCAAATAATTCTATTTGTGGTGGAGCCGTTATTAGATATAAAAAAATTATGGGTCTCCGACTTTAGATATAGAATGTCCTCAGGATGGGAAAGAAGAGAACGATTAAAGGACCACGTACCGGGGGGCTTCTTAGTATGGAGGACCAATTCCATTTCAACCGAAGAATGATCTGAAAGATGAGACGGTAGATAGTCAATGGTCTTAACAGAGTCTACCAGTCTCTGACTAATTAAAATGAAGTCAATCCTTGACTGGTGATGATATTTAAAATTACGGAAAGAGACCCCTTTTTGTTGCCCAGACCTCTGCCGCCAAACATCCAAATAACCATATTTCCTCATAGCATCCAGTAGGAAGGATCTAGTTTTAGATAAAAGAAGGGATCGACTATTAGCAGATCTGTCCAAGACAGGATCCAGCACAACATTAAAATCGCCGGCCAATATTGTGGGGCCTGAGAAGGAAAGCAACTGCGAGAAAACAGACTCCAGAACTGAAGGGTCGTCCTGGTTCGGGCCGTAATTGCCCAAAACTGTAATTTGAGACCCAGCTATAATAACTGACGCAATGGCCCATCTGCCACAAGGATCCACAGCCTGTGACACAAACCTAGTTTTGGCACCTTTCTTAAAGATAACCTTTTTTTAAAGATAACCGATACACCCCAGGTATGCGATGTTTGGGTGGTAGAAACCGCAAAGTCGATCCACCGGTTCTTCCTGGTGAGGGCGAGCATTTCACTATGAATCAAGTGAGTCTCCTGCAACACCACGACCTGCACATCCAAGTCACGCAGGTATTGCAAAATTCTGTTAGCTCGGGGCTTGGTGCGGAGGCCATTGACATTCCAGGAGATAAACTTCACGCTACTCATCCCTCAACCAGGAAGAACAAGAATACCGTACTAAGTGCGGCAGTTGTACGTTATCATCCATCACTTCTTTGCTCAAAATATGCCTGTTACCTATATCGCTATTTAGGTTATTGAGGACTTTTTTATATTTTTGCCACCCCCTCCACCTACCCCCCCCCCCCAAGTGCCCATCCCCCCCTCACTCCCGCCCCCATGAAAACCCTTGCAATATCTAACCGGAACAATGTCCAGTAGATAGTGCCCCTCCGTGAACTCCCAGCAAGAAGACACCCCAATATATTTAAAAGAGGATATAAGAGACAAAACAACAAAAAAAATACAAAAAGACAAAAGAGAGCTTATACTATGAGCATATTAAACTCCTCAAGTTAGCAAGAGAGGCAAGTGAAGGACCTGATTCAACATTTAGTAAGTAGGAGATATCATTAAGGAGATATGATATATGTATGCCTTAAATGCCCCCTTTGCCCAACTCCATTATTAATTCATCGGCAGCTTGTACAGACCTAATGTTGAACATCTTGTTGTTGTACATAACTTTAAGAGCCGCCGGGAACATGAGCTGATCTGTTGCACCTAACCTTCTAAAGGCATCAAGGCGCCTCCCAAATTCCCACTGTTTTTCGAGTGTGACTCTGGAGAGGTCTGATCTTATGAGAAAAGTAAACCCCTTCCCAGCCAATGCCTTTTGTTTCAAGGCCATGTTAAGGATCTGCTCTTTCAATACATAGGTATGAAAATTGACTAAAATTTTGCGAGGTTTGGATCTCTGGGGGTTTCATCTAAAGGGATCCCTATGAATTCTTTGAATGTCAGCAGACAATTCTTCAAATGAATGCTCTAAACATAGGGAATCTTTAAGTAGAGTGGTGATATACTGCTTGATGTCTGACCCCTCGGACCTTTCCAGGACGTTGAGAATACGAATGTTCCCCCGTCTTGCATTATTTTCGAGGGTTTCCATCCTCTCGCTAAGGGCAAGATCTTCCTTTGTAAGCTTCTGTATATCAACTTTCCCCTGATCCAAATGGATTGAATGTGATGCTACTGTCTCTTCAAGAACACCAGTTCTTATAGTAAGCCCATCAATTTTATTGTCCAATGATTCGCAATATTTCCAAATCTCTGCTTGATTAGCAGAAGATTCGGTAAAGCCCTTCCTTATCTCCAAAGTAAGGGCAGAGAACATCCCCAGTAGAGACACTGCTGTTATTGAAGAGGCCGCTAATAAGTCCGTATCGACTAGAACAGGGGAGATTTCCATGTCGGCCCCCCCAGATGCCCCTGATGATCCCGCTAGAATAGATTCTTCATCCAAGCCTGTAGTTACGGTCGGGGAGACGCACTGTGCTAACGTGGATGAAGATTGGTCAGTTGTACTTTGCAGGGGCTGTAGTTCTTTCCCTATATCCTGGACTCCCTGACAGTCCCCAAGGAGCCCAGGAGGTACTGACTGTTTAGGACTATGGGTAGAAGGTGACCCCTCCTCAACTGCATCACTCTCTTCAGGCGAAGGTGTAGATATTATCTCCAGGGTTGAAATAGGAGGGGGGAGAGGGGCGTCTGAAATGGTTGCCATATCAATATCGTCCAAAAGATGCAGTATCTGAGGGACCACCTTAAAATAGGATCGGAGTGATGGGGTAATTTTTTAGCCTATGGAAAGCACCGTTTTGGGGTTCTTAGCCTTAGATTTGCCACTAGAACTGGTGTGCTTAGACTTGACCTCTGTACTCAAAAAAGATGAAGACTTTATCTTAGCTGGGGTATCGAGAGAAGGCCCGACAGCCTCTCTAATCTCCCCAGTCTCCCCAGAATCACCCGATTTGTTGACTCCAACTTTCTTTTTGCGACCCGACCACGTTTGCCACACCCTTTGCTGGAGATTCTGGGATTATTAGATGTAAGGGGAATCTGCTGGATAACCTCAGAAGAAGTATGGTCAATTATAATACCCGACTCAACAACCGCAAGTGTAAAAAATGCTGGGTCTCCCTTACCAGCTTCAGGAGCCACTAAGCCCTCCACTGTAACAGTTGAACAAGAAAGCTGTAGCTGACCTTGTGGCTCTACTTCTCTGCAGGGCACCTTCTCTCGTGTACGCCGTGAATTCGCCGCATTTGCTGAACCTTGAAAAGGGAGGACCAGGCTTCGCAGCTTTCTACCCCTCCTCAGCTCCAGCGCGGCAGACCAAATCCTTAACCTGGGCTCCAAACAGACCCTCCGCTGCTGAGCTGGAGGGGCGAGAGGGAGTTTCTCACAGCACAGTGGAAAAAAAACTTCAACAAGCGCTTTAACTTTTTTGAAGTCGGAGTGAAAATCATGTAGAATCTGGCCTTTGGTAGACAGCTTACAGAGCTCACTTCCTTCGTGCTCTCCTCGGCGTCCTCCGTCCGTGGCTGAGATCCATGGAAAGGGAAAGAGGGCTACGCGGCAATGCTCATCCACCAGGGTAATGCGCCACATCTCCTTGCCAGGAAGAGAGAAAGAAATACTGCGAGCTCGAAAACGTGCCACGGTAAGTTTTACATTTAGAATATCGATTGTCTCAACAGTCCATAGTTTCCAGCGACATATCCTCGAAACTGTGCATTCCTTGCTACGGGGGATGCAGTTTTACCAGGAGTTCGGTCCGGAGCACTACGGCCAGCTAACTAGCTGCCGCCATGTTTTTCTGTTAAAAGTTGACTGTTCGATATGAAACTGGTTTCACCATCCAGGATTTTAATCCAAAGAGTTTATAACTGCAGGGATCTAACCTAATATGCAATAGGTGTAATTTGCTTCTTGCATCATTTGAAAGATTTTTAAAGAAAAAAATGATGTAGGGAAAATATTTTCCTCTCTATTTCTGAGGTAAATATTTTTCTCTTTACGACTTTTGGTATTCACAAAAGGCACTTTAGTAGTAGTAAAGTTAGGATTCCTAACTTTACTACTACTAAACTGAGAAAAATCCTAACTTTACGACTTTTGGTGTTCACTAAAGGCATTTAGTAGTAGTAAAGTTAGGATTAACTTTACTACTACTTAATGCCTTTTGTGAATACTGAAAGCCGTAAAGTTAGGATTTTGTCCCAGATTACTTTTGTGAATCGGGCCCTTTATTTATTGTTTTTTTTTCTTTTTTCTTTCCTTTCTGTACCCCCAAACCTCTTACCCCAAGTTCTTTACAGGATAGCTCTATCCATCATTAAACATAGCTGATCTAACACCACTAAAACCTTATAAATATTCTTCTTCCTCGAGTCCCCTAATATTTCCAAGAGTCTTAAACCCTAGGAAACACATGATGAATACCCTGTTAACTGCTAGGATCTGGTCTGGTAAAAGTCAAACCTCTCAGTTATAATCTTGAATAACAAAAACACAAACGTTTTTGTCAGTTCCTGTCATAAGATGCAGATAAAAAGTGTAGTACAGTTTTTTTTCTTTTACAATAACATATTTCCAAAAATTGCATGATAGGACAAAAAGTTAGGACCTGATTTTGAACTTAGCGTGCGGTCTACTCTGTCATAATGGTGACGGAAATCCAACCTGCAGAAATATAAATCCCATTATATCCTACGGGATTCATATTTCAGTGACGGGATATCTATCACGTTTGTGACTAACTCATCCGCCAAGATCTAAATCAGGCCCTAAATATTACAAAAAAAAGGTAAAATGTATGCTTTATGTTACTAAAATCGTTTCTCTTGAGTTTATTATCCGGTGGAGTTGAAAAAGATGTTATTTTCCCTAATTTTATTATACCTTTATAATACATCATGCATTTCTCTTTGTATGTTGCTTTGCCAAGTTTGTGCTTAATTAGTAAAAGGAACAAGAGGAGGAACTATGGGGCATATTATCAAGACAGGCGATAAAATTATCGACGCTTTAGCGGCAGAAAGCTGCAGCTAAAGCAGCGATAATGGGCTTGATAATATGCTCTATGGAATTCCAATTGAAGCTCACGTTAGGGGTCCTTCACATCTAACATGGGATTCAATTGGAATTCCATAGAGCATATTATCAAGCCCATTATAGCCGCTTTAGCTGCAGTTTCCTACTGCTAAAGCGGCGATAATTATATCGCCTGTCTTGATAATATGCCCCTATATCTTTTTTCTTTTTTTTCAATTTAAAATGTTGTTTTTTAGTTTCAGCCTAAAAGACAGCATAGCTTTCCAGTTGCAAAGGACACGTTGTGGGTTTACCAAGAGCACAGAGGGTCTTAAAGCCCGCACACTGCTTACCATTGGTTGGTGTTATTGTCATTCTCATTCGCCTTCTTCTTATTGGATGGTTTGCCTTGTCCATCAGGTGTCTGTCTTTCCCCAGGAGCATTGTCAATTTACTTTGCCCTTCCACTGCTCACATTTAGGGAACTACGTTTTAGGCCATGTGTTAGCCAAGACTTTGATTTTAGGAAAATTACATACATACTTTTTGGATCTTTCAGGCAGCTCTCTTCATCAAATGTCGGTTGTTGTTTCATTTACATTTTGCTGCCATCCACTACAGCATACTACATGGGGCGGTGAGTCGGCCACCATTCAATAATTGGTTTATTTCCATGTGAGCGATGGCATTCTGCTCTTTCAAGGGGTCTCATGTGCCTAAAAAGAAAGTCAATTCTATGGCAGGACCGGAGGCTTCTCAGATTGCAAACCTTTCTTCACTGCTTATTCTCAGCAGCCATATAACGATGACATAAAACACATTGTAGGGAAGAGTTAAACTTCAATCACGGTGAATAATAAAGAACTACAAGTCCCATTACACCAATAAATAATGGCAAATCAGTTGTTAGATATCATATAAACAGTGGTGATAGCCTTCTTTGCTGCTCAGCATCCCTGGTAAAAAAGTGCAATATGTTTCTGTTGTAATTTTTTATTAAATATTAAACACAGTCCTTGTCAGAGTGAACCACAAAGTTACGAAATAAAACTGTGCTTAACCCTCTAATAACTTGGCACAAAGCAGTCAGGCTTACCTTAGAGGCAAAGTGTAAAGTATTTGCGCAGCACACAAACAGTAATAATGAGAAAACATAACAGAAGAAAAATTCCAAACCAATTTGGAAAAGAAGAGTAAATTTTTATAAATAACTGAGTTACAAGCCTTTTGCGTTCTAGAACAAGATATCATCAAAAAGCACAAGGTGCCAAATGAGGTTATCAACACAGTTTAGGGTCCACTATAGGTCTGATTAATTATTTCCATGCTCAACCCTGGGTAGCTTGACTGTGAGTAGGCAGGCTTAATTTAGGAGACCTGTATGTAAAGCATTTAAAAACAAAAATTTGGTAAATAATTAACACAAAATAAAAATACCATGCCAATTTATAAAAATAGCAAATATTGTTATCTTTAGCATGACACCAAAAGTACAAAAATCCAATATAGGGAACCAGAGATATGAATTTTTAAATAATAAACATTTTATAGCACTTAGTCACCTTAAGGAGTTTTTTTCCAAAGTTGCTCCAAACTTCGGGCACTTCCTGAAGATCCCCTTCAGGGTACAAAGTGTCCAAAACACAATATAAGGGTCCAGAATCTCAAAAGATGGTCCTTGAAAGTTTTGGAACACAATTCTCACACTGCACCTGGCCGAAATCCTTAAAAGTCCGCTGGATGTACACCAGGCAGAGGACTCCTTATAGAGTTGAGGCAGGTGAGCTCTGCTAACGTGTAGCTTGCAGGTAGTACACTCTTTAAATCTTTTGACTCAAGATACATTCACAGTCCTGTAGTTCCAGATTGTGCAGCAGGCACAGTCCGTCAGAATGCAGGGCTTGGTGGTGCAAATCACCTTTCCATCATGGAAGTCCTTCATCTTCTTTTAGTTTCAAGCAACAGATCTGAGAGGCTCTGATCCTCTCACATATGAATTCAATGTTCTCTGCGGTCATGCAGAAGAACACTCCTGTCAAATGAGGTGTAAGGCAACACCCCAGAGCATGACGACATCCTCCAATGTGTGGCATATTCCTCTCCCAGAAAGCACTAATCCTCCTAAATTCAGTATGGCTGAAAACTCAGTAGAGGAGCAAAAACTAGCTAAGCCAACCTCCAGTATGGCTCATTTCCATAGATCTCCTCCCCCTGACATCGGCAGATTCCAGCCTTATGCCTACCATATAGCTGGGTCAGAGGGAATCGGGGTAGATGGACCCAGCCTTCGCTGCCTGTCCCATTCCTCATTTGATGCCTCGTGCTTTACAACCCCTCCCCCCTGCTCTGGCATTCCTGTGTAGCAGAGCCCTCTATACCAGATAGCCTCTCCCTTGGTGAGCCACTTATCACTTCATCAAATCAGCCTGGCCAATCAGGTAAGACCTCAGGAAGGCTGAAATTTGGGTTACAGAAAAGAATGTCTTTTAGCTTCTTTTCTGTGTATTTTAGGATAAATTCAACAATTTCATATTGTTCAATTTATCAACACCATTCTCCTAAGTCCTTGAATGATAATTAATTCAATTCTAGCGATATTTATGCATTCATAAAGATTTGCCATGTTATTCTATGGGGCTAGGCATCTACAATGGGGAAACTGCAATGGACAATTTCTCCATCATTAGGACAATACAACATCTGTTATAAGGGTCATGCCTATGGTTACGACACCCCCCACCCCTGGGACACCTAGATGAGACATTAGGAGTTCAGAAAATGCAGAAATCACGTAGATGTACACTCCACAGTGCACCTATCACCAAAGTTGATTTTCAGAGGCACTTTACTACAATAGGGAAAGTGAAATGTACCATTTATCTAACCCCAGGGCACAGAAAATCTCTTCTATAAGGGGCTCTCCTAACTACAACCCCCCCCCCCCCCGGGACACCTAGGGGAGACCCTGCAGATAGCTAATATTGTAGATTACTACTTTCTGATTGCCCCTACTACCAAAGTCAGGTTTGCAGTAAATTTACAGGGCTGCTTTTGAAATGACCTCAGGTGCTCAGGAGTGCACACATGCAAGTGCAGAAAGGGCTGCTGGCCTCTAAACTGCTATGCCCTTATATACTAGGGACTTCAAGGTAGTTTTAATCCCCCAGCCCTTTTATCTACCAGGGATTTGTAGGGTAGGTCATGCCAATTGTCTGTGTACCCTAATATATAGTGTACCTTAATGCATGTATGTGTTTTTACTTGTGATTGCAACATAGCATGGCCCTGGACCTGGTTAGACAGAGCCCAGTGATGATCAGGGTCAGTTGCCACCAGCACCAGTTGAACAGAGCACACAAAATGACTTTGCAACAAGGGACTCAGCTTGTCTCACTGAAAGAGTTACCCTAATGAGTTTGGTGTGTGGACTGCATGATACTGCGTGAGGCAGAGATGAGCAGTGAAGTGTGGCTCTTCATCAGTCCATGAACCGCGGATCAAGAGTTGTACTGCGTTGTTGTGCATCAGATTCCGGTGCTGCCAAATAAGTGATGGGGCACTCCATTGAGAGGCTCAATGTCATTCTGTGTCGGGTCTGTGAAGCTGCTGATTAATAGGTGCAGGTTGGAAGGTGCTAGGTTCTGACCCATTTGCATTGGACCCAGGCTGCTGCCAATCAAGAGCTGTGAGGTGCTGCAGTGCAGGGCCCGGCATCATCCTGCGTCGTCTTTCATTGAGAGAGTTTGGCATTGAGGCAGGGAGAAGTAAACTTGTCATGTGTCCGAGTAAGGCCTGGTAGAGATTACCATAATTCTTGTATATACACAAATCCTTCTTCCTAAAGTTGTCTTCTCTTGGCCACATTAATTTTGACACCCATTTTGCATTTAAGACGCTTGGACTAATTTCGCAGAAACAATGACCCTGCTGACACAGAGCAGTGCATAAGAGTCCTATCACATTGACTTGGCATTTGGTATAATGCCTCTCACACGTGTAAAACAAATGTGTTTTATTATTACATCCATTTGGCGACACAGCTATCTCTAGAACACAAACAATGGCTACCCGATTACAATCTTAACCCGAGGCAAGGAGGACATTTTCTATATATAGCCCATTGTTTTCCAACATAATTGTAGGAGAAACGTCTGCTGATCTCAAGGGGTCCTTGAAAGCTGAAGCTTTCGCCTTGCAGCTGACTGACATCTCCGTCAGGGTGTCTAGTTTGTAACCAATACGGAGTCATAAACTCTTACCCATCAGGTAAAGGGGTTAGATCATCCAGGAGGGGTTTTTCTTGGTAAACCATATTTTCAAACCCTATCCATATAGGTTAGGTTTAGCATCATAGGTTTACACTTGTTTATTACAATCTCTTATATGTATGCATGTATAACCTGTCTCAAGAAGATGGTGGAACTCTTTGTTTTATTTTCTGTGTTGACATTCATTTGAGCTTATCTGCCTCTGACTATTAATCATTGCAGCCCACATATTGTATACAAGAATCACTCTGGTTCAATAAATGTTGAAAAAGCCCCTCTGTGTACTTTTTGTATATTTCTCAGAGCAAAAGAAAGCCTTAGCAGCTGCGAAAGTTTGAAGTCTGTCACCACAGTTCCCGAGGGAACAGAGTTGTCAGGTTTTGTGGTTGCCAGAAGTGTTTGCTTCCTGTTTAGGTTAGGAAGGCTACAAGTGGCACTGCGAGCTAGCTGGTCCAAGGGCCAACATATCCGACGAGGGGTGCATGGAGTCAGTCTGGCACTGTCCTAAATTTATGTTGTTCACAAACGTGCAGTTCCTACTGATTGGTGGAAACTACACAACACATCTGACAGCCAAGAAGGAGCCAGGACCACAAGGACAGGCTTGGATGTAAGGATTAATCCTCAGTGGCTTAGCAGGTGGGACTAGACCAGGTCCATTGGGTTTGGTCAGGGTGAAAAGCAAAAGAGGCATGTGGAAACTTGTACCTCTGACATTCACACAGGAAGAGGTACCTGACCTTCTTAAGAGTCACCACTGGAGTCCATGAGAAAAGGCAAGCAGGTCCAGTCTTCCTTTAGTGATACAGACAACCAGGCAGTCCTTATTATGTTCTTCAGAGATCCAGGAGAGTTCTGATTTCACGCTCTTAAGATGACACATTTATATGTGGTGCCGGACTTTGTGTGAGAGAATTCTCTGACTTACCCCCAAAACTGGTTCGAGTCAGTTCTTTTCTTCCGCTGGTCCCCTGGTTGTCCTAACACTCCAATTGATGTGACAATTGGCCCAGTTACTAATTTTGTTTTCACCGAGACAGATCTGCATTTGATTAGATATTCCAAAATGATGTACAAAATTATGTACAAAAGTCCCTTTCCACATCTATGGATCCCATGACTCAACAACTTAAAAATGTACTCTTTCAAATGACACATCTCCACAATTGTCGGCTCAGCGCCAACAGGTGACAACTCAAAAGTAAAAAACAATCCATATCTAAGGTGAACCCAATAAAAAAAATGGCTTATTTAGGTGTTTTTCCTTCAATACCTGAAGCTATTACTGAGGATAAAGGGCCAAAATGTGTTTTCTAATCCCCTGATGATAAAGGGGAACATTTTAATACTGAGGTCTCTGACAAAGAGGAAGTGACTTTTTGGTGACCCTTGTCTAAAAAGAGGAATTACATCAACATTAATGCATGGAAAGTTCTTCTTCTACAACTAATAACTCATCTCTCTTGCATGATACAAAGCAAACCCTTCCAAATAGGAGTCAGAAACAGACTCCATTCAGAATATCCAAGACCTTCTTTACCAGCCAAAGTAGTAGTCACTCCTGATATAAACACTAAATTGTCTGCCTTCTTAGGTAAATTCATAAAAGAATTTTCATAAAAGACCTAGATAAAGGCACTGAGAAATCTTGGAAAGCTAGCCAAGATAAACTTCTATGTTTATAATGGTCTCTTTCTAAAAAATTGATTTGGCATTCACCCCTAAAGGAAATGGCACCACGGTGGATCCTGATCTTTTAACAGACTTGACAGAACAAGCCATCTGTTAATTGGGCAATACTAATTGTGCACTCTCTGCAGACCATCACAGATCCATTCTTTAATAAAATAACTCTAAGCTTTGGGACCTTGCAACAAATGATATATTTACAACAAGGGGTGGTGAGGGACAGAGTCTCTGAATTAAGCAGAAAGCTCTCACCCAGTCAAGAGATCCGGGCTAGATCCAACACCGTTTTTTAGCTCACTGCACCATCCCAGTTTCAGAACCTGGCTGTATGCAAATTAGTCTGTTCCTGTCCCAGTGCATGATGGGAACAGGGCAAACCAAACTACAAAAGCCAATTCTTACACTGGGAAGGAAACAAGCTCCCGGGGACCGGTTTCTGGCATTACAGCCGTCTTCAGCCCGGTTTGCTTGAATCCTGATGGTGCAATGAGCAAGGGACTCATGTCTGAGTATACCCTTCCATGCTTAGGGTGGACAAACATTTTTACAACAAGGGGTGGTGAGGGACAGAGTCTCTGAATTAAGCAGAAAGCTCTCACCCAGTCAAGAGATCCGGGCTAGATCCAACACCGTTTTTTAGCTCACTGCACCATCCCAGTTTCAGAACCTGGCTGTATGCAAATTAGTCTGTTCCTGTCCCAGTGCATGATGGGAACAGGGCAAACCAAACTACAAAAGCCAATTCTTACACTGGGAAGGAAACAAGCTCCCGGGGACCGGTTTCTGGCATTACAGCCATCTTCGGCCCGGTTTGCTTGAATCCTGATGGTGCAATGAGCAAGGGACTCATGTCTGAGTATACCCTTCCACGCTTAGGGTGGACAAAAATATTTACAACAAGGGGTGGTGAGGGACAGAGTCTCTGAATTAAGCAGAAAGCTCTCACCCAGTCAAGAGATCCGGGCTAGATCCAACACCGTTTTTTAGCTCACTGCACCATCCCAGTTTCAGAACCTGGCTGTATGCAAATTAGTCTGTTCCTGTCCCAGTGCATGATGGGAACAGGGCAAACCAAACTACAAAAGCCAATTCTTACACTGGGAAGGAACAAGCCATCTGTTAATTGGGCAATACTAATTGTGCACTCTCTGCAGACCATCACAGATCCATTCTTTAATAAACTAACTCTAAGCTTTGGGACCTTGCAACAAATGAGGCTGCTACTTCGGCTGAACGACTACTATGTAGAGATACATTTGTTAAAGTAGTTGCTAAATTTCAGAACATGTTCACATCTTCAGGTAAAGCCCAAATAGCACTTAAAAATGTTTTTCAGCCTAACCTTTTCTCCAGGGCAAACAGAGGAAGCAGACGATCAGCCAGAGGTTTTCACCAGGCTTCTTGCTGTGGAACCTTCAGACGAAGTAGTTAATGGAACAACAACCAAAGAGGCCCTCCATTTTTCCCAACTAGGAGTAGGGGTTACAGAGGCCATTTCGAAAATGAAGCACTTCCAAAGCTAGGGCATCAGCAGAAGTTCCACAAATTCTACCTTTCATGGCAAGCCACCGATCTTCTTCAACTCTAAAGTTGGATGGAAGTTTATTTTCAAAACTGGCAAAAAAATCTCACACGATTCATAGATTCTTCAAGCAGTGTTGAGTTACTGTTAAAATTCTATGCAACTCCTTTCCAAACGTCACCTCTGAAACAAATCAATTTTTCAAGACAAAAAAATCATAGACCGGGGTGCATGGCCAGCCAAGATGGCCAAGTGGATTTGATCCACCGAGGCTCCACTGCATCCAGCATCAAAGCCGAGGAAAGCACATGTAAATAAGCCAGTTTTCTCATCACAGCGCTGGCGCCTGCCGTGGGGAACAGATTTGGCACACAGCGCTGCAACTTGTTTGCCCCTGAGATGACAGATGGTGCTGGACAATACAAAGGCTATGGAGACGAGGGAACAGTGTGATGAGCGGTTCGGATACATTGGTGCTGAGGCTCGATGTGACCCCGCGCATCCTGCCTCAGAGAGAGTGGCTGCGTGAAGTTGAGGGAGCACTGTGGACCGACACCCTCTGGCCAGCAGCCTATACTACCTCTACTTGAGGCCACGACTGGATAGGACTCTATAAATACTTGAACAGAGATCATGACACCTTGCACTGCCACTCTCTCAGTGCCTGACTCCAAGACCGCCACTGGAGTCAAGCTATCCTGCAGAATTAACTTAACAAAATCATTTGTACTTAATTTAACACTGCCTAAATCAGACATGGAGACCCTGGCGGCATTCAAACCCTTCTATTGGGCCACCTACCTTGGTATTAAAATAACCCCAAAGCTAGCAGACCTCTATAGAGAAAACTGTCCTTCACTTCTGGCTCAAGCAAATGCAGAGCTTAAACGATAGGCTCCGATGTATCTATCCTGGCTTGGGTGTATCCATGCCACAACGATGTCTGTACTACCTAGGGCTTTACAACTCCCCCAAAGCCTTCTCATAGGACTACATTGGGAATTCTTACCAACACTTTGCACCTTAGTTACATGGTTTATCCAGCAAAATTGCAGGGTCCACTTACCTTTAAAGCTACTTCAGCTTCTCAAAGACTGCGGCAGCCGGGCCCTCCCATACTTCCACCGTTACTAAAGGGCACTCAAATATGTGTATTTCAGAATGGTCGCTTCGTGAATCAGATAAACACTGATTGCATATACACAGGGAAATAGTGGGGTGAGTTATTTGGGATGTACTTTGGAAACCCAAAGCATATCACCCACCAAATGCATACCTCAGCACCCCAGCAAGAACAACTGTTAAAGTTTGGGATGAGGTGGTTAAGACTGCAGGGTAGACTACTATCCCCTCCCTCTACAGACTATTACATTACAATCCAGAATTCCCTCCGGCTTTTGGATCTGGCCCCTTTGATGCTGGAGGTAGTCGGGAACCTGCACCCTATGTGATGTTTTCCATAATTGGGATATCTTAACATTCGAAAATTACAAGAGGAACTTCCACTTTCTATATGCAGAGCAAAACTATAACACACTATTGAGACACTGGGCACTGCACCCTGAAGTCTGATCGGCTGCCACACAAGATCCGATCCCCACTGAGCAATTTGTTAAACGAGTGAGCACTTCCAGGGGCACCATTTCCTTTTTGTACTCTCCACAATCCCTTCTTCCAAACCGCGACATGTCACGTTTTGAAAACATGTACTAGGGGAAGACGTATCTGAAGCAAAATGGTGCTCTCTATGGAGAGGCATCCCAAAATGTAATCATTCTATCAGTTTGAGAGAAGCCCACTATAATATATTTTTGGTTGGTACTTCTATCCCACTAAAAAAAATCTTTCCCAAACCTTCGGATTTATGCTGGAGGGTGTGCGGACTCCTGGGTTACTTTCACCACATATGGTTGGACTGCCTGTCTATTTGCCCTTTCTGGACTGAAATACTGGCCCAAATCAAAGACATCTTAGCATACCCAATTCCGAACATGCAAGGTTTTGTATCATGGGCTTACGCGTGGCGGCACTCAAATGACAGCTATTGTGTGGCTTTGCTTGGTGCCGCTAAAATGGCATTAGCTGTGGCTTCGAAGAAAAAGGAGGCCCGGCAATAAAGCAATGGCACGCTTGCTTATGGCAAGCTCTCACAATGGAGGTATTAACAGATATTTTCCAAGATGATTTTAAGAATTTTGAGTTTGCTTGGGGTCCTTTGGTATCCTACCTGTTCAGAGGTCTCCCGCAGATGGCCCGCCTTACACATACTTGTGCGCTCCACCTCTCAGTTCTAAACCTATAAGCCTGTCCACCCATTCATAACAGCCCCTGCCTCCTTTGAAGGCCTTCATTAGGATTATGAGTCTATACTAGTGATGTAATCAGACGACACCTCCTCCATATTTCACTTAGTAGTTGATGGTTTTGTTTTCTCCTTCTCTTGCTACTGTGATAGAGAAAGTTTTAAGGGGGCTGTTTCCCACTCAATAGGAGAAAATTCCTTTAGAATTTTTACTGTTCCTATAGCATTTCCACAGTTTGGTTGTATTATCTGAAAAGGGAATCCCTCAACATAAAATACACTGTACCCTACAATAGCATGTGATTGATATATGGGAGGTTGGCTTGGAATTACCTTGTTGGAATTTGTTGTCTCTATAAACCTCAATAAAAACAACATTGATAAAATAAAAATAGACTGAGATTGCTTCATTAATTCAGAAACAAGCCATCACACCTCGCACACCACACCCCAGTGGTTTCATCAGCAACATCTTCTGTCTTGTAACCAACCTCAAGGAATTCGATACCTGGATTCTTTACGGTCATTTGAAGATGAAAAGAATCAATCTGCTAAGAGACCTTATGAGAAAAGACAACTTCATGGTGCACTTGGACCTCGAAGATGCTCATCTACTGATTCATGTTATTGCTTCCAACTGTCCTTTTGTTCAGTTCTAATTGCTCCAAACAACCTATGAGTTTTTAAGTCTACAGTTTGGCCTGTCTTCAGCCCCTTGGTGTTTTACCAATTTACTGTAACCAGTAGTGAAATTTCTCAGAGCTCATGAGGTTCCTCTAATCGTTTGGCTCGATGATATTTTGTTTAAACCCTAAAAACCAGATATCTTACTTTTGAACTAATTCGGACTATCACTCTTCTCCAAAACCTCTGATTTGTAGTAAATTGAGACCAATCTGATTTTCTTCCTTCAAATCAGATGACGTTTCTGGGTTGCTGGCTTGCATTTAGCACACAAAGGAACCTGACCCGATTGGTAGAGTAGGTACAATGTACTCTGAGTGTGGTATAAGCACTTGTGGTGTGTGCTGGCTTTGATAAGCCAGTTGTCCATGTATGGGAAGACATGAATCTGTTGTCTTCTGCAATGTACCGCCACTACTGCCAGACATTTTGTGAATACTCCGGGAGCAGCAGTTACTTTAAACAGGAGTTTCTTGAATTGATATTATTTTCCCGCTATCACCTATCTGAGGTATTTTTGATGGGCTGTGTGAACCGGAATATGAAAGTATGCATCTTGTAAGTCCCATGTGGACATAAAATCGCCTTGCTGTAGCAGTGGAAATCCAGTTGAAGGGTGACCATGTGAAAATGTTCTGAAAGTATGTAGAGGTTTAATGTCCTTAGATCCAAAAATTGGTCTTAAGGAACCGTCCTTTTTGGAGATTAGGAAGTACCGAGAATAGACCGCTGAGCCTTGGTACTGTAATGGATCTGGCTCTATAGCTCTTTTTGTTAAAATAGCTTGTATTTCTTGTTTGAATAGCAGTAAGTGTTGTGTCAAACGTTTGTGGGTAGGAGGTGGTATGTTGGGAGGATTGCTGGTGAGCTCCAGGCAATAACCATGAGGGATAATGTCTAACACCCATTTGTCTGATGCTATGGATAGCTGAATGGGGAGAAATCTTTGAAGCCTTCCACTGACAGGTGTTATAGGCAAGTCACTGCTTATTGGGGGAAGGGGAGTTTTGCGTTGGCGTGCCCTTACCTCTACCTTTAAAATTGTTTCCTCTGTACCCTCCTCTGAAGAAGCCTCTACTGGGAGAGGGTTTGCGTATTGGATTTGTAAGAGGAAGTGCTGAGGTCCGAGGATGTACTTTTAGACCCTGCTCTATAGAATGAGCAATGTAAGGAGCCCCTGCCTGAAGGACTTCGAAGCGCACCCATGGATTCTCACCACATCTGTGTCCTTTTTTATCTCAACCTGAGGTGCGAAAAGATGTTGTTTGTCAAGCGTATTCCAGATACTGTTGGACTTCTGGTTTAAAGCCAGAAATTCTAAGCCAGGCATGCCTACGTAAGAGAGTGCTGGTATTAACTTATCTTGCTGCAGCGTCAGCAGCATGAAGAGCACGTCTAATATGGCAGTTAGAGATGAGTCTTCCTTCTTGAACTAGCTCTTGTGCCTTTTTCTTGTGTTCGTCTGGGAGGTACTGAAGTAGATCTTCCATTTCATCCCAGTGTGCCCTGTCATATCTAGCTAACAGGCCCTGTGTGTTGGCAAAGGGCCAGAGACTAGCGGCTTGAGCAGCTACCCTTTTACCAGATGCATCAATAAGCTTAGATTCTTTATCTGGGGGAGGACATCACCAGATGCCTGTGAGTTCCCTATTTTATGAGTGTTGAAAGCTACCAGGAAATCAAGTGGAAGCTGTCCTCTAATAAAATCTGGATCAGACAGTGATGGGTTATATTTTTATCAACCCTGGGTGGTAAGATTTGTGCATGAACTGGATCTTCAAGGATGTCAACATAGGGAGACTCTGACTAACTGTATGTGAAGAAGACCCTAGCATCTCAAATAAAAAATCCTCAACTAAGGTCTCCTTGTGCAGTGTCATCCTATGAGATGCTGCTGCCATGGAAATTAGCTCCAGATAAGACATGTTATCATCTGGAGGTGAGGGTTTTGTAGGGTATAGGTCTGCATCATTATCCATGGGTGAATCAACATTGTAATGATTCCATGGATCTGTAGCCAAAGGAGCATTGTCATCATCATCACCCCCATCTTCTAAATCAGGCTGTGTGTGAGGAGATCCCTGTGGTGTTATATGTAATGGATCTGAGCCTGGCAATATTCATTAAGGTGAAATTGGTGGAGGTGGTGTAGGGGAATGCAAATGGATAAGATTTGTAGCAATGTCCTTTTTCTCTTCCAGGGGAATCTTGTCTCCAGTGTCCTCTGGGCTGAGTTTTCCTGTGGAAGGAATTTTGGTCAATATGTGTCCAGTGTCTGGACTAATATAGATCTTTTTGTGCTTTGGAACCAATCTGTCTTTCATAATGTCTAAGATTGGTTCAGGAGACTCTGAAACATGTTCTTTTGGTTTTGGTGCTGAAAATTTTGGGGCCAAACCGCACTAGTCCTTGGAAGCGAAAGGTTTCAGCTCCAAAGCAGCTTTTTGTTTCGAAGCGGGAGGGTTCAGCTATTTCTATTTTGAGTCAGAGGATTTCGGCTCCGAACTAGATTTGTCTTTCGGAGCGGAATGTTTCGGGTCCAAAGGCGATTTGTCTCAGTTCGATCCCAAGCCAAAAGGCTTGACTGCTTGTTTTGGTGCTGGGCCCAGGAGCTCAGAAACATGATCCTGGTGACGACCAAGGCCCGAAGGCAGAGGTGGTGCCAAAACCATATGTTTGGTGAAGAGTAACTTCTGGGGTACGGGGGTTTTGGTACTCGTGACTCCCTGTCCAGCCGGAATGTCTTCTGACTCTAAATCAATCTCTAAGTCGGAATCGAATTCATCAACCGAGAAGGCCTCCTCTTCTTCTGCGGTAGCTCCTTCTTTTTGTGCACACTCATTTCCGAAAAGCTCAAGAGTCTGTTGAGTGCTTTGGCGATGCATTTCTTGTTCTTGAGCCTGACGATCTCGGAGAGTCTTTTTCAACTTGAACGGGCGATAGGCTTCGCTCTCTTGACAAGCAAAAATTGCAGACCTGGTGTAGATCGATGCAAGGGTACTTCGAGTGGCACCAAGGACAGAATTGAAATGGAGTTCGTTCCATCGGCCGAGGGATGGAACGAAGCGGCTAGGCCCGAAGGCCTCCCATTATGTTTTTGACCGAAGATGAGAGATTTTCCAATCAATTGGATATGCGGAGAGAGGGAATCGATTACGATTACAATACCTTTGAGGGTAGAGTGGACTGCGCACCGAGGGAAACCTGAAGGACGGTTTTGAACTAGAGCGCAACCAAATACACGCCTGAACATAATGGCAGAAAGAAAACAATCAAACAATGGAGTTGATGCCCATGCGCACTATCACCAAAAGGAGGAGTCACCTTACCTCGTGATTAGGAAAGACTTCTTCGAAGAAAAACTATTTGCAAACATCCGGACCCAACACTAGATGGCAGGAGTATGCGAAGCATGTGTATCTACAGGAAACATGCCTCAAACACAATCTTCCCTGCAACGTAGACACCCTTGCACTATGGTGCAAGAGTGTCTGCGTTAGCGCTTTCCAGCTAAATTTGGTGCCAGCGCAGGGGAAACACAGGAGTGCACCATATTCTTGTAAATATGGTGCAGCCCTACATTTCTAAAGTGATGCAGCATGTCGTTAGCCTTCTTGGTTTAAGGGCACGCTTCACCACTTTACAAGTAAATATGCCCCCAGGTTTTCCCTGGTCCTAATTGTATTACTTTTTCAAACAATTAAGATATGTTTCAGGACAGGGCGAACCTTTCATGCAATAGATACATCATAGGAAATGCTTTGAGTCAAACATTCATCCATCGCTCCATCCACTCTCCAGGCGGTACTCACAGGAGATGGAAAGCAGCAATGGCTGGCTGCTCTGGTTATTGGCAGCATTGGACGCTGAGCAGACAAAGTATCCAGCGTCTCGTCTGTTCACCGGATTGATAGCGAGAGATGACCGGTCCGGCGACAGGTGGTACCGTGGGTCCTGAGGCAGGGCGCTCCCATTGAACGTCCAGGAGAATATAGGATCCGTTCCCAGAGCCAAGCAGGTCAGATTCACCGAGCCTTCATTTTCCCAAAGGCGTCCTGAAGTTCCATTACTAGAGAGGGTCACACTTGAGATGGGATCTGCCAATCAGAAGACAGGAAAATAAACAAATCAGTGTTTTCTACTTATGGAACAAAACATGTGTTAGCGTTCAGAGGAAATTCAAAAGTAGAAATAGTGTTCATGGCAACAATATACAGACAGGAGGTGCTGACGTATGTGAGATAATGTCAGATGTCATGATACATTTATGTATATGGTGCCTGTGCTGCCATTGACATCTCTGCACACTGCCACAGCTGTCTGACTCTGTGAAAGTGCAAACACTCCTGGTTGTTGACTAACTGGCATCATTGTGCAGTGCCTTGGAGCTCATGTCAAGCCGCTATTAATACATTAGCCACATTGGAGGGCATGTCTTTTCATGCTACATGTGTTAATGCGTTATACTCCCTTTTGTCCATGATGGTACCTCTCTGTGAAAACATATATGTTCCCCAGTGCCCAGGTGTCCTCGTTGGACAGATTTACAGAAACCTTGGGGCATATTACCAACGTTAAGCGATATTTATCGCTAACGATGCTTAGCAACGAATTTTTTAACGCTCAGCATCGCCGGAAATTATCGCAGAGATAACTTGCTATTAGCAAGGTGTATCTCAGAAGTGACAAAAATCCTCACGCTAACTGCCAATTGAGAGATTATCCCTGGAAAACCAACGATAATCTCTCAAAGTTTGGCGTTAGCTTGATGATAGGGGCTCACAAACTTAGCCATGATATCTACCTTCCATAGAATATCATGGCTAAGCCAGGAAAATAGCAGGTGTAAAAAAAGCAGTGCTAACCGCGGTTAGCGCTGCTTTTTTTTTTATCTCTAACAGGGTTAGCGAAATCCTTGATAATAGGAGAAATGTCGCTTAACAACATTTCTCCTATTATTTTTCTCTGGAACGCCCCCTTTGCATCTCATTAGAGATGCAAGGGGAAGCGTAGAGAAAAAGGGTGCGAACATGCGAATTTGCGTGTTAGCACCCTATTGCTGATAGGAAGATAATTTTATCTCCGCTTTCTTGGCTTTTAAAGCCAAAAAAGCAGAGATAAATCCCTTGATAATATGCCCCCTTGTTTTGTGAGTCTCCACATGCAGTGAAGCAGGTCAAAGGGCAGATCATTGTGCAGGTGAAAGGATGGTGTGGCGCAGTGTCACTTTGGCTCCACCCTAATAATTTGATTAGGCCAAATATATAAACACGTGGACTCATGCACTCGTGTGATGTAGCATTATTGATTTATTTACGTAATGTAGTGCACCTGATCAGATGCAGAAAGTGTATTTACTGTGTAATCTCAACATTTATATGAGTGTGCATATTACCGTTTTTCCAGTAATATCAACTTGAATTGAACTGACAGCATGTTAAAAGGGGGGGCGTTTTTTTTACAATGGAACATTTATCTGCACAGTACGCTGTAATACTTGCCTGGTTTCCTGTTGAAAAACATTCAGACCCTTGTCAAGACATTTACTTCACTGTAACAGGGAACTGGAGCTTTAAGAGCACCACATGGCGTTTATGCACACATATAAAAAAAGAAATCAGGACGCGCCCTTTCAGTTAATAAAGGCTTGTTACATAAGTTGAGATGAATCCTGAATGTTTCTGGCCTGCCCAACAATAAAAAACTGATGCTTTATTCCCCCATTGGAGTGCAGACTGTTCTCGGTATTTTCAGAGGATGCAGTATGAAAATATATATAAATATATATTATATTCACTGAAAAAAACACAGGTTTCAGGGACGTTATAATTTAGTTGGACCTTTCATTCTAACAAAACCAGAGAAATTCGGCCGTTAAAATTAGTTGAGCTAACTATAACTCACGCCCTTGCAATGCACTGCTGATGACATCACATAATACATCACTCATGACATGGTCAGTGACATCACTGATGACATCACTGATGACATCTCAAATGACATCACTGATGAAATCATCCAGTGACTGTGTGTTTCTGTAAAGTTTAAATATGTTTTTAGTACATATGCCAAGGTGTATTGAAGTATGAGTGGGTGTATGAGTGTCTGAATAGATGATTTAGTAGGTGCGTGACTGACCTTATAAGTGAGTGAATAAACGTGTCTACTGAATGTGTGGGTTACTGACTAAACAGTGTGAATGTCTGTATCAGTCTGTCAGTTGGTGTGAAAGCAGCTGCATGGGTTGGTGAGTAGCCACATGAGTGTCTATATGGGTTATTGATTGGTTGTCTGAGAACCTGTATGGGTGCCTGAGTGACTCTGTAGGTGGGTGGGGGGGGTGTGTGACTGTGCATAGATGTGTGAGTAGGTGATTCACTGAGTGCATAGGTTTTAGAGTGCGTCTGTGAAGGGCTCTATGGGTGGGTGAGTGTGTGTATGGGTGTGTTGGTGAGTGAATGAATGTCTCAGTGGTACATGTGCGAGTAACTGCATATGTGAAAGGCAGTATGTGTGAGTGTTGGAGTATATAAATGACTATATGTGAGAGTGAGTCATTTTAGGAGTGGTTGTATGGATGAGTGTGTGCTTGTATCAGTGATTTATAAGAGAGTAAGTATGTGTTAGTATCTGTGAGAATAAGTGAGGTGGTGTGTATATTACTGTATAGGTGAGTAAATGGGTGTATGATTGATTCTTTGCGTGACTGACTAGGTGTGTGAATAACTCTATGGATGAGTGGCAGTGTGTGCGTGTCTTTATAGGTGTATGAGTACAAATGATAGTGCTGTATTGATGAGTGACTACATGAAAGAGTGACTGTATGGGTGAATGAGTGAATGTGTGTGTAGACCTAGGAATAAGTGGGTAGGTATGTAGTAACTGGTATTGGTGTGTCTATGGTTTCGAAAATGGTAGTCTGTATTTCAGAGTGGGTGTACCAAATGTTATATTAGGGTTTGAGGAGGTGCATCAGATTATTAAGTGGATGATGTCATGAGTGATGTCATCAGTGATGTTATTAGAGATGTCATCAGTGATGTCACTGACCATGTCATGAGTGATGTAATATGTGACGTCATCAGCATTGCATTGCAGAGGCGCGAGTTATAGTCTCTGAGACTAGTGATGTTTTCTCTTTATTGGTTGAGCAGGCTGGCTCTAAGGAGGTGCTGCAATTTAAGGGCTGACCTTTTAGGTTCAACTGGATGTTCATGTCCAGCAACATTTTCTGCAATGTGAGAACTCAATAATATGACTAGAAAAAAATGACAATAAAGGAAAAGATTTAGTTGAAATTATTCTGGCCAGTAGGACGGTTGCTATGACTATATATTTATTGTTTTAATGAACATCTTCTGGTATATTGGGGTAACATCAGCGCACAAGTGTTTCACCCCCTTATGCACAATAAGCCTTGTTAGGGTGACCACATAACTCCCTGGCAGCGCGACACAACTTTACATTTTGATTTAGCATATCGGTGCATCCTGTGAGTTGTAGGCTTGGTTCATTTTCATTGAGCCAATTGGACCAAGAAAGCTCATGAAGGCATGAAAAAACAAAGAGCAGGAATTGAAAGTGTCTCCAGTGATGCAGCTTTCTGGTCACCCAAGACATGGGACTTTTTTAGGTCTCACCTATGCTGCTAGTACACCTTTAGCCGTTGCGCTGTTGTTTTTGGAAGCACACACTTGTGCTTGTGGCGGCATCCACATTGCAGGAGCGCGCAGGGGCACGCCACAAGCACGAGTGCAGTGCTTCCAAAAACAGCACACTGCGCGTGCATGAACGCAGCACTCCTGGGTTACTTTTTAGGTCTCGCCTGAGCCAGCGCATGCGATGCACTGGCGAGACATTTAGTCACTGAGCTTTAAAAAGCCTACCACAGCTTTTTGTGTGGCGTACTGCATGTGGTTACGCGCACAGGCACAAGCAGAGGCACCATCTGGCTTTCCTCTCGCTCTCCCAAGCGCGCGCGCCTCACTCTGCCTCTCTGTCTTGCTCGCCCCTCCCCTACCACAGAGCATGTCTCGTGGCCGCGCGTCTATTGCTTGAAATTTCTTGACTGGTTCGGCTTGTCCTAGACTTCACTCTTCGTTTTAGAATATTGGTATCCTTCTGCTGCCTTCCCGGAGCTAAATGATGAGCCTTTGGTCCCTGACTCCTCAACACCTAATAATGAGAAATGTTTCCCCCAGCTCTGGAGATCACAACAGGTTCTTTAACCCAGTACATCCATTGATAACTCTTTCCTTTCCAGCGGTCATGAGCACTGGGATTTTCCCCCTAAGCTGTTAGACCGCTAGACAATCATCTGACATCAAAATCTCGTTTCCGAGCGTATCCGCTCCTTCCGTCGGCAACATTGTATCTACGGATGAGGTTTGTACGAGCCCCGCTCGTCACTTCCTTCGGCGCAGGTGCAGAGGAAGCATTCTCCAACTTAGACACACCAGAGGCAGCCTACGTTTCTTCGGCAATTGACGAGAAAGTTCCCACTATTAGTGGCTGCTTAGAGCCACCAGGATCTGTGCTGGTTCTCTGATATTTCCCCTGAGTTTCTCTCTGTGCTGTAGCAGGGGCTTCCTCCTGCTTCTTGGCTCCTTGACACTTGGTGATAAGGAGTGGATGGTGTTCATGATCTTGCTGGTGTCCTCCTCGTTGATGCTGGTCCAGGAGAGCAGGTGGTGGTGCAGGTGGTGGTCGTGGGGGTGGTTGTTGTCAGGGTGGTCGTAGTGCTGAAGCTGTCGTAGATGTCGGCAATCTTGCGGTGGAAGAAGGTGGCCAGTGAGTCGCACAGGTCTTGCGAGTGCGGGGATTCCTTGCTGTTGGAGCTGGGGTTGGAGAGTTCCTTTACGATGTTGAAGAGCTCTTTGCTGTTGTGTGCGTTGTTATCTAGGCGGTCCTTGAAGGAGGCCCTCTTGGCGGCTCTTATGAGTTGATGGTGGCTGCGGGTGGCGTTCTTGTGGGCTGTGCAGCTGTCCGGTGATCGTTCGCGGAGCCAGGTCTTCTTCATTTTTCGGCATGTTCGTTTGGAGGCCTGGAGGTCTTCGGTGAACCAAATTGCTTTCTTGCTGGTGTGGCTGTTGGAGGGTGACTTGGGTGGGGTGAGGGAGTTGGCGCAGTTGTCGATCCATTGTCTGAGGTTGCGGGCGGCTGTGTTGGGATTGGTTTAGTCGGCTGGTGGGTTCTGGGCGAGGGGGGCAGTTAGCCAGTCTTTGGTGACTTTGCTCCAGCAGCATTGAGGCATCTGTTGAGTGCAGTGGTGCGTGGTGAGCTTCCTGAAGGTGAAGTGGATGCAATGGTGGTCGGTCCAGTGGGGTTAGGTGGTGTGGTTGAAGGAGACGTGTGGGCTTGCGGTGATGGGGTCGAGCGTATGGCCGGCGGCATGGGTGGGTGTTGTCACGAGCTGTCTGAGTCCGAGCTGGGCGAGGTTGTCGATCAGGGTGGTGGAGTTGGCGTCATTGTTGTTCTCGAGGGGAAGTTCAGGTCTCCTAGGAGGATGTAGTCTGAGGAGGCGAGGGCGTGCGTGCTGATGAAGTCGGCGATGGAGTCGCTGAACTGTGGTCGGGGTCCAGGGGGTCTATAGATGAGGGTTCCTCTGAGGGTGATGTTGGGGTCGGTGTGGATCTGGAAGTGCATGTGTTTGGCAGTGCTGAGGGTGTCGTCGGTGTTGGTCGAGAGTCTGAGGGTGTTCTTGTGGACAATGGCGATTCCTCCTCCTACTCCGTTGGTAGGGTCTCTGCGGATGATCTTGTAGCCTTCTGGGATGGCTATGGTGATGTCGGATGCTAAGGTGGGATTCAATCAGGTCTCTGTCAGGAAGGCGACGTCCAGGGTGATGGAGTCGAGGAGGTCTCAGAGTTCGACGACGTGTTTGCGAGCGGAGCGGGTGTTGAGGAGGATGCAACTGAGGTAGTTGGGTTCCTTGGTTGGTGGTTTGGCTGGCCGGATGCTGGTGAAGCTGCAGCTCCAGCAAGTGTAGGGTCCTTGGGTGTACTACGGGGTGGCCCACTAGCAGGTGTGTCCTCGCTGGTGTTGAATGCGTGGAAGGTACTGGCATCGTAGCTCAGTCCGGTGTCGTTGCGTCGGGTAGCACGGGTAGTAGCACAGGCGCAGTTAGGTGGAGCTACGCAGCATGGGGAGCGACCTGCCTGGATGCAGAGTCAAGGGTCACTATGTATGTATCGCCAGCATACTAATACATCATTTCTGTTTTCTAAGGGCCAAAGCGCCAGAGCACCTCTCGCAGTGGTCAAAGAAGCCGCCATCTTGGTAGTCAAAAAGGTCCCTCCCACTTCTGTTGTAGTAGGCACCTGTATGCAGTAAATTCTAATATTTTCACTTTATTTACTGCTTTTAGAACTTCATACACAGTGATCTACTTTCTTATTGAGGGTCAGCTCCAAATATCTTACAGACATTCCCTTATGTTGTTGAGGTGATCTAAGTGTATTCACTGCATTTTTGTTTACCGCCCAGTTGTTAGGAGTGGCAGCTCTAATAAGAATAGTGCATGGTCTGACTCTGTCATTGACTCTATTCTAATTCTGCCATATGGATAAACAATCTCTAGTACAGACCCAGGAATTCTTCACTGTGACTTACGAACATGGCAAAAGAGGCTATCGCTAATGTACAACAGCGTTACTCTACCAGGCCCACGCCTTAGCTCTCCTGGGACAACTTTCGATCTGCCCCAAGTCCTTTTTAATCTGTCTAAATTTAGATTGTTAACTAGAGCCAGCTCCACCTGCACTAAAGAACTGGAACATGCTGTTGTTTTTATTATTCATCAAACAGCTCCTGTCCATGGCTCTGTGTCTATATTGATCCTAATCTTAATTTCTCTGCACGTTTGTGCCATTCAGAAGAATGCATCTCCTGTGCTTCTCCATACACCTTTCATTGAGCCTGCATTCTGTAGTTTTTAACTTCTGAGTAATTTTTTAGGGAATTTAAAAGGTACATTGTACAAATAGTAGAACAAATCAAAGTTCACATTAAGTAGTGGATTACATTACATATTTATGACACTGGAGAGGATCACTATCATTATTGAAACATACCTATTGCAAGAATATCTTTGGAGAGAAAATCTATCAGTAGTTGTATTTAATTTGATGTAACGGGGAGGTATGAGAATGATATGCACATGTGTATGAATATTAGAATCTTCATGTTGCAACATATGCCCATCTTTATTTTTTGGGGGGGCTGTACCTCCGGACCAGGTCCGACAGTTCTACGTCACCAACATACACACCAGCAAAACACACTACACACATACATCCCACCAACACACATATTCACAACTCACCACGGCATTCCACACCCTGCCACTGCCCTTATGTCACTACACTAAGCACATGTAGCGTGAATAAAGTTATCCAAGCACTTTACATAAGTACTAGTTCCATTACAAAAATCTGCCCGGTGGGTGATAATGTTCTGCATGGCTAAACACTTATAAGGTACCAAAGGCGAGACCTATTGGCTATGCCAATGCTTGTTTTAAGGCTTCCATATAGTAGGTGTCTGGACAGTTACGTGGAAATTGTCCTGTCGGTAAGGGTGGAGAGCCTCTGCAACCAGGCTGGTCCGTCAGTTCTTGATCTGCTGAATGCCTCACCTGGTTTTAGGCGGGTGGTCTAACTGCTAGATTGCCGACTTTGATGCTGGAAACCAAGGTACGAGCCGCTGGGTCAGATCCGCATCCTGTGATTTTGGGCAAATCACCAAGGGCTAGATGTATCAACATACCCTTTTGCGATTTCCAAATAGCGATTTTTAAGGAATCGCTATTTGGGAATAGCAAAATGTCATGTATGTAGAAAATCACAATTTTTTAACGATTTCCTAAAAAATTCCTTATTTACGATTAGCAAATTGCTAATCGCAAATAAGGAATAATTTCCCATTCATTTCTATGGGCCAGGAGGCCCATAGGAATGAATGTGAACTTTTTCTCAATTCGCAATTTGCTAAGCGCAAATTGAGAATAATTTCAAGGGTGCAGGGGTGTCTCAAGGACACCCTGCTGCACCCCTGAAAATGACATGTGTTCGCATATGGTGCACATACATGCCCTAAGGGCATGTATGAGCGTCACATGGCACCTTTACAAATTGCATAAAGTGCATTTGTAAAAGAATTCACAAATTACCAACTACAAGTTGGTGGTAATTTGCGATTTCTTAGCCAAAATTCGCTAAAATGAAATGTTTCATACTTAGCATTTAAGAAATCGCAATTTGAGATTTCTTAAATGCTTGCGCAATGTTAAGGAATTGCAAAATTTGCGATTCCTTAATATTGCAAACTTTTTGCATGATACATCTCATTTCCCGTTTTTCTTGTCGCAAACGCTGCTATTTTGCGATTCGCAGCGTTTGCGACAAGAAAAAAGGTTGATACATCTACCCCTTAATCTCCCCGTGCCTGAATGTGTCCTTCTGTAACGTAACCAGTGCTCATGTGAAGTGCTCCAATACCTTCAGGTCGAGTTCCCGCTATATACATCTGCATTAAAAAAAATCAAAAAAGGTGGCACCTGGTTCTCCATCGCTTACACATTATACCACTGAGCTATCTTTCTAGTTTGGGAGTATTAGCAGTTTTAATACAGTTCTAAGCCATGAATGCTTCACCCGCTGTGAGGATTCGTCTGCCTGGGCCATGTCCTGTGGAAATACGGAGATGAAATTCACGTCTATGGAATGCATTTAGTTTCCAAATGTATCGCCTCGTCAGGGATTGGTAGTAAGTGCTTCATAAATAACAAGCAATTGCAATGCAATAGGTCTCGCATTTGCGAGAGTTTAAGCTATTGGCATTGTAAATGACAATGACTTTTATTTATGTTTTTAAAACCAACACGTAAATAAAAGGCATTGTCATTTACAGTGCCAATAACTCTCACAACTACGAGACCTATTGCATTGCAAATGCTTGTTTTGCCAGGAGAAAGGGGCAAGGGCACTGGAGAAGGGAGAAACAGAGTCCAAGATAATCAGAAGTGTATGCAGCAGGTGCAGCGGCACCAAGGCTGTGTGGTGCAGAAGACCCACTGCTCCCTAATTATGGCTGTCTTCTGCTACCCAACCTGAGGATAGTCTACCCATTTCATTGCTTGCATTAACGTTGGTGTTACCATTGCTATGCCACACCCACATACTGGCCTGTGGGATAACACCCACACGCCCCTATCCCCTCGCCAACTCCCAACCCTGGAGCCCCGAAGGCTTGCATACACATGTGCTCTGAGAAGGGCCATAAACACAATCTCCACATGAGCCCAACCCAAAACACTCAGCAGAGACTGGGTGTATTCCCTCCGGCGCGGCCAACAGCGCCAAGAGGCCTTGCTGTAATAGAGAGGTGTTAAACATAATGTAAGGTGTTTGCATTTCTCCCCCCCCCCGCTCCTCTCTACTATGATACATGCCAACATTTTAGAACAAGCTATCCTGGCTGAAGAGGGGTGAAACTCCGAAACTGGTCCTAGGATGCTTGTTTCCAGTCCAGGGAGGACCTGGCTTGGCAGTTCGGGCTGGACTGTTCCCATGAGGCACAGGGTCAAGATTGATTTGCATATGGTTGGGTTCAAACTAGAATGGCGAGCAAAAAAAGGATGGATTTATGCCCAGATCTCTGTACTGGGGTGAATGTATGACATTGTTGGGCATTCTGTCCATCAACTGTTGTTTTTGCATTTTAGAAAAGGCAAAAGGGAAATTGAAAATCTGCCTGAATCCAGTCTGTTGGTATGTATGGTGACAGCCCATCAGCATTTCAATGTTGGCAGTTTAATAACATAGCCATACAAAAGCAGAGTTCTAAACTCTGGCGAACAAAAGCAGAGTTCTGAACCCAGTTTCTGTTTGCATTATGTGTCACATGCTCTAATCTCCCACTCCAAGAATCATGGCGAGAGGATGTGTCCTCAGGCTTGAGCTGCCGACATTGGAGCAGGTCCGCTCAGCA
This sequence comes from Lissotriton vulgaris, assembly GCF_964263255.1. Lineage (NCBI taxonomy): Eukaryota > Metazoa > Chordata > Amphibia > Caudata > Salamandridae > Lissotriton > Lissotriton vulgaris. The sequence goes on along the minus strand of NC_141695.1, from coordinate 1,756,034,763 downwards.
TCCTGTAATTCTGGACAAATCACTTAATCTTCCAGTGCCTACCAAATGAATGTGTCCTTGTGTAACGTAACTGGTGCTCATGCATAATGCTCCAAGAGTTTGCGTTATATAAAATCTGCATTAAAAAATTATTAAGGGTTGACAAGTACGAACATGTGATTTCTGGTAGTTTTACAATCAGGTTTCGGCATGCAGGAGGAATTGGGAGGCAGGAGGCTAGTCCTGTAATCCGTCTAAAAGGCTAGCCGCTAGTACGTCGGCTAGACTGCCGACTTTGGTGTTGGAAACCAGGGTTCGAGCCTTGGGGTCGCGTCCACATCCTGTGATTCTGGGCAAATCACTTCATCTCCTCGTGCCTGAATGTGTAATGTAAATACGGTGCTCATGCAAAGCACTCCAATACTTTCAGGTCGAGTTCGCACTATATAAATACGCAAAAAAATATATATAAATAATCAGTAGCCTCGCGCCTGAATCGGGAGAGTTGGGTTGGCACGTATGTGCTACTGACACCCACTCCTCTTAAGCTCGCAACCTCTTTTTGTGTCAAACCCTCTCTCTCTGGTGCAGAGGTGGTGATGTCCCCAAACCCCACTGCTCTCTTCAGAGGTACAATCTTTCTTCCACCTTCCGGCCTCTGCTCTCTCTTCTTCTCTGCCCATCTTAAGCCCACTCGCCTGACGTAGAAACATTCCCCTGTATCGCACCATTCACCTCCCACAGGCCTGTTTTTCCAAATTCTACAGTTATTTTATTTCTGCGTAGTTTTGTGAAAAGCTCGAAGCCGCCATGCTACGGACACAGAGCTCTAGCCAGGTAGAGATAAATAGACACATGACAAATATTTCACATTTTCAATACTTATCTGTGACTGGCCTGGGTCTCTATTAGTGTTCCCACATGAAGCCTTGTTCATTATTGCGACCCATCTCATTGATACCACATGCACCACAATTGTAGAGCACACTGTTTTTATGTCTTGCCTATGCAGCGCACATGCGCTGCAAAGGAGAAAGACCTTTAGCCATCAGCACAGCTTTGGGGGCAAAAACGTGCACGCGTTGCATTGCTTGCAATGGCAACGTGTGCACATCTGGTGGTTTCCTTGCGTGAGCATGCGGCACCATATGGTGGCGCCATATATTCGCAATCATCGTGCCTTGTTGCATGCTCCCGCAAGGGAATCGCGTAGGCCCCCTCCCCCTGCTGCTGTGGGAGGCGAGCGCTTGTGCTGGATTTTAAATCGCTGCGAGTTAAAAGAAGCATTGTCTAAGCCAGATGGCTTTAACCAGGAGACGTCATAGTGGTAAGAGGCAACAGGCCGTCCGAGTGCATGTAGTAGGGTGAGAAGCCTTCATTGTGAATTCCCTGCCCTAATGGGGATGATGCTCCGGGGTTGACACATCTCATTCGCTGTGGGCAGAAAGGAACTTCTTCACGACATCGCAAAGCCATGAAGGCAAAGGCGTAGAGTAACCATTGGAGGAATGCAGCGGCCCTGCACTGGTCACATCAGCACGGGTAACAATGAATCTAGCTGCAGCAAGAAGCTAAAAGGGGTGGAATTAAAAGGCTCGGCCTTCCCACGGGGCTGTACTTGTTGATGAAATGCCACCCAGCCGTTGGGCACCTCTCCAAACTCTCCTACACCCCAGAGACACAAGCACCGCCTGGACTCATTGCCCTGAAGATACAAACGCTTTGTGGTAAGATCACTACACCCTGAAAGCACCCTTGGACATACACTGCTTTTGCATCATCAGTATGAGTCTGTCTACAAGAAAGCTAGCAAAACCCGGAAGACGCTGCTCTTCCGCCAACAATTCAGACTGGAATCCGCCTAATTGCCTAGCCTATTGTTCTCCCCTCCCTTGATTTTTCACGAGCTCTGAAGCATTCCTTCGCTGCAGAATCGCTTAAAAACATTACAGGTCTACCTTAATAAGTCACTGCCAGTAGAGCGCAGATATGTCATGCTAAATGAGCAAAAGAGTCATGACCAGCCATATTTCAATAAAAGTTTAAACGCAAACATACATGCTCCTGCAAAGGAATATTTGACCTCCACAGGCACTGGGCCTGTCACAAAAGGCGCAGTGCTTAATATGTATAAGATTAAGTTGTGGGCCTAAATGTTCTTCCCATGAAGCACACATACTAAGCATGGGCGGAAAATCCGTTTCGCTCGCGGATTTTGAAGATTTTCGGTAAATTCGCAATCCGCGAGATTCGCGAATCTCCCGCAAAATCCGCAAATCCGCGAGCAGCGGATTTTGCTCGCACCGTTCGCGTGAGTTCGCGGCTTCCCAGTACAACTTCGCGCCCCGCGAATAAGCGCTAAATTACAGAAATACGATTTTAGCAAAACTGAAACTACTTACCAGGTTCAAAAGTTCAGGCTCATCATTAGTAGCTATTTCCTGTAGTGCTTCCTGAGGGGCCCCTCCAGAGTTCAGTTGCCTACTTGCAACTATTATGTGACCCTGCTCTGAACCTCAGAATAGTTACACATATGCCACAAAGGTCCTGAATTACAGCTAAGGGAGACAAGCAGGAGCCAGGCTGGAAGTTCAAATCCATTAATCAGCCCCTAATTCATTATTGTCAGTTGTGGCAGGGCAGGTGTTGTAACTAATTTTGCAACAATGAAAGCACTTAGCAAGTGCAAAAGATCACTAATCAGGAAGCACTAAGGAAGCAGGTGCCAGCTAAAAAAATATTCTGTGACACATTAATCAGCCCCAAATTAATTCAGGTCACTTGAGGCAGGGAAGGTGTGCTTTGCTTTGCCACAATAATGTACACTGACTGGACAACCAGAGGGTGCTGTGATGAAACAGAGGGTGGCATGGGTGGGCCAGAGGGTGGCATGAGTAGTCAGAGAGTGGCAGTGGTGACAGAGAGTGGCAGTGATGAAGAAGAGTGTCCCAAACAGGCTGGACACGTAGAAACAACAAGTTCGCAAAACTTACGCCGACAGGTAAGTTCGCGTTTGCGACATTGTACAAAACCCTCGCGAACTGGCAGAAACCCGCGCGAACACAAAAAAAAAAAATTGGCGAGAATTCGCGGATTTTGCGAATTGCGAGTTCGCAAATCCACAAAATTCGCGAACGCGAGATTCGCAAAATTCGCCCACGCTTAACACATACCCCACCGGCACTGCTTGAATGTCAGGGTTGTGAACGCCAAGGCTGTCTGAAGTTGATCCCACCTCCAGCCTTTCATTCACCACCACACACTTCCTGCCCCTTCATCTCACTACTACAGACTCTTGCTCATCACTGCTTTCTAGCTTTGTCACTCTTATCTCTTCATCCCTTTTTTCACCGCTCTCTCTTGCTCTGGGTCAAATTCCAATCATTCAAAAAGAAATCTCGGTCTTTAAAAATGAGCGTCAGTGCCGCCATCTGCAAGCACATGCTCAAATTAAGCTCTGCAGAAAGGACACAACTTGAATGAGGATAACCAGAACCAGATCTGGGCTCTGTTCAGACCAGTGACTGAGAAATCCCCATATTCGGTTTCTTTCAGAGTTCGTTTCTATATTGAAAAAAATGGGGGCACACTCATGAATGTAAACTTGTCCACATGTCTTTATGACAAGTGCTTACTCAACAAGCATTGGCATAGCCATTAGGTCTCGCGTTTGGGACCTTATAATTATTTAGTTATGTAGCACAATATCCTTGGTGCAACAACATCAACTGTTTCATGGCTAAACACTTATAAGATCCCAAAGGCGAGACTGATTGGCTATGCCAATGCTTGTTTTGGTTGAGACAAACTATCGCACGTTGATGAATCTTATACACACAGAGTCAGGGCTGATCAAAGAGCTCAGCTCATTTCTATACGTTATCTGTGACTGGCTGGGATGTGTCTTCTACCCCACCATAGCCCCCTGCTCCTAATCTCTCGTTCCACCCTGCCTCGGGCTACAGTGCATTGTGGGTTTATCTACCCACACCGCTCCCTCTCAAACTGCCTATCTGAAATTGAAATGCCACAACAATGGGCAGTGACTTACACCCTGCTAAGCAAATGCATTCAGCAGCAGTAAAAGAAAGCATCTGGTGCCAGCTGCGGCGTGGTGGGGGTGTGACGGCTCGTAGCGGGGTGGGGGGGTGGCAGCTCATGGCAGAGTGTGGAAGTGTGGTGGCTTGGGCGAGGTGGGGGTGTGGTGGCTCGCGGGAGTGGGAGCGTGGCGGCTCGCGGTGGGGTGGGGGCATGACAGCTCGCGGCGGGATGGGGGCGTGCAGCTTGCGGTGAGGTGGGGGGGTGGTGGCTCACTGAGGGGTGGGGGCGTGGTGGCTCATGGCGGGGTGGGAGCATGGAGGCTCGCGGTGGGTTGGGGGCATGGTAGCTCGCGGCGGGGTGGGGCATGCAGCTTGCGGTGAGGTGGGGGTGTGGTGGCTCACTGCGGGGTGGGGGAGTGGTGGCTCATGGCGGGGTGGGGGTGTGGTGGGTCGCGGCGGGGTGGGGGTGTGGTGGCTCACGGGGGAGCGTGGCGGCTCTCGTGGGGTGGGGGCCCGGTGGCTTGCAGCAGGGCGGGAGGGGACCCGGGGATTTCAAGTCGGGAGCAAAAGGGATGGGAAAGGAGTGACGACTGTGCGTTTGTTTAGTGTACACAATAAATCAATTGTGTCTCAGAAGCTACAGAGGAGAGGCGGCTGGGGCTAAAGATTGAAGTTTATAGTGTTTTTACAGTGAAATAGTAAAGCACACTGTCTTTCCCTTACCTGTGTCTCCTAGTCCTGCCAAGTACCACGCATCGGGCGTTAGACTAAGGCATTTCAGTTTGGTGTTCCGCATCACCGCACTGAAATGCATTGTCACGCATTATTGGCTTATCGCTTCAGCTGTCAAGCCGTCAGTGCTGTCTATGCTAAACTAAAGCAGATTGGAGTGGCTGGCAGCTTCCGCAGGCTGTTGGGGAGCTGCTGGCCGTGCTAGTAGCAGCTAGCTACTATAATGTACCAACAATATAGAAGGATATTGCTGCAAGCAAGGCTTTGTCTGACATCATGTGGGTGAGAAGGTGCGTAATGTGTATGACATCATCAGCTGACTTTGAGTTCATGATACAGGCTCAGAGACTTTGGGCTCCACGCCGCCACGCCCTGCCCGCAGCAACGTCACGTCCTGCCAGTGCTTCCGAAGTTGGGGTTCCCTTGTGGTTACGGCAAATCACGGCAGCGCTGCTCATACCGCCGCATGGCTGCAGTAATTAACAAACCCTAATCATGACCAACCCGTCCACTCCCGGGCTCCCTTCCGCGAAGTGAGAGGGAAGGGAGTGACAGTTCATGCCAGGACTGGAGTCTGAGGAAGCAGGCGGGCCTCGGAAGCTGAAGTAAGTCAGATATACACTGTGTTACCTACAGTTTTTTTTGTGTAAGCGGCAGCTGATGTTACCTACAATATGTGTTTTTTAGTGTAAGCCGCATTGCGTTATCAGCTGCCTGCAGTGTTGCTGAAGTTTTGTACTCCAGGGCATGGCTGCAGGCTCGAGGCTGCCGGTGGGCCGCAACCAAGTGTGTGCTACCTCACACGCCTGATGCTGCCTTCCCCAAAATGCCTGGGGTTGCATGCTGCTGTCCGCCGCCGTAAGTTTTCACTTCATCCTTGGCCAGTCGCTCCAACACGTTACTATAGGGTGCACAGGTGCTGAGCAGCAAGGCTAGTAAATACTTCTCATTAAAAAGGCAGTTGTAACATCACTCTAAAAATCCTCTTTCGACCCAACAGGTCTCAGCTTTTACTGCAATGTTGCAGGCAGCAGTGGGTGGCAAGTAACCTGAAGGACGCAGTCAGTGCCAGCCATCGGACAATATTCTGGACAATCACTAATCGGGTTTCCGCCATAAACATAGCCAAAGGACCACACTGGTTAATGTCTGTCATGATGTCCTGCAGGTACCTACTCAAGGGGAGCTCTGTTTTCTTACCTTGTGGGATCTCTGGCATCAAGTCCTGCTCTTCCACTAATTGAAATCAGTGCTGGGACTTGAAATAGGGCTTCTAGGTGTTTCGATGTGTTTTACGGTGTGATAAAGTCCTCCTTTTTGCCCTGATCAACCCCATTTGTTGATTTATACCAGTGGTAACTGACTGATGGTGACCTGGGCTCTGCTAAGCATACCCAGGGACAGAGCTCTGCGTAAAACATATATGGTAATTAGGTGTATTTACAATTGATATGACAGCCTACCTACCTCCTGTCCAGCTCGTCCGCAGTATGCTACCCTCTACTGCCTGTCTACCTGCTGCTCTCTATTTGTGCCTCCTTTGCTAATTTCGTGCCCTGTTTTGCCTTTTCTGCTCTCTGTTTGCCTTTCCTGCTCGTTTTTCTGCCCTATGTTTGACTTTTCTGCTTGGTTTTCTGCCTCTGTTTTGCCTCCTTCTGCTCTGTTTTGTCTTTTCTGCCCTGTTTTGCCTTGATGTTCATTTTTCTGTCCTCTGTTTTGCCTTTCTGCTTGTTTTTCTGCCCTCCAATTTTCCTTTTATGCTAGTTTTATGCCCTCTGTTTTGCGCTCTTCTGCTCTGTTGTGCCTTTTCTGCTTGTTTTTTTCTCTCTGTTTTGCTTTCTCTGCTTGTTTTCCTGCCCTCTGTTTTTGCTTCCTCTGCTTATTTCTTGCTGTTTTGCCTTTTTTGCCCTCTGTTTTGCCTTTCTGCTCGTTTTCCTGCCATATTTTGAGCCTTTTCTCCTTATTTTCCTGCCCTTAATTTTGCCTTTTCTGCTCCCTTTTCTGCCCTCTGTTCTGCCTTTTCGGCTCATTTTTAGCCCTCTGTTTCGCCCTCTTCTGCTCATTTTTGCCTTTTCTGCTTTTGGTATTTCCAGAAGACATTTCGTAGTAGTAAAGTTAGGATTTTATCTTAAGTTTGACTTAAGTTTGACTTAAGACAGACTTAACACAGACTTAAGACAAACTTAAGACACACTTAAGACAAACTTAAGACAGACTTAAGACAGATTTGAGTTAGGATTTTGTCTTGAGATTGTCTTAAGTCTGTTTTAAGTTTGTCTTAAGCCTGTCTTAAGTTGGTCTTAAGTCTCTCTTAAGTTTGTCTTAAGTCAAACTTAAGCCAAAATCCTAACTTTACTACTACTAAATGCCTTCTGTGAATACCAAAAGTAGTAAGTTTAGGATTTTGTCCTAAGTTAGTTCTGTGAATTGGTCCCTACAGATTTAGACTTGAACCTTTGAAATGTTACAAGATAAAGGACCAACGCATCATGCAATAGACACATCATAGTTAATACTTTGAGTGAACTATTCATCCATCGCTCCATCTACTTTTCTGGCCGTACTCACAAGAGATGTCAAGCAGGAACGGCTGGCTGCTCTGGTTATTGACAAGATTGGACGCTGAGCAGACAAAGGGTCCGGCGTCTCGTCTGGTTACCGGGCTGATTACCAGGGATGACTTGTCCGGTGACAGGTGGTACCGTGAGTCCTGTGGGAGGGAGCTCCCATTATACATCCAGGAGAAGATGGGATCCGTTCCCAGAGCCGAGCAGGTCAGATTCACCGATCCTTCATTTTCCCAAAGGTGACCTGAAGTCACATTGCTAGTAATGACCACATTGGAGATGGGTTCTATCAATCAGACGAAAGGAAAAAAACAGATTAGAGGTTTATATTTATGGAACAAACCATGTGTGTTAGCATTCAGAGGAAAGATCAAAGGTGTAGAAAGTGTTTTTGGCCACAATCTAGACAGGAGGTGCTTGTGTATGTGAGATAATGGAAGAAGTCACGGTACATGCATGTATATGGTATATTTCTTTATTGAAATTACGAGCAACAGCATAGGTAACAATTAGGAGTACATACATGTATTTAAGCATTACTACTGAAAAAATGTCTGTATATCCGTGCAAGGAGTTTCAACACTTGTTGTGCACATAGGTCGCATACATTCCACAATGTGTGGTTGCTCAGGTCATAGAAATAACTGACAACAGTTGCTTAATATAAAGCGCATCACTAAACATTATGGTAGCGGTGTTGTGTGCAGGATGGGATATAATGGAGGTAAGGAGGTCGATATGTTATGGTCTTCGCTTGATATAATTTGACATTGTATGGCCTGATATGGGTGAGTGGCAGTGTATCTGGTCCCCAGAGCAGATTGGTTTCCCACGCACACTCAGGCCGGTGTGCCCAAATATCTAGACTCCACTACCTCCAGATATCTTTGCCAGTCTGGGGGTGACTAGGCACAAAAAAATGAATGAGGCAGTGGTGACTGCACCTATCATACAGTGGGGTCGAAGTCTGTACTACTTTATTGGGTGCCAAGGATCTGAGGTTCAATACCTCTAAACCTCCTAGGATCTACGATCCTATAAATCATAAACAAAAATACTATGATCCAGCATAAAATACAATATTGTACAACGGAAAATATCATTCCATTCAGCAGGTCTGGGTTCAAGTTTCTTTATTTCACTTCGTCTTTAAGATCAGCGTAGCTAACGCGTTTTGTCCCTAAGGACTTATTCTTATATTTTTAGGTCCTTGGGGTCCGCCTTGGGTTTCTTGAGGAGAGCATTGATTTCAGCATGTTTCCAGCTTTGCGGGAATGTTGCTGTTTCGAAGGAGATGTTGATGACCTTCCCTAGTTGGGGTGCGATGGCAGCGTCTGCTTTGTTGAATACGTGATGTGGGCACAGGTCTGACGGAGATCCTGAGTGGATGGAGTTCATGACCTTGCGTGTCTGGTCGTTGTTGACGTTGGACCAGGAGGTCAGGTGGTTGACATTTTGTGTTCCGGGGACTAACAGTGGAAGCTTTGCCACTAAGTCATGATGTCACACATGACTATGCTTAAATGTCCTTTCCAAAAGTATGAAAAAAGCCCTTCTGTTGATTGGTCCTTTGAAGGTGGCCTGTGTCTCCTCCTGGCAACTACATATATTTAAGGGTGTGCTATTTTCACATTTCATAAATATTAATAAATAATTCAGCACAGATGAAAAATGACTGGAGCTTGAGTGCCATCTGAATGTCCCCATAGGAGGTGTTTAAGATGTTTTAATTTCAAGATGGCAGTTTGGAGCGTGGTACCTGCATCTTAACTTGTTTGAATCAAGTGTTGTTTCTCGTACTATTACTGGTTTTGGGTTGAAAGTAGGAATTCTGATTTGAAAATTTTACATTTTAGATGTCTTTGTGCCATCCTCTCTCTTTGAGTGTCATTTAGGATTTGAACCAGTTCATTCATTTCATTTCATCAGCTTTTATTCGATTATAAAATTGTATAATCATAAAAAGTACAGTTTTATAAAGAACATGAATTAGTACAATAAAAAGAAGTCATTTACATATGAACACATTGATGTTAAGAGACGATTTTGCAACGAGTTGTTTTTACTGATTTTAAAAAAGTCACTATCAATTTTGCTTCATGTGGGTTTTTCGGTGATTGAAGATAAACAAGTGCTGGATATGTGTGTCTGAGTCCACTTAAACGGAGGAGGGGCAGAATCCATTTTTTCCTTGCCGGTCTATAGTATTTACAAAACAAGATGACGTGCACCGTTGATTGTTTAGAAACCCCGTCAAAGGGGCAACATGTCAAATTTCGAGACCAGTTATTCAGTTCAGGAAATGAGACCATGCGGAAGAAAAGGTCGAACCGTAGTCTTGTCAATAGAAATTTTTCATAGTTCGAAAGAAAGAAAGACAAGTAGGGCTGTATCAATTTCTCTGTCTGCAATATGCGGATTTTTTCATTTTGTGTTTTAACAATCTCAGCTTGATTGCGAAGTTCTCTTAAGTGGCCCATGCATAGTTCTTTCAACTGTTTCTTTGAGATATCTTCTATTGAAGGTGGTTCTAGAAAATATTGTTCACGATCTAGGTCTTGGAGGAATTTGTGGACGTAGTTGAGCCACAGTATTTTTTTCCAGTGTGCTAGGCCAAGGCATTCAGAAATGAGGGAACGTGTTATGTGACTTTCGGGGTTACACCATATACGGTGCCAGAGTATGAGGGGCTGGCATCGTATGGTGTCTGTCACGTATTCCATGCCCAGCTCCCGATGTGAAGCCAAAATCGGGGAGCTTTGAGGAAGAGCTAAGATATATTTAATGAAGGCGTTCTCCGTAACCTGGAGTTGGTCGATGCATCCGTGGCCCCAAATGCCTGCTCCATATGTGGCCACACTGTGGCATTTTGCATAATATATCGTTAGCAGTTCCGCTGGGGCTGGTTTACCTAGTTTCCTAGAGAAAGCACTTAGTGCTGATACTGCTCGGCGAAAGTTGAGGTTTCTGGCTTCGATTGCCTTGTGCCAGGTCATTGTGTCTTCCACTAGTATGCCCAGATAGGGGTATACCGATGTTCTTTCCAGTCTGTTTTTATTAATGAATATGGATTTTGAGACTCCCCGTTTTGGTCCGATGGTCATTGTGAAAGTTTTTTTGATGTTTACTTTTAGTCCCAGGGAGTCCATGAATGACACGTATTTGTCCAACTGTCGCTGGAGTTGATTAGATGTTCGGGCCAGGATGACCGAGTCATCGGCATACAGGAGGATGGGTATCGGGCGGCGTGCTATCTGTGGGAGATCCTGGCTCCCTTCCAGCATAGCCTGTTCGAGCCCGTTGGTGTATTGATTGAACAGGAAGGGAGCCAGTACACACCCTTGCCTTACTCCTCGTGATATTTTGAAGGGGCGTGATAGTTCGCCACCGATGCCATAGCGAACTCGGCCTTCCGCGTTGGAATATAGTTCCCTAAGAAAGGCTAGTATGGGTGGATCCACTCCGAGGTTTGCCATGATCTGCCATAGCTTTGCGTGCTGAACGCAGTCGAATGCCGCGCTCAGGTCTACATAGACCAAATAGATGTTGCCTCCTTTCGCGTGTGCATATTTTCCGGCCAGGAGGATCAGGTTTAGGGCCTGTTCCACCGTCCCGAGCCCCTTCTGGAAACCATATTGCAGGTCTGTGATGGTATTGTTCTCTTGGGCCCAAGATTGTAATCGGTCCAGGAGTAGTCGACCTGCAATCTTGCCCGTGGAATCCAGAAGGGAGATCGGTCGGTAGCACGCGGGGTCGTTGCGGTCCCCTTTCTTGAATATTGGCAAAAGGGTAGATGTTGACCATGATGAAAGGAGTCCGATTTCAGTGACTGCAGTCATTACCCGAGTGATTATTAGTGACCAATAATCACTATTATATAAAAACAAGTCCATAGGTACCCCATCTGGGCCGGGAGCCTTGCCGGTTTTTGAGGCTTTAATGGCCTTTCTGACCTCGTTAAGGGTGAAGCATAGGTTAATGGGGTGAAAGTTGTTCTTTGCTTGTTCCTGGTCTTTTGGTTGGGGAGGGTCCGTTGATAAGCCAAAGATTTTCGAGAAATGGTGAACCCAGTCGTTCTCGGTTATTGCCACGTCTAGGTGGTGTGGGTCAGTGATGTTGTCCAGAAAGGGTGATCTTATGGTCTGCCAAAAAGCGGTACTGTCTTTTCTAAGTGCGCTCTCATGTAATTGACGCCATAGGTCTTGTTTTATCTGTTGCTTACGGTTTCTCCGGGCGTTATTATACTTTTTCCTCTGGAGTGAAATTTTTTGGGCATCTCTTGGTTTCTATCGAAGGGCTTCTTTAAGGGAAGTGAGAGCCTTTCGACAATCCGTGTCGAACCATCTCGTCGTGGGAAGTTTTGGTTTGTTTGCTGTGTTTTTGAATAGCTCTTCCCTTATTGCTCCTTGGATGTTATTGAAGGAGATGATGATTGATTCAGGGGATGCCTCTGCAGACAGACAGTCCGTTAACCATAAGTGTGTTTTTTCGAGTAACCTTTGTGTTATCTCTTCTGGGTCGATCTTTGACCATTTAATAGCGTAGCCATTCTTCTTCTTTATGGCCAGTGATTGTTGGTCGAGGAGGCTGGCTTTTATTGAAGATGAACCTGCTTTTCCCAAAAGGAGTTCCACACTCTGGGGATAGTGGTCGCTAATTGGACTGGACCCTACTTTGTAGTTTTTTAGTAGACCTTTACAGGTGTTTGAGGCTAGGATATAGTCAATAGTTGTCATGCAGCCTCGCCCATGGAAGGTGGGTAAAAATTCCTGAACCGGGTTAACTAGTTCGTTAACAAAGTCTAGGTCCAAGGTGAAAAGGATTTCGTTCAGCTTATTTCCACCCGGGGTATGTACAAAGTGAGGGATGGGGTTTCCAGATTCATTCTGTAGTCCACAGATTCCATTTTTATGATTTGGACATAATGTTTGATTAAAATCACCTCCCCAAAGAAAGTTGAGTGTCGTATTGAGGTTTGCATTTTGTAATGAGGATATATATGCCACCATTTCGTCTAGGTGTGAGCAGCATTCCAGGGTACCAGCGTTATTATAATAATTTAGGAGTATAAATAGGTTTCTCGTTGATGCTGTCTGGTACGTAATTTGAATGATTTGAAAGATAGATGTTTCCATTAGTAATTTCATTGTGTGTGGAATGGTGTTGGAAAAATAAATCATGAGACCACCTTTTGGCCTTCCCATTGTGCTGGGTGATGCTTTGGTAAAGAATGTCTTATAACCCACTAGATGGAGAGGGGTTATACGCCAGGTCTCTTGTAGGCACAGGATTTGTTGGCTCCTTGCTGTGTTCAGCCATAAGGGGCATGTTATTTTTGCAGTTAGGCCTGCGACATTCCAATAGGCAATACCTATGCTCATGGCCTCTTTATCATTCGTGTTAACAGATATTGTCAAGTTGTTGGTATTGACTGCATTAGTTGTGTCTTGCTGGGTGCTTGATCTCTGGCTGGTATCTGCTACTACTAAGGGAGTGTTAATCGAGAGATTATTTGGGTGTGTCGATGGTATCTCAAGTGTATTGGGAGACTCTGGAAATGCTATATACTGTTTATCAGATGCAGGATGTTGTGTAGTATCAGCTTTGTAATGACTAGATTTGTCCAGGAATGGTCAGTCGACCATTTCGAGGCAATCAAAACGATTTTGGGTTGGGAAGCCCTGCCATCCTTCATATGCTTGATAGGGTCTGTCCTGCCAATAAGGTATTTGACGTTCTATGTACCTTTCTCTCGGTCCACCCCTGGCTATGTAGTCGTGTGGGTATTCCATCTGATTCCATGGTACCTGGTGCCATGGGTCCTGATTTCGTGAATCTTTGGGATGATGGTGCCATGTCCAGGGTGGGGGATTGCGGTGTTGTTTCGCTGGGGGGTAGAAGAAGGAAAGGTGTCGGGCGTCTATTCCCCCCTTTTTATCGAGTTGAGGCCAAGCACAAATATGGTCTACAGTTGAGGGATCTCTACATGTTACGATGATACAGTCACCTCGTATTGTTTTTTTCGTTTTGCCTATCCAGGCTACCCTTCGGGCTGCAGTGATCCCTCCCGAGAGATGGGATTCGAGGGGTCTATTGATGCTTAGCCACTGCATGGCCTTGTTTTTAAGTGACCATGCAGTTTCTGGTGAATCATCTGTTAACTCGGGTACTCCTGTTAAAACTATTGTATAGGGAGTAGCTTCCGGGGGCATATGGGCAGGACGTCTAACTGTAGGGGGTTTTTTAGGTGTACTTTTGGGTGTCTTTTGAGGAGGGAGAGGTTTCGATGAATGGAGTTCAGACTTGTTTTCTGGACGGATTCTACTGGAATCTATATTTGCTGCTGAACATGGGGTGCCTACCGTTACTTTATCTACGGTTACTATTTGCTGTGCTGTTTTGGGAGGTGCTTTCTCCTTCTGGGGATGGGGCGTATTTACAGTAGATTTGGGTATGGTAGTTGTTTGTTTTAGATTTTTCTGTACTAGAAGTGTTGGGTTCGGGTGATTAGCTGTTTTCTGCGTATGAGGTTGATTTTGTTTTTTGGGAGGGTGCGAGGTGTTGCGCTGCCCCTTTATATCTATCCGGGTGTTTGAATCAAGAAGGGTGGCCGAGATTATCGTTAGTTGGGCTTCGAGATTTCTGATACTTAGCTGAATAGGCTTTAGATATTGATATAGTAAGTCTTTGGTTGTGGTAAGAACTTGCGAAGTGATTCTGCAGGTCTTACATTGGTTTATGGTGTTGTCGTTAGAGATTGCCTTGTGTGGGAGGGTTGATTCGGAAATATGTAGTATACTATGGGTCGTTAGCGAGTTTGAGTGAGTTGTTGTGTGTTCCTGGCACGATGAACTGTGTGTATCTTCACTAATTGCTGGACGAGTTTTCGGAATTGCTCCTTCTCTCTCGTCGTGCTGAGGCAGATTTTCGATGTGTTGGATATCTTCCTGAGTTTGGCGGCCAGCTAGGTCGGGAGTTGCTTTCAGGTCGTCCGATGTTATGGAGAGGTCCGACTCAGAGTGCGTGACCGACAGGTCAACTACCGATGGAACAGTGTTTGAGTCTGGTGCTGACAGAGTCACAGGGAGAGAGCTGTTTTGAGTGTCAAGGTTGATTGGAGAAGCAGCATTTGCTATGGCGCCTAATGATGAGCGTTTCGCATTTGCACTCATAAGATCTAACGATACTCTCTTCTCCATTAGAGCAATGCTTTGGTTTATCGTCTCATTGACCCGTGATATGAATAGATCGATAGGGCCTGTTACTTGTGCTACCTCCTGCGCGTGTTTAGATTTAGGTTTGGAGGCACTTCTTGTTTTGGGTGGCATGATTGTTTGTTGCCGGGTCGTTGTTGAAAGAGAAATGGCCCGGTCCGGTCTCTATCGGGCACTAACGGGCAACAACGGGCCCGCCCTTGGCCCGGGCTTCGCCCCGGGCTATGACCCGCGCGCGTCCCACGATGCGCGTCTGTGCTCTTGCTTATGATACTAACTGGTGAGAGGGGGCGTGGCACTGAGAGGGGGCGCGGCTCACACGGGAAGAGGCAACAGCTGTTGGAGCTGCACGCTGAGCCTCGCAGTCCCGGAGCCACGCCTCGCGCCTCCTCTGCGGCCACGCAGATAGAATTCCTCCTCTGCTCCAAGGGTTGATGCAGGTACACGAACAGCAAGCTACTCCTGTAGCGTCAGGGAACAATGGCAGGCAAGAAACCTCACAGCGAGCGGCACCCGCGTTGCGGGGGCCGCGAGAGGTTAAGAGCAGTTTGGTGGGGGCGGGCACTGGGAGGGGGCGCGGCTCACACGGGAAGAGGCAACAGCTGTTGGAGCTGCACGCTGAGCCTCGCAGTCCCGGAGCCATGCCTCGCGCCTCCTCTGCGGCCACGCAGATAGAATTCCTCCTCTGCTCCAAGGGTTGATGCAGGTACACGAACAGCAAGCTACTCCTGTAGCGTCAGGGAACAATGGCAGGCAAGAAACCTCACAGCGAGCGGCTCCCGCGTAGCGGGGGCCGCGAGAGGTTAAGAGCAGTTTGGTGGGGGCGGGCACTGGGAGGGGGCGCGGCTCACACGGGAAGAGGCAACAGCTGTTGGAGCTGCACGCTGAGCCTCGCAGTCCCGGAGCCACGCCTCGCGCCTCCTCTGCGGCCACGCAGATAGAATTCCTCCTCTGCTCCAAGGGTTGATGCAGGTACACGAACAGCAAGCTACTCCTGTAGCGTCAGGGAACAATGGCAGGCAAGAAACCTCTTATGAACCAGTTAAGATAATAAGCAGCCTGTGCCTTGTATCCTGTACGTAAATTACCATATACCGCCATATGAGTCAATGCCTTCCTTGCAAGGCACCAAACCTTTGTGGCCTTAGCTGAGCAGGTATATAATAGTCACAGAAAGGAATGGAATCAGCACACATCAATTATATATCTTGTTTAAAGTTCATTTGGATCATCAGGTCTCCATGATGATTTGAAGAAAATGGCAGGTCCAGATTGTTCTTGTAATCTCAAAGTTTTTCTTTATTGATAAATATGTGCAGTTGTTAAAATCCAATATTCAAAAATTAATTTAGCCAACGCGTTTAGTCTCAGAAGAGACTTCTTCAGGGCTCAGAATTATATACACGTTATATGTTCATATTCCAATAATAAAGAGAGATTCTAAGACACAAACAGGTATAGTGCCAAGGTAATCATCTTAGTACGATGAAGATAATGCAGACGGTAGTATTGATAGGCAGGGGGGCCAACAGCAATGATCTCAGCATCTGTGCGTAAAGCTTGCAAAAAAAACAAAAAACCTTTGCGCACAGAATAGGAAGTGGAGAGAGGTGCACTTCCTGGTTTTTTAGCACCATTACCATACTGTTAAGCCACTTTGAGTGACCGGTGCAGGATTATTGCCTCAACCCTCTTTGTGTTTTTTTCTCAGGTTGTAACAGTGCAGTTTTACCAAATTCTCCCAAGGGAATGAAGTCACCAACCAGTTGCGCTGGTCACTTGAAAGGAAAGAAGCTAAGGGCATAATTTCGGGTGTACTCAAAATTCAAGCGGCCATGACTACTCTACAGTCAGCCCGGCTCA
Source organism: Lissotriton vulgaris (assembly GCF_964263255.1). Lineage (NCBI taxonomy): Eukaryota > Metazoa > Chordata > Amphibia > Caudata > Salamandridae > Lissotriton > Lissotriton vulgaris. The sequence continues at coordinate 1,756,018,368 of NC_141695.1, read as the reverse complement.
GTCTGTCTAAAAGTGAGAAAACTAGGGGGGGGTGGGAAGTTTCATTCTGCATTCAGAACTGATGACATTTGCCTACTTTGTATTACACTTGAAACTCACAGTTCTGCCAATTGCCTCGTTGCAGAATCTTTTCTTGCAAGGTTCCAGAAATGCGAGCTCAACTGGTGCTAAATTGCAGAGCGAGTAGTGCAACATTATTATTTACCACCCATTGGCCGAACTCCACGTAATGTTGCGGAGTTAATACGTAACTCTGCGGAATTCCACAGAGTGAAACTCCGCGAGTTCCACCCACTCATTTAGATATCATGTTAGGACACAGATAAACCAACGCAAAGCAGTTACTTTCAGCTCAAAATAATGATAAATCACCATTACACAAGAAGTAAGAGCGAGGTGACACGGCATCATACAATTTTAAAACACGCCTCACCTTTCACCCTGATCTCCAGGGGGCGGCTGGTGTTGCTGCTGACGGGGTTGTATATTCTACAGGTGTAGGTCCCACTGTCGGATCTCCTTATTGGCTGGAAGTGCAGGAAGGGGCTGGTTTCAGCACAGATGAGGCGGTGCTGGTCACAGGTGAGGTTCTTGTCATCTTTAAGGAACAGGTAACTCTCCACTGTCTGGTTCCCGTCCTCACACTTCAGGGTCATATTATATCCATCATAGTCCAATCCTGAAATATTGACCAGGGACGGTGTGGAAAGGTTTTCTGGAAGACATAAAGTTTAAATTTAAAATTAGCAGCAAACATTAAAAAAAATATACATTTTAAATGCATGTGTGACATAGTCATCTTTCATAAAGTTTTACAAAGTGTTCACTGGCATGAATGTAAACATGTTGAAGCTTGGAATTGCTATTGTACATATGCGACTGAATAATAAATGGCGCTGGGGCCCTCGCGGGGCAGCATGTGCCGCTCTTCTTTAATGCAAGGCGCATCACAGGGGGAGGAGGGGTGAAACCCAGCCAGCCAGCCACCTAAACCACACAAACCCGAGGGTGGTTTCACGAAGAAGGGTGACAGTCATCATATTATCCTCATAATTAATTTCGACATCAAGTTCACTTACTAAACAGAAAAGGTCATTAGCTTTCCACATCAATTCCTTTGTTCCAATGGCGATCAGTAGAAACTATATACAAGGAACCAAATGGATATTTTAAAAACAGCGAGACCATAATAAAATGTATCAAATATAAATTAATCAAATGCAGTAAAACAGTAATGGTCTGTAGTAGTAACATCAAAGTGCCGGGGTGCACAATTCCACGTAATCAGCCCCAGGAGGACACCATTTACAAGAGGATTTTAACACTACTATGGCCTAGAGAAAACGTCACTTTTTAATCGCCCTCTGAGCTCTACCCCTAATGCCCCAAATGTCGCCACCACACAAGCACATAATGGCCTAGCATCTGTCTTAAGGATTTTCAGTGTAATCCAATAGTCATCTGTTCTTATTATCTTACAAATTGGGACACGTGAACATTAAGTGGGGTAGGGTTTCTTGATGGATTTTACAACCCAGACAACTAAGGATAGCTTTGTTTCTACAATTTCAAATACTAGTAAATACATTCAGAGGCAGTGTACCACACCTGAACTGAGTATATAGTCTCCTATCCCCCAGGTGTTCTATAAAATGAACATAACCTTCCAGAGAACAATTTAACTTATGAGCCATAAAATGAAGAGTAAGCTGCCCCTTAGCCTATTTCAATTCCTCCCGGATCACTCACCCCCAGTAGGCGGTCTTCACGCCACATTTCCGGGGCAACAAGATGGATGGATGCCTCCCCCATCCCGACCGCTATAAGCAGATTCTGAACTCCACTCAGCCAGCTGATTCTGTTGGCTGTGTCCTTACATTTAAAATCCTCTAAAGCACGAGCTTACGGCATTAGTTCAGGGGTTGTCTTGATCGTAAACCATAATAATAAAGGGTCTAATCTTAATTTAGAGGCAAGGGAGTGTCTGCTCAAGTCTAACATAAGGAAAAGAAGGGGAGTACTCTGGGGTAGCATCCCTAGGCCTCTTAAGAACTTACAATCATGGATACTTAGCTCCTCTACACGATCCAAGCCCCACAGTTCTGCACCATATGTCACAGAGCTCACCACTTTAGCATCATATACCTGAAGTGCAGGGGCTATCTGTTGGCTGTGGGACGATCAATGCTCTTTCCCTGGGGCCCCAAACAGCTGTCTATGCTCCAGAACCATCTTGATAATGTTGGATTTCCAGGGCACGTTTTCTGCTATCTTTAGACCCAGATAATCAAAATCACTGACCCTTTCAAGCTGAATGCCTACAAGCCTCGGGCATCCCTGAAAGATTTATGAGGGTTCTGGGTCATACATTTGGTTTTTGGTGTATTGATTATTAAGCCTTTAGTATCACAGAAATCCTGGAACATATCTAGCAACTGTTGAAGCACTCCAGGTGTTTTAGATACCAGCAGGGTATCATCTGCAAAAAGAAGCGTGACTACCTTTTCCTAGCCTTGCATAGGAGCATCCTCTGGTATGCACTAAGAAATCGAACCACGCTGGTAATGAACAGTGAGGAAAGTGTTGGGGCCAAAACGCAGCCTTGTCACGCACCCTTGGTAACAGAGGTTGGGTCTGTGAGTTGGCCTTGGAGCCCCATTGCACCCTGGCAGAATTTCCTTTGTGCACATGAATAAGTAAAACTATAACTTCATCCAACAAACCCAGGTCTCTAAGGGTTTGCCACAGTTTGTGCCTAGTTACAAGATCCAACGCCGTCTTAAGGTCTATAAATGCGACATACAGGCTGCCTTTCCCAAATAGGACTGTTTTCCAGCAAAGGGGAAAATGGAACACTTGGTCTAAAGTACCTGTTTTCTCTCTAAACCCTGCTTGGTACGGGGATAAGATATTGCTTTGTTCGCCCTAGGTTAGCAGGGTGTGTCCAGACGTGTATCTCTTGCTCACTTAGCCACTGGATTTAAGGTAGCCTGGCCAATGAGGAATGTAACCCCAAAACCGGTCCCTGGATGCTTGATTCCAATCCAGGAAAGACCTCGCTCAGCAGTTCGGTCTGGACTGTTCCCATGAGGCACAGGGTCAGACTGATTTGCATATAGCTGTGACTGAACTGGGGTGACAGAGTGAGCTAAAGAACGGTGATGGATTCAACCCATTTCTGTGACTGGGGTTTGTGTCTGAAAAGTTTCAGGGCTCTGTCCATCATCTCCTTGTGTTTGATAAGATACTATTATCACTGGCCCATAGCTGGATTTTATTCAAGCGCACCATGCTAAACGTCTTCTGCATTGCACCAATAAGGCTGATTGGCCTTTAAATACTAGGGGAGGACTTATCACCTTTTTAAAATATTGGTACGACTTCTGCAGCTTTCCAAGAGCCTGGGATGGGGGCACCTTCAGCAATAAAATTAAATAGTATGTACATATATTGTGTCCAGCCAGGGGTGTCTCAAAGGAAAAGATCGTCTGATATTTCATCGGGCCCTGGTGCTTTAGACAGAGCTGTAGTGCTCATTGCAGACGTATTATCTTCCATAGAAAAAACGGCCTCATTAGTTGTAGGGTAACTTCTGGGTTGCACAGCCAATTGCTTGGGTGATTCTTGGTCGGTGTGTAGGGTAGAAAAATGAGTGAACCAGACATCAGTTGAAATATGGTTTTCTAATTCGATATGCCCTGATTTAGCACCCGAGACAGCAACGACCAGAATTTGTTGCTGTCTCGAATTTGGCATGCAACCTTAGGGGACTGCCACCTAGCTTCGTCCCAGTCCCGCTTTGCTCTCCAGAGTTCAAGTTTACAGGCCTTCCTCAAATTTATTATGCCCACAAAATCCCTGGTTTTGACTGCTTGTACTAATAGATGTCTAGAGTGCCTACACGCCTTGTTGTACCAGGTCTGCATCTTATTCTTCTTGGACATCATATGTTTGATGGGTTTATCAGCTGTGAAACAGTGGTTCAGCTGGGTGAAAAAATAGCCAGGGAGCCCTGTAGCTGCAAGCCTCCCTTCTGCTGTTACCTTCAATGCCGCAAACTCAGTGGTGGCAATTGCTAGATCAGTCCGAAATACTCCTTAATTTGTCCTGGTCAGTACCTAAATTATGCCACTTAAGGCAGTTCCTATCATTTGTTGGGGACACTTCTTTTGTAACCAGCTCCTGGAAGTTTGGCAGAACTACTGGAGAGTCCCATAAAGGTTGCATTGTGAGGCAAAGGGGTTTATGATCACTTTGTATTGTGTCACCATCCACCTTATGTTCTACTAAGTACCACAGCCTCAGATCCAGCAGGATGTAATGGCTGTGGCTTTGCCTCCCTAGTCTGTTAAAGGTGTTAGCCCCAAGCCTATCCTATTTGGTCCTGCCATTCACTGCCCTAAGGCCAAGCTCCAGGGGCGTAGCTCTAACTTGCAGCACTATTTGGGTCGACTTTTTGACAGGCTTCAAGTCCACTGGTGGGACCACCACTTCTTTTTTCTTCATACAATACTTCCTTGATGTCATTCCCATCTAGAGGTTCAAAGGTTATGTTAGAATCCCCAGCTTTTATTAGGGGGAGAAAAGGTTTTCTCGCATTCAGATATTCCTCCAGTGATGTGCTAGTGGCTGAGTGTCTACCCCCTCTAGTACCTCTCACATGGACAATGAAGATGTCAATGGAAGTTTGTGAGTCCATTGAGGCGAATTCCCATAATATCTGGGTTATTCCAAGTAGCTAAGAGATATTTCTGCAAAGGCCAAGCTTAACCCACAATAAGACTCCCATTTTGTTTTCAATTGCTGGTACACAAAAGCAAACACAAGATGATGATGGACGGAGTGCTAAAAATTAATAGACACTCACCCCAGTCACATATCTGGGTTGAGTCCATCATCATTCTTTAGCCACTTCACCACCTCAGTTCAGACCCAGCTATATGCAAATCAGTCTTGACCCTGCGCCTCATGGAAACAGTTCAGCCCGAACTGCCAAGCCATGCCTTCCCTGAACCAGAAACAAGCATCCTGGGACTAGTTTCTGGGTAACACCCTTTATTAGGCAGGCTAGCATGAATCCAGGGGCAAAGTGAGCAAGGGACCCATGTGTGGGCATACCCTGCCAACTTAGGGCAAACAAAGCAAACACAAGGAGATGATGGACGGAGTGCTGACATTATTAGACACTCACCCCTAGTTACAGATCTGGGTTGAATTCATCATTGTTCTGTAGCTCACTTCAATACCCTAGTTTGAACCCAGCCTTATGCAGATCAGTCTTGACCCTGTGCCTCATGGGAACAGCCCAGCCCAAACTGCCGAGCCAGGTCTTCCCAGAACTGGAAACAAGCTTGCTAGGACCAGTTTCTGGGTAACACCCTCCATCAACAAAAAAACAAGTTGATGGACGGAATTCTGAACAATGCAAACATTCACCCCCAGTCACAAGGATCTTGGTTAAGTCCATCATTCTTTTTCTCACCACACCACCCCAGTTTGGACCCAGCCATATGCTAATCAATCTGATCCTGTGCCTCATGGGAACAGTCCAGCCCGAACTGCCAAGCCAGGTCCTCCCTGGACCGGAAACAAGCATTGTGGGACGGGTTTCAGGGCATCACCCTTCATCAGCCAGGCTAGCTTGAATTCAGTGGTGTAGTGAGCACGGGACCCACGTCTGGGCATACCCGTCCCACTTAGGGTGACATATGCAATAGAAACAGTTGATGGACGGAATGCTGGACAATGCAAACATTCACCCCCTGTGCCTCATGGGAACAGTCCAGCCCGAACTGCCAAGCCGTGTCTTCCCTGGCACCGGAAACAAGCATCCTAGGACCTGTTTCTGGCTAATCAGCCGTCATCATCCAGGATAGCTTGAATCCAGTGGCAAAGTGAGCAAGGGACCCACGTCTGGTCATACCCTGCCAGCTTAGGGCGAACAAAGCAAATATAAGGAGATGATGGAAGGAGCGCTTAAAGCTAGTCTTGAATGCGTGGGCAATGCTCCAGGTCTCTTGGAATAGGCATATATTAAAGTTGTCCATGAACTCATTCCAATGCGGGAGCAACATCTTGTTCTTAATGCCCGCCACATTCCATGAGATCATCGAAAACAGTGGGGATTCTTTTTAACTCATTTGATTATTAAGACTAGTCGTCACATAGTTATGATTGATACTGTCTATGGGGGTCGGGCTGATAACCAGTGTGTTAAGGTATGAGGTCTCTAGAGAGATGCCTGGTGGATCCAAGGGTGCCTGCCTATTCCATAAGCCTGCAGGGCGTCTAGCTGCACCTGAGAGCTCTGGAGTGTCTGAGGTAGCCAACAGTAGGGTAGGGGTCTCTGGCAATACGTCTTGGCAAGCATAGCAGAGTGGTCAGCCATCCGTCCACTTTGCCCTGCAAGTCAATCGGTCTCCCTCAGGGATGACAGTCATTATTAGTCCTTTCTCTGTGCCTCTTGACAGGATTAGCTGCTGCAACTCTCTCTGCCCAGTAAATACGTTAAACAATCTTTCCAATCCGCTGCACGTTGCATCATGGGGTTTTGGTTTTAACCGCATCGCTGCGGCGGCTTTTCCCGCTGTGTGCAGCATTTTTAAAATTACTGCGTTACATGACGAGCTCAGCTTGTTATCAGCACACAGCAAGTAAGCCTCATGACGAGCTGAGCTCGTCATCAGCATCGAAGTGATTAACAGTTTCATTATGGGCTCAAAACCCCAGCTTGCAACGTGCTGTAAAATGTCAAAGTTGGCCAGATGTATCATACATGACGTGGAACCACTTGTCAGCTAGGTTTTAACATTTACAAAGTTGCCTACTCCCTGTAAAAAATGCTCGTTTGACTTGTAAAACCAAAGTAAACTCAGATCACATATTTTGTGAGGTTTCGATCTTTCATGCGCAAGCATCAGCACTGCTGATCGATATTTCTTGTGTGAAGTGGAAAATTTTATACCAAGTCTCACAAGACAGAGGCACAACATGGACAGCTTCAACACAACCTACGCTAACACCAGGTGTAAGTAAAGGACGGGCGGCAGTCGCAGAAGGATCATCACTCCATTCTCTCTCACGTACTGGGCAGGTACAGCACAGGCAGCTAACACACTACAGAGTGAGGGAGAGGCGTTAAAGGGTTGTTTCATGATTTCAATAAACAGACATAAACATACAACAGGAACAGATTCCCCTGTCCTGCAGAGCCATAACACTATGGAAAATCGCAGCAAAAGAACTGGCAAAATGCGACTCTGCCAAGCAGCCAACTAATTAGCAAATTTTTCCCAAATGCATTCTTATATTCGTCATTATTTTTAAAATAATAAGCATCTCCTTATTGTGACATCGACCTTAAGGGGCATATGTATCATTGAAATTCGCATTCACAAAGGCCGAAATTCGTTGAATTTCGGCCTTTGCGAATGCGAATTCTCAATATGGTATATATGAAGCAAATGTGGTTCAAAATAAGGAATCGCACAATTTGCGATTCCTTATTTTGCGATTGCATTTAAGGAATCGCACAATGTGCGATTCCTTAAATGCAATGTATCCTGCAAAAAAATATTGCTAATTGTCCCTAAGGAATCGCAAATTACCACCAACTTCAAGTTGGTGGTAAGTTGCGAATTCCTTTCAAAAAGCAATTTTTTTAAAAAGAAAAGGTGTCATATGACGCTCATATCTGCCCTTAGGGCATGTATGTGCGCCATATGCGCACACATGTCATTTTCAGGGGTGCAGCAGGGTGTCCTTTGGACACCCCTGCACCCTTGCGAATATTCTCAATTTGCGATTAGCAAATTGCTAATCGCAAATTTCCCCTTCATTCCTATGGGCCTCCTGGCCCATAGAAATGAATGGAAAATTATTCCTTAATTGCGATTAGCAATTTGCTAATCGCAATTAAGGAATCTTAAGAAATCGCTAAAACGAAGCTGATTTCTACATACATACCATTTTGGGATTCTCAAATAGCGATTCGCAAAAAATTGCTATTTGAGAATCGCAAATGCTATTTTGATACATATGGCCCTAAGTCTTTTTAGGTTTTTAAAAATGTATATTCTAAAGCACTGCGTTTTATGATGGTTGTCCATCCTTTTATGATTTTTTTAATGAATCAAATAAAAGTATATTTTGACTGAACAGGCACAGAGCTCCTACAAGAAACAGTCAAACCTACCTTGGAATTACTATACATTAATGTCCTCCTATAGGATGATCAACATTCACCTGCCTAGCATGGAGTGCTTCACCAGCGGGGTCCATATCTTGCGCTGGAAAGCATTCAAGAGTACTGCGGTTCACTGTTTGTACAGTTTCCTAATTATGACTTCTCTAGATTGGGTGACATTAATTAACATTCGTCAACTTCTATGTATGAGTACTCCCTTTGTTAAACTGTCAAACTTATATTAAAATTTTATATTTTATGGATATGATCTAAAAATCTGTTTTACGAGTGTCTTTCTACCCCAAAATTAAAAACAAGAGGACTGAGCACTTGACACTACTTATCTTTTTCTTCAACATTTTTCAGTACTTTGCTGCTTTGGGCTCAGGAATCTTCCCCAAGAATACATGTATCTCAAATATTGTGAAATAAACCATGCTCCATAGAGCATGTTCACCACTCTTGGATGGGTGTGGGGGACATAGGGCAATTTTCCTGAGGTCCCACTCCTTGAACAGGTCTCGCAACATGCTATTGGCGATGCTGCCTGCACAGGCAGCATGTTTCACAGAGCGAGTCACTGTCGTTCTAGCCTGCCCTATGAATCAAGCCATGCCAAGCCACGCTCTCAGCTAACTGGGTGTGGGCAGGGGGGTGCTTTGGCCTTATGCATTAATCTTTTAATTGCCACTCCAGCAGCAACTTTAAAGAATTTACAGACAATAAAACACAATCTTGAACCAGAACACTATCATCTCTAAATATTCTGGGCCTTGAACACTCTTCCTCTTTTAAATGCTGCTCCTGAGAAAGATAAGTATCATGAGTAAAGGGTTTTTCAAATAAAGTATTTGCATGTATGTTGAACTTCTAAGGTTCAGAAGCAATGTATGTCTTAAGTAGCATGGTGTGGCTAACATAAGTAATTTATTTTTGGGAATAATTTTTAGATAATACAGCGTTCCAGTTTTGAGGAGAGATAGTAAATTATTTAGGTTAACAAGATATTACAGTGGCGTACATGAACTGGTACATATTACTTTGAGATTGAGAGAGCGCAATTTGAATGAAAATTATGTCCGCATCATATTTACAAGCCTGTTGCGTAAAGTTAGCTTATGTAACCTAAGGAGTGAGAAAATGTATCTGTATTTACTCGAGAGTGTGTATTAGAATTAGGAAAGCCCGTATACATAGTGGGCTAATGTAGAATTGTGTGAAAACGCTTAGGAACATTAGAACGTGCTAAACAGAATTCATGTATGCAGTTATTAAACGGAGAAAGGGATGAAATGTAAAATGAAGAAACGTGCAGACCACATAGCACTGTGTAAGAACGAAAGTATACCATTGTATCTTTCATGTAACATGGATCCGATATTACTCAATGATTTGCTTATTTTACATATATGTGTGTGTTAAAGTCATATCTTATAGAAGAGTTTTGTATAATTATAGAGTGGTGTGTTCACATGTTATTTTAAGCTAACGAAGTAAGAGTTCACAGAGTGCAGTCCACTGCATATAATTTAGTGGGCTTGGAGAGATAGGGGGATAGCTTTGATCTGCACGTGCGAGCCAAGAGTCGAAAGTCTCGTTAAATTAAATTGCCAATGCTGGTCGAAGTTTTACGGCCTAGTGAGATAAGGGATGCTTGGAATTTGGGGCCCTGTTTCGAAGTGTCTGTTTCCAGGTGCGAGGGGGGTACCAATCACAAATGTAATGAATAGAGCTCTGTTTGAGGAGATAGGCTCTGGTCCGGAGGAGTCGACCGGAATGTCATGGGGGTACCAGCACGATGGAGACGGCGCCTGGGAAGCAATGTCAACTTAACAGACGATTCAAAGAAACGAAACTATGGAAAAAAACAGAAGCAGGACCACGTGAAATGTGTACGTGGTGGGCGTCTCAAAGGGGCGTTCCACCCATACTGTGATTTTGTATTAGGGACAGCACCCCGGGGAGAAGAGAGAGCAGATGGCCTGAGGACCCTTAGAGAGCGGATGGGTAGGCAGAAAGGGTACTGCTATGCGACATAGGTTTCCATCTTAGACTAAGAGAGTGTGAACTTCTTCGGGAGTCCAACGGCTTACACCTTTTTAGGTAAAGAACTTGCTGAGTAGGGATGTCATCTAGCATAGAGTAGGGACAGTTTAACCTGTTTCATATTTTTTTCTGTAAATGACGCTTCAGCTTCACTTTGTGTCAATGATATTCAACTTATTGATTTTTGAATTAGTTTTGATTGTTTTATTCTGTAGATTGAGGTTTCTTAGGGAATTTATGTTCCTTCTTGTACCTGTATACCTGTTGAACCTTATACTGAGGTGCTTGTATTTGCAATTGATTTTGGTTTTATAATAAACCTTTAAACTTTTACAGTTGTAAGTGGTTCTTTAGAGTTGCGTCAGTCTATGGGGTTGATTTAACCTATGTGGGTTTGCCTTTTACTCAATGACAGTCAATAACCGATCCAAAAAGGGACAAATGAGATAGGTATCTAGGTGATCAGATAAGAGATCAAAATCTCATTTCCCGCAGTTGGTAGCAGAGAAAGATGGTTGGCTTCTTGAGGAAGGCGACCTAGGTTAGGTCTAGATTACCCCAAGGCCCCTAGTCATCGACGACCAGAAGAAGAGCTACCTGCTGAAGAAGGTGCTGATGGTGCGAGAGAGAAAAAGCAGCAGAGTCGGTCGAGAGTGAGTATAAGGGTCATGCGTTGCCAGATTTGCGGTGTTTTGTGTTGTACCTGTGTTGTAATGTCAAGCGGAGTCGAATGCCTGTAGTGTGATTGTGAGACGGTTGTGAGCGCGCGCAACCGGAGAAAATCTTAAGCCCAGAGAAGGGCTTGAGTGGTTCGGGTGTATCGGACATCCAGAGTAATTGTCTACCGTTGTGAAGGGGGTCATGAGGTACCATTGATCGCCCGAAGGACCGTGATAGGGGGAACGTAAGAGTGAGTGTATGAGTAACGGACGCTGGTCGGACGTTTACTGTGTGTAAGCAACCTATCAGAAGGCGATCGTCTGAACGTTTGTGAAAGACGTTTCGTCAGTTGAGGTGACAATTACAGTTAGACTGTGGACGTACAGTCAAGAAAAGTGATCGCTTGGTCGGAAGTAGTCATTTTTCGGTGTATGAATGAGACGCATGCATGACCGGGAGACGAGCTGAGAAAGGAGGGGAACTGCTGCAAAAGGGGACGAGTGACGTCAGAGCGAGCCGCGCTGGGATTGGCTGGTTGGTGTAGAACCGCGCTGGGATAGGCTGATTAGCGAGAGCCGCGCAGGGATTGGTGGTTCGCCATCGGGAAGTAAATAGGGAAGAGAATTAAGGAAAATCGTAGATTCTTGAAAATGAAGTGTTTTAAATGTCTAAGGGCGATCTTTAAGAGAGAGAGAGGGAACTCGTATGCGGGGGAAGAGGCCCCACCGGAGGGCACACCAGCTTATTACATGGCTGTGAATGTTGGGTTACACTCGATACTGTGGATCTCCGAGTGGAGCAAGTTAACAGAGGGAAATGAGGAACTGACGTTCCCGAGATACGGGACGTTTAGGTTAGAAGCATTGAACCAGCTGAAAGCGGTAATGCTCGCAACGAGACCTCTACCTAGGCCAACACAGTTCGAAGCCCTCAATGCATGGTTCAGGGCGGCGTACGACCGGAGCCTGAACAGGCGCCAAGAAAGAGTGAGAAGATCGGTAAGAGCAGTACAGGATGCTAAATGGGATGATGAGGCTAAAAAGTGGAGAGTACAGAGAATAGACGCAGACAAGCTGTACCCAGTGCTAGAGGTTACGGGAGAAAAGAAACCTCCAGAAGAGGATGAGGAGAGCGAGACGGATGATAGTCTGATAGATAGGCTATTATCAGACAGGCCACCTCCGTACAATACAGAGGCCGAACGTCCCGAACTACAGCAGGGGGACGGGGCTAGGAAGGGGGAATATAGACCGCTCCCCATATCAGAGTGGGAACCCAAGAAAGGTGAGGAAATACCTCAACCTAGTCCAGTACAGAGAGTAGTAGGAAGGTTTGTGGTACAGAAGGTGCCAGAAACGGAGTGTGCAAGGTCGTATCAACTGCCGGATGCTTTACAAGTACCTGTTACCATAGGTCCTGTAGTGTCAATCTACAACCCAGAGAGAGCTCAGGAGGAGGGACAGGCACGCTGGGACAGGGAAAGAGCAGAGATGGAAAGCAGGAACAATACGATTAATTCCCAAAGGCAGTTGCTAGGACCAAGGAGTCGGAGTACCCCATTGGATTCAGTAACGGATCCCTTAATAGAACAGGGGGGGCCAGAGAGGACAGATGGATCTGAGGGGACCATGACCGAAATCCTTTAAGGAGTTAAGGGAATACTTGAAAGAATGGGACGCTGCTGTAGAGACTCAGAATAAAAGAATAGAAACGGAAGCCGAATGGAGAGGCCAAGATAACAGGATCCTCTCTCACTGCGGAGCTGACGAAAGCAGTCCGGAGTGGGATGGAGGGAGTCAAGAAAGTAGAAGAGACACTTGCCATACCATCGGTGGCAATAGACAAATGTGTGAAGACAAGAGTGCAGGATGTGGGGGGGTGCCTCGCCCCAGCCTTAGTGAGGGAGAACGAAGAACACAGGAGTACCGAAATAGTTACAGGTGCACTCACCATACACCGGGTGAAAATGTGCAACATTGGAATCACGGGAGTATGGGGAGTCGCAAAAGGTCTCACCATGTGTCCGGTGATCACGGACGGGATCGCGGGAACATGGAGGGCTGTGAGGGACCTTATCGGTTACTGAGTGACACCAGACAGCAAGGGAATTGCGGTGACTTAGAACATAACGGGGGATCCTATCTTACATCTAGAGAGACAGAGCCGAAGAGACCGAATGGAGTGGTGGGAAATAGGACATTGTTCCATCATACACCTAGTGAAGATGGAAAAGCCTGGGATTTAGAAAGGTGGGAACAAAGGGAATCAAGGAGGACTCCTCATAGCTCACCTGTGCCTAGACGTAGGACTCGGAGTTGGAACGAGAGGGATATAAATGGACCACCTAGGAGTGAGGTACTGAGAGCTGAGATAAAGGCGAAAAGGCTCGATGTAACCAGTCTAAAATCAGATCTAGATGAAATAATAGATGGCACATTGCCAATGGAAAGGATCGACCTATATGAACAGGATCAGGTACTGTTTATGGCTAAGGATGTTACTCGGAAAGCGAGGTCAGTCCATGAAAAACTATCTGAGTTGGCAACCAGGTATATGATAGACTTATCAAGAACAAAAGCCTTACAGGGTAACCATAGGCTGAATTGCACGGATCAGGATCTAGATGAACGTAGGACGATTGGGCTGAAAATACACATAAAGGAACTGATCCTGGGTATAAGAACGTGGAGGGATTTGGATAAATGGGAGGAAAGATGGTCCAAGAGGGGGACCGTCAGAAGGAGTACAATTGGAATGTCCCCAGAGGGAGGGCCACCGCGGATGGAAGCTTTCCCCTTGCGAGAAATCGCGAATGGAAACTACGTGCATGTGCCCTGGAGTAGGGGGGATCTAGCGGCATTTACCAATTCCTTCCCTAAGCTGAGGGAAAATCCCGTAGAGTGGTACAAACAGGTAGAGAGGTTCGTGAAGATCTCTAAAGTGCTGTGGGTCGATTTGAACACCCTGTTTGACATTGTAGTACCAGGGGATTTGTGGACGGCATGTAAGCTCAGTGTTGAATGGCCCATCTGTGAACCGGATAGGGATGCCCTGACGAATGGACCATCAGAGAAAGTCATGGAAAAGTATGAGAGGGTAATGGCATGGTTGAAAGAGAAGGTGCCATTGCAGGACATAGACTGGGTTAAAATAGATCGAACCACTCAGGAACCTAAAGAGACTGTCCACGAGTATTATGAGAGATTGCTGAAAGCATTCAAACAGTACAGTGGGTTGGATGTGATGGATCCTAAAGACATAGGACAGTTTGTGTCGAAATTCGTCCTGGGTTTGAGACCTGACATTAGCTTAATGATCCAACAGCATTTGATTTGTTGGCAAAACAAACCCTTAGATGAAATCCTGAGATATGCAAGGTACTGCAGCGATGAAATAGACTCGAAAGCAAAGAAACTTAAGGAGAAGCTGATGTTGGTACAGATGCAGTCAGCTGGAAAGGGTGGACAGCGGCAACAGGGAACAGGAACCCTAGGGAAAAAGCAGAATAATCAAAGTAAAGACGATGAGGAAAAACAGAGACCTAGGGTAGATATCGCGACACTGAAAAAGACAACGAGGTGCCACCAGTGTAACGAGGTGGGACATTGGAAACGCGAGTGTCCCTATAATGTCGAGACGGGGGAATTAGAACCGGAGGAGGACGATGTTCAGAACAGTCTGGGGAAAGGAACAGCGATACCGAAGGGAAAGTTTATCAAAGGGGGGACTCAGACTCCTCGAGCTCAGTTCCCTCAACCGCCTCGTATTGCAAATGGGGGGAAAACCTATAGACAACTGCCACTGTTCGTAGGAGGAGAGGAATGCTACTATGTTGATCCCCTTACGGGACAACGAGTGAATAGAGAAGAAGACTGTACCCTAGGTGCAGCCCTGGAGGTAGACCAGAGAGGACCATATGTGGAGGCTGAGGTGGCCGGATGTCCTACGACCTTTTTGGTGGATACGGGGGCCACTCGGTCCACTCTAAGATCGGCGGTGGTCCCAGGTCTGCCAATGTCAGGAGAGACGATCCAGGTGGTAGGAGTCGCAAATAGGAGAATGACGAATCCTCTGACAGAACCAGTGTCGGTGAAGATAGGGAAATACAGTGATGAACACCAGTTTGTGATCTGTGATTCCAGTCCTGTGTGTTTGTTAGGGAGAGATCTGTTATGTAAACTAAATTGTACAATATATTGCACACCTCAAGGAGTAGAAGTGCAGACTAATGATGATGATGCCGATTTTAAGGTTGCAAACTCACAGGTATGTGTGGAGCTATACCCTACCTTAACGGTGGAGGAGCTTCCATGCGACTTGAGAGGTGCGGTGTCACCTGAAGTGTGGGATTTCACTGGAGAAGAAATTGGACTGATCAAAGGGGTAGAGCCAGTAAAGATCATGGTAAAACCAAATGCTGAGTATCCAAGAACACCCCAATACAAGTTGAACCCGGAGACGATTGCAGGAATAAAGCCTGTGATCGAATCCATGATTAAACAGGGAATACTGAAGGAGATCGTGGGGAGTCCATGTAACTCCCCGATTATGGGTTTGCAGAAGCCTAGTGGGAAATACAGAATAGTGCAGGATCTTCGAAAGATTAATAATATAGTTGTTTCATGTTGTCCAGTGGTACCGAATCCATCAGTGATACTGTTCCAGATACCATTCCAAGCTAATGGTTCACGGTGATAGACCTGTGCCAGGCCTTCTTTTCCATCCCCTTAGCTGAGGAAAGCCAATATCTTTTCGCTTTTAAGCTGGAGAATCGCGTTTTAACATGGTGTCGTATTCCCCAGGGGTATACAGAAAGCCCATCGATTTTTAACCAGCTGTTGAAGAAAAATCTTGAAAGTCTAGTACTGCCCATGAACTCGGTTCTGGTTCAGTACATAGACGACCTACTTGTGGCGTCAGAAACTGAGGAAGCTTGCAAAATAGACACCATCACCTTACTAAATCACTTGGCCGAGAACGGACACAAGGTGTCCCCAAGTAAATTGCAGTATTGTCTGACAGAAGTGCAATACTTGGGCCATAGGATTGAAAAGGGGAAACGGAAGGTGTCTCCAGACAGAATAGAGGCGATCATGAAAATGAGTGCGCCCACAACACAAAGAGAAGTCAGGATGTTTCTAGGAATGGTCGGTTATTGCCGGCAGTGGATAGCCAACTTTTCATTGAAGGCAAAACCTTTACAGAAACTGACGCACAAGGGGGTGAGCGATCCGGTACCATGGGACAAAGATTGTTTGATGGCGTTTTTGCAGCTGAGGGAGGACTTGTGTCGTGCCCCGGCTTTAGGAATGCCTGATTACGAGAAACCATTCTTGCTTTATTGCTGTGAAAGAGAAGGCTGTGCTTTGTCAGTTTTGGCTCAGATACACGGAAATGCCCGTAGACCAGTCGCATACTTCTCGGCTACCTTAGATCCAGTAGCCGCAGCGTTGCCCGGATGTCTCAAATCCGTTGCTGCAACGGGTGTCAGCATTGAGAGGTGTGAAAACGTAGTCATGGGACACCAGTTAGTGGTGTATGTACCGCATTCTGTAGAATTGTTAATGACCAGGACCAAGACACAGCATCTGACGAATAGTAGGCTCACTCGCTATGAGCAAGTCATATTGGCTGCTGAGAATGTGACCCTAAAAAGATGCTCTGTTTTGAATCCTGCCACTTTGATGCCACTTCCAAATGATATTGATGATGAAGTTTGTACAGATCATGACTGCCTTGATGTGACTGAACTATGCACCAAACCAAGACCAGATATCGTAGATGAGCCATTGACTGACCCCGATGAAATATTCTTTGTTGATGGTTCATGCGTAAGAGACGATATTGGTCAGCTGAGAGCAGCATATGCAGTTTGTACCATTACCGGAGTTGTGGAAGCCGCCTGCCTGGAAGGAGTACATTCCGCTCAGGTAGCCGAAATCATTGCTTTGACCCGTGCCTGTTTGGCAGGCAATAAAATTCGAGTCACCATTTACACCGATAGCCAGTATGGTTTCGGGGTAGTCCATGACTATGGGCAGTTATGGTCTCAAAGAGGTTACATGACTTCCTCAGGTTCTCCTATTAGGAATGGAGAGTTCGTGAGATTATTGTTAGAAGCACTACAAGGTCCAGCAGCTATTGCAGTTGTTAAATGTACCGCGCACACAAAAAATACTGACTTTGTGTCGCAAGGCAATAGGTATGCGGATGAAGTTGCACGTTACTGTGCGGAACAGGGGTATTCTCTCACGGAGGTAGAAGTGGGGGGAATACAGGAAAGGACTGAATTGACTATGTTGTTAGAAACTGTAGACACGTGGGATGAACTGAAATGTATCCAAGAGAATGCACCTGATTTTGAGAAAAAGGCATGGGAGACAGCTGGGTGTACCAAGAGTGAGATGGATTTTTGGATCTCTGCAGATGGGAGGGCAGTGTTACCAAACGAACTCGTTAGTCCAATGGCAAGGAGATTGCATGGACCAGCACACATAGGTAGGGATGCCATGGTAAGGGTATTCAGACAAACGTGGTACAACCCAAAGTTTAGAGTAGCGGCAGAAGCAGTATGTCAGCGTTGTGTGATTTGTCAACAACTGAATGTAGGAAAGAGAACACCAGTCACATTGAGCCACATAGGGAGGTCTGGGGGGCCTTTCAATAGAATGCAGCTGGATTTTATTGAAATGCCCAAGTGCAATCGACTCAGATACGTCCTAGTGATTGTCTGTATATTTTCCAGATGGGTTGAGGCTTACCCCACACGTAGGTGCGACACACTTACAGTAGCAAAACTGTTGCTTAGAGAATTGATACCGCAGTTTGGGGTGCCGGCCTCTTTGGAATCAGATAGAGGAACACATTTCAACAGCGAAATAGTGAAGATGCTATGTTCAGCCCTAAGTATAGACCAGAAGCTGCACTGTAGTTATCGACCAGAAGCTTCGGGGATTGTAGAGCAAATCAACAGCACCATTAAATCCAGACTCGCCAAAGTTTGTTCATCGACATCCTTGAGCTGGCCTGATGCACTTCCACTGGTCCTTATGAGCATATGTAGCACACCAGATAGAAGGACAGGTCTCTCCCCACACGAGGTGCTAATGGGGAGGGCTATGAGATTGCCATCGGTTCCAACTGCAGCACTGTTGAACATCACAGATGATTTGATCCTGGACTATTGCAAGGGACTATCTGACGCCATTCCTTCTGTGTCCCTTCAGGTGCAGGCTGCAGAGGTTCCATCAGCTCAGGACCTGTGCCATGACCTGTGTCCGGGGGACTGGGTCCTGGTGAAGAAACACGTCAGGAAGAACTGTCTAGACGTGCGCTGGCGTGGACCATTCCAAGTCATATTGGTCACGAACACTGCAGTAAAGTGTGGAGGCTTGCCCAACTGGATCCACGCCTCACACACCCGAAGAGTTCCAGCACCTCTGGAAGAAACAGCTCCTCTCTCGGATGAAAATCCAGCTGAAAGCGGAGAAGCCACAGAGGGGGAAAGTCAAGCTGTAGAGGTGATTGAAGAGGCTGAAACCGTGTCTGACCAGGCTGAGGACGGTCAATACACCAGTGAAACTGAAGCCGCTTCCGAAGGAGAAAGCAGCTGGGAGTTCGAGTCAGACACTGACCAAGCTGTAAGTGGTCAAGAGACGAGTGCAAGAACAAGGAGCAGGAGGACAAGGAGTGGAGAAGCTAGCTGGCCGGAAAGAAGGAGAAGGTCAAGCCTGGGAGCAAATCCAGAAAGAACCCTTGTCCCGATTTCTGAAGACTCAGATCTAGACGAAGGTGCAACTGACTCAGGCTCCGAGAGTCTGAGAAGATCAAGGAGGGTACGTGTGCCCTGCAGAAGATACGCCACCCCTGAGTGGACCTACCTAGCAGCAGATGTCTTGGGGACAGAGATCCGGGAGGGTGAGGGAAGTGCAGGTGACCAATCTCGATCCCATTGTAACGGTGAAAGTACGGCTGTTGACACCTGGAATCAAAACTGAGGGGTTACTGACATTCACACTCCCCGTTCCCCTGTACCTAAGTCGGATCAAGGACCTGGTGCTGAATAGATTAGAATTTCCAACCTTGGGTCATCCAGTACCAGCACATGAAGAAACCATCCTTCGTTTAGAACTGGTGGAATATGCCATTAGAGCTGCTGGCACTAGAATCATTGTAGATACATAAAGACTTTGTAATTAAGCCAGTAAGAAAGAAGATAACCTAGCGCCTAGTGGAAAGAAGAAGAAAATTAGGGATTTCATTAAGAGGACGGAGAAGGGCTAGGGTTGTCTGTTGCTGGAAATAAAAGACTTTGTTGAAAAGAGACTTTGTTGGTTAAGAGTGCTTCACAGACTGAGAAATCAAATAAACTGAGTGAAGACCTCAAAGGGATTTTTTTTTTCTCCTCGAAAAGGAAGAACTACGCTGTCTGATAACATGGAGACTGGCAGTCCAAACCGCAGGGCAAAATGCATAGTAGGCACACTTATAGCAGTAGTAATTTCTCTCATAATCATAGTAGTTACTGTATCATACATAGTGGGACATGCAAGTGTAACTGAGACAACAGATGTAAAGCCTGTGACGACTTTGAAACCTGCTCTTGTTGGAAAGAAGGATGAGAGCAATGTGATACGTGAAAAGGCGTTACTGGCAGCTGAAGCCCGTAGGTTACACATAGATGAGTCGCAGGGAAATTTTAGAACAAATGCATATGCCAAGTTATTGTACGAGTATATTGATGCCATGGAGGCCAAAGATTGTTATGTCTGCATGCAACTGCCGGCTTCCGTAGATGAAGGCATCAGGTATCATCATCTTCCATTGACATATGGGATAACATGTAGTTTATTGCTCAGTATATTTTATGGTCGAGAAGGGTTTGAGTACTACTTTTCAAATTATGATTCGGTACTGCCTGAAGTCCCGAATTATAAGCAAATGAATAAGTGGGACTACTACAAAAAAGAAGATAGATTAGCTAAATTCTTTCTTCCTTGGGATACATTAGATACTTCATATGCACGCCGAAATAATCTGACTTGCAAAGTGTCAGAGATTGAGAAAAAGTTCATTGGACAAGTTGATGACCGTTACAGGAGGCAGAAGATTCTGAAAATGTCAGGACAATGGAAAACAGATTGGACCGAAGAGGAAAAGACACACAAGGAGAAGGGCAGTAATGGTCCAATAGCTCTAGATAGAACACAGAAAGGAAAGTTATGTTTGACTTGAAGCAAGACATATTATGAGAGTGTATTTGTAGGTGAAGTTAGTTGTGAACATGCCTTTCGGTTAGAATATTACACGAAAGATTTCATGAAAGGGATGCAAGTGATTCCTAATGTATATTTTGTATGTGGAAGAAATGCCTATGTAAAATTGCCTGACAATTGGTATGGTTCATGTTATTTGGCAATTGTCTTCCCCAAAATATACCATGCAAAGGATTTAGAGATCATAGAGGGAAAGGCTTCGGCAAGAGGGAAAAGGGATGTAGGAGATGCTGAGGTAGTTGGAGACGTATTTGGAGCCATGTTTCCTCTTTTAGGTTTGATACTTAATGATGTTAAGATCAGGAGATTAGCTACAGTTGTAGATAGATTGTCTGCCAGTACTGCAAGGTCATTGATGCTAGTGGAAGGAGAGATGCAATCGATTAGGGCAATGGTTCTTCAGAACCGTCTTGCTTTAGATGTTCTGCTAGCAAAAAAGGGCGGAGTCTGTAAGGCTTTGAAGGTCCAGGAATGTTGCACTTACATTCCAGACAATTCCAAGCCTCTTGAGAAGGCTATACAGAATATTACTAGGATACACGAAGAAATCGAAGACTTAACAAAAGTAAATGTGTGGGAAAAAGTAGGTCAATCTCGGGAAAAGCTTTGTTTGGTATATCCTGAAGCCTATCTTCATAATATTGATTTGCATAATCATATTGTGGGGTTTAGTGAGAATGTACAAATGGTATAGATCAAACCGGTTGCAAAGGTCCATGAGAGAGCAAGAAAGGAGATTAGCTGCTTTACAAGACCATCAATATAGGAGCTTGAGAGCTCTAGAAACAATAAAAAGGGGGAGTCTTGCAACCAGTTCGGTGTGACATTCAAATTGAGATATTAGTGATGACCCCTAGAGGTCATCAAAGGGGGGAACTGAGAGAGCGCAATTTGAATGAAAATTATGTCCGCATCATATTTACAAGCCTGTTGCGTAAAGTTAGCTTATGTAACCTAAGGAGTGAGAAAATGTATCTGTATTTACTCGAGAGTGTGTATTAGAATTAGGAAAGCCCGTATACATAGTGGGCTAATGTAGAATTGTGTGAAAACGCTTAGGAACATTAGAACGTGCTAAACAGAATTCATGTATGCAGTTATTAAACGGAGAAAGGGATGAAATGTAAAATGAAGAAACGTGCAGACCACATAGCACTGTGTAAGAACGAAAGTATACCATTGTATCTTTCATGTAACATGGATCCGATATTACTCAATGATTTGCTTATTTTACATATATGTGTGTGTTAAAGTCATATCTTATAGAAGAGTTTTGTATAATTATAGAGTGGTGTGTTCACATGTTATTTTAAGCTAACGAAGTAAGAGTTCACAGAGTGCAGTCCACTGCATATAATTTAGTGGGCTTGGAGAGATAGGGGGATAGCTTTGATCTGCACGTGCGAGCCAAGAGTCGAAAGTCTCGTTAAATTAAATTGCCAATGCTGGTCGAAGTTTTACGGCCTAGTGAGATAAGGGATGCTTGGAATTTGGGGCCCTGTTTCGAAGTGTCTGTTTCCAGGTGCGAGGGGGTACCAATCACAAATGTAATGAATAGAGCTCTGTTTGAGGAGATAGGCTCTGGTCCGGAGGAGTCGACCGGAATGTCATGGGGGTACCAGCACGATGGAGACGGCGCCTGGGAAGCAAGGTCAACTTAACAGACGATTCAAAGAAACGAAACTATGGAAAAAAACAGAAGCAGGACCACGTGAAATGTGTACGTGGTGGGCGTCTCAAAGGGGCGTTCCACCCATACTGTGATTTTGTATTAGGGACAGCACCCCGGGGAGAAGAGAGAGCAGATGGCCTGAGGACCCTTAGAGAGCGGATGGGTAGGCAGAAAGGGTACTGCTATGCGACATAGGTTTCCATCTTAGACTAAGAGAGTGTGAACTTCTTCGGGAGTCCAACGGCTGACACCTTTTTAGGTAAATAACTTGCTGAGTAGGGATGTCATCTAGCATAGAGTAGGGACAGTTTAACCTGTTTCATATTTTTTTCTGTAAATGACGCTTCAGCTTCACTTTGTGTCAATGATATTCAACTTATTGATTTTTGAATTAGTTTTGATTGTTTTCTTCTGTAGATTGAGGTTTCTTAGGGAATTTATGTTCCTTCTTGTACCTGTATACCTGTTGAACCTTATACTGAGGTGCTTGTATTTGCAATTGATTTTGGTTTTATAATAAACCTTTAAACTTTTACAGTTGTAAGTGGTTCTTTAGAGTTGCGTCAGTCTATGGGGTTGATTTAACCTATGTGGGTTTGCCTTTTACTCAATGACAGTCAATAACCGATCCAAAAAGGGACAAATGAGATAGGTATCTAGGTGATCAGATAAGAGATCAAAATCTCATTTCCCGCAAGATTGTGTACCACTTTCACTTTTGAAGTGATGGGCTTTATGCTAGTGGATTACAATACCAGCTGCTGGTTAGGCACAAGTGTTCACAAGGCCCAGTTGTTTTTCAAAAGAATCCCACAAGGGAGGCTCGAGCTGCTTTTGAGCAGGAGCGCAAGATGTTGATGTGCATATACTCAAGCCACATCAGCTTCCACAGCACGAGCCGAGCGTGCTAAGAGAAACAGTGAAATAGAGGAAGTGAGGCAGTGGCTCGCGATCTCGTGATCTCGCGAGCTTAGGCGCCCATTAGTTAATGGTGTTTGGTTAAAGATGGCAGTTTTGACCAGCGTAAGGAATCGTAAGGTTTGAGGAAAGGATTTTATTTGAAAAATTCAGTTATAGGTTTGTTTTGTAGTGTACTTTAGTTTGGATATGTTTGGATACGTTTAGGTTGTCAGTAAAATAGAACTTTTAGATAAGTTATGGAGACTGAGCAAGGAGATGGAATGGAGTTTGCTGGGTCTAATTTGAGTAAAGAGGTTATAAGGAAAATAATACATAAGGAAATAAGAAGTCAGGTGAAATAGACTTTGATAGTCTATTAAAATAAAAGAAAGGACATTTTGGCCTGGGGATTAATGTTTCTCCTCATCTGAGGAAGAAGAGATCAGTGTTAAGAAAGGTCAAAAGAAATTTTAAAAAAAAACATATTGAAAGGTCTGCTAAGACAAACAAAGGAAATTATGGATTTAACTCCATCAAATAGAAAGTAGTCCTATGTGGCATACAGAGGAAGGGTGTCCTGAGCAACCCACAGATGAGGATTTTTAGTTGGATGGAGTTGGGTCAAGGCTCTCAGGGCAATGATAGTAAAAAATGTAAAGAAAATAATTGTCATATACACCAGGATCATGAGTTCTGTACTAAGGTAGAAGATGTTAAGGGTGCAACTTTTAATGTGGTTGTGAAAAAACCCTTAGGAAATTAGATGTTTTCTGTGTATGAAATTAGGCACCGTAGAAGTCGCGACTGGAGGCCAATGTCTCACGTAAGCAAGGTTATATAAGAATGGATAAGAAAACCCTCAGAGAAGAAAGTAAGACATTTTAAGAAGAGAGTGCCTACGGCCAGGAATAGACAAAAAGGCATGTTGCACACCGAACTTAGATCCTGAGATGGTTAGTTTTTTATTCAGGCTTGTACTTGATGCTCGCAAAGGTCTTGAAAGGTCCTTGAAGCAGTGTCAAGACAAGGTACTTCATGTTTTAGGTCCTTTGGCAAGGATCTTGGACATGGTAGAGGAGTCTCATGTCAATAAGTCATTTGCTAATCTAGATTTATTGCATGGTTGGAGTAAGACAGCTATCATTTTATAAGGGAATTTGAATGCAGAATTAATGACTGAGAGGAGGAAAGCCATATTAA
This sequence comes from Lissotriton vulgaris, assembly GCF_964263255.1. NCBI lineage: Eukaryota > Metazoa > Chordata > Amphibia > Caudata > Salamandridae > Lissotriton > Lissotriton vulgaris. The sequence continues at coordinate 1,755,994,430 of NC_141695.1, read as the reverse complement.
TGAAGATTGGGCCGAAGTTAGGTGATATGGCTGAGAAAGAGCCAAGCGAGGTTGTAAAAGGCCTTCTGTTGCCGCAGGCTTGGTATAAAGTTGGGGCAAGTATGTCTCTATTTTTATTGCCCTCGAAAAGGAGCAGTTAAATATGAGGAAGGTGTTCAGAAGAATTATTTTTGGTAGGGCCAGTAAAAGGGGACTATCGACCGTCTGAGGAGTGCTGAGCTCCCAATACAAGTACCAGGGCAGAGGGTATGAGAGGGGCTCTCAAGCCTATCAGAGTTTCTACCGTAGCAGAGGAAGAGGAGAAAGGTTCAGGAAGAGGAAGATTCACTTGTGAATGAGGTCAAAATTATTTGGATTACAAGGTGAGTATGGGAACATATTGCTTTTCTCCAAGGACAAGTAGGGGGACTTTAAGAGACTATGCGAAGGCATGGAAAAAAAATATCCAAGACCTGTGGGTTCTAAAAAATTAAACAAGGTTATGAAAAAGAGGTTTTGGTACAACCACATCAGGAAACGGAACAAAGAGAATTAAGTTTAACAGAGGAGAAAAAATCTATAGTAGATTAAAAAGTTGATTCCAGGAAGCAAAAAGGTGAAATAGAGGAAGGTACACTAAAATGTCAGAAATTACTTACACACTCTGCTCTGCCGTTGGGAAAGAAAAATGAGAAAGGATGGCAGACCAGTAATGAATCTGAGGGAATTCAACACATTTTTAGTATATAGGCATTTCAAGATGGATGGAATCCATTTGTTGAGAGATATGTTGTTAAAGATCAATTGGTTAGTGAAGTTAGACCTGAAAGATGTCTATTTTACTATTCTATGGGGGAGGAAAGCAAGCATTTTTGCAGTTCAGGTGAAGGAAGCAATTGTTTCATTTTCAGTGTTTACCTTTTGGCTTGTCTTCTGCTCCATGGTGTTTCAAAAAGGTGATTTCAGCAGTGATTAAATGTTGAAGGGAATGAGGCATCCGGTTACTAGTTTACTTGGATGACATTTTGATAATGTCTCAAGATTGAGAAGAATGAAGGAGTCAGTTACTTTTGGTGAGGATCCTTTTGGAAGAATTGGAATTCTTGATAAACATGGAGAAGTCAATCTTGACTTCTGCTAGACAGGTAGAGTTGTCAGGTTCTCAGGTAGATACTATTGAGGTTGTGCTACAGCTACCAGAGAGGAAAGTAAGAATGATAAGGAAGGAGATCTTGCATATTTAAAGAAAGACATGTTGACTTGGCACTGATGGTTGGATTATTATCATCTTCAATGTAATTAAGTTTTCCAGACCCATTGCATTATTGTGCATTGCAGAGGATGAAAGGAGATGCTTTGAGAAAAGGTCAATAGTATGAAAACAGAGTAGTGTTGAATAAGGAGGTGAAGGAAGAGTTGAATTTGTGTCTGTACAATTGGAATCTTGGAATGGTTGGGCAATGTTTGTATGTTTCCTGGATTTTGTTTTGGAATCAGATGCCAGCTTGAGAGGCTGGGGGTCATGGTTAGGGCATTTACAGGCAGGTGGATTGTGGTCAGGAGAAGACAGGATGTGTCGCCTAAATTGTTTGGAATTGTCTGCAGGATAGAATGCCTTGAGAAGCTTCAAATAGATTTTGAAGAGTCATACAGTGGTAATGAAGATGGACAATGTGTCACCTGTGGCAAATTTCAATTGCCTAGGAGGAAGCAGATCCTGTGGTCTAAAAGAATTAGCAACGGAAATGTGGTGCATTTGTTTGGAGCACAAGATAAAGGTGCATGCAGAGAATTTACCCACATAACTGAGCATGGTAGCAGACTGGAATTCACAAAACTTAAGGATTTCAGGAATAGGAAGCAGAATCAGTTATTTATCAGGAAGATAGAGGAGAGATTGGACCTCTAGAGGTGGATCTCATTTCAAGCAGATTGACATCCCAAATAGAGAACTTTTTCAATTGGATTCTAGATCCAGGGGCGTCTGCAGTGTATACGTTTCAGCAGATTTGGAAGGGGATGAGAGCCTATTCTTTTCCTCCATTTGCTATGATAAAGAGAGGTATTCCGAAAGTAAGAATAGACACATGTCAATTAGTGTTTGCAACTTCATTTTGGGTGTCTCAGGTGTGGTTTCCATCAGTGCATTATTGGCGTGCGAAATTCTAAGTTTCAAAGTTAATTGACAGCTCAAAAAAATTAACTCATCGTCACACAACAAATAAAACAATTTGCCATCCATTTCAATAATTACATACATTGATTGCAGGATTTTACGTAAATGAGACATGGATAAAAAAGTTATGGCTGATTAAAATTCATGAAATGAAATAGTTTAAAAATCACTGAGTAGTAATGTACATGAATTAGCATAACTCAAGGTTTCAAAATAAGAGCAATTAAAGTTTCCAAAATTCTTTCTGTCTAACGGCCCAGGATCAAAAATAAATTTGGAGACTGAAACCACTACCTCTTGGGTTGATTCGCTCTTACAGGCCCTGAGGGCAATAATTCGATCTCTGATTAACAGATTTCTACATAAAGGTGCAATCCACCTCCTTCTGGGTAAGACCTATTTAGGGCAGAAAACAAGCAGGTGTTCATCTGTTTTATCGCTGCTAGCGCAAAATTTGGTGCTTCTATTACCATCTACCAAAGAAACCCAGCATGTGGTAAAGGCAGCAATGGGGAGGGTACCGTACCTAAACTGCAGAAACACACTGACAAGCATGTGGTTGTCTAATGTAATCCAGAAACTCTGCAGCCTTGGGCACAGCACGGTGCATAAAAAAAATTGTCAGTATAAATCTGCGGCTGTCCTGATCGCTCTGTTCGCTTGGCAACTCCCAATATCTTTACTTAACTAATGGAGCAACATTTATCAGGAGAGTCCATGGGGCATACCAGAACTCTGATAGTCCCAGCTCGGACCATGCAATCTACATATTCTTTAACCACTCGATCTTCAGCTTTGCCTGCTTGCACTGCATAACATCACTAAGGCCAGACCTTTAGCTTTGCAGGTCTCTGATGGTCCATAAGCGGACCCAATACAATAGCGGCCCTAACGCTGCAAGCTCAGCAACAGGATGGATTACATGATCTAGTATAAGGGGCAACAGTGGAGTCCCCTTCCCTAAACCTGTAATAGCTCTGAGAAAATTATTCTACTTCACGCCCAGGATACTAAAATTACAGTGTCCTCAGATTTTGCACCATACAGGTCTCCACCCCTTACCTGCATTTTTTACATGTCTACCGCAGGGTTTTTTGGGAACCACTGTGCTTTTCTTGCCATTCTAATATTTGCGCCTACTTGGTGACTTCTGACCTGAGAGCTTTTATTTATCTGAGGGAGTCAGGCCCCAAAATCTATCAATCTCACAGTTATATCAATCTCAGCAACCTTTCCCAGTGTCTCATTATGCAAAAAGACAACACCATGGAACCTCTTCATTTTTTGTATATACTATCAGCTTGGCCTTAGCAACATATACTTACAGGCCAAAGTCTTTACAAAGTACACAAAACGTATTCACTATGTTTTGCAGCCCCATCTTAGTTTTATCTGGAAGAAGAGCATTGTCAGCATAAAATAAATCTGGTATTTTTTGTCCTGCTAATTAAGGGGAACCGTTGGCACAATAGGTTAGACACCCTATTCAATTGTTAATGTAAAGCAAAAAGAGTGTTGGTGTCAAGACGCAGCCCTATCAGACCCCCTGTTGACAGCTACCATGTCCGTTAGTTCACCCTTAGTGCCAAATTGAATCCCACGTAGCTCTCTTTTCTGTTGGAGTGCAATGATATTTAATAATTCCTTTAGGACTACCATCTCTTGGAGAGTAGCCCACAGCTTCCCTCTCGGAACTAAATCAAAAGCCACACAGAGATCTACAAACATCACACATAGATCTACTTTTCCTAGATCCACAGTCTTCCACTTGATCTGCATAAATTTAAGTACTTGGTCAATGGAACTAGTTGAGGGTCTAAATCCTGCTTGTTTGTTTGGAATTACGTTATTCTCATCAATCCACTCCTCTATTTTTCCAAGATTTGTTTGCAATAAACCTTCTGGAGGTAATCCGAAGGCTAATTGGACAGAAGTTTGATGGGTTTTTGGGGTGTGCTCAATTCCTTTTCTGATTCCAGCAACTGAAGGTTTATGGGCGGAGAAGGAGAAAAGCATCCTTTGGTTCTGAGCAAGTTGTTGAACCTTCTGGTGTGGAGCGTGTCAGGAGATTTGAATGTATCAAGGGAATTTCGGACAAGGCTTTTCATTGCTTGAGGAGTCATGGGCTCCCGGAAAAAGTAGGCGATATAAACAAATATGAAGAATACTGGTTTGTTTGTGCATGGAGATGAGTTTGGATTCTGTAGAGGTTGTGAATCTTCAGGTTGAACAGTTTGAAAAAGGTTTGAGTTACAGGACATTGAATTGGTATAGAATTGTGATTTTGGCTGGACATGCTCATGTGGATGGAAGATCAGTGGGAATTATGCGTGTAGTGTTTTAAAAAGTATAAGTTGATAAACTAGATATGGGATGTAAATATGGTTCTGAGTTTATTTGAATCCTTGCTAGTAAATAAATGTTTTGATTTAAAGACATTTTCAACTAAATTAGAATCATTGATTTGCTTGATAACTTGTAAAGGTGCTTCAGATTTAAAATGTTGGAGATAGGCAACAGGATTTAATGCCTGGATGGAGTGTATTTTGAAATTTGGAAGCAAATGAAGACAATCGCTGAGTTAGTATGTTGCCCTTGCTTTCCTGACATTATGGGGCCGATTCCCATTAAGGAAAAACCACTCCGAATAGCCGTACGGAGCGTTTTTCCCATACGAATCGTACCCTGCGGCCTCGCCCGTACGTACGATGAAGTACGATTCGTACCAGGAGCAGGACTCCGTACGAAACGTACAAAGACCGTACAATTCTAATCTCCATACGATTCTCCCTCGGAACCCGCTGTACGCGACATCCGTACGGTTCGAAGCAGGTTTTCCCGACCCAGCAAGTACGATTTGTGTCGGGTACGCACTGTACAACGCTTTTTTTACGGGTCCCCAAAACGTCCGAAAAAGCAGAGTACGCCTTGAAACAGGTACGGAATGCCCCCCCCCCCGGGTACTGTGTGTACACCCCATGTCTGCAGGGGTACTGTTCGCACCCCTGCGATCATGGGGTGTACGCACTGTACCCCATGATCGCAGGGTGTACGATGCGTACACCCTGCGATCATGGGGTACAGTGCGTACACCCTATGATCGCAGGGGTACGCACCGTTCCCCTGCGTTCATGGGGTGTACGCACCATACGGTGTGTATGTGATTGTGTGACTCGCCGTATGAATTGACCTTACCTGGCGTGGACCGTACAAATCGCGTCCTCATACCCCGGTCCAGATCGTACTCGTCGGGTCGTACGGCATGTTTACGAATCGTACGGGTCACTGTGAGGGTCCGTGTCATACGGTTTCAGCCTTGCAATTCGTACGGTTGCGACGATTCAGACGGATTGACGAGATACGGACCGTACTACTGGATTCGGACGGACGTGTACGATTCGTACAGAGAGGGCTCCGGATACGATTGGGACGGACGATTTTTTCCCGAATCGGTATCGGCCCCTATGTGTGGTGGAGTGTTTAACTGCATAAGACAACAGAGTTTTGTGAATAACTAAAGACATTTAGGAGTAATTGCCTTTTGTGAATACCGAAAATCGTAAAGTTAGGACTTATCTTAGTTTAGGAGTAGTAAAGTTAGGAATCCTAACTTTACTACTCCTAAATGCCTTCTGTGAATACCAAAAATCATAAAGTTAGGATTTTGTCTCAGATTACTTTTATGAATCGGGCTCTTTGTGTCTACAGAATGTGGCTTTGAAGTACTTAGGGGTATATTATCAAGGGGGGCGATAGGCAATTTTCGCCGCTTTAGCGGCCATTTTCGGCCGCTAAGCGGCGATAATACTATCGCCCTATTAGCAAGCTGTCGCTAACAGCAGTTAGCGACAGCTTGTAGGAGATAGCGAGCGGTTTGGAGCCCGCTTTGCATGTCAGCGATATTTATCGCTAATGACATGCAAAGTGGGCGTACCCAACCTGTTAGCGACTGAAAGCAGTCGCTAACATCGCTATCGCCTATTACCAACACAGGCGTAGCGATGGAAATATTCACTCTAAGCACGTATATCTCCAAAAACGAATGCCTGCTCAGACCAGTTCTTAGCCGTTATATCCAATGGGAGGTGGATATAATGGCTAAGACCCTGTTAACGATAATGTGTGAATATCGCTGTATTCTCAGCGATATTCACTGATTTTGCCGCTATCGCCGGGAATTTTAACGCCTTTGAGATAAACGTTGCTAATAGCACGTTATCTCAGCGATAAAATCAAATTGCCGCTAACCCTACCTAGCGATAAATATCGTTTTTTGTTGATAATAGGCCCCTTAGTTTCCCCTAGGAAAAAGAACTGCTGAACTTTACTTTGTAATACCCAGCTACCGCAATCAACTAAACGATGACCAGTTATCATTTGCAGATAATTTTCCAGTATACCATTACATATTATTTAATGACTTAATCTTATGTTTGACCCAGAATGATTTTAAATCTGTATAGTTTGCTACTCCATAGTATGTGGAAAATGGAGACGTTGCAGAATCACACAATTACATTGGATCTATTTATTACTTAAAACTGTAAGAGACAAATCAGTATTTGATGTGTGCAGATACATTTATTATGAATGAACGAAAAGATATCTATAGAGCGGAACTGTTGATTCATAAAAGCTTCCTGGTGCTTATGAGAGACAGGTAGAAGCAGAAGGCACAATTCGCTGTCGAGCGCTGTTTTCAACTGTACCTTAAACAGGCTTTCAGACCAGAGGGAAAGGGGGAGAACATTCCAGAGACCTGGTGTCAGACCTTAGAAAGACCTGCCCCCAACTCTGCCTCTGCAATATCTGGGGATGCACAGGAGGTTGAGATTAGAGGACCGGAGAGTAGTGTCTGATCATGTCTTGGAAGTATCTGGTACCCCTTTGGTGGAGGTCATTTGTTTTTAAATTATATGGATATCCGGTCCAAAGAGAGTGTGGAGTTCGAGGGAATTAAATGAGTCCCCACTGACGTCAATAAATAGTATGGTCGGACATTACTAAAAAACCAATTGCACCACACAGGAGTTTACCTGGCTGGTGATGGTGGTCCCAGGTGAAATTTTTATGCCACAGTTCTTTTCATGTTATTCAATAATTTTGTGCTAAGCGAAATCTGTAAAAGTTTTGGCATTTTGTATAATGAAAACCTCTGCATGATATTTGCCCACAAAAGACTGATTTTCGTAAAAAATGCATGTGGTAAACGAGGTTTTATTGCACATGTCTCTTACTTGTATATCAAATGACTTCTCTTTAGGAGATGTGCTGTTGCATGCAATTTTCACACAACTGACCAGTCAATGCTATTTTGCATGATTATAGTAAAAATTATTTTCATTACGGGCCTGAGGAACAAACTGGTTTAACATTCACAAAACCTCAGAATTGTGAAATCTGAGGGTTTGCGACCACTAAAGCCTTTTTTTGTAAAGTCCTAATACCAATGAACAATCTAGAAAACCTTTTCCTAATTGTTAAATGGGTTAACTAAATCATAAGGAATCACTATGTGGAAGTGGTGTGTTAAGAGCGCCCCACCCAAGTATCGATTTCTTAAGATATGTAGTAATGTGTGGCCGTTTGCGAAACTTTAAAGCCATATTTATCAAGGTTGTGCTTCGTCCTTGCACCACTCAAAATCTAAGTGAGATTTATCAAGCCCCGCAAGGCCACCTAAAATATCTAGAGTAACACAAGTCATTGCAAATCGCTTCCTTGAGTTGCTCTGTCACAGGGAGGTGTTCCATGAGTGGAGTGTGGTGGACCTGGGAAGGCGTCAAAAAGGTAGGCCTCCTCAGGTGAGGCATAACAATGGGATGTATCTTTATTTCTCATCGTTTTTTTCTCTTTCTATGTGTTCTGCATTGTGCACCACACATAGAAAGAGGGAAATTCCTCTGAGGGTTGTTTTTGTGCAGGTAGGTGTCCCTTCCTGCACAAAAACAATCCTGCATACAACACTGGCACCATTGCAACATGATGTAAGGCTGCCTACGTAGGAGCTAGGCAGCCAAAAGTGTACCAGTGCTAGGAAAGAACAGGATTACACCATATAATGCTAAATATGATGCATTCCTGCCCTTTCCCTTTCATACACAGCAGCACAGCAAGGTGGCTGGTTGCACTGTGCTGCGTGATAGATTGATAAATCTGCCCTTGAAATTTTATCGGAGTGGGCGGAACTCAATGAGTTTTTCTCCACGGAATTTCACGGAGTTGCATAAAAACTCTAAGGGATTCCAGGGAGTTCTGACCACCTCTACTTTACCTTGCTGTGTTAGGGTAGGAAAAAGAACCGGGATAGGTTCAGGCTCCTAAATCTCACAGCCTCTGTATCCCAGGTAGCAGACTACGGACCAGCTAAGATTGGGCCTGAGATCCCGGAACAGTAGGAACCACATCTGAAGGCACAGAAACTTTCAAACTCTTGGGAAGAAAGAAAAATATGAAATGATGAAAAAACAACCAGTATTTTAGGGCTAGAGGGACGTTTAAAGACCAGAGCCTAAGTAATGTCCCCCAGAGGACTAAACTATACACAATAAAATTAGGGGTCTAAGAGCTGAATCAGATATATATTCGCTAATGTAAGTCCTATGTCTAACAAGTACTATAGGAATACAAAAATTGAATGACAGACCAAATCGCCAAAATGTGAAACACCTGCAACTGTGAGTCACCCCAGTTGTTTGGATTCCCATCAAAGTCTTGTAAGATCAACCTTGCCGAACCCCACTCTTACAAGGAAATGAGTCGGTCAGCCCCCCCTCCCTGTTGAAACGAACCTTAGCAGAGGTATCACTGTGACGTTCCCTTAGGATATTAATTAGGCCACCCTCTATCCCCATGAGGGACATCATGACCCAAAGTTTCTCCCTATTAACATGATCGAATGCCGCTGCCAAATCCATGAACCCCATATAGATGGCTTCATTGCTGGCCATGGTGTATTTGGCTGTCAGCATATAGAGGTTCAGGCATTTATCACTGGTGGACCTCCCCGTCCTGAATCCATATTGAGTGTCCGTGAAGATGTTATTTTCTTTGGTCCACTCGGTCAGTCTATTAAGGATCACCCTTCCCAGGAGTTTGGCAGATACATCAATCAGGGAAATCGGGCGATAACACTTAGGGTCATCCCTGTTGCCCTTCTTAAAAATAGGAACGATTATGGCCTTGGACCAGGACAGTGGCAGGCCACAAGTGATGGCAGTATTTATAACCCTGGTCATTATTGGAGCCCAGAGTTCTACACAGCTCAGAAACAAATCAGGGGGGATTCCGTCAGGGCCAGGGGCTTTATTTTTTGTCAATCCCTCTATTCCAGCCGTGATCTCCTTGATAGTAAACTCTACTGTAGAGCCCTGGTGTGAGATCTCAGGGTGCTCTTCGCTGCTTCCTGGCTCGTAGTTATACAGTCCCTTGTAATGAGAAACCCACTGTTCTGGGAGGATGTTGGATCCTATCTCCGGGGTGTTATTTTCCTGGAAAATAGGTTGATTAATAATTCTCCAGAACCCGGCCATGTCCCTTTTTTCCCCCGCTTCTCTTAGGTCTGCCCACGCTTCTCCCTGTAGGGCTAATTTCCTCCTCTTAATCTCCCTCTTGTAGTTATTCCTACACACCATGATTTGTAGGGTGTCCCTTGGTTTGTTTTTAAGGCTGCTTTTGAGCTCCCTCAAGGCCTTTGAGCAGTCTCTGTCGAACCATCGTGGGTTACTGTGGTTCCTTGTGGACGTGCTGGTTTTTAATAGACCATCTATAAGGTCAGCAATCTGGCCAAATGCTTCAAGTAACCTCGGGCCTTGAACATCCATATCTAGACAGTCTCAATGGCGGGTTTGCCAGAGTCCATCAGGGATTTGTAAAAGGTTTCCCCGCCTATTTTGGACCACCTTAGTCTCCTACCCTGGTCTGTTACCTTCTCCCTAGTTATACCTTGGTGTCTACTTTTTGAGCCCGCCTGATACAACAACCCCAAAACAAGGGGGTTGTGATCACTAAAGCTGCTCCATTCAATCCCTACTCTAATGACTCTATTTATTAAAAATCTGGAAACCAAGATATAATCAATAATGGATGAGCATCCTCTGCCCTTAAATGTAGGTGGGAGGGTGCCATCCCTCTGCACACCCATCATGTTGATAGTGTGCTCTCGATCATAATTAAGCCTGAGCTTACTAAAAGCTGACCCATCCGGAGTGTGGGAGAAATGTGGCCCGTTCTCTACGAGGCAATGAGACCATTCAGCATCTATTGGGACCAGTGCCGAGCATAGGTGACAGTTAAAGTCTCCCATGACCAGCAGAGCAGGTGCCTGCCCCTTTTTCTGAGCTATAATTTCCTGACCCAGTCTGACTTCCAACTCTCCTACAAATGAGGTATGGTCTCCCCCTGCCCCATTGTTATAAATATTGAAAACAGTGAGTCTTAGCCCCTTCCCGGTAAACCGTACTGCTTGTATGGCATGGGAGTTCCAGTCTGGGGTAGACCAGCTGCCCGGGAGGTTTAGATCTACATAAATGGATAGTCCTCCCATGGCTCTCCCCGATCTCGTTTTTTGCGCCAGGACAAAGAAACATTTATACCCCTGCATATGGAAGTTACTGTTATCAAGGGCCCATGTCTCATGTAGGCTAATTACATGAAAGTTGCTAATATAATTACGCCACTCTTTGTTGTTAAATTTAGCTGCCAAACCTGCTATATTCCAGGAAATGATGTTCAGTGCCTCATAGACCTGCTCTATTCCCCCGTAAAGCTCAATTTGTTCCACAGTCTCCACCCGACCCGTTTCCAGCCCATTTCTTCCCCCTGTGAGTTCAATGGCTGTAATCATGGGCACGTCTGCCTCAGTCCTCCTAACCCTACTAGGTGAGGTTTGTTGTACCAGGGGGCTTAGCTGCTCCAGTTCCAATATAAAGTCCCCTGTTTTTACAGCTCCTAGGGATACAGTTCCCATTCTGTTGGTATATCTGCCCGTGTGTCAATCAACCCCCTCAAGACCATTCAGGCAACTAAATCGATTGAAACTGTGGAAGGGTAACTCCGGGCGAAGAAGAGCTGGCCGAGCGTTAAAATCATAATGTCTGCCCCTCCGGACGACCCTCGTCCAGTTGTCAACAGTTGATTGGAGTGCATTGGGGTTTGATTGGGGTGCATTGGGATGGGAGGGAAAAAGAAAGACACATGGAGGGTCTGAATTGTTGATTCCAGTGATCTGTTCTTCCCTCGGCATATATGCATAACAGTCTCTGAAACTCACCAGTATGCAATCCCCTATTATTGATTTGTTTGTTTTGCCCACCCAGGGCACCCTTCTCACCATAATGATTTCGTTATTGAGATGTACCGGGAGTGGTCTGTTCACATTCAACCACTTGATTACCTTACTTTTCAATGAGCAAAAGTTCTCAGCTTCGCCCGCTTCAAGTGGGGGAACACCAGCCATGACTACCATAAAATCGTTTGCCTCTGGGGGGAGATTGGGCCTACATGGCCTAGCAGGAGGCTTCATTGGGAGTGGAAGAGCAGTACTACCAATAGTTGGTATAGAGGGAGCAGGACCTGCAGGTGAGGATGGCCTATTAGGATTAGATAGGTGGGCTGGGCCTGAGTTAATCATGGGGGGTTGTGGAGGGGGAGCAACAGTGGTGACCTGGGGGGAGCTAAACTAACTGCCCTATTAGGAGGCTTCTGGGGGGCCGTGGTAGTGGGAATACTCTCAGGAGATCTGCCCTGGGGGCCAACCGAGGATTTCATACTATTTAATGTAGCTTCCAAAATGGTGAGTCTGATCTCAACCTTTTTAATACTCTCGCTAATTGGCAATAGTAGGGACCTGAGCAAAAATTCAAGATTTCCTAGCGGGACAACAGAGAGGGCGACATTGGTAGCCTTGTTTACCATGGCATCTGGCAAGTCGGTAACAGTGGTAACCTGTCCAGGGGGTGTTAAGTATCCTCTTCCAGTAATCTCACAGGGGAAATCAGAGTGGGGGATTTTTGTTTTAGTTTTTCCTTGAACACCCCTCGACTTCCTCCTGCGTTTATTCAGTGGGGGCCCATGTACCCCTTGCACAGAGGTTAGCTTGGGTTTAGCTTTCCTGGCTTTGGTAGCCGGTGGGGGCTGGGAAATTAAATCAATAGTCACGCTACTTTGGCTGTTAGAGGGGGGTTAAGTTAATAGTTGGGTCAGTCGGGTTGTTGGTGCAGTCCCTCAGCAGAAGTGGAACATCATCCAGTGAGGTTGGCTCCTCACTAAGTGACATAGAATTATCTCCGAGGGGCCTATTCTTCAAGTTTTCTATAGAGTGTCTGCGCTCTGCCCTAAGCTTAATCAAGGTGCTTTCTTTATCCCCTTCTCCCGCAGCCCGGGGGAAATAATTATCTAGAGTCCTATTTTTTACCCCTCCCGGCTTCATGGGAGTGCCCTCCCTAGCCGGAGAAGGCATAACTAACCGTGATAAGTGCAGAGCTAAAAAGAAATTTAGCAGGAAAAGATACCAATGTTCAGGAAACAAGCTAAAGAGGGTAGGCCCAGCCCAGCCTAATCCGGCCTATGACGGCCTTAGACGGTCCCGCCCTTGTCCCGGGCTTCTCCCGGCGCGCTCCCGCGAAGCGGTAGCTCTGGTCACCTTAAAACAATAATACAGCAGGCTCATAGGCTGATAGGCGGGTGGGCGTGGCCAGCGGGGAGAGCAGCCCAGGTGTGGCAGATTGGGCGCGCAGGGACTCCTGGACACTGGAGTCCCTGGCTGTGTGCTCGCAGCCCCGCCGACGCTATCGCCTGCCCCGCGCTCCTCACAGAAGTGTTCCCAGCAGCCAGCAGCTTCAGAAGTCACAAACGCGCTGCGGGACTGGCGAAGCGGGTGCGGCGAGGCGCTGGAGTAATCCTCTCTGCAGAAGCACGCAGAGTTACAGCGTGGAACCAAGGACCAAGTAAGGGCTGTCTCAAATCACCAGAGAGTACCTTCACTCTGCTACTGTGCACATGAACAACAAGAGTGAATCTAGCTAACTAACCTTCTACAACTGGGCCCTTAGGGGGTAAATGGGCATAAAAGGGCTCACAAACAGCAAACCATAACAGCACGAAAGCTTCTAGTAAAAATGCATTGTTTGCATGAGGAATTCTAGGTTTGATACGCTACATGGTAGGGGGTCTTGGCAGCTGAAGGTCACAGACTCTACATAGTAGTTTCCAATGTATCATTTTGAAAGGATCATCGTTAACCCTTGTGCCCACCAACCATGTGCTTGGGTTGTTATCTGTGATAATGAACAGGCTTTGGGCATTTTACGACTCACAGAGAACATCAGCTGACAAGTGCTGGGCAATGAAGCAGACATCGGTGTAAGACATGCTCTTCTTCAGGATTTCCTTGCAGAAGTCCATGCCGAAGCCACAGCTAGTGGTCACTGACTAATCTCTCATGTCTGTCTGGCAAAGGCTGCCTAAAACTGCACGGGCCACCAGCTTGCTGTAGGAAAGTACAGAGAACATGGCACAGGGGTCTACAGTCATCCCTGCTTACCACAGCTGCTGGTAACAATATCCCCTAGACAGTTGCTGCAGCATGGCCTCTGCTCACCTCTGTCACAGGAATACACCATCTCCCTTTTGTGAACCCAAGCGGCAATACCAGGACGTGTCCAGGGTCTTAAAGCAAAATTAGTAGTTAGAGGAATCCCGTCTGAGCTGGCTTCTCCGTGTGACCTTAACACCTGCCATCTTTGATTTTGGCATGCTGTGCGTGGACACACACACACATGTGCTGACACAAGACGGGAGGATCTATGGCGTACGTTAGAAGTCAGTATCTCCAGCACGAGCCCATGTCCAGCCTCATCTTTAGCCAGTAGTACAGATTTATTCTGATGGTGGAGTGGAGCGGTAGAATTTATCAGTAATTCTGCGTTGCAACAGTAATGTAGAATTGCAAAATTCTTCCAATTCTGCAGTGTCATTAAAAATTCTGCCCACCCCATATATTTTACCACTGTTGGAAATGGCCCTTTCTGTAGCGTCACCCCCAAACTGTTTGCCTTTCCTTCCCTTTTTGCAGATTTCGTTTTTGTTGGCTTTAGGGCTCTGAGCACTTTACCACTGCTACCCAGTGCTAATGTGCCTTTGCTTTCCCCTGTAGACATGGTAATATTGGCTCATAACCAATTACCATATTCAATTTACTTATAAGTTCCTAGTAAAGTGCACTACCTGTGCCCAGAGCCTGTAAATTAAATGGCACTAGTAGACCTGGATTATGCTACCCACTTAAGTAGCCCTTTAGACATGTCTCAGGCCTGCCACTGCAGGCTTTGTGTGCAATTTCTAATTGCCATTTCAACCTGGCAAGATAAACCATTTGCCAGACCCGAACCTTCCTTTTCAATACATATAAGTCACCCCTAACATAGTCTTGGACAGCCCCAAATATATATTTAAAAAGTTGGATCTGTACTTTTAAGTTTTCAATGTCCTAGTAGTGAAAGATTCTGTAACTCATTTTCACTGCTCCAAGGCCCACTTCTCCTATAGAATAACATTGGGATTACCTTATTATATTTTATAAGTGTATTTTGAAAATTGAAAGATATACCTGGTTCAAGATTAGTGTCTCTGAAATCCCTATTTAAAATCCAAACTTATAGTGAAGTTGGGTTTTAAATTACAATTCTGAAAATGCACTTTTAGAAAGTTGGCATGTTCCTTCTATATTCTTTGGGTGTTTGTAGCCTATGTCTGATCACTTAACTGATGCAGTTGGCAGTTGGGCTTTGTGTATGACTCCTAGCCTGTCACACACAATGGGAGCTTTGGTGTCTCTCAATGGACCAACTCTGGCAGGATGGGAGGGAGGCGCTGTAGACAGCCTTACTTAAACCTGAATAGGCTGTGTCCTGTCCACACACAAAGGGCTGCATAACCCAGTGTAGTGAGTCTGGAATCAGGGAAGGAAGGGGGACATCTGTGCACTTCAAAGGCATGTCTTTGAAGTCTCCCCCACTTCAAAAGCATCACTGGGTATAAGCACTGGACTTGAGACACCCCACCTCAGCACACTTCTGAACCTGTGGACACTCTGGTAGGGAGGAGGACAGCTATGCTGCTGAAAGACTGCCACTCTGCTGGAATGCTGCTTTACTGAACTCTTGATTTGCTGAGCGGGCCTGCTACCCTCCAGCCGGGGTGAGAAGAACTGGACTTGCATCAATTGACCCCAGAACCCAGAGTGACTACAAGGGCTGGCTGGCTGGCCTCCTGATCTGAAGTCTCAGGGTCATAAAAGATTTCCAACCCCTGCACCTGGACTCTACCATCAGTACATATACGATGACAAGTGGTGTCATCCCAGTCCTGGACCCTTGGAACTTAGCCTTAGGTGCTTGACAGCAGTACCAACATATCTTTTCTGCTGAGTGAAGCATCCCCAAGCAGAAGCAACGTATCTCCTTGGCTGAGCAGTGCATCCATGAGCAGAACCGATACTGTTGCATGGATTGGACCTGTTGCAAAAATCTCACATCAGCACAGCCTCCCACATCTGGAACCAATGAATCGCATTCTGAACCGCTGCTGCACAAAGCTTTTCCCGGCAGGAGCTCCTCGTATCCCTCGTCGACAGCCACCTTGGCGATGAAACTATGCTTCACAGCTCCACTGCTCATCGAAATCGACTCCTCACCTTGTATCCTCAACATCTGATTTCACATCACAAGACATGTCAGTAGAATCCTCAACCTCAATGCATCAGTACTTCACACCGCAGGTCCTCACACCTCAAACTGTCACAGCGCCTCAGCTGAGTGACGCATCTTCAATGTGCATTAATGCAATGCTCTGCACCCAGGATTTAAAGTACTTTGTTCAAGTGGCCTAACTGGGTCCATGTTGGCGGCCCACACTCCATCCCAGTTGGCCTGAACTTCTGACTTTTTGCTAGTGTGATACAACCAGATAACCTGAATAGCACATTTTGCTTCTTGTCGCTATTTCACTTAAAAACTTTGAAATGCAATAGCTCCAGTTCTACTTCTTGGATTTTTGTAATTTTTGTCTTGTCTTATTTTTAAAAGTATTTTCTATTGTTCTCAATCTGGTGTGGGATCTTTTTGGGTGATGTTTACCCAGTTGTACTGTTTGAAGACTCTTACAAATTCTTAACACATTGCTCCTAATTTTAGCCTGACTGCTCTGTGCCAAGCTACCAGCGGGTAAGCACAGGTCAATTTAAGGTTTGCTTGCCTCTTACCTTGACTAGGATTGTGGTTCACACCCTAGTCAACCAACAACCCAATTTCTAACCACCTATTCAAAATTGGTGGCAAGAAATTCGGAAACATGAAGAGATCCTCATGGGACCAGTACTTACACTCAAAACATATTTATTTAGCATTATTCTTTTTAAAAGCAGATTCTATTTTTTTCTATTAGGGAAACTGGCTCCACCTAAAGAAAAAGAATGCTTTATTTAAAATTAGTCACAGACATGGTGGACTGCTGACCTCAGCTGGTCACCATCTTTGTGGTGGCTGCAATTCATAATGAGTCACAATCTGTGACCTACCTCATTAATATTGGTGAAGTAGGTCAAATTGTAACCCTCTATGAATCAGGTTTTTTGTAAACTAACCTATTAGCACATAAGTAGGTTGTCAAAAACAGAATCGATTCAGTAAAAGTTGTTGCACAGTTTGAGACCACTTTTACCAAATGGGGGCCCCGGGGGGAGCAGAGCGCAAGTGGTCTCCCCCAGGGGTCTTTCGCCCGGATAGGACAGGCCGCAGCAAGGGATTGGTTAGGAGGGCTGTTAAGGCGCGAGCGCGCACAGGTGTTAATTAAGCGGAAAGCTTAACGGCATTTTGAGGGAGGTAGCGGGGTGGCGGGAGGTGCGCTTCGTTTGAGAGTCCCACCCCCCAAAAAAATAAATAAAGAAAGAAATAATTATATATATATATATTCACTGAAAAAACCATAGGTTATAGACCATATATAGTTAGGAATTCGCATTTACAAAACCTTATTTTACTCACACAAAACCATTGAAATTCCATATATAGTTAGTTGCACTAACTATATATCGCGCACCCGCAATCCACTGCTGATGATGTCACATATTACATCATTCATGACATGGTCAGTGACATCATTGATGACATCACTGATGACATCTCAAATGACATCACTGATGACATCTCAAATGACATCACTGATGACATCTCATTTGACATTACTGATCACATCACTGATGATATCATTCATGTGATAATACGATGAACCTCTTCAGACTCTAATATAACCTTAGATACAATCAGTGTAAACAGACACTCACAGACTGTCACTCATCCATGGAGTTACTCACACACCTAGTCAGTCAATCAAAGAATCAATCACACCTCCATTTCCTCAACTATACAGTTATACAAACTTTACTTATTCAAACATATACTAACACATATTAACTCTCTTATACAATCCCTGATACAAGTTCACAATGATCCATACAGCCACTCACACATTCACTGGCTCTTATGCACAGTTATTTATATATGTCAACTCTCACATGTACTGTGTTTTACATATGTACTTACTTTGACATGTAGCACTGAGATATCCATTCACTCACCAATACACTCATGCACACAGTCAACCGCCCATACAGCTGTTTCCACATGCACTTTTGAAACCATACATCTAGTGAATCAACTGCTCACACATCTATGCACAGAGTCATACACCTCCCAGCCACCCACACACACACTCAGTATCCCATACAAATACTTGGGCAACCAATCAATAACCCATATAGTTACTCATATAGCTACTTATCAACACATGCAACAGTTTACAGAACAACAGACATAATGATGCACAAATTAAGACAGTTTAGTCACTAACCCATGCACTCAGTGAGACACATTTAATCACTCACTCATACAGTCAGTCATGCACCTACTAAATCCTTCATCCAGACACTTATACATCCACTCATTCTTCAATATGTAAGACATATTTTAACTTTACAGAAACATACAGTCACTGGATGTTGTCATCAGTGATGTCATCAGTGATGTCATTTGAGATGTCATCAGTGATGTCATCAGTGATGTCACTGACCATGTCATGAATGATGTAATATGTGACATCATCAGCAGTGGATTGCGGGTGCGCGATATATAGTTAGTGCAACTAACTATATATGGAATTTCAATGGTTTTGTGTGAGTAAAATAAGGTTTTGTAAATGCGAATTCCTAACTATATATGGTCTATAACCTATGGTTTTTTCAGTGAATTTTCAAGGTTTTGTAAATGCTAATTCCTAACTATATATGGTCTATAACCTACGGTTTTTTCAGTGAATTTTCAAGGTTTTGTAAATGCTAATTCCAAACTATATATGGTCTATAGCCTATGGTTTTTTCAGTGAATATATATATATACATACATATATAAACATATATCATCTGTATATCTACATATAAATACAAACATAAATGCATGCATACATATACTTATATGCATTTTAGGGTTGTTAGGGCGTTTTCGTGTGTATTATGTTGCTTTTTTAGGGCTTTTGGGTCAATTAAGTAGGGTTCCCGGAGCCTAGGGCTGAGGGGCCGGTTCAGTTTTGTGCGTATTGGTGTTGGCAAGGTTTTGAGGGATTTTGGCGGTTTTTGGTCGAGATTTGGCCGTTTTATGGCTTTTTTTTGTGTTTGCGGGGGGCGCGTATCCGGGTTGAAATTCGTCCCCGTTCCAGTGGATGGATTGGGCTGATTTTTGGTGAGATGTTAGGGAATCGCTGGAACTAGTGTCCAGCCAAGTTTGAAGCGGATCGGAGCAGTGGAAGTGCTTTAAAGAGCAATTTTTGTGCGGAGTAGCGAATTGTCATGTTATTCAATGGGAGTTTTTGGTGCGCATGGAGAAGGTGAATTTGGGGTGTTCCAGTTGCGCTAGAGGGACGGGGCTTGGGTGAGCTGTAGGGAGAGTGGATCGGCAGGTGTGCCGGATTTTTGGGATTTGTTGGCCGAAGGGAAGGGTGTGCTTGGGCAAAGTCGATTTGGTGAAAACGGTGCGTTATTTACATGAAAGTTGAAAAAACACTAATAAAAGCAAAGCTAAAAAGCCACCTCATTACAAACAGAATGGCTTTAACTTAAATGAGGGCGAGATCTATTGCATTTTCAATGCTTGTTTACTTTGGTTCCATCAAGAAGGCATTCAGATGTGTCACACATTTGCCATAAATTCTGAATGTTAGCACTCTAGTTGCACATTAGATCACTGTAGTAAAGCTACTGCTCACCAGGGACGTCTGCTGCTGGTATTCAAAGTGCATGTTTCAGTCTGCATGTCAGAATTTTTTTAATGAAATAGAAGAGGATTTGAGAAGTCACTCAAAATGATCCCTAATTTTTCTTTCTGAAGCACTAATCATACTTTCTATGGTAAAATTAACCCCCTCATGTTGTTCCTTTTTAAATTGAGTGTTTTCAGACTTACCACTACATTCCAATCAAGATGGCTTCTGGTGTGCCATACTTTTGTCATAAGTAAGACTGTTAGCGCTCTAGTTCTTTAGAACACTCTGGGACATTCTGTCATTGGGCTATACTTGGGGTACATCTGGGTGATATTTGGGCTACATTTAGGCTCTTTTGTCTCTGGTGGCCATCTTGCGAGACTATGTCAGAATTTTTTAATGAAATTGAAGAGGGTTTGAGAAGTCACTCAAAATGTGCCCTAATTTTTCTTTCTGCAGCACTAATCATAATTCATATGGCAAAATATACCCCCTCATTTTGTTCCTTTTTAAATTAAATGTTTTAAGAGTTACCACTTTATTCCAATCAAGATGGCTTCAGGTGTGCCATACCTTTGTAATAAGTAGGACTGTTAGCGCTCTAGTTGTTCTTTAGAACACTCTGGGACATTCTGTCATTGGGCTATACTTGGGCTACATCTGGGTGATATTTGGGTTACATTTGGGCTCTTTTGTCTCTGGTGGCCACTTTGGGAGACTGCATGTCAGAATTTTTTAATGAAATAGAAGAGGATTTGAAAAGTCACCCAAAATGTGCCCTAATTTTTCTTTCTGCAGCACTAATAATACCTTCTATTGCATAATATACCCCCTCATTTTGTTCCTTTTTAAATTAAATGTCTTAAGAGTTACCACTTTATTCCCATCACGATGGCTCCAGGTGTGCTATACCTTTGTAATAATTAGGACTGTTAGCGCTCTAGTTGTTCTTTAGAACACTCTGGGACATTCTGTCATTGGGCTATACTTGGGCTACATCTGGGTGATATTTGGGCTACATTTGGGCTCTTTTGTCTCTGGTGGCCATTTTGGGAGACTGCATGTCAGAATGTTTTAATGAAATAGAAAAGGATTTGAGAAGTCACTCAAAATGTGCCCTAATTTCTCATTCTGCAGCACTAATCATACTTTCTATGGCAAAATATACCCCCTCATGTTGTTTCTTTTTAAATTAAATGTTTTAAGAGTTACCACTTTATTCCAATCAAGATGGCTTCAGGTGTGCTATACCTTTGTAATAATTAGGACTGTTAGCGCTCTAGTTGTTCTTTAGAACACTCTGGGACATTCTGTCATTGGGCTATACTTGGGCTACATCTGGGTGATATTTGGGCTACATTTGGGCTCTTTTGTCTCTGGTGGCCATTTTGGGAGACTGCATGTCAGAATGTTTTAATGAAATAGAAAAGGATTTGAGAAGTCACTCAAAATGTGCCCTAATTTTTCATTCTGCAGCACTAATCATACTTTCTATGGCAAAATATACCCCTTCATGTTGTTTCTTTTTAAATTAAATGTTTTAAGAGTTACCACTTTATTCCAATCAAGATGGCTTCAGGTGTGCCATACCTTTGTAATAAGTAGGACTGTTAGCGCTCTAGTTGTTCTTTAGAACACTCTAGGAGGCTGCAGTAGAACACAAAGGAATCAACTGACAGTCTCTGTCCTTGTTGGATGTACATGTTTTACTGAGAATGTCAGACTTCATTTTCACATGACTGAGAAAGATAATGTGAATTTACAGAAAATATGCTTTCAGTTTAGCTTATAGATCCCCTTCCAAACCACTGTGGGAAAATCATGAGATATTAGTTTTCTTTCAAACAATATTCATGATATCACAGCAGAAGGTTTTTTCACATGGTAAAATCACCTTAGAACCCACCACAATTCCTAAAACGAGTATGGTACCATCAACAAATGATTTATAATGTAACTAAAGTCCTAAAACCCTCTATTAACAACAATGCTTTTTAATGAGGTGCTATCATGTATATTGGTCCCAAGATGGCTGCCAACACTTCTTGGATGAAGTGCTGACAGCCAATCAGATCAGATGTGTGGTTAGGCTCCGCCCAGATATATATATTTTTTTGAACCTAAATTACTCAAAATCCACTGGAGCACATATTTTGAGACCTAGCAAAGGCACATCAGGCTAACATTCCCTACAATTTTTCCAAGTTTCGTGCAAATCCATTCAGCCGTTCGAGCTAAAAGTGAGGCCAACCGCCCTATGGAAATTAACATGGGAAAAATGCGTTTTGGGACCCCCCTTTTTTCTCGACCCCCCCTTGATGAAACCCCCCCAAATTGTCAGGGGCTGCTCAGAAACAAAATGTTCCATTTTCCTGAAAATTTCAGCCAATTCCGTCCACAAACGCCAAAGTTATTAGACATAGAATTTTCAAAAATCCCATAGAGAAAAAATCCTAACTATATATACCTACTGGCGACCGCCAGTAGGTAATATATATATATATATATATATATATATATATATATATATATATATATATATATATATATATATATATATATATATATATATATATACATATATATTCACCCTCAGATGCCTCTTGACATGAAGACGCCACTCCGTGTGTGAATAGGTACAACCTTCTTTATTTGCAAAACTGCGCCACGCGCCTGTCATTTTCAAGGGTCCCAACGCGTTTCGAAGCGTCTCGCTTCTTCATCAGGGGTTTGGCACTCAGTGAGACCGGATGAAACTGCAGCTCTATTTGTCCATTGCGCATGCGCCCTCCAATGGGTGCATGCTGGGGGCTGTAGTTTGGTAATGCTCCTTCGGTGGAGTCCGTGTTCTCAAAGTATTTCCGTGCTTTTAGTCCATGTTTGACTGCCCTCCAGTGGGCTACAGGCACAGTGTGCAGTTCTTAATTTGGCAGTTCACTCACGCTGCTCGTTGGCTGTCGGATGGCAGTCCCCGCAGACCCGCATTAACCTTTCCAGCGGGCGGTGCATCTTCCGCGGTTGAGGCCACCGCGCATAAATCTTCACCCTCAGATGCCTCTTGACATGAAGACGCCACTCCGTGTGTGAATAGGTACAACCTTCTTTATTTGCAAAACTGCGCCACGCGCCTGTCATTTTCAAGGGTCCCAACGCGTTTCGAAGCGTCTCGCTTCTTCATCAGGGGTTTGGCACTCAGTGAGACCGGATGAAACTGCAGCTCTATTTGTCCATTGCGCATGCGCCCTCCAACGGGTGCATGCTGGGGGCTGTAGTTTGGTAATGCTCCTTCGGTGGAGTCCGTGTTCTCAAAGTATTTCCGTGCTTTTAGTCCATGTTTGACTGCCCTCCAGTGGGCTACAGGCACAGTGTGCAGTTCTTAATTTGGCAGTTCACTCACGCTGCTCGTTGGCTGTCGGATGGCAGTCCCCGCAGACCCGCATTAACCTTTCCAGCGGGCGGTGCATCTTCCGCGGTTGAGGCCACCGCGCATAAATCTTCACCCTCAGATGCCTCTTGACATGAAGACGCCACTCCGTGTGTGAATAGGTACAACCTTCTTTATTTGCAAAACTGCGCCACGCGCCTGTCATTTTCAAGGGTCCCAACGCGTTTCGAAGCGTCTCGCTTCTTCATCAGGGGTTTGGCACTCAGTGAGACCGGATGAAACTGCAGCTCTATTTGTCCATTGCGCATGCGCCCTCCAATGGGTGCATGCTGGGGGCTGTAGTTTGGTAAAAAACATGGACTAAAAGCACGGAAACACTTTGAGAACACGGACTCCACCGAAGGAGCATTACCAAACTACAGCCCCCAGCATGCACCCATTGGAGGGCGCATGCGCAATGGACAAATAGAGCTGCAGTTTCATCCGGTCTCACTGAGTGCCAAACCCCTGATGAAGAAGCGAGACGCTTCGAAACGCGTTGGGACCCTTGAAAATGACAGGCGCGTGGCGCAGTTTTGCAAATAAAGAAGGTTGTACCTATTCACACACGGAGTGGCGTCTTCATGTCAAGAGGCATCTGAGGGTGAAGATTTATGCGCGGTGGCCTCAACCGCGGAAGATGCACCGCCCGCTGGAAAGGTTAATGCGGGTCTGCGGGGACTGCCATCCGACAGCCAACGAGCAGCGTGAGTGAACTGCCAAATTAAGAACTGCACACTGTGCCTGTAGCCCACTGGAGGGCAGTCAAACATGGACTAAAAGCACGGAAACACTTTGAGAACACGGACTCCACCGAAGGAGCATTACCAAACTACAGCCCCCAGCATGCACCCATTGGAGGGCGCATGCGCAATGGACAAATAGAGCTGCAGTTTCATCCGGTCTCACTGAGTGCCAAACCCCTGATGAAGAAGCGAGACGCTTCGAAACGCGTTGGGACCCTTGAAAATGACAGGCGCGTGGCGCAGTTTTGCAAATAAAGAAGGTTGTACCTATTCACACACGGAGTGGCGTCTTCATGTCAAGAGGCATCTGAGGGTGAAGATTTATGCGCGGTGGCCTCAACCGCGGAAGATGCACCGCCCGCTGGAAAGGTTAATGCGGGTCTGCGGGGACTGCCATCCGACAGCCAACGAGCAGCGTGAGTGAACTGCCAAATTAAGAACTGCACACTGTGCCTGTAGCCCACTGGAGGGCAGTTAAACATGGACTAAAAGCACGGAAACACTTTGAGAACACGGACTCCACCGAAGGAGCATTACCAAACTACAGCCCCCAGCATGCACCCATTGGAGGGCGCATGCGCAATGGACAAATAGAGCTGCAGTTTCATCCGGTCTCACTGAGTGCCAAACCCCTGATGAAGAAGCGAGACGCTTCGAAACGCGTTGGGACCCTTGAAAATGACAGGCGCGTGGCGCAGTTTTGCAAATAAAGAAGGTTGTACCTATTCACACACGGAGTGGCGTCTTCATGTCAAGAGGCATCTGAGGGTGAAGATTTATGCGCGGTGGCCTCAACCGCGGAAGATGCACCGCCCGCTGGAAAGGTTAATGCGGGTCTGCGGGGACTGCCATCCGACAGCCAACGAGCAGCGTGAGTGAACTGCCAAATTAAGAACTGCACACTGTGCCTGTAGCCCACTGGAGGGCAGTTAAACATGGACTAAAAGCACGGAAACACTTTGAGAACACGGACTCCACCGAAGGAGCATTACCAAACTACAGCCCCCAGCATGCACCCATTGGAGGGCGCATGTGCAATGGACAAATAGAGCTGCAGTTTCATCCGGTCTCACTGAGTGCCAAACCCCTGATGAAGAAGCGAGACGCTTCGAAACGCGTTGGGACCCTTGAAAATGACAGGCGCGTGGCGCAGTTTTGCAAATAAAGAAGGTTGTACCTATTCACACACGGAGTGGCGTCTTCATGTCAAGAGGCATCTGAGGGTGAAGATTTATGCGCGGTGGCCTCAACCGCGGAAGATGCACCGCCCGCTGGAAAGGTTAATGCGGGTCTGCGGGGACTGCCATCCGACAGCCAACGAGCAGCGTGAGTGAACTGCCAAATTAAGAACTGCACACTGTGCCTGTAGCCCACTGGAGGGCAGTTAAACATGGACTAAAAGCACGGAAACACTTTGAGAACACGGACTCCACCGAAGGAGCATTACCAAACTACAGCCCCCAGCATGCACCCATTGGAGGGCGCATGCGCAATGGACAAATAGAGCTGCAGTTTCATCCGGTCTCACTGAGTGCCAAACCCCTGATGAAGAAGCGAGACGCTTCGAAACGCGTTGGGACCCTTGAAAATGACAGGCGCGTGGCGCAGTTTTGCAAATAAAGAAGGTTGTACCTATTCACACACGGAGTGGCGTCTTCATGTCAAGAGGCATCTGAGGGTGAAGAATATACATATATATATATATATATATTCAATGAAAAAACCATTGGTTTTAGGCCATATATAGTTAGGGATTTGCATTTACAAAACCTTATTTTACTCGCATAAAACCATTGAAATTCCATATATAGTTAGATGCGCTAACTATATATCGCGCACCCGCAATCCACTGCTGATGATGTCACATATTACATCATTCATGACATGGTCAGTGACATCACTGATGACATCACTGATGACAACATCCAGTGACTGTATGTTTCTGTAAAGTTTAAATATGTTTTACATATTGAAGAATGAGTGGATGTATAAGTGTCTGGATGAAGAATTTAGTAGGTGCATGACTGACTGTATGAAAGAGTGATTAAATGTGTCTCACTGAGTGCATGGGTTAGTGACTAAACTGTCTTAATTTGTGCATCAGGATGTCTGTTGTTGTGTAAGCTGCTGCATGTGTTGATCAGTAGCTATATGAATAACTATATGGATTATTGATTGGTTGCTCAAGTATTTGTATGGGAGACTGAGTATGTGTGTGGGTGGCTGGGAGGTGTGTGACTCTGTGCATAGATGTGTAAGCAGTTGATTCACTAGGTGTATGAGTTCAAGAGTGCATGTGGAAACAGCTATATGGGCGGTTGACTGTGCATGGGTGTGTTGGTGAGTGAATGGATATCTCAGTGCTACATGTGCAAGTAAATACGTATGTAAAACACAGTACATCTGAGAGTTGACATATATAAATAACTGTGGATAAGAGCCAGTGAATGTGTGAGTGGCTGTATGGATCACTGTGAGCTTGTATCAGGGATTGTATAAGAGAGTAAATATGTGTTAGAATATGTTTGAATAAGTAAGGTGTGTATAACTGTATAGTTGAGGAAATGGAGGTGTGATTGATTCTTTCCATGACTGACTAGGTGTGTGAGTAACTCCATGGATGAGTGACAGTCTGTGAGTGTCTGTTTATACTGAGTGTATGTAAGGTTATATTAGAGTCTGAAGAGGTTCATTGTATTATCACATGAGTGATGTCATCAGTGATGTGATCAGTGATGTCAAATGAGATGTCATCAGTGATGTCATTTGAGTTGTCATCAGTGATGTCATCAGTGATGTCACTGACCATGTCATGAATGATGTAATATGTGACATCATCAGCAGTGGATTGCGGGTGCGCGATATATAGTTAGCGCATCTAACTATATATGGAATTTCAATGGTTTTATGCGAGTAAAATAAGGTTTTGTAAATGCAAATCCCTAACTATATATGGCCTAAAACCAATGGTTTTTTCATTGAATTTTCAAGGTTTTGTAAATGCAAATTCCTAACTATATATCGACTATAACCTATGGTTTTTTCAGTGAATTTCAATGGTTTTTTAATAGCAAATATGAAAAGCTTTAAAATGTCAAGTACGTGATAGATAAAAACTTTTTCGTGTTTATGCACGCTGATGTGCTTTGAACGCTGCCCCCCTCCCCTCTTTTCTCTTAGTAGTACTCTCTCTTTGCAGATAGTGAAGAGTAGTTAACGCAGGCCTTTACCCCCGTTGTAATCCGTTCTGCCTGCTTGTCTCTCCATTTGATTGATTATTATCCAAGCATTTACTGTTTTACAATTGATTCTCTTTGGTTCATTCTCTATTTACAAACAAGCACAAAGTCACAATACTCTGTTTAGTCTTTGCAGATCGTGAAAAATCGTGTAAAAAAATAAAAGTAATCGAGCAAAATCAGTAGGCCACTAATTGGATCTTTTTTTGACCTCGCTAAAATAGAAATATTATAAACAACCCTTCATGAGAAATACGAAAATAGTGAGATGAACTGAGCTCCACACCATGACGGCTGCAAGACAGCTCGGCTCCGTCACCCATCCCGCCCAAAATAACGACAAACCCTATGCAAATATTAAAAATATAGACAACACACCAGCAAAGAAACAGGGTAAAACATTTTATTAAATAACTATTTACATAACGTTGGTTTATAAGATGATGTCAGTAGTGGACCGATGTGTGAATAGGTCGGAAGCAGCACAAGGCGCCAAGATCCGGATGGCAAGTCCTGGATGTTGGGTGCCATAGTTCAGAGTTCTGAATTTGAGCCTTTTTCAATGCCTGTGCTTTGTTGTTTCCCCTCCATCAAAAACAAAAAAAAAATATAAAACTGTGCAAAAATACAAAAAAATCAAAAAATGTTTACAAAAGCAGTGCTTGTAAGACTGTCTGAAGCTTATTTCCACCTACTGCAGCTTCACTATTCTCAAAGTAAGTGAGGGTCGTTTGTGGACCTGACTGCATTTGAAAACAATGTTATATGGTACCTCCCTAAACCGCTTGACGGAGGCCCCCGAGGGACGGTGTGATGGCACGGACTCGGAGAAGACGCTTGGCTCCGACCCCCTCCCCAAGTCTTATAGCACTGGTGTAGCCTGAGATCGCCCCCGACATAGGCGGCCGGCTCCCGGGGTCCGGCGGAACTTTTTGCCTTTTGATGACTCTTCTATTCTGGACTTTGTCCCACAATCCGTTTGACCTGAAGACACGCTGTAGTGGGGCGCCCCTTTACCGTTTTAGTTGCCATTCCGCCCGCTTTTGCTACACTGTGCCTCTTCCGCCATTCAGCTGTTTACCGCCCGCTCTTGCGACTACAGCGTCTCGCTCACCATGTAGTTAAGTTGCTCCCGCTCTTGCGGTGCAGCGATAGGCGGCTGCCACAGGACTCTCAAAATGGCGGCCGGCTCTTCGGTTTTGGGCCTGGTCCACTAAAATGGCCCTGGGACACCTTTGAACTCGGACGCTTCCCTGATAGGGCTTGGGTCCCATTCTCGAAAGCGTCCCCTCAGCCGTGAAGATTCTACAAAAGTCTTGGGGGCCCCCGACTCCCGCAGGCTTCTGGTGGGGAGCGGCTGCCATGTCTGCTCGTGGAATGGCCACGACGGAGCTACGAGATGGTAGTGCTCTCATGCTGACGCCAGCTTTAGTCTGAAACATCCAGAAACACTGTAGACTACCAATTCGATCAGTTCCGGTAGCGCCCCAACATGACCCGGAAGAGAAGAACTTGCCCTCCCATCTTTGACTGATGGTTCTTGTTGCCTGTCCCCTCTGTTGTCATTTAACAGAACTTTTTGGACTGCTGAAAGGGGTTGTGTTCCGAACGCTGGTTGGTGGACACATTTTGACTATATTCTTGACATACGTTGTCGCGTAATGCGTTATATGACACGCCGCGTTAGCGCACCCGGAAGTGATCCGAGGCGCGGCGCGCAGCGCGTAACGTAAGCATAACAGGTCATGTGACTTGTTAATAAAACTTTTCATTGGTTCATTTTACTTTTGTTATTTTAATGATGAAAAG
Organism: Lissotriton vulgaris; assembly: GCF_964263255.1. NCBI lineage: Eukaryota > Metazoa > Chordata > Amphibia > Caudata > Salamandridae > Lissotriton > Lissotriton vulgaris. The sequence goes on along the minus strand of NC_141695.1, from coordinate 1,755,965,747 downwards.
CTTGGTCATATGACCTAAAAATTACGCTTTTTATTGTTTTCGAACATTATTTTTTTTTAAACATATGTTATAATATTCCAGGCTAATGTACTTTCCCGGAAAATTTACAACTGTCCTGCAAGTAAAATATATTCCTTTTTCGAGAAAAAGGGCGTTTCTTCGTTCCATGACAGAGCCGTTGAGTAAAAGAGACTCGGCCTGCTGTCTTAGTCGCCGATACGCCTGATTATCAGATTCTTATCGATCACTTTATGTTGCAGGAGTGGAAAACACAACTGCCCTTGACCATTTATCTTTACTGCGTTCCTACATATTATACCTTTTATCCATCATGTAATTGGACTGCTTTATTTCACTTGCCTTTTACTGATTCGAAAACAGTGACTAAAGGTAAAAACTTTACCAATGTAAATACTACTACCGTGTTTTGTTTTAAAAACCTTTATTGTGAAAATGTCAGTATACAAATACGGGCCTATAACCACGTGGGCCGGCCACGGAGCAAACTGAAATCGTATATGATGAGGAGACATTTACACTGTAGAGGAACGTAACGAGCGGGCCATTAGGTTGCAAGAACTAAGGTGTCTAACAGTTGCGGAATCGGTGGACGTACATTTTGTAATTAAAATAAGACAGGGCCACTTACAATAAAATTTTCTAGATATACATTTGCGGGCAAGGAGTTACGAGTCCCATTTATACCGGCACCATTTTGGGCGACGCCGGGCAGGTCCAAGATATAGTCAAAATGTCTCCACCAACAATCGGCCAGACCAGAACCCCTTTCGGCCCTTTATGCTACAAGATGGTGTCTTCCATTCAGAAAATATTGTTGGCAGCATTTTGAAAGGAAAGATAAACAGCCGTTCTCCTAGTGAGTCTCACATTGTTACATTTAGGAAGAATGTTGAAGAGTAATATGTGGAAAATCTGAAGCCATTTTTCTACAAACTCTCAATCAGCCTTGGATGGAAAAAAAAATCCTGAAGAATGTACAAACTGAAAACCAATTTTTGTCTGTATAGCATCAACAGCAACGCTTGAGTCAGCTTTGTGTCAAGCCGCCATTTTCATTCAATCAATAGCGTCCCCCTGCACACATTCAGGAACCTGGTCGTGTCTTCAGGTGAAACGGATTGTGGAACAAGAAGCAGAAAGGAAAAGGAAAAAAGTTCCGCCTATGTCAGACAGTCTTACAAGCACTGCTTTTCTAAACATTTTTTTGCATTTTTGCACAGTTTTATATTTTTTTTTTGTTTTTGATGGAGGGGAAACAACAAAAAACAGGCATTGAAAAAAGCTCAACAGTGCAGGGCGCCTTGTGCTGGTTCCGACCTATTCACACATCGGTCCACTACTGACATCACCTCATAAGCCAACGGGGCACCCCACACTGACTTTCGGCGCAGCATTGTAGGATGGCCACACCAGTGCGGCAACTTGCTGGACACCACCTCGGTGCCATCCGGATCTCGGCGCGTTCGAGTCACTGTACCGCAAGAGTGACCGGAACTCAGCTGAACACGCCGTCTTTCGGCGCAGCATTGTAGGTTGGCCACACCAGTGCAGCAATTTGCTGGACACCACCTTGGGCAATAGTGAAGCTGCAGCAGGTGCAAATAAGCTTCAGATAGTCTTACAAGCACTGCTCAGAACTCTCAACTATGGCACTCAACATCCAGGACTTGCCATTCGGATCTTGGCGCCTTGTGCTGGTTCCGACATATTCACACATCGGTCCACTACTGACATCACCTCATAAGCCAACGGGGCACCCCACGCCGACTTTCGGCACAGCATTGTAGGATGGCCACACCAGTGCGGCAACTTGCTGGACACAACCTCGGTGCCATCCGGATCTCGGCGCGTTCGAGTCACTGTACCGCAAAAGTGACCGGAACTCAGCTGGACACGCCGTCTTTCGGCGCAGTATTGTAGGATGGCCACACCAGTGCGGCAATTTGCTGGACACCACCTCGGTGCCATCCGGATCTCGGCGCGTTGTGCTGCCTTCGGCCTATTCGCACATCGGTCCGCTACTGACGCCGCCTCACGTGCCAACGGATTTTCTACGCTTTTTGTAGCCCTATGCCGCATAACAGGTCATGTGACTTGTTTATAAAACTTTTCATTGGTTCATTTTACTTTTGGTTTCCTAAAGATGGAAGGCTTGGTCATATGACCTAAAAATAACACTTTTCATTGGTTTAGAAATTTTTTTTTCCCCAAACGATGAAAGCCCCACCTTGTTTCTGGATGATTCAGACTGAAGCTGGCGTCAGCATGAGAGCACCACCATCTCGTGGCTCCGTCGTGGTCATTCCGCGAGCAATCATGGCAGCCGCTCCTCACCGGAAGCCTGCAGGAGTCGAGGGCCCCCAAGACTTTTGTAGAATCTTCACGGCTGAGGGGACGCTTTCGAGAATGGAGCCCAAGCCCTAGCAGGCAAGCGTCCGAGTTCCAAGGTGTCCCAGGGCCATTTTAGTGGACCAGGCCCAAAACCGAAGAGCCGTCCGCCATTTTAAGAGTCATGTGGCAGCTGCCTATCGCTGCACTGCAAGAGTGGGAGCAACTCAACAACATGGTGAGCGAGACGCTGTAGCCGCAAGAGCGGGCGCAACTCAGCTGGATGGCCGCCACCTGGGGAGGCCCGTTCACGCCGCCTCCCCCACGCCCCCCCCCCCCGGGCCGCCCCACGCCAATTTTCGGAGCAGCATTGTAGGATACCAAAACCAGTGCGGCAGTTTACTGGACATCACCTGGGTGCCATCAACATCTCAGCGCGTTCTGCTGCCTTGGGACTATTCGCACAACAGACCGCTACTGGCGAGGCCTCCCCCCGCACCACCCGGGACGCCCCACGCCAATTTTCGGAGCAGCATTGTAGGATACCAAAACCAGTGCGGCACCCAGGCGACATCACCTGGGTGCCGTCCAGAACTCAGCACGTTGTGCTGCCTTGGGACTATTCGCACAAAAGACAGCTTCTGACCATTGTTGCTTTTTTTGGTGAAAAATGTTTAAATGTTTTTACAGTTTTTGTTCCGTTCATTATATTTAAAAGTTAATAAAGTTTTATAATCTTACTTTGTTGGAGTGTTATATATTTTTTTAAAAACGGGTGAATGGGGCCTTGAATCGGGTTATTGTCATGTGTGGGCTTTGCAAGTGTACTGCTACAGGATCGGACATTTCAAACTCAAATGCACGTTCTTTTTCTTACCTTTCCGAAGCATGGAGCGCAATAGCAGGCAGAGAAAGGGTGATGCAAGTGTTGAACACTGCCTAGCCTGGAAGTTGCTGGCATTCCCCCCCCCCCCCCCCCCGCCCGCTCCTGAAAGAGGACACACACACACCGCCGCCCCGAGTACTTCACAGATCTTTAAAAGACCATGCGCTTCTTTATGAGGCTTAAATGGTTTATCACCCCTTCTAGAACCCCTGCATCGACCCTCTGACGTTTCCTGGAAGAATTACCACGTAACACAATACCAAGCCCTGTCAGCTGAAACCCCCGAGGAATCATGGGGCATATTATCAAGGGGGTTTATCTCCGCTTTTTTGGCTTTAAAAGCCAAGAAAGCGGAGATAAAATTATCTCCCTATTACCAAGCTGTCGCTAACACCAGTTAGTGACAGCTAAAAGGAGATAGCGACCATCGTGGGCCCCGCTTTGCATGTCAGTGATAGTGCCCTGAGCAGTTCTTAGCCATGTTATCCGATGGGAGGTGGATAACATGGCTAAGAGCATTTGCTCGATAATACATGAATATCGCTGACTTTTCTGCGATATTCATGCATTGCGGCCGTTTTTTATCGCATTTGCGATGAACCTTGCTAATAGCAAGGTTTATCTGCGATAAAAATCGCCGATGTGCGGCGATAATTTTTGTCTCTAAACAAGTTAGAGACAAAAATTATCGCTAGTTGTTGGTAATATGCCCCCGGGTTTTTCCTTGCAGAAATCGGGAGGCGGGAGACTAGCACTGAAATCAGTAGTCTCACGCCTGAATCGGGAGGGTTGGCATGTCTGAATTCTCTACAGCTGGGGCCATAAACTACATCCGCAGGGGTAGGTGATAGCCTGGGACCAGCCTGGCATCTAAAATGGCTGCCGTGCACGACAAAATTGTGGCATTGGAAAAAAGGCAAGATGGCGCAGACAATGTTTATCAATAAGGATTCATTTATAACAAAAATTTTTATCGCAGTGACAAATTGGCGGTCAACACTTCCTGATTTCCATCGAATCGAACGTTAACAGACGTCACGCAGCAAAAAAAATAAAAAGCTCACGCACAGCCGCTGGAAGAGATGTATCAACATATATGAGCCTCCTCAGCCACCCTCATGAAACATAGGGGATTAGGATACGTCTCCCGCACCCCCTTATACCTAGTAATTTAATTAAAACGAAGCACAAAATGGCGAATTCCCGTTTCGCTACCAGTTTGCGGCCCAGTTCGCGGCCCGTGAAGCGCTTCTACCGTGAAAAATCATTTTTTTTTAATTTTCCCCACGGGACCCTTTAATAACCCCAACAACATTCCTAGGGGGTCAAGAGGGGTATACCTTGCCCCCTTTCATTAAATTCCCCCTTCGTTTTTCACCTCTTCTTCTCTCTCGATCCTACCGAGAGATAAGATGGCGGCCGCTCCGGACTGTTTAGAATGTTGACAGACACCGGAGAGCCAATCAGCTTTCTGCGCTCAAAGTTCCGTTTCGCGAAAAGTAAGCGAACCGGAGCGCAGCCTGGAGCGCTGTTACAGATATATATCTTGTTTTAAACGTTAATTTCTCAAAAACTACTGGAGCACATATATTGAGACCTAGCAAAGGCACATCGGGCTAACAGTCCCTACAATTTTGCCAAGTTTCGTGCAAATCCATTCAGCCGTTCGAGATAAAAGTGAGTCCAACCGCCCTATGGAAATTAGCATGGGAAAAACGCGTTTTGGGACCCCCCTTTTTTCTCGGTCCCCCCTCGACAAAACCCCCCCAAATTTTTAAGGGCTGCTCAGAAACAAAATGTGCCATTTTCCTGAAAATTTCAGCCGATTCCGTCCACAAACGCCAAAGTTATTAGACATAGAATTTTCAAAAATCCCATAGGGAATAAATCCTAACTATATATACCTACTGGCGATAGCCAGTAGGTAATATATATATATATATATATATATATATATATATATATATATATATATATATATAAAAACAAATTCTGTTGTTTACTGATGTATTCATTTTGCCGCTGTTAGACAGGTTGCTTCTAGGCGTGTTTTATAGCACAGGTGCGGTGTTTTTGGGGTGGGTAAGTCTGGAGCGGGCTTACCCATCCTCCAGTTGGGAAAAAGAAAGGGGAAAATGGTAACGGTATCAAATGAAGGGATATGAAAGACATGGTTTAAAGGAATGGTTACAACATATGGTTGATGGTTTCGGTCAGAAATGCTAATATTTTAAACGTATGAGAGTTTTGAAGGTTTTGGCCCAATTTTAGTAAAATGTTGATGAATTGCCTGAATTTGAGTTTACCTGATCTAAAATAAAAGTGGCCTTTTTTGCTATTGGAAACAAGTGTCTGGGCCTGTTTATTTCGGGCGATCGATTCTTTGTACATTTGGGCCATGGCAAAGGGAGCATTTTTTGAAGTGGTTTAAGAGCCAGGATACCCGTAGGGTGACAGCATAAGCTATATAAGCATTAAAATCAATCAATTAAGTATATTAAGTATCATACAATTGTATTTTACTTAAACAGAGAAAGAGAAGCAAAAAAAAAAAATTCTTCCAGGAAGCTACTGCCATAATTTATGTATCATTACGGTACATATGTATTACATGTTCGCAGATAAACACCACTTGCTTGGACAAGAATATTACGAGATATTCGTCACCAGGACTGAGATCCCACAGCCTTATTAACATACAAACAAACATTAAAAGGTGTTATATAAATATCTGCGTGTCTTGCTGTGCGTTTTATCGCTTTGGACGTTAAAACTGATGTCACCCATGTACAGAACAGACCCCCCAGGATATTGCGGCATAGATTTGCAAATTTAGCGGCACAAAAATGGAAATTTAGCGGCACAAAAATGAAAATTTAGCGGCATTTTTGCAGCCCCTCATTTTACTTGAAATCATTCCTTTTCAGCCTTAAATCAATACCAACTGATTTAGCAGAGTTTTCCACTGTGAAATAGGCATTTTTAAAATCTTTGTTGCTCTACAGAAGCACAGCTCCAATCTGCACCTCGTGAGAGAGGTCCCTATTTCTCCCTGGGGTGTTCTAGCACCCTTGTATTCACCCCTGCCGAGGCACCGCTGCCTCCTGGACCCTTCCAGAATGTGCTACACCTTTGGGCCAAGAGGAGTGTTTGCCTCAGGGACAGAGTGAGTTTTCCTCTATACCAATCTGCACGTCTCCATCTGCACATGACTTAGGTTTGGAATGAAGTCCACAATTAAGTAACAGCAGAGGGGTGTGTGCAGGGTTTTAAGTAGGATGAAAAAACTGTGGGTCTCCGACAGGGGCGTGGCCGATGTAATTAAGGGCCTGGCTTATAACACTTATGCTAAAAATCTGAACTTAGTATAGTGTGCTGCCCCAAATGGTATTTTGCTGCTTCTGTCCATTCATCCAGATATATAACACAAAGTGGCTATGTAATTGATGACCTGCATATGTCTGCACTCCAGCGCTCCCTTCTGATAGTTATTCTGCCGCAGAAGGCTCCCATGGCTGGAAACTGACTCATTAATCGAAATGGGAATTTGTAATACAAACGTCGCTTGGCCAGAAGGAAGCAGAAATTGGACGGCGGCAAGTAGTGACGTGTGCGCGCACAGCCAATTAAAGGGCATTGTTTGTTTTGCTGTCTCCTGGTAGATACTTTTTTGTAAATATCACAGCCAAAATTGTATATATTGCGGCCATTGTGCTTGTCAGATGATTTCGCGATTTTTGCCTGAATCGTGTAATGTTGGAGGGTCTGATAAATATATGAGAGAAAGAGGCAACCCGACCATGTGAGCTGTGGTATGCAACCCTGACACCCAGCTCTACCCATGCAGCTGAAAAGTATTCAAGTCGCTCACCCCAACTATGACGGGAAAGGGAGAACCCCTAACCTCTACCACTTACAGTGCCAACATCGTCCCCAAAGCAAGGGTTTACGTGGAGGTGGGAGAGAGGTATTTCTCCCTGTGCCTAAAAATGAATGTATCTTTCTGTAATGCAACGTGTGCTCATGTAAAGGGCTTGGATACCTTTGTGTTGAGTTTGCCCTATATAAAACAGCAACAACAAAAAAAGACAGTCAATGAAATTCAAACGAAACAGGAAAAAAATGTTTCGTTGTTATTGATATCCTAGTAATCTAGCTTGGAAGATGCCAATTAATTTTTAAATGCATGGATACTATCCACCTTTTGTTACATAGCCTTTGATAGGGGCATGAATATTCAAGGGCATTTATTAGCAGGTTTGAGAAGTCACATCAAACGAATTTATGAACTGCTAAACATGGAACCAGCAAGCTGCCACAGACAAGTATGGCAGACTGACCCGAGCCTTGTGAATGGGAACGTTGCTTTGACCCTGGTGCCTTTTTAATTTTGAAATAAAATTATTTAAGTTGTTTCCTGTGGTGTAGAAAGGAAAAGGTATGTGCATACAGTAAGTATGCTGTTGAGGTAATGTGGATGGCCTCAGCTAATCCTGCAAACTGTAGGAAGCTTGAACACAACTAAATCATGCCAATCCGGCCAGACACAAAAGGCTTCCTTGTACATATATGAATATAAAACTACAAATCATAAAAGTTGGTTTGTGTTCTTGACACTACCGCAATTAGGCCTAATTAGGTAGATTTTCTTATGGTTTTCTGCCAAATGGTTATCCTAATGAGCTATGGAAGCAAAATTCGGTAATGGCAAAAGATGGCGAATAGCACCACATAGCAGTTTGTGTTTGAAGATTAACTATTTAGCATTCATCTTTTTTGGCTCTACTGATTTATTTGGTTCGACTTGAAACATAAGTTTTTGTACATGTGAAAAAGTGCAGCTGCCAAAATATTAACCAGCTGAGGACAAGTATCAGCGTTAATTTCACTCTAATAAACGACTCCCCGATGCTCTTTAGAAGTCTGTAATCTAGAAAGGGAGCTGGTGACCTATGACAGATAGAAAAGGATTGTGTTTGCAAGCATTGACTATAACTGTCAAATTAATTTTCTGCAGGTCAGATGACCGGATTAGTTAAAGGCCGCAATGTGGGAACGAATCGAGACAGGGGAGTGACAGCTTAGAGCGGTTTCTAAGAACTCCAGTGGCCAACGTAGGTGGATCAGCAGGAGAGCTGCACCAGCGCTCCCATTACCCCCGCAGTTCAAGAGTTTACAACATCACCTACGGACAGCGCAGGAACACGAGAAGCGCGACCCGGTGTGTGCCTATTACTGTCGTCGCTCGCTGATAACCTCCAAAGCAGGGATCGAAAAAGTACACTTCTTTCATGTTGGCAACATTATTTACAGGTGTAAAGAATTGTTAATATCCCCTTTCAGCACTGACAAAATAAAATGAATAATTCTGTTGAAAAAAAAAAAGGCCGTAATGTGATTTCAATAAAAATAGCTTCAGAAGGGCCCTCGGACAAGACTGTATTTTCTGCGTATTCCCTAATGCCGGAAGCAGGCAAGTATTACAGTGTAGGAGCCACGTAGTGACGTATGTGCTATGCGCGTACAGCCAATAAGATGTTATCATTTCTTTTGCTGTCTGCCGAGACCTTTTTCGCGGCCAAAAGGGTAAATATCGCGGGAATTGCGCTCCTCTGCTGATTTCGCGATTATTTTGCAAATCGCGAAATCGCGAAATGCTGGAGGGTCTGACAGAATGACGTCATGCGAGAGGGTCACATAGAATGTCAGTGATCAAATGGAGGAGTATAATCTGTCCGTGGCGCCTATGTTACAGAAGGTTTTTATTTAAAAAAAAAAGAAATGTCATATATAAACCTCCCCACACAAGGGAGAAGGAACATGGACTTCCAGGGCAGAGGTCAGGCACTTACCGTACACCCTCAGCTGTCTGATGGCTTGTACCGGGGATACACCACTTATTATCACTTGCACGGTGTAATTTCCGGTGTAATTCGTCATCAGATCTCTGATCTGCAAAGATCCTTCTGGGCCACAAGTCTCCCGACCAGTGTACTGGGTTTCATTGACCTGTGATGGTGGCGACACGAAGCAAGTGCAGATCAGCTGTGGAGTGGTCACTCCAGTCCCTCTGTACCAGCCAAACGAAAATGGATTTGCAGTGATCGGGGCAGTGAGGGTGGCCGTCTCTCCCACTCGGGCATTGGTCACTCCTGCAGCTGCCCCCTGAGTCCAGACACCGAGACAGACTGAAAGAAAGAAGAGAGGAAACCAGGGTTTAAACAGCGATTTAAACTTGTAAAAAAACACTCAAGCACAGATATTAGTTTTGGCTTTTCTACTAATAAGAAAGGAGACCGCTTTTTGCAGTGACTGTGATTCAAGCATAGGGGGCGTATTATAGCAGGAGGGCAGAAGTCATGGGAGTAGGAGATATTAATATTCTTGGAGAATAGGGATGGTCCTGAGTAGTTAGTAGTTAAAGGAATTAAGTGAGGCTTTTGATCAAAGTCACACAATTTAAACAACCGAGGAAGCTGTAATTCGGTGTCTCCACAGTTTTAAAGTTAGAATGTTATTTACTTACATTTTGTCTGGCTCTTCTGTGGCACAAAACAACACAAAGCATTCCATCAATATATTTACCCTTTAAAATACCTGCAGGCACAGCGCAAACGTTTGCATTGATGACCAAATACCCACTCACCCCTCATTTTGCTAGGCCTTTGAAGCCACAGCCTACCACACTCATTGTGTAGATCATGGGTACTCACAAACTTTCTCTTGGGGGCCAAATTTACAGTGTGGTTTTTGGCAGAGTGCCACACTAGTGGGGGCGGGGTCAGAGGGGGAGGGGGTGGGGCTCAGCAAAAAAAAAATTGTGACCATGAGGTTGAACACAGGCCCCTGCAGCAGACACCTTCGTCCACTGAGCCACCAGACCCAGAATACGCACATCCCTCCCTCTCTGTCTCCCTCCCTCTGTCTCCTTCCCTCTCAGTCTCCCTTCCTCTCTGTCTCCCACTCTCTCTGTCTCCCTCCCTCTCTGTCTCCCACTCTCTCTCCGTCCCTCTGTCTCCGTCCCTCTGTCTCCGTCCCTCTGTCTCCCTCCTCCCGCTGTCTGTCTCCCTCTGTTGCTCTCCCCCCTCTGTCTCCCTCTCAGTCTCCCTCCCTCTGTCTCCCTCCTTCCTCTGTCTATCTCCCTCTGTCACCCTCCTCCCTCTGTCTTCCTCTCTGTCTCCCTCTGTCTGTCCCCTTCTGTCTCCCTCCCTCTGTCTCCCTCCCTCTGTCTATCCTCTCTGTCTCCCTCCCTCTCTGTCTCTTTCCCTGTCTCCCTCACTCTGTCTCCCTCCCTCTTCTGTCAGCCTCTTCCCTCTGTCACCCTCCTCCCTCTGTCTGTCTCCCTCTGTCACCCTCCTCCCTTTGTCTCCCTCTCTGTCCCCTCTCTCTGTCTCCCTCTGTCTCCGTCCCCCTCTGTCTCCCTCCCTCTGTCTCCCTCCCTCTGTCTCCTTCTCTCTGTCTCCCTCTGTTTCCCTCCCTCTGTCTCCCTCCCTGTCTCTCTCTCTCCCTCTGTCTCCCTCCCTGTGTATCTCCCTCCCTCTGTCTCCCTTCTTCTCCCTCTGTCTCTCTCCCTCTGTCTCCCTCCCTGTCCCCCTCCCTCCCTCTGTATCCCTCCCTTTCTCCCTCTCCCTCTGTCTCCCTCCCTCTCTGCCTCCCTCTCTCTGTCTCCCTTCCTCTCCCTCCCTTTGTCTCCCTCCCTCTCCCTCCCTCTGTCTCTCTCCCTCCCTCTGTCTGTTTCCCTCCCTCTGTCTCCCTTTGTCTGTCTCCCTCTTTCGCCCTCCCTCTGTCTCTGTCTCCCTCTCTCTGTGTCCCTCTCTCTGTCTCCCTCCCTCTGTCTCCCTCCCTCTGTCTCTCTCCCTCTGTCTCTCTCCCTCCCTCTCCCTCCCGCCTCTGTCGTCCTCTTCCCTCTGTTACCCTTCTCCCTCTGTCTGTCTCTTTCTGTCACCCTCCTCCCTCTGTCTTCGTCTCTCTGTCCCCCTCTGTCTTCCTCCCTCTGTCTTCCTCCCTCTGTTTCCCTCCCTCTGTCTCCCTCTCTGTCTCCCTCCCTCTGTCTCCCTCCCTCTCTGTCTCCCTCAGTCTCTGTCTCCTACTCTGTATCACGCTCTCTCTGTCTGTCTCCCTCCCTCTCTGTCTCCCTCCCTCTGCCTCCCTCCTCCCTTTGTCTGTCTCCCTCTGTCACCCTCCTCCCTCTGTCTCCCTCTCTGTCTCCCTCTCTCTGTCCCCCTCTGTCTCCCTCCCTCTGTCTCCCTCTCTGTCTCCCTCCCTCTCTGTCTCCCTCCCTCTGTCTCCCTCCCTCCTCTGTCGCCCTCCTCCCTCTGTCGCCCTCCTTCCTCTGTCTGTCTCCCTCTGTCGCTCTCCTCCATTTGTCTCCCTCTCTGTCTCCCTCTCTCTGTCTAATCTGTCACCGTCCTCCTCTGTCTCCCTCCCTCTGTCTCCCCCCCTCTGTCTCCCTCTCTCTCTCTGTCTCCCTCCCTCTGTCTCCCTCACTGTCTCTCTCCCTCCTTCTGTCTCCCTCCCTCTCCCTCCGTCTCTCTCCCTCTGTCTCCCAGCCTGTCTCCCTCCCTCCCTCTGTCTCCCTCCCTGTCTCCCTCTCCCTCTGTCTCCCTCCCTCTCTGCCTCCCTCTCTCTGTCTCTCTCTGTCTCTCTCTGTCTACCTTCCTCTCCCTCCCTCTGTCTCCCTCCCTCCCTTTCCCTCCCTCTGTCTCTCTCCCTCCTTCTGTCTCCCTCCCTGTCTCTCTCCCTCCCTCTGTCTCCCTCCCTATACCCCCGTCTCTCTCCCTCTGTCTCACATCTCTGTCTCCCTCCCTCCCTCCGTTTCCCTGTCTCCCTCCCTATCCCTCCATCTCTCTCTCTGTCTTCCTCCCTGTCTCCCTCTGTCTCCCTCTCCCTCTGTTTCCCTCTCTCTCTCTGCCTCCCTCTCTCTGTCTCTCTCTGTCTCCCTTTCTCTCCCTCCCTCTGTCTCCCTCCATCCTTCTCTCACCCACCCTCCTTTTGTCACCCTCCCTCCCTCCCTCTCCCTCTGGCTTCCTCTCCCTCCCTCACCCTCTGTCATTTCACCCGTGTGTGTGTCAGCCCTCAGCTCAGGCTGAGACAGCTTCCCCCGCGCGCACACACAGCCGCACCCGAGCACTTCACAGGTCTTTAAAAGACCATTTGCATGTTAATGAGGTTTTGTTGTATTTCACCTCTTAGCACCCCTGCAGCTCCCCTCTTGAAATCAGTGGAATACCCCAGCCCCCACAGAGCAGAGTCTCTGAGTCCGTGCTGCTGGGGCGGTATTTGCTAACACAATTTAATTAATTTTTTTAAACACAGGTGTCTGCAAGGTCCCCCGGGCCGCCCAGGAAGGCTTGCCGGGCCGCTGGCGGGCCGTACTATGAGTACCCATGGTGTAGATTGAACTGCTGTGGATGAAGAACCGGGATTTAAACCCAGCGGCGCCAGGGGCATGCCCAAAGTCTTCGGATTCACCTGTCTTGGCAAACAGAGACACAGGATACTTCTTGGTGACATCAAAGGTCAAATTTATTAGCTGCAGCCAGTAACAGAGGTACTAGAAGTACAACACGGTGTATGTTCTCAGGAGACTGCTCAGACTTACAAAGCAGGTCGTCCCTTTTTATGCCAAAAATTGTTCTTCAGGCAAACATTCCTTACAGTTGACCAATCCCACAAAACATTGCATGATGACAAACCCACATTTCAGTTGTCCAGCCCACCATAAATTACACGGGAAGGCCCAACATTCTTGCTCGAACAGGCTGAACAAACCCATAATAAAGACCTCAACCAAACCATAAATAGGCTTAAAGAAAGGAGCAGAAACAGATGAGAAGCAAGATAGAAGGGTGTGTGCATGTACCATAAACTCAGCAATGTCCTGCTCTTTGATCTCTATCTTGACCAGCTGCTGAACAAGGAACTGGCTCAACGAGTTTAGCTTCTGGAAATAGAGTCAGCTTGCTCAGGTCAAACAGAAGTCAGCACAAACTCAAGCTAAGGTGTATGTGTCCTAAAGACTTGTTCAGCCACAGTCATCAGCCAATGTGAGGGCAATCACAAAATGGCTGCTATGCACAAAATGGAACCCAAGGGTTCAGGACGAAATCGTCAAATACACAGTGAATCCATCGGTGTAACATTACGAAAACACTCATGCTTACTGAGCTCACTGTTTACGGTTCGCTGTTATCAAAATCATAACGGAACCACGACCTTTATGACCCAGGTTCAGAATTCACGGAACCTCAGACCCTCCTTTTGCCCTTACATAGGCAAAATCTGAATCCAGGTCTATATTCATCAGATCATCAAGATGTTGCTGTAGCATCATCCCAGTACTTAGTAACTCTCTCTAGACAGGTCTCCTTGCACATGAAGTAGCACACAGGCCACATATAGCGGGAGCACACTGTACACAAAGACAGAACAGGAAAAGGATAGCTACTACCATCCCAATGATCATCAGAATCTTCCATCCCCAAGTGGATAACAATTCCCAAAACCATCCCATCAACGACCAATCTCCTCCGTCCACATGCACAGACTCGGAGATCTTATGTAGCTTGGAAATGGCTTGGTACACTGTCGTAGCGTTGTCTGGAATGAAAACGCAGCAGCTCGATTGAATCAATTTACATACCCCTCCTCTATCTGCAAGTATGACATCTAACGCAACTCTGTTCTGAAGAGTCATAAGGCGATCCGACTGGAGCTTAGCAGTCAAGTTACTAAGGGCACCGGCAGTTTCAACTATGGTTGACTCAACCACTCTCGTCAATTGCCGTATGTTCCTGCTGTTAACCATAGGTCCCCAAAACTGCAGAAAACCCTTCAGAAAATCTCCCAATTCTTGTCCTGCGGTATCTTCCTTACTGAAGACACCTCTAACAACTCTCGTCTTGTGGTAATCTGCCGCAGCTGTATTCGTAGGAGGCAACAGGAACGAGACAAAACAGGTGCCCGAGAAATCAGGGAGCACCCATGTATACGCTCTATCATAACAGACAAAATAGGTACCCTTAACTGCTAGAAACGCTAGAGAAGACTGGGACGCAAAAACATACATCTCAGTGCAAAAACTCTTCCCTAACTAAGCTCTCGGATTCTTGCCATTACCTTGCAGACAGTAATGACCCTGATGGGGTACAATCCAAATCGGAGAGGATCTTTTCGCTCGCTGGTTAACACTCAGACTAACTCCATATCCAGTCATGTTCCATCCGATGTATGCTAGTGTCTCATCTCTCGGGATAGTCTCATAGGAATCTATTCCTCTAATCATATCTACTATTCCCTTAACTAGAGCACTATTCTTTGGATTATCTTTCACAGAACGTAGGGGGTAGACTTCACGAGCAAAGATGAACATCGTTCTGTATGCCCACACAGAACCATTGTAACTAAAAGGAGACTGCTCAGACTTACAAAGCAGTTCGTCCATTTTTATGCCAAAAATTGTTCTTCAGGCATACATTCCTTACAGTTGACCAATCCCACAAAACATTGCATGATGACAAACCCACATTTCAGTTGTCCAGCCCACCATAAATTACACGGGAAGGCCCAACATTCTTGCTCGAACAGGCTGAACAAACCCATAATAAAGACCTCAACCAAACCATAAATAGCCATAAAGAAAGGAGCAGAAACAGATGAGAAGCAAGATCGAAGGGTGTGTGCATGTACCATAAACACAGCAATGTCCTGCTCTTTGATCTCTATCTTGACCAGCTGCTGAACAAAGAACTGGCTCAATGAGTTTAGCTTCGGGCAATAGAGTCAGCTTGCTCGGGTCAAACAGAAGTCAGCACAAACTCAAGCTAAGGTGTATGTGTCCTAAAGACTTGTTCAGCCACAGTCATCAGCCTATGTGAGGGCAATCACAAAATGGCTGCTATGCACAAAAAATGGAACCCAAGGGTTCAGGACGAAATCGTCAAATACACAGTGAATCCATCGGTGTAACATTACGAAAACACTCATGCTTACTGAGCTCACTGTTTACGGTTCGCTGTTATCAAAATTGTAACGGAACCACGACCTTTATGACCCAGGTTCAGAATTCACGGAACCTCATAGATTAAATGTGTGTCATATTTAACACAAAAATGCAGTCGATCATTATCAGAAAAAAGTCTTCAGTTGCAATAGTGATTCAAGTAAATTCAAATAAACATTTAAGTGTTACAAAATAAATCTACTTACTTACAGCACATCAGTTTCCTCGCGTTAGACTTTAATAAATACCTTCTCTTCTCTGCCTTGCACCCTTCTCTCTGCCTTGCACCCTTCTCCTCTCTGCCTTGCACCCTTCTCTACCTTGCACCCTTTTCTCCTCTCCCTTGCACCCTTCTCTCCCTACGCCTGGCACCCTTCTCTACCTTGTACCCTTCTCTCCTCTGCCTTGCACCCTTCTCTCCTCTGCCTTGCACCCTTCTCTACCTTGCACCCTTCTCTAATTTGCCTTGCACCCTTCTCTCCCTCCACCTTGCACCCTTCTCTACCTTGTACCCTTCTCCCCTTTGCCTTGCACTCTTCTCCACTCTGCCTTGCATGCTTCTCTCCTTCACCTTGTACCCTTCTCCCCTCTGCCTTGCACCCTTCTCCTCCCTGCCTTGCACCCTTCTCCCCTCCCCCTTGCACCCTTCTCCCCTCTGCCTTGCACCCTTCTTTCCCCTACCTTGCACCCTTCTCCCCTCCCCCTTGCACCCTTCTCTCCTCTGCCTAGCACCCTTCTCACCTCTGCCTTATACCCTTCTCCCCTCTGTCTTGCACCATTCTCCCCTCTGCCTTGTACCCTTCTCCCCTCTACCTTGCACCTTTCTTGTTGGACTTGGCCCTTCTGGCAGGTTTACCCCTAAACCTTTTGCTTTTTGAATGTGAATTGGTGGTAGTGATTTTTGGTTTCTGCGCACTTTCACTGTGTCCCAGTGTAAAGTGAGTGCGCACTCTGAGTGTGTGGAGTAAGGTTGGCCTGCCCTCCCATAGGAATGCATGGGGAATGTCTGTGTCCGTGGTACTTTCTGATGCATGAGGTGTGCAGGCTCGAGTTTGGTATGTGCGGACTCGTGTGCCCAATGATATGTGCGGCGTGAATGTGTCTAGTGTGGAAGTGCCGCTTCTAGACATGGGTGTGCGTGTGCAGTGAGTGTGCTGGCACGTGATTGGCTGGAGCTGGCAGGTGAGCCTGGCTCCAGGAGTCTGGATGGGTCTGCCCGGTGGTGAGTGTGGAGATTAGCATGCTGATGGCTCGGGAGGAGTGCTCCTGGGTCCTGAATAGGGCTGGGCTTTCCCCACACAATGCTGGCTCCGCCCCCTGTGGTGCGACTGATGACCCTAGCCCTGCCAGTGAATAGAGTGAGGGGCTGAGCACATCAAGGGTGCTCCCAGACCAGCTGCGACTGGTTCTTCCCCCACCATGCACAAAGACAAAGGGTTTCACTGTATAAAAAGGGGCTGTGCCCCCTTACAAACTGTTCTCTTCCAGGATCCTATCTGAGGGGGGCTGCTGCTGCTGCTGGGTGCCAGGAAGACCGCCACTAGGGATTGCCTCCCTGCCTAGGAGGACCCTGTGAGCTGGCTCTGGGCCCAGCCTTCACCCCGCCCACCTACTGGAGGACTTTTGCTGTCTTTTGAGCCAACTAGCGCCTGGGAGCACTTTATTTTGGCCCCCAGCGCTTAATAGCGCTTTACTTTGCTTCTAGCGCCTGGAAGCGCGTTGTTTGCTGTTGTAGTGCATGGGAGCACTTTACTTGTCCCCTACAGCGCTTGGGAGCGCTTTATTTCTACTAGCGCCTTTGAGCGCTTTATTTTCTGTTAGAGCCTGGGGGCGCTTTATCTTTCACAGCCTGTGCCCACCCGGCATTGCCCCGAGAAATTGCCGCTCCCTGGACGGGAGCTCACCCCGTGTGAAAGCCCGGAATCCACACCGCCGCCCGGCTGGAAGTCAGGCAGGCCGCAGGTGGGGCAACGCGATACCCGGAAGCCCAGGCGGGAGCCTACCCCGCTCTGGGAAGTACTGCTAGAAGGAGGAAGGCGCCCGGCGCTCGCTGGGCTCCCATGAGGAGAGGAGAGCCCCGCACCGAAAGAAGAGACTGGCCGCAGCCCCAGAGAGAAGCAGCTCCGGGGAAGAAGCAGAACCGCTGCGAGACAAGAGGCCCGGTGAGTGTGGGCATCTTGAAGCAGGGGCACCGAGTCAGTTGAGGAGCGGCCCCGTATGGTAGCGGGTCGCCCCCTGCTTAGTGGGGCCTCCTTCCTTTACTTAGCCCCGAGGGTCCAGGCGGCAGCTTGGAGATCCGGTGTCCCCCGAGTGGGACTCCAACGAGCAGGCCAGAGTTGTTGAGAGCCCGGGAGGCTTAGGCGGCGGTTTTGGGCATTCCCGAGTCCCCAGAGGGGGGACTCCCACCAGACGGGCACACAGTTCTGCAAAGCCCACGAGGGCTCTAGGGGGCATAGTTGTGAGCGAGCCCAGAGAGGCTCTTGGGGGCCGCATTTTTGTCCCGAGCCCAGAGAGGCCCTCACGTCTTCCAGGGCACCATTTGCTCAGTGGTAGAGCGGCCCCGGAAGGCACCGGGCCGCTCCCACCTTGCCCACATTGTTGTTTTAGAGCCCTGAGAGGCTCACAGCCCACATTGTGTTTAGAGCCCAGAAAGGCTCTTGAGGGCCCAGTCAGTGGCGCAGAGCCTGCAAGGCTCCAACGTTGGCCCTCATTATCTACACAGCTGCCCAGCACTTAGTGGGCAGCTGCCACGTTCAGGCCCCCCGTGACTTTGGGACACAGGGCGCCCTAGCCCTAGAGAGGCCAGTTGGCCTGGGTACAGTCACAGGTGGTGACTTATGTGAGTGCTGCGCAATTGTTCTTACACCTCTGAATGTGTCTAGGCATCATGTGTTTTCCTTCCCTGCACCTCTGAATGTGTTTTGATGCATCATGTGTAATGTGCCTATACTCCTAAATGTATGGTGATACTTAGGTGGTTGTTCTTGCTAGTACAGGTGGTGCTAGTGAGGTCCTGGTTCCCTGTGTGATATTCTCCTAAGGTGGTTAGGGTTGCGTAGGTGGAACTTACCTGTTACCAGTAGTTACTGGTTGTGTGCTCTATTTTCCTATTTTGTGCTAAAGTGATTATTATTCTATGTAACAAGTGCTATTTCCAACATGTATCCTAGTGCTAAAAGTGTTTATTCCTGACAGTGGTCCATGTGGCCCTGTCTTCTACATATCCCCTGTAAATTCTGCCCGTGCCTGTTGGCACATTGTAAAGTGTGTGTTTTTATCTAATGTGTTTTGGTATAATACAAAGGCTATTTTTATATATAACCTTGTGTGGAGTTTCCTTTGTGGTGGGCCTTGGGTGTCGTTGCTGGGTGCGCGCGCAAACACTTAACCTACATAGCCTCCAAGTTTAGCCTTGCTGCTCTCGCGTCACGTTACCTAGAGGGTGAGCAGGGGTTATCTTGACGTGTAACTCCCTTGCCCTGACTTAGGAATGGTGGCCTCTGACTGACTTTGGCGCGAGCCTTGGCCAGCCAGAGATCCCATTTCTAACATTGGTGGCAGCGGTGGGATCCGGATTTGTGTTTGCGTTGTACCGCAGTGGCAACTGGCCACACTACAAAACTCTGCATTTTAGATGACCACATTTTGGGGATTATTGTTTTTTTAGAAGTTCCATATTTCTTCTCCTAAAGGTATCATTTCGTAATAGTGTCCAGTACATTTGTTCCCCGCCCTGCGCCCAGAGTTGGTACCTGTGTCACATGTGGTCAGGTTGAGGAATCAGGGGTGGTAGAAACTGCCTTACCAGTCCGAGGGGGGGTTGTGTGTGGATGAATGGTGTGTTGCACTGGACAAGTGAGGGTGAGTTCTCTGGGATATGGAACTTGCTGAATACCTTTGTGAATTGTGGACTCCTGTGTTAAGCTCAGACCCCTATGTTCCCTGTGTAATCTTTTCTCTAGAACGTCCGCCAAAATGGAGTCTGCTTTTGATTTCAGTGATCTAGATACCTACAGTAAGTGGGAGCTGGAAAGGTTCTGTGAAGAAAGAGACAAAGGGAGGGGTGAGTCAAACTATTACGAACTTAGTGACCGCCTGGTCAGATGGCTTAAGGACCAAGGGGATCTTGAGCACAGTGCGTTAAGGGCCTGGGCCTCATACCATAAGGGTGGTGGGTCTGTGGGGAGCCCTGAAGATTCAGAAGAGGAGGAAGAAGATGACAGTACCTGGACGCCAGTAGAGAGTGAAGACCCCATATGTAGGGAGTCCCTTGCTGGGTCCAGCGTAGGAGGCAGTGCATCATCCCTTCCCCTGTCCCTAAAGGCGAATAGGAAGTTAGCCTTAGAGGATAAAATTTTGTTATGGGCTCATGAGTTGAGTCTTAGGACATTGGCCCTTGAGCAACAAAGGTTAGAGACTGAGAAGGTCTTAGCGCAGGAGAGGATAGAGGAGGCTGAGAGGGCCTTCACCAGAGAGAAGTTAGCTCTGGAGGGTAGACTATCCCCCGCGCGCAGTTGTAGTTTTCTGGACTCCCCAGGGAGGGTTGAGTCCAGTGGTGGCAGCTCTAGAGAGCCCAGTACAAGAAGTCCCATTCCCAGTTCCCCCAGTCTGGTACCTGTTTCCCAAGAGGAGGAGTTAAGGTTGAAATTCAGGGGCAGTAGGAAACTGTCTCACTAGTCTTGGGAGGAGTTTGAGGATGAATGTTGTGGGACACTGTTTGATTGGGTACAGGTTCACACAGAAGATGATTTTGACGTATTGTTCAGAATGATTGTCAAAGAGCACCTGCTCAGTTGTTGTTCACCAGGGTTGCGCCAACACCTGTTGGGGTGTGGATTGTCTGAGGCAAGTGAGCTTGCAGAGGAAGCAGACCACTGGGAGAGTGCTAGAGGTTCTCTAGAGTCATTAGTGAGTGAGTCCAAAAGTAGTGGTTCAGGTATCTTCCAGCCCAGCGTGGTGGAAGAGGCTCAGTGTAGCCCAGCTATGTCCCAGGATTAAGTATGGGCAAATTTTGCGAATCTCGCGTTTGCGAATTTTGCGGATTTGCGAACTCGCAATCCGCAAAATCTGCGAATTCTCGCGAATTTGCGGATTTTTTTTTTGGGGTGTTCCCAAGGATTTCTGCCAGTTCGCAAGGGTTTTGTACCAGTTCGCAATTGCGAACTTACATTTCGGCTCGCAACGGTCGCAATTATGTTGTTTCTACGTCTGGTTCATCATCACAGGTTCCCAGCACCCTCTGTTTCACCACTGCCACCCTCTGTTTCACCCATGCCACCCTCTGTTACATCAATGCCACCCTCTGGTTCATCATCACTGTAGATTATGGGGGGGGAAAGCAAGCACACCAGCCCTGCTTCAACTGACATGAATTAATTTGGGGTTAGTTTATTAATGTGTCACTGTTTTAAAATTCCAGTCTGGCACCTGCTTCCTTATCTGTAATTTGCTTTCTGTTGCAGTGCATTTTTTTTTCCAGGACCTTTGTGGCCTACTTGTAGCTATTCTATGAGCCTGCTGTGAGGGTCAGAGCAGGGTCATACAATTGTTGCAACTAGCAACTGAACTCTGGAGGGGCCCCAGTCAGGAAGCACTACAGGGAATGGTTACTAATGATGAGTTTGAACTCTTGCACCTGCCGAGTGCTTTCAGTTTTGCAAAACTCGTTTTACTGCAATTTCGCGGGATTCGCGGGGCGCGAGCACTTGCGAGATCGGATTCGGAAGCCGCGAATTTGTGCGAATATGCGATGTGTTTTTTTGCGGCGTGTTAGTTCGCAAGGTTTTGTGCGTTTTAGCGAGCCGCTCGTAGCGCAAGGCGCGAAGTTACCCTCGCGGTCGTTCAAAGGTGCGGCCATCTTGTTTGCCTGACGTATTTCTGTTTCCGGGCGCGAAGTGTAATCTCGCAAAGTGTGCGGCTTGCCAGTACAGTTTCGCGAGTGTTCGCGAGCAAAATCTCGCGCGAACTTACCCGCGCGGTCGTGAACGGGCGCGGCCATCTTGTTTCTCATTCATTGCTATGGTTCTGGGCATGGTCTTTGTATCCTCTCCAAATCTCTGCCATCCTTTGCTTGTTTGAAGTTTTTTTCGATCTATTTTACTTATTATCTATCCCTCTATTTTTCTAGCCCTATATTTTTGTGTTTACTGCTACTTTTGGTTAATTTTAAGCTACTTTTTTAAACTCTTTTCTTTTCTTTTCTTCTCTTCTCTTCCCTATTCTATTTTCTTTATTCTTTTTCGCCCAGACCATGGTGAAGGGAGCCGGGAAGCATCCAGAGAAGGGGAAGGGTCCCGCACCCCGTGTCCGGCTCCCGTGCGGGCGTTTGAGGAGGGAGGAGGTCGTGCCCAGGGAGATCTTTAGCCCGGAGGAGGTGGGCCAACTCATTTTTTATGTTCAGCGCCACCTCCCCAGGACCATCATGGGAGGCGGCAAGATCAGTGCCGAGTACGGGATCCGGGAGCGCTGGAAGCGGTGGGAGAAGGTGTGCCAGGCCATTTACCACCACTCTCGGGTCTGGGGCACCTACAACCAGGCCACCCACCGCTGGACGGATGTCCTGACCCGTGAGCGAGATCTGCTCGACCTCCTTGGCCTTGAGATCCCCGGGCTTGGTGAGTAGTAGTAGCTATTTCAATCTTTACTACTCTGTTTTCTCCTGCTGTGTTATTATATTGCAAATTTTTGTTTTTTACCAAGAGCAATAATGCTGCTCATTACATTGTAGGTAAATTATATTTCAAAATCTTCTGTGCATTTCAGGTACACTGCTCTCCTTCTTCTCAGTAGTGTTGCTACTATGCTTATTTGTTTTAGATTTTGTGTTCATTTCATTGGCCTGTGAAATTATGTATGAGTGTAGTTTAAAGAACTGCGTAATGCTACACACTAAGGTTCAGATTTTTAATTACCGGCGCATCCCTGCAAAGTAGCAGGGATGCGCCAGTAATTGTGCGTCATGCCACCATCACCCATTGGGGCGCCGTATTTACAATGCGGCGCACCATGGGCCCAAAACGTCACCAAAGCGTTACGCATCTGTGCCGTAAAGGCGGCGCATTGCTGGAGTTGCGTCGCAATGATGGTGCAGCTCCATCAATGCTCTGGGGTGCCCTATCTCCCCAATGCTGCGTCAAGCCGTACGTCTGCTTCAAGCAGGCGCAGGGTTTGAGTCACGCATCATTGTCCTCAAAGTGACTGATTGAAATCTTGTAGATTTCCCTCAGCCACTTTTAGGATGCATTCCTGCGCAGGAACGCCCTCGCTTGCGCCGGAACGCCCCCTATTGGCGCAGGGCTTTACAACGTGATGCATCTCCCATATGCATCAAGTTGTTAATATACGCCGCACCATTGTTCCTCTTTTGTGCTGCCGCTGCGTCACAAAAGTCACGCAACAATGGAGCAAAAGAGCCGCAAGGAGCTTCTAAATCAGCCTCTACAGACTCAAGTCCAGTCCTTCCTTTGTACACCTGGCGATAAGAAGAAATAGTGGTGGTGGATTGATAGTTTGAGTATTTTAATGACTGGTTAATGTAGTAGGAAACTTTAGTGTTGTCGCTGATCTTCAATCACAATGGACTTTGGCTGTCACTTTGCGTGCTGCAGACTGCTGCCTGCCAATCCTAGGCAAACCTTTTTAGTACTTTGTTTAGTGAGTTACATAAGGTAGTTTCCAATTCGACGGTCTGCAAATCAAGCAATACTAAAGTAATAACGTAGTCGACCACATGAGATTGGTCAATAATATATCCCGTGGAGTAGTTGTCTATTTGCTATTTAGCAAAAATATTTTGTTAGTTCTTTTGAAATGTTTGATTTGGTTGACAAATATCATCCATGTTTTCTGTTTTTCTTTCTTTCATGTTGTACATCAGCTTCCCCCAGGGGCAAGAGGAGGACACAGGAGGAGGAGGAGGAGGAGGGTGCTGTTGACGATGCAGGCCAGGACCGGGCAGGCGAGGGCTCCTTTGCTGGCCCCAGTAAGTTTTAATTTTAATATAGAGTACTTATTTTTTCCTAGCGTTCCTCATTCGATTTTTTCTAAATCGTCTTTGATCTTCTTGTAGACAGGATCTAAATTCTTATCCTGCCTCGACTATGACTCCGTGTGGTATTACTAGATTATTCTTATTAGTCTGTCTGTGTAGCTAACTAAGATTGCACATTTGGCATTTCCTTTGGACTCCCAGTGCAGTCCTCTGGGATTGTCCATAATGTCTTTTCAAGTATTCTAAATGTTTATGCTTTGACAATTGCCAATAATAAAAAGGTGAATGACCACCAAGAAAGAATAAGATACTACTTTACTTTTGGTTTGGATAGGAGGACAATCCATTCTACTACTGTTGCAGGGACAAATCTGCACAAACAGAACTATGGACACTAAATAATGCATTGCTTAGCTTATCAATTATAATATGTGCTGTTAGACTTTCCACATACCTCAGTGATAACAGACTTTGTAGTTGAACCCCCAATCTCCTTACTGACTAGATAGTGTGGCAGAGTCATTTAGCTCCCAAAGTCACCGATGGCAGAGGCACGGACTCATGCTTGCAAAAATTCCAAAACCTTTAGCTCATCCACTCTAGTCTGGAGGACCAAAAACCACAGAGTCTATTTAAGTTTAAAAGCTTTATTAAAAGTAAACACATTTATTAAAATCAAGTTTGTCATAAAAGTAAACGTTTAACTGAAAATGGAAAAGTGCTTAGTGCTGACGATTAATTGGACACATTTCTTGCTGTCGAGCCGAGCTCTCACCTGGTTTGAACTTGATCCTGCTCGTGTTCTTAGAAGTCAAGCTTCTGTCTGTTAGGAGAAAAAGTGGTGCGTGTTAAAAATATAAAGCAAGCATTCATCAGTTGTGCCAAAAAGTGCAGCAAGACAACAGCCTTCCTTGGAAAAAGGGACATTTTTACTTTAGAGTACACAGTCATAAATTATTACATTGAATACTGTTTTTTTCACATTTCTTTCTTCCTCCTAGACCAAATAATATATAGTAGTGAGTGGTGTATTCTAACATTATTAAATGTACTTTGTAGGTGGAACATCTGGAGACGGGGCCAGCGCGGAGGTGGTGGCGGCATTGGACGAGGAGGACAACTCTGGGGAGGAGGCGGTGCAAGTGCCGGACAAGGACATGCCTATGAGGGTTCACACGGTGGTGGCGGGCCGAGGTAAGCTATACATTCCTTACTCATTGAGATTGAAGACTGCAGAGTGTGCTTTCTGCACGGGTGTATTATAAATAAACCAGGTAGTAGCCTCCTCTAAATGTACTTTGACTTAGCTGTGAAGTTTTTGGCGAGAAGAATCCCAATCAGATCTGAGGTGAACTTGATGGATGGGATGAACGAAAAGCGAAAGAAGGGTGTAAGTAAGTGTGGAAGGACGAGAAATGTAATGATGACTGGCAAAGAAGAATGATATGTGTTTGCTTAGTCCCCTGGGAAGGAATGAATATGGTATGGTGCATGGCTGAGTGAATGATGAAGCAAGGATGGGTGGAAGGAGAACAGCCTGGGTGGGTGAGACAGAAACTGTATGTGTGCATATACTTTGAATGGATGGATGCCTGGATCATTCATGGTACTATCTGACTCTTAGATAGCATATGTGTATCTAGAGAGAGTAGACGGTCACTGGATGAACTAAGTGTTACTTTAAAGAGCATGTAACACCGCACCCGCACGTCCGTTCCAGTGTAGGAAAGGCAAGGAAAAGAAGTTGTAATGTTGTCCAAATACTACCATGAATAGTAGCAGTAGTTTGTATTGCAACTGCAAGCACAGCATATATCCGGTTATTACGGTGGACACTCCCTACCTCTCTTAATAACTTTAGTTTAGTAGTAGTACGTCATTCATGTGTGGGGGTATCACTGTTCACTCAATAATAAGCAAAGCACCTAAAGTCATCCCATATGTCATCAAATACATCCCATGTGAAGTGATAGATAATCAGATAATTTAGCTTCTTCATTTTCCTTTTCTAATACTCATTTGCACTGTAGGGTGAAAGCTAAATTAATTAAGCAGTAGCCCTTTTAACAGATTATTCTCAGTGCCACCCGTAATACAAAAGTAAGAGCTTCACCACTTGCATGTACTTGACCGGTACAGTAACGCAAGTCTGTCTCACTCACCATGGTGTGCGTCTGTTTTTCTCGGGTGCAAGTTCACTGCGCTGGCATTATGCCGGCTTGCATAAGATAACGTACCAATTTTCCTAAACAAGAGAGAAGAAGAAGAATAAGACTGGTGTACTGTCATAGTCGACTGTAATGGAAGTCCATAGTGCTCGTAGAATTTGTTCCTTAAACTCCCACTAATGTTAGAGCAAGGATGAAGAAGTGGGAGGTTAGATAGATACTGTCCTCAATAGTTATGTACTGTGCTTTCAATTTGCTACTTGTACTGTGACAACTTTCTGCTCAATCATTTTGTGTTAATCTTAAGGAGCATTGGTTACAGACTATGTCTTTCTTTCTTCATGTAGTTGCTCCTTCCAAATCCAAGAGACCATCAAGGAGGAAGGAGCTGGCTCGAATGGCCCGGCAACGGAGGCTGGATGCCACTGTCACTGAATATCGGCGGCTGGTGGCCCTGGAGGAGGAGGAGTCGCAGTCTGGTACAACAACAACGTCCACTGGGACAGCTGCATCCTCCTCCGTGCGGGCTGCCAGCCAGCGCAGTGCTCCAGCGGGCTACCAAAGCCAAACGCCACCGCCGAGCAGCAAAGAAAGCAGTTGCCCCTCACAGGATTTGCAAGGCACACCGGCGCCGCTTATCCCTCAGACTGTCCTACCTGGAGCAGGAGGTCCTGAACTATAAGAACTTGGTGGAGGGCCTCCGCTTCGAACATGCCACCCTCCGCAAGGAGCATGATGCCCTGACTGCTAAATCCAACAGCACCCTGCCATAGTGTCCCTTGCCCCTTTTTTAGAGACTTTTGGGGGGTGGGAATTGGGAGTTGGGTTTTTTGGGGACTTTTGAAGGACAATCGTTGGGGTTAGGGAGGGTCTTGCGGGAGATTATTTTGTTAGGGCTATAAAAGTATACTTTTTGAAACTTTATCTGACCATACCTGTTTTTTACTGCTTTTGAGTCTGGTGGGTGGGGGTTTAACAGTAAGTTTGTTTTCCTGAATAGTCCTAGGACTTTAGTAGTACTACCGTCAATCTCTCGTCTCTCCTAATACTCCATTATACTACCTCCAACCAAACGCCTATCTTACCTGTAATTTCTGTTTGCAAGTAGGGCTAGGCCCAGGGCTGGCTCCACGGGAAAAAGCGAATAAGGTTGGCAATCCTGGGCAGATAAAATTTCCTCATAGCGGTGGTACTAGTGGTGTGACACAGTGGCAGTCGCATGCCTATGAAAAAAAAGAAAATGAAATCTGGTTTGTCCTCCTGAGCAATACAACGGTACAATAGAGAATATAGCAGGTGACAGAAGTACACTAGAACAGGGCCACATTGCAGCCTAACAAATGGTAAAGTATAACTACTAATTCGGTTGAAGTTCTTTGACATTAGCCATGGGTCTTTGTCAAGCAGAGTAAGAATATATCCTCGGATTTCTTCACCAGCCTGTTGCTATCACCTTATCCTCCCCAGCAAGTGTGTGGATTTATTGCTGTAATTTAGTCACACATCAATCAAAACCACACAGCCCGGGGGAAGAGGGTTAGGGTTTGAAAAATGGATGGGTACGGGGGTTTTTGGGAAAGGTTTTGGGAGACAAGAAAAAATAGCACAGCATGGACAAACAATTGTGAACATAAACAAATCTTTAAGTACAAACCTATCCATCAATCTTTGAAAGTGCATGCACTACTGCATGCATGTAAGTGAAAAGTAAGTAGTACTTTCGACAACTGTGGAAGAAAGAATGCGACCGTACAGGGCGTGTGTGGAAATATTGATAACTATATTCAACATAAGGTCTCTGTTGCCAGATACCTGAGAGCCTTGCTGGTCACTATAAATCCATTCACAACACTCAATGGGGTTGGTCTGGAAGGTATAGTAGATAGAAAAGGAGAAATTGCTCTTTTTCTAGGTGTCCCCTCACTCACCAGGGTTGCCCCTTGGTGATATGCTTCATCATTGGGGCCATCCCAGTCCTCTACGGGCTGGGGTGTGCTGCGACTTGCGAATTACGTAGGAGCACTTACAAATGACTATGTGTGGTGCAGATGTGATTGTGGAGTGGACTAAGTGATGTGTTAAGGGATCAATTTAGAAGCAGAGAGAGATCCAAGAAATGCAGTCACAGTCTTAGAAAAACACAATGGGTACTGTATCTGTATGTTGTTGTAGTTGTCCTGTTGAAATTGGTAAGTAAGTTGCATGCAGAAAAAAAATCCTCTTATTAGCGGCACTCCTCCATTGCAGCTGACGCTTCGTCCATCAATGTTGGTGACCAGAAGACACCCTGTCCACTGCCTGCCTGGCGGATGCTGAATTGCGGCTCGCTAATGTGAAGCCTGACTCCATCCTTTTTTCCCCATTACACAGACTGAAACCCGGCCTGTAATTATTCAACGAAAAACAGGAAGTGATATAATATTACAACACCACTGATAAATAAATATAAGGTATGTAGGCTGTGGAGTGCAAAAAGTCACACTTTGATTTTCCTAGTAGACAGTACAATATTTTTGAAAGTGCGTACTCTGTCTGAGTCACCTTTTGAAGGATAAATAAGTATGGGCAAATTAATGTAGCGGATTTTTCCCCTCAATCTAGGTGTACTGTAAACTGTGTTTTAGAACAAAATTAGATCTTCCCAGCAGTGCTCCCACCCAGAACCTTACTAAAGCGCCAGTCGCAAAAATGTAGAAGACCCCCAATCAAATCTCCAAAAACGAGGCCTAGCAGAAAACTGGTGCCAAAACGTACTTTGAAAGTAAAAGTAGGCCCAAATACCCCCTTACCCACCGTGGATTGCATTCAAACCACTTGCAAGCAACCAAGCAAAAGTATCCATAGCCAGCATCGCTCCAAGACTCTAAAACCCCCCCACCCAAACACATGCAATAGAAATACTGCTAACCCTAACGAACCCTAAGTTAAGAATAGTGGCAAAGGCTTTCTTTAACTATGCCAAATCCCCCCTTTCCCACCATGGATTTTCTTCAAATGACTTGCAACCAAAATTACACATTCTCACGAGTGCTCTAAGACCCCAGAACTCAGTTGCAAAAATCTAGAACACCCCGAAACACATGCAATCCTGCTGCTAGGGCTAACCATAAGGAACCCTAGGTTACAGAAAGTGCCAAAAGGCTTTTCCGCGTGGATTTTGTCCCAACCACTTCTACCCGGTATTAGACCTTCCCAGGAATGCCCCAAGACCAGCCAACCCACCCGCCAAAAAGCATAACACCCCCAAACAGGCCAAAAGCAACATCTCCTACTTACAATATTTCTCGGCCTTCGGTCCAAACGCGCTGTGTAGCTAGGCCATAAGTCCGGTTTGCCACCACGGATTTCCTGAAAAGCAAATGCAATCAAAATTAGAGTGTCCCAGCAGTGCTCCCAGACCCCGAAACTCACCCACAAACAGACGGAACCCCCCCTAAGAGCACCTCAAAGGCAAGCAAGTCAGCAAAAACTCAAAAAAAATTCCGCCTCGGATTTGGTCCGAACCACTTTTATCCGGTATTAGAGCTTTCCAGCAATGGCCCCAGAGCCGTCAACCCAGGAGAAAATGAGTAGAAGACCCCCAAACAGCCAAAGAGCAAAAGTACAAAAATGGGGACCTAGTCATTTTTTTCCAAATTTCCCAAATCACTCCGCGCTCGCTCTGCAGCTAGGCCCTAACTCCCCTCTGCCACCATGGATTTGCTTCAAACCTCTTGCAAAGTAAAGTATATATAACCAGCAGTGCGCCCAGACCCCGAAACCCACCCACAAACACCAGGAAGCCCCCAAACAGGCCCCCGAAACCCTACATTGAGCAAAATGTCAGAAATAGCAAAAAAAAAATCGGTGTGGATTTTGTCCCAACCACTTCTACCCGGTATTAGACCTTCCCAGGAATGCCCCAAGACCCGCCAACCCACTCGCCAAAAAGCATAACACCCCCAAACAGGCCAAAAGCAACATCTCCTACTTACAATATTTCTCGGCCTTCGGTCCAAACGCGCTGTGTAGCTAGGCCATAAGTCCAGTTTGCCACCACGGATTTCCTGAAAAGCAAATGGAATCAAGATTAGAGTGTCCCAGCAGTGCTCACAGACCCCGAAACTCACCCACAAACAGACGGAACCCCCCCTAAGAGCACCTCAAAGGCAAGCAAGTCAGCAAAAACACAAAACAATTTCCGCCTCGGATTTGGTCCAAACCACTTTTATCCGGTATTAGAACTTCCCAGCAATGGCCCCAGAGCTGTCAACTCACCCGCAAAGAGGTAGAACAACACCCCCATAAGTGCTGAGTCTTTCTTCATTGGGCGTAAACCAGTCCTCTGCTTTGATGGAAATAGGAGTCTGGAGGAGGAGGATAGAGGAGCATGTTCTTCTGAACTTGTGAACCTGAGGAATGCAGACTGCGGCACCTTCAAATCAATAAGCAAACAAGTGAAGACAGTTCTGCTGATGGGCTTGTTTTTGTGATTAGGTGATTAAAGTTTGAAATATATTAACTGTGCACAACAAAGAAAGACAGACACACAGGAATAAAAGTGAATAAGGACGAACAAGAAAGTTATTGATTCATTGTCTTATTTTCAGGGCTCGGTATCACGGTCCATGAATAAGAATAAGGCTTCGTCATCATACTCTGCGAATTCAGGCAGGGTGAGCTCAGTGCCACCTGACAGAGAAGAAATTCCCTCATCTATGTTGCTGTCCACCTCGTCTTCATCCGGCGCGCTTTCTCGTACTCTGTGATCTGGTGGTATGAGGTGCTAATTCATCTTGATCATTGTTAACCTCTCCACATTTTTGGGCGAGAGGCGGCTCCGTTTGGAAGTTACAATGCCACCAGCAGCACTGAAAACCCGTTCAGAAGACACGCTTGCGAGTGGGCAAGACAAGTAGTTTAAAGCCAGGTTGGAGAGCTGTGGCCACAATTCTTTTTTCCCATGCCAATACGCCAATGGGTCAGCATTAACATAGACCTCTGTTGAGTCATTCAGATAGTCCTTCACCATCGAATCAAGATTCTCCTCCAAGGTTTATCCACTTTGCTTAGCTGTTGCTGTGACCTTTTGAGAACCAAACCCAAGCCGAGCTAGCCAATCCTCTTCAGCCTCCAATGTTACTGTTGTGTCTGGTGGTGCAGATGATCCGGTTGCCGGTCTCTTTAACGGCTGAGAGGTCACTTGTGCCGCAGCCACAGGTGCAGAAGTGGATTGTTGTGACTGGGGATGGCCTGCTGATGCTGATGTACTGCCTTTTCCTTCAATTTGCTGCCGTTCTCTTTCAAACCTCTTGGCTGAGGAGGCTATCCACTGTTTGTACTTTGTAACATCTTCATCAGCAAAAGGAAAGAATGCTTGACCTGCCAGCGCCTTTTTGTAGCGTGGATCCAGAATAGTAGCACAAATGTAATGCTGGTTTGAGTGGATCATTTTAAGACGTTCATCACCTTGTAGGTGCTCTAATAATTTCTCAGCCAGAACAAAAGGGTCTTGGTTTTTTTCATCTTTTTCAAACACAGAACACACCTCCTTCAGTTGGTGCTCCAGCATGTACAACAATGGGATAGCTTTTCCAAAATTACAGTCCTCCTTGCTGACTGCACGCGTGAAGAACTCAAAAGGACGAAGCATGCGTGTCAGGCTTTTAACTATGTTCCATTGCGCCGCACCCATCCTCAGGTCCTTCTTCTGAGCTGTACCCTGTGTTAAGAAATAGTGATCGAGTACCGTATACTGCTCATACAGACGCTCAAGCATGTAGAAGGTTGAGTTCCAACGTGTTACCACCTCATGGATGAGTGCTTTCACTGGCATTTGACGTTCATATAGCAGGCTCCTCAGATGCTTCCGGGCCTTAAAAGAATGGCTGAAATGGTTGCACATTTTTCGGCAGGTGTCCACTACTCTGTACGCTGCACTGTCTTTATCACCCAAGAATTTTTTGACAACCAGGTTTATACAGTGCGCCAAACACGGCACTCTGAAATAGTCACCCAGCTGCATGGCCTTAACTATATTGGCGCCATTGTCCGTGGAAACATAACCAACCTGGCGTTTTTTTGGGAACAGCCAGTCAAGGACCTTTCTGTTAAAGACATCCAAAATGTTTTGTGCTGTGTGACGTTTCTCCAAACCAAACATGGCTAGTGTTGCATGTTTCCGAGCAGCTTTAAAAACAATGTCCGGGTCAACACCTGCGTTTAGCTTTGCTTTAGCCCCTGAAAAAGAGACCCAGTGTGCAGTGATGCACATGTAATCAGCGCCTGCGCCACTGGTCCACATGTCTGTTGTCAGATGTATAGTGTGAACAGCACTCTTCTGCAAAGCTGCCCCAATCACCTCCAGAACGTCTTCATGTAGTGCTGGAACCGCAACTTGGGCAAAATAGAACCGGCTAGGAACCTTCCATTTAGGGCAGAGCGCTGCCACTAATTCTAGAAAACCAACCCCTTCTACAAAAGAAAAAGGGAGAAGGTCCAGAGCTAGCATTTTAGCCAGCTTAGTGTTATACAGACGCGTCAGTGGGTGGTTGCGTTCATATTGCGCTTCTGTAAACAACATCTTTTTAATGTTGCCCTGGACCAAGCAGTTACGGGATGCTGATGATGATGATATCTTC
Source organism: Lissotriton vulgaris (assembly GCF_964263255.1). Lineage (NCBI taxonomy): Eukaryota > Metazoa > Chordata > Amphibia > Caudata > Salamandridae > Lissotriton > Lissotriton vulgaris. The sequence continues at coordinate 1,755,933,733 of NC_141695.1, read as the reverse complement.
GACCCAGTTACGTTTGCTGATGAACTTTTTCGCATTGGTGTCTCACTCTCTCCCACACTCTTAGTGTGGCTCACATGGGGTGTGCTGCTGGCAGGGGTACTGGGTGTAAGTGAAGTGTGTGACACGTCTTCTTCCTCCTTGTCATCATCAGATGAAAAATCAACGTTTTCATTACGTGCAATTCGGGCTTCCTTGATCACCTCTAGGTGCGCAAACCATTGGACAGCGTGCGTTCTCCTAAGATGACCTCTCTGGCCTCCGGTACCATAGTTGGTACCAAACTTACCACGACTAACTCGAAGCTTACAAATGCTACAAATGGCTACGTTTTCCTTTTTTGGGCAAACACTAAAGAAGTCCCAAACTGGAGACTTGAAATGTCTTTGGGGGCCGGAGGAGGCGGCGATACTGGTAGTGGTGGGGGCCCTGCTGCAAATGCCAGATGAAGTGGAGGATGTGGATTGCCGAACTTCAGTACGTTTTGCACTTTCACCACTACTAATTGAGGTCGAGGTGGATGGAGGTCCCTTCTTGCGAGGAAGAAATATGGAAGCGGTAGGTGTTGGTGTACTAGTTAACTCCAAATCCAATGATTGTTGTGTTTCCATTGACTCCTCGTCGACATCATCATCATGCTCAGCAGCTTCTCGGGATAGGGTCAAAATGTCTCTTTGCTGCATGCCCGCTGGGGCTGCAGTGACCTTTATGATGACTGGCTCGTCGTTGTGAGGGGCTTCATCAGCAGCAGTATGCGTCACTTCTTGTTTAGCCTCATCACACTCAATAGCTATGAGTTTTTCGACGACCTTCCTTTTACGCTTAGGTATCTTTGTCAGATCAAGGTGTGCCTCACTCTCAGACTGCCGTGATGATGGTTCCCAATCTTCATCCAGAATGGGATCATCAGAAGGAGGTGGGCTTGAAGAAGATGTAGACAACCCCCTTGATCTTTTCCTTGCTAGGGATGTGGAAGACAATGAATGATCATCAGGAGGAGTGGCTTCCTCAAATGATACCTTGGTTTGATTGTCAATTTCCTGATGTGCCCCTACTTCGGGAGGAACAACTATTGTGGGCCCTTGTGACCCTCCATGCACCTCTGCTTGCGCATCTCCTTGCGCTGCCTCTCCTTCCACATGTACTTGGGCTTGTACTTGCACATGTTGTTGTTGTTGCGGCTGTGGTTGTTCAACACTTGTCAGATGAGTTACAACAACCTGTGTTGATTCAGGGACATTGCTGCTACTTTCTTGCGATGAGCCAACATCACTGGTCGATGGTGATTGAAGAAGTACACTGACTGCCTCTGAAGCACTAAAGGGCTTTGACTTAAGTTGGCGTGGTGGTGGAGGCACTGAGCCCAATGGAGCGGGGTGCTGCTCCCAGCTTGGTCCCCAGCACATCCCGCTGCTGCTGCAGGCGTACTTTTTTTTTTACTCCCAATAAACGCGGCGGCCGGCACACCAGCCTCCTTGGTAACTTGCTTCTTCTGCTCCTTACTAGCAACTTTCTTGCTAGAGGAGCTACGGAGACCTTTTTTGGGGGCCATCTTCTTCAGAGCAGGTCAGAACAGCAGGCCGCAGTTGCACGAGTTGCAGAGTTGTCTTAGGCCAGACGTGACGTCGCGTGACGTTATGCTGCACACACACCGCTGAAGGACTTCTTCCTGGCACTGGTGGTTCTCTTGAGTCTTGTGCACCTAAAAGCAATGGAAGACAGAGGAACATCAGTTCAGTTATACACCCCAATTTTTTTTTTTTTTAAACAGAAAAATCAGCACAATCCCATGCCCTCCATGATGCTTACATTCAAGACACCCCACAGAAAGACTAGGCCCATGCAAGACTCACTACCCCTGGGCATAAAGGTTGAAAAGTAGGCAAAATGGTTGCAGGCCTAACAACACTGCCTGCGTTCAAAATGGCCACTTGCCTCCCAGCACATGGCCAGGGCCTGCAGCAGCGCTCAAAATGGCCCCCAGCCACATGGCCTGTCCCTCCCCATGAACACCCCCAAAAATCGAAAAGCACCGAAAAATCAGCACAATCCCATTCCATCCATGCCCTCCATGATGTTTAAGTTCAAGACACCCTACAGAAAGACTAGGCCCATGCAAGACTCAATACCCCTGGTGAAAAGGCCACAAGTACAGCCCCAAAAAACGAAAATCACTGAAAAATCAGCACAATCCCATTCCATCCATGCCCTCCATGATGTTTAAATTTAAGACACCCCACAGAAAGACTAGGCCCATGCAAGACTCACTACCCCTGGGCATAAAGGTTGAAAAGTAGGCAAAATGGTTGCAGGCCTAACAACAATGCATGCATTCAAAATGGCCACTTGCCTCCCAGCACATGGCCAGGGCCTGTAGCAGCACTCAAAATGGCCCCCAGCCACATGGCCTGTCCCTCCCCATGAACACCCCCAAAAATCGAAAAACACAGAAAAATCAGCACAATCCCATTCCATCCATGCCCTCCATGATGTTTAAGTTCAAGACACCCCACAGAAAGACTAGGCCCATGCAAGACTCAATACCCCTGGTGAAAAGGCCACAAGTACAGCCCCAAAAAACGAAAATCACTGAAAAATCAGCACAATCCCATCCCATTCATGCCCTCCATGATGTTTAAATTCAAGACACCCCACAGAAAGACTCAGTCCACCCAGCACTGAGTACCCCTGGGCAAAAGGCCCCAAAACAGCCCAAAAATCGAAAATTCCAAAATTGTAGTTGCAGCAACTGTAATGCCCCAAACAAACTTACTTGTGAAATTTCTAATCCAAAAGTGATCCAAAGAAAGTCAAAAAGGCCTCAAATCCAAATATCCAGCGGCATCCACAAAAAGTAATCCTTCCAGCTCCAGATCCAAATGAAAAGTGACCAGGAGATGGACAAAGCACTGGGAGGAGCCTGCTGGACAGGAACAGGAAGTTGAAGACTGTGGGGCACTTCCTTCCTCCCACCCCCCCCCCCTCCCCAAAATGGACTCCTCGCAAAAAAAGTGCAGGCAAATGTCAACCTGAGGAGTTATTCAGATAAAAATCATCACTTCCAGAAGGTTTATGCTGCTTGCTGGTGGATTTCTTGTGCAGAATTGCAAATTTTATATTTTCGCGAGTGCAAGATTGTTGCTGCTCGCCGCATCTCCAAGCTCGCAATTGCGAAGTCTCGCGATACATGATCACGGCGTACTCACGTTGAAAAACTCTTGCTGTGCAAGTTGGCAAGCCGTGATTACGTAATCGCGCTCGCCAAATTCTCGCGGGATCCCGCAGCAAGATCCAAAATGGCGCAGCACTCGCAAAATATCGAGAAAAACAACTCAGCAAACGCTGAATGACGGTAAGTGAACGCCGCGCGCCGCAAAAATTGTATCACCCAGAAAAAAAATCCGCTGCGTGCAAATTTAGCGGATTTTGCGGGAAATCTGCGAATCTCGCGGATTGCGAATTTCCAGAAAATCCGCAAAATCCGCGAGCGGAGCGGATTTTACGCCCATACTTACCCAGGATAGCAAGGAGGGTGTAGGGGCTTACTGCCTGGCTCAGTGGAGCAGGAGTAAGAAGGTGACCGAGGGTCCCCAGACGCACAAAGCCCTGCCTCAGGACTTGGATGGTTTCTTTAGGGAACACCAGTTTGGGGACCTAGGCTGTCCTGTTACTCAATCAATCAATCATGACATTTATTTCGCGTTCTACTCACCCGGAAGGGTCTCAAGGCGCTAGGGGAGAGGAGTCCGTTACTGCTCGAAAAGGCAGGTCTTGAGTTGCTTCCTGAAGGAGAGATGGTCCTGGGTTAGCCGAAGGTGGATGGGGAGGGGGTTCCATGTCTTGGCTGCCAGGTAGGAGAAGGATCTTCCTCCGGCGGTGGCTCTGCGGATGCGTGGAACGGTGGCGAGGGTGAGGCTGGTCGATTGTAGCTGGCGGGTGGGCGTGTAGAAGGTCAGGCTGTTGTTGAGGTACTTGGGGCCCAGGTTGTGGAGGGCCTTGTGTGCGTGGCTGAGGAGTCTGAACGTGATCCTCTTGCTGACGGGGAGCCAGTGCAGGTCTCTCAGGTGGCCGGAGATGTGGCTGTGTCTGGGGATGTCTAGGACGTGTCGTGCGGAGGCGTTCTGGATGCGTTGGAGTCTTTTCTGAAGTTTGGCTGTGGTTCCGGCGTAGAGGGTGTTTCCGTAGTTCAGTCGGCTGGTGACGAGTGCCTGGGTGACCGTCTTCCTGGTTTCGGTGGGGATCCATCGGAAGATCTTTCGGAGCATGCGCAGGGTGTTGAAGCACGATGATGAGACGGCGTTGACTTGTCTGGTCATCGAGAGGGAGGAGTCCAGGATGAAGCCCAGGTTACGTGCGTGGTCCGTTGGCTTTGGAGTGGTGCCCAGGGCAGGAGGCCACAAGGAGTTGTCCCAGGCGGAGGGCGATGACCCCAGGATGAGGACTTCCGTCTTGTCTGAGTTCAGTTTCAGGCGGCTGTTCTTTATCCACTCGGCGACATCTTTCATCCCTTCGTGTAGGCTTGTTCTGGTGGCGGCGGGGTCGTTGGTGAGGGAGAGGATCAGCTGGGTGTCGTCGGCGTAGGAGATGATGTTGAGGTTGTGTTGGCGTGCGATGGCTGCGAGGGGGCTCATGTAGACGTTGAAGAGGGTGGGGCTGAGCGATGATCCCTGTGGTACGCCACAGATGACTTTGGTGGCCTCGGATCTGAACGGGGGGAGGCGGAGTCTCTGGGTTCTTCCGGCGAGGAACGAGATGACCCACTCCAGTGCCTTCTCTTGGATTCCGATGTTGCTGAGGCGCTGCACTAGGGTGCGGTGGCAGACAGTGTCGAACGCTGCGGAGAGGTCCAGGAGGATGAGGGCCGTTGTCGAGCAGGGATCTGATGTCGTCAGTGGCTGCGATGAGGGCGGTCTCGGTGCTGTGGTTGGCTCGGAAACCGGACTGCGAGTGGTCGAGGGATCCGTTCGTCTCGAGGAAGGCGGCTAGCTGTCTGTAGACGGTCTTCTAGATGACTTTGCCAGGAAAAGGGAGGAGCGAGACTGGGCGGACGTTTTTGAGGTCGGTGGGGTCCGCTGTTGGTTTCTTCAGGAGGGGGCTGAGCTCGGCGTGCTTCCAGCTCTCCGGGAAGGTGGCGGTGTTGAAGGAAGCGTTGATGATGTCCCGGAGTTGGGGTTTGATGATGGAGACGGCCTTGTTGAAGACGTGGTGGGGGCAGGGGTCGGTTGGGGACCCGGAGTGGATGGTGTTCATCGTGCGGATGGTGTCCTCGGTGCTGACCGGGGTCCAGGCGCAGAGGGTGGTGGTGGGGACGTTGGTTCGGTGGTTGGGTGCGTGGTTGGTGCGCCGAAGCTGTTGTGTATTTTGGCGATCTTGCAGTGGAAGAATGAGGTGAGTAAGTCGCAGAGGTCTTGCGAGAGAGTGATGTCGTTGTTTCCGGTGCTGGGGTTGGAGAGCTCTTTGACGATGCTGAAGAGTTCCTTGCTGTTGTGGACGTTGTTGGTCAGTTGTTCTTTGAATGCTGTCTTCTTGGTGGTGCGGATCAGCTGGTGGTGTTTGCAGGTGGCGTGCTTGAGGGCAGTCATGTTGTCTGTGGTCTGGTCATTGCGCCAGGCTTTCTCGAGGGTGCGGCAGTTCTTCTTGGAGTTCTTAAGTTCGTCGGTGAACCAAGAGGCTTTCTTGCTGCCGTGTCTGCTGGGAGGGGTCTTCAGTGGTGCGAGGTCGTCTGCGCAGTTGGTGATCCACTGTGTTAGGTTGCTGGCTGCTTTGTTGGGGTCCGTTGTGCTGGTGGAAGGGTTCCAGCTGAGGGAGGTGGTGAGCTGGTCAGCGATGGTCTTGTTCCAGCTTCTGCGAGGAACCTGTTGGGGGTGGTGGTGGGTCGTGGTTCTTCTGAAGCTAAAGTGGACGCAGCTGTGGTCAGTCCAATGAAGTCCGGTGGAGTGGCTGAAGGAGATGTACTTGCTGGAGGAGAAGACTGGGTCAAGCGTGTGGCCGGCGTAGTGGGTGGGGGTGTTCACCAGTTGCTTGAGTCCGAGGTTGGCGAGGTTGTCCAGCAGGGTGGTGGTGTTGCTGTCCTTGTTGTTCTCCAGGTGGAAGTTGAGGTCCCCTAGGAGGATGTAGTCAGCGGAGGGGAGGGCTGATGAAGTCTGTGATGTCTTCGCTGAATTGTGTGCGTGGTCCCGGGGGTCTGTAGATGAGGGTGCCTCTGAGTGTGGTCTTGGTGTCGGTGTGTATCTGGAAGTGGAGGTGTTCGGCGGCGGTGAAGGTGTCGTCGGAGCTGATCGTGATGCGGATGGTGTTCTTGTGTACGATGGCTATGCCTCCTCCAGTCTGGTTGACGCGGTCCCTTCGGGTGACCTTGTATCCGTCCGGGATGGCGATGGCGATGTCGGGCGCTGAGGAGGCGTTCATCCAGGTTTCCGTGAGGAAGGCGACGTCTGGTGATGTTGTGTTGAGCAGGTTCCAGAGTTCGACGGCGTGTCTGTGGACGGAGCGGGTGTTGAGCAGGATGCACTTGAGGTGGTTGCTGCTGGTGCTCGGCTTGGCGGGTGCGGTGCAGGTCCGGAGGCAGGTGAATATGCAGGCTTGGCAGGTGAAGGGTCCGTGGGTGCGTTTAGGGGTGGCTCGGTAGCAGGCGGGGGTTCGGCCGGTGTTGAGTGCATTGAGGGTAGCGGCGGCGTAGGTCCGTCGTGTGGTCTGGCGTCGACGGGGGCGAGGGGCCAGGGGTTCTGGCACTGGGCGCGGTCCAGGCGCGGACGGGCGCAGACGGTCTTGCCTTCGGCGCACAATCGGCGCACCCGCTGCGCGGTCGCTCTGGGGGCGTCATAAGAGGGAAGGAGGGGAGGAGGGGTCAGCTGGGAGGCAGGAGGGATGAAGCCAATGGGTGTGGGGGGGCGGGGCCGCACGGGAGGCAGCAGCGGGAAAAACGGTGCTGAGGAGCCCGGTAGACGAACCAGGAAAAACTCACTCACTCACTCGGGGGTACAGAAAAAAAGAGAAGGGGGCGAGCAGGCACATGGTGCACACAATCAAGGCGCAGGCAGTCCAGGCGGCGCTCATGCAGGGTAGGAGAGCGCCGATCTGGAGGGAGGAGCAGGCGGCAAGATGACTGGCAGGGGGAGCTGCAGCGGTGGGGAAGTGACCTACCCGAGGGCCAAGGGTTACTAAATTTGAGGAGGATCTCCTAGTGAGTAGAGGACCTGGAGCGTCTGTAACCAGAGCTCCTGTGGTTCTAGAGTCTGGCAGTACTGCTCTGGTAGGGAGGGTACAGGAATCCAGCGTGAGGAGTGATTGGGGGATGAGTTCCCCAGTGGAAGAACCAGTGGGTCAGGGACTACCCTGTTTGGCGAGGTTCCCATGTAGTGACCATGGTGACACCACTTCTGTTCTGGGGGATCTTCGCGCACTGTCAGGTGGACAGGGGACGGGAGATCCGCGCCAGACAGACAGTCACACAACATAAGTGTCATTTGTTAGCCTCAGGGGGATGGCGTGTAAGTCCCCAGAAGTCCTGGAGTGCCAGGTAATTACTCCACCAAAGGTTTTAGACCAGAGGTTGGGAGGCCAGGTTCAGGATCAGCCTGACCTGGAGGGACGGACGACTGTAACCAGTGTCCTGACCGGTTCTTCTTCCATTGGTACCGCCCCAGTTGGTAGGGAGCAGGACTCTGGAAGGGGGTGCAGAGGGTGGGAGAGCCCACCTCTGACCCCGGTGCAACCTGAGGGGTTAAACCCTGGGTTGGAAGGGCGTTCTAGGTGTACCCCTCGCCGGAGGAGGAGGAACCCTAGGAGAAGAGGTAGGGGGAGGAGAGCCTTCCCTGAGACTCCTGGTCTGCCTGAGGTTGTAGACCCAAGGCTGGAGAACCAGTGGCAGTCTAGCCCTGTCTTGCAGACAGGAAGAGTGGAGAGTGGCTGCTATGTGCCAAGGGTTACTACCCCCCACTTTGTGACTAGGCAGGAACCGGTGGCACCTGGGTGGCCTAGGGCCTGGTCCTGGCCCAGGACAGCTGGGGAGTACCAGTGGGGTAGCCCAGTTAGTCCCTACAGTAGTTTTAGAAGGAACCCCAGGGGTTCACCGTGGCGTAGAACCGGAGGGTGTCCCTGCAGTTGCAGGCCCGGGCCGTGTTCTATCGCCCCAAGCAGCGAAGTCCATCACGGTGGTGATTGGTCTCCCCTGCGTTTTGGCTGGAAGGGGGTTGTGTTGGACTTGGCCCTTCTGGCAGGTTCACCCCTAAACTTTTTGCTTTTTGAATGTGAATTGGTGGTAGTGATTTTTGGTTTCTGCGCACTTTCACTGTGTCCCAGTGGAAAGTGCGTGCGCACTCTGAGTGCGTGGAGTAAGGTTGGCCTGCCCTCCTATAGAAATGCATGGGGAATGTCTGTGTCCCTGGTAGTTTCTGATGCATGAGGTGGGCAGGCTCGAGTTTGGTATGTGCGGACTCATGTGATTGAATGCTGCGCAATGATATCTGCAGCGTGAATGTGTCTAGTGTGGAAGTGCCGCTTCTAGACATGGGTGTGCGTGTGCAGTGAGTGTGCTGGCACATGATTGGCTGGAGCTGGCTGGTGAGCCTGGCTCCAGGAGTCTGGATGGGTCTGCCCGGTGGTGAGTGTGGAGATTAGCATGCTGATGGCTCGGGAGGAGTGCACCTATGTCCTGAATAGGGCTGGCCTTTCCCCACACAATGCTGGCTCCACCCCCTGCGGTGCGACTGATCACCCTAGCCCTGCCAGTGAATAGAGTGAGGGGCTGAGCACATCAAGGGTGCTCCCAGACCAGCTGCGACTGGTTCTTCCCCCACCCTGCACAAAGACAAAGGGTTTTACTGTATAAAAAGGGGCTGAGTCCCCTTCCAAACTGTTCTCTTCCAGGATCCTATCTGAGGGGGCTGCTGCTGCTGCTGGGCGCCAGGAGGACCGCCACTAGGGATTGCCTCCCTGCCTGGGAGGACCCTGTGAGCTGGCTCTGGGCCCAGCCTTGCCCCCCCCCCACCTACTGGAGGACTTTTGCTGTCTTTTGAGCCAACTAGCGCATGGGAGCGCTTTATTTTGGCCCCCAGCGCTTAATAGCGCTTTACTTTGCTTCTAGCACCTGGAAGCGCTTTGCTTGCTGTTGTAGCACGTGGGAGCACTTTCCTTATCCCCTACAGCGCTTGGGAGCGCTTTAATTGCTGCTAGCGCCTGAGAGTGCTTTATTTTCTGTTAGCGCCTGGGGCGCTTTATCTTTCACAGCCAGTGCCCACCCTGCATTGCCCCGAGAAATTGCCACTCCCTGGGCGGGAGTTCACCCCATGTGACAGCCCGGAATCCCCACCGCTGCCCGGCCGGAAGTCAGGCAGGCCGGGGGCGGGACAACGCGACATCCGGAAGCCCAGGCGGGAGCCTGCCCCGCTCTGGGAAGTACTGCTAGAAGGAGGAAGGCTGCCGGCGCTCGCGGGGCTCCCATGAGAGGAGAGCCCCGAACCGAAAGAAGAGACCGGCCGCAGCCCCAGAGAGAAGCAGCTCCAGGGAAGAAGCAGAACTGCCGCGAGACAAGAGGCCCGGTGAGTGTGGGCGTCTTGAAGCAGAGGCACCGAGTCAGTTGAGGAGCGGCCCCGTATGGTAGCGGGTCGCTACCCTGCTTAGTGGGGCCTCCTTCCTTTACTTAGCCCCGAGGGTCCAGGCGGCAGCTTGGAGATCCTGTGTCCCCCGAGTGGGACTCCAACGAGCAGGTCGGAGTTGTTGAGAGCCTGAGAGGCTCAGGTGGCGTTTTTGGGCATTCCTGAGTTCCCAGAGGGGGGACTCCCACCAGACGGGCACACAGTTCTGCAAAGCCCACGAGGGCTCTAGGGGGCATAGTTGTGAGCGAGCCCAGAGAGGCTCTTGGGGGCCACATTTTTGTCCCGAGCCCAGAGAGGCCCACACGTCTTCCAGGGCACCATTTGCTCAATGGTAGAGCAGCCCGGGAAGGCAGCGGGCCGCTCCCACCTTACCCACATTGTTGTTTTAGAGCCCAGAGAGGCTCACAGCCCACATTGTGTTTAGAGCCCAGAAAGGCTCTTGAGGGCCCAGTCAGTGGCGCAGAGCCTGCGAGGCTCCGACGTTGACCCTCATTATCTACACAGCTGCCCAGCACTTAGTGGGCAGCTGCCACGTTTAGGCCCCTCCTGACTTTGGGACACAGGGCGCCCTAGTCCTAGAGAGGCCAGTTGGTCTGGGTACAGTCACAGGTGGTGACTTATGTGAGTGCTGTTCAATTGTTCTTACACCTCTGAATGTTTTTAGGCATCATGTATTTTCCTTCCCTCCACCTCTGAATGTGTTTTGATGCATCATGTGTAATGTGCCTATACCCCTAATGTATGGTGATACTTAGGTGGTTGTTCTTGCTAGTGCAGGTGGTGCTAGTGAGGTCCTGGTTCCCTGTGTGATATTCTCCTAAGGTGGTTAGGGTTGCGTAGGTGGTACTTACCTGTTACCAGTAGTTACTGGTTGTGTGCTCTATTTTCCTATTTTGTGCTAAAGTGATTATTATTCTCAAGTCAAGTCAAGTCAAAATTTGTATAGCGCACTACATACCCAGAGGGTCTCACGGCGCTTGCTATTTCCAACAAGTATCCTGGTGCTAAAAGTGTCTATTCCTGACAGTGGTCCATGTGGCCCTGTCTTCTACATATCCCCTGTAAATTCTGCCCGTGCCTGTTGGCACATTGTAAAGTGTGTGTTTTTATCTAATGTGTTTTGGTATAATACAAAGGCTATTGTTATATATAACCTTGTGTGGAGTTTCCTTTGTGGTGGGCCTTGGGTGTTGTTGCTGGGGGCGCGCAAACACTTAACCTACATTGCCTCCGGGATAAGCCTTAATGCTTGCGTCACGTTACCTAGAGGGTGAGCAGGGGTTATCTTGGCGTGTAACTCCCTTGCCCTGACTTAGAAATGGTGGTCTCTGACTGACTTTGGCGCGAGCCTTGGCCAGCCAGAGATCCCATTTATAACACTTCTCCTCTCTATCTTGCACCCTTCTCCTCTCTGCCTTGCACCCTTCTCCCCTCTACCTTGCACCCTTCTCTCCCTCCGCCTTGCACCCTTCTCTACCTTGTACCCTTCTCTCCCTCCGCCTTGCACCCTTCTCTGCCTTACACCCTTCTCCTCTCTGCCTTGCACCCTTCTCCTTTTTGCCTTGCACCCTTCTCTACCTTGTACCCTTTTCTCCTCTGCCTTGCACCCTTCTCTCCCTCCGCCTTGCACCCTTCTCTACCTTGCACTCTTCTCTCCTCTGCCTTTCACCCTTCTCTCCTCTGCCTTGCACCCTTCTCTCCTCCGCCTTGCACCCTTTTCTACCTTTCACCCTTCTCTAATTTGCCTTTCACCCTTCTCTCCCTCCGCCTTGCACCCTTCTCTACCTTGTACCCTTCTCCCCTCTGTCTTGCACTCTTCTCCACTCTGCCTTGCACGCTTCTCCCCTCTGCCTTGTACCCTTCTCCCCTCTGCCTTGCACGCTTCTCCCTGCCTTGCACCCTTCTCCCCTCCCCCTTGCACCCTTCTCCCCTCTGCCTTGCACCCTTCTTCCCTCTACCTTGCACCCTTCTCCCCTCCCCCTTGCACCCTTCTCTCCTCTGCCTTGCACCCTTCTCCCCTCTGCACCCTTCTCCTCTCTGCCTTGCACCCTTCTCCTCTCTGCCTTGCACCCTTCTCACCTCTGCCTTGCACCCTTCTCCTCTCTACCTTGCACCCTTCTCTCCCTCCGCCTTGCACCCTTCTCTACCTTGCACCCTTCTCTCCCTCCGCCTTGCACCCTTCTCTACCTTGCACCCTTCTCTCCTCTGCCTTGCACCCTTCTCCCCTCTGTCTTGCACCCTTCTCCCCTCTGCCCTGCTCCCTTCTCACCTCTCCCTTGCACCCTTCTCCCCTCTTTGACTTGCACCCTTCTTCCCTCCCCCTTGCACCCTTCTCCCCTCTGCCTTGCACCCTGCTCCCCTCTACCTTGCACCCTTCTCCCCTCCCCCTTGTACCCTTCTCTCCTCTGCCTTGCACCGTTCTCCCCTCCTCCTTGCACCCATCTCCCCTCCGCCTTGCACCCATCTCCTCTCTGCCTTGCACCCATCTCCTCTCTGCCTTGCACCCTTCTCCCCTCCTCCTTCCACCCATCTCCTCTCTGCCTTCCACCCTTCTCCTCTCTGCCTTCCACCCTTCTCCTCTCTACCTTGCACCCTTCTCCCCTCCTTCTTGCACCGATCTCCCCTCCGCCTTGCATCCATCTCCTCTCTACCTTGCAACCTTCTCCTCTCTACCTTACACCCTTCTCCTCTCTACCTTACACCCTTCTCCTCTCTACCTTGCACCCTTCTCTACCTTGCACCCTTCTCCCCTCTGCCTTGCACTCTTCTCGGCCCCTCTTGCCCCCAACCCTGCAGACGCCCACAAGGTGCTTCTAACAAGAGTGCTTACCTGAGGGCACCATTTTGCTGCCTCATCCCTTCTCATATGAGCTTTGCCCTGGAGAATGCTGTCTCTGGGGCCCCCACTCCCACCCTTGTCAGGGTCCCGAGCAGTGCTCTGTGCTGCCTCCTGCTCTCTGTGGCCCCCATCCCATCCTCTTTCTGGGCCTCCCATGCTCTGACTCAAGAGAAACATTACAACTTGTTACATTGTTTCTCTTCAGTCAGAGGGAGGGGGCGAGGGGCTCCGAGCAGGCTGCAGACACTGTACCTGCTTCAGAGGGAGAGGGGCTTGCTTTAGCGCAAGCCTCTCTCACAGCTCTCACTGAAGAGCTGAGGGGGCCCGGGCCCCCTTCATTTACTGAAGAGAGTGGAGCCCCCAGCACCACAGGGGCTGCGGGAGCGTTTGTTACGCCCCTGGTGGCTGTTTGTTTCCAATGCCATAGGTCTCGCATTTAATAGCATTGCAAATATTTTTATACTTAGTGTGCAGGATGTTGAACCGCAGCGCACGGCCGAGAAGTAGCGAGTGGAGCCGGGTGGTGCCCTGGAGTCCCTTTCTGTCAGTGCTGCACAGACCAGACCCAGACTGAGACCTCGGGCCACTCAGATCAATAATATTTCCCAACAAACCAAAGGCATTATTACTAGCACAAACTATACTCTGTGGGGCTACAAAATAGTAGAAACCAAAATGTACTGGTCGTTAAAACATAACTTCTGCGAATAAAATTATGGAATAATAAAAACACACTCCTCGCCTCATGGGTCCCTGCCTTACAATCCCGCTTTAGGTGCTGCGGGAGTCTGAGACAAGAGAAGCCTCCACCGGAGGACCTGGTCCACTGCATGCATTATTGGTGACCAAGAGAAAACACTGATGCAGAGCCCAGGCTATTGAGACTGGCAGGGAGGAGGCGGAGAGCAGCGCAGCGGACACAGACAGAGTTCATGGCATCCGTTCACCCAGAATTATTCAAATGAAGCACGAGAAACAGAACAAAGATCCAGTCACCTGATTACTTTTTAAAAATGTCAACATTCAAGAGTATGTTAGCTATGATTTTTACCTTTAACAATCACCACTCTCATGTTCTACCTAAATGACAATCTATAAAGTTTACCCGTAACACATCACACATCTCTTTCTTTACATTTATAGTCCATAAATGTCACTTTCTAGAGCCCTTCATTGCCACAAGAAGTGCAAATGAAAGCTACCTCTAGAAGGAATTAGGGGCATATTTACAAAGGCCTTATGTCCGTTTTTTGGCTTAAAAAGCCAAAAAAGCGGAGATAACATTAGCGCCCTATCTACAAGGGGATGCTAACATGCAGTAGCGCATGTTATCACCCTTTTTCCCGACCCCTTGCTTTGCATCTCTAATGAGATGCAAAGTGGGTGTCACTGGGCAGTACAAACTGTAAAATATCGATGATGTGCACATCGCGATATTTACAAGGCGGCCCAAGCATTTTTGCAGAAGTTAGTTTTGGGCGAAAACCTCTGTTTTCGCCAAAAAAGCGTCTGCTAAGATCCTGACTCATGTATGTTGAACATGGGGGTTGGATTCTTGTGTTACGACCACAGGGTCGTATCATCAATCATATTGCTGTTTTGCAGGTAACATCGCTGGAAACCAGCCATGTTCCCTGCAAAACGGCGATTTCCCCGCTATCGCTGGAATTTACATGGCCCTGGAGAAACGCGTTGTTAATAACACGCTAACAGGGCGATAAATTCCAGCGATAGACGGTGATAAATACAAAAGGGCTAAGCGCGCTTTGTGTTATTTATCGCCGTCCGTTGCTGATATGCTCCCAAGATATCACCATTTACCCATACATATAGGGGGTCCGCTTACAGAAATGAAGAATTAATGACCGAACTATGGGGTTCATTAGGATCCGCCCGCCATCCTGTCGTGGGAAGGGACCGCCTGCCATAAGAGCGGGGGTCCCGTGCGTGGAATTAGGATGCACCCACCACAGTGGCGGTCGCATCCCGCATTTTTAACATTGCAGCAGGGGGGCTGAAAGGCGACCGGGGCGGAAAAGCGGCGAACGGTCTTTCCGTCCGCAGTGGACCCCCCAGCCATACTAATATGGCGGGGGGTCATTCCGAAGCGGATGGCGGGCTGATCGCCCCTGCCAGGCCGGCGGTGGCTACCACTGGCCTGGCGGGGGCAATCCGCTCGCCATCCTAATAGGCCCCAAAATTAGAAGGACTTTGAAAAGTTAGCATTTTTTGCCAGATGTCTTAGAGCAATTATCTATCTATTACAGTTTGTTTACATTCTATGTAAATCTCTGTAGCTTCACTTAAAGGAGAAGGATTTGTCGCTGTGCAAAGGATTATGGGTATCACGATTGCAGGTAATAAGTCCTGCTTGTTTTCTGCCTGTTCAGAAAATGTCATGCTGTGGGCTCGTGTTTGGGTGCGCGTACATATGTATTATACTTTGATAATATACTAAGGACAAGCACTTGCAATCCTAGCTCTGGAGGCATCGATACTGCAGCTTTCAAAGTGCTGCAAGCATCGAGGAAGGGATTTTTGGAGCCCCTTAACCTGGTTCCGGGTCAGTGAAGTGGGAAAACAAAGCAGAGATCTGCTAGTCAACTTCTATCGCCAAGCAGATGGCAACTGCTGGAAGCCAGAACCGCTGATTCTGGTCATTGGAACTTTATTGGGAAAGTCCACCATTGTGAATAAATATGTTCAGAAGGGCTAATTAAAATGGCTGTGTTCATTCGTTAAGCCCATCTGCCACCATGTGGGATTGGTGCATTTGTGTGTACTGTTGGAGATGGCTCTGGGTGGGAGTACAGAGATCCATGCACATCCAGGCTTGTAAAACACCATTACTGCCACTGTGAAGTGGATGTAGCCTCAGGGCTAGAGCTGTTGACTTTTGAGCTGGGTAACCAGGTTTGAATCTTGTATTAACAAAGCCTTGGTAAAAATTTTCAGATGTGTTTAATTGGTTTAATGATCAAGGAAATGTCTTTGTCCTTCAAACAAAGTCTTCATACTTTTTTTCCAAATATATTTGTGTATAAAAAGACCACTAACAATAGCCAACTCATTGGGGCCGATTCCTATTTGGAAAAAAACACTCTGAATAGCCATACGGAGCGTTTTTCCCGTACGGATCGTACCCTGCAGCCTCCCCCGTACGTACGATGAGGTACGATTCATACCAGGAGCAGGACTCTGTGTAGGAGAGTAGGGTCTGCTTTCCTATGGTCACCCCACTTTTTGCTTTTTGCTTCACTGGTTTTCGACTTAATGTGGCTGTAGGCCTGCTAATCAGACCCACAGCCCAGCTGTTCTCTCTCTAAATCCACTACAATATACCAATTGGATACTGGATCACCTTTTGAGCCCCTGTACAGTGTACTATAGGTACCCAGGGCATAGGTGCATCCAAGGCCTACCAGGACCTGCAGCATATCTTTTGCCACCCCTGGCTGGCCATTCAAATTGACACAACTGGCTGATCACTCAGCTGGGGCAAGGTGGTGTAATCACCCCTTGCTTAGATATAGTATACCTATATCTACCCATATATCTAGACACATATGCACCTATAAGTCACTCCTATGGCAGGCCTTAACAATCCTGGAGGCAGAGTGCTAGTTTGTATGTGAGATGGTGCTCTAGCATGAGCTGAGCCTGTCTGCAGCTTTCGGAACCATGTCCTTATAGGTGTTCTAGGATATTGCCATACCATATACTCTTAAGTGCATTATAATCCTCGCGGTTAGATGCTAACTATGGTTTGGCTTTATCAAAACATGTCGAGTAAGGTGTCATACGATTTGGAATACTATCCCCTCGCCAGTCCTGGCGACGGGGGTAGCATTCCACCCTTCTAGAGGGAGAAGACATGTAGTTCCTACTATTCCCGGTTAAAGTTAACCAGAGCCTCAGCATCACAAAATGGACGCTGCGGCCACATACACTAGTCTGACCTCCTGCTGCTGGGAGTCCTTGCCGCGAGGGAGGCTTGGACAATAGGTTTCCTGCCTTGGGAGAGGCTAGCACCACCCCAGACAGGACTTTGTGTATTGGGACAGGGAGGGCTGAAAGAAAGGAGACACTGCCTGGGGCACACAAGGTGTCCCATGCACAGTCCAGTTCAAACCGGTGCTAGGGCTCTCCAGCCCCAGCTCTGGCGCGAAACTGGACAAAGGGAAAGGGGTGTAACCACCCCCTTCCCAGGTCCCACCCATAGGAGGGACCTAGCAGGTAATCCAGCCCCTAGATTCGGTATATAGGTAGGAGCTGAGTCCCAAGACTTTAGATTAATCCTGACTGAAACTCTGATACAAAACTCTGGACCTTCGACGATCTACTTGAAGAAGACGACTGAAGAATCTCCCTTGTGGTCAAGGAGTGACCACCCTGCACAAGCAGGCACCATCCAGCGATCAATGACTTGCTTTGTCGCCGCCTCCCGCGGAGCCCGAGCCCAAAGCCTGACAAGAACCAGATTACCAGACATCCAACAGCCCGATCCACAGTCCCTGCAAAGCTGAGACCCTTGGAGGCCACAAGAGACGTGGGACCAGCCATCTTGAAAAGTTTGCGACCTACTAACTGTGCAGCCACCGAGGCCTCCTCGAAGCTGTGCATTGGGGATTGAGAAGCCCAACCCCGAGCAGCATCTGCACCGAAGATCAGCCCTACACACCCCACGAGTTCTGCGTGGGGCCCTTTTGCATTTTCCTGCTCGACGCATCTGCCCGGTCACTTGCCTGTTGGCTAGTGGCCATCTTGGTGACAATCTTTTGAAACTACACAGCTGGTCTGGTTTCTCCAGACTGGCCCTTGCTTCCTTCAAAAGAAGCAGCCCTTCAGACCTTGCTGGTCTGAGTACGAAGCCTACATTGTATCCTGCGTGGGTTGCCTTTGCCAATGCTTGTTGACTCCAATCTTGAAGCCGACACCGCCGACAGCGAGAGCCTTTGTGAGACAGTCTGTGCCTGACTCCTGGTTGTCGTCGACACCTCCTGGTCCACGTGGCTGCAGAGACAAGCTTCCTATCAGCATCTGAACACATCCCGACATCGCCTGGTTCCTTCCTGGTTCCTTCCTGGTCACTGGCTAGTGACCCAGACTCTGTCCCCTCTGCTTTCAGGTATTCTACATCTTGGATCCACCCTTGGATCCACCCGGACTCTTCTCTTCTGGCCGCCTGCAGCATCTTTTCTCCAAGGCTCCATAGATCTCCACGATGAAACCCGACACACTTTGGGACCTATGCACCCGCTTCCTGTGGGTTAGGTAACGCGAGTACAACGGTGCTCCTGTAGAGGTTTAGAATCCTAGTGTCCTAGTTTTAAGTGGTTAAGTTCTAGTCAAGTCGGAAGACCCACAAACCTTTAACTTTGTAACTTTTACCAACCCATTGACTTCTATGTGTGAACGCGTGTGCCTTTAGACACTGCACACGCATCCCGTGGGCCTCCTGCTCCCTAACCATCATTAGTACAGTGTAGCCCCAGCAATTCCCAAGGCCCTAGGCCTTACCATTGTTCGTGACGTGGTTCTTATACCACTTTCTTAGTATATGGTTTAGCGGGTAACCCCGGCCTATCCATATTTGTGCAACTTTTGTATATTCTATTAAGTTACTTGTTTTGCGCTTGTGCTTCTGTGCTCATAAAGAGTTCAGGGGATTTGTTTAGAAATAAATACATATATATTTTGAATATATATCCTGTGTGGTGTCCTTTCATTTGGTATTAAAGGGATTGCATATGGTAAAACAGCTGGCTTCACATGCCCTCTTGAGTTTAGCTTAAGACTGCTTTGTCCATGCTACCTCTAGGATAGCTGTTCTATAAGGTTGACTTTACAACCATCACCATAAGGGTTGTTTGGACTGGTGTGAGGTGTTCACTAGAATAGTGAACATCATATACCAGGCCAACTTCTCACACTCCGTATGAATCGTACAAAGACCGTACGACTCTAATCTCTGTACGATTCTCCCTCGGAACCGGCCGTACGTGACATCCGTATGGTTCGAAGCAGGTTTCGTGTCGGGTACGCACCGTACAACGCTTTTTTTATGGGAGCCCAAATAGTCTGGAGAAGCAGAGTAGGCCTCGAAACAGGTACGGAACGCCCCCCCCCCGAGTACGGTGCATACACCCCATGTCTGTAGGGGTACGGTTCGTACCCCTGCTATCATGGGGTGTACGCACTGTACCCCACGATCATGGGGTGTTCGCACTGTACCCCCTGATCGCAGGATGTACGGTGCGTTGACCCTGCGATCATGGGGTACAGTGCGTACACCCCATGATTGCAGGGGTACGCACCGTACCCCTGCAATCATCGGGTGTACGCACCGTACTGTGTGTATGTGATTGTATGGTTGTCTGTACGAATCACCTTTACCTGATGTGGACTGTGCGAATCGGGTCCTCATACCCCGGTCTGGATCGTACTCGTCGGGTCGTACGGCATGTTTACGAATCGTACGGTTCACTGTGAGGGTCCGTGTTTTACGGTTTCAGCCTTGCAATTCGTACGGTTGCGACGATTCGGACGGATTGACGAGATATGGATCGTACTACGCGATTCGGACTGACGTGTTCGATTCGTACGGAGAGGGCTCCGGATACGATTCGGACAGACGCTTTTTTTCCCGAATCGGAATCGGCCCCATTATGTTACTTCTACTGGAAATACTTCAGTGCTGTTATTCAAAATAATACACAAATTATCAAACTATTTTTGGGGAAAAATGTTACAGCCAGCCAGCTTAGTCATTTTGTTTGTGCATACAGTCATTTTTCAAAAACACAAAAATGAAATAGATAACAGCAAATAAGCAACATATGTCAGCACCCTGATGGAACTGCAGGTTTAGTCTCAAATTCACATGATATATTGACCATGGCTTATGTCTGCTTAATTGGTACAGAAATGTAATGTTATAAATAATCAAAACATATGGACATGTACATGGACATTTTTTATTTAATGGCAAGGAGGACAATAATTGTTTACATATTGCACCCTATTGAAGACATTAAATCACAATGCAATTGGTCTTGCATTTGCAAGAGTTTCCGCTATTGCCATTCTAAGTAACAGTGCTGTGTATTTTTGTGTTTTGAAAACCAGCAAGTGGTGCATAAACTCGCACTCTGTACTTATAGTTGTTGCTTACGAAAAGCAAGTTTGGCAGTAACTGCGCCTCTTTTACTTCTCGTAAGCAGCCACTACTCTCACCAAGCAGGGCACTCCTGAACAATCAGGGGTAGTCTGGACCTGGGTGTCCTCTCAATCACGAACAACCAGAGGACGATCAGATGGGATTGGGTGGAGGAACACCTGGAGGCCCTAGATGCAGCCAAGGTTAAAGTTTGCCTAGTACAAGAGGAGCTATCCAAATTCCCTGCTAATAATGTTGTGGAGATCTTGGAACTCTGCCATGAGACATTATATACTGAAATTAGGGAAATTCTAAGTCAACCGTGTAAACCTCAGAAAAAGGAAGGTAATTGTACTCATCAGAGGTTAGCCCTTCAGGGCGCCTGGTACAACAAAGATTGCAGGATTGCAAAGGAGGCCCTTGTACGGGCAGCCAAGCAGAAACTACGCTCTGAGGTTGTGGAATGTAGAGCTAAGTACAGGTAGGCAATCAAAACAGCAAAGGAGGAGTGGGAGGGCTCTTTGTGGTCCTCCCTACGGAGTGGACTGTTAGCTATAGACCCAAAGTGTTTCTGAAGCAAAGCTGCATATTGGCTTAAGGGAAATAGGAGAGCCCTGGAATTCACAGTCCAACCTGATGGGAGGATAGCTCACTACAGTCCCATTTTTTAGTCTAATAACACAATAGTTGAGGATGTGCTTAAGGGGTGCAGGGAGGTGTCTGGTGATGAGGGTGGAGCTCTCTATTTCACTTTAGAAGAAACGCAAGCAGCAATTTGCTCGTGCATCCCAGCCAACACCCCTGGCCCTGATAGAATTCCTAATGACTTCATAAAGAGGATATAATACTCTGGGTCTCTCACACAAATACTCTCACCAACTCAATTCTAACCAAAACTCCTATTCCCCTCTCTTGGAAAATTGCTGAGGTAGTCCCCATTAATAAAAAGGGGAACACAGCAAAGCCAGCTAGTTATAGGCCTACAAACTTTATCGACTCCCTATAGAAAATCTTCTGTAAGCAAATCCTAGGACGGATTCAGGATTGGATCCTTGAGTCTCGAATCCTGAGCAACTTCCATGCAGGTTTCCGCCCAAAAATAAGCACTTTGGACCAAGCTTTTCACCTCCTTTGTATTTATTGGAAGGAAGTGACAATCAAAGGAGGAAAGCTCTAGATGGCCTTTGTTGACCTACGGTCTGCATTTGACCTAGTCCTGTGAGCTAGCCTATGTAGAGTTTTAAAGGAACAGGGCATACCAAGAAACCTTTTAGATGTTTTAATCAGATTACATTCATCCAGCACAGCACAGGTGAGGTTGGGGAGAACAATAACGTTACAGAACCCTACTCAGTTTAGCGCAGAGTAAGGTAGGGATATGTTCTAGCCCCCACACTTTTTATTTTTTTATTAATGGTGTAGCTGAATTTTTCGACAGAGATGGGTGTGATGCCCCAAAAATCAGCACAAAAATAGTTCCTGCTCTTCTTTTTGCGGACTACATACTCTTCATTTCAAAATCACCGCAGGGAATACAACAGCTTTTGAACTATTTTATTACGTTTTCCGAGGAATGGGGGTTGGGGCTAAACGAGGCCAAAATGAAATATATGATTTTTAAGAAAGGAGCAACCAGTCACACCAAAAAACCTGTGTTACTTGGCAGTAGCAAATTGGAGCGAGTTGATGCTTTTGATTATTTAGGTAGTCACCTGACCCCGACAACTCACTGGGCCGTCCACATTGAGAAAGCTAAACTACACCTAACACATCAGACTGCCAACATTACTAAAATCCACAGGAAAACACTGTCCAGCCAGCTTGCACCAGCTTTGGAAATTTATAATAGCAAGGTTCTAAGGGGGCCCTCTATGGAGCAGAACTCTAGGGTATGGGTTACACCAACTTTTTGTCTACAATTGAGAATCGTTTTCTTAGATCCTAGGTAGACCTACCTTCCAGGACCCCTCTGATACACCTATGTTTAGATCTCACCCATAGACAGCTAGTACATAAACTAAATGATACATTTCTCATGTTCTGGCACAGGTTGTGGCCTGTGGATGAGTTTGTGTCCTATCGTGAGAAATTAATTGGCCCCTTGAAGCCACCACTTGTTGCGTGTTTATCTAGGTTCCTGATTGATACTGTGACCTTATGCCCCTATTAGGCTATAAATCCATTTATTCCCTATATTGGCATAACCGTTCAAGTGCGATTTTCTCAAAAGTCATCTCTGGCCTCACACGAACAGAGCCACATTCCAGCATAGTTCTCTCTGCCACTTCCTTTGCGACCAATTAGTGCAATGACAGAGCAGAAGTCACTATCTGATATTCCTAGATTAACACTCCGAGTTCTTCAACAAGATAAAAACTCACCACTTTAACCGTCAAAATTACACCATGTATCAGTGAAGGAGTCTATGTTCGAAAGGAAATAGTCCAAATAAGAGAACGCTGAGTCCAAAATTGCAAGCAAGTGTTCAGGATTCTTTTAATTTTCAAATCGAAAAGCCAGCCAACGCGTTTCGTTCCTTCAAGAGGAACTTCTTCAGGGCAGTGATGATAGATGACAAGTGTAACGATTTCCTGAGCCGGGATCAAGAGTTAACCATAGATATCTGTATCCTATGTCTGGATGTCGGTGAATATATGAGATCACCAGATGTCAATTTCAGAAAGGTAGTTGCCTTTTATCTTCCAAAGGGAATGCACCTTGTGAAAGCCTTCCTGCAGATTTTTCTATTTTCTCTAGTATTTCTTATTTTTTATTTTTCGTCAGTAGTAACCGTGAGCTGTGCAGTTTCTTGCTGAATTATAACCTTAAAATATTTTGAAGGTTCGTATTATTCACTGTCACTTTT
This sequence comes from Lissotriton vulgaris, assembly GCF_964263255.1. Taxonomy (NCBI): domain Eukaryota; kingdom Metazoa; phylum Chordata; class Amphibia; order Caudata; family Salamandridae; genus Lissotriton; species Lissotriton vulgaris. The sequence continues at coordinate 1,755,911,276 of NC_141695.1, read as the reverse complement.
TTGAATTTGAAGATCCCTAATCGACTCTGGCGAGGTAGTCACATTCAGGTAGTTACCTGTGGGGGTCCCATTCGATATCCCCAGTCGGCGTTTCCTCGATACTCGCGCCTAATCCGCTCCGGCCATCTTTGGCCATCTTTGGCCATCTTTGGCCGGAGCGGATTAGGCGCGAGTATCGAGGAAACGCCGACTGGGGATATCGAATGGGACCCCCACAGGTAACTACCTGAATGTGACTACCTCGCCAGAGTCGATTAGGGATCTTCAAATTCAAAAAAGTGACAGTGAATAATACGAACCTTCAAAATATTTTAAGGTTATAATTCAGCAAGAAACTGCACAGCTCACGGTTACTACTGACGAAAAATAAAAAATAAGAAATACTAGAGAAAATAGAAAAATCTGCAGGAAGGCTTTCACAAGGTGCATTCCCTTTGGAAGATAAAAGGCAACTACCTTTCTGAAATTGACATCTGGTGATCTCATATATTCACCGACATCCAGACATAGGATACAGATATCTATGGTTAACTCTTGATCCCGGCTCAGGAAATCGTTACACTTGTCATCTATCATCACTGCCCTGAAGAAGTTCCTCTTGAAGGAACGAAACGCGTTGGCTGGCTTTTCGATTTGAAAATTAAAAGAATCCTGAACACTTGCTTGCAATTTTGGACTCAGCGTTCTCTTATTTGGACTATTTCCTTTCGAACATAGACTCCTTCACTGATACATGGTGTAATTTTGACGGTTAAAGTGGTGCATTTCGGAACTTGTAGTAAATCTTGTGTTTACCCAAAGCTGTTGGGTTATACTCTCTGGACAGGGAGAATTCCGAACATTGCACACGATCTGAAAGACAATTCAAATGCAAATATTGGTAACAGTTGGATTGGTGCTTGTAGGGTGTTAAAAGTGGTCCACTGTCCACATTGTGTTTTTGAAAGATAAAAACTCAGCAAACCTGGAAATCCCCGCTTGCTGTGTTTTGATTAGTAATGGAACTCTAATGAGCAACTGATAACTATCACTTCCTAGTGACATCTTTAATTGACGTCTTATGTCCAGCAAACTTGCGTCAAACCCGGCACCTGTCAGGTATAAATATTCCCAACGTTGCCTTAAGCAATTGCTGTTGTTCGAGCTACTGTTTCTGATGCCAGCTGCCTGCAAGACCCCGTGTTGGTAAATCTAACACTCTGTCGCTGAGCCTGCTGTCTCTTGGTGGTGAAGCTGCTGATACCATTATCGCTGCCAAAGCGCGAACTATGGTGCAGTACGCTTAAGGAGCTGAACAGCCGTCCCTCTGCGAAGACATCCAGCAGATTCCAGCTGCCCGCGGACGCTGTCCCCCCTCCTTCCTCGACGCGCTGAAGAGACCCGCTGCCTTTCTCGTGCAGAGAAATCCAGCTCCGGCGTTTCCGGTCTACCCTCGCGGGTGACTGGGATATCGAGAGAGACCCCTGAAGGAGATACCAATCCTCCATCATTCTATTCAGAGGTATGGTGTTGACTAAACCCTTAGACGAGAATTCTTGAAACAAACCTTGGCAAAACCAACTTAACTTAAAGCTACTTACTTACTCCCCTTCTTCGTGTTAGGCTTAGGTCAGGCACACTGGGGTAGGCTTAGTTAGAAGCACCAGTTGAGTATGTTAGCCTAATGTATATATGACTGTATATATGTTTTATTACTTTTAAACCATTGTATGGCTAAGAAACCATATCAATGCTTTTACAGTTCTATTTCGCAATACTTATCTTACTGTACGTACTTTTTATAATAACAATTATTGCAATTGTGGCTATACATTTCTCTTGTACGAGAAGAAAGACTGTTCAATAAATGTTAACCCTTTATTGACAAACGCCCGTCTCTCTATTCTCTACATCTCGTGAAAGTAAACTGCACTAGACTGACTGAGTGAAATACATGTCTATTGTTTCACACGACCCTAGAGATTGACTCTTGATCTGAGGAGCAAAGTTGTCATGTTGCACGGTTGTTGGAAAGCTGAATCCCTTCTTGTCTGTGCCAAGGAAGCTGATCACTTCCTATGCAGAGAAGAAAGTTTCCAGTGACCTCTGAGCTAGTTGGTAACACAACCCAATTAAGTTTAGCATAGTCAGTGGAGGCCTGGAATATCCGCAGTTCCACGTCGATACTACTGTTTATGTTATTCCAATGCGCAGGGCCTAGTGGGAAACTAGGAACTACACTATATGGCGCCCAACGTTTGGTAAGGCGATAAACTAACGCAAGACGTTAGAGTAACTCAGTCGTGCATATTTCACACAGACCCCTTTCTCCCGTAAATACTCCAATAAACGTCTGGAGTGGGTGAAAGGTTAAAATCCGCCCGACCTTAGTAGGAAGAGATTCCTATGTAAAGCTCTGGTTTATTCAACGTTGAAGGATACAGTGTTCCAAAATATTGTGCACCTAATCTTTGTCTCCTTGGAGACCTACTCTGCAAAGCCTGCATTTTTTTTTAAATGACAGACAGTGAAGAAGAAAGGGAAGCAGTTAGACTGGCATCCCTACTAATAGAGGAAGACAAGAGTCTCCTAGAAACAGACCCGGATGCTATTATCATCCCGGTCCACTTAAGAAGATCTATAACGTTAAAACTTATAGAAAACGGACTGACACCTCAAGGTGGTACAGTAATTTTCGTGATAGAGGCTCACGAGTATCGGCAGACAGAGGTATTCTATTCATGGATAAACTTTGCAGCGGTAAACGCTAGAACAAAAGAGTTTCACTATTACAAAATAGAGAAACCTCCGGAAGAGTACGCTCCTTTCGAGGAGATTGAAATTCCACTTAAATTTCAAGAGCACCTGCTCTGGTTTAATGGCGCCCTAAAACACAATGATCACATTACCAGGCTCGGTCCACTAGGTAGACCAGGAGCAACGTGGCCGGTTCTAGCCAGCTACACACCACATCCGGACATTGTAAAAATGTCTAGAGATGAGCTGTTAGTACAGCTAAACACATTAATAAAAATACATAGGCAATTAGTCCAATATGTAATGCGGACTGCAACAGTCCAGCCAGCTGTTAATACACCACAGCTGACCCCTCATCAGGGGAACACAAATAAAATTACACCACAGAACATACAGTCATGTCTTGGTAAAACACCCGTAAAACGGGAACAAATTCCTTTCTGGTTAGCACAGAAAATCACTCAAATGGAGGCAGTATTTCCGGATACTACCCCTATTGAGAAACACAGAATCTTGACCATCTGCCTTCCTATGGGGATCGCACCACACGTGGAGGACTGTGACACTTGGGGTACAGTCTTTGCTTCCATTTACACAAAAACACACAGTGTTCCGTCTATGGCGGTAATACCAGAAGTGCTAAAACAGATTCAAAATGAATTCGGTCCAGAGCCCGCTTTAAATCTAGGTATGAAATTACTGAAAGACTTCAAGCAGGTCTCGGCTATATTATTAGCCAACATAAGAGGAGAAGCAGCATCTGTGGCGATTCGCCAGAAGTTGAAGGAAACAGATATAAAAGATCCTGTTGAGCTTGCAAAAATCATAGAAAAGTGCTATGAAGAATTAGGTAGAGACAGCTTGGGTGGGAAACCGGTAAAGCCCCAACTGCTCGAAAATCCTGAAAAATTATTTATTAAAAATAATTCAAACACTCCTAAAAAGAGCTGGGATGGAAATAAACAATCCACTCCCAAGGAAAAAGTTTTCCAGTCCAGAGGAAGGTCTCCTCGACGGAGGGAAAAAACTCCGACTCGAGAACGCCAGTCTCCCCAGAGGGAGCTCTCTGAGAAAAGATATAACCTTAGAAATAGGGATAATCTGAAAAAACCTGATAGATATCAAAGTATTGATACACGTCCCTCTCGATCTCTTCCACAGAATTCGGAAAGAAGAGGACGGTCAGACCCAGGAGAGCACACCAAGTCCAAAGACAAGGAACCTGCTCAGAGTAAAAAATCTCAATTTCAGAAAAAGAAGGTAGCTAGTATTAGAGTAATCAACCATGCCGAGAATACTGAGGACACAGTTGAAAAACGGGGAGTGGGCATTGACAATGTTGGACAGTGCAGCAGAAATCAGTATAGCGCGCAAGATCTTGATGAGTCATCTGGAGACAGTGGACACGAATGAATACATTCAAGTTGAAACTGCCGACGCCAGACTTAGCGAGCCCCATAAAATATACGAAATAACATTGCGTATAGAGGGTGATAAGACTAGGAAAATTAAGGGTCTATTTTGGGATAAGCTCTCAAAAGGCTATGATATTCTGTTAGCTGAAAAAGATTGGCCCCCAGAGTTTGTCAGGGAGTGCCCTCGTGGCGAAGAGGTGATTATGCCTGCCTTCTCGAATCACATTCCGATTCACAAAAAATATACATATGCAAGGAAATGGGCAGTAGCCCAGGCACCTGCATTGTATAAAAATCATGTAGGATGGGATGAGGATTCACCTCCTCACAAAATCCAATTAAAAAGTGAACCAACTGCCCAACGGCAGTATCCCATAAAGCAAGAAGCTAAAAAACAGGTCAGGGAGATCTTAGATCAACTTGAGTACCAGGGGGTGATTGAAACATGCACCTCTCAAATGAACAATCCTTTGTTTCCTGTCTCCAAGCCAGACAATTCATATCGTCTAGTTTTGGACTACAGACATCTTAATACATGTTGCAAAACTTTTGCAGTACAAAACTCGCATAGTGCAGCCCTAATGAATAACATAGTTAGGAAAAAATATAAAACGACATTAGACATTTCTAATGGTTTCTTTTGTCAAAACATTGCACCAGAAAGCAGATATTTGACCGCTTTCTCTGCATTTGGGTCACAGAAAAATTCTGTCGACTCCCACAGGGGTTCAAGAGCAGCCCAGGACTATTCTCAGCTAGGGTAACAGAGTTACTACAAATCTATGATGATGAAGCATTATCTTACGTAGATGATATTTATCTCACAGACTATGACTTGGATACTCACTTGAAAAGAGTGAACACCATCATACTTGGGTTCGCAGCAGAGGGTTACAAATTCAACTTTAAAAAGTCTCGAATTGCCCATCTGACAGTACTATTTTTAGGGTACGAATTATCAAGTGAAGGGAAAAGCCTAGCGGACAACTTCTTAGAGAAGTGCGCTGTACTCCAAGCTCCAAAAACGCTGAAGAATTTACAATCAATACTAGGTTTTCTGAATTTCGGAAGAACTTACATTCTAAATTACGCAGAGAGGGTTAAACCTCTCTACGAACTAATAAAACCTGATTTTAAACAAATCAATTGGACTCAAAAACACACAGAAATTTTGAGATCACTGCAAACAGACATGTTAGCAAAAACAAAATTAGATACACGTGACAACACGATTGATCTTGTAATCCGAGTCATCCCAGGAAGATGCGGATTCACGTACCTGACCTCTAATGAGGGAGAAAAGGTACCAATTTCAATTAAATCTCACTTGTACACACAAGCAGAAAAAACATTCAGTCACACAGAAAGAACTGTGAAAGCAGTGCAAATCGCATTAGCAAATGAACGAGAACTAGCACACGGCAAACGGATTAATATCCTTACAGCGGAATCCGCCTTCGAAGCGCTATTCAGCCCAGTAAACCTGCCAACAGTGTCACTGGATCCGAAATGGATACAGTGTATAGATTCTCTAGGAGCGGAAGATGTGAAATACTATTTCGCCCCGTAATACAAAGAACTGAATGATTTAGAATATGAAGAAGAATATCCTCTGCCAATCGAAATTCTGCCTCTCCCACTGTACGCCTGTATAATATATACAGATAGCTTTGTACAGCATTTCAACGTAGAGAAAAAATCCTATGATGCAGCATGTACGATCATTAAAGGTCGTTGGCTGTGCGGTAAATTCAGACCGAAAGTAACAAAAACTGAATCTGTAAGAAACTGTTCGGTTCAGAGAACTGAAATCAGATCTTTAAAGATGGCGCTCGAAAATGCAGAACGTGAATTCCCGACACTTATAGTGTGCGATTCTCATTTTTGCGTCAACTCTTACAACAATAAACTGCAGAGTTGGATCGAAAACGACTACAAAGATGACACAGGTGCCACAATAAAGCATAAATTGCTCTGGAACGAGGTAGCTCTTTTACACAAAGAACTACAAAAGACTCACGTGATTCACGCACAGAGTCTTCAACGTGATGGCGTTCACGTTGCAGGGAATTCATTGGCTAATACAGCCACAGCGGAAGCAACTAAACCAGCTTCCGTAGCCACAAAAAAGCGTACAGATAAGTACATAGACGGGGAAACCATGCTGGCAGTAAAAACGACCGTAAAAGGCGACTGTGCAGCACTACCCGTAAACTATCCACTCAATTATGCATACATAATCGATGCAAACTCCGTTCCTTTTGCTCGAATCCCTGGAGTGGGGGACAGAGTAATTCCAAACAGGAGCAGGAGGGGCTTCCTCTTACTGGAAGCACACATGGGGTTGGGTCTGAGACACCAAACAATCAAATCCTCTCTGAAAGAATTACAATCAGAGTACTGGTGGCCAGGAATGAGCATAGATATTCAATGTTTTGCTCAAAATTGTGAAAACTGCAATAGAGATCGCAGTAAAGAACAGGCCAGTGTAGTTTCAGGATCCCTTCTAGACAGCATAAGGCGGTCTATCTGCGCAATCAAAGAAGAGAAGCGCGTCCCAGTGTACACAGTTAAGACGAAAAGCACTTAAAAGAATGAGGCCCCCAGCGCTCGGCTGACGCTAGAACGGTTATAAAAGATTTGCGAGTCCATATCGGCATATACGCAATTACCACGTTCCATTCTGACCAGGGTCCTGCTTTCAGCTCTCGAGCTTATAAGGAGGCCATGGCTAGCATGGGGATTGGGTTGCGGTATTCTTGTCCGTCATACCCCGGAAGGGAATAGTATGGTAGAAAGAAAAAACCGGGGCATAAAGCAATCTATAACAGCGAAGGTATTAGGTTCAGGCGCTGGGTGGGTCAAACATTTAATAAGTGTCCAGACTAGTCTTAATAACATGCCAAGAAATTCTCTAAAAGGTTTCAGCCCATACGAACTATTGTTCGGAATTAGAATGCGCGTTCAGGATCTCGATAGTCAGATGTCAGTGGTACAAGAAGAAACAACGCACTTTGATGTAAAGGATCGTTTGGCTGTTTTACAGGAACTGAATGAAACAAGAAAATCATTAAGCAACATAAAGTTAAAGCAACAGCCAAGTACCACTGACGAGGCACCACCAGCAACAGCCCCAGCAACAGCCCCAGCAAGGCCTGTCTGGATTCCAAAGATTGGGGATCTAGTCAGAGAAAAGATCGCGGTGAAGAAGGAATTTGGGCCTTCTTACAGAAAAGCAGTACCTGTCTTGGCAGTCACCGGAACAAGATCAGTTGTGCTACCGCCCCTTGCTGGTAAAAAGGAGAACAGAGTCGTGTCTATCGATCTGGTAAAACCACAAGCATGTGGCCTATAATCAACAGTAGGCCCAGTGGACTCCCAAGAAACAACAGAATACCCAAACTTGCAACAATCCAAGAGGTTCAAACTGAAAGACTAATCACATTCGATCAGCCTGCAGTGCACAATGAAGGACTATGCAATAATGCCATGGAACTCGTGCCTCTTGAAACACAGATTGAAACAGTTCATCAAGAAACAACACCAGTCTACAATGATGTGGCATCAGAAAGTGCTACCGAGAGACAGATTGAAAGAACAATCCCATCGATTGACAGAACTGCCTCTGGTTATTTCATCAACTTCGACAACTTCTCTGAAGATTTAAATGACCCCGAAGTGATGCCAGAAACAAAAAAGACTTTTAAAGAAAAAGCAACGGAACTCTTTCATCAACTGAAGGAAATCTACCTTATTTCCCCTTGGCTAGAGTTCTGGTTCGGTCTAGGTGTATTTTTCCTCCTGCTTTGGCTCATCATGGTACTGTGTTTGGGAAAATTCATTGAGGGAAAGTATATTACAATGGACACAGCAAGTCAGAACATCAACCTAGTCCTGAAACCACACAGATCATCCCACGTGAAGAAAAGAGAACTGTCAACAGTAAATGTCACAGCAATTCCAATACCTGGTGGGGTAGTATGGGAGAAAACTGACTATGAGATATATGGTCCGGTCGAAATCCTGAAGTATCCTCATCAACTAAAGGTTTCCTTAAGTGACTTTGTGACACCTAGTACATTCTCTGATGATTGGGACTTTAACAGTATTAATGACATGATGTCTGATTTAGTAATGTCAGCTAGATTCACAGATCATGATTATTTACAAGGTTCATCTAGTTATGAGCAGTTATTCTGTTACACCCACTATGGGGATCATTACTTGCATAAATCTGCACAGCCTAGAAATGTTTTTATGTATAATCAATGGGAACATTGTTCTACACCACCTAAAAGCAGTTCTAAAGCATTCTTTGAGAAATTCAAATACTTCTCAGGGTTTAACACCAGTGATGCAGAAACGTTTTATTATAAACTGTTAGATAAAACAGGAATGAAAACAATGCTGACAAATTCTAAATTGATATATTCAGAAGCATTTTATGACAAAATGATGACATTTGGTTTTGATTATTGGAAAAATAATATTGAAACGAAAACAATTTGGGGTACAAAAGATTGGCAGGTGCAAGGCATTGAAGCACTATTTAGAACCTGCATGATACCAGAACAAATGTTATTTTTAAATGACACAATACACCAAACCTCTTGTCTTGGCCTAGCTAAGATCAAAGACCTTAAAACACCGTCTATACCAAAGCCAATACCTGAGAATACAACCACAGATATTGAGTTAGACGTGTCACAAATTTTACATTTCAACAGAACAAATCCTGATTGGAAAAAGTGGTTAATCTGGCCTACAGACACGAATAGCTGTCAAGATAGATTGCTGAATAAAACACAGGGTTTAAAAATGACCAGATTAGACTCTAGATACTCCCAGAGACAACATCCAGGGATTATAACAACATACAGTGTAGGGAAACTCTGCCTTGAATGGCTAACTTCGTCCACACTGGCTGAAATTGAGCAACACTTGTCTTTACTAAAAGATGGTGCTGATTTGCGCGATTTCATTCTTGGACCACGCAAATTGCGTCAAAAGCGTTTCATAGCGACCAGTATCTATGCTGCTTACAACGAGGCTTGGAAAGTAAAGCAAATTGAAACTGCTGAAAAAATACGAGAAATTGATCGTATTAATTTGGAGAAATCACTTTCTGTAGTAGACAATGGGTTAATGACTCTGTCTTCCAGAATATATTCGTTGGACAATATTGTATCCTCTGCCTTTGATGTGATAGACAGAGATTTGCTTATGTTACAACAGGGCCAGTCTCAATTACGCTCTATTATAGAATTAGGCTGGACGCTGCAAAATCTTCGTTCAGGCTATGTGCCTTGGCGTTTGATCAACACAACGTCATTATTTTCCAGTTTTAACCTTACTGATAAACAGATCAGTTTGGCACAGAAAGGAGCAGACTATACAATCCTGAGCATCGAAAAACTCGAGAGATTACCATTGACAATGTCAGAGAGTCCTGTCATTGAATGGATAATACACGGAATTATCACAATTCCGATAACAACTTTCCGATTTAAAAAGTGCCTTGAGTACATACCTGCTGGCCAATATGAACAATTGGGTAAAGGATATGTAAAATCTGAATGGAAATTACCATACACTCATTCTTGCTATAGTGACAGCGACAAAAATGTATTTCTTAGTGGTGACAACTGTAAACATTCACTAAGCGGTATACTTTTGTGTCAGGGTATTAATTTACACGGAGCATGTGATGGAAATTCTAACAACCTTTCATGCCACCAGCTAGTCACACCTGCAACTCAGATAGAGCCCTTCTTTATGCAACTTTCGAACGGGAGTTACATTCTTAGAACGGATCACAGATGTTGTGGCCTTGTGCCAGGGAAAAGTTATCTAGTAGAAGTAACATCCATGGTCAAATGCTGTATGCAAGCATTGTTTCCGAGTGGGCCTCCAGACTCAGTGACTCCCATCTGGCCTCGTCTGAATCTCTATTCTATACGAATTGATACATTAAGCAAAATGAAATCTGTACTTTTACAGACAACAGTGCCTATAACGTCATCTAAAGAGACGTATGATCTTCTAGTTGCAAGGACAGCTACTGAAGTTCATGACCTTTTATCAACAAATTGCCCCGTGCATTTCGTAGAAATGTTCAGCCAACTCCTTAACATGTCTAGTGCAACAAGCATCCCAGGCATATTTAAGACAGTCTTTACGGGACTGCTAACACCCTTCCAGGCAATTTTGGGAATCTTTCCTAATTTTGTGCACTCCATTTTTGGCGGCATACCATTATTTTTGGGACTCGTCGCAGGGATTTTATTTTTGACCCTCCTGCTACGTTATGGCAAGCCTCGGCTCAGACATAGCTCCCATGGGAATGGAAGAGACAATCCTAGCAATGCGCTACCGGGACAGGATAACTAACGTCCTTGGATTGGCCAGGCTGAGAGATCTAAACATGACCTGGTTCCTTTCATTCAGACCTATATGGCAGAACTGTATCTTACCGGTACTAAGATGTATGCTTTGCGGCGATGAATGCGTGTTGGACATCTGTCTTTCACTTCCATCAGCAGTACCAATGGACGTCGATACTTTGCTCAGTCCAATAACGGCTCACGCATTGTGTTGTCCCCAGCGGCTACCAATCCTGATGACGGCATTTGTGGAGACTCCTGTGCTACGACTAGGTGGTAACAGTGGAGCAAGCGACAAAAGCAGAATCACCCAGGTACAGCCATCTGTGAGCATTGCTGCTCCTGAATACGATGACAGCAATCATTCTCACACCTGCCAAGTTACAACGCTATCTAATTTGGTTGAACTGTCACCTGATTTTGTAGACCAATTCTTTGAGAGCCTGTCTGATACGATGTTCTCACCCGTACAGAAACAATAACTTTTAGAAGCTTTCCGACACACAGTGTTCCCATGAACTCTGAATTCGGCCTTCAGTTTTGATCAACAAAAACTGCCAAGAGCTTTGGAAATCTATTTTCTTTGAATTGGACAATTTTTCTAATATTGACCTTTTTTGGCACGAACAATTCTTTGCTTAACGTAAAAACTATTCTTAGAGAACAGAAGCTTCACACTTCTATTTCTAAACACATCTAGAGACATAACAACATTACACCAGCCTCTAGCACACATGTTATTACAATGCATTTTATGTGATGATTTATCTCGCTTTTCTTCTGTCAGAGATACTTCATGTGTAATTCTTTTTGCATAATCGTTCATTGATTTCATATGCAATAATTTTTTGAATGATTACTATGCTTTAAAAAACGTACAGTACCTAAATTTCATGTATTACAAGTACGCCTATTTAGAATGCATTTATGTATTTTGGGGTGGGCAATGTTACACATGCATCTAATTGCTTTAGTTTTAGTAATTTTGATGGACATTAACCCGTGGAGTGGGTGTTGCGTGTTTATCTAGGTTCCTGATCGATACTGTGACCTTATGCCCCTATTCGGCTATAAATCCATTTATTCCCTATATTGGCATAACCGTTCAAGTGCGATTTTCTGAAAAGTCATCTCTGGCCTCACACGAACAGAGCCACATTCCAGCATAGTTCTCTCTGCCACTTCCTTTGCGACCAATTAGTGCAATGACAGAGCAGAAGTCACTATCTGATATTCCTAGATTAACACTCCGAGTTCTTCAACAAGATAAAAACTCAGCGAACCTGGAAATCCCGCTTGCTGTGTTTTGATTAGTAATGGAACTCTAATGAGCAACTGATAACTATCACTTCCTAGTGACATCTTTAATTGACGTCTTATGTCCAGCAAACTTGCGTCAAACCCGGCACCTGTCAGGTATAAATATTACCAACGTTGCCTTAAGCAATTGCTGTTTTGCGAGCTATTGTTGCTGATGCCAGCTGCCTGCAAGACCCCGTGTTGGTAAATCTAACACTCTGTCGCTGCAGCCTGCTGTCCCTTGGTGGTGAAGCTGCTGATACCATTATCGCTGCCAAAGCGCGAACTATGGTGCAGTACGCTTAAGGAGCTGAACAGCCGTCCCTCTGCGAAGACATCCAGCAGATTCCAGCTGCCCGCGGACGCTGTCCCCCCTCCTTCCTCGACGCGCTGAAGAGACCCGCTGCCTTTCTCGTGCAGAGAAATCCAGCTCCGGCGTTTCCGGTCTACCCTCGCGGGTGACTGGGATATCGAGAGAGACCCCTGAAGGAGATACCAATCCTCCATCATTCTATTCAGAGGTATGGTGTTGACTAAACCCTTAGACGAGAATTCTTGAAACAAACCTTGGCAAAACCAACTTAACTTAAAGCTACTTACTTACTCCCCTTCCACGTGTTAGGCTTAGGTCAGGCACACTCGGGTAGGCTTAGTTAGAAGCACCAGTTGAGTATGTTAGCCTAATGTATATATGACTGTATATATGTTTTATTACTTTTAAACCATTGTATGGCTAAGAAACCATATCAATGCTTTTACAGTTCTATTTCGCAATACTTATCTTACTGTACGTACTTTTTATAATAACAATTATTGCAATTGTGGCTATACATTTCTCTTGTACAAGAAGAAAGACTGTTCAATAAATGTTAACCCTTTATTGACAAACGCCCGTCTCTCTATTCTCTACATCTCGTGAAAGTAAACTGCACTAGACTGACTGAGTGAAATACATGTCTATTGTTTCACACGACCCTAGAGATTGACTCTTGATCTGAGGAGCAAAGTTGTCATGTTGCACGGTTGTTGGAAAGCTGAATCCCTTCTTGTCTGTGCCAAGGAAGCTGATCACTTCCTATGCAGAGAAGAAAGTTTCCAGTGACCTCTGAGCTAGTTGGTAACACAACCCAATTAAGTTTAGCATAGTCAGTGGAGGCCTGGAATATCCGCAGTTCCACGTTGATACTACTGTTTATGTTATTCCAATGCGCAGGGCCTAGTGGGAAACTAGGAACTACACTACACACTTGTAACCTCGATCCCCTGGTTCAGATCCTTAAGGGACCTACCACGGAGTCTAGGGATGGAGGGGTTCTGGTCAAATCCGGAAAGTCAGGCCATCATACCAAGGGTGAGGCTGAAAAAAATGTTCTGGAAAGTTACATCAAAACAAGACCTGGCAAAAACTGAGGGATGCTTGACTTGTACATTTTTCAATTTCAAATCTGTTTCCCGCTTTAAGGATACTATTGATGAAATCGTCCCCCCTCTGGCAAGTAAAATATTATTTCAGTTCCGCTATAACACCTTGCCTTCAAAACTGTTTTATATAAAGTGGTGTAATGATGATTTTAATTATAATCTCTGTCCTGTGTGCAATGCTAGCTCAGAATCCAATATGCATTTGCTCTTTGTCTGTCCATATTACAAATCTTCGAGGAAAAAGTGGATAATGATTCCGCTATGTAAACTGGTCGGACCCGGTCACTACCTTCAGGTGTTGAGAATTTTGATGACTGATACATGCAGAGTAGTGATCTTTAGCCATTCCAGATATTGGCATGCACTATGAATCAAGCGTACTTTATGATGAACTCAACTTTTTATCTGTTTTCAAAAATGTGCTATCTTAAATTATTTTTATGGAATTTATGCTATGTAAAACCAATTATCTGTAATTTGTAATTTGCTAATAATGTGCTGTGTACTTTTTTTTATCTTTGTGATCGAAATAAAGTTATTGTTGATGATGAATACACATGGCCTAAATTCACATGGGTGTCCTGCTCCAGGTCTTCTTCTTTCACTTCAGGCCAATCTACGCCTTTTGGTGTTGGTCCTCCATCTAGTCTTGTTTCAAGTTCTTCTTTTCTGGGTTGTTTTGCTCTCCTGATTCTCATCCTGGCCCTGGTTTAACTAGTTCTGATCACCCTGGTTTCCTGAATATGGGGTCTTGGTTGTAGTCCTTCATGACCATGGGCTCTTGCCTCTGCTCTTGGCTCATCCTTATTTTAGCCATTCCTGGACCTCCTGATCCTGATCCTCATCCTGATCCGCCTGGTACGCTGTGTCCTTTTCCACCTATCCCTGTTGTCCTGGTATCCTAGGGCTGGCACTCCTAGCCTTTCTGATTTTAGTCACCCTGATTCTCCTTGTGCTGGTCCTTGTCCTTGAAGTCTACTTGGTACCGCCTCTCCTTGTTAGGTCCTATTGGACTGTGCCTGTTCAATTCAATTCAAAATATCTTTATTCGATTGTTGTAGGCAATCATAAAAGTACAAGTAATGTACAGTTTTACAATTTTAAAAATAGAATATAAAGATACAATAATTCATTGGATTCATAAGCAAAATCAATTACAGTTAAAAATATATTTTAAAAGTGCAGTTATGTGATCATACGTTTCCTAATAGTCATCGCATTCTTTAGGAACAAAGTTACTGTTGCTACAGTTACATGATTATCTAGCGCTTGCATACTAATCATCGCCGCACGGCAATGACGAAATCCTAAAACTCTTAAGAGTGGCAGTAAAACAATTTTCCTCATTTCATGGTATAGTTTACAAAATAAGAATACATGAATGGTACTTTGGGGGGAGACATTATCACAGGGGCAGCATAGTAGATCATGCGTCCAATTGTTAATTGTAGGAAAACTAACCAATCTGTGGAAGATATTGAATCTGAAGCGTGAAAGTAAAAAGCGCTCATAGTTGTTATTAACAAAGATTAAATAGGGCTGAATCTTAAAAGTTGCTAAAACCAATTGGTGCTGCTGAACAGAGGGTTTTAGGACCTCCACAGCAACCCAATGGGATTCTAGAAGGGCTAAACATTCCTTTTTCAGTTCTTTTCTTGAAATTTCTGAAATATGCAAAGGGTTGGAAAAATATTCCTCTTTCCCGATGTCTTTCAGAAAATTGAACACATACTTCACCCAAGGTATTTTGGTAGCACCTTCCAGTTTTAGAATATCTGTCAAAACAGCTCTGTTTAAGTGTGTTGCCTCTTGGGTCCAGAGTCTGTGCCATAACAGCACTGGCTCTACTTTGATCAAATCTGAGATATAACAGAGGCCTAATTCAGAGTGACAATTAAAATTTGAGGAGCTTTGGGGGAGTGCCAATATGTATTTTAAAAAGGCGTTTTCAGGAACCTGAATAGGTGATGAATTTGCAAAACCCCAGACCCCGCTACCGTAGGTAGCACCTGCTACACATTTAGCTTTGTATATTTTTATCAGTTCTACGGGGGGTCTGGACCATAATTTCCTAGAAAAGATTTTAAGAGCAGCAGTTGATCTAGTAAGCTCAAGTTTTTTCACAGAGACTGCTTGGGACCATGTCTCATTTTGGGCAAAAAGTATCCCCAAATAAGAGAAGTGTTTAGCAAATTCAAGCTTCTGACCCGCTATAAAAATTGGCCTCTTAGATTTAGTTTGTCTGCCACAATACATAGTGAAAGTTTTGGAAGTATTGACTTTCAGGCCTAAATCATTCATAAAGCGGGAAAAGCTGTCAACCACCCGCTGTAGACCCACTTGAGTACGTGACATAAGTACAGCATCGTCAGCGTACAAAAGTGCTGGTATTGGGCGACCACCTATAAATGGGGGATCCGAGCTGTCTTTGCACAGAGCTTCTTCTAGTCCATTTATGTATAAATTAAAAAGGAATGGGGCCAGAACACAGCCCTGTCTGACCCCACTCCTAATTGGTATTTGTTCTGTGCATTCTCCCTTCAGGCCATAGCGAACGCGGGCCGACGCGTTGCTGTAAAAACGTTTAAGATAATAAATAATATTTAAATCAACCCCTAGTTTTTCCAATATCATCCACAGTTTAGAATGGACCACACAATCAAATGCAGCCGAGAGATCCACGAAGGTCAAAAACAAGTTACCTTGTTTCGCTCTCGTGTATTTCCCGACCAGCATCATCAAATTCAGTCCCTGTTCTACGGTCCCTAGGCCAGAACGAAAACCGTACTGAAGGTCGGACAGAATGGAGTTTGCCTCCGCCCAGTCCAAAAGTCGGTCCAGAATGACTCTACCCGCTATTTTAGTAAAGGAGTCTAATAAAGAAATGAGCCTATAGCAGGCTGGATCCTGTCTATTTCCTTTTTTATAGATCGGGACGATGACAGATTTCACCCAAGTTGGGAGGAAGTTAGTGGTACAACTGGCGTTGAGCACCTGGACCAGAGGGGGCGCCCACAGAGAAGGAACACTTTTAAATAAATCTATGGGGACCCCGTCTGGGCCAGGCGCCTTAGCGCCCCTACTTCTACTCAGGGCCTTTTCAACCTCCTAAAGAGTGAAGAAAAGGTCGTTGCTCGGGGGATAATGAGGAAAGGGGATCAGAGTCCCCATCTGTTTTTCGCCTTCATACTCTTCTCCCTCATAAACTTTCGAGAAGTAGCTGACCCAATCTGTTTCAGGAATTGCTATATCTATTTTTGGCCCCGGCTCCTCACCAAGAAAGGGGGTTCTCACCGTCTTCCAAAAGTTCGCCCTATCGTTGCTCTTGGAGGCTGAATGAAGAGCCTCCCAGGCTTCTGACCTCAGGGTATTTTTCCTGTCTCTAATGGCCATTCTGTAGTCTTTCCTGAGTCTGCGGATGTCTTCTGCAGATTTAGGTTTGTTATGCAGCGCCTTTTTTAGGGCTGTATAAGAACTGGTACATCTGGAATCAAACCAACCTCCCTCCTTCTTCTTATTCTTCGATTGCCTAGTCAGGGAGTTTTTGATTTCGTTCGAAATGACTTAAAAGGATGCAAGATAAGTTTCAGGTGGTAGATCTGGCTCTAGGCATATAGCTATTTCTGAAGAACATTTTTTAACCACCTTTTTAAGTATTTCTGCCTCATCTACCATAGCCCATTTCAAAGTATAGCCATTAGTTTTACCAATTGCTAGATGGGCGACCACACTTTTTGCCGACCCCAGCACCAGATAATAATGATGGGGTAGGTAGCACGATAGACACACATAGTGGGAAATGGTCGCTCAGTGCTATGTCATGCACATTAAAGGAATGTATTCTGTTCCCATGGCTGTTAGAAATTGTAATATAGTCTATAATTGAAAAGTGACCTCAACCATTGAAAGTTGGGGCTATTGTTGGGGCAGAATTACACATTTCACTTACAAATCCTAAATCAAAATTGGCTAGCAAGATGTTGAGTTGTTCCCCTAAGAGATTATGCTTAAAGTGGAAGCGTCCCACACCGTCATCACATGCTACACTGCACCTATTGTCCTTGCTCAGTTCACACAGTTTACAATTAAATTCTCCCAATAAAATCAACATCAGTTTCTGTTTAAAAAGTTTCCCCTGGGTAAACAGCGCTTTAATCAACTTCCGTAGAACAATTTTGACATCCTCACAGGGAATATTGTTGTATATATTAACCATGACAATTGGGATGTCTCTAGACTGATGAAGGACCAACATTTGGAAATAAATGTCATTAACAGGTTCTGTGATTTTCTCAAGAACCAACCTGTTAGATATATAAACGTTCAAACCACCTTTCAGCCTCCCATGAGGAACAGCTACAGCAGGAGTACAAAAGGTTCTGTAGCCTATCAAATGCACAGGTTCAACACTCCAAGTTTCTTGAAAGCAGAGCAAGTCCTGGGATTGAACAAAGTCCGCAAAAATAGGATGATCAACTTTATATCTAATACCGGCTATGTTCCAGGAAGAAATTTTAAACACCGTAGAACTCTTTGATGGAATAGGCTGGACTACAGGAGATATCGAGGTGGAGTTGACATACAGAGGAGGAGCCAGCTGATAGCCCCCCCACACCAAGTCATCTTCTGGAGCCAGAGTATCCCCAACGGGCTCCACAACATCACACGTGGTTAGCATAGCTGGTAATTGTTTCCCCCCAAGTTCATCTTCCTGTTCTTCAATACAGAGATCAGAAAGTATTACCTCATTTAAACCTGACACTGTGGAAATTGTTGAAGTAAACCGCAGTCAGTCGATATTTTCCAACCCGCTAAGAGTGTCATAATAATTAAAGGTAGGAATTCCATATCTTCTGGTCCACGGCTGTTCACAGTTCATGGTAGTATAACGATCATGGGGTATACGTCTAGTTGGTGGAAGAGGAGGGTAAAAGTAACCAAGGGGAAGGATGTTAACAAAATGCGGATCATAAGACCCCATGGCAACTCTTTCCAATATTGTATAAACCAACTCAGGGGACCGGAATGATAGAACCACACAGTCACCCCTCAGTGTTTTAGTTGAGGTACCCACCCATCTAGCTCGTCTGACCATTTTGAACTCTGAGAAAAGATGATTTTTTAATCCTACCCTAGATGACAAAAAATGAAGGGATTTATTTCTCAGAGTTGACCAATTTTCAGTGGTATTAGGAGGGATTGGGTCTAGGAATGCGTTAGCAACAATATGTGGGGCTGTAGCTAGCCTTCACCATTATTTCATTTATGATCGCCTAGATGTTTATAAGGATGGTTATAACTTTTGTGCACCTGATTTACACGAGAATAGCACATAATAAAAATATGTTAATAAATACCATTATTTGTGTCTCTATGCTAATTCAGTAGGTCATGGTGCTTTCCTGATAGGGGTTTGAGAAATTCGTATAATGTTCTTTTGCTTTCTGCGAACAACAGCTGCTCGAATTCAGTTGTTCCCATGATTTTACGTAATTTATTTACAGCGAATCGCATGATTGCAGTAAAAATGTAAAGCAAATGGCATGTAACTATGTGAATTCGCACAATGGCACAATTTTGGGAATTTTGCATAACAAGCGTAATGAGACATTCCTGAAATTGCATTAATTATGCCAGCCTAATTTGTTTTACCCAAGCCTAATATCTGCTATGTCACCTGCAGTGGCGGCTGGTGAAGTTTGACAATGATGGGGGGTGACTTGAAATATATGAATTCATGATCTGCAATATGTAAACATGCATTGGTAAAGCCAAAAGATCACACCTATGCAAGAGCTATTGGCTTTGCATTGTTTTACTGGCATAGAAGAGAGTAGGCATGGGCGGATTTTGCGGATTGGCAATCCGCAAATTTGCGGATTTGCGAATTTGCAGATTTTGCGGATTTTTTTTTTGTGTTCGCACGGGTTTCTGCAAGTTCGCAAGGGTTTTGTACAATTTCGCAAATTGCGAAATTGTACAAAACCCTCGCGAACTTGCAGAAACCCGTGCGAACACAATGTCTTGATTTATTGAATTTGGCTTGAAAATTAAACCTGTTTAATTTTCAAGCCAAATTCAATAAATCAAGAATTAAGGGAAATATAAACTGTATATATATATTTGTGCTGAAAAATATTGGCTTGCTGTTGTGAATATTGCAATTCCAACTTTTTGTGAATTATTTTTGTTTTGTTGTGGTTGTGTGTATTGGTTTGAGTCACGAACTGTTGGCATGTATGATGTAACTATTTTACAATGGCGCCAGCAAGCTGCCAGAGCCGTTGTAAAATAGGTACAAAGTTAGCTTGCACAGGAAGCACTTAGATAAAATAAAGCAGCACCTGCTTCGTTTTATCTAGTGGTTCCTGTGCAAGCTAACTTTGTAACTATTTTACAACGGCGCTGGCAGCTTGCTGGCACCATTGTAAAATAGTTACATGAGTGGGGGTTCAACTTTTGAACCCGTTACGTCTGCGGATTTTTTTTTGCGGATTTTGCGGGAAATCCGCAAAATTCGCGGATTGCGGATTTCCCAAAAATCCGCAAAATCCGCGGGCGTAACGGATTTCCTGCTCATGCCTAGAAGAGAGTGGTGTGGAGTAAAGCGTCAGAGAGTGGAGAAGTGTGGTTCAATGATTAGAGCGGCAGACCCTGATGCAGAGGTCTGTCCCGGGACCAGGGTTCAATTCCCCGGGACCAGAGTTCAATTCCTCGCCTCAGCGGGTCTTGGGCTCAAAATTCCGCGGACCTGATAATTCTCGCCTCGGTGCCTATTCCAATCATGGAGTCCCACTCTGCAACTCTGGGCAATAGCTTGCTTAATCTCCACAACGGCCCCCACAACGCTAAGGATGCCTGGCCTCCACCTTGGGGGTGCCCAGGAGTGGACGCCTCACAGGGAAAGCCAGGATGGGTTCCACAGCGGTATTCGTACAAGCGCCTTGAGACCCTTGCAAGTGAGTAGTGCGCTATACAAGTATCAATTTACATTTAATTTACATTTAGAGAGTAGAGTGTCGTGGAGTGGTGTAATGTAGCATGGAGTTCCGTAGAGTGTCATAGAGTGGCATAAAGTAGAGCAGAGTGGAGTGTCATAGAGTGGAAGAGTGCAGAGTGGAGGGGCTTACAATATCGTAGACTGGGAGTGTTGTAGAGTGGAGTAGGGTGGAGAGGCATAGAGCATTGTACAGTAGCTTGGAGTACAGTGCTGTAGTGTAGAGTGCAATGGAGTAAAGTGCTGTGGAATGGTATAGAGGAAGTTGTGTACAGTGGGGTAGAGGGGCGTAGAGTAGGGTGGCTTAGAGCAGAGTAGAGTGTTGTGGAGGGAGTAGAGTGTAGTAGAGTGGAGCTGAGTGGAGGGACATATAAACTTATTGTTTGGAGTAGAGCAGGGTAGAGTGGTGCAGAGTGGAGTAAACTGGTGTGGAGTGACACAGAGTTTAGTGGTGTACAGTGGAGTAGATTGTCAAAGTATAGTGGCATAGAGTATAGAAGAGCATTGATGACTGTAGTGTGTTTAAGTGGAGTGTCATGAGTGGAGTGGCATAGAGTAGAGTGGAGCAGAGTAGAGTGGGCTTTTGTAGAGTAGAGCTGAGAGGTGTGTCATTGAGCAGAGTGGAGTAGTATGTCATAGAGTGAAGTGTTATAGAGTAGAGTGGAGTGGCGTGACAGAGTGTCCTAAAATGGAGGAACGTAGTGTGTCTTAGAGTAGAGGGGTGTGTTGTGGAGTGGCATGTTGTAGAGTGGAGCGGCATAGAGTGGAGCTGTGTGTCTTATAGTGTCAAGGAGAGGTGTGATGGAGTCGAGATGCAGGAAGCAAAAAGGTGGTGTGTCATCATTGAATCAGTGATAATAACTATTCATATTTGTAAATCACAAACATATCACCCCTTAAGGTTACAAGGCGCTGAAGGATGTTGGGTATATTAAGTGAGCTATTGTCCAGAGTCACATGGTGCTGAGCTGAGATGCAGCTGGCGCCTGGGATCGACCCGTGAGCCCTGCGCAAACCTATAATCCTGCGTCCAGAGGCACCATGCTACTTGTATATGCCCAGAGAGTTGTCCTACCCTGAGGAAACTGCTTCAAGAATCAATTGATGAGGCACCTTCCATCTCTAACCATCAAGTATTTTTAAGGTAACAGGTTTCCATTTCCATTCCTTTTCAGATATAGTTCTATTTTAGTGACAGTTTGAAGAAATTGAGTTTGCTTTTTAAATCAGGCACCGGCTTTGTGCAGTAATTGTGCTTTCAGTTGTTGTTCTCACCAAAATTATAGTCTGTAAAATGTTCCCAAATAACATGCCATGTTAGACTTAATCACAATATATTTTGTATTTTTAGATCAACCACATTGTCACAGATCCCTTTCATTTTCTATGTTTGAAAATACATTGAAGATTTCCCATTCAGAAACACAGGGTACTATTATATCAACGTCTAAGCCTATCGAGTATGTTGTCTAGTATGTAAGACTATAGCATTTCTCCTTCAATTTCTAAACATACACATATTGCTACGTTTCACATGTAGATGAGGGTACCGACACGTTGTATATCAAAATATCAACACAAAAATATCACGGTAACTAAATATTATTTAGAGAAAATTGGTGTTAGACTTGACAGTCTTAGGGTGGTTTTCCTCCCAACTTTTTGCTTACCTCCTCCACTTTTCTGACCTAATTTTTGCTGGTTTTAGGACTCTGTGCGCTTTCACCACTGTTATCATGTGCTAAAATGCTTGTACTCTCTCCTTAAAACATGACAACATTGGTTTAAACCCAATTGCATTTTTACTTTGCTTATATGCCCTTAGTATGGTGGTACTCCTTGTAGCCAGGGCCTGAAAATTAAATGATACTTGTGGGTCTGTATTTCTGGGTTGAATCCATCATCGTTCTTTAGCTCACTTCCCCACCCCTGTTTTCACTGAGACATATGCACATCAGTTTTGACCCTGTGCCTCATGGGAACAGTCCAGTCCGATTCATCCCATATCTGTGACTGAGGGTGAGTGTCTGAAAAGTTTCAGAGTTCCATCCTGCGTCTCTTTGTGTTTTTTTTTGTTTGCTTTAAGTTGGCGGGGTATCCCCAGACGTGGGTCCCTGGCTCACTTTGCCACTGGATTCAATCCAGCCTGGCTGATGAGAGGTGTTACCCAGAAACCGATCCCAGTATGTTTGTTTCCAGTCCAGGGAAGACCTCGCTTGGCAGTTCGGGCTGGACTGTTCCCGTGTGTCACAGAGTCACAATTGATTTTCATATATCTGGGTCTGAACTGGGGTGGCGAAGTGAGCTAAAGAATGATGATGGATTCCACCCAGATCTGTAGCTGGGGTGAGTGTCGGAAAAGTTTCAGCACTCCATCCATCGTCTCTTTGTGTTTGCTATGTGTACATTCAACACATATGCAGTTGGAATGTACACATAGGCAGGGATATATATTGAAATCCATTTCCCACTGCCGCAAGACTTCTACAGCCACAGTACTGGCCCCTCATCAGGCCCAGAATACAGTGGTCAAATGGCCAAAGGCGCAGCAGTCTCGTAGCGGTCGCGGACACAGTCCTTCGTCAGTTGGACTGCCAAACTTGTAATAAGGCCCATACCTTCAAGATGCTCACCCACACCTACAAATGCCTCCACATTACCGGACCCCACTAACTCAACAAGAGAATCACCTTCTACGTATCCACCGACCTGGCCCTCACCAAAATACCACACATCTGGAGAGTCGGAACAGGTGGAAGAGTCTTCTCCTATGACATGGCCAAAATCTGGAACGAGCTCCCGACCAACATCAGGCACGCACCCTCCCTGAACATCAGGAAAAATTCACAACCTGGCTCTTCGACGGACCGGAGCTGCACCCCCCCCCCCCCCACCCCCACCCCCGCTACTTGAGACCCTCACGGGTGAGTAGCACGCTTAGATTTCCCCTGATTGATTGATTGATTGAGACTAATTTAACGCATTCAATCTAAATATTAACAATTCTTCCCTGAATAAACTTCAGGTGATTCAGAATGCAACATCCTGCCTAATCTTGAATCTGCCTAAATATCTTTCCACAAGGGAAAGAAGTTGCTCTCTTCATTAGTTGCCAGTTGGAAGTCAAGTGGTCTACAAAGCCCTTTGTATGGCTTTGCTCTTCATCACCAAGAACCGTTGCATTTTAGAGCATCCTTTCAGTGGTATATTCCAAGCAGGCTGCTTAGATCATTCTTTAGCAGGACGGCAACTGTTAATAGATTTCGGAAAACAAGATTGGGGAAGCTTTCCTTCTCTGTCACTGCATCAAAACTCTGGAATTCGATGCCTGCTCACATCGCTGCATTGGAGTTATTCCCTTTGTTCTGCAAGCATCTTAAAACTTGGCTCTTCTCTTTCACGTGAGGGTGTCTCCCCGTTCTCCAGTTGTAGTTTCCCTTTATGGGTCAGCGTTTTGATACCCTATAGGTTTAGTGAGCTCTACAAATTTGATTTGATTTTATTTCATGGTGAGGGCAAAGTGGAGCACTGGCAGGACTGCTGTCATTAATTTACTTGGGTCACTCAGGGTGGTACAAACAGTGCTTCAGGCCCTGGTGACCCTGCTAACACCCATGCACTGTGTATTACTGGTAGTATATAATAGAGATTAATAAGGGTGTTAAAGTCCTCGCCAATTGGGTTTGCCAATGTACCTGTGTCAGTTTCAGGGAGAAAGCACTGCCACTGGGGCCTGGGCAGCAGGCTCCAGTGCACATTCGGAGGCATAATCATCAGCATTGGAGCAAAAAGTGGGGGGAATGACCATACAAAAACGCCACTCCAACAGTAAGAAGTTTCCTAACCATCCAGTTTTAGATTAGTCCTACATGTTTAGCACCGTTACGCTTCACTCCTTTCAAATTCTTTACACAATGTATTCTGCTTGGTGTATTTCTTGTTTTTCTGTCTTACTTTCACACTTGATCCATTGTAAATGTCTTACCTGTGATCATGACACAACTCAACTTCATAAACTTCATCCTGGATTGAATGTTACTGCTCCCAAAGAGACGGCAACATTGGAGAGGAGGTGAACTACTGTGTCTGTAGCAGAAACTGGAATATCTGCGAGGAAGAAAATACATGTATGTTAGATTTCTGAATATGAACATTTTGAGGAATTGACAATTGAAATATTCATCCTGAATTATAGTGTTTTAAACCAGATCACAGAAAGGGGAATGTATATAGTGATACGACGATGGGCGTTTGACCACCAAGCAACTCATACAGTACACTGTAACCCCCTTTATAAGGTTTTGCTGTTTAGACAATGCTATTTGGATGAATGGAGAAGGACTCTTTCAGACACACAGCATCCAGCTCAGTATCCGGCAGGAAGTGGCCAGGCAGCAGTCTCCACGTTCTATACTTCACCTATCATCATATCAGGTCCCATCATTGGCCACTACTGGGCAAAGAAAGCACAAGACATGATAGAGTGGAAAATATACATTTGTAAATATACATCTGTTATTATCAGAACACATAGATGCACAGGGTACAACATGTATACCCCCTTATCTACAAGACGCAATACTGTGACTGCATCCATAGGAACTACACAGATTCTAAAGACCTATAAAGGGTAAGGGAATGAGAGGCGACATGAGAGAAACTTATCAACCACAGTCCTTAACAACTCTCATCAGAAGACTTCAGGCACTCACCAGGTATGGCCCTGCATTTTGCAGTATCATCTTGACAGGATACTACATAACTGATTTCCCAAAAAAACTTTTTTTTAAAAAAGAAGCCAGACCAGTGTACTTCCCTTCCCATCATGCGTCTCTACAGAAAGACACTCCACAATGGTTCCTAACATCTGTAACTACAGGTAAAGACACCACTGGCTTTCATCTGTATTTTCCTGTCTCTTCCCCTTCTTCAGTCCTGAGGGTTTCCCAGTGCCTGGGAATCCAAGGCTAAAAACAGACACATGCAAGGGTATTATGTTTCTGCCAGTTTGGACCTGGAATGGAATGGCCACAAACCCTCCACCACTGCACCCAAAGCAAGCACCTACAAGGTCAGACTTCATCAAGCGCTCACATCCCCACAACCATGCACAAGACTAGCCCACTTACACTTAAGACATAAACTCAAACGCATGCACATCCCACTAAGCACCACACACCCTCAAACTATCAAACATACACTCCAAGACATGTTCATCACCACACAATCTGCAGTTGTTCATGCTCCAGACATTACAGACTTTGGTGCACACTTTATCACAGAAACGTTTCTCACCCCCATATTTTTGCTCATTTTTTTCATCTTTGATTCCAGGGCCTGCAGTATCCAGCATGGAGACAACACATCAGGGTCTGCCGCTCTAACCATTGAGTCCCACTCTTCAACTCTGGGCAATAGCTCGCTTAAACTCCACAACGACCCCAACAGCGCCAGGATGCCTGGCCTCACCTTGGGGGTGCCCAGGAGTGGACGCCTCACAGGGAAAGCCAGGAGGGGTTTCAGAGTGGTATGTGTACAGTGCCGTGATACCCCTTGGGGTGATTGTACGCTATATAAGCACTACAACATTTTACATTTACATATTCCACTCTCTGCATCTCAGTTTGACAACCTCCATCTCATCTACAGGCTTCAAAGGCAGAACAAAGACTTCATAGATGAAGCCTCAGAGCTCCTCACCATCTCATGCATCCATCACACCCAAACTTCTATTCCCAGTGACTTCAACCTTGCAGACATCTCAAGCACAAAAAACAATTACAGTTTCCTCAAACATATTGATTCCTTCAATGTGGTAAAGCATGTTATAACCACCATGTCCCAAAAGTCAGATCCGCAACCTCATCAACTGTCCAAGGCTAAACTTCTGCCCACCTGCACTGGACTGACCCCGTCCCCTGCATACTGTACAACAAACACAACATTGACAGTTCAAGAGAGAACAACAAACCATCACATCCTTCAAAGTTTTCTTCACCAACTACCTATGTTTGAATATAAGGGGATTTTATTTTCCAAACCTAATCTACAGGTGGAGGGGCGCTAATCATGGTCAAACTACATTTTTGCAATCAGAGTGGTAGCACATAGCTACATCGCTCTGATGTAGAGGTATTTATAGATGTGCATCCAAAGCTCTTTCTTAAACAAAAGCATGGTTGGGTTAGTTCTGAGTGCAGGGATGTCATGCCATTTCCTACATACATAAATGGAGAAAACATGCATACATGCACTTTGCTTTTAAGTTAATCTGACCGCTTTGTGCCAAGCTACCAGAGGGGTAAGCACGGGTTAATTTAGAGACATTTTGGTTCATTCTGACAAGAATTGTAGTTGTTGCTTGAGGGGGTCCACCATCCCCACCCCCCTAAGCAAACAACATAATTTCTTACAGTGTACATGACAGATCATGTGACTGTGTGCTTTTTCAGGTGTATGTGAGCTCTCTGTTATCTGCCTGTGTATGTGCATATATCTTGGTCCAGTGAATGAATATTTTTGCATCTTTTGTGTGGTGGTACAGTCTCATCAAACTCTGCTATTTACCCAGTGGCCAGCAAAATAATACATCATTTCAGCTTTTTAGCGAGCAGATGGCTAAATATCTGCTACTTCACTGTTTATAGAGCTACAGGCTAAATGGTATAGATCAGGTATTATTTGCCCAGAATCAAGATAAATAGTGTGACTGAGGTCTTTATTTATCCAAACATGAAGAAAAGGGTCTCCAGGCAATAGCAATGTATATAGGGGGTTCAGGAAAGTGTGTAAAACATTTGAGAGTAAGTGCAGGTAAGTGCATGAGTTAATCTGTTTAGAGAATAACATGCTTAAAATCAATTTGAATAAAAAGCATTCATGTTCATATAATATTAGGTACTTCAAGCGTGTATCAAGCTCTTTCTGAACATCACAATGCTTTATGTAGTACTTTTGATCTAATTACCCCTTTCCAAAGGGATCATAATCCCACTCATGGTCACCATGTCTCTTGGTATATGTTGGCTCTTAGATCATGTAAAACTTTTGAAAGACAGTGGAGGTGCTCTAATAATACCTGTGACAGGCAGATGTACCGTACAGCACTTACATGGGACCAGTGCAACATAAAGGCTGATCGGAAACTATGCATCTCGGATAAAATTCCTGACAAAAAACGAATCGAAAATGTTATTTAGAGTACTAAATATCTGTACATCCTAGAGAGCATGTACTCTAGACATCCAGCTATCCCCGCCTATTTGTAATTCTTTGGCTAATCACTTTGAAGAAAAATTAAAAATAATCTGTAAGGATTTCCCTTGCCATCCCAAGGGGAGACTAGGTTTTCCTTACCCCCCTTTCACCCAGCCCATGGGGTCCCAAACTTGAGAACGATCAGGGAGTTTTCCATGGATGAAATTCAGGTGGCATTTGCTTCAGCCAAATTCGGAACGTCTTTTATTTATTTGTCCTCCCAAGATCTCAGTTGCTCTTGCTATTTAGTTGGTCCCTGCTATCCATTTGATATTCTATTTTTCGGTTAACACTGGAAAAATCTCTGCCACATGGAAGGCGGCCCAGGTTAGGCCGATCTGATAAAAAGGCTTATCTGGCACTTTACAACCTCTCTAATTACCGTCCAATCTCATTGCTTTCTTTATTGGTTAAGCTCTTGGAAGGATTATTTAACAAACAACTTTTAGAGTACCTTAAGATTGCCAACATCCTACACGCATCACAATCGGGTTTCAGACCATCTAACAGCACTGAGACAGGCTTGGTAGTGGTCACTGACCATATCAGAGGTTCCCTAGATTCAAATATACTATCCATGTTAGTAGTGCTTGACTTGTCAGTGTTCCATCCCAAATTACTCTATAGGCTACAAGAGATGGCATTCATGGCACAGCGCTAAATTGGCTTGGCGATTTCCTGTCCAACATAACCATTATTTCAAGCTCCTTTAAATCTCGCACAATGTGGCTGGACAAAGGGGTACCAACCCCCCAACAATCAGGGGATGGAAGAAGGCCTTAGTCACTGCATGGGTGCTGAAATCGCAGTCTTCCAGGTTCTGGTGTGTCCCCAGAAACACAGGAAAATATGGTCTGGATGGGCAATATATCGTGGAATAGAGTTACCACCCTTACCCCCAATAACACCTCATTTAGCTGGGTCCCCACAAATGGATCGGATCCCTAAACATTCCAGATATCATTACACAGTCACTAGTAGTCATCTACATTATGCCTTTATGTACCTGGTGGGGTCTAACACACTCTGTGTCAAGTTTCTGATGTTTTGCCCCGCATGTTGGCAGGGGTTACAGTTTAATCTATATATATATATGGGTGTACTTTGGAGTTATTGGATAATCAGTATGTATACATGGGGCCACAGCCCTTTATGTACCCGGAAAAACTAAATAAAATATGAGTGACCAGTTTAGAGGCTGTACCCAACTAAAGTTATTTTGGAGGGATCTGCGGAAGGAAGGAGGAGGAGCACGATGACCAGCAGGAGAATAAGGACTAGGAGATGGTTCACCATGAGGTAGGATGACCAAAGCCATGAGGACAGGGCAAGATCAACTCAGATCTGGGTGACTATGGCCAGAGGGGACCAGGAACAAATGGGTGGGGTGGCACAGAACCAGGAGGAACAAGGATAGGGTAAAAAGAATCAGTAGGACTGGGAGGATGTGGAACAGTGGTATCAAGACCCGAAGGAACAGAGGACCAGGATACACACAAGGCCTTGGACTAGTCAGCACAGTTCTCACAGGGGGCTATGGGGATGCAGCACAGGGTCGGGGGACCAGAACCAGTCCAAGCAGGAGGATAAGGGCTATGAAGGCTAGTCCTAAGAGAACAAGGACACAAGAGGCCACAGTGACCAAGAGGACCAGCGGGACCAGGAGTTGGGATACCACGTATCAGATGAACAGGTGAGAAGCATTAGAAGGACCAGAGGCAAGAGGATTTAATCCAGTGGCAAAAAATCAGAAAGAGAACAAGGACTTTGAGGACCTGGAATAAAAAGACTAGTGCTAGGAAGACTACATCCAGAGTGAGAAAGACAGACAAGAGCTAAGAGGAACAGGGCAAGGAGGTTCAGTGGAACCAGAGCCATGAACGAGGAAGTCCCGGGATGATCAAGGGAGAACCAAGATGAGGGTGAAAAGAAGGACCAGGACAGAGGGAGATGAACGGCAGGAGCATGTATGATAAAGTCGGGTGAGTAGGAGCATAATTGCAAAAATAAGGTGAATCAAGACTAAGAGGATTAGTTAATGCAAAACCAGGATGAGTAGGAGTAGAATGATTTATTGGACTAGGACAAGTAGTATCATGGCCAGAAGGAGAATTAATAATCAGATCAGGAGCATGTGTACTAGGGCTATTAGGACCAGGGACCTGATAGCGGAGGAATAGGTGGACTAGAATGATAAACAGTAACCAGGCTAGGAGGACTAGGGGCAAAACCATGGGAACTAGTGATGGAGCAAGTATTCGCACGTTATGCGACTTGCTTGTATTCATGAACATCGAATAACGTTAACGTCATAACCAACATGTTTGTCTTATTAATATTGCACTTTTACACTACACGAGGGTGTCCCAGTGATGCTTGCCTATGTGTTTTCTAATCCTAACTACGCTTGCATATTAAATGGTCGCTGCTTTGCGGGAATACAGTCTGCGCATGCGTCGGTCATACCCATGTGATGTGACGCACTCGCAGTTCTGGAGGGAACTTGTCGCTCATGCGCAGTATTGCTAAAGATGGCTGCTTTGTTTCTCACATGCTCTTCGCTTGCACTGCTGCTTTGGCTCAGCTGTTCGTTCTGCTTAACTCCTAATGCTATAGTTATTATAAAGTAAGGGGTGTAGTATAGCCAATCATGGTATACAGTGTAATCATTTTTTCTGTGTTTCTAAATTATTTTCGCTTACTTTTCATGTAACATTCTCCGGGGGCCTGAGAGAGGGGTGCTACTCCACATTGGAAGCCCGTGCGGTACCAATCACGTGATGGGGGAAAAGAGAGTCATACAGCAGTGGAACCCAGCCAGCTGGCTGCCGAAGCTAAGATGCTCCTGAAAAACTGACCTGCGCCCCAGCGAGGAATGGCTGATTCGTACCTGCAATTGATACAATTGTAATGTTTTACTGTGTACTCTATTGTTTTCTTAAAACTCACATGCCATGGGAACTGGAATGTAAGGGGTGGGTTCAAATATTGAATATAAATCCTGAGAAAGTCTAAAAATCGGGAGGTACAATGACCTAACCACCTCCCGTGTCCAATCAGAATTTAGGGAACCTTTCACTTGCAACATTTGTGGGTGATAAACTGACCCAAAAACAGTATAACTAGCCTAGGTTTAGCTAGAGAAATTCTCCGACTTGTCCGAATAGCTGACCTGTCACTGACCCAACGAACTCTATAGGTGATTGATAGAGAGAGCTGCGGAGCACTCTGTCCGAAATTTCCACAAACTCAATCGGAGTTTGGAAACCTTAAGTGCTGGCGAAGCACTTTGCTGGGAGATTCGAGAACCCAATCGGGGTTATTGGCAGATTCCTTGCAGAGAGGGAGTAGCGCAGGCGTTGCATCCGAAGCTGCAGGTGTTGGTCGTACCCTTTGGTGAGCCCGGTCCTGATCCAAATCCTGGGGTTATCCTGTCCTGACTGTCCATGAGCTGTACCTGCTCGCCTACTGGCAACCAAAGTCCTTGAGGGTCCTTTCCCAACTGACCCGTGGCCAGGGTTAGTCTTCATTCTGTCCTAGGTAAATATAACTTCTATGTGGGTGTGTGACTATCTAAACCTTTTCTCTCCCGTCTTAAATAAAGCAAAATAGCCTATGTCTTTTTACCTGTCTTTCTATAAAATTAGACTTTTCATGCAAAGTGTTTACTAGCATGTTCCATTTTTCTCCCTACGTTTAGTCTAAATCCTGAACTGTTTACATATATAGTATGTTCCATTCTTACCTTCCCTATAGAAATTAAGCTTTCAAGTCATGAGATTCGTTTCTTCTTAACCGTTAGTATATTTCGAAAGTCAACCTTGATTAGTATGTTCCCTTTCTTTACCCGCCTTTAGTGACGTTGTGAAAGTCTGTTAGACTAAAATAGCGTGTTCCTTATTTTTCCCCTTCCATTTTCATTCTTCGATTTATAGATGATTCTTACTTTGATTCATAGTTATACTATATTCCTAATCTTAGTCATTGATAGTCTAATCTGTGTAAATTTAATTCTCATGGCATATGATGACGAAGAATAGTTAGATAAAGGTGTTGAAAACTTCTTGCGTTTGTGGTTATTACAAAAGTATAAACATTATTCAAATGTACATGGTATTATTTTGGTGTTATCATCCTATCCTCTGATAGCTCCTGATCCATTGTGATCTTAGGTACCTGTGACAAGGATTGGTAAATCAGGTACACTGAATTTATTGGAAAGGAACAAGGGTTGCTGATAGTGGTGTGTAGGTTACCTGATTAAAGTATAGTGAAAATATAAAACTTTATGGGCCCAAGTGTGCATTGTCCGATGACAAAAGTTAGTCGGGTGACCTGCGCGCTCTATCACTAGGTCCTGGAGTACCATGTAGAACCAGGATCTGCAGTAGTAAGATCAGGGTGGCGATGAAAAAGAGAACCAGAGCAATGAGAAAGAAGAGGACCAAGGATACAGAGCAGGACTAAAACTACCAGGTGCACTCCCAAGTGGACCTAGTAAGGAGGGCCAGGACCAGTGCATGCAGACCAGGTGGGCCAAGGTCACAGGGGCTAGGACCAGGAACATCAGGATGACCCAAACAAGGAGGGACAGTTGCTCAGTGGCATCTTCTGTGTTTGGAGAAATCACGTGCACGTGATTCCTATACTGAAAGTCCAAGCTTTATCACTCATTGACGCCTGTGTACTACGAAAGCGAGTCCAATGTGGGTAGATCATCTTTAGACATCTATTCTTAGTCTTAGAAAGACAGACACGCCCTGAGCTAGAGGTGTCTGTTTCCCTTTGCCCTTGTCCTGATGAGGCCCAAATGAATGGGCTGAAACGCTTTGACCTCACAATTTGGAGAAGTCCAACAAATCATGAATGAATTATAAGAAATTGTTACACATTCTTTTCTAGGTAGAGGGTTGAAGTATCCCCTCGAGTTTGTGTTTTTAGTGCTATCTTCTATTCTTACGGATTGCTATTTGTAGTTATTGTTTGTTTATTTACCAGCATCCGCAATATAAGTATGAATAATAAGGAATCTTGCACATGTATATGTATTCACATTTTTTTTATATATAATTTGTGTATTGTCCTATTCAAATATATAAATACTATCGTACTTCAATTTTGGTGTTCGTTTTTTAGCTATAGCAAGTAAGTGGACATAAATCATGGTCTATGTGAGAACTCAATTTACTTTTTTCCTCTGGAAAATTCAATGTATCTATTTATTCCTCTGCATTATTGCTCATATTTCCATTGGCCTTTTGCCCAGATGTGGTTGGATTAACAGGGCAACCCTATTCATATCATGAGCCTGGCTCAGCAGCAGAAGGGCAGAATCGTGTCTGTGGTCGGCAGCAACACTAGCTTGCTGTTAGACCCTGAAAGACAGATACCAGGAATACAGGAGGCTCCCTAGGGGAGCCCCCCAGTACATGGGATCGTACATCCAACACTGGAATCAGTATTTGGGTAGGATTCCAACATGTTTGATAATAAACATGAACGGTTTCGGTGCAGCCAATATATAGTTAGATATCTCGTAATTGACTTAATGTCCACTATATATTTAAAATGGCTGCCCGCACTTACAAAGCCTGGAAAATCGACTACTAGGTTTGTAGGGGGTGTCCTGCTAATGCAGAGGCACCCTCATACTTATAACTAAGCACCCTGCCCCCAGGACTGAAGAGCCTGCCACAGAGGTGACTTATAGGTTTTAAGTGCAGTGACCTCAAATATAAGAAAACTCTTATCTGTTGTGAGAGGTGCAAGCTCCAACTTTCACAGGCTGCAATGGCCAGCCTGTAATCATAGTTTGAGTGGTCTCCCGTGGGAGGCATAATACATGCTGCAACCCATGGGAGACCCCTGGTGTACATATGCCCTGGATACCTTAGTACCATATGCTAGGGACTTAGAATGGTACACCAGTAGCCAATTAGAAAGGTACCAAAGTACTTACCATGGTCCACTTTAGGGAGAGAGCACAGTGACTCAGGTCCTGATTAGCACGATCCCAGTCAGAATAGTCAGAAAATAGTGATACTAGCAAAAAGTGGGGGTAACCATGAAAGCAGATTCTACTTTCTTACAAAATCAAAGAATACAATGTAATACACTATCTAATTGTTCTGTGATTTCGATGCTCACATGTATTTTTCTAATTTACTGGGAATATTCCTTGATATTCCAGTGACATTCAGTTCAGTTAAGGAGGGATCAGATTTGACCCCTCCCTGAGCTTCAAACAACAAGCCACTGCCGTAGCAGGGACCTGCTTCGGAATTATTAAAGGGCTCAGGAAATTTTTCGACCTGATTCCCATCTCCGCAAGGAAAACGGTCGCTGTAGCCCACATTACCTCCCGCATCGACTACTGTAATAGTCTTTATGTAGGGACAAACAGAGAAGTCTGCCACAAATTACAAATTGTACAACACGCTGCA
Organism: Lissotriton vulgaris; assembly: GCF_964263255.1. Lineage (NCBI taxonomy): Eukaryota > Metazoa > Chordata > Amphibia > Caudata > Salamandridae > Lissotriton > Lissotriton vulgaris. The sequence continues at coordinate 1,755,877,324 of NC_141695.1, read as the reverse complement.
GCCAGACTAGTGTTAGGATGGAAAAAGAGAACCTCAGCCACAGCAGCAATGAACATCCTACACTGGCTGCCCATCCACAAAAGGGCGCTCTTTAAAATTCTACTGATCACTTTCAGGGCTTTCAATGGGAACGGACCAATCTACATAATGAAAATGTTCAAGCACTACAGCCCCACACAATGCCTCAGGTCCAAAGGGGCTAATCTTCTCACTATTCCCAAATTTAGACTTAAGACGAAAGGAGGAAAATCCCTGGCGGTACTAGGCTCCAAGGCCTGGAACCTTCTTCCCTCTCATCTCCGTCAAATCCCCACAGAAACAATTTTCAGAAAGGCTCTCTAAACCTGGATCTTCACTCTCTCTGAACAGCAATGTAAAAACCTAGTCTAGATACCCCTTTCTCTCCATAACTACCAGGGTCATTAAATCTCTTCTACAGCGCAAAGAAGCTCCTTGGAGTGCAACCTGCGCTTTATAAAAACCCCATCACATCACATCACATCACAAGTGTAGGCCCATTCTCTTGCTAGTGAAGAAGACATTGTTCATGAGTTGGCCATATGGTGGAGATTATTTGGCACCTCCAGATCTTTCACTTGTTCTTCCTTGTCTCGAAAGAAAGAAGGGTTAAAAGTCATATATAGTGTGCATCCTGAATGCACAGCTTTACCTAGAATAATCCCTGCATGAGAAGGAAGAGTTACTGGTCCCCAATATGCCATTTTATTCTCTTTCTTTTATGTAGACTGGAGTTCAGGGAGGATCATGGAGGGCCCTAAGCTTCTGAGTCCTTACTGGTGGAGCACCAGAGAGAGGAAATGTCCCTAAAGGCTCTAGGAATCTGTCTGGAGATTGATCAACTTTAACAGCTGTCCCTAACTCCACCTCCTTTAAAGCCTGGCTCCTCCCTCCTCCGAGGTCTCATTGTAGCTGGTGAAAGGCTCTGGGGAAGGCAGTTTACCTGCAGAGTACCACGGGTCACTAAGGTGTCCTTTGTATAGTCTGGTTTGGAATTACCATTAACCCCTTCAACCTTCAGACAATATGTCATTCACAGCAACCCAGTTCTGTGTTTCATTAAAGCCATCTGTGGTGTCTGCGCTATGGATCCACTGTATCACTGCCGTCTACCTGCTGTACTGCACCCTGGCGTTGCCTTTACCAGGTAAAACTCTTATCAAAGGTACCTAAACCATCCCACTTGGTGCATTGCTAATGGCAGGAGTGTTCTGCAGAGTTCTCAAAAAGCTTCTGTGTATCCTGGGCTGGTGTCTGTATGACAGCAGGCTCTCAGAAGTAGGGGGCATCACTTGAAGGATGAGTTGAGTGTGTGCCTAATACCTAGAAGTACCCAGACGCTTACCACCTTTCTCAGAGAGGGAAGGAGTATGCCTGCTCCTGCAGAGAGAGAGCCTGTCCTGGAAGAGAAGCCCCGCATGTTTAAGGCACAGTGAACTCCCAGAAGAAGCTAGAACCTGCCAGAAGGAGCAAAGCCAGGAGTGAACCTGTGGTGTGAGGGAGTCTCTGGTTTCCATGAGCGTTTCTTGTAGTGAACGGTGCCAAGATATTCAACTTAAGAGCAACATTCTTTCGTCCAGCATCCATACCATGTGCTCCGAGAGGGGGGGCCGCATGACAGTAGGGAAGCCACTCAAGAGGTGCCCCTGTGACAATGATGCAGAAGCCCTTATCTGTCTGGGAGGCAACAACTGCTGAAAATAAACACTCTCTGGAGATCTGACTGCAACAGCTGAGATCAAGCACCCATCTGCATCAGGTATGGAGGGCTGCAACTACTCAAGACAAGGGCCCGGCACGCAGGTCTGCCGCGAGAATCCCCGCCATGCAGTATTTGTGCCCAATGAAATTGTCTCCACGGTTCTGTCACTGACGACGGTACTCCAGGAACAGGATGGCAGAATGTACTTGTCATTGCCACAAGTACCCACATTCACCGAGGTGGTAAAATTGAGTCAGCTGTAGGAAGACTGAAAGACTGAATGCACAGAGGAAAATCTGCTGTTAAGAATCTCAAACTTTGCCTGTGTGACACGCAGGGGCATGAACTGAACTGTTGAAAAAGATACACATTAGCCAATTAATCAATATTTATACACATACTTCACAATGTATTTGTGTTTGGAGTTACAGCATTTATAATCAGAATTAAAGATAAATATATTTTTACAGAGTTGGCTCTACTTGGGCCAATTAGGTATTCAAGTCCTACCCTGAGATTTCAAGTTTAATATGCTGCAGAAATAGACTAATACTCGGAGAGCAGTCGTGAACCTTAGTTAGGAAGAAGTTTCAGTGCTTTATTCCCTAATATTGACTGTCATAAAAGAGGTAAAGAAACTGTGAACTGGAGGAGCAGCTGAGTCGCTCACTCTGAGATATGGAAGCATTGTAATGGGCTTAGGACAAGCCTATGTTGCCACCTACTGATTGTCTGTCTATTATGTGCCCAAGTTATAGGGAGGGTACGGTTAGTCGAATAGGTACCACTTCCTGCTGTTGACAGCTTGTGTTTACAGTAAAGGATTCTGGACTGTTGCATGGTATAGCTGCAGTTATTGGAGGAACTACCCTTGCTTTTCCAAACAGATTAGAGAATAAGGGTACACATCCACAAGTTTAACTCCATCCATCTTACATTTTTCAGACAATTTCCTGCATAATCACACCTTTGGGATTATTGGCTTACTTGGAGGATTACTCAGAACCTCTTGTTTGATAACTAATACTTTCATATCGGCCAGACTGCAAACTCACCACCCGCCATCCAAACACAACCGCCCAGAGGACACGGTGCATGCCTGAAAATGAGTCTATCTCTCCTTGAGCTCTCTTTTTCTCTTCATGCTTAGCACAGCCACAAGTCTGCTATGAAAGGACTGGGGCACATTCCTGCATTACACCCAATGTTTCCCCCGTGGGCCGCACAACATCAACAATCCTCAACTGACAGGGTTAAATTTAAGCTCATGACCCACAAGTGCTTTAGAGCCTTATTAAGGGCAAGACGCACTTTACAAATACTGCAACACAAAGCAGTACAATCCTGGAGAAGAGTGTTTAGGTAGAGCCTAAAGCAGCGCCCATGCGCTGCATAGGTGATGACCTCTTGGAATCGCTCAGGACTTTTTTGGAAACTCGTGCATGTACTCCACTGTTTCCAATGATCACTCGTGCATGTAAGGCGTTCACCTTGCGGGACCGAGCAGCGGCATCATCTGTTTCCAATTATAGCGCCTGCGCTTGTTTACATTTCCCTGTCTCGCGGTCACGTTAATTCACTTTTGGGGCCGCACGTTTCTTCTCACCCTCCTTTGTTTTCTCATGTGAGTTCCAAAGCTCTGGAGCCTCACGGCCCAGCCCGGCAAGCGTTTAATGCTTCATGAAAAGGGTGAACACAGCAAACCTTAAACAAAGCCCTCTCGCTAGGCGCTTCCCTCTTCAAATTAATCATGTCTGATGTGACGGGCCCCATTCTCTCCAATTTAGCAATTTATGACCTCCATTCTTAAATCGAGCCCGTTCATTTTGCTTACTGCACTGTCCATTTTGTTTTTCCTCAATGCTCCTCTGGTTGTTGAAATGTTTGCCATATTTTCACAAAAGTCAATCCGAGCGTTGATTTGCCTTTTTTCTTTATTTTCCAGAAAATACATTTTGCAACAATGGTTTCTGCAAAAATCTATAAAAGGCGCATTTTGAATCTAATTTGTAAACCGCATCATGGCTCACTTGGTAGCGCTGCTAAAAGTACAACATTGTTCTCCGTCCCTTGTAGTGTGTAGGACTTGTGCCGACTAAAGTCCTTCCTGTTTTAATTTGCATTACTATAAGCCATGCCGTTGTGCTAAAATCGCCAGACTCGTCTCTTAAGGGCAGGGCTACTTTGAAGATTCAGAGTGATTGTTGTGAAAACAAAATTGAATAACCTTATGTAGTCACTTAAAGCGTTTTGTATATTTTGGCAGTTAAAAAACAGTTTGACTTTCACATAAAGCAGCAGGCAGTTTGCCTTTAAGCACGTTTGAGTCGGTGGGCCCGATTCACAGAACTAATTTAAGACAACATCCTAAACTTACTACTTTTGATATTCACAGAAGTTAGGATTTTGTCTATAATTTGTTTTAAGACAGACTTAAGACAGACTTAAGTTAGGCTTTTGTCTTAAGTCTGTCTTAAAACAAACTTAAGACAAAATCCTAACTTCTGTGAATACCAAAAGTAGTACGTTTAGGATTTTGTCTTAAATTAGTTCTGTGAATCGGGCCCTTTGTGTACGAGAATATACATTTCTAAATTTAGGTGGTGTTGACGTCCCGGTTCACACGCATCAGATTAGCTCTGCAAAAGCGATAATAATAAAGAAAAAAAATTGTTTTATTTGACATCCAATTTGGTGGTTCGTAATGTATCTGCCCCAAAAGGATGAAAGGCAGAGACAGCTCAACTTGAGTTAAACTATTGGGCTACATGTTGCAGTTTGAACTCAGCCGCATGTCTTAATCAGCTGAGGTATTTTAGCAGTTATTTAATTTTAAAAAAGTTTAGTGATTTAGGGCCATATGTATCATACTTCCGTTTTGCGAATTTTAAATAGCGAATCTTAAGGATTCGCTATTTAGAATTCGCAAAAAGGTATGTATGTAGGTAATCTAGGAATTTTAGCGATTCCTTACTATTCCTTATTTGCGAAATCGCAAATTGCGAATTCACAAATAAGGAATACTTCCCATTCATTTCTATGGGCCAGGAGAGGAGGCCCATAGGAATGAAGGGGAAATTTGCTAATCGCAATTTGCTAATCGCAAATTGTGCGAATTTTCAAGGGTGCAGGGGGTGTCTCAAGAACTCCCTGCTGCACCCCTGAAAATGACATGTGTGCGCATATGGCGCACATACATGCCCTAAGGGCATGCATGTGCGTCACACCAAGGATATTGTTGCACCAAGGATATTGTGCTGCATAAATAAATACTTATAAGGTCCCAAAGGCAAGATCTATTGGCTATGCCAATGCTTGTTACCCCTTTTGTTGTCCAACCTTTCCTCAATCTGATGCCAAGAATCCCTGGTCAGACCAGTAAGGACTAGTCAACGTTGTTTTTCTGATTCCAGGCCAGACATTCAAATCCGTCTGTTCTCATTGCCTCAGAGACCATTAACAACATAAGAAGGGGGTGGGGTGGTGGTGGTGGGGGGGGAGGGGGTGGGGTGGTGGTGGTGGGGGGGGGGGGGTTTACTAGAGCCCAAGGAAGCCAATTATGTCAAAGGGAATACCTTGGCAACTTTCTCCACATCCATCAACTACAACGGATTTCATGGAGATGGAGCCAGGGAGTGATATGTGCAGGGTAGCATGCCCAACACAGCTTAAAAAACTCAACGGCAGCAGGACCATCAATTTGTTCAACATATACACCTGCTCAAATATACCCCACCATTCACCATGCATCAGTACACAACACATACTGAGCTTCCATACATAGCGAAGGCAAGAGACCACAGTTTGGGGATCTGGACAGCCAATGGCCAATCTCCCTTCAGTGACACAGGTTACAAATCCTGTGCCCATGAATATTAATGTGCTGCTCCAAGGACTTATCACTGTATAGCCAGTGTCCAATCACACTCAGAAATGGGTACAATGCGGGGTCCTCTGGTTACCAGAGCCTCACCAAACAGAAAAGTAAAAGGATGGAGTACCTCCAGAGGGCAGGCATAGTTCACTGTGGAGGAGACACAAAGATAGCCAGAATAACTCCAGGGGTCTGGTGGCGTAGCATATCCAAGTCAAACAGATGAGTTTTTTCCAGTTCATTTCCATAAACATTTCTGATCTTGGGAGTGCAATAAAATACTCAATGAAATAATGACACTCCTTTAATCTCTCAACTTCTGACGATGATTATTCTGAGAACATTCCAAGCATTTCTATAAATTCCCCCAATACATTCTTTGTTGAGTACAACAATACTGGCTTAAGATGGAAGAAGAGTTCCATTGCCGGTCTATGGGACACAGAGGGCCCGATTCACAAATGGCCTTCACTTCTGTGGTTGGGTAACGGGAATTGGGACAGGCCCTCCACACTGTAGGTATCCATTGCTGGCCCCCTGCCATGAATGTAGACCCCCCTGCCTCGACTGCAGGGTCCCCGCCATCAGTGCAGAGGCCCACTGTGAATCAGCGCCAGAAAGTGGCTTGATGAAAGACTGTGGGCATCTTATTTACATGCAAAAAAAATATAAAAGTTGTTGAGGCTCAACGACAGCAAGAGACTCAACACAGCAAGAGACTCAACGACAGCAAGAGACTCAACCCCAGCAGAGACTCAACCACAGCAAGAGACTCAACCCCAGCAAGAGACTCAACGACAGCAAGAGACTCAACCCCAGCAGAGACTCAACCACAGCAAGAGACTCAACACAGCAAGAGACTCAATGACAGCAAGAGGCTCAACCCCAGCAGAGACTCAACCACAGCAAGAGACTCAACCCCAGCAAGTGACTCAACCAAAACAGAGACTGAACCACAACAGAGACTCACCCCAAAAAGAGACTCACCCCAAAAAGAGACTCAACCCCAGCAAGAGACTCAACCATAGCAGAGACTCAACCACAGCAAGAGACTTAACCGCATCGAAGACTTAAGCACAGCAGAGACTCAACCACAGCAAGAGTCTCAAATACAACAAGCGACTCAACCGCAGCAAGAGACTCAACCCTAGCAAGAAACTCAACCACAGCAAGAGACTAAAACACAGTGAGTGACTCAACCACAGCAGAGACTCAACCCCAGCAAAGAGACTCAACCCCACCAAGAGAGGGACTTAACCACAGCAAGAGACTGAACCACAGCAAAAGACTAAACCACAGCAAGAGACTCAACCACAGCAAGAGACTTAACCACAGGAAGAGACTTAACCACAGCAAGAGACTCAACCACGGCACAAGACTCAACCACAGCACGAGACTCAACCACAGCAAGAGACTTAACCACAGCAAGAGACTCAACCCCAGCATCAACCACAGCAAGAGACTCAACCACAGCACGAGACTCAACCACAGTAAGAGACTCAACCAAAGTAAGAGACTAAACCACAGTAAGAGACTCAACCACAGCAAGAGACTCAATCACAGCATGCAACTCAACCACAGCAGAGACTGAACCACAGCAAGAGACTAAACCACAGTAAGAAACTCAACCACAGTAAAAAACTCAACCACAGCAAGAGAATCAACCACAGCAAGCGACTCAACCTCAGCTAAAGACTAAACCACAGTAAGAGAGTCAACCACAGTAAGAGACTCAACCACAGTAAGAGACTCAACCACAGCAAGAGACTCGACCACAGGTAAAGACTGAACCACAGTAAGAGAGTCAACCACAGTAAGAGACTCAACCACAGTAAGAGACTCAACCACAGCAAGAGATTCGACCACAGCAAGAGACTTCACCACAGCAAGAGACTCACCCCCAGCAAGAGACTCAACCACAGCAAGAGACTCAACCCCAGCAAGAGACTCAACCACAGCAAGATACTCAACCACGGCACAAGACTCAACCACAGCACGAGACTCAACCACAGCAAGAGACTTAACCACAGCAAGAGACTCAACCCCAGCATCAACCACAGCAAGAGACTCAACCACAGCACGAGACTCAACCACAGTAAGAGACTCAACCAAAGTAAGAGACTAAACCACAGTAAGAGACTCAACCACAGCAAGAGACTCAATCACAGCATGCAACTCAACCACAGCAGAGACTGAACCACAGCAAGAGACTAAACCACAGTAAGAAACTCAACCACAGTAAAAAACTCAACCACAGCAAGAGAATCAACCACAGCAAGCGACTCAACCTCAGCTAAAGACTAAACCACAGTAAGAGAGTCAACCACAGTAAGAGACTCAACCACAGTAAGAGACTCAACCACAGCAAGAGACTCGACCACAGGTAAAGACTGAACCACAGTAAGAGAGTCAACCACAGTAAGAGAGTCAACCACAGTAAGAGACTCAACCACAGCAAGAGATTCGACCACAGCAAGAGACTTCACCACAGCAAGAGACTCAACCCCAGCAAGAGACTCAACCACAGCAAGAGACTCAACCCCAGCAAGAGACTCAACCACAGCAAGATACTCAACCCCAGCAAGAGACTCAGCCACAGCAAAAGACTCAACCACAGCAAGAGACTCAACCACAGCACAAGACTCAACCACAGCAAGAGACCCAACACGGCAAGAGACTCAACGACAGCAAGAGACTCAACCCCAGCAGAGACTGAACAACAACAGAGACTCAACCCTAAAAAGAGACTCAACCATAGCAGAGACTCAACCACAGCAAGAGACTTAACCACATCAAAGACTTAAGCACAGCAGAGACTCAACCACAGCAAGAGACTCAAATACAACAAGCGACTTAACAGCAGCAAGAGACTCAACCCCAGCAAGAAACTCAACCACAGCAAGAGACTAAAACACAGCAAGCGACTCAACCACAGCAGAGACTCAACCCCAGCAAAGAGACTCAACCCCACCAAGAGATGGACTCAACCACAGCAAGAGACTGAACCACAGCAAAAGACTAAACCACAGTAAGAGACTCAACCACAGTAAGAGACTCAACCACAGCAAGAGACTCAACCACAGCAAAAGACTCAACCACAGCAAGAGACTGAACCACAGCACAAGACTCAACCACAGCACGAGACTCAATCACAGCAAGAGCCTCAACCACAGCAAGAGACTCAACCCCAGCAGGAGACTCAACCACAGCAAGAGATTCAACCACAGCACGAGACTCAGCCACAGTAAGAGACTCAACCAAAGTAAGAGACTAAACCACAGTAAGAGACTCAACCACAGCAAGAGAATCAACCACAGCAAGCGACTCAACCACAGCTAAAGACTAAACCACAGTAAGAGAGTCAACCACAGTAAGAGACTCAACCACAGTAAGAGACTCAACCACAGCAAGAGACTCGCCCACAGCAAGAGACTCAACCACAGCAAGAGACTCAACCCCAGCAAGAGACTCAACCACAGCAAGAGACTCAACCACAGCACAAGACTCAACCACAGCAAGAGACTCAACCACAGCAAGAGACTCAACCCCAGAAAGAGACTCGATCCCAGCAAGAGACTCAACCCCAGCAATAGACTCAACCACAGCAAGAGACTCAACAACAGCAAGAGACTCAACCACAGCAAGAGACTCAACCACAGCAAGAGACTCAACCCCAGCAAGAGACTGAACCACAGCATGAGACTAAACCACAGTAAGAGACTCAACCACAGCAAGAGAATCAACCACAGCAATAGACTGAACCACAGCAAGAGACTAAACCACAGTAAGAGACTCAACCACAGCAAGAGAAACAACCACAGCAAGAAACTGAACCACAGCAAGAAACTAAACCACAGTAAGAGACTCAACCATAGCAAGCGACTCAACCACAGCAAGAGACTCAACCACAGCATGAGACTGAACCACAGCAAGAGACTAAACCACAGTAAGAGACTCAACCACAGCAAGAGAATCAACTAAAGCAAGAGACTGAACCACAGCAAGAGACTAAACCACAGTAAGAGACTCAACCACAGCAAGAGAATCAACCACAGCAAGTGACTCAACCACAGCAAAAGACTCAACCACAGCAAGAGGCTCAACCACAGCAGAGACTCAACCATAGCACGCATATGTGAATTTACATATTGACTCTGTAGTCTGAGCACTAGTTGTATGAAATCAGTGCTAAGCTATTTTTTAAAAATCTATAACATTTTCAGGCACATGGCACCACCTCTGAATTTATGTACAGAGACTGGAAAGTTCTTGAAAGGTTGAGAACTACTGAGGCTGTGTTCAAAGTGGATGACAGCTTCTCCCCGGATCGTCAAGTCGATGACAATTACGAGGCTTTGTATCCCAGGATAACCACGAGGGTTGACTCTCTTGCTCCACTAAAAAAAGGCAGGCATAAGGGCAGAGTGTCGTCCCCGTGGTTCAATGACTCTCTAAAGGCTCTAAAACTTGCCTGCAAACAGGTGGAAAGGAAATGGAGGCAGGGTTACACTGAAGCCAGCAAACTGCTCTGGAAAATTAAACTCTCTGAATATAAAGCCTTGATCCAGAAATCTAAATCTGATTATTTTTGCTCAACAATATGCACAGCCGCTAATAGCTCCAAAAGCATTTTCCAGATTCTGAACAGTCTTACCCACCCTGACTGCTCAAAAAAATCGACCCTTCCCACACAGGCCCTCTGCGATAATCTAGCTCTGTTTTTGAATGAAAAGATTGAAACCATTATTTGCAGCTTGAGTACTTCCCCTACTCTGGTCTGTCCCCCTCACTCTGGGGAAGGTATTATAGACATCGGAGCGGGGAACCCAGGATGGCAGCCTGCAGACTGTCTGTTGGAGCTCCCCCCTACTACTGAGGCGGACTTCGACAGACTGGCTCGCGGTATATCATCTGGATCTCCTCTGGACCCTATCCCCCATAAAATCTGGAAGACCTCCGGAGAGGAACTCTTTTCTACTCTCTGCAGGATCTGTAATCAATCTCTGTGCAGTGGCACAGTTCCTGCTTCTTGGAAGCAGGCTCTTGTTTCGCCACTTTTAAAAAAGCCCTCCCTAAATCCGGAGTGCCTACAACCTAATGGTTATGATGAATAACAAACTCAGCATGGAAGCCCAGGTTGCGAAAACAGTGTCCACCTGTTCGGCCCTCATTCGATCCCTACGTAAGATCCTGCCACTACTCCCCTTACAGGCCCGAGCGTTAATAGTCAGGTGCACTATTCTAAGTCGCCTTGACTATTGTAATGCGCTGCTACTAGAGTCTCCGGCCTTCCTGTTGGACAGACTTCAAAGAGTACAATCTGCCGCTGCTAAACTGGCCCTTGGTTGGCCGAGGAGATCTTCTACCACAGCAGCGATGGCCCAACTCCACTGGCTCCCGTTGAAACAACGAGTGGCCTTTAAATCCCTCTGTCTTGTTTTCAAGGCCTTGCATGGACTTGGGCCCAGCTCTCTGCAAGCCATGTTTCATTGGTACTCTCCAACCAGAGCACTTCGCTCTACAACGGCATGCCTTGTAAAAGTGCCGAGATTTAAAAAAGCTTGGACAGGAGGCAGATCTTTCAAAGTTGCGGCTGCTAAACTCTGGAATAGTATGCCCCTAGACATCCGTCGAACGAAAGAACTCCTTCCCTTGGAAAAGTGTCAAGACTTGGCTGTTTCCCAAATATTAACCTGCTGGCCACTGTATTGCTGTTCCCCACGTGCTTCCCCACCCCCCCGGAGATATCTCAGCGCCAGGATGCCTGTAAGGTGACAGCCGCGCTATACAAGTGTTTTAAATAAATAAAATAAATAAATCATCAAGAGGATAATAAATACCCATGAATTTGGAACATCAACTACATCAGTAGGTTAGTAAAGGCAAGGCATAGAGTCTGCCTTTGAAGAATCACATATCTAGAAATTGGACTACACAGGGCTTATTCTCCATCCGGGGTCCCTGACACTCATTTCAAACAGAATTCGACTGGGAAGACCTGCCAAACATAGCTATGAACATACATATGAAGGCATCTGACAAAAGAATTGACTGAAATTTGCTTAGGTACAAATGTTTTATTTTTTTCAAGTTGTGTAGTTTGCTTTTCTTCTATCATAAAATTAGAAGGAAGTCTCTCAATTATGCTTTGTTGATGTCGTGCACAAGGGGTCCTATGCAATTGTTTCTATTTTGAAAAGTTCAACCTTAAATATCAGATGAATCCATGTCACTTTTCCAGTTCTGGCTTTTACATTTACAAATTGTGTTCTGAGTGCTGGGAAGTTGCTGCAAGCTGGTACGGAAGCAATTTTTACTATTGTTTGCCTTGTAATCCCAAGAAATGGCACTGAGAAAACCCCTTGTGAGTGTCCCAAAAAACATATTTTTTAAAAGGAAGCTCCATTAACAGAATTAATATTGGATACAAATGTTCTAAAGGGACTTTTGAGAATAGTGAAAGGATGCTAGTCCGAAACCACGCCCTCTTCATAACACTCATTTTTGGGAAAACCTACAGCAGCTGACACTAAATACACAAACATGGATTGGTGGAAAATCTCAGTACGGAAACACTGACTTCTACTCTAACCCCCATCCCCACCTCTAATACCCCTCCTTCGCTCCCCAAACCATATTTCTAGATCTCTCCTTTAGGAAACATTATGATTAGGAAGGTGCTTCCAGAAGGCAAGGTAGGACGTCATGGACTGATCATTCCTAATTACTCCAAAAGTTCTTTAAATTAACATTTTTTGTGTAGGAAGCGCCCAAGATGACAACAAGCACTGAAAAGCCGTCTGCAATTCCTGCTTGCACACAGCAGTCAACAAACCCAGACACTTATTCTGTGCCACCAGGTCAAGAAAATGAAAAATGCTGTCAATCAATCAATGGCTTCTAAAGCGCGACTAATCACCCCTCCCCCTTAAGCGCTGGGGGGGGGGGTGGCATAAGAGGGGCTGCTGGTCCGTCGAAGGCACTGTGTTATGCAAAAAGCAGACGGTATAATAGAAGCAAGAGTTTGGACCTGATTGTAGGTTTCATAGGATGTATCTAAATTATCTAATCAGTACTCCACGCAATGCAGTATGTGTGGCAAGAAGCAGATTATGATAACTGTGCAATGACGTTGTAAGATGCAGGTGGATCTAATGATGTCAGTCCATGATAGATTGTGTCATTGTGTGTTTATTTGTGCCTCTTTAATATTTTTCTAGACCACATGCAATTTCCAAGCTACAGTTGGATGCTTCAGATGCTTGTCCTGTCCTGACCATGACGCTCAGTTTGTTACCACTGGCAGACCATATGGTTGAGGGCATGCCTTCTCTTCTTCGTCATCTAAATGAAATCCCTGCTTTCCTGGGCAATCTGTGTTTATTAGAGGTTACTTACTGAAAACCATGGCTTGAAGAAACGGTTCACAACCTCTCTTTCCTTTTTTCATTTAGTTGCTTCCCTGTGAAATGGATCCAAAAAAGACAAGTGCAGGCCTCTCGCGCTGGCAGCAGGGGGAGGGGAGAGAGGAGGAGGCCTGAGCCTGTTTCCCTTGCAGGAGCGACCAGGAACCATATGGTTTCAAGGCTGGCTCCCGCAAAGGAATCGCCAAACGTGCACGTGTTGCCATTGAAAGCAATGCAACATGCGCATGTTTTTGGGGCTAAAACAGAATCGATCACTAAAGGTCTCCTAAGCAGCGCATGCGCGCTGCGTAGGTGAAACCTAAAAAGGGAGAATTTGGCCTAGAAAAAAGTTTATTTGGCCAGGTCGAAATGGCAATTTAAATTGTCCACACAGGCTGCAATGGCAGGCCTGAGACATGTTTAAAAGGCTACTTAAGTGGGTGGTGCAATCACTGCTGTAAACTCACTAGTGGTACAAAAGGGGGTGGTGATGGATGGAGCATCTGAATCAATCAAACACTCACACCCAGTCAAAAGATCTGGGTTTGATCCATCACCGTTCTTTAGCCCACTCTGCCACCCCAGTTCAGACATGGCTATATGCAAATCAGTCTGACCCTGTGCCTCATGGGAACAGTCCAGCACTGAACTGCCAAGCCATGCCTTCCCTGGACCGGAAACAAGCTTCCGAGGACCGGTTTCGGGCATTCCAGCCGTCTTCAGCCCGGCTTGCTTGAATCCAGTGGCAAAGTGAGCAAGGGACTCACGTCTGAGCATACCCTGCCACACTTATGGCAGCCAAAAGCGGTACAAAAGGGGGTGGTGATGGACGGAGCATCTGAATCAATCAAACACTCACACCCAGTCAAAAGAACTGGGTTTAATCCATCACCGTTCTTTAGCCCACTAGTAGCTCACTAGTAGCTACAGGCCCTGGGCATGAACTTCATTTGGGAGTAGTCAGGGGTCATAGCTGTGACCTCTAGTTTGCTTCCTGGTGCTCCTGGCACTTCTTCTCTGACCTCTGCCCTCAGGAAATGCAAAGGTTTTGACCCCTTGAGGTCCGGGGTTGCAAAGGTAGTGCCAGGAGTAATAGGGAGAAATGTAGAGGTCACAACTGCAACTCCTAACAACTTCTAAATGACGCCCATGGCCCTCGGTACATGTAGTACCACGTTACTAAGGACTTACAAGTAAAGTAAATGTGACAGTTAGGTGTAAGCAGATTCTACTGCATTTAAAGAAGAGAGCACAAGCCCTTTGTTGGCTGTGATAAAGTACTGAGAGTCCCAAGGCCAAGATACACGTGTTCAAAAAAAATAGGAAGGGTGAAAGCAAAGAGTTAGGGGGAGGACAACCCTAAGGCTGACAGGTCAAACAATGGGGCATATTATCAAGAACGGCGATAAAATTATCGCCGCTTTAGCAGCCAGAAACTGCTGCTAAAGCGGCGATAAGCGGCTTGATAAAATACCCATGTGAATTTCCATAGAAGCCCATGTTAACACCAGAACCTGGGCTGCTATGGGAATTTACAAGGGCCTATTATCAAGCCCATTATCGCCGCTTTAGCTGCAGTTTCCTGCCGTTCTTCATAATATGCCCCAATATTTTTTAGATTTTGCCTGCACAGCGCTTGTATTTAATATTTGAAAAGGGGGATCTTAATAGTTCCTGTTGCCGAAATTCTGTGTTCCGCTTTTGTGTGGAACTTTTTTGTTTCCTTTCTCTGGCTGCAGGCATTGAAACTGTACTTTTGAAAGTGTATCCGGCACGGCTACCTTGATGCCATAAGGTCAAACTGGAATTATGAACCCCTTGGAAGAAACAAACTGGTTTTCTCACACAGAGAATACATGTTATTTCTTTCTGCCTTATCACTTTCTCCGCTGCCACTGAAAAAAATGCATTGCTGCCATCACCTTGTCTCCCAAAGGAAAGCCAAGACACTTTCCTAAAATTAGCTATTGTAAAGATGCGTGGTTAAATTTATAGGCGCCAACCAAATATAGGGGAAAATGTGTTGTCACCAATGGAAGACTTTAGAAAAGAAAACATGGAGGCACACTGCCCCCTTGAGGTTAATTGTTCATATTCTGACTGCGGCTGAACATCTACTTCACGTGAGACTCAGAGGGAAATCTGACTGTTCTCGTTCAACTACAGGAGGAAAAAGTGAAAAGCAAGTGAGGCGCAGTTTACAGTTTAGGGAAGAGAAAATCTAATCTTAGCGCTGATCACGAGGGGGCATTATGAAGGATGCAAAAAGGCTCCAATGTTTTTAATACAGAAACAGGTGGGTGTCATTGCTGGAGCTTGCCCAAATACACATCTTTGCATCCAGAAAAGATGTGGACTGGAGCGGATCTGTGGCAGCTCTCTATATACCTCCCTCCATCCTCGCGACGCAGTTGCTAGGAGCTATATTGGAACACCTGCCTTTAAGAGCTGGGACACCATGTGGTGCTGCAGATGCCAGCGGCGCACCAGTGTATTCGAGTTCACAAGAAGTGAGTGGCATAGAGCATTGAAGGGGCGCCCACCAGGCAGCGCTAGATTGCAAACACTGGATCACGTACAGAGTCTCCTGCTTCAGATGGACAACCACAACAAAAGTAAGAACGCACACCACCGATCCAATATGCACTTGCTCCATTCTGCATGTATAACTGTTGGAAACTGCACATTTTCTTTACGCATCCGCATGGTTCACTAACATGGATTAAAGGCTTACACTCTACATGCACAACGGTCATCTACATTTCATTTGCAAAACATCCTATGCTCTTTACCTTATCCCTCAGGGCTCCAATTTTCAAATGTATGTTTTCACTGCTATATTTAACTTCAAAACAGACAGGCACAAGTGCAGGTACCTGGCAGGCACAAGAGTCATGATTTCAATGGTGCAGCATATTCAATGACACCTGGGCCCAAAGCTCTAGGAACCCCTTTAAACACCAAGTATTGCAATACTTTACTACTAAATAGGCAGTCACGCGTGCAGTTACCTTATAAGAAATACGGTCATGATTTCAACCGTGCAGCAGGCGCAGTGGCACCAGGGGCAAAAGTTATCAGAACTCCTCTAAACACATAATATTGCTATTACATCAATTAATTCCATTAGCTCCCTCTTTCATTTCATGTTTCAAAATGTTGCTATTACCTACCCACTCTATACCACTAGTAGCAGCACTATATATTGCATTTTTAACATAAATAAGTCATAACACTTTAACAGACTTTCTGTAGCTTATATTGTACAACTACTCAGCAAACTACAACATACCACAGAAAACAGGTTATTATTAATCACAGAGGTAAATCCTAATGCATTTACCAATGCTTCTTCTATTTCCTATCCCTTTACATGCATAAACTAGTCACCAAGTGAATCCGCATGAGCAGGTTTATGAAAGCAGTCCATTTCAACTATGGTTCTGAATTCCACATTAGGTCTGCACACAATTTGCCTAACGCTGGCATTATTAGCTTAATTTCTCTCATTTTTTTGTTACTCTTGTTCCCTGAAGTTCCACATTTTTGTTCCAGTATGCCACATCAAGCAATTACAAGCCACTTGAGCCACAAATTATTGCAAATGGTCTGTTGCGATAAAAGACAAAAGTGTAAGCGGCTGTTTTTTGCAGCACTTTAGTTTTTGAAGTCATGTGAATAGAAAGTTGTGACAAATTCAACCACACTTTCTAAATTACATTGGTGTAACTAAGCATGAGCTACCCACCTCCACGAGCCAGCTACCCAGAGACCATACATCAATAACCTATGCTCAAAAGAAGAAGCATTGCTAAGAACAAATAGTTGTTTCACTTTCATGTTCATACACCAGTTTCTTCAACAAAATGTCTATAGGTAGACCAGTGCTCAAAAATCTTCATCTGCTTGTGTCCTTTTGATTATTCTTTAATTCATGTTATCCTTTATCACAATAATAATTTTCTTTTACATCTTAAAAGGGAACAGCCAACGTGTTTCGGTCCTACATCGTGGAACTTCTTCAGGGCTAATGATGTCTTTCTCAATTAGGGTCCAAGGGTTCTACCACCATCTACTAACAATATTGAAGGAGTATATACCAAAGGTTGGTAATCTCTTGAGGGTCCTAAACAGGATGGAAGTTATAGTGCCAACTTCAAACCAGTGTACTAGCGACAAACTGCAAGACTGGTACAACAGTGTCCAAATCTTTAGCTTTTTTTGCAATGTTTTGTTATGCATCATGTTTTTATGGGATCATTATCGCCTGACATTGACGTAGTTCTATCTGATTCTAGACTGTTTGACCTTCTTATTGCTTTAGCCATTAAGGTCATTTTATCATCTTGGAAAGATAATTCTAAGATATCAATTTCTATTTGGTGGAATTTTACTTGTGATGAACATAAGATTGCTACTGTCTCCTCCTCTTCTACACCTCAAAAAATCAAATCTGATCTACTTTGGCTCCCTTTCACCTCTTATCTTTCCTCTAACAACCCTACTGAGTGATTCTTTTTTGCTTCTCTTTCTTTTTCCTTTCCTCTTTCCTTTCTCTTTTTCCTCTTTTCTGCTTTTCCCCCTTTCTATCTTCTTTCTTTCCTTTCTCTTCTCCCAACTCTGATATCCCTCTTGATTATATTTTATCCTATGCTATTCTGCCTGATTGTTTTAATCGATTCATCTTTACAATGTATATATTTATGGCATTTGTTCTGCTTTTTGCAAAACTTTCAATAAAAATTTCTTTCAATTTTTTTAAAAAAATGCATCTTTGTGTGCAAAGATGAATTTGACGCTAAAATACAGCACAAAATGGTCACTCACCAGACTCCTGGCCCAGCCCATTTGTCTATGATGAGTAAATCCCCGGTCACTCAATGGGCTCCCGGTCCAGCCCCTCTGTCTGTAAAGAGTGAGTGAACCCCCTGGCCACTCACCGGGCCCTCGGGCCTGCCCCTTGCAGTAGCCCCTCAGTCTATGATGACTAAACCCCCTGATCATTCACTGGGCTCCTAGAAGCGGCCCCTCTATCTGGGATGAGTAAAACTCCTGGTCACTCACTGGGCTCCTGGTCCTGTCCCTCTGTCTGTGATGAGTGTACCCGCTGGTCGCTCATTGGGCTCCAGGTCCTGCCCTGGCAGGGGCCCCTCTGTCTGTGATGAGTAAATCCTCTGGTCACTCACCGGCTCCTGGTCCTCTCCCTGGTCCTGTCCCTCTGTCTCTGAGAGAGTTGAGGGCTCCGGGGTCAGTGTCTCCTCTCACAGCCTCTGGCTGCTCTCAGCTCCCCTCTGGCTCCACCCTGCCCGTGATGAGAGAGTAAACCCCCTGGTCATCACCTAGCCCCAGGTCCTCCCCTGGCTGTGCCCCTCTCTGATGGAGTTGAGGGCTCCGGGGTCAGTGTCTCCTCTCACAGCCTCTGGCTGCTCTCAGCTCCCCTCGGCTCCACCCTGCCTGTGATGAGTGAGTGAACCCCCTGGTCACTCACCGGCTCCTGTTCCTGTCCCTCTGTCTGTGAGAGGGGGGAGGTCCGGTGTCTCTTCTCACAGCCTCCGGCTGCTCTCTGTCTGTGAGATAGGTGAGGTCCTCCGCTGTCTCCTTTCACAGCCTCCGCTGCTCTCTGCCCTCCACGCCCAGGGCTGGCAGGGAGGCCCCGGGTGACGGAAGCGGCAGGTCTCTCTCTTCCTTCCTCCTTCACCTTCAGACTTTGACCCACGTGAGCGGCACTCATTAATGACATCTAGAGATACAGACAGAGCCAGACTCTCAGGTACATGTGGGAAAGAGTCACTCCGTGAGACCGACCTCCTGTCTCTTCTGTCCCTGTGCTGCGCACGTGCACAGGTGGGTAGGAGCGAGTCACCCCTGCTTCCTCCTTGGCACTGCCCTGGGCTGTCCCACACTGCCCTGGGCTGTGCACGTGCACAGGTGGGATAGTGTCACTCCTTAATGTCGACTGACGGTTCTGTGTAGGAGCAGAGGTGGGAAAGTGTCACTCACCCCCTCCTGCCCGGCGATGCAGTGAATGTACTGCTCTCAGAGAGGGCATGCTGACCTGGGTAAGAGCCACTCACCCTTGCCTCCTTCTAGTCGGTGCCCTGCCCGGACTGGGCTGTCTGTGGGCACACTGCCCTGTGCTGTGCTGGTGCACAGGTGGGTAAGAGTCACCTCTGCCTCCTCCTAGAAGACTCCCTGCCTGGTCTGGTCCTGTGTGGGCACACTGCCCTGTGCTGTGCTGGTGCACAGGCGGGTAGGAGTCAGTCACCCCTGCCTCATCCTGGTCGGTGCCCTGCCCGGACTGGGCTGTCTCTGGGCACACTGCCCTGTGCTGGTGCACAGGTGGGTAAGAGTCACCTCTGCCTCCTCCTAGAAGACTCCCTGCCTGGTCTGGTCCTGTGTGGGCACACTGCCCTGTGCTGTGCTGGTGCCCAGGCGGGTAGGAGTCAGTCACCTCTGCCTCCTCCTAGAAGACTCCCTGCCTGGTCTGGTCCTGTGTGGGCACACTGCCCTGGGTTGTGCAGGTGCCATGGTGGGCAAGAGTCAGTCACGTACTAATAGAAGTTACTTTTGAATTCGATGTCGTTTTTCTGTTAACTGCCAGAGTGCACTCATTCTAAAATGCCTGATAAGTTTCATGTAGATTTCAAGTTTAAAAGACAATCAATCTAGTGTCTTCATTCTGCAGATTTCCTCCATTTTGTAATAAGCAGAACCTTTTATTTTACCTTTTCAACACAACTCCTGGATTTGGTCAACTGATGACCTCAGCACTAAGCATGAGCGAATTTTGCGGATCTCGCGTTCGCGAATTTTGCGGATTTGCGGATTCGCAATCCGCAAAATCCGCGAATTCCCGCGAATTTGCGGATTTTTTTTTTTTGTGTTCGCCCGTGTTTCTGCCAGTTCGCGAGGGTTTTGTACACTTTCGCAAATTGCGAACTTACCTGTCGGGTCGCAAGTTTCGCGAACTTGTTGTTTCTACGTGTCCAGCCTGTTTGGGACACTCTTCTTCATCACTGCCACTCTCTGTCACCACTGCCACTCTCTGACTACTCATGCCACCCTCTGGCCCACCCATGCCACCCTCTGTTTCATCACCACACCCTCTGGTTGTCCAGTGTACATTATTTTCGGCAAAGCAAAGCACACCTTCCCTGCCTCAAGTGACCTGAATTAATTTGGGGCTGATTCATGTGTCACAGAATATTTTTTTAGCTGGCACCTGCTTCCTTAGTGCGCCCTGATTAGTGATCTTTTGCACTTGCTAAGTGCTTTCATTGTTGCAAAATTAGTTACAACACCTGCCCTGCCCCAACTGACAATAATGAATTAGGGGCTGATTAATGGATTTTAACTTCCAGCCTGGCTCCTGCTTGTCTCCCTTAGCTGTAATTCAGGACCTTTGTGGCATATGTGTAACTATTCTGAGGTTCAGAGCAGGGTCACATAATAGTTTCAACTGGCAACTGAACTCTGGAGGGGACCCTCAGGAAGCACTCCAGGAAATGGCTACTAATGATGAGCCTGAACTTTTGAACCTGGTAAGTAGTTACTTTCAGTTTTGCTAAGATCGTATTTCTGCAATTTTGCACTTATTCGCGGGGCGCGAACTCACGCGAACAGTGCGAGCAAAATCCGCTGCTTGCGGATTTGCGGATTTTGCGGGAAATTCGCAAATCTCGCGGATTGCGGATTTCCCGAAAACCTGCAAAATCCGCGAGCGGAACGGATTTTCCGCCCACGCCTACTCAGCACGCGTTTGTGTTCTCTTATCTTGCCTCGTGCCCTCCTTGCATTCTGTCTCGAGAGAAGCTCCCACCATCCGCACATTATTGATTTGTAAGAAGTAAGAGTTTCAATCACGTGGTTTGCTCCCATTCACTTGTATTGAGAAGAGTGTATGCAAACGTGAGTGACGGACAGACCTTAACATTATATATATATACATATATATTATATACTCCAACGCGATGATGGCTGTCTGTACATTAAACACACGTTAGACATTTAGTCCTCTGAAACGCTGTGCTTTATTTTACAGCTAAAAAGAAATACATTTTGCAATTTTTAAAATGGAAACCTCTGTTCAACGCGCTCATCTCAGCCCCTGTTGGTTTTTTTATTCACACTTAAACTTTGACTCAGATGTGAGAGCTGAGGAATTCCAAGATGTGTCTTAAACATATTTCATTTCTCAATGTCAATGTCTGAACCCTGCTCCCTCCCCCCTTATATGACCTGCACTGAATTCAAACAAATGGCTCCGCCCCTTTCCATAGAGTGTTCCAGCTGCAGGGCCACTTCCAGCTCTCTTCAAACCGGAAAAACAAACCCAGCGGTTTAAAATTTGTAAACTGACACACTTAGAACACAGACATTTTGGAGAACTAATCATTCAATGATAAAAAAATGAAGCATGATAAACCAATGAATGAATAATGCTAGTGAAATATAGCGCCTTGATGTGGCATTTAGGTTCAAACTCAGATTCCTTACCCGGGCGCTGTTTGTACAGTTGGATACTTTTGAGGGTGTTGCTGAGAGTGTGGGGCAGGTTAACTAGGGTTTTACTCCATCAAAAACTCGCGAGCTGAGCTCGTCATGAGCATGGAAGTCTTCCAAACCATTTCCTTACCAGCACAAGTGGTCTTTTTAACTGTTAAAGTGCCTTTTATGATGGAAAGTAGCACTTTGCACTGCCATCACCGTTAAAGTGCCTTTTCCCAGGGCAGGTAGCGCTTTGCACTGCTTCCCCACTTTGCATCCAGGGGGTTCGTCCGGGTGTATCTTGGGAAAGCCCCACAGCCACCCGTGGTTTGTGACACGAAGTCCGATCCTCCAAGATTCAGATTTGCATCAAAGAATAACCCCTCCTCGAAGCAGGGGCTACGAGAGGAATATGTTAATTTGTCCAAGGATTCTACACACACTGCCTGTGTGCAGCACAGTGCAGCGCACAGACAGTGTGTGGAATGTCTCAGAGTGTGTCCAGGCCAGTGGTCGAAGTGGGGACAAAGAAGTAGGGGAACTGTGGGCGGAGACTCAGGGGGCGGGAATAAGCAGAGTATTGGGTCAGTGGGCGGAGTCGGAGGTGTGGCTAAAAATAGCAAAACATACCAATTTTTTGTGCATTTGACATTTCACTGACCAGTTACAGCTTATAACTTTATTTAATTCAAACAATCGATAAACATGTTTATTTGAGGTTTAATATATAAGTTGTTCATATTTAATTAATTTACAATGTGGGACATGTTTCCAATCACAGAAGAATGAATTTCCCCTATTGACTTCTGTTGAAAGCAGAGGCCGCAGGCTGCTGAAATCAGTGCTTAATTTGTCAAATAATATGTGCCGGGGCTCAAAGTTTTTCTCAAAAGCTCGTTAACAGTGCTGCGGAATGCAGGGTTGACAGTTGTGTCCGCTACCACCAAACACTCCCTGTGCCTTTATTTTACTTTTGCAGGTTCTTTTTCATCCCTGCTTTCTGCTCTTGTCTCTATTTTTCCAGTCCTCTTTCTTTACACATATTCTGCCTTTCTCTTTTGTACTCTCTTGTACTGTTTTAGTCTCCAAAAACGAGTGCTGGTGGCCACCACCTGCAACCACCTTGTCAAATTAAGCACCGGAAATGGGAGGCCTGATGACAGTATGGGGCTTGACTTTGCCTCCTGCTTTGTTTTATTTTCAAAAGTAAGCAGCCCTCCAAATAACTACAATCAGCAATTATGCAAGGAAAGCATTTACTTATTGATAATTTGTGACTAGAGCTAAGCTGGACATTACTCAGAGATAGTGCTAATTAAATCATGACTAAGTGATGTTTTGGGTTATGGCTGTTAGCGGCACTATTATGGAGTCAAGATCCCTGTATTGAAGTAAAATAAGAATGAGAAATATGAATGTGCATGCATCAGGAGAATTGGAGTGAGCTCTCTAGGTCTCATACGGGATGGAAGTGACGTTACTAAATAAAAGAACGTATAGTGCTACAGGAGCCTGTAGATAGGGATAATAACAGAATTAGAGTGATGTGAATGCTTCTTTTCACCGGCACACTACTTTTCAGGGCATGGGCTTTGCTTTGACATGTGCTATCAAGTGGGAACACAGAAAAGGCTAATTATGCAGCAAACAATGAGAGCAGGGTCGGCCCGTGCCTGAGGTTTTACCAATGCCAATGGTAATGAAATGTATGTATACTTGTAAAGCGCACTGTTACCTCGTTACGTGGCGTCCTGGCGCTGTATACCGCTGGGGAACCCATCCTGGCTAACCCTGTGAGAGGGCACCCCCAACGTGAAGCCAGGCATCCCCAGCGCTGCTAGGGCCATTGTGGAGATTAAGCAAGCTATTGCCCAGAGTTGCAGAGTGGGACCCATGGTTAGCGTAGGCACCGAGGCGAGAATTATCGAGTTGGCAGACATTGACCCAAGACCCTGCCACGTCGGGAATTGAGCCCTGGTCCCGGGCTGACTTCTGCTTCAGGGTCTGTCGCTTCTAACCAGTGAGCCACACTTCTCCACAGTGTGAGCCGGTTCAAGGAGTAAATAAAAGCCGGCCTTGAGATGGATAGCCTGGAGAATGAGAGCCACCCTAATAGCAAAGCTGAGGAATAATTGCCATCCACACATCAGTCCAGGACCTGGCAACTCAAAACCCATTAATGTTTACACCCATTCCAGCGGCAGGCGGAAACTACAGCTTACACCCAGCACTACTACCACACTGGCCCTGGACCACGTCTCACCCTTCTCCCGACAGTCCAGGAATGACTGTAACCTTCGTGCTCCCCCGCCCTTGGCACCTTTTAGAAGAGGAGAACATTTTGCAGTGCTCACATTTGAAAAGTCATTCCCTGCTAGTATTTGTTACACAACTGTGTTTGCCATGTCTCATGTTTGTAAACTGGATGTAATTTAAGAGGTGGCTTCATGTGGTGAAAACTTTTTTGCAGCTTTACGTTAGATGCCAAGCCCCCCAAATAATTGAGAATAACACAATAAAATGTTCATGCATGTAGATTGTTTTTTTTAAAGTAAGAATGCCGCAAATAAGTTAGGAGATACTGCCTTAGAGGAAGGCCAATTGTGTTTACAGTCTGCCTACTCCTGAAATACGTCCATTATTGCAGGCTACCAGCGCACTGTCCCTACTAGCCAGGAGGCCAGTCCATCACAGGACCAGTGCCCAAGCCGAGTCATGCACATTGAAGAAATCAGGTCCGACCATAGCGGCAGTTCAAGCACCCCACAGCCAGGTGGCATGGCGGTCAGCATGGTGGTAATCAAAGCAAGTCACATTTATCCCCAGCATCTCCTGCACACCACCCAACACTTCTGCGCATCCTTGCTTCAGAATGCTGCACACTCCACCATAGAGCCTCCATAAGTACGAGCACACCTGGGTACTTATAAAGAATCTGGGTCAGAGCTTATAGAATTTCCAGCACCAAAAGTCACTACTAAGTGGGCCTAATCAGTAGATTCTCTAACTTTGGTGCAAACGGTTTGAGATGTGACCCGTATACACCCCACGTTGGCAGGATGGCAGAAAAATACAAGCGAGTAAGAAGCAGGTGATGGAGTGAAGAAAAGAGAATGGTTTGGAGATAAAATACGAGGAAAGGCAGAGAGAAAGAAGACAGAAGCAGCAAAGAAAAGAATTATGCACCAGGTGTTTTATTCCCCCCAGTTACTTGATGTTTGGGGAGTTCGGCTTCAGAGGCAGTCCAGGCTCGTGCAGGCCCCGGTTCAGCAAAAGGGTAGAGCTGTAAAGGAGGGGTCGGGGACCTCTGGGCAGGCACGGAGAGTAATTTACAGGAGAGGCTGGTGGGGCTGGGTCAGCTTTTCAGTGGCTGGCTGGGGAGCTGATATATAGCAAGTCAAGAAGTCCCCCAGGTGGCGTCCCTCAGTCTGATTGACACCAAAGAATCATTGTCACAGGTCACAGTGGGGGCTGGCAGCCTTGCGAGGTGTGAATCACGGGCTCACAGTAGCCACAGGGCCATCAGAGTAGCCGTTTTCGCACCATGCTACACTGATGGCCCTTTCACTCTCGCTTTGCAGGCCCATTAGAAACAGCAGGGAAGGGGAGGAGGTCGGGCGCCCTGCAAGGCGTCCTGAATATTCACGGTGCACCACTCGTGCGGCGAAAAAAAAAAAGTGTACTTTTAAAGTATGGCAACTTTACAGTCCCCGGTACGCTCTTTCGAAAGTAAGAAGTAGGGGAACGGACTAACATTATTTTAAGAAGTAGGGGCACGCCGTGCCCTTCCGTCCCCGCCCACTTCTAACGCTGGTCCAGGCATAAGACTGTGTGCAGAATAGAGCGCTTCCGTTGCAAACAATAATGCATCGGCCCCTGTAAATGTGCAAAGAGACGGGGGCAGTGGCGTAACGAAACTTGAGGGGACCCTCCTACAAGGTACGTGGAGGGGCCCCCTCCAACTCAATCAGGAGCTCTGGGTGCTTGGCTGAGGGGGCCCTCTGGAGCTTGGGGCTTCCCCTCACCGCAGGAGCTGCGGGGCCTATGTTACGCCCATTCCATGAGGTGCAAAATCACATTTGGTACAACATAAACAGGAGTAGTGTGACACTAGGGTGAACAGGCGTACCGGATTTGCCCGGATGGTCCCGGTTTATCAACAGTTGTCCAGGCAGATTGCGGTAAAAGTGCCTCATGTCCCGGTTTTTTGAGAGGGTAAACTGGAAACAGTGTGGGGCTCTTTTTATAGGTGTTCCAAAGCATGGCTAGTAAGCAGCTGTTCTGAGTAAGCAATTTAACTAACAGGTGTGATGCTGGTTTTAAAAATTACATTTTATTGATTTTCTTAGTGCCTCTTCTGTGTGGGTCTATGGGGATGAGGGCTGTCATTCTTTGCCCCCTTATTGTTGTAAATGTGTATTCCTTCCTCTATTTTTGCGAACTGTCCCGGTTTTTGGGTCGCACGATCTGATTATCATAGTAGAGTGGCAATAGTGCAATATGAAACGAAGTTGCAAAATCACTCAAAAAAGACAGAAACTGCCGTAGAAAGCAGCGACGGCTCGTGGAGGGAGGGAGTTACGGTGGGGCAGGAGGGTGGGGAGGGGGAGGGGCATGGTGGAGGTTGCTAAAAACCGGCATATGGATAATTGCAGGTAAGTAAACAATTTAATTAATAAAACGAATTTCGTAGTGCGCCTTGCATCGCAAAATGCAATGCAGTGCGAGCTACGAAATTCGTTTTATTAATTAAATTGTTTACTTACCTGCAATTATCCATATGCCGGTTTTTAGCAACCTCCACCATGCCCCTCCCCCTCCCCGCCCTCCTGCCCCACCGTAACTCCCTCCACGAGCCGTCGCTGGTAGAAAGTTGTCACATGAGGGTAATCGGTGTGCATGAACGTGATAGGATGGCAGCTCATTCACCATTGGTGCAACAATAGCAGAGGTTTGCAAAACGTTTATAAACA
Source organism: Lissotriton vulgaris (assembly GCF_964263255.1). Lineage (NCBI taxonomy): Eukaryota > Metazoa > Chordata > Amphibia > Caudata > Salamandridae > Lissotriton > Lissotriton vulgaris. Next base: position 1,755,850,864 of record NC_141695.1, on the reverse strand, counting down.
CAAACGTCCAGCATCACATTTATGAGTAAATTCACTCTCTGTGTAAATGATGCAGGACGCACAGTCACCTTCTGAATCTAAATCTTATGGGGCAAAAATACACGAAGTGCAAATTTAGCAGGCGTCTGGAAACACAGGTAGGAGTACAAATCCCTTTTAGGAGCAAAAACACATTTCAACAAAATTGAATTTAGTTGAAAAAGCTGGGTCAGATGAGGCGCTTTCGGGTGGAAAAATAAAATTAAGACAAAAAATAGTTTTGGGGCAAAAAAACATTTAGGTGCAAAATAACTCTAGGCACAAAGTCAGTAGGAGGAAAGGTACCATTTTGAGGTGCAAAGTCATCGAATACAGAGAGAAAATATGGTTATAAGAAGTTACATTAACTGTACATATGAGATGGTGGAGATAGACTATTTTACAGTCATCACTCCAAAATGTAAAGCAGCGCAATACACATATGGCTTTATACAAATTGGAAATACTCTTTAAGTAAGCAATGCTGAAGGGGGTCGACCCAAACAATTCAGTGGCTGGAGGCAGCTGACCCAAAGCCTACTATGTGGATTTTTGTTTATCGGTGACGTGACCCTAGCTGTCAGCAAGGACTCTCTGTAGCAAGGTCTAAAGTTAATGGAATGGAGTGTGGAATGTGCCGCAACTGAATGCACCCAGTGTGCTTCCTGCCCGAGCTAGTGACGACTCTGAATAGGTTAATGGTTGCCGGTGGGACTGGGAGAAGGAAGGGTGGGGTGAAGGTGAAGAGAGGCATCACAGAGGCTGGAAATTAAAGTGCAAAACATGTTTCCACAATTTGTGCTACAAACGCTTTGTAGGATCCCACCTACCTTCTACGCAGCCCACCTCCACAAGGACTAAAACAATGTTCCACCTCATGGGCAGTGCTTATGTCTCACAGTGTGACTGACCTCCCTGTTACAGCGGTATCAGATGACTGTCCCCTACATCTAAATATTGCTGCTACCCATCCGCCTCAACCACCACAGTCCCCAATGGCACCACCCCCCACTCAACCTCAGCTCCACCCTGCACTTTCATCTTCCTAAAACTCCCTCTCCTGCATTGACCCCTACACACAATGAAAGCATGCACCTGAGCCCAGGCGTGCAACCCCCATTGGGCTGAAAGGGCTTCAAACCTCACCCCCACACACCCCACGTCGTGTGTGTCAGCCTGGGTTGAGACGGCTTCCCGGGCACATACACAGCCTCACCCGAGTACTTAACAAGTCTTTAAAAGACAATATACTTGGTAACAAGGCTTTGTTGTTCTTTCACCCCTTCTTAGAGTCCCTGCATCTATCACTGGAAGAATTAGCCCTCCCCCTGAAATTGATGGTAATTCCCCCCCCCCCTCCCCCAAATGTGTCTCTCTCTAGTTGCGCCTCTGCCTGAGCCTATAAGGGGTTCTCACGGCTATGTGGCCCCTGCCGCCATGTTAATGAGCTTGAACCATTCCAGAAATTAGCAGATCCAGCGCACTCCATTTTACGAGAACAAGATAGCGGCCCCTCTCGTAATAGGGAATAAAGTGGAAGTGGTGGGCGAAGTGGGGGGAAAAAAGTAGGGGAACTGTGGGTGGAGACTCAGAGGGCCGGAGTAACGCTTAGATTGGGTCAGTGGGCGGAATCAGAGGTGTGGCAGAGAGAGTATATTTAGTATTTGTTTCCCATTTCACTAACCAGTTCCAGCTTATTATGTTATTTAATTTTACCAATAGATACACATATTTATTTAAGGTTTAATATGAGTTATTGACATTAAAATACACTCACAAAGTGGGATATGTTTCCAATCACAGAATGTCCCAAATAACCTTAAAAGTGGAATCACAAGCCATTTCTCTCCCAGCCATGGGGTTTTATTCATCAGCACTTCTCCCTTTTTCCACCAGAGCAGTTCAAACATGAATGGCAAAATATCCTAGCTTGCAAATGTTTTCCACATAATTATCGCACTGCCATATTTGCCACATAATACATCACCTGCTGCATAATCTGACAATTTAACTAATAAATTGTTCATAGCTCAAACAGATCAAAAGTTACTAAAACATGTGACTTGTGCTGCTGTGAAGTGGACGGCCCTTTTGCAAAGGTCGACTGGTCACCTTTCTCACTGCTGCAGTTGTATGTTGCACTGGTACTAATAAGGAAAACTCTTTGCAGAGACTGTTAGCATGTGTAAAAATGTCAAAATAATAAAGTATCGGAAAATGTACACCTCCACTAATACCAGTGTTGGGTGTCATCATACATATTACACAGAGACAATCATTCAATCGCGTGTAAATCACTGTGTATGAAATGTTACATAAGACAAAGGACTACACTGTGTAGGAGTCACATGACAACCATTCTAGTAGGCAGCATAGTTTAATAGTGATTGGTCTGGAGAAACACGAAATCAGAATTCAAAACGTAATACCATGGTTGGGGGATCTTTTTAATAATCAGAATTGATTTCTACCCAAATAAACCCTTTTTTGCAATATTACGATAATCAAAGACTGGGGAAAAAAACATAACACTCTTGATTTATACCTTGCAGTTTGCATGCAGCTCTTAGATGACAGGTAATAGCTCACGGTTCTATGTTAGGACTTTTACTTATTAACTGCAAGTAACAATAGGGTCTCAATGACAAAGCAGTAACCCACTGACCTATTTACATTATGTGCACTTTGTGATCTGCATGGTACATGTTCTGAGCAGCAGGCACACTAACCCTCTGCGCTTCCTTTTTATGAGTCAAAACTTCCACTAGACAAAACACCATCTTTCTCTACTTTGAACATTAATCACTGGAGTTATCATGACATTTTTATTGTTGCCGAAAATTGTTGGAGGCCAGGAAGGAGGCAGCAAGTGAGTTAAAAAACATATTATACTGATAAATACGACGCCCCCACCCGAAGTCAGTGCCCGGTGCGGTCACACTGCCCTAGAGCCACCTGCTCCAGGGTCCTGTGACCTCAGTGACAGAGTCACTGTCACTCCAGGGTGTGCTGCTTCATAGGCCTGCCCCCAAGACTGGAGTTGAACTTCTTGGATTGAGGTGGACAGGCCTAGAAGGTAAACACGCACTTGCCAGCGCTAGGGTTCACCTGTGGTGCTAAGACACCAGGGCTTCTAAGGTCTTGCGGGCCTTCTAAGGTCCAGCATGGGAATGTGCTCCCTCAGGAGAGTGGTCTGGTGGACTGGCCATGAAGGCTGAATCTGGTTTCCTAGTTCCAAATTCAGTAGATTGACCCTAGCGCCACATCCTCTCCCCCACTGATCACCATACTGCCCCACTGAGAGAAACTTGCGCTGCACTGACCCGCTATAAACACCTGGATGTGGCTCAATTACAATTACGCAATAGACAATATTCTGCCTAAAAAAATAACAACATCCTAGAAAAAGCAAACAATAATAGGGAATGCAAGATTAAGTCAAGCATGTGAAATGTAAGCAGGAACAACATGGTTACAAGTAGAATCCATTGGCTGGCTCCTTGGTTTAATGATACACTTCACCTAGAGAGGAAAAGTGTAAAGGCCTGGAAAGACTTAAGAGAAAAACCTATGAGCTGGAAATTAAATGTAATTACAAAACCGCTATTAAGAAATAGCATGCCCTCTGTAGAGTAGCCAATGCTTCCTAGTACTCAGATAAAATCACAAAGGCACAGACCTGTTCTACGACTCAGATGTTGTTAAAGAATTGTCTGACCCTAGTAAGCGGCCCCCGGCTGCTCTTTTATCTCAGTCCCAATGCTCAGATTTAACAAAATGTTTCATAAATAAGGTGACTTCCATTCAAATACAATTAGAGGCTCATTCGAAGTCTGGTGTTTTTAGTTAGGAATTGGATAGTACTCTCCAACCAACTTCAACTCAGAACCCACCTTCTTCCCCTGGTATGGCTCAAAGGATGGAGTCTTGGCCGTTGCTGGACTGCGATGGCTTTCTGTCCATCCTACGGTCTAATAAATCAGGATCTCCACTAGATCCACTTCCCCGGGCGAAATTGGAGCTCCTTGACACGGATCTGCTCAATTGCTCGATCAAAGAGCAGGATCATCGAAACATGCGATGGGTCTCCAGCTTTAAAAAGAAAACCTAATCTTGAGCCTACCGTATAGGCAAATTATAGACCCATTTCTTTACTGCCCCTTTTTTCCAAATTTCTAGAAAAACATAACTTCTTGTCTTACCACCTATGCCGTCGCTCACCAGCTCTGTCACCAGTCTCAATCAGGTTTCAGAAGGTGTTCTAGCACTGAGGCCGCCTTTTTAGGGGCCACAGAGCACCAAAGATGTCTTCTGGATGGGGGCAACACTCCTGCCTTCATACTGTTGGATCTGAGTGTGGCCTTTGACACAGTGTCCTACTCCATCCTGATGGACAGACTGAGATCCATTGGCCTGGAAGGTGCGGCCCTCGCGTGGATGATTTCATTTCTGAAAGTGAGATCATTCCAAGTATTTTCGTCAGATTCTCGGTCTCAGTCTTGCACTATGTCCTCAGGACATGTTTTTTTGTTGTTTAATTTTCATGTGCGTCCGTTAGCAGACCTGTGGAGAGCTGCGGTCTGTTACTATTTTTTTCGTATGCAGATGGCACCCAAATTATCTTCTCACTGTCATCCCCTCAAAAGCACCACGCTGAGATAATGAATTATGGTCTTAAATGGTTTGCCTCCTGGGTGGATGGCAATCTGCTTAAATTGAATGGTGGCACAACCGAGGTTTTGATCGTGGGTAGAAACCCTCAATTGTGGGCCCCAGAGCACTGGCCTACTTCTTTAGGTTCTGTTTCCACTCCTTCTACCAAAGTGAAAAGCCTGGGCTTCTGGCTAGATGAAGCTTTGTCTATGCACCCTCAAGCTGCTATAGTAGCATCTACCTGCTTTGCAGTTCTAAAATGGGTGAGGAAAATGATTTGGATTATTCCTCACTCTGCACTGAGAATATTAATTCAGGTCCTCATCCTTTCCAGACTGGATTATGGGATTGTTCTCTATCTGCTTGCAGACAAGGCGGCTGCCCGTCGTCTCCAGGTGGTGCCAAATTCCATGGCTAGGCTTCTTAATCAACTTCGAGTAGGACTGCGGCCTCTCCCATTCTCCGAGAGCTGCATTGGCAACCAATCAGAGGAAGAGTACAAGTCACAGCTCTCTGCTTTATGTTTAAAGCGAAAGCAGGACTTGGCCCGAAATATATACAACAGCTGTTCTCTCCTTATATCCCTGCCCAAGATTTAAGATCTGCCAACCAGGTTCGATACTGTGTGCGCAGAGTCCACCGGGTATCTTCCGGCGGATGTTGTTTTGCCTATTTAGGGATGAAACAGTGGAATTCTCAGTCTCAGTATATATGAAGCTGCACTTCGCTAATGCAGAGTCACACATTTTTAGGGCTCGCCCCTTTTCTATTTCGCAGAAATAAAAAACAGGGGTGAGCCCTTATGTCGCTGATCTACTTCTTTCCCCAAAGGCTCTATTCAGGCAGCTGATTGGCTCTCTTCAAGCCGGATTCCCAACAGTTCACGAGAAATAGAATCACATGACAAGCTCCTCGTGGACGAGCTTGCACGATCCTTCCCCCTGCCAGCAGCATTTGGCACATCAAAGGCTTCGCTGCCACATCCACAATAGAAGCTACGATCAAAGGCTTCCGCTGCCCTGCCCCCCGCCATCACGTATTCAGGGCCACAGGCCCTGCCTCGCTTCCCGGCTCTGCTGTAACCAAATGCTACTGGACGCCCATCACTTATTCAGGGCCGCAGGCCCTGCCTCGCTTAATCCGTGGACCCTTTTATTGCCTCGCTTCCCGGCTCTGCTGTAACCACAGTGCGCACTAATGAAATGCACCTCGAGAGTCACAGTTAGTTCTTTGTCCTCCATATGCTTCAAGCACCTAAATAAAGTATTTCTTGTTCAAAAACAGCTAATATGAACAAACGCCACTCATCCATGCAACGCCAATCTCACCCACGCAGCTCTACTCACCCACGCAGCGCCACACTCACCCATGAATCGCTACTCACCCATGCAGCTTCACTCTCACCCACCAACGCCACTCACCCACGCAACGCCACTCAGCCTTGCAACGCCACTCATTCACAAAACGCCACTTACTCACGCAATGCAACTCATACAGCCCAATTCTCACCTACGCAGCGCAAATCACACCCACGCAAGTCCACTCACCCACGCAAGTCCACTCACCCCCGCAACGCCAATCTCACCCACGCAGCTCTACTCAGCCACGCAGCGCCACACTCACCCATGAAGCGCTACTCACCCATGCAGCTTCACTCTCACCCACGCAACGCCACTTTTTATTATTGCTCGCAATTTTGGCACCTGAGATGTGAGAGCATGCCACCCACCCCTACCTCTCTGCATGTGTTCTCCTCCTTTTGTCAAATGAATTCGCATAGTTGTGCTTTAGTGAGCCCACAGTAGTAGAGCACACGGCGTGAAGAAATGGCATAAATGTAAATGCAGTACAGCTTTACACCAACCACTTGTGGGATTTAAAAATATAATAGCAGAGTTGGCAAGCAACCTCTATTTTTACAGGCCCTGCTGCAGTCGTATCATGTCACACTTCACGGCCATCTGTCTGACTCGCAGACTTTCTCCCCCCAGCATTCTCTGGTGTCACACTTTGTCTCGTTTCACACACTACCCACAGCCACAGCCACATCCCTACTCTGTAGCACAAAACCTTCACAGTGTGTTCTTAATATTCTTTAAAAAAAAAAAAATTAGACCTACTCACTATGTCCTCTTAACCACTGAACCTTTGTAACAAACAAACACAATATAAATCTACAATTGTGTGGTCCATCATGTTTTTTTTTCTTCAAAGGGAGGCCTGGGGGAGTGTGTTGACAAAACCACAGCAGGAGACTGGAGTGTTTTCAGTTCAGCCATTAAGATTCTTATCTGTTGGTGGGCATCCCCTGTGAGATGCAAACATCAGCTGCAAATGTGTGGGTGGGACATCATGTTTTTAAGGGAGGGATGGGGCCGTCGGTCATGAAACCACACCAGGATACTGGCGTGCTTTAAGTTGAGCTACAAAGATTCTTATCTCTTGCCGGACATCCCCTGTGAATTGCAAATAGGAACTCAAGGACAAGAAACGACGGAACTTCCACAGTCACATCAGATGTTGTAAATGTTGTTTCCTGACTTGGTCTTTGCTGTTTACGTACTTGCACAAAATCTAAGAGGAAAGTTTCATTATTTTGGTACATTTGATGTACTGCACGCAAAGACACTTACCACACCTTAAAACACATCCCCCCCTTCACATTTACAGGCCGTGAAAATTTCCTTCCTTAATCCCATTTCTTATTAGATTTTTACGTAATTTTTCAAAAGGTCGTCTTTCCTTGACCATTATTCAACTTAAATGTTATTTTCCATCGATTCAATGATGTTTTTAAAATTATTTCTGTCCCCCCTTAACTCGGTATCTCATTTTTTTCATCTCTCAATACAGACGCCAACTCCCATCACGCTCTGCTCCCTCTAACGCGACTCTCGTGCACAACTCACATACACACGTATGTGCCCTTATCACACCAGCAAGTCCCCACAGTCACCCACGCAGCGCCACACTAACATATGCCTCGCAACTCACACCCACGCAGTGCAACTCACACCCACGCAACACCACTCACCCATGCAACGCCCAGTCAGTTAACGCAAATCACTCACGCAACGCCACTCACCCATGCAACGCCACTCACCCACGCAACTTCAATCTTACCCACGCAACGCAAATATCACCCACGCAGCTCCACTCAGACACGCAGCTCCACTCACCCACTCAGCATCACTCTCACTCACGCACCACCACTTTGAGGCACGCAGCTCTACTCTCACAGATGCTGCGCAAATCACACCCATGCAGCGCAACTCACACACACGCAGCGCGACTCACACACACGCAGCGCACTCTCACTAACGCACTGACACTTTCACCCATGCAGCGCAAATCTCACCCATGCAGCACAACTCTCACCCACGCAGCGCAAATCTCAAACACGTAGGGCAACTCACCCACGCAGTCCAACTATCACCTATGCAGCGCAACCTCACTCACCCACGCAACGCAAATATCACCCACGCAGCTCCACTCAGACACGCAGCTCCACTCACCCACTCAGCATCACTCTCACTCATGCACCGCCACTTTGAGGCACGCAGCTCTACTCTCACACACGCAGCGCAAATCTCACCCATGCAGCGCAACTCACACACACGCAGCGCAACTCACACACACGCAGCGCACTCTCACTCACGCAGCACAATTCTCACCAACGCAGTGCAAATCACACCCACGCAAGTCCACTCACCCACGCAACGCCACTCAGCCACGCAATGCCACTCAGCCATGCAACGCCAATCTCACCCACTCAGCTCTACTCACCCACTCAGCGCCACTCAGCCACGCAGTGCCACTCTTAACCACACGCATGTCTGTGTACTCCCTATAGCTGGACCCCAGCATATCCGTGTACTCTTTAACAATCACACACACATGCAAATTTGCAACCCCACTCATGTACAATTCTACATTCTACCTGCACATAATTTTAATTTTCCAAACAACTACAGCTTGTGAACATACTTTCAACACACCATATACTCCAAGACCATGACCCCTAGTAGCAATGATACCTTCTACAACTCACACTCACACCCCATCACCTCACAACTCACAGTACTGCACGCCTTACTCTGTAGCACGCCGCACACTACACACTGGTGCACGCCACTCACTGCTGCATGCCACGCACTGCTGCACAACACACACTGCTGCACGCCACACACTGCTGCACAACACACAAAGATGCACACCACACACTGCTGAACGCCATCCATCCATCTATCACACTACATCCATCCATCCCTCACACAACATACACCCTTCCCCACACTCCATCCATCCACCCCAACCCATCCATCAATACACCCCCAAACCATCCTTCCATCCATCCCCTACTCCATCCATCCATCCCTCCCCGCACCAAAATGATCCCTACACCGCACCACACTCCATTCCAACCATGTACAAAACTCCATCACTCACCCACCCCACACTCCATCCCTCCCCCACACCACACTCCATCCCTCACCCACACCACACTCCATCCATCCCCCGCACCACACTCCATCCCTCACACGGCCCACACTACATCCTTCATCCACACTCCATCCCTCGCCCACACTCCATCTCTCGCCATCTTACCCTGCCTCTATCTCTCACACTTACTCTATCTGTCGCACTCCCTCTATCTATCTTACGCACTCCCTCTATCTATCTATCACCCTCACTATCCATCACATCACCACAGCATCACTCTGGAGCACCACAACATCAATATGCGCTAACAGATCATCACTGAGCGCCACAGCATCACTCGGCACTCTCACAACATCATTCTAAGACAACAATCCATCAATATGTGCAACAATTCAACAATAACATATTAAAATATGTTCTCTCAATTTTCATAATTTTAATAAAAAATTGTAAAAAAAATGTAATCTTTCACTTCTGTTCTTGTATTTTCATCACTATAATAAACAATAAACTTAATCATCAAAAAATATTTGACAAAGTTTACGCTATTGCCATTATATATTCAAATTCATGACTTTAACTATTAAATATTGGGAATTTTTTTATTTTATTTTAATATTAATACATCAAAGTCATGTAAAGACAACACATTTTGCATTACAAATGCTATAGGTGTCATTTTTCCACTAATTAACACTATTAGCATTGTAAATGCCAAAGTTAGAATTTTCCACAAGTTAAAATTAAAAAAAATAAAAAACGTTGTCATTTACAATAATAATCCCTCAAACTTTACTAATGCGAGCCCTATTGCATTGCAAATGCTTGTTAAAAACATGGCTCTTCTAAAGGTGGTGTCTTCAGGAGCTCCTTGCAGTACTTAGCGCTGGGAAACCTGATTGGTAGCTGTGCGCTTTACAAATGGCAAATAATAATAATAATAATAATAATTAGTACCGCTCTTACACCATGCACCAGCCGAACACACACCCGTGGATAAAAACTCTCTCAACCCTCAAAGAGGAGTAATGGGAAGGTGTGATTTATCTAGGTTTATCCCTTTTACTATGTACAAAGCAGATACCTAACCAGTGTTTATTTGCCTCTCATTTTTACGGCAAATGTTAATACATATTTATGCTGCATCACTTTTGCACCACGTAAAGTAATGCACGCTTAAGCCAGGGCTCTCATAAAAATGTATGAAGACACGTAAAGCCACCCTACGTGGCTTTGAGTGGCCTCATAAATCTTGAGTAATGTGACGCAGCGCAATTCACTGCATCGCCTTGCTTTGTGCCCGGGAGGTGTTCCATGGGTGCTGCAGTGGGTTTTCGCAAGCAACACCCATGGAATTTGACGCTGTACCAGATTTACAAAGCGAGGTAAAAATGAGGAGGTGCCAAACCTGTAGGCTCCCGAGGTGAGGCGGAACGGAGAGAAATATGATCATTTCCCCTCATTTTTACCTCTTTCCATGTGTGCTGCATTGTGCAGCACACATGGAAGGAGACAAACCTCTTGTAGGATTATTTTAGTGCAGGAGCAATCCTGCTTGCAGCAGAGGCTCCCTTGCACCATTATGCAAGGGTCTATGCCTCTTGCACAGTACAAACCTGGCTTGTGCATTCTTTGGCCCACTCACCTCCATTTATTTATTTTTTCGCAGTTTTGTATAGCGCAAACTTGTCCCAGTATCAGGTATCAAAGCGCTTTACATAGCACCAGTCACATTACATGAAAACACATTCATTTTTCCTAGGCACTGGGAGATTAAGGGCCAGATGTAGATAAGCAGCATTTACCGATTCTAAAATACCGAATTATACCGATTCGGTATTTTAGAATTGGTAAATGCTATGTAGGTATCCAACTTATCTTTACAGTAAATAATGGCCCTGTAGCTTGGTTTTCACTGTCATCTGCCTACTTCCACTTTCAGCGCGTGGACACGCCGGTGTGCGTAATCGCAGAGCTTAACAAATGTCCCAATAATAATAATAATAATAATAATAATCGGTAAATTTGACCGAATCTGTAAAATTCGGTAAATACCGAATCGGTATTTACCGATTCGATATTCCCCATTCATTCCTATGGGCCTTAAGGCCCATAGGAATGAATGGGAATTACTTTATCGGTAAATACCGATTTGGTAAAAGGGGGGAAACATTGAAGGGTGGCATGGTGTCACTTTGACACCCTGTTGCACCCCTGAATTGTGTATGGGTGCACATGTGGCACAATGTCTGCCACATGGCACTGTTATTATTTGCATAAATTTGCATTTTTTAGGGTTTTTGAAATTTACCACCAACTTGTAGTTGGTGGTAAATAACGAACCCTAAAATGTGAAAATCACTCATTTGAGTGCTCCCTACATATCAGGATTCAATAATTTACCGTATCGATATTTAAGAATTCGGTAATTTACAGATTCCTTGAATTACCGATTCGGTAAAATACTGAATCCTTAATTTAGGCCCCTACATATGAAAAGCCTAATTCCGGTCGGTAACGGCCAAAATTCGGTAATTTCGGCTGTTACCGACCAAAATTAGGCTTCCTACATCTGGCCCTAAGTGATTTGCCCAGAATCACATAATGTTCAGCGTCATTGCCAAGACTCGAACCCAGTTGAAGGGGCGTGGCTTGGGCGCCGATGGCGATGGTCGCCTGAGAGCTCGGCTCCGGGACTAAGCCCGAGATTATCCTGAAATTCGGAGGCTGCGGGGCACCCCAGACCCCGCATTCTGCTGAGCGTGCCGACGGCAACCTGCCGGGGGCCCTGGTGGAGCTTGGACGAGGGTTGCTCCGAAGTAATACCGAAGTTTGCGGAGTTGCGGAGTGCGACCCAACATGGCGCCCGGACTCCTTTGTCCCCCTGATCGAAACTACTGAGTTGAAGAGGTGTCGCGGGTGTCGACTGGCGCCCGGCTTCGCCATCCTCGGTTGTTCTGGACATTGGACATTTACAGGATTGGACCTTTTGCAACGGATTTGCACTCGGTTGGACGGCCGGACGGGTGCCCGCGCACTGGAGGGCACCGGGAGCGGACGCCCTGTGATCCAAGCGGTGGCCCGCCTCGCGACTCCGCAAATAGCTACGTCTTCCTGGCCAGTCCAACTACATGGGAGGCGCGACACTCTGGCGCCACAGATCATCCGAGGGAGTTGGTGGCCCTCACCCCGGGGCTATAGTGGGTGAACGGGTCTGCCCGACTCGGCGACGGCTGTCTCCGCCCCCTCATCGGCGCCCTCGGACGCCGTGGCGGTGGCGTGAGCCGAAGCGGCGGAGTCTCCACAGGCTCTGGAGAAGGAGATCGCCCATACCCGAATTGAGGACAAGCACCCGGGAAGGTCGTGATCGACACCTGTACACGGAGACACCTACTCCGGGACCCTCACGGAGTGCCCCTGGCAGCATGGGGAAACCTAGAGGAGCCAAGGGATCCAACCAGACCACCTCGGACTCTGAAGCCCAGGACAAAGAGGAGCGTGGGGACCCAAAAAGTTCTGGTAGCGCGCCACTGCAGCAACAGTTCGACCGTGTCCTAGAGGCGATAGAGGCTACGAGATCGGCCCTCCAACAGGACATTGCTCAGGTGGCGACGAGCCTGGGCCTCCTCAGGGCGGACCATGGCAAACTCTCAGACCGGGTCAAGGAGGTGGAGGGCACGGTGAAAACTTTGGAGCCGGCGCAGCGAACCTTGGCTGCGACGATAAAGGACGCCTTATCCCGAATCGAGACCCTCGAACGGAGGGCGGAGGATGCGGAAGGCCGCAACAGGAGGAACAACATCCGAGTGGTGGGCCTGCCGGAAAAGATCGAGGATGGCGACATGGTGCGATACTTGGAGACCTGGCTCCGAGACACGGTGGTCCCGGAGGGTCTGTCCTCCTTCTACACTCTAGAACGGGCCCACAGAGTCCCAGCACGGCCCCCACAGCAGGGACGTACCCCGAGGCCGGTGGTGGCTCGGTTGCTGCATTTTCGGGACAGGGACTTAATCCTCAATGCTGCCAGGCACAATGGCCCGTTCCAAGTTGCGAACAGTCAGGTGAACATCTTCCCTGATTACACCTACGAGACGCAGCGCAAGCGGTTCTCCTTCCTAGCGGTTAAGCGCGAACTCAGGAGCGAGGGCATTCAGTATTCACTCCTATATCCTGCAAGGCTCCGCATCATTGTCGACGACAAAACCCAGTTCTTCGACACCCCGGAGGAGGTCTGTGACTGGCTCGAACTGTACCGGACAGGGAAAGATGGTTTTGGCTCCTCGTCCCAACAGGCGGATGAGCCGGAACAAAGGAGGCGATCCAAGAGGGTCAGGAATCGCCGCGGCCGCACGGGAGGGCCCTCGACTGCGGAGACATCATCGGAACGGAGGGGAGTGTTGGAAGTATTGTCGGAACTGTCGGGAGCAAGAGACGAAGCCATCGAGGAGGAAGAAAACCCGGGTGCTCAGGGGGCACCGTCGGACTCGGAGGATTCAGTGGCAGACAGTACCCATACACCGGTGATCACACCGAAATCGGTGGAGGACCTTCTAGATGGACAAGGGTAACAGGGTATACGGCCTTGTTTTGGGTGGGGGCCCGGCAGGGGGGAGGCGGTTGCCGTCCTTTATTGCTGACAACGAGGGAGAGAGGGTTGGGGGGCCTCTGCTTTTGCCCCGGAAGGTTTTGACACTGTTTGGGGCTTGTTATAGTCCTGGTGGCCTGGGCGACGAGGGCCCACTGCCTCCGCCCAGCCCGCACCTGGCCCATAAGGCCTTCCTACGGTGGCGACCGTAGGATTAGTGGGGGTTCTGGGGTTGATGTACGACGAGGTTTGGATGGGATCTAGATGGCGCAGTTTGGGTCCTGTTCTGGGGTGGGTGGGGGGGGGGCTTTGTTGGTTCTTGGGTGGTTTGGTTTTGGTTGGGGAAAATGGCCGCCATCAGCGCTGGAAGGATTGATGCTTTTTCTTTGTGGGGACCCGGATGGGGGGACTTTGCAAGAACAATCTGGGACAATGGCTGATGTTGCTAATTTGAAATGTGTTACTTGGAACGTGAGGGGGCTTCACACTATGTCCAGGCGCCACAAGGTCCATGCTTATTTAGTGCGTAGGGGAGTGCAAATGGCGCTGCTGCAGGAAACGCATCTGAACAAGGCGGAAGGGGCGGCGCTTCAGCGTAGATGGCGGGGGCAGGTCTTTTCCACGTCGTACTCTGCTTATGCCAGGGGGGCGCTAATATGGATCAGGGCAGGGGTCCCCTTCCAGGTCACGAGGACAGTGTTGGATCCAGAGGGGCGTTTCGTGGCCATCTCAGGCACTCTAGGAGGGAGGGACCTGAACGTTTGCTGTGTGTACGCTCCTAATGTAGACCAGACTGCCTTCCTTTCCAGGTTATCGGGCTCGTTGGCCCACTTTTTCGCCGGGCCCCTCCTGTTGGGGGGAGACTTTAACTCCGTAGTGGATGTGGACATAGACCGCTCGCATCCCCCGCTCCCCGATTCCCCGGTCCGTCGCACGGCTAAGGGTCGTCAGGATTGGCAGACCCGCTGGGGTTTGACGGACATTTGGAGGGCGCATCACCCCGCATCTAGGGATTATTCATATTTCTCGAGCCTCCATGAGTTGCATGTCAGGCTAGATGGATTTCTTGGTTCGCCCGAACTGGTTTCGGCAGCGGTCCGATCAGAGTACTTATCGAGGACCATCTCGGACCATAACCCCCTCCTGCTGGACATTCGCTGGTTTCCTGGGACGCCGGCGGTACCCACCTGGAAGATGAGACCCGAGATCCTCGAGGACAGTGTCTTCAAGGCGGACCTGGGGGAGAGAATATCGGATTATTTTGCGTCCAACGGCGGCTCCGCGAGTACTAGGGCGTTCGAATGGGACGCTTTTAAGGTAGTGGTGAGGGGCTACTGTATCTCTAAGAAGGTGGGCATGAGGCGCGTCATCCTGGCTGATTTAGACACAGCGGACCGGGCACTCCGCGAGCTTGAAGTTAGCCGCCCCGGACACCCGGAATTGCAAGCACAAACGGTGGAGGCGAGGGAGAGGGTAGCGGTGGAGGTCGAACGGCTCCGCTGTTTTGATTATAAGGCCTATACGGTCTGGTCTATCGCGGAGGGAGACAGGTCGAGTGCGTTGCTGGCGTGGTTGGCCAACCCTACGCGCCAGTCCCAGACGACGACGAATATGCGTGGAGCAGACGGGACCGAGGTATGCACCCAACCGGAGATTCTTAGTTGCTTCCGGCATTATTATGAATGTTTATACCGCAGTCGCTCCGCACGTGACCCGGACCGGCTTGATAATTATCTTCGCCCACTGGAGCTCCGCACAGTAGGGCAGGAAGTGGCGAAAACTCTGGGTTCCGATATCGACTTGGGGGAGATCCGCGGGGCCATCAAACGGATGGCGAGGAACAAGACCCCGGGCCTAGATGGCCTACCATTGGAGTTCTATGCAGCTTACGCTGACCTCTTAGCCCCTCGGTTACTGGTGGTCTACAGGGAGGCGAAGAGGTTGGGGCGACTCCCGAGCTCGATGTGTGAAGCGTTGGTGGTTCCTCTCCTCAAACCGGGCCGAGACTCATCCGACCCGGGGTCCTACCGTCCCCTATCAATGTTGACGGTGGACTACAAAATATTGAGCAGCATCTTGGCCTCGAGGCTGCTGGGACATATGAGTTCCCTAGTGCATGAGGACCAGGCCGGCTTCATCCCACGGCGGAACACGACTATGAATATTCGAAGGTTGTTCCGCTTGCTTGGGGAACCATTTGTGGATGCCCCGTCCCCGGTAGTTTTGTCGGTGGACCTGGAGAAGGCTTTTGATAGCCTAGAGTGGGACTACCTCTGCACGGTGTTACGGAGATTCGGCCTCGGGGAGGGATTTGTCAGATGGACCGCGGTTCTTTATGCTTCTGCTTCGGCCAGGGTCCGATCGGGCCCATTGATTTCATCGCGGTATCCGGTGGAACGAGGCACGCGGCAGGGATGCTCCTTGTCCCCGCTTCTTTTTGCGCTAGCGGTGGAGCCACTGGCGATGCACCTTCGCTCGGGAGCCCACTATACGGGCTTATGGACGGCTGCGGGCCCGCATTATGTCTCGCTATATGCGGACGACCTGTTGCTCTTCCTGGAGGACCCGGTCGACGCTTTGCGGGGAGCGGAATTGGCGCTCACGGAGTTCGGAGCGGTCTCAGGCCTCCGAGTGAATTGGTCTAAGACCTGTCTTTTTCCGGTACGCAGGGGTACCCCCACCCCTGCGCTAAGTAGGGAGATCAGATGGGAGCCCGACTGCTTTAAGTACCTTGGGGTATTCGTTTATCACGACCAACCCGACCTCCTAGATGGGAACATTGCCCGCTGCATTCGAGCACTCCGAGGTTGCATGGACTTTTGGGCCACGCTGCCGCTTTCAGTGGCGGGACGTATCGCCCTGCTCAAAATGGTGGCGCTTCCCCGGTTATTGTATTACTTTCGAACTTTGCCGATCTGGGTCCCACCGGCCACGTTTCGTCGCTTGCGCTCTATGGTGGTCGGGTTCCTCTGGGGAACGGGCCGGCGGCGGGTGGCCCTCAATACCTTGATGAGGCCGAAGGACGAGGGGGGGCTCGCTGTGCCGGACTTCGAGAAGTACTATCTGGCGGCGCAGCTCCAGACTTTCGCCCCAGGAGATCGCCAGGGAATTCAGGGGCCCGGAAGACGGTAGAGGGACGGGTATGGCCAGGCATGTTCTCTCCTTTATAGCGCTGCGACAACGCTTGGTCCTGCGGGACTTGTCGATGGAGGAGCGGACTATCCGACTGTGTTGGAATCGGGCTCACGCCAGAGGCCAACTAAGAACACCATATGCGCCTGAAATACCGTTGGGGATGCTGACGGCCCTCCCCCATGGAGGGGATTGGTCACGATTGGCGGCCTGGGAGGATTCCGGTTTACAGCTCGTCGGTGATCTGTACGAGGACGGAGCGCTCCTGTCCTTTCAGGATCTCATTGACCGCTTCGGGATCTCCCGGGGCGACTTTCTGCTGCACTCGGCCATTGTGCGAGCGATCCAGGCACACTGGCAGAACGGGCTGGAGGAACCCCACTTGTCTCAAGTGTGCCAGTACGTAATGATGTCGGCGGGCACGGTGGAGGCGGTCACTTGCCTCTACGGCAGGTTGATAGCCGAGGGATTGGCTCCTCTCACCACATTGAGGACCCGCTGGGAGGAGGACATTGGTAGGGAGATCCCGGAGACGACCTGGGCCCAGTTGGTGAGACGTGCCTGGAAGGGCACACGTAGCGCCCGTTTCCAACTGGTCCACTATTATGTTCTCCATAGAGCGTACCTGACCCCGGTGAAGATCAGGCGTTATTTTGCCACGGCTTCAGCGGAATGCCCTAGATGCCCGGCTCAGGAGGCGGACCTCCTACACATGTTATGGGCCTGTCCAGGACTGACGTCCTACTGGCAGGAGGTAGCGACGACTCTGGAGGAGGTGACGGGGAGGCGCTTATCATTCGATGCGGCGGTGGGGCTCTTACACTGGTTCCCCCATACCCCCCGGAATAAAATTTCCAGTAAATTTATCGACCTGGGGCTCCTCCTTGCTAAGCGAGAGGTGACCAGGAACTGGAAGGCACGAGCTGGTCCGGCAGGCAGCAGATGGCACAGTGAGCTTTTGAAATGGGCGGCGGGAGAGAGCGCGCTGAGATATCAGCTGGCTTGGAGGCAGGGTAATGAGAAGGCGCAGGAGGCCGCGTTGGAGTGGGAAATGCTGGTGCAGGCCCTCAGGGATTATTGTGCCCCCAGCGACTCCGAAAGTGAAGAAGCGACTCGCCCCGAGTCCCGATGAACGTCAGCACTGACAGTCCTATTACCTTCCCCGGGGGTCAAATAGTAGATCCTATGTTGATAAGCTCCCTGGCGCTGGTGGTGGGGGGGGGGGGGGGGGGGGGGGGTTCACAGTTAGTAGGTATTTTGAGGGGGGGGTTTATTTTGGGGGTTTTGGGTTTGTTTGGAAAAGCAGATGACGGACAGTGTATTATCCGGACCAGCTCCAGCATCCTACTGACCCCTGTTGCATTTCGCCGCCCGACCCCAGGGTTGTGGGCCGGTTGGCAGTGTACAGACTTTACGGAGGGGGGCCAGAGGGCTTTATTCTGTATATGTTGCTTATAATACAATGCTGGTCGCTACTGTACTGATTTACTGATTCCTGCAATAAAAATATATTTAAAAAAAAAAAAAAAAAAAAAGACTCAAACCCAGTTAACTGGACAGTTTTTGAAGGATAACGTTCTGTTGTGACATGGTTCCCTGTATTTTACATTTGAAACCAGGCCTGCTTGAGCTCTCTGGAGCCAGACCCATAATGCACCGCTCCAGTCAGCCCAGGACAGGGAAGCACCGCTTCACTCCTGTTCCTTGTTTCTCTCAGCATCAACTGTTTCCAGATTGTTGTTCTCTGGCACGAGGCAGACCCTGGGATTTAAAAACAGAAGTGGGTCAACTCAAGTGTGGCATTTGTCTTGGAACACTGTCCTGTGTTCAAACATTTGCACTAATTCCGTTGTCGGCACTTTTTGTTTCCTCTACAGCGCACACACTTCAGTTTTTAACTCTCCCCTTCCAGATAAGACAGCGTCCTGGCTGTGGGCATCCCCCGGGCATTGTGTAACACTGAAAATAAATAACATTATGTTTTCAATGGTGAGCGTGCTACTTCCTACTTCCTGGTGGCTGTGATTGGTGGACACTGCACCCTTGAAGGTCTCTACCTTAGGATGGAGGCCGGTGAGGGTCTGTGGAGGGCCTGAGAGTAAGACACGGACAGAGATGAGGACAGCTATCAGGCTGTGTTACTTCTCTTCAGAAATGTCCAGACATTTTGCAGACATGACAACAACCTTCACATCACATCACCACATGAGTGCAATGCGCATTACCGTCTCATAACTTTATCTAGAGGGGAGGATTACTGCAAAAAACTATGTTTGTGCAACAATTTACCCACAGGACGTTTTTTTGGGGCTTGCATTTTGCAAAATGAACACTGCAGGACATTTTTCCTTAATCTTAGCTTGCAAAGCTTCACAGCCTTTGAAAATTTCATAAGGATTTTGCAAATGTGCACACTCTTGTTTTGTTTAGTTTCTCCTTTACACATGCAAACAGCATGTATTTTAAATCCTTAGTTTCATACACATGTGGCGCGTCATAGCTCCAGTTTTGAGCCTTCTCTTTGTGGTGAAGAAGTGCTGTGGCTGTCTTCACAAGAAGCAGGGTATGTTCGATAGGTGTGACTGCAACACCACAGAGTGGGAGAAAACTAGAGACCCACAAATGCAGCACCTTTTCCTGAAACTGAAAAATATGAGACAGTATCTACCCAAGAGACAGCAGGGGATGCAATTCACCCTACCTGCCCATGAGAGACTTCCTACTGCAGTGACTTTAAAAACAGGTACTGCTATGGGAATTCCAAATACAATTCCTGCACGGCATGGAATGAAAAGTCCATGCCTTGCAGGAACTAGTGCACATTTACATAATTGTGCCCCCCTGTGGCGTCCTTTGGGTGCAGAGGCACAAGGGGGCCCTGTAAGGATCCCTTTGTTTTCTCTCTGCCAGGGTTTTCATGGAGGAGGAACCGCCATGAAAACAATGGTGGAGAGAAAATTCCTAATATACTTGGTGGGACCGCGGTGGTCCTGCCAAGCATATGGAAGCCTCTACATAGCTGCAAAACCTCCAGAGAACGACGATTCCCTGGTGGCTGTGGTGGTCTGACTGCCTGACTCCTAGAGCGGTCGGGAGAATGCCACCGATAATGAATTACAGAGAAATTAGTCAAAAAATGATAAAGAACAATGATTAAATACATTGAACTCAGTGCAAAAGAAACTGAAAATTCTGTTTGTTCTATAAACAATTGTAGAAAAAAGAGTTCATACTTTTGTTATTTGAATATTAATTGTGATAAATAAAACGTTAAAAATCTATATTTTCTCTTCAAAAATATTTTTTCAACTTTAAACAAAAAAGTTTAAAAAATATAAATCCTAAAAATAAAAGAATTTAAATATGCCTATATACTTTGTGGTTTTATTATTATCACCTAATATTTATTTAAAAAAAAGTTTTTTAAGATTTATATTTTATTCAACATATAAAAATATATACCAACAAGGTGTGCAAAAACATACATTTTGTTTAAATTGCAAAACTGTGAAGAATGTTTTCAAATATTTTATTAAATATTTTATTAATAAAAAAAGTGTATATTTCTTGCTTCTACATTCCAAAAATGTCAATATTAATTTGTAACATGAAAAAAAGTTTGGGAAATGTTTTAGAAATACCAAAAACTTGGAAGGATAATTTACTATTCATACTCCATTGTCAAAATTGTGGGAGGCAGATTTACTATCCCACCAGTCCCAAGAACGTTTTGGAAAGAGGTACATTTGTTTCAGATTTACTATACTAACTGCAATCCCTGAAACAATGAAGATAAACAAATATCATGGGGCACTGTGATATTATTATATTTCTGCCCAAAACAACTTTGACGAAAGTGAAAAATTCCTTGGGGAGGTGGGATGATCTATTATTCTAACTCTCCTACTAACACTATGATGAAAGGGAGACACCCATACAGTGGGGCCTTCAACCCAAGCTAATTTATCCTGAACCCCGAAAATAAAGTTTAATACATTCAAATACTTAGAAAACAAAATCCAAACCCACTGTCACTCGACGACCCTAAAAATAACACAATCCCTAATATTTACACTAAGCACCCTGAATCAAAAACACTGCCCACACAAACCCCTATTGTACCAACAACATTGGGGCCTATTCCAATGTCGGACGGACCTGAGTCAGTCCGACATCAGACAGGAGCCGTAACCAAACGACCTGCTGACGTCGGTTTCGGCCCTGCTAGTAAGCCTGTTCGGTCGCATTCGTATACTTTATAATGCAAGCATGCACTCCGAGCGGAATGCATGCCTGCATTGGTGAAAGCAGGGGTGCAGTTCATCCCTGCACCCTGTGGCTGGCACCCCAAGGGGCCAGTCACCGGGTGCAGGGATCAACAGAGGGTCACCGTGTGCAGGGATCAACATTTGGCGGCCTCGCACCCATGGCGGCCCTGCTGGGGGCCCCCAGAGACAGTTTCCGACTGCCTTTTCGTGCCAGAGAAATTGGCATGAAAAGGCAGTGAAAAACTGCCATCGTACTCCCTCGGTCGTAAAGAGGCGACCGGGGGAGTACTGGAGTATTTTGGGACGGTGGACGGGCTCTCCGAGCCTGTCGTCCGCAATTCGGAAATCCGAGTCGGATTCCTTTCCGACCAAGCCCATCAGAATGGCTCGGTCGGAAAGGAATCCGTGTGACACATTCCGGTTTGGTCGGAATGGCTCCGACCATCGTTCGGTGCGCTTCCGACCGAAATCGGAATCAGCCCCATTGTGTGTTTTTGAATGCGCACCTGCAGTGCTTGTCCCATGCAGGTGCGCCAACTACATTTTACCATTTTCCTTAACCTTTAACCTTGTATAAAAATAAAATGGACATAATGGACCCTAGTATGGTGATAGAGGCAAGAAAGGAAATATGGATAGATTAGAGGTATAAGGAACCAGAATGCAGGAGATAGTGTTGCTGGTTGAGGGCGGTAAAAACCTACTCAAGCAGTAACCATAATTTATGTTAATGTGAATCCACAAGCAAACCCCAAATTAACCTTGTGAAACAAGCATCCTGGGACCAGATGTTACCCGGAACTGGTCCCAGGATGCTTGTTCCCAGTCCAGGGAAGACCTGGCTTGGCAGTTCGGCTGGACCGCCATGAGGGACTGTGTCAAGACTGATTTGCATATGGCTGGATCTGAACTGGGGTGACGAAGTGAGCTAAAGAACGATGATGGATTCAACCCAGATCTGTGACTGGGGGTGAGTGTCTGAAATGTTTCAGCGCTCCGTCCATCATCTGTGCAACATTCCGTCCATCATCTTGTGTGTTTTGCTGTTCACCCTATGTGGGAAGGGTATGCCCAAACGTGGGTCCCGTGCTCACTACGCCACTGGATTCAAGCTATCCTGGCTGAAGACAGCTGATAGCCAGAAACCGGTCCTAGGATGCTTTATTACGGTCCAGGGAAAACATGGCTTGGCAGTTTGGGCTGGACTGTTCCCATGAGGCACATGGTCAAGACTGATTTGCATATGGCCATGTCTGAACTGGGGTAGCTTGGTGATAAGGGTGGGCGTAAAATCCGTTTCGCGGGCGAATTTGCGGATTTTCCGCGATTTCGCAATCCGCGAATCTCGCGAAATCGCGGTAAAATCCGCGAATCAGCGGGGACGAATTTTCAGCCAAGCAAGGGTTACAGCAGCAGGTGCAAAAGTTGAACCTAATTTCTTTGTAACCTTTTTCAAACAAATTAACTTCAACTTGGACACCTGCTGCTAATTGCTTCCTGGCACCTCGTTGCCTACTTGCAACTATTCTCTGACCCTGCTCTGACCCTTGAAGCAGGGTCAGAGAATAGTTACAAGTAGGCAACGAGGCACCTGTCCAAGGAATTAAACCTCATCAGGAAGCACTTACAGATATAAAAAACAGGAAGAAGGGAGAGGTTGGCAAATACACCCATTTTGAGTTGTCAGGAGGGGTTAAACTAAAAGAGACCTTTACAGCACAATTTTCATATGCATTTTGCTAAAAATAAAAAGCTGTATGTTCTGTAGGGGCAACTCAGGAATCTGGCCCTTCACAGATCCGGCCTCTCTTTCTTTCTCTCGATCTCTCTCTCCCTATCTATCTATCTATCTATCTATCTATTTATCTATCTATCTATCTATCTATCTATCTCTCTCTCCCTCTCCCATAAACGACTGCATGGGTAACTTCGCTATGCAAGCGGCTCGCGAAGACGCAAAAATCCCCGCGAACACGCAAAAAACCCTGCGAACACGCAAAAAAACAAAAATCCGCAAATTTGCACAAATTCGTGAATGTTGCGGATCGCGAATTCGCAAATCCGCGGATCGCGAATTCGCAAATCCGCGGATCGCGAATTCGCAAAATTTGCCCATGCTTACTGGGTGAGGAAAATAACGATGGATTAAACCCAGATCTGTGACTGGGGGTGAATGTTTTGCCATTGTACAACATTCCGTCCATCCTCTTGTGTGCTTTGCTGTTCACCCTATGTGGGAAGGGAATATGTGACGTTACAACGCGACCAAAATGATCGCAGTACGTTATATCGCAGTTTTTACAACGCAAGTCGTGACAACGACTTGCGCTGGAGGGCACTGGACTTAGGAATAGTATGATTTACTATTCCAACACCATTCTATGTCCAGTAGGGAAGGTCTTGGAACAGTAAATCATACTATTCCTTAGGTTAGAGCGCCATCCAGCGCAAGTTGTTGTAACGACTTGCGTTGTAATACCTGCGATGTAAAGGCATTGCGATGCAATGCCTGCGGGGTAAAGGATGTTTCCCGTGGGAAGGGTGTGCCCAGACGTGGGTCTCGTGCTCACTACACCACTGGAGTCAAGCTATCCTGACTGAAGACGGCTGATAGCCAGAAACCGGTCCTAGAAAGCTTGATTCCGGTCCAGGGAAGACATGGCTTGGCAGTTCGGGCTGGACTGTTCCCATAAAGGACCAGGGTCAAGACTGGATTTGCATATGGCCTTGTCTGAAGTGGGGTGGCTTGGTAAGCAAAATAACAATGGATTAAACACAGATCTGTGACTGGGGGTGAATGTTTTGCCATTGTGCAACATTCCGTCCATCATCTTGTGTGTTTTGGTGGGCAATTATCTCATTATAATGCTGCCCAAAATGTTTGTTAATGATTTCTAGAGAAGATTTGTTTCTCGTGTACCAGCTCTGAGCTAGGGAGTGCTCGAAACATCTGACAACACTGTCTCGATTACAGTCCCTGTTTTGGCTGAAAATGTCTGCAGAATATTCAGCTTTGGGAGAAACTGCTATCAAAACTCTCTTGCCTTTCAGCTCGTCCTATTTATGTGAGGTTGGGTTCTCAGCACTTTCAGTATTAAAGACTCAGGGGCCGATAATGATTGCGGTTTTTCCGCATCCCCCGGGCCGGCGGAAGCCACCGCCGGCCCGTAGGATGCGGAAAAACCGCTGCGGAGCCTCCAAAGACCCACCGCCATATTAGGATGGCTGGTGGGTCTTGAATTCCGTCCGCCGCTTTATGGTGGAGGTGTCTAACAGACACCGCCAGCCATATTAGGATGGTGGGAAAAACATGCTTTCCGAGGCGGCTTTTCTGCTGTGTAAAAGCATTCAGACTTTCACTTTGGAGGCCCGTTATGGGCCCTCTGGGTGAAGGGGGGTTGGGGGGTGCACATGGGGGGTACCTATGGTACCCCCCTGCATTTGCGTGCACAAAGCAGCAGGCACTGCGCGGTGCCTGCCGCTTTGTGCATGCAAATGCGATGCATGCATTTTTAGCCTTGCGGCGGGTGCAGCTTGAAGCTGCACCCGCCGCAATGTTAAAGATAGAGGATGTGACCGCCACCCTGGCGGTCACATCCTAATCTGCTCGGAGGGAACGCCACAGCCCCTGCGGACATTCCCTCCTCCTCAGGGGTCGCTGACAGGCTCAAGTCTGTCCGCGATCATAATCGGCCCCAAAGTACCGTTCAAGACTGGATGTGGAGCACAACCTAAGGATGGCAGTAGCAAAAAATCCATCCACAGATTGACCATTTCTGAAAAACAGGCACACCTGTCACATTTATGTTGCTGGTGTTATTATCAATCCATGTCATGCGTAAAACAAAGCATCCTAGCAAAAGCAATGTGCGCTCATTTTATCTTGGAAAGTGGTGTTTTGAGCTGTGTAATAAGCCTCTGTCATTTCACCACACCCAGTCACAAACCTGCAGTTTACCACTCATATTGTATTGAACATTATTTGCTGGATATGCCCGGAATGTGCGCGTGGCGGTCGATTCCAGAAATTTCTGTCAAGTGGTGGGGGGGCCCAACATCTAAAAAAATTCAGCTGGGGGAGCTCAACCTACAAAAGTTTATAGACCTCTGCTGTAGGGGCATATTGCTCATGCGGCTATGCCCTCACCTGTTCTATAGTGCACCTTATATTAGGGCTGTGAGTCCTGCTAGAGGGGTGACTTACCTATGCCACATGCAGTGGTAGGTAGCAAGGCACACAGGGATGTGGGCATGTTGACTTTTACACCAAAACACACAGTCTATAATGGCAGTGTTGTTGTTGTAGGTGAGAGGTCTTTCAGGGTGGCACAATACAGGCTGCAGCCTTAGAGACACTCTCTAGTCACAAGGCCCTTGGTATCAGTGATACACTTTACAAGGGACTTTAATGTGGGCCAGATGTGTGCAATTGCGGACACAAAGGTACAGTTTTGGGAGATAACACTGTCCTTGGGACCCTGGGCACATTCAGTCAAAGTGCCTCATAAATCTGGAAAAGAATGGGTGGGGGGGGGGCTTACTGCAACAGAAACCCACTTTCCCTCACCCACATTGGAAAAAGGGTACATTTTCAGTGAGAAATGCGATGCATTCATGTTGTGTTTTGGCCTGTTTACTACCACGGCCACTAGGCCTGAGAGGTTCTATTTTATTGAAAGATTTTGTGGGAGGATAGAACAATAGAACATTTGTTATTACCAATTGGATTTCGCTTCATTTGAGCCTTTCAAATGTAAGCCAGTGTTTAAGAAAGAAGACATTTTGAAAAATACCCACTAAAGCATATGCTAGTATGGGTACCCACAAATTCAGAGATGTTTAAATAATTCCTGCTCCTAAGTTCCACATCGTGTGCCCATTTCAGAAATACATAGGTTTCCTTGATACCCATGTGTCACTCTACATATTTTATCACATGAATTGGTCCATACTCGCTCTACAATGAATAACCTTTGTACAGTGCAGCTAAGTTGCTGGCTCTGGGTACCTTGGGTTCTTTGAAAACCTACAAACCCTATTTATCCCCACAACCAAAATGGGTTAGTGGGCATAATGGCATATTGCTTTTGTGAACTGGCCATTGAGACAAAAAGTTACAGATTAAAAATGTTGTCACAAACGACCGTTTTTTCATACTCATTTTCAAATATTCCTTTATATCAATAGTTATTTTCTTTGGAAAAAATATGAGTGATTTACAAACATGACCTGTTGCTAATTTCAGAACGTTGTCTACTTTTCAAAATTATAGCTTTCCTGGATCATCCATGGGCTTTGCACTGGTTTCCACCACAAACTGGAAGTAGATTGAAACCACAAAAATGGGCTACCTCTTTGAGAAATACCAACTGTGGTATACAAGTGTTTTTTTTTTTGATTCAGCTCTGCATTTTCCTAAAAGCTGGGACCGTGGTAAATGAAGCACAGTAAACTGTTTGTTGAGGTAATTTGTAGGAAAATAAACAGACTCATTTATCCGGAGCACTTTTTTCCTATTTTTCTCAAATAACTTAAAATTTTCCTATATTTTACCTATTTTCTTGGTCCTCTCCAGAGGAACCTTTGAACCTTGGGTACCCTTAGAACAAGAGTGCTTTAGATTTGGCTCTTCCCGTGTGAAGGGCATGCTTTCAGGTACCCTTAGAATCCCCGGCTTATTGGAAAAAGACGTCTCCACCCTCTAAATAAGTAGGTGGAGCAAAATTTACAAGTGCAAGATTCCTAGGATGTTACGAAAAATAAGGATGCAAATTCGGGATGGATAGCTTATGTGGAGAATAAAGTTATGGAGCCCTAAGCGCCAACTACCCCAAATAGCCAGAAAAGGACTCAGCACTGGGGGGAAGTCCCAGCAGTTAAGTGGTTAAAGGCCAAAGGTGGCCTCTCAGGAATGCAGAAGCATGTAAGAAATTAATCCTGTGAAGCATGCCCTGGGTACCAGTGCCAGGGCAATAACCAGGAAACGAGCCGGAATAACCTACACTTTTATGGACAGTGGCCCAGGGCGGCAGGAGATTATCGAGAGCAGATAAGGGGCGTGTTCTGTTGTGAGTGTTATTGTCTGTATGTTGCCCGGGAGCAGCGGACAGGCAGCTGCGCGGTGCCAAGCACACACTGCGATAAGGCGAGAGATGTCAAAGTCAAGAGACAGTCCAAGAGTGGGCTCTCTCACCCTTTGTACCAAGAGAGACTGCACAGCTGCCGATGTGTGGCCGTTGTTCAGCTTGAATCCCTGTAGTGGAAAGACCGCGTCACTTAGAGCGAGTCCAAGGGCCTCTCATCTTTGGTGCTTGGAGGGGTGTCACCCAGTTCCGCCTTAACGCAAAGGTACACAAGGCAGTCGCCCGGGGACCCCACGAGCATATGGGTCCCATGCAGACTAGAATTGAACACTAATTGAAATGTAGTCCAAGCCCAGTGCACTGCCTTGCCCGGGGGCCTATAATGCTGTTAAGATGGTCCTGGTCTCACCCTGAGAATCAGAAGCTTCTACTGCTGCTGCTGAGCAGACAAACTGGGTCTGGTGGTCTTACCCTGCACATCTCCACCCACCTCCTACGCTCCGTGCTTGGAGAGGCCCCACCGTGAGACTGATAATCTTCTGCTGTTGCTGAGCAGGCGTGGTTGGTCTGGTGGTCTCATCCTGCACATCTCCACCAGCCTCTCAGCACCCTTGCCTAGTGAGGTCACACCCTGAGACTGATAATCTTCTGCTGTTGCTGAGCAGGCGTGGTGGGTCTGGTGTTCTCACCCTGCGCATCCCCATCGACCTTCCACCCTCCGTGCTTGAAGAGGCCCCACCCTGAGACTGAAAATCTTCTGCTGTTGCTGAGCAGGCGTGGTGGGTCTGGTGGTCTCACCCTGAACATCTCCACCAACCTCCTACCCTCCATGCTTGGAGTGGCCCCACCCTGAGACTGATAATCTTCTGTTGTTGCTGAGCAGGCGCGGTGGGTCTGGTGGTCTCACCCTGCACATCTCCACCAGCCTCTCACACCCCTTGCCTGGTTGGGTCTCACCCTGAGACTGATAGTTTTCTGCTGTTGCTGAACAGGTGTGGTTGGTCTGGTGGTCTCACCCTGCACATCTCCACCAGCCTCTCAGCACCCTTGCCTGGCGGGGCCTCACCCTGAGACTGATAATCTTCTGCTGTTGCTGAGCGGCGTTGTGGGTCTGGTGGTCTTACCTTCTGCATTCTTATGGGCCTCCCACCCTCCCTGCCTGAGAAGGGTAGACTTCTTCTGTTAATGAACAGACAAGGTGGGTCTGATGGCCTAGTCTCACCCTGTGCATCCCTATGGTCTCTCAACCCCCTTGATTGTCGGGGTCTCACCCTGAGACTGATAATCTTCTGCTGTTGCTGAACAGACGTGGTGGGTCTGGTGGTCACACCTTGCACATCTCCACCAGCCTCTCTACTCCCTTGCCTGGCGGGGTCTCACCCTGAGACTGACAATCTTCTGCTGTTGCTGAGCAGGCGTGGTGGATCTGGTGGTCTCACCCTGCACATCTCCACCCACCTCCTACCCTCTGTGCTTGGAGAGGCCCCACCGTGAGACTGATAATCTTCTGCTGTTGCTGAGCAGGCGTGGTGGGTCTGGAGGTCCCACCCTGCACATCTCCACCAGTCTCTCAGCACCCTTGCTTAGTGGGGTCTCACCCTGAGACTGATAATCTTATGCTGTTGCTGAGCAGACGTGGTGGGTCTGGAGGTCCCACCCTGCACATCTCCACCAGTCTCTCAGCACCCTTGCCTGGTGGGGTCTCACCCCGAGATGGATAATCTTATGCTGTTGCTGAGCCGACGTGGTGGGTCTGGTGGTCTCACCCTGCACATCTCCACCCATCTCCTACCCTCCGTGCTTGAAGAGTCCCCACCCTGAGACTGAAAATCTTCTGCTTTTGTTGAGCAGGTGTGGTGGGTCTGGTGGTCTCACCCTGCACATCTCCACCAGCCTCTCAGCACCCTTGCCTGGCGGGGCCTCACCCTGAGACTGATAATCTTCTGCTGTTGCTGAGCGGCGTTGTGGGTCTGGTGGTCTTACCCTGTGCATTCTTATGGGCCTCCCACCCTCCCTCCCTGAGAAGGGTAGACTTCTTCTGTTGATGAACAGACAAGGTGGGTCTGGTGGCCTAGTCTCACCCTGTGCATCCCTATGGCCTCTCACCCCCCTTGCTTGGCGGGGTCTCACCCTGAGACTGAAAATCTTCTGCTCTTGCTGAACAGACGTGGTGGGTCTGGTTGTCTCACCCTGCACATCTCCACCCATCTCCTACCCTCCGTGCTTGAAGAGTCCCCACCCTGAGACTGATATTCTTATGCTGTTGCTGAGCCGACGTGGTGGGTCTGGAGGTCCCACCCTGCACTTCTCTACCAGCCTCTCAGCACCCTTGCCTGGTGGGATCTCACCCCGAGACGGATAATCTTATGCTGTTGCTGAGCCGACGTGGTGGGTCTGGTGGTCTCACCCTGCACATCTCCACCCATCTCCTACCCTCCGTGCTTGAAGAGTCCCCACCCTGAGACTGATAATCTTGTACTGTTGCTGAGCCGGCGTGGTTGGTCTGGTGGTCTCATCCTGCACATCTCCACCAGCCTCTCAGCACCCTTGCCTAGTAAGGTCACACCCTGAGACTGATAATCTTATGCTGTTGCTGAGCCGACGTGGTGGGTCTGGAGGTCCCACCCTGCACATCTCTATCAGCCTCTCAGCACCCTTGCCTGGTGGGATCTCACCCCGAGACGGATAATCTTATGCTGTTGCTGAGCCGACGTGGTGGGTCTGGTGGTCTCACCCTGCACATCTCCACCCATCTCCTACCCTCCGTGCTTGAAGAGTCCCCACCCTGAGACTGAAAATCTTCTGCTTTTGTTGAGCAGGTGTGGTGGGTCTGGTGGTCTCACCCTGCACATCTCCACCAGCCTCTCAGCACCCTTGCCTGGCGGGGCCTCACCCTGAGACTGATAATCTTCTGCTGTTGCTGAGCGGCGTTGTGGGTCTGGTGGTCTTACCCTGTGCATTCTTATGGGCCTCCCACCCTCCCTCCCTGAGAAGGGTAGACTTCTTCTGTTGATGAACAGACAAGGTGGGTCTGGTGGCCTAGTCTCACCCTGTGCATCCCTATGGCCTCTCACCCCCCTTGCTTGGCGGGGTCTCACCCTGAGACTGAAAATCTTCTGCTGTTGCTGAACAGCCGTGGTGGGTCCGGTGGTCTCACCCTGCACATCTCCACCAACCTCCTACCCTCCGTGCTTGTAGAGGCCCCACCCTGAGACTGATAATCTTCTGCTGTTGCTGAGCAGGCGTGTTGTGTCTGGTGGTCTCCCCCTGCACATCTCCACCAGCCTCTCACCCCCCTTGCCTGGAGGGGTCTCACCCTGAGACATGTAATCTTCCTCTGTTGATGAGCAGACCAGGTGGCCTGGTGGTCTCACCCTGCGCATTTCCTAGCAGCCTCCTCTGCTGCCTGCTGCGTTTACCTGTCTCACCCCACTGCGCCCACCTCTGAGGCACTCGTGAAACACGGGCTCTCTGATGCTGTCTGGTTCATGATGTGCACACACTGGCAGCATCTGCATTAGTCCCCTCTATGTTCACCTCAAGCTTTGCATCAGTATCTAGAGCTTCACTGGCTGCAAGGCTGTCCCACTTCAACGACAATGTGGTAAAGTGAGAAATGTAACTAAAGCAGCACTGACTCTTACTCCAAGGCCTGATAGAGATTCTGTATGATGTTAAAATAAACAAGCACTGTCAATGCCAAGAGGTCTCGATCTCATAGTTGAGGCTGCCTCATATGTGACCGGTTAGTTTAAGCGCAATATGCGCCACCATTATAGATGCACTTTGTCAGTCATCCTTGCATTCTTCAATCAATTCACCCACTTATGCTTGCATCAACACAGTAACCGACTCACAATAAAACACACACGGAAATTCAACCTTCAAAGGCTTAAAAGAAAAAAAACTTTTTTTAAATTTCTCCCCCTAACATGGTGGCGAAATGCATGCAATGAAAAATAAATTAAATACAGCAGCGGCGGCAGTCTTGCAGCACACACATAGGGACATATTTACAAAGAAGTGACGGAGCACGGTGTTAGCCTTCTTGGCTTAACGCCACGCTCCGCCACTTCTGAAACGCAAGGGCTGCACCGTATTTACAACAATACGGAGTAGCCCTGCGTTTCATCCTTTGCTGGCACTAATTACCCATTGAAACAGCAAAACATCATGTATGATTGCGTATGTACAGGGAGGTGTCCCTTAATCAATCTTAAATCGCAATTTCTAACTATTATGAGTGCTGCGTTGTGCAGCGCACATAGAAGTTGCAACTCGTCACTTTGAAAAGTATTGTTTACAAACACTTCTTCATGGCGATTTGCTGTTTCTATGTGTGCATGTGTACAGCAAAAACAAGGAGAAATAAGGCACTTCTCCTCATTTCGCCACGTGCAGACCAGTTATTTTTTGGTCCTAATGATTTATGCCACCCTTCTAAATAGGGGGCAGCGTCAAAATCAGTGGGTGTTGCGGCAGAATGCCCAATGCGACACCCATTGTCCACCCCTTTCATGCTAAATATGGTGTCAAAGGGTGCCTTATTAACAAGGCTGCATTAAGCAATGTTAAGTGGTTTAACGCCGCACTGTAAATAAGGCAAAGCCCCTATCGTCACAAGAACGTCCTTAAAAGTGACGTTCCAGTGGCGATAGGGGCTTGTAAATATGCCACATAGTTTGTAAGTTGTGAGGAAAATGGTTCGAAAGTTAACGAGAAAATCGCATATTGGTTTTTAGCACCACCCAGCACCCGCGAGGAAATACTGGCAGCTTGGAAGATCTGTGGTGTAAATGTGGAAAGAGCCAGCTACCTCTGGAGCTACAGGGGGCCAGTACTGCAGATCAAATGGGTAATAAAAACTTTACTCACTCCTAAAAATAAGTCTTTAATCGAATGTGTGTTTGGACTGTGACTCGTGTTTGTGATAAGAGCTGTGTTACCGCACTCCTGTGGCTGGGCTGTGATTCTCAGCACGCTTAGCAACATGCGGTCCCTTCTCACTTCCCCTTTCTATGCACAAGCCAGGGCCATAAACATTACTTATTAAACCCCAGACACATAAACCTGACCAAGGTCTAATCTTCACCTCTCACTGCACATCCTGGTGATCAGGAGCCTGAGGCCAGACCACTCCACACTGAAGGGGGGATCACAAAGGTAACTTATACTCGGGAGTAATTACATTATACGTTTACTCTACACAGCGGAGTAACTTTACTACACATGGCTATTATAAGTGTAAAGTTACTCAGGGGTGTAGATTTACACATCTCCAAAGTCTAAAAAAAAAGGGACTGGAGCCACATTTACAAGTGCAAGATACTATTACCAAAAAGAAATAGTGGTATATCCAGACTGACACATTGCCAACCAATGATTCTCCCATATGAAATGATGGTGATAGGGACTCAAAATAAAAACGACATGGGAGGTAATATTACATTAAATTACTCAATCTAGTTAAATATTTAAATACATATAATTTTATGCTAAAAGGAATCTAAAAATAAAACATATTTGTTAGTTAATTATAGATTTTTAACAAACGTTTTTTTTTTCGAATGTATATACTAGCATTACCTTAATGCTTAATAAAGTATAATTATGCTACTATTAATCCATTTTAGAAATCACTTTTAAGAATTATCAAAGCGTAATAAAAGTTTTTTTTTTAACTTCAGGTGAGAAACTATTTGTTTCATTTAAATATAGGAAAAACAATATTTACCTATTAAATATATTTAAAGTAATTAAAGTTTTAATTCAAAATAAAGTTTATAGCACTGTAGATTTTTTTCAGCGTTTAAAAAAAATATATAAAATTATTTTGCACTAATATTTGACCTAAAATAGCTCTACTACTTAATAAACGTTTAGAATTTTCCCTATACCCTATCCTAGGGAAATCTCCACACTGCTTGTGGACTTTCCTTATGGTAAAGTGCAAGGAAAATCCAAAAAGTATATTTCACTGGAGTAACATTTAAAAAAATATTTTTATGTTACATAATTTTGTGTATTAATTTTATATATGTAGTTTTAAATGTAAAACAAAACAAAAGAATACTGCAGAGCTGCTAACTTAATTTTGAATAAAATCTTGAATTCATTTAATTATATTGAATGCAATAAAATTATTTTGTTGATTTTTAAAATAAAAAATACATCCCTATCTAACGTAAATAAATTATATGTGGGTTAATGAGAACCGGCCTTCAATCCTGATTATAGGATATGATGAAAGAAGCATTGGCAAAGTCAGTAGGTTTGAGGTTGCCTTTTGAAGGCAATAGCTGAGTTATTAGCCTTGCCAATGCTACTTTGCAATGGCATTAGCAAAAAGTGAAAAAGTAAAACATTCCAATCTGGCAGTTGGTGTGTCTCGATGCATGTGTATGGATGGGCGGTTCTCTCTATTTTTTTTCTTACTAGGTAAAAAAATCCTACGTGCCTGATGCATCACAACGAATGTAAATGAAAGCGCAAGCAGGGACACCCTTCATGGATTACTTTTTATAATACAGAAAAAACACATCCCATCAGCTGCCTAACCCCTGCACTTGCGCTGCGAACCACTGCAGACATTTTGGAATATTTTAGTTAAAAGTTAATTTGATGCTCTGGGGTGACAGACCTCCATTTTTAGGGAAATTCATTAAACAAGAGGAATAGTATGCCCATAATGCTGTGAAAAAACAGTAAGTGAAGGACACTTTAGCAGCTGCCAATCCTCGCACTTTCCTTGCACAATCTCCATTTTCTTTTTCAGCACTTCATCAATTGATTTATTGCAAAAGCCACCAGAGTCCCTCAACTAAAATGGCGCTTGCCAGCGTCCGCCTGGTGGAGTGCTGGCCCCTTTCCTAAGGAAATAGATAAGGTGTCCATCTCTCTGTCAGTTTTGGGGCTGGTTTGCTATCCTGTTGACGTTGGAACCAGAAAATCTAGGGGCTCATTAGGATGGCGGGCGGACGCAGTGCTGGGACCGGCCGCCAGTGGTGCGGTGGACCCGCACCGGTGATTAGGATGCCACCGCCACCATGGCGGTGGCATCCTCCATTCCCAGCATTGTGGTGGGTGGTGCTCACAGCACCGCCTGCCACAATGCTGGGAATGCACTGCGTGCATTGTCATGCACAAGGTGACAGGGACCGCGTGGTGCCTGCCACCATGTCCATGACAATGCAGGGGGGTACCATAGGTACCCCCCATGTGCACCCCCCAACCCCCAATACACAACGGGTCCCCAAAAGCAGACTCTGCATGCCTTTCCATGGCGGCATGCGGGCGGTGGCGATCCGCCCTGCATCCTAATGGGCCCCTAGTGTGCCAATGGAATCAACGCTAGCATCCCTTATAGCTTTATGAGGCATTTCCAAGTCAAAGGATGAACTATGAAAGACTCCCTTGGTTCTGTTCGCAGGTCCTGTCTCTTCTAGATGGCAAATCCCAGCTAAGTGGACACTTTATGACAACCTGCGTGCTCTGCTGCAGCCATTGTACTCCAGGAGGAGGGTAACTAGCTGCTGGACAGGAAATGGCATGTGTGCCTTTCATCAGGGCTGAGGGAGGAAAGATGGGTGTGCTGGGCATTACAGTGGAGTTGAGGCGCTTCATGCGGCTTGTGAAGGTGGTGCTGCGTCACCAAACTGCTTCTAGCAGACGCAGAGACGCAGAAGAAAGGAGCCCTGTGGGCAGCACAGAGGAATGGTAGCAGGGACGCGTTGTGTGTCCAGGGTCAAATTGTAGATGTAATCTGGCAAGAATAATTATAATAAAAATTGATGAGGAAGCTCAGAATGGAAACTCAGGCAGCCAGAGAGGGAACACATATTAAAATAATATGAGAAAATATCATATGCAGAAGAAACCCCCCAGCATTATTACACATTCTAAATCAAATTCATTGGGTTTAAGCAACTTTATTCTATTAATTTGTTCAATATGGTATATATTTTCAGAGATGGAAGATCTCAGTGATGAGACGCATGTTTATGATGTTAGATCTTGGCATGGCCAAGGCCTCAAAGCAGGTACCTGGTTTACGTAGTGCCCCTTGTGGCATGGAGGTCAAAGTGTAGAGTGGCATCACGGGTACCTCCGTGAAGAGGAGGCCTTGGACAGGGGAGTCTTGGCATTGAGGTATAGCCTCAAGGTGGGCACTCAGAGAGAAATGGGCATCTTTCATAGGGAAGGGACACATAGGGTCTTGGCATAGCTATCTGGGGAGTGAGCAGCGTTTGGAGAAACACTGCTCAGTGTTGGTTTGCTGAAGGAGTCAGCTTGCTTTTATTTTCCTTTTAGTAGTGATTTTGGAGTTTATTTAGCATTTAGAGAAGATTCGTCAAATTTTTCCCTCCCCGGGTTCTTTTTTTTTTTTTTTTTTTGAATATTTTTATTGAAAACTTTTTCCCCTTTTCCCCCCAAAGACATGAGCAGGGCACAATAGCATTCAATATAGTACAGCACAGAATCATATATACATATATACACTAGAAATTTATACAAAGAAAAAATGGAAGGGAAAAGATATATATCATATCTAATCATACATAGATTTACCGAAAATGAACCATATATAAAATAGAAACGTACACTTCTATACGCTATGTACTCGATTACCCCCCCCAGAAAAGAAAAAAAAATAAAAATCAATAATCAATCAATAATCAGGACCTTGTTTCCAGCGAATGAGGGGCTCCCATATTTGCAAACCAAGTTTCTTGCCTTTTCTCCCCTTCCTCGCATAGATTGCTGATTCTAACTTTTGTGTAGATAATACCTTGCCCAACCATTGATGGTATGTAGGAGGGTTAGGCTCTAACCACTCCGTGGCCACTAGCAATCTAAAAATGGCCATAGCTACAAATACAAAGTTTTCATTATTCAGGTGGGCCTCAGGATCGACTCCTAATAGTATCACCGCTGGATTTAATTCTATTGTGATTGACAATGCATTCTGAAAGAATCTCTCAATCTCCCTTTTTATACTATCTAAATGTGGACATAGTGAAAAGATATGTATTAGGTCCGCCCCCGGGCTACCACATCTGAAGCAAGTGGTTCCCGAGAGACCCCCCCATTGAGCAATTTTTCCAGGCGTGTAATACAAATGGAATAAGGTCTTATAATGTTGAGCCTGTAAAGATGAAGCACACAATAATTTTCTTCCCATCTCTAATGACTCTGAAAAGATATCACTATTTATATCCAGATCTACACACCACCTATTGGCCCATTTCTCCATATCGTCTTTCTTTAATATTGTCATCTCAGAATAGAGTCTCTTTATAGTGCAGTCGGAGCCTGCTTCTATAATATCCATTAATACATTTCTATCGAACCCCGAAGTCCCTCCTCTCTTATTTATTAAACAGCTCCTAATTTGGAGATATTTAAAAAAATGTTTTGTGTCTAAAGCGTATCGAGCCTGTAGTTCTACAAATTGTAAAATACCTTGGGGGCCGTGGATATCTCCAATCTTTCTTATCCCCCGCCTCTCCCAATCTTGGAATACAGCTCCCGAAAAGACCACGCTAGATAGGGAAGGGTTATTTTTGAGCCTAGTGTAGAAGTTGTATTTTCCAATTCCTATCTTTTTCGAAATTCCCTTCCAAACGTTATAAGCAGCCATTATAGTCTTAAACCTTGTTCTCTTGTAGTAACTTTCCTCATTAAATCTCAAAAAAATATTTTCCACGTTTTGACCCAAAACCAAACCATAAATAGCAAGTGAACCAACAGTATCCCATCCATCAACCTCAGCCCCCCCAACCAATCCCAACATATTTTGGAATGCAGCAGCCCAGTAGTATACTTTTAAATCTGGCAAAGACCAACCCCTGCGCTCCCGCGGAAGAG
This sequence comes from Lissotriton vulgaris, assembly GCF_964263255.1. Taxonomy (NCBI): domain Eukaryota; kingdom Metazoa; phylum Chordata; class Amphibia; order Caudata; family Salamandridae; genus Lissotriton; species Lissotriton vulgaris. Next base: position 1,755,813,815 of record NC_141695.1, on the reverse strand, counting down.
ACATATATCTCAGTGCCCTACGTGTCTTTCCTTTAGCCCATATAAAGCGATTGATCATTTGTTCGGTTATCTTAAACCACTTATTTTCAAATAAGAGTGGGATTGCCCTAAATATATACAGAAATTTTGGCAGTATCATCATTTTAATAATATTGACCCGCCCTACTAATGATAAGTGTAAATTTTCATAACGATCCAAATCCTTCTTCGTTTTTCGTATTATTGGAGCAATATTATTTTCTACCAAATTATTTATGTCAGCTGTTATATTTATTCCGAGATAAGTCCCTGCCTGAACCACACGGTTATCGTCACATATAGTCACTGGATTTTTAATAATCTGGGTCTTGGATGCATTTAAGGCGTACCCCGATATCCGTCCAAATCTACGGGCCTCTTCTTCTATAAAGACAGTTGCCTCCGTGGGGTTTGGTGTTATCACCGCCACGTCATCGGCATAAGCCAATATTTTACAAGGTCCCAGCAATGTTGGCATCGGAGCTATCTCTAGACAAAGATCTAACTTACGGATCAGGGGGTCCATATACATAGCAAATAATAGTGGGGAGCATGGGCACCCCTGCCGTGTACCCCTTTTAATTGAAAATTGCCCCGTAGTGCCCCCGTTGACTCTTAAAGCCGCAACCGGTTCATTGTATAAAGTTTGTAATGCTTTTATAAACCCGCCCCTGAGTCCAGATCTAGCTAAAATATACCACAGATAGTCCCAGGAGACCCGGTCAAACGCTTTCTCTGCGTCCAACAGCATTACTGCCATTGGGTCTCCTGTGACCTCGGCGGCATCCAACAACGTGATTACTTTCCTAGTATGGTGGGTCGTACCTCTACCGGGAATGAAGCCATGCTGAATAGGGCAAACTAAGGCACTTATTACCTCTGCGAATCTCATTGCCAGCGTTTTTGAGTATATTTTAGTGTCATTATTCATTAATGTAATGGGGCGGTATGACCCGGGCTCATTGTGCGGCTTGCCTTTTTTCAAAATTAAAACAATATCGGCCCCCCCCCACGACTTTGGTATAGACTGACCGGCCTGGGCAGATTGGATCACTCTTGTTAATTCTTGAGACAGCACTCCCCAGAAAGTTTTATAGAATTCTAGAGGTATCTGATCGGGACCAGCAGCCTTTCCTGAAGGAAGTTTACCCATAGCTTCCTTAATCTCTTCCGCATCTATCTGAGTTTCTAGTCTATCTGCTTCCTCATCCGAAACCCTCTCGGTTGGTATATTCTCCAGATAATCCCTAATCTCTTCCTTGCTGCAGGGGTATTGAAAATCATAAAGGGTTTGATAGAATTTCCTAAATACTTCCCTAATCTTTTCCGGGTCTTTTTGCAAATTACCATTTCCATCTCTAATCTCCCTAACAGTCCCTGCTGCCGCTATCTGCCTGGTACGCATAGCGAGTACATGCCCAACTTTTTCATTATACTCATAGCACTTCTCCCTTCGAGTTGTATAAATTACTGCCGCTTTTTTTGCCAATTCATCTTCAGCTTCGCTTTTAGCTTTTATTAAATCTAATATATGCTGTTCAACTGGTTCCCCTCTAATAACACCGTTATTAAGTTGTTCTTCTAATTCTAAGACGGCTCTCTCTAACTCCCTTTGCCGGAGCCCTTCCATTTTACGTTTGTAAATACTATAACTACATGTTTCTCCCCGGACACCCGCCTTAAAGGCGTCCCAAATAACCCCCACCGATGCACTTCCTTTATTGTGTTCAAAAAACTCGGTGATCCATTTTGACATGTGTGAAACATAGTCCTCTTCTATAAGAAGTCTTCTTTCAAAAGTCCATACCCGATTAGGTCTTATTCCTCCCTTTAACTTTATTGCCAAAATTACTGGGTTGTGGTCACTTAAGATTCTTGGGAGCCTATCAATATTGACTCGTGATATCAAGCTATTAGAAATCATAAAGTAATCGAGCCTAACACAGACTTGATGTGGCGCCGAGTAGTATGTGTATCCTTTCTGTTCTGATCTAAGTGTCCCCCAAACATCGTTCAGGTTATTATTGAGCATGAGATCTGCTAGGGCCTTATATACTCTTTTCTTACGGCCTTTATAACCCCTATTTTGCCCAATTCCTAAGCCGTCTGCCCCATTGATATTCAAGTCCCCCCCTATAATAACCTGCGGGGGCCAGGCAGCCAACTCAGAGTCTAGGAACTGCAATACCTCCGGATCATCCTGCGTAGATCCGTAAACTGACACCATTGTTGTCCAAACACCGTCTATCTCTATCTCTACCATGGCCCATCTTCCCCATTTGTCCTCCAGTTTTCTCCCTATTATCAAATTCTTACTCTTTGACAAGATAGCAACTCCTCTATTTTTCGCACCTTGTTTAGAGCTAACTATTAGATGAAAGCCCAGCTGATTCAGACAGTACTCCTGCGTACTTATTATGTGTGTCTCTTGTAGAAAAATAAAATCTACATTCATCTGGCGTAATCGAATTCCTATCTTACACCTTTTTTGGACATCATTTAAGCCGCACACATTCCAAGTTACTAACCTAAGTGTCATCTCTGATTTTCCCGGAACCATCAACTACCTGTTCACTTGTACTCATTAATTTAACAAAATTCATCTTCAATAGGTCTGATATGTGCAATGTAAGAATATTGGTTTCAATACTCCCTTCCTTACAACTATGCTGCTTTATCACTTTTTCCATCATGTGCCCAACATATCCCCTACAGATTTCGATACCATTGTGCCCTGTCCTTGTATTCACCCTCCCGCCCCCCAGAGGACCCTCCCTCAGAAACCCTCCCCCCCTACAGGCAAATAGGTCCATAAGACCCATGTGTGACCGGAGCATGCCACCGGGTTGTCTCACCCACCCCCCTCCCTGACTTTCCTTAATTATATACATCGTTCGTCATTCGGAATGCTCACCAAAGCTCACCAACAAAAGAAAAAAGAAAAAAGAACTAATCATATATGCTATCTCTCCAGATTTCATCTACAACAACTAATACCCATTTCATCTACAACTACTACCCATTTAAGCGATAACATTGTGCTTAAACCATCAAAACAACATACCCACATGTCCATATCAAGATTCATAGCAGAGGATTAAAGAACATCAAGACAGAGTCTCAGAAAATAGATATACAACTTGAAAAAAAATGTACATTAAACGGTAAAGGAGAGGGTAAATAGAGCAATTAGCATGTATAGGTAATCTTCTTTTAACATTTCAAAGGTAAAGATCTAGTTATTGCTAGCTATACTGCTACCTTACTTTCATTTTCCATACCACTCTTACCCTGTCCTCTCCGTTTCTCCCCCCCTTTTTTTTTTCCCCCTCTCTTTTTTTTTCCCCTTTTTTCCTCCTTTACTTTTTATGGGGTATGGTTCTGACATATCCAGATTGCGTATCTTCGACCTCCAAAACATTGCGTTGGGATTTTTGACGACCTCTATTCTCTCTCAAGAAGCTAAGGTATTCTTGCGCCATTATTTCTGAATGAAACACTCTAAAGTTACCCTCTAAGCCAACTTTCAGACGTGCAGGGAACAAAAGAAAAGCCTCATAGCCTATATTTTGGAATGGGGTAATGAGCTGCCTCATCCGCCACCTTCTTTCTACGGTGGCGTGGCAGAAATCAGGGCGGGCAAAAAACTCAATTTCCTTATGGGAGCGTTTAGAATGAGGTTTTGCCTTATTAATAATTTCCTCACGCAGAAGAAAATTACCGACATACATCAATATTGCGCGGGGCTTGCCCTGTTTTTCCTTTCGTACCAGCGGGAACCGGTGCGCTCTTTGTATCTCGTGTTCCCAGTCCCATGAAGCCAAGTCGGGGAACGCACCCTTCAGCAATTCAATTACGAAGGCTCGCACATCCCCACCCTCTTTTCCCTCTTGAATTCCAATAAGTCTGACGTTGTTCCGTCGTTGCCTGTTCTCAAAGTCCTCTAGCTTCCAGAGCATGTCAGCAGTTGTCTTATCCTTATCATCACCAGCGTCTTTCAATTTAACAAAGTCATCTTCCAATTTACTTGTTCTGGCCTCAATCTCAGATACTCTCCCAACCATTTCCTCATACAATTTATTAACTTTATGAAGTGAGGATTGTATCTTTTTATTTGCATGTCTGGCCCTCCTGCTGGCTCTCTGACTCTCAGCACGCGCCTCAGTTTGGATCTGTTTTAAAGTTGAGAAGAGAACTTCAAAGTTTGAGGCACCTCTATCGAAGCCCCCCTCAGCTCCCTGAGAGGTAGGTTCCTGAATACCTGCTTCCGTGGTTATAGGTGCCCCAGTCTGAGTTGTACCGCACTCAGCTGAGCTATCCCAGATTAACCTTTTTACGACTGGTTTCGCCTGCCTTCTATGAGGCTCTTTAGATTGATTCAGACGTCTTTGGTTCTCATTTTTCGCCTTGCCCTTATATTTTGAATTTTTGGGTTTTGTGGTCTTTGGCGCCTCTCTTAAGTCTTTTTTTACTTTTGGTCTTGACACCTTTTGTACAGTCTCATGCTCCGCTGATTCTGTATCACTATCCAAACTACTTGAATCATTGTCAGATCTAGATATGTTAGTTTCTGAGCCTGAATATAGCACTGAGTCTGAGGTACCTGATTCTGAATCCGTCGCAGAAGGGTCCGAGCCGCTGACTTCGCTTCCATCTAGCTTACCTTCTTCATCCTCTTCATCATCTGCCTCATCATTCCCAGTGAAGAAGATCTCTTCACCAGGTGACGCCAACATTTGTTCAGGAACACTTTGCATAGATTTTATATTGCATGTGCTTGTGCCCACCAGGCTGTGGATGTTTACTTCCATCGTCTCCTGTACCTGTGTCTGCCGCCCTGCTATTTCCAAAACCTGCGTCCCACCGTTATCTCCAGGGAGGGGGTTGGCCACAAGATTGATCACATCATTATTCACAGCATCAGGATCGCACTGCCCAATTGTAGTAGAGTCTGTAGGCACAGCTTTAGGCACAGCTTTAAACCTATTTCCCCCTTCTGTTATATCCACACGGAGCTCCTGGCCCTTTAAATCTGTGGCCCCGCCCCCTGCTACTGCCGCTGAAAGGGCGTCCTCTCCCGCGGGATCTGTAACATCATTTTGCCCAGTGAGAGGCACTAGGAAGCTGGCTGTGAACCCGGCGCTCCCTGCATCATCCGTAGCGTCCTCCAAGGCTCCAACGGCGGCAGCGGGACCCTCAGTGGCGGCTCCTGCAATTACCACATCTACGCGACCCAGCCTCCTTCCGCTTAGAGCAGCTAACGTGGGGACGACAGCATGCTCCTCCACCGCCTGCACACCCACCACGGCTCCCGCAGGTATGAAAGACTCCACTATAGTGGTTTGTCGGTAAACCGTTTCTTTTCCCTGCGTCTCACTCGCAGCCGACTTTAAGTCAGGATATCCTTTGCGGGTTCGTGTGCTTTCCACTTTTCCCGCTCTGGTTGTGGCCCTTTCCCGCAGCTTCCGTGCTTTGGCTTCTTTCGCTTCTTTTGCTGCCTCACGCCTCATTTGTGCTTTAGTCCTTGATTTTGCTCTCAAGCTGGAGGCTGAGGCTCCGAGTCCATCTGCCGACATTTCCTCCTCCTCGGAGGGGACCGGATCATGACTTTGTTTACTCATGCGATATATTTTAGGTGCCATCGCTCTGAAGTAGTACGAGCGTCCCGCCTGAAATGACCTTGCGATTAAAGCGGCGAGGGATTCCAGTAAAGTTTTTCCCTTGATTTGCTCTCTAACCAGCGGGGAATCCTTTAATAAAGAAGGCAAGTCCGCCAGAATTCCAAACATCGCATCCACAAACAATAGGAGAAATATTGCTGAGATATATTGCTGAGTATATTGCTACATATTACGTGGCACGCCGCCCAGTGCCTTTTGCTTTTATCAATAAATAACAATGGTGAGCATTCATTCCATCAATCCGTCTCAGGAGCAGGGTAGGGTGCGACCTTCCCCTACGGCGTCTCGGCGGCCATCTTGCCCCTCCCCGGGTTCTTATTGTTATATCCTATTTAAAGTATAGGACTTATGCTTCTGTAGTATAAGAAAGGGGGATATGCAGTATCCTGCTCATGTTAATGTTCTGCCATTTTCACCCCCTGCTCAGCCAGAGTGAATGTGGTGTGTGCTGCATGGAATGTTGGAGTGATGATGCGTATTGGAATGTTGGGTGCCTATGGGGTGAAGTCTGAAAGTTGAGAATGGGCTGAGCATCAGGCCGGCTGCTCCTGGCGGGGCTGCTTCACAAGATCTTATCTACATGTAACTATCTTCAATAAATCATCTTAAACCACATCCTACCCGCATGGACCTCGTTACTACACAGTTGTTTTCTCCAGTCTTTTTCACCTGTGTGTGTCTGTGGTGGACAAGTCTACATAGTGCTCAGAGGTGTCCTGTTTTCTCTTCCTGTCCCTGCAACCATATGTCCTCTGTGTCCATCCCAGGCATTTTTACCTGGAGATATGGGGCTGGACCTATTTGTCACGCTTTGGTCCAAGACACAGATCTACTGAGAATCCAGACTGTTCCCAAATCTCTCCAGAGGTACAGACCAATAAGAAAGAGTCGGAGGGGGACAGAGAAACACAGGAGCTCTTGCTGCTGTGGGAGGGTCTTGGCAAAACTAGGATGAAATAGCGCCTGCTTGTTGACTAGGCACCAATTCATTCTTTGTGGTTTGTGGTGCTAAATGAGCATTAGAAATAAGGAAAGGTCAATATGTAGACACTACGCAAACATGTGAGGTTTAATGAGACATCATTCCCAACAGAGTCAGCATCCTTAACCAAATCCAGGATGGATAACATTGGCCAGGACACCGGCGCTGACCCACAGGATACCCATGAGATGGAGTTTGAATGAACAGCAGCAGATGGAAGGAGTCTAAGGATAGACAACAGGGACAAACTACCCAGGTAAACACAAGGGAGGTATTCTAGGGAAGATCTAATACGTGGGGAGTGAGAATGCAACAAAGGTGCGTACGACATGGTCGAATGGAGGAACTCAGCGATGGCAGAAAGCCAATACGACTACGAATTGTTGCTAGGTGAGTAGACATATGGAGCAGCGTAATTTTGGCTCCATCGTTTTGTTTGATGAGGCCACATGTATTTACACATGGCCTTATGTACTGTACTCGTGTGATAAACTTTATTAATGTAGTGTTCTGCACCTGAACAGATACAGAAGGTGCATTCACTGTGCAATCTCGACGTTTATATGAGTGCGCATATTAACATTTTCCTTGCAGTAACATCAAATTGTAGTTCTCATATATATCTGCATTTGTGTGGATTGAATAGTATTCTACATCTGTATTATAACCGTATATATATCTGTAATCTTGCATTTAAACATGTATTGAGATGCTTGCCACACTAACTTCACCAAAGGCCTTAAGCATTTGGGTTTCTTAATGTTTAAGCTTCACTGTGAACTTTTGATTTGGATGCAATGTTTATCTCTCCTCTGCAGGTACAGCCATGTGATCTGATGAATAGAGAAGGCACATTGTGTGAAAGAGATAGTGCGGTTTGGGAGGAGTATTTTTAGCAAGGATGAGAAGCCTTAATGAATGAAAGGAGGACCACAGTCCGTACAGAATGGGGAGCTGGGAGGAATCCAAGGATGTTCTGATGTGTGGACTAAAGGAAAGGAGTTTCAAGTGTAGTTGCCAAGTTTTACTAATGAAAGGTGGAAAATAATGAGGCATGTGAGTGGGATTCTTGAACGTTCCTTTGAGGGTATAATTGATGGTCACACTTCAGCTTTATTCAGATTCCTTTTAGGCTTTTAGAGGTGCAGAGCTCTTGCGACATCTCTGCTGTTTGGCTTCATGCTATACAACATTCATCCTTTTGACAACTTCTACACAGGCTCTCCTTTGCTGTCACCTTTCTCCTTTAATGAATTTAATTAAGGTTTCTCCACCCAACACCATTCAGGGTAGGTTTGGGTTTGGAGATTTAGATCACCCTCATGCATAACAGGCAAAAGGACTACAAATTGTATACGGATCATCGGATCCTCTTTTTAATATTCTGTAAACGTGATAAGTTCTTGCATCATGTATGTTGCAAAGGCTAATTTTTTTTCACTATTTTGGCCTTCTTGTATTAATCCCATATTGTTGCAATATATTCCTGTGACTTGTGTATATCAGTCTGGCTTTGAATTTGTAATAAATCCATACATAATCCCATCTTCCGACTCCAAATTGGGTTACACTGTAATGGTTAAATTGCAGTTGATCCTAGCTCCTTTCATTCCTCGGGCTCCTGCGAAGTTCCCTTGCAGGGAGACAAGGGAAAAAGGGCCCAAATACGATGTGTCAGCACCTATGAGTAGGGTGGGTAAATACTCTCTACCACTAATGACCCGGGGGTGAATTCCTGTCCTGAACCTTCCCACCCATCAAGGAGATTGTGATTTGGTCTTCCTACTCGTCATTGCCCGGTATATACTCTATTCTCCTCAGGACTTGGGTGATTCTGAGATTCATTTGAGGGAGACAGAATGACGGTGACTGTTTATTGAAGGCATGAGCCAATTTAAACGTCAGTCTCCATGGCCACTTACCACTGTGATCTTGGAATTAAATCCTGACACCATCCCACCCTAAGCCTCTACACATCCTTCAAATCAAATTCTTAGCTTTATATGGAAACAGACTTTTCATTCTCACTCGCTCACCCCTTATCCTCATGCAGTAGATACAGTGTACACAGCGACTATCCAATGGTTGTGTTAATACCAGTTGACAATAGGGGCATATCTGCCATTGGTGCAGCAGGTGCATGGCACCAGGGCCCAGATCCCTGAGAGACACGTTAACCCCTGATAATTGCTGCAGTTTATTACTCTAGTAGCAGTGACAGGGGCCATTATGCTTGCTTGCTCAATGACCCATGGCATCCTTTCTATGCTAGTGGCTGACACTGTCCTGTGATTGCCAAGACCATTAAGGAATTTCAAGCCCTGGAGTTAACTGGACCTTAGTTAATCTGGGATTTAATAGAGAGTCTAGACTGGTGTGAAATGACCGTGGAATTATGGGAGCAGATTGGAGTGTGCCCTGTGAAGAGCACCCACTGAGGTGCCACAAAATTTCAGTATTTTTATACAACATGTATAAAATACTACTGATGTCAGAAAAGAGCTCATCATGCCAGCTATGCTGTAACAACCAGGAGTGTTCTCAGTATCAACCTCTGTGTTTATGCTCACCGTGTGAAATATGCCTCGTCTACTGCAGTCCATTTTGAATTCTGTTATTGGCTTTTTCCCCACCATTTTTGCAGATGGTGTCTGAAAACATTTGACCGTGTTTGGACGAGACTTAGTATTGTAATATAACTTGTGAGGCTCTTCCTCATATATGGTGTGTTGTTCTATGCTGTGCTTTGTTAAGATGTTTGTAAGAATATCAACAATAATGATGCTGATGTGCAAAATGTTATTGTTATACCTGTCACCCTTAGAGGCCCATTATGATGTCGGGTGGATTGCCCCCGCCAGGCTGGCGGTAGCCACCCCCGGCCTGGCGGGGGCAATCCGCCCGACGTCATCTACAGGATTCCCCCTGCCATATTAGAATGGCGGGGGGGACGCAGCGGATGGAAAGACCGTCCGCCGCTTTTCCGTACCGGTCTCCTTGCGGCCGGGGCGGAAAATGTGCGGAAAATGTTTAATATGGTGGCGGTGTCTATGAGACATCGCCAGCCATATTAAGATACCCTTCCTGACAGGCATGCAGAGACTCCCTGCGGGGGCCCGTTGTGGGCCCCCTGGGAGTCCGGGGGGTGGGGGGTGCACATGGGGGTACCTATAGTACCCCCCTGCATTTCAAAGTGCATCGCTATTCTGGCTGCCAAAAAAACCTAAGCCTCTGGAAAAAATTTATCTGCCCCTTGCCAGACTAAGGAAATTTTTAAAGTTCTTAATGAATTTACTTCCGACCCCAGGACGCTCCCTACTCAGGCCCCTACACAGGAAGCATGCAACGCCCTTAGTACTTTCTTCATTGAAAAAATCGTATCGATCAAGAACACCATTCCTACTACATTTCCTGGCGCTGGACCTGTCTCCCCTCCCAACAACACTTCTTCTTTCACACAATTCCCTCTTCTTGACTCCTCCTCCCTGGCTACTCTTGCCACCCGCATTAAGTCGGGATCTCCAGATGACTGCTGCCCCCCTTCCATTCTTAGGGACATCTGCCACACTCTACCCGACTGTATTCTCCCTCTGCTAAATTCTTCTCTTTCTTCTGGGACGGTGCCGGCCCCCTTCAAGGAGGCCGTGTTGGTACATCTTTTGAAGAAACCGGGGGCTGACCCCGCCGTCCCGGCTAACTACCGCCCCATCTCTCTCTTACCTTTCTTCTCAAAAATCCTGGAAGCCAACGTCACCACCTGTCTCTCACGGTTTATCGAGAGCTCCAACTTTCTCGAGGGCAACCAAGCTGGCTTTAGACCCGGCCATTCAACGGAGACAGTGATCTTGGCCGTGCTGGATGCCCTGAGAGACGGTGTTGACAAAGGTACCCCCCAGGCCCTGGTATTATTAGATCTGTCAGCCGCTTTCGACACAGTGGATCATAACATCCTTCTCCGCCGTGTCGAGCAGGCTGGCATCCAGGGCCCGGCTCTGGCCTGGGTCAGATCCTTCCTGACGGGCAGGTCCCAGACCCTTAGCCTGGGTACCTTCAGGGCCCCTAGAGAGCAGTCGCTCTGTGGGGTCCCCCAGGGTTCTTCTCTGTCCCCTCTTCTCTTCAATCTTTACCTCCGCCCTCTTCTACTTTCTCTGAGGCTGTGGGACGTCACCGTGTTCAATTACGCGGACGACCTGCAGCTCATCTTCTCTCTTAATTCCCCTTCTGCTATTCCTAACTTTCAGTCAGCCATGTCCCACATTCTCCAGTGGATGGGCCATAACCAGTTAAAACTGAACCCCGGTAAGACGGAGCTCCTCCTTCCTGGTAGGAGCCCCACCGTCTGGGGGCCACACTTCTGGCCGGCGGAACTGGGCCCGTCTCCCACTCCCGTGGCCTCGGTGAAGAGCTTAGGGGTCACTATTGACTCTGCTCTATCCCTATGGCCGCAGGTGGGGACCGTGGTCTCATCCTGCACTTACCAACTGCGCAGGATCAGGAAAGTGGCATACCTCCTTACACCTGAAGCCCTCCTGCAGGTCATCATGGCCCTCGTCCTCTCTCGCCTAGATTTCTCCAACTCGATCTACCATGGTCTGCCCAAAACATCGATGGGCAGACTACAGGTGGTCCAAAATCAGGCGGCGAGATTGGCCTTAGGGATCCCGAAGTGGCAATCTGCCAGGCCCCTCCTCGTCAAACTCCACTGGCTCCCTGTCGCCTCTAGGGCAGCCTTTAAGATCGGCTGCCTCATCTTCAAATCCCTGGCTGGCTCCTGTCCCATCTTTGTAAAATCTCTTATTCTACCCTACTGCCCGTCCCGCAACTTGAGATCCTCCTATCTTCATCTCTTAACCGTCCCCTCTTACAAGCTCTGCAGATCTGGAGGCCGGAGATTTGCTTACCTGGCCCCCAAGTTCTGGAATTCTCTCCCTCTTTCTCTTAAAACTTCTAATTCTCTGATTCTTTTTCGCAAATCTCTAAAAACTTGGCTTTTCCCTCATTCTGGTTAGTCTTTCTGTCCCCTCTATTTCCAACCAGCGCCAGGAAACCCATGGTGTCAGTGCGCTATATAAGCACCCCTTACGATACGATACGATACGAGTGCAACATGGCAGGCACCGCGCAGTGCCTGTCATGTTGTGCTTTGAAATGCACAACGTGTATTTTTACCATTGCGGTGGGCGGCGCTTTCTGCACTGCCCCCCGCATTGATAAAAATACAGGATGCGCCCGCCTGTGTGGTGGGCGTATCCTAATGCTCAAGGTGGGACTGCCGCTCCTATGGCGGGCGGTCCTGTTTTGCACGAGGATGGCGGGCGGGCAAAGTCCGCCCGCCATCCTAATGGGGGCCTTAGTGTGGACTTTCCCTAAACGATTTGCCTTCCTCCTCCATCTTTGCAGATGCTCGTTATTGCTGGCCTTAGGACTCTGTGCAATTTACCACTGCTAACCAGTGCTAAAGCGCATGTGCTCACTCCCTAAACAAGCTAACATTGGCTAACACCCAATTGGCACATTTAATTTACCTGAAAGTCCCTAATAAAGTGGTACTACATGTACCCTGGGCCTGCAAATTAGATGTTGCCAGTGGGCCTGCAGCATGTATTGTGCAATCCACTTAAGCAGCCCTTTACAGCATATTTCTGGTCTACCATTGAATCCTCTGTGGTGTATCAAACAGCAAAGGCAACCCTACTCATAGAGAACCAGGGCATTTAACATAATCATAGAAACAATGATTCTTCTGGACATTAAAAGGATAATTAGTAACTTACAGGCACGATTGCAAATGTATCTGTAGTAGGCACATCCTGCATGGTCTGCATTATGTGGTATAGCACAGACTTGCTAATTCTTGCTAAAACAGTCTCTTGTCTCATGTCCTGTGTATTTTGTTTTCTCCTTCAGAATCCTACTAGGGGTACATTTGCCATTGTGCCTATAATTTACAACCGTTGTTTCTATGATTATATTGCAGCCTGTGCGTGCAGTTTTAAACAGCCATTTTCAACCTGGAAAACTAAATCCTTTGCAGAAAGGTGCACAGGAACTGTGCACACAACATGATGCGCACAACTTGAGACCTTTGCGGTTCAATCAATCATATACAAATTTCATCAAACTATTTATTTTTGCTCAATATATAATCAGAAATACTTTAATTTGCTTTTCAGTCAAAGTAGACAATAATCGACCTTTGTGAAGGCATTTTGCTTATGACCCACAATGCATAAAAAAATAGCGTTACAACATTATCATAGTTTCATGTAGTGACAAACGTTTCTGTTGAATTCTTGTTTCGTTTCCCAATGGTCTTCTTCAGGGGAACTGTGAAATGTAAGGTGTAAACATTTATTTCAGAGCCAACCAGGAACAAAAATGCTTACAGAATGGACTAGAGAACATAACCAATCATGTTCAAATAGCTAGAAATAATAATCATGCTGGTACATCCTACGTGAAAACCAGATCTATCATTATCAGGATTCCAGTGAATTACGTCTTATAACTTGTGCGTGTTAACCAATTGAATCAAAGATATTTCCAAACATGAAAATTAACCCAAAGGAAAGAGAATCCAACAACAGAATCGTGCCTAAAAACCCAGGTCATAGTGTGCAACCATGCATAACCATATTAAACCCCTAATCGCAAAAGCACCCAGCTGCTACCACCATGTGTGTTGTCTGTGCCTCTGAAAATCTATTGCATACCGAGATAATACGGAAGGGTCCGTAAATTTCCAATCAAAGGGGCAGATTACGATGGCGGGCGGTACGCCACCGCCAGCGGTGAGGACCGGTGGCCCAGCGATGGCGGTCCGCCCTCCATCAACCTCAATATTCCCATCGCCTCATCAGGATGGTGGTGGGAATGGGATTGGTACCGCGGCGGACGGAAAGACTGTCCACCGTGGTCCCGCAAGGCGGTCCTTTTCCGCCCGCCTTGGGAGACATGGTACACTGGGGCCGCTGGTGGTGCCGTGCAGTTGGATGCCTGTCTTTTTGGGAGGAGATTCCGCTGCAAAAAGACAGGCAGTGAAGTGGGGGGTGGGGTGCAGCACTTGGGGGGACCCATGGTACCCCCCTACATAAGCATGTACAAGGTGGCACCGCACGTGCCAGTCACGTTGTACATAAATATGTAAAACATGTCTTTTTACATTGTGCGGGTGCTGCCGCCCGCCACAAAGTAAAAATATGGGATGCGCCCGCCACTGTGGCGGGCGCATCGTAATTTGAATTGCGGGACCGCCACACCTATGGCGGGCGGTCCCTTTTGCCTATGTGATGGCGGGCAGACTTTGTCCGCCCGCCATCGTAATCGGCCCCAATGTTCGTGGATGAGTGCTGAATGCAGTGACCCTGTAACCAATGGTGAATCCCTCTATAAGTGCTCTGACTTGAAATGCACCCGTTTGAGATCCGCGCATTAACCCTGTCTACTTACTAAAAGACTGCGAGGCAGATTTTCAAGCCCCGTCCAACACTTTTACGCCACCATTGCATCACATTTGTGACGCAGGGCGGTGTAAACAATGCGCCACAATGCAACATATTTACAAGGTGACGCATCTAGTGAGATGCGTCACGTTGTGAAGCCCTGCGCTACATTATATCTGCATCAGGTGTAATGTATGCAGGGTGGGCGTTCCGTCGCAAGGAAGCCCGGTAAAAGTGACGCAGTGAAATCTACTTTTACTTCCCCGCTGCGTCAAAACCTTACGCCTGCTTGTAGCAGGCGTAAGGAGTGATGGAGCTCAGCAAGTATAGGGCACCTCTGAGCAGTGCTGAATTTGCGTCACGCTTGCGACACAACTCCAGCACTGTGTCACCTTTACGCCCTCAGATGCATCATGCATCACTCTATCCTTGCGCCACAGTGCGCTGCATTGTAAATGTGGCGCATCCATGGTGGCGCAAGGGGTTTCAAAGGTCACACAAAATAACTGGCACATCCCTGCTGATATGTAGAGATTGTTTGGGTAAATCACTACATGCTAGCTTTACCTGACGCTGCCTAATCACCACACCGAAAGACGGATGTGACAATTGTACTACATATATCTCTTCCGGTTAGAATATAACAGGCCTGGATGGTCCCAGAAGGCTCTAACATATTTGCTGAGCACAAAACATGCATTGTTTTGGGTTCTGTGTGTGCCCCTTTGGAAGACAAATCTACCTTTCTGTCAAAATTGAACTGACTTCTCTCCTCCTTTGTCAAGACAGAAGTCATGCTGGGGGGAGATTGGAATGATGCTGGACAGATCTGGTATTGCGTATCTCCGACAGAACTGAGCCTGGACCGTACTGTGAGATGTAATTTCAGATAATGCCTTGATTGAACCGTGGAGACTTTTACACCCCAGTGACAGAGATTACATTTTTACATCATCATGTACTTGGATTGAATATTTTTTAGCAACCACCACTATAGCGGGACATCTTTTCTCCGCTCTCATTTATAATACATAACAGGATCTCAGACCGTGACCTCATTGGGCTTCAACTGAGTCTAACGACGAGTTCGCACGTGAGCATCTCCTGTCACTGTTGCAGGGATTCTGCACATACACAGTATTTTGCACACGATTATGGGACCTCTGTGTATAGGGGGTAAGCCTTCCTACAGGCTTAGTACCCACGAGCCCAGGACTGACTAGCTATAGTGTCTCACTCTCTCTCCTACTCACAAATGGAGAAACCAATGATTAGACACCCCAGAACACAACACTCCTGGATCTCTCAGGAATTGTGGTAACAAGACACACCTTTTTGCTCACATTTTCGTACTTGTCCACAATAAGATCTGACAGAGACACAAAAATAGTTGAAAATATTTATTTTAACTAACGTGCTCTAAAATGCAGTATATGAGCCACCGCCACCAGGAACATGCATAATATCAATACAGAAAGCATTGCAGCAAGGCCATATATGATAAAGGGAGATGTCATTTTTTAAAGACAATAGATAAAGGACTATAAGGCCTAATCACCCGCCCCTTGGTAAGCAGAAGTATTATTATATAATGGAAGATATCTGGGCTTTGTCAGCAGACCCAGTACCTCAGACATGGATCGTATTTCTACATCACATGTTGGGTTGCTCTTCTCTCTGGAAAGGTCCCTCTCCAACTGTGTGTTACCTAAGCATGCATCCCCATAATATCAAAGTACGAGCCTCCAGCAAAAACAGCTGCATTGGTATGTTTCGTCTAAGTGCTAGGGCCTGACCAGAACAGAATAAACAGAGTCTGTGTTTATCGACCTTGCTAACTATGTTCAGGCTAAACTCCAGGAACAGGCAGAGGATTAGCGCACCAGAGAGTTCTCATGTGAAAGGCATAAATAGAGCCGTGCAAAATAAAGACATGCAATGTTGTGTGCAAAAGCAGCGTCATGGCTACTGGGCTCATGCTAACGTAAATATGTTGATACTGTCTCTAGTAACCACGTGACAGTGCATGAACACCTCTTAATACAAGCACCCTCAGGCCAAACCTTGACAAAAAGGGTTCAGTGTCTTCTCCACAGACCCTATGGGAAGCAGCAAAGGCATATTTAAGGGGGGGCTCTAATGAGAGATTCGGCACAGGCAAAGAGGCGGCAGCGTACGTACAGATTGTTACAAGAATCACAGTGGCAGGAATTGACTTCTGCATACTCTGCGACTTCCACACCAACACTGCTTTGATGCTTTCTTCAAGTAAAAATGGCGCTGAATGAACAACAAACAGCAGCAGCAGAAACACTGCTGTTTCACTTACGCCAGAACCATTACGAATGGGGAGCAAAAGGCGGGCAGGCTATTAGCTGCTCAACTTCGCCAACTGGAGTCCAGTAGGACTCCACCTGTGATACGTGACAAAATGAAATCACTGACAGAATATCGAAGGTCAGAATATAGACCTACAGAAATATCCACGCAAGAATATGGAAGTCAAGAATATCGACATCCTATCTACATTATGGTAAGTACAAAAATATTGAAAAAAAAATATCGATGTCAAAAATATTGTAGTTGAAAATATCATTTTGTATTTAAGTAAAAAAAAGTAAAATAAAGTAAATAATGTATATAATTAAAATAAACAAAGTTAGAATATTTAAAAATGTTTAAAAATTATAAGTAATATATATAATGTACATACAAATTAAACATATACATATAATATAACATGTATATTACTATTAATATTTTTTAATAATTATTTTATAAATTATAAATACATCTATAGACATAAAACAATAATATAAATAAACATTAAATAAATATATACAAAAAAAATAAAAATAAAAATTATTTTTAATCTTTTTAAAATAATTATATACTACATTAACTAAATTAATACAAAAAATATGAAATGAAATGAAATGAAATGAAAAATTGCATTTGTAAATATTAGATAGCGGAGGGAATGAAATTACTATTCCAACTCCAAACAGTGCAACAGTAGGGAAAGTGTTGCTTAGAGTAGGGGTAAAAATTACTATTCCAACTCCAAACAATGGAACAGTAGGCAAAGTGTTGCATAGCGTAGGGGTAAAAATTACTATTCCCACTCCAGTGAGTGCAACAGTAGGGAAGGTGCTGGATAGCGTAGGGGTAAAAATTACTATTCCCGCTCCAGGTACTGCAACAGTAGGGAAAGTGTTGGATAGCGTAAGGGTTAAAATGACTATATCACTCCAGTTAATGCAACAGTAGGGAACGTATTGGATAGAGGAGGGGATAAAATTACTATTCCAACTCCAAACAGTGCAACAGTAGGGAAAATGTTGGTTAACGTGGGGTAAAAAATTACTATTCCCATCCCAGTGAGTGCAACAGTAGGGAAAGTGTTTGATAACGTAGGGTTTGAAATTACTATTCCCACTCCAGGGAGTGCAACAGTAGGGAAAGTGCTGGATAGCGTAGGTGTAAAAATTACCATTCCCACTTCAGTGAGTGCAACTGTAGGAAAAGTGTTGGATAGCGTAGGGGTAAAAATTACTATTCCCACTCCAGTGAGTGCAACAGTAGGGAAAGTGTTGGATAGCATAGGGGTAAAAATTACTATTCCCACTCCAGGGAGTGCAACAGTAGGGAAAGTGTTGGATAGCGGAGGGGTAAAAATGACTATTCCCACTCCAGTGGGTGCCACAGTAGGGAAAGTGTTGGATAGAGTAGGGGTTAAATTAACAAAATTATTAATTAAATACATTTTGTAAAATAAATAACATATTAATGATCAATTAACAAAAAAAATAATAATAGATACCAATGAAATTAAATTAATAGTTACTTAATTAACATTAAATTACTTCCCACCCTATTCCCCCATAAACACACAACTCGCTCCACATAAAAAATAACGCAATTGATTTAATTACCAATTAATCAATTAATACAAAATAATTACCTATTAATAGTAAATAAAAAATTAATTAATTAACAATACCTATAAATAAAAAATAATACATGAATTATAATTATTATAATTATAAATAAATAAATTCATCAACATTAATTACCAATTAATAATTATTTAACAATACATTAATAATCAATACCAATAAATAAAAACTTAATAAATAATTATTTATAATTAAAGTACTTCCCACCCTATAAACTCACAATCCAATACAAATAAAAAATAGCATAATTAATGTAATTATCAATTAATCAATTCTTAAAAAGCTATTGCCAAATATTAATTAATTAACAATAAGAGTAAATTCAAAATAATAATTAATGAATTATAATTAATATAATGATAACTTAATAAATTATTAAAAATGAATGACCAACTAATAATTACTTAATAATACATTAATAATCAATAACAATAAATAAAACATATTAATAATTAATTGTCATTAAATTACTTCCCACCCTATTCCCCTATAAACCCACAAACTCCTCTAATATAAACTCAAAATTTACTTTCAATATTTTTATAAATTTCTAAACATTTAATACATATATTTAAATATAATAATACATTACAAAAAATGTTAAACATACATATAAAATACATACTAAAAAACATAACACTAATATAAATATGATATTATTAACAACAATATTTTTGCTAACGATGTAACTTACTTCGATATTACCTTCTTCGATATTACTTAGTTCGATATAAAAAAAAATGATATTACTTACCTTAAGGTTGATATTCTGGTCACCGATATTCTTGACATCAATATTCTGTCCCTACGATATTGAAAATTCGATATTAGTGTAGGGCGATATAAAAAAATCGATATTTTCACTGAGCACCAACAAAATGGGGGCTTACTGAGTAACCCGGTGAATGTGTTGGCAGAATTCCACTCTTTCTATGAATCCCATTATACTACGGATGGATGCTTAGATGACACTGCGGAAACTGTATTTTTCTGCCTCCCACCTGTCCCCACATTGTCTGGGGATCAATCAAAATTCCTAGGCAGACTAATTACCGATGAAGAGATTGACAAGGCTATTGATGAAAATGGCCATATTAAAGCTCTGGTGGATGATGGATTCCCTGCTGAATTTTATAAATCCACTAAACAGCAGATGATCCCGCTACTGTCTGCCATGTTTCAGGAGGCACTGAAAGAAGGTTAGCTGAACTACAAATGTATCAGAGCCAAGATATTTCTGATTTTCAAACCAGGTAGGAAACCCCTGGGATGTTCTAATTATAGGCCAATTACTGTCATTTACACCAATATCCAGATCATGGTGAAGATCCTGGGAATCACTTCAAAACGGTCATCCCCAAAGTGGTCCACTCTGCTCAGGTAGGCTTTATACAAGGTTGTTCATCTCATAAACATGTTCTCTGGCAAGTGCAAGGAGACCGTGACAAATGGATCCTGCTCTCCCCAGATGCCAAAAAGGCCTTTGACAGAGTGGAAAGGGGACATATGTTTAGACTCTGTAAAGGGTAGGCATAGGTGGCAATTTTCTCACAGTGGCAAAAGCACGTACTGCACTCACACTACGTTGGTTCCTGCCATACGTCAGGCCTTTCATGGAAAGACCACAAACCGGAAATACCTTTGTATTCTCCTGAGTATGGGGCTACAGGGACTGATCCATGACTCTCTCTGATGGGCAAAATGAAGGTGGATTTTCAGAAATGGACTGCTGTGAACCTTTCATTGTGAGGAAATTAAAATGAATATAGCTCCTAGCTTAAATTATATTTTTGGGGTGCTTTCCACTATTGTTTCCCCACACATTGTTTTTAATAGAGAAAGATGACTTGTTTTCCAGATTTGTATGGGGCGTCATATAAATAACCAGGGTAATGAAAAGGGAGGTCATAATATAGACAACTTTGTTGTTGTCTTCCATCTTGCAATGATGTTTAAAAAAGGAAGTCAGTTTACACACTCCTGATGCTTATTGTTTGAGGGAGAACTAAACTTGGACTCTGGAATGACTCTTTGGAATAGTTTTAAAGGATGTGAGTGGGAATATCAGACAGGAAGAGAGTCAACGGACCAGAAGTAAGGAGGGCACGAGGTATCCAGGACCATCCCCGGGACGAAGATGTTAGAAGCGAAACCCTGCACAGCAGGGCTGGGGAGCTATACCATCACTTAAACAGAGACACCCACCAGGAACTGTCCCCACACCCGCTTAGAGGCACCGAACTTGTTGTTAAGTTTATATGTGAACCCTTCATATAGAGCACTTTGTGAAGTTCTGTGAGCCATTCCTTATAGATAGGGCTCAGGACTGCTGCCAGTGACGCAGGACACAGAGTTTGGCCACCACCAGTGCAGTGGCTAGCCATCAGTGGGTATGAATAATAGCATATCAGGAGCATCTGTGGTATTGTGGCAAAGGGCCAGGTAGGCAGAGGGGCATACGACATGTGGATGCAACCTTTACAGGTATGCCCACACTGCTGTCTATAGATACATTTCTGTATCCTAAGTATCCTAAGTTGTCTGTTCTCTTCGAATAGTTTTTTTTGCTTTTGCTGCTACAACTTATTTGCTATCAGTACAACCTATTGCTAACTGTATTTATCGGATTACTACCTGTTTTTCTGTGTTTGAATAGTTTTGCTTTCTATACAGTGCTCTGATACCCGGATAGGCCATGTTCACACCATATAAACTCCATAAATAATATAAATAAAATGGATAGCTCAGGAACTCCAGAGGATATGATATGTATCGGAATTTTCTTCCAAGCCCTGCCAACAGCGGCTATGGGATAGAAGCATCGCCCTCCTCGGAGTCTAATACCACTCATGAAAGGTCTTGAAACAGAAGTTTGAGGCAGGACTCTCGGAGGACGCTGTCATGGATCCGAAGCAGGTCCACTCTGTCTGCTGGTTGTAGTCTCCACCAAGGATTTTCTGCCATTCATTGCACACCTGGGTTAGGGCAGAGCCAGAGTAAATATTCTTGAGGAGTACCCCATAGAGGCCAGAGACCAACTACTGATATTGGCCCCAGAGTTGAAAATATTGCTAAATGGGGAAACCAGTAGGTCTACAGGTTGGGGGTCTAGCACCAAAAGAAGACAATGAGACAGCTGTTGGTGCTTCTAGTAATCGGACTGCGAGAGTGCATATTTCATCCTAAAGGCCAGGAATGACTTGAGTGGGCCCTCACTGATGAAGTGTTCAATGTGGTGCAGCCCCTTCCTGGACCATGAAACCCAACTCCTCCAATACAGAAAGCATCATTGTGCCCCACCGATGCATGACTGTTGAGTCGCAGGTGGATACACAGGAGTCGGTGGGCCTTTTCTCATGCCCACGATGTGGCTGCAAGAACCTGATTGTCCCACCAGGATGGGTGTGAGAGAGGCAAGTAGCATGGTGGTGAGAGATAGGCAGGTCCCATCAAGTGTTGCTCAATATGTACCCATATCAAGGTCTCCACTGGGGCGTACCAATAGGAAGCCATCTGAGGGAGGGGAAAGGCCAGGCTGTAGAGGTAAAGATGTTGGAGGTGCAGAAAGCCCACCGTGGTGTCCGCCCACAGTTTGGGAGGTCTCAATCAGGGCCGGTGACCACTCCAGATGTCAGACCGCAGGTCAGCCTCAATCCCCAATAAGAGTGCCCTGGGGACTCTCAGGGGCAGCACTTAGAGATCATAATGATATCACAGGCCAATTCTTATTTTCACAGTTTTCACTCTGCCCCACATGGACAGGTTCAATTGCTGCCACTTATGCAACTCCTGCTTTGAGTGCTTCCATAAGGGGAGGAGGTTATCCTCTGCAATTTTCTCCAGGCCTCTATTCACCCACATGCCAAGATATTAGAACTGTACGGGGCCTACCATATTTCCTGCACCCCTAGATATGCCCTGGTGGTCCCCCTTGTCAGCGGGAGGGCTTCGCTCTTGTACCAATTCATTTTATAGCTGGAGAGGCTGGAGAAGCGGTCTATAGTGGAAACGACTGCCATCAGAGGGGAGTCAGGATAGCAGAGGAGCAGCAGAATGTGACTGGCGTAGAGAAGCGCCTTCACCTCCGTGGGTCCAATGGTTATCCGATGTACATCCGCTGAGAAACGTATGGCTGCGGCCAAGGGTTCTAAGGCTACCAGGAGCAGCAGAGGGGCGAGCTGGCAGCACTGGAAGGTGCCCCTATCTATGTGGAACATGTCAAACAGAAAGCATCCACAGAGAACCTCCTCCATGGGGCAGTGATACAGGAACCGTATCTTGGAGATGAAATCTTCTTTGAGTCTCATCTTGGTCATCATTTGGAAGAAATAATGCCACTGCACTCTATCAAAGGCCTTCTCGGCATCAAGTGAGATCACTCATTTATCTTCCTCATCATCCTGGACATGCCACCAAAGGTGGGCGAGAATCCGCAGGTGGTCACAGGAGGTATGGGCTGGTACAAAACCAACCTGTGAGTTGTAGATCAATTGAAGAGTGACCTTCCCCAGCCTAGCCACCAGGAGTTTGGCCGAAATCCAGAGGGTCTTTACCCTCTTTGGGAATGACTACGATGGACGCCCTATTGGAGAGCAGTCCCAGTCTACAGCTTCCTTAAATACTTGTGTCAATAGGGGGGACAGGGCTGCCTAACCCACCTCCTTCTCCATAATATCACCCTTTAAATGCACCTGTCCATCAGCTGTGGGAGAGGGTAGAGGAAATGGTGCAAGAAAATCTTCTATATCAGCCGCAGAGGTGGTGAGGTCTGAGTGGTAGATCAAGCAGTAAACTCCAGAACTGGTTCACTATGTTTTGGGGATGAGTCAGAGGGGATCCAGATGCACCTGGGCACCGGGCAGGTGACCAGCTTTTTACCTATGGTCGTATTTAGACCGCTGAAGGTTCAATACCGCCTTCTCAGCAGGTCCGGTATAGAAGGCAGTCATCCAAGACATGGCCATCTCCGAGGCTCAGTGGGTGGGCTCTGTTGAGGTCACCTTGTAGTGGTGATGAAGAATCTCTACCTCAACCTCCGCTCCCCGGAGGGCACTTTGGGCTTTGTGTTTAGCACTGGCTGCATCCCACATCAGGATCTTTCAAAGAGTAGCTTTCACCACAGAGCAAGGAGTCCTGAGCGAGGCCACAGAACCAGTTTTATCCTGCAAGTAAGTGGCACAATGCCCACAGAGGGCCTCCTTCAGTTCCGGCAGGGAATAGGTAAAAGCCGATCAGTGGCAGAATGGTTGGGCCAATATCCAGGTCCATAATCTGTCAAAGCCGCCTCCAGAATTGTGCAGCCCCGACAACGGGTAGAAGTGGATTTTAGAGCAGGAAAAAAACAATGCAGGACTGCTTGCCAGGTGGACAAGAACATAACGTTTATTCCCTTTCTGAGGGATGTAGTAGGCACCAGAGAGCAACAAAGGGGTGGTTAGACAAGAGATTACTGAGAAAAGCTCTATCTGTGCGTTGTTGGAGGTCAGTACCTACCAGGCATATCTAGAAACTGTTCAGGGGCCACATTCCAGTCCCCTCGAAAAAGAATTGGTTTGCGGCCAAAAGTCAAGGGCATTTGGCAGAGGCTCCCAAAAAGCTGGCCTCAGCATTGGGGGCAAAGATAGAGCCAAGTACTAGTGTCTTATCCGGTAAGTGAATTTTGCGACGACCCAGTGGCCATCTTTGTCTGTCCGTGTCTTGAGGACTTTGCATAGGAGGTTTAGACAGAGCAGAATGGCTATGCCATGAAGCAGCTGCTGGTGGGGGAGGGTGTGCCAGCAGATCCCAGTTGATGACATCACCCTGCCCATCTATTCCTGTTAAAGTTTAAAGGATTCTTTGGGGGACATTTCTTGAATAAGAGCAACATCAACCCACTGTGTCCCGGAGATAATACAGTACAAATGTGCACCAAATACAGTGGGTCATTCATTGTGACTACTGAGAGGAGTGGATGAATCATTGAGCTATTGATACAGGAGAGCAAAGGTATGACTCCAGAGGGAGGCTCCATGGCCTGGAGAACATCAACAGAGTACAGGCTGAAAGGAATAACAGAGCAGTAGGAAACCCACAGCGACACACAGGGAGGGAGGGCACTCCTGTCATTTCACTTAGGTCTGTGGTACACCCCCACTGACTGGTCCTCCAACCATTCTTCAGAGGGGGCCGCATCGCAAGTTAAGGATCAGATGTTCCTGCAGGTATGGAAACAGGGCCTTGCTTAAGGAGTGAGCCCTGACTCTTTCTTTGTGCAGAGACTTAGCGAGACCCATGCAGTTCTATTCCCTGCACCACTCTGCTGGTAGGTATAGCTGTTTCTGATGGGGTTGGTGTGGGAGTCTTGCAATCACAACAGCAGAGGAAGTGGTGGGGGCATCCAGGAGTGGCCTCATGACCATTGAGGAGGCGGCTTACTTATCAGGGAAAGTTTTCAGATCGCTGGAGACAGTGAACTCCTTAGACCATTTTCAATAGTGATCTGCATATGTGCCGACTCCAACAACCCATAGTTAATGTTACAGCGTTGAAAACAAGGCTGTAGAGTGAGTAACTGTTCATGTCTCATGTTGGTGGCTGAACAGTAATCCGCTGAGATAGAAATGTGATGACCATTAAAGAGTAGCAATGCTGAGGTGTATTTTGTTTGATTTTTTATGGGGGCGCACCAAGAACAAAGTCCAGAAAAGTAGTCACTTGTGTATATAGAAAAGTTCTTTATTTATTTTTGTCCATTCTTTTTTAAAAAACCAATCTCCGTGCACTTTACAAACAAATCAGCCAACGCGTTTCACTCCCTTCCAGGGAGTTTCTTCAGGGCGACTGGAAAGTTCACCGGAAACGTACGTTTCCAGCTTGGGACCATCCATGCCGTTGCGGTGAGACGACCGAAGATACTTTTCCAGAAATTCAACCGTCAGGAATAAGAAACACAAATCCGATTTATAAATCTGGAGGATCCATACGTACGTTTCCGGTGAACTTTCCAGTCGCCCTGAAGAAACTCCCTGGAAGGGAGTGAAACGTATTGGCTGATTTGTTTGTAAAGTGCACAGTGATTGGTTTTTTAAAAAAGAATGGACAAAAATAAATAAAGAACTTTTCTATATACACAAGTGACTATTCTTCTGGACTTTGTTCTTGGTGCGTCCCCATAAAAAATCAAACAAAGTACTTTTTGATCTGGAAAGCACAGCGACGTCAATTAGCAGCTGACGTCGGGGTTGGCGGCACAAAACTTTAAAGACTACTTTTGGAACTGGGTTTTAGGTGCGGCCTCGTAGGGTCCGCTGCTACAATCTCTGTGATTATCATCTGAGGTGTATTTTGCTTTATGTCTAATGGTTCTGGCATGTTGGTGGAGGAGAAGACGTGCAATAATCAGGTGGGGCAGATGATCAGGTGTCGAGGAATGAGAACAGACCATGCACCCTCTCTAGAATACCTGGGGCTATCAAAAGGAGAAACTCCAAGAGCTTGGGGAGTAGAGTCCTATGGAAGGCCATCACGTCTTCATCCTCCGCTCCCTCAGGCACACCAAAGATGAGAATATTGTCCCATCAAGATCTGTCTTCCAGGTCTGTGACGTGGTCATGAGAAAAGTATTTTCTCCATCCCAGTTCAGCAAGGCCGCATATTGAGATTCCACTTGGTCCACTCAGAGGTCTAGCATTTATTCAGGTGGGAGTGGAAGGTGGTGACCTCCTGGAGTAGGGACCTCCAAGATGAGATCAGTCATTTTGCTGTCCATAGTTTTCAGGGTGGATCTGTTGCCAACATCTCCTTCAGTATGGCCTCTATGGACACCCGAGTAGTCTGAGTCTGTTTTGGTAGGATTGTTATGTTATATATGATTTGTAGCACGCACAATTACTCAGGTGTATCCTGGCGCGAATGGACTGAAGCTGAGGGAGCCCAAATTAATTAGATGGAGGGATTGAAAAGATGAGTTTTAAGAAGTTTGTTGAAAATGCGAAGATCCTGAGTATGTCGCAAAAGGACGTGAAGGCTGTTCCATAGAGTGGCCACCTTTACTGACCATGACTGGCCGCCCATCCTAGAGCAACGAAACAGGGGCATGGCCAGCTGGCGAAGAGAGGCAGAGCAAAGCGAGCGGCTAGGTTTGTAAAAGGCCACGCACTTCTTAATATACGAAGGTCCAGACTCATGCAGGGCTTTATGGGCCATGGTCAAGATTTTGAATTGAACCCGCTGGGCCACAGGTACCCAGTGTAGGTCACGTAAAAGTAGCCTCACACTGGATCGTTTAGAGGTGTTAAATAAGAGTCCGGCCACTGCATTTTGAATCAGTTGGAGTTTGTTCATTAGATAGCCAGGAATGCCAGTGAATAAGGCATTAGCATAATCAAGCCTAGAAAGGATAAGTGCCCAGGCCACCATTTCCTTACCTGGTTGTGGTAGCAGAGGGAAAAACCTCCTAAAAGTCTTAAGTGTGCCGAAGCAGATACCAGTAAGTTTTTTAATGTGCTCAGTGAACCGAAGATCTTCCCCGAACCATACCCCTAAGTTCTGACCGTGGGCATGGGAAGTCCGGCAGCCATAAGGCTTCTCTAAACAGCGGGTGAAATTTGGCAAACAGCAATATCTCCGATTTTTCTTCATTACACTTGAGATGCGCCTGGGCCAACCAGGTAAACACAGCTGATAAGCACCTCTGGGCACTCCAAGTGCACAATTCAGATCTTTTCCACGTAAATAGGAGCTGTGTGTCATCGGTATATGCCATAATTTTGGCACCCAGCCCCTCAGCCAGGGTAATCAGAGGAGTCATGTAGATATTAAAGAGTAGCGGGCTCAAAGTGGAGCCCTGCGGGACTCCTTTTGATAGCTTCCTGCTAGAGGATGAAAAGGGGGACATCCAGACTTGTTGGGACCGCTCATCCAAAAAGGATTTCAACCAAGCCCACACCCCACCAGAGACGCCGATGGAAGAGAGCCGAGCGAGGAGAAGCTGGTGAGGAACCGTGTCGAAGGTGGCACAGAGGTCCAGTAGAATCAGAGCCGCTCTGCCGCCCCCGTCCAGGCACTCCCAAATCGCTGCAGCTACCTCAACCAGTGCAGTCTCCGTGCTGAAAGATGTTCTAAAACCAGACTGGGCTGGGTGGAGTGCCCCAAATGTTTCCACAAAGGTCTCAAGTTGGCGGTAGACCACCTTTTCACAAACTTTGGCCAGTGCTGGCAGCAAAGAGATGGGACGATAATTAGAAGGCAGCAGGGGGTCAGCAGTGGATTTTTTAAGAAGCGGAAGAAGTTTAGCCTGTTTCCATTGAGCAGGTACCATTGCAGAATGAACTGAGCGGTTGATAATAGCGGTGACTTCCGGATAGACACTTCCTGCTATCCCCACTAAAGCTCTAGCAGAACACGGGTCTGAAGGGGAACCCGACTTTAGAGATTTAAGGATAGCAAGAATGTCAAATTCCTCTGCTGGCACGAACTGGGAAAATAGGGGGTGGGTAGAGTTGTTGGGTGTAGTCAGTGGCCTGGAGTAGGTCAGCAACTTTAAAAAGACTAATTGGTGTGCTGCAGACTTGGGCTGTGGAATGTGGGGCTGAAGAGGGAGGACCAGTAGCCAGGTTGTCAAGTAGAAGACAAGCAGGGCCGTGAACAGCCAAGAGTTAGCAAGGATCCTGCTAGGAGACCCAGGGACTGCTCTGGGGCTCGCCAGTGAGGTCCAGAAGGGGTTATCTCCACAAAAGAATGTCCTGGGCCATAGGCCATGGGGGGGGACCAATCTCTTGCCACCGTGCGGAGTGCTGTGATATCTCCGGTGGCTACGGAATGGCTGCACAAGGCCTCAAAGCAAAACCTACAGTGTATGCCTCAGGCGGGAGTGCCTCAATGGGCAGATAAGGGTGCCCAAGTGGCAATTCATATGCCAAGCAAGCGTCCTTGAACCATCAGGGGCCTGACATTGGACTACCTCAAAAGGGGGGAAGAGCAGGGCGCACAATACATGGCCGGGTGAGGCAGTCTCCGGTCCCCAATGAATGTAGCAGAGACAGGGAAGAGCTCATCTCGGCTCACCTCCACTGTTTGGCACTGCTAGTGCCCTTTGGTGGCCTCCGTTGCACACCTTCTATGAAGGGTAGTGCAGTTTTTAGTAGTTGTGGGTCCCGTGGGGCTCTACAGTGGTTCTTACAGCCCCAGTGTCAGCCCAAGTGGAGGTAGGTTCACCTCCCTCTCCCATTGCAGGATCTGACTTTCCCTCATGGCTAGTCAATGTATCGCAGGGCGGGCTGTCGATCGCTGCCCCCACAGTAGCTGATTGTGTTCTTTCTCAAGGCCGCCACTGTCCCAGCCTCTCACAGGCCTCTGCCTTAGGTGTTCCAAGGTGGTGGTCTCCCACCGAGAGGAGAATGGAATCAGAGTATAGTGGTCACCACTGAGTTTCTGAACTGCTTTCTCCAGAGGAGATGAACTAACTTGCAGGATAAATGAGTATGTGCATGAGCTGCTGTCAGAGCAATACCTGGTAAGCAAAAATATTGTTGAGAACTAGGGTTGGAAGAGTAAAATAAACGGATAAATATTAAAAAGAGCAAAATATAAGACAAAAAAAGTCCCAAAAAAGAAATGTCAAAATATTGGATTGAGCCGGATAGGGTAGAAAGGATTTCTTTGTGTTGTGTGAAGAGCACAAATGTTGCCAGAGGTGCATCATGTAATACACATTTAGACATATTAGATTTTTAGCCAGTACCACTGTGCAAGGTGTGGCATTTGAATTCAAACTCAGAATGACATGCTGAACAAATTGTAATTTAAAATCCTCTTTAATGGTAAAGTAGGTATTGAAGTTACAATTCTGGAACTGCCACTTTTAAAAAGTTGGCATCTTATTGCCCTACCCATTTGTGCCCTCTACCAGTGCCCTGGGTCACATGACTGTGATTGGCTCTGCTGTTGGGCTTTGTGTATTCCTCTTACCTGTAGGGAAAGGTTTTTGAGTGTGGTTGAAACCCTCTTGTGTCAGGTGTGTAGTCAGCCTCTCTCGTTTGTCCCTCAGAGTGACAGCCCATCCTCCCCTTCTCCCTCAAGTGAACAAGATTTGTTGCATTGTAAGCGACACTCGCATCTGTCACGCGAGGCTCTCTCCTCTCCTGGTGACCATAATCTCTTGTATTGGTTTGCAAGCAGTGGAAACCCCCAGCAGTGCCTTAACTCGTAACATTTCCTGGTTTCCACCTGAGGTTGAAGGACACAGAGATAAGATAACTGACAGTTTGAAACCAAGATCTCTTATCTGACTATTTATAAGTGTATGGCAGGTGGTAAACTGTTAGTCTCTGAAGTCCAAGAGAGGTTTCAGTGCATGGGTGGAGGTGGGAGCTGAGTCCTACATGGGGAGCCCATATCTGTGCTGGCGGGTGGCATTTCACAGTGGAGGAATATGAGACACCACCCTAAACCCTGACAGCTGGTGAACGTAAGAGAGGTGTGGTCAAAGTCAATGAAGAGAGCATTGTGAACAGAAAAGTTCTATGCAGAGGGTTTAGGTGAGCATACAAAGGGCAAAATGGGGTATTTATGGCTTTCCATAAATCAGCTAAAATTCCATAAGTGGTGCATGGTCATTTATAAAATGTTCCAATACTTTGATGGTGTTCCACACCAGCCGTAACGTAGTCTATGCTAAGTTGTGCCTTTTGTACATTTCAACATCTGTGACTAAAGCAGTGTGCAGATGTTTATCCCGCTTCACGGGTCCCACAGAAGGTGTTGCATATCTTTATCCCACTTCACAGGTCCCATGGAAGAGCTGTACATGTTTCTCCCACTTCACAAGTCCCTTGGCAGGGGCTGCTCATGTTTATCCCACTTCACAGGTACCATGGCAGGTGCTACACATGTTTATCCCACTTCACGGGTCCGTGGGCAGATGCTGCACATGTTTATCCCACTTCACGGGTCCCACGGCTGGTGCTATCCATTTTAATACCACTTAACGGGTCCCACAGCAGGTGATGCACATGTTTATCCCACTTCACGGGTCCGTGGGCAGATGCTGCACATGTTTATCCCACTTCACGGGTCCCACGGCTGGTGCTATCCATTTTAATACCACTTAACGGGTCCCTCAGCAGGTGCTGTATATGTTTATCCCACTTCACGGGTCCCACAGCAGGTGCTGCACATGGTTATCACACTTCACGAGTCCCACAGCAGGGGCTTCACAATTTTATCCCAATTCAGGGGTTCAACAGCAGTGGATGCACATGTTTATCCCACTTCACAGGTACCATAGCAGGTGCTACACATGTTTATCCCACTTCACGGGTCCGTGGGCAGATGCTGCACATGTTTATCCCACTTCACGGGTCCCACGGCTGGTGCTATCCATTTTAATACCACTTAACGGGTCCCTCAACAGGTGCTGTATATGTTTATCCCACTTCACGGGTCCCACAGCAGGTGATGCACATGTTTATCCCACTTCACGGGTCCCACAGCAGGTGCTGCACATGGTTATCACACTTCACGAGTCCCACAGCAGGGGCTTCACAATTCTATCCCAATTCAGGGGTACCACAGCAGGTGATGCACATGTTTATCCCACTTCACAAGTACCATAGCAGGTGCTGCACATGTTTATCCCACTTCACGGGTCCGTGGGCAGATGCTGCACATGTTTATCCCACTTCACGGGTCCCACGGCTGGTGCTATCCATTTTAATACCACTTAACGGGTCCCTCAGCAGGTGCTGTATATGTTTATCCCACTTCACGGGTCCCACAGCAGGTGATGCACATGTTTATCTCACTTCACGGGTCCCTCAGCAGGTGCTTCACATGTTTATCCCACTTCACGGATCCCACAGCAGGTACTGCACATGTTTCTCCCACTTCACGGGTACCTCAGCAGGTGCTTCACATGTTTATCTCACTTCACAGGTCCCTCAGCAGGTGCTTCACATGTTTATCTCACTTCACGGGTCCCTCAGAAGGTGCTTCACATGTTTATCCCACTTCACGAATCCCACAGGAGGTACTGCACATGTTTCTCCCACTTCACGGGTCCCTCAGCAGGTGCTTCACATGTTTATCTCACTTCACAGGTCCCTCAACAGGTGCTTCACATGTTTATCCCACTTCACGGGTCCCTCAGCAGGTGCTCCACATGTTTTTCCCACTTCACTGGTCCCACAGAAGGTGCTGTGAATGGTTGTCCCACTTCACTGGTTCTTCAGCACATGCGGTAGATGTTTTTCCCACTTCACGGGTCTCACGGCAGGTGCAGTACATGTTTATCCCACTTCAAGGGTCACACAGGAGATGCTGTACATGTTTCTGGACAATGAGTTCCTGGAATGTTGGATCTGACTGAGAGAAAATCACCTTTTAACATTGGTGCCTTGATGACTGACATGCACATGGTTAGGCCTTTGGAGGGCACAGCCGATTATTGGTCGGGGGTAATTGAAACTGCTCACTTTCCCTTCAGTTCAAGAGGTATGTTATGATGAGTTTTAAGTACATACATTCTTATGGTACCCATGCTTGGTGATCTCATAGTATATGTGTAGCCCCAAGAAGGTGGGCTGGCATGGTATCCAAAATAGGCGTGCATGCAGCTGTCTTCCCGTGTAGCCCATAAAGTCCCATGTGCCTCTCATCCTTATTTTCCCTCCCTGCGCAGGCTCCTATAACCAGGTTGTTGTGTGTCTGGTCCACATCACCAGAACCTTGAGTCGCACATAACAGGCCTCTTTAAAATCTTCCCAGTGGCCAGTTCAGACACAACAGCTTGAGGCCTGCAAAAAGCAACACTTTAACAACATGCGTGTTCAAGAGCAAGCCCACTACCATCACCAGACCAAAGACACATGCTGCTTCCACTACCCTTGCATCCCATGGCCAGGTCTGGCAGGAGAGCTGAAGACCCAGCAACAGCCCCAGAGTTACTGCTGTTACTGTGGGTGGATATACATTCCCTGCTAGTATTAGGGGTTCCTGCCATAACTGAAGATACTTTAGGGCGTATTTAATAAGGGTTGCATGGGTGTTCATGTGTCGCTACACCAGTGAGCTGTTAGAATAGTAAGTAAATTGATGCATTGCTTTGCACCAAATGCACGTCTGGGCAATATCTTATTAAATTACTCCCTTGTATTAGACCATGCTTGTTTGCATTGTACTACAAGGTAACCGCAGAGGCTTTTTGTAGGATAGTTGTCCTGCTGCATTCCTGAAACACTCAATAATGCAGAGTAAAAAATATCACAATGCAGAAATATCGAGTTTTTAATATCGTGATCAACAAATGGCATGATCCACGAATATCGTTGACAAGAATATCAATTGTCTAGGGTAAGCAATGTCAATGTTAAAAATATCTATGTTGTTAATATCGTTTACAAAAATATCTATGTTTTTAATATCAATGGTAAAAATATGTTGTAAATATCGTTTGCAAAAATATCATTGTTAATAATATCGTTTTTTAATTATTTTTATGTATTTTAGTAGATATTTTAATTGTACATTTTATAAATTGTTTATATAATTATAGCTTATTTCTTTAATATAGTTTGTAAATTTTTTGCTGTTTTTAAATGTAATCTAATTGTTTATTGCAATGTTTTGTGTTGTAGCAGGTTGGGGGTGTGTAGGGATACAGGGTGGGATGTAGTTTAATTATAATTCATTAATAATTAAATTGTAAATATTTAATTGCTCATTATTCATGTAAATTGTGTAATTAATTTCATTTTTGGTGCGGATTGTGGGATGTGTAGGTAGGGGTATAGAGTGGAAAGGTAATTATGGTTATTATAAATAATATTAATGCTTATTAATAATAAATATTTATTTGATAACTATTTATGTAAATTGTGTAGTTAAGCTATTTTTAAAGTTATATATCAGGTGCTAGTTGTTGGGTTTGTAGGGGTAAAGGGTGGGAAGTTAATTAAGTATGATTAATTAAGTATTAGTTAATAATTATTAATTGATTAATTGATAATTAATTACATATTTCTAAAGTTATTTATCAGTTTCAGGTTGTTGGGTTTGTAGGGGAAAATGGTGGGAAGTTAATTAAATATGATTAAATTATTATTAGTTATTATTAGTTAGTCATTATTACCTGTTTAACTGATAATTAATTAAGTAAATAATAATTGTGTAATTGTTATAGTTTCTAACACATATTTTAGGTGTGGGTTGTTGGTTTTTTTATGGGTACAGGGTAGGATGTCAAGTAATAAATAATCAATAATACATTTTTATTTGGTTATTAATTATGTAATTGATAAATATGTAAATTGTGGAATTATCATCTTTGTTCATTTGTGTTTTAGGTGTGTGTTGTTTAGTTTGTAGAGGTTTAGGTTGTTAAATGATGATATTTAAGTAATAATCATATTTACAAATAGTTATTCATTTATTCAAAATTGTGTTATTTATGACATGTTAATTGAGTAATGATTTTTAATTTTAATAAAATGTTATTTATTAGTTGCTATGATAGTGAGAATGTAATATTGCGTTTAAATTACCTTAAGAATATTGTATTTAATGTATAATAATGATTAAGCAGTGTAATAAATATGTCATTTGTTAAACTTTTGTTAAAATGTAGACATCATTTTTAAAATTAAATATTAGTTTTTTTTGTTATTTAATAGAGTTGCTAAACAAACTCTACTCTCTCTCTACTGTTGGACCGACTGGAAAGGTAATAATAAATTTTACCCCTTCCGAGTCCAAAGCTTTCTCTACTCTTGCACAGACTGAAGTGGGAACAGTAAATGTAACCCCCCTGCAATACCATGCTTTCCCTACTGTTGCACCAACTGGAATGGGAATAGTAATTTCTATCCCTTCTGAGTCCTACCCTTTCCCCACTGTTGCATAGACTGGAGTGGGAATAGCATATTTTACTCCTCTTCAATCGAACTCTTTCCCTACTGTTGCACCAACTGAAGTGCGAATATTAATTTTTACCCTTCCTGATTCCAACCCTTTCCCTTTTGTTGCACCAGCTGCAGTGGGAATAGTAATTTTTACCCCTCCTCAGTCCAATGCTCTCCCTTCTGTTGAGCCGACTGATATGGGAATAGTAAATGTTACCGCTCCTCAATCCAATGCTTTACCTACTGTTGCACAGAGTGGAGTGCGAATAGTACATTTGACCCCTCTGCAATCCTACTCTTTCCGTACTGTTGTACCGACTAGAGTGGGAATAGTAATTTTTAACCCTCCTGAGTTCAACGCTTTCCCTATTGTTGCACAGACTGGAGTGGATATAGTGCATTATATTCCTCCGCAATCCACAGCTTTCTCTAACTGTTGCACTGATTGGCATGGGAACAGTAATTTTCACCTCTTCTGAGTCCAGCGCTTTCCCTTCTGTTGTACAGACTGGAATGAGAATAGTTTATATTTTATTTGTAGAGCTAAAACAACAATTGGTTAAATATATATTATTATTATGTGTTTGTGTATTTAATGTTATATTTTTTATGTATGTAAATGTATGTAAATGTTAAGGTACTTTTAGTAAATCATTTTTATGTATTGTTTACTTTTTTATTCACAATTAGGCAGAAAATATTTTTAATTTGTTTGCAGTTTATTTGTTGCACTGTTAATTTGTATGTGTATGTAAATATATATATATATATATATATATATATATATGTATATACCACCTACTGGCCAGTATGTAGTTATAGTTTGAACATGGTTTCCTTAGGAAAAGCGTTTGTTGACTTGCTTATATCTTTGTCGCTGATTGACGAATCTTCATGAAACCTTCCAAAACAAAGTGTCATAGTAAGTTTTGTTGTGCATGGGAAGTTTTTAGGTGATCCGTTAGGCAGAGACTGAGAAAAAGGGGGCTAAAAAAGTATGTTTTCCAATTTTAATCCCCATAGGACGTGTAGTTGGACCCACAGCCCGTACCACTGGATGGAATTACAGCAAATATGGCAGAAAGGTAGATGTTGTTATGCAGATTGATCTTTGATTAATGCGCCCGCCGACAGGAATGCTGTGATTGGCTGGACGCATCCTGAACAGATACAGAAAGTTAAGTATTCTTAAGGTCCCGGGTTGTGAGAGAACGCAACAGTTACATAGTCATGAAGTTGCGAGAGTGCACATATACATGGAATTAAAGATAAATCCTGGGAACCCATGTATTTACACATAATAGATGTAAAATGAAAAGGCATGGACAACGTGTCTGTGGGCAATGAACTCCGCTCCGCTAGCGGAGGTTGCGGAGATTTGTTAACTACAATTTGTTAACTACGCATTACATTGAAAACACTGAATTCATGCACAAATTCCGATTCCACCAAGTAGTTGAGTTGGCCACTGCATCCACAACCCTTTGATAAAACAACGTAACCTTTACATGCTAAAAAGCACATAACCAATTGAAAAAAGTGAGACTTATGCACCCACTTACATACCCACTCAGACACTCATACACCCACTCACATAGAATTAGAAGTGTTAGCCCTTAAAAATGTCTCTTGCCTTCTGCTTTTTACCAACCCTGAATTTAACTTGGCATCCAAAATGACCCCTAAGTAAGACAAGCATTTGCAATGCAATGGTCTCGGCATCATTAAAGGTAGAGCTATTGGCATTGCTCATGACATTTCTTTTTTTTCTTTAAATCATAAATAGATGGCATTGTCATTTACATTGCCAATACCCAGCACTCTGCACTCAACAGCACACACCACTCTGCACTCAACAGCACACACCACTCTGCACTCAACAGCACACACCACTCTGCACTCAACAGCACACACCACTCTGCACTCAACAGCACACACCACTCTGCACCTGCACTCACTGCTCTGCACACTCACTCTGCACTCACTACTCTGCATTCCGCACTCACTACTCACTGCTCTGCACTCACTACTCTGCACTCACTACTCTGCACTCACTACTCTGCACTCACTACTCTGCACTCACTACTCTGCACTCACTACTCTGCACTCACTACTCACTACTCTGCACTCACTACTCTGCACTCACTACTCTGCACTCACTACTCACTACTCTGCACTCACTACTCACTACTCTGCACTCACTACTCACTACTCTGCACTCACTACTCTGCAATCTGCACTCACTACTCTGCACTCACAACTCACTACTCTGCACTCACTACTCACTGCTCTGCACTCACTACTCTGCACACTACTCACTACTCTGCACTCACTACTCTGCACTCACTACTCTGCACTCACTACTCTGCACTCACTACTCTGCACTCACTACTCACTACTCTGCACTCACTACTCACTACTCTGCACTCACTACTCACTACTCTGCACTCACTACTCTGCACTCACTACTCTGCACTCACTACTCTGCACTCACTACTCTGCACTCACTACTCTGCACTCACTACTCACTACTCTGCACTCACTACTCACTACTCTGCACTCACTACTCACTACTCTGCACTCACTACTCTGCACTCACTACTCTGCACTCACTACTCTGCACTCACTACTCTGCAATGTGCACTCACTACTCTGCACTCACTACTCTGCAATGTGCACTCACTACTCTGCACTCACTACTCTGCAATGTGCACTCACTACTATGCACTCACTACTCACTACTCTGCACTCACTACTCACTACTCTGCACTCACTACTCTGCACTCACTACTCTGCACTCACTACTCTGCACTCACTACTTACTACTCTGCACTCACTACTCACTACTCTGCACTCACTACTCACTACTCACTACTCTGCACTCACTACTCACTACTCTGCACTCACTACTCACTACTCTGCACTCACTACTCACTACTCTGCACTCACTACTCACTACTCTGCACTCACTACTCTGCACTCACTACTCTGCACTCACTACTCTGCACTCACTACTCACTACTCTGCACTCACTACTCTGCACTCACTACTCACTACTCTGCACTCACTACTCACTACTCTGCACTCACTACTCACTACTCTGCACTCACTACTCTGCACTCACTACTCTGCACTCACTACTCACTACTCTGCACTCACTACTCACTACTCTGCACTCACTACTCTGCACTCACTACTCTGCACTCACTACTCTGCACTCACTACTCTGCACTCACTACTCTGCACTCACTACTCTGCAATGTGCACTCACTACTATGCACTCACTACTCACTACTCTGCACTC
Organism: Lissotriton vulgaris; assembly: GCF_964263255.1. Taxonomy (NCBI): domain Eukaryota; kingdom Metazoa; phylum Chordata; class Amphibia; order Caudata; family Salamandridae; genus Lissotriton; species Lissotriton vulgaris. The sequence continues at coordinate 1,755,776,551 of NC_141695.1, read as the reverse complement.
ACTACTCACTACTCTGCACTCACTACTCTGCACTCACTACTCTGCACTCACTACTCTGCACTCACTACTCACTACTCTGCACTCACTACTCACTACTCACTACTCTGCACTCACTACTCACTACTCACTACTCTGCACTCACTACTCACTACTCTGCACTCACTACTCTGCACTCACTACTCACTACTCACTACTCTGCACTCACTACTCTGCACTCACTACTCTGCACTCACTGCTCACTACTCTGCACTCACTACTCACTACTCTGCACTCACTACTCACTACTCTGCACTCACTACTCACTACTCTGCACTCACTACTCTGCACTCACTACTCTGCACTCACTACTCTGCACTCACTACTCTGCACTCACTACTCACTACTCTGCACTCACTACTCACTACTCTGCACTCACTACTCTGCAATCTGCACTCACTACTCTGCACTCACTACTCACTACTCTACACTCACTACTCACTACTCTGCACTCACTGCTCTGCACTCACTACTCACTACTCTGCACTCACTACTCACTACTCTGCACTCACTACTCACTACTCTGCACTCACTACTCTGCAATCTGCACTCACTACTCTGCACTCACTACTCACTACTCTGCACTCACTACTCACTACTCTGCACTCACTACTCTGCACTCACTACTCACTACTCTGCACTCCCTACGCACTACTCACTACTCTGCACTCACTACTCTGCACTCACTACTCTGCACTCACTACTCTGCACTCACTACTCACTACTCTGCACTCACTACTCACTACTCACTACTCTGCACTCACTACTCTGCACTCACTACTCTGCACTCACTACTCACTACTCTGCACTCACTACTCACTACTCACTACTCTGCACTCACTACTCTGCACTCACTACTCTGCAATCTGCACTCACTACTCTGCACTCACTACTCACTACTCTGCACTCACTACTCACTACTCTGCACTCACTACTCTGCACTCCCTACTCACTACTCACTACTCTGCACTCACTACTCTGCACTCACTACTCTGCACTCACTACTCTGCACTCACTACTCTGCACTCACTACTCACTACTCTGCACTCACTACTCACTACTCACTACTCTGCACTCACTACTCTGCACTCACTACTCTGCACTCACTACTCTGCACTCACTACTCACTACTCTGCACTCACTACTCTGCACTCACTACTCTGCACTCACTACTCTGCACTCACTACTCTGCAATCTGCACTCACTACTCTGCACTCACTACTCACTACTCTGCACTCACTACTCACTACTCTGCACTCACTACTCTGCACTCACTACTCACTACTCTGCACTCCCTACTCACTACTCTGCACTCACTACTCACTACTCTGCACTCACTACTCTGCACTCACTACGCTGCACTCACTACTCTGCACTCACTACCAGGGGCGGTGGGTGACATTTCAAAGTGGTGGGCGCAAAGTGATTTGCATCCAGCACCGTAGCGAGCGAGCGCAGCGAGCGAGCCCGAACCCCAAAAGGGGGGTTTTGGGGGATAACCTCCCCCAAGAAAATTTTGAAAAAAAAGAAGAAAAATCGTGCATTTTCAAGCAAATTTGAGAAAGCAGGAAGGTTAATAAAGCAATTGTGAAAGTGCAGTTATTACATTAATAGATGGCATAACATAGGTAGCTGCTTATTCAGTATAACCACAGAATGACCATGCAAGGTTCTACAGCATATTCTAAAGCAGAACAAAACAAGTGGAACTACCCCTCCCTTAAACCATACAAAAGAGGATGAATGAACTAGTCAAATAACAAAAAACAGGGGAGGAATAAGAAACCTACATGGGCAAAAAAGCGAAATGACAGAGCAAAATTTACAGCGTGATACTGGTTTACATTTTGCATTTTCTTAGTTACATTGAAAATGGTTCCAGCAAGCCTTAATGTTTCAGGTTGGTCTTGCTGCCAAATCTATTTTTGTGGAGTTTCTTTTTAAGTTTTGGCTTTTAGCTGGCTGAAGGCAGACCTATTGTTTTCAATACATAAAAGAGTTTGCGCTTTGCTTGTGATTGTATGGCTTTGTTGACTATTTCAGTTGTCTCTGCCTGATTTAATGGCTTTTCTCGTTATTCATGCATTTGTCCTGCCCAGAAACAATACTCACACTGGTTGGGTTGTATATCCCTCCACTGCTGAATTTGCTTGAATTCGGGAAAATACTTCTTTTAGTTTCAACACACCACAGGAATGTGTGTGTTCTCTTGCTCTCTCCTCTGTGTGCTGCTTCCCCTTTAGTTTCCCCCACCCCGTCACTTTCATTTTTGCTTCCCTCTACTCGTCCATAGCTTCCTCCGCTCGTCCCCATCCTGCTCAACTTATTATAAAATATTTCACCCTTTCCCCATTAGCCCCTAGCCATTTGTTGCCTGGCACACCTTCCCATGCCTTCTAACCCTTTCCCAACACTCCTCTTCCATTTTTTTCAAACCTTTCAGTGCCTCTGTCCAGAGTAAGTGTACCAACTCTAAAGAGAATACCTAATATAAAGCAAGGCAGAATATACTTAGTAATTTAAAATTCCCTTGTTTTTGTCCGGTTACAATTTTTCTAAATAGCTGACCAAGTAGCTGAACTAAAGTGAATTGACCAGAATAATTAACAACCGGAATACTTTACAGCCCAAATTAAGGTGTGTAAATAAATAAAAAAGTGTTTATAAGTGATGAAAGCATGTGAGCTGTGAGTTTCAGTATCAATATGATACTTGAGAATTGGAGTGGATGAGGATGACCACCCTTCATTAAGTAAGAAGAGGGTCAATGAGATGTGAGTAATATCCCAATAATGTGAAACAACTGAGGATACTGGCATTAGGAGTGAGACCAACAAATCAATTACACAGGTATATGCATAGTAAAATAATGAATTGAATAACCAAGGAGTAAAGTCAAAATGTTAGGATGTAGGAATGTGCATGCTTTATTGCTTGCTCAATAAAACTGCAAAAAATGAGTAGTGACTTTGGTCTATCTTTTTATAATTCTATTTTTACAGATTGTTTTTATATTTGTCCTGAGGAAGGTGGTGCGCACAACAGGATCCACCGAAACGCGTCAACATTGTTTTTAATATTTGTTTATGTGAAAAAATGTTAACCACTTATACTTACACAGTGTATAGCATGAATTGTTTTTAATACTGAATGTGTAACCGAGAGATGGATTATAGCGATATTAAATAAAATAAGCTAGATCTAATTTGTGTTAGAATAACGAACTAAAAAACACTAGCATTTTGTTCATTGATCTTAGTTTATCATTGCACCCTATGTTTCTATAAATAAAATGATGAATGTACTCCTTTATGGTTATATTTTTACTTTATAGATTGTAAGTGCTTTTTGGGGGTTTTCTGCTTCGAGCCAAGTATCCTTAAAAGTGAGAATTGATGATTGTGTGTGAATAATTCAGAGTCCTACACCTATAGTGAGGCAGAAACCCACTAAGACTGGAGGAGTCAGCATAAATAAGGGAACTATTTGTTTTTTACTTGCTTCCTCGTTATTCATGCATTTGTCCTGCCCAGAAACAATACTCACACTGGTTGGGCTGTATATCCCTCCACTGCTGAATTTGCTTGAATTCGGGAAAATACTTCTTTTAGTTTCAACACACCATAGGAATGTGTGTGTTCTCTTGCTCTCTCCTCTGTGTGCTGCTTCCCCTTTAGTTTCCCCCACCCCGTCACTTTCATTGTTGCTTCCCCCTACTCGTCCATACCTTCCTCCGCTCGTCCCCATCCCGCTCAACTTATTATACAATATTTCACCCTTTCCCCATTAGCCCCTAGCCATTTGTTGCCTGGCACACCTTCCAATGCCTTCTAACCCTTTCCCAACACTACTCTTCCATTTTTTTCAAACCTTTCAGTGCCTCCTGCACTATCTCTGAGTGTTTTTTTGTGTTTTTTTTGCCATTTCGAGGTTGCTGTGTGTGGGTGTGCTTGCACAACCAGGAGCCGGGGGTACTTAGGAATACTTTGGTAATACTTTAGCATATCCCATTAAAAGCGTACATCCATCCATCCCATTAAAAACCACATCCACTTTGGGAACTGATGCTTGTCACACAAGTCCTTTCAGCCAGTGAGAGATCAGTGGTCGTTCAATACTCAAGAGGCAAACTAAGACAGTAGGCACGACTACCAAGTCAACATTTAGGCCACCAACAAATCACTATGCAATACAACAATTCAGACGGAGGTAAAGGGCTGCTTGAAAACCCTTCAGTGGAAAAGAAGTGCCATGCACTTACAACCAGTGACAGCCTAATGCTGTGAAAAATAAGTAAACAACTGTTTCAATATGCTCCTAATTGCAAAACCATGTACTAAGTGGAGCGGTCAATGGTGCTTTGATTAGCCAAGGCGATTTATGTCTGCCCTCCGCTCTCACACACAGAAACACGCAGTTGCCTTCATACACAGCAAGCAATTATATTTGATTTGAAGCACCTTGAGACAGGGTAAAACAGAATCAAAAGGAAAATGTACTGAAGAACGTCAATAGAAGCAGTCTGGCACCCAAATATTGTCTGATCATGATGGTTCCTAGGCTCATATGGGCAGGCCTGCTGCCCTGCGTGCAGTAACCTACGCCTTTCTATAAATACCCTAATTCTAAAAATGAATTCAGAGGACAGCATTGTGTGTTAAAGGTGCCATACACGTGCTTGCCCTTTTCACTTCTCGATTCTACAGCTTAGGTCTGTCAACCTGTAAAATTAAACAGGGTCGACCTTCTACCCATAGCCGCACGTGTTTCCGACAACCACCACTTCAGTTACTCAGACAACAGAACATGAATTTGTGCAACACCCTCCAGAAAATGAATCCTTTTTAACCTGGGCTTCACCAACATGGTGGGCAGTCGCCCCACTTCTGAGAAATAATGCGTGTGATATTAGCTCCTTGGAAAGGAGCAGAGAGCCTGTGCCAGTCTGTGCATTACAAATACACCACAGAGAATAAAGGCTGGAACACGGGAACACGGACTGTGATGGGACAGAGTAGGGCAGACGATGATGCAATAAGACAGAATAACAAAACAGAATGGTGTCACTAAGCTGGCAAGGCAGTACACAGCACGACAGAACAGACAAGCATTATGTAAAAGTACTGAATGCCACAGTACAGAAGAGTGTAGTCGACAGCACTCTAGGACGGTTCATTGAGCACACAGTACAGTATGCAGTAGATTGCACAACTGGTGCTATGTGCCACAACAAATGGCATATGAGAGGCTGGAGTAGAAGCAGTGCAACAGATCACAGGGACAGGAGGGTGGTACAGAGTACGATAGTGTAACAGAAGTGTATGCACTACTGAAGACTGCAGGGGTTTACAGAGCACAGCGCATCACCCAGCGCTGCTGATACCCAGTGAGTAATTACCACCTGTTTCCTTACTTAAACATGGTGAGCACACTGTTCAAATATATCCAGAAGGTACAACTGGGAAAATAACAGCGAGGCATCTATTTAGTGCAGCTGATCCCTCGACAGATGTCTGTTACAAGCCATGAAATATTTATTAGCTTACCTTCCACAATGTGTTACTCGGGATGCTGTCTCTCATATCCACTGGGTGGCATTTGCTGGGAGTTATTGTTTCTCAGCAAAGAGCAGTAACCCATTCATCAAATATATTCCATCGTTATCAAGTCAATGTACGTGTGCGTTTAAAACTCATCTGCACAACAAGTTAACTCCCGAGAAATGCGCCTATGGGAGCCATGTCTTTGTGGGGGGTTTGGTTTCATTCTATGCCTCTTGCGGTTTACTCAGCTCAGATATCATTTGCTCTAAGGTAAGTGTCTTTTTAGCACCTTTTTCTTTGTGTTCGTTCTCAGCCTGTTTCTTAGTTGCCATCTGGTCATCCTAACATGCAGCAGAGCACTTGTTGCGGATATTTCCTTATTTTAGCTGAAAGCCTTTAAGTGGCAGTATTACACAGTGGTAAGTCAGCCAAACATGGTGGGGCTCAGTCACCCCATTGCAGGTGAAAGTACCGCATCAGCTCGACAGAGTGGATGGTAAAACCAGAGCAGTGTCTGCCATTTGAGAATCTCAATAGCCCGTAACACATCAAGTGGGCACTGCAGGTCTAATCGCAGACATGGTTTTTGCCACAACTTCGGGCTGACAGGTACCTTTGGTAACTGAAGAGCTGGGGCAGCAATATTTTACCTCCTTAGAAAATGGTAAATGGTTGTATCTCATGCTAACATTAAATAAATGTATTCTTTTTGGTTGGAAATGTACAGACGTGTGACATCTCTAAAGTATTCGTAGAGCAAAAAAAAGGACACAATACAACAACTGCAAAAAACTGAATCAGGGCTCAAGTCATAGCATTTCTGTTACCATCTGAGCAGAGTTATTATACTTTTTGAGGGGATCTGTGGGCCGGCTATTCACCATGGCCCTGATATGAGCTTGTCGGAGGAGGAGGTGCTCCCGACTCCCTGGGGTTTGGATTTATTGGGTGTGATAAATAGCTCCTTGTCCAAATTATTTTAGATGAAACATGCAGATTTTGGTTGCTTAAGTTACCAAAATGTGTTTGTCACAGTAAATACCGTACTGTTTTCCGCCGTTAAATTCCTCTAGGTTTGAGCTGCCAAAATGTGAGGAAAGTTAAGGTATTTCACACACGTGGTACTTGCTATATGTTGTAAATACCAAACAACTCCAGATTCTGACCCTTGCACAAACAGGGGTTTGCACAAGGGTCGGAAAACAGTAAACACAGACCCACTCATTATCACGTTTTATCTTGTAATATTATGAAATGCCAACCTAACATGTGTGTGCATTCGGGGGAAATAGACACTCAAAGGGGCACACATGCCGAGTGCTGGCAGCCCTGCATTCTGACTCACTCTTTCTTGCAAGGGGGAGCGCTTGAAATCCAGAAATAAATAACGACAAATGAGATGCGAGGTATTTGGAGGTAATCTCTTATTACAGCAGGTCTGTGGCATTTCTCAGCTATTGAATGACGACTTCAAGAAGCCTGGACGCATCCCTGCTATCGACCCCCACCACACCCAATGGGCATCAAACAGGAAACCTCCCTCTATTTTGTAAACCTCGGCACACCGTGTACCACACTGGATGGCAGCTCCGTGGCAGGGTTTGCGTTTGCATTGCTCCTTCCCTACCTCTGGTGCAGGTCACAGTGCACATGGACCGGGCCGGCTCTGGCTGGCACCAGGGTGTAAACAGTGGTGCAGCAGGACAGCATAGCGTGGCACAGGGTGGCAGCGGTCGTCTTTCAATCTCTGCTGCCTGCGCGCGAGGTGTCGTCACGAGCTGAGCTCCAGGGACCACAACGTCACAACAGAAGGGCAGTAAACGGAACCCAGGCATTCCGGCGAAATGGCCAATCACTGCATGGCTTCACTGTGAAGCCATGCAGTGATTGGCCATTAAGTTGTGGCTGAAGTATGTGTGCCACCCCCACGCGCGGCATCCAATGATGGATGCTGCACGGTGGACCAGCCAATCCTGGTGCTGCATGCTGCGCCAGGATTGGCTAGGGTGGCACATATGCTGCTCGCCCTGTCGCCCACTGTAAACCCGGGCTGTGGCAGGCGAGCAAGTACCCGCTGGGGAACTGGCAGTGCGGTGAGTGCGCATGCTTGGGCAAGTTGCAAACTAAATTGCACTTGCGCACTACGGTCTGCTGCAGCCTGAGTGTGTGAACTGTCTGTCACTCAAGCTGCAGCAGGCCACCCCCCCTCCCGGCGGCTGATTATTGTTGCTGTGTTGCCCTTGAAATGTATTAAATAGGATTTTAGCCGGCGGCCGCGATGCGGGTCCATGTGGCTGGAGGGGCTACGCCCCTACGCCCCAATGGACGCACCGCTGCTGCTCACTACTCTGCACTCACTACTCTGCACTCACTACTCTGCACTCACTACTCACTACTCTGCACTCACTACTCTGCACTCACTACTCTGCACTCACTACTCTGCACTCACTACTCACTACTCTGCACTCACTACTCACTACTCTGCACTCACTACTCTGCAATCTGCACTCACTACTCTGCACTCACTACTCACTACTCTGCACTCACTACTCACTACTCTGCACTCACTACTCACTACTCTGCACTCACTACTCTGCACTCACTACTCACCACTCACTACTCTGCACTCACTACTCTGCACTCACTACTCTGCACTCACTACTCTGCACTCACTACTCTGCACTCACTACTCACTACTCTGCACTCACTACTCTGCACTCACTACTCACTACTCTGCACTCACTACTCTGCACTCACTACTCTGCACTCACTACTCACTACTCTGCACTCACTACTCACTACTCTGCACTCACTACTCTGCACTCACTACTCTGCACTCACTACTCTGCACTCACTACTCTGCACTCACTACTCACTACTCTGCACTCACTACTCTGCACTCACTACTCTGCACTCACTACTCTGCACTCACTACTCACTACTCTGCACTCACTACTCACTACTCTGCACTCACTACTCTGCACTCACTACTCTGCACTCACTACTCTGCACTCACTACTCACTACTCTGCACTCACTACTCTGCACTCACTACTCTGCACTCACTACTCTGCACTCACTACTCTGCACTCACTACTCACTACTCTGCACTCACTACTCTGCACTCACTACTCTGCACTCACTACTCTGCACTCACTACTCACTACTCTGCACTCACTACTCTGCACTCACTACTCACTACTCACTACTCTGCACTCACTACTCTGCACTCACTACTCTGCACTCACTACTCTGCACTCACTACTCTGCACTCACTACTCACTACTCTGCACTCACTACTCTGCACTCACTACTCTGCACTCACTACTCTGCACTCACTACTCACTACTCTGCACTCACTACTCTGCAATCTGCACTCACTACTCTGCACTCACTACTCACTACTCTGCACTCACTACTCACTACTCTGCACTCACTACTCACTACTCTGCACTCACTACTCTGCACTCACTACTCACTACTCTGCACTCACTACTCTGCACTCACTACTCTGCACTCACTACTCTGCACTCACTACTCACTACTCTGCACTCACTACTCTGCACTCACTACTCACTACTCTGCACTCACTACTCTGCACTCACTACTCTGCACTCACTACTCACTACTCTGCACTCACTACTCACTACTCTGCACTCACTACTCTGCACTCACTACTCTGCACTCACTACTCACTACTCTGCACTTACTACTCTGCACTCACTACTCTGCACTCACTACTCTGCACTCACTACTCTGCACTCACTACTCACTACTCTGCACTCACTACTCACTACTCAGCACTCACTACTCTGCACTCACTACTCTGCACTCACTACTCTGCACTCACTACTCTGCACTCACTACTCTGCACTCACTACTCTGCACTCACTACTCTGCACTCACTACTCTGCACTCACTACTCTGCACTCACTACTCACTACTCACTACTCTGCACTCACTACTCTGCACTCACTACTCACTACTCTGCACTCACTACTCACTACTCTGCACTCACTACTCTGCACTCACTACTCACTACTCTGCACTCACTACTCTGCACTCACTACTCTGCACTCACTACTCACTACTCTGCACTCACTACTCACTACTCTGCACTCACTACTCTGCACTCACTACTCTGCACTCACTACTCACTACTCTGCACTCACTACTCTGCACTCACTACTCTGCACTCACTACTCACTACTCTGCACTCACTACTCTGCACTCACTACTCTGCACTCACTACTCTGCACTCACTACTCACTACTCTGCACTCACTACTCTGCACTCACTACTCTGCACTCACTACTCACTACTCACTACTCTGCACTCACTACTCTGCACTCACTACTCACTACTCTGCACTCACTACTCACTACTCTGCACTCACTACTCTGCAATCTGCACTCACTACTCTGCACTCACTACTCACTACTCTGCACTCACTACTCACTACTCTGCACTCACTACTCTGCACTCACTACTCACTACTCTGCACTCACTACTCTGCACTCACTACTCACTACTCACTACTCTGCACTCACTACTCTGCACTCACTACTCTGCACTCACTACTCTGCACTCACTACTCTGCACTCACTACTCACTACTCTGCACTCACTACTCTGCACTCACTACTCTGCACTCACTACTCTGCACTCACTACTCTGCACTCACTACTCACTACTCTGCACTCACTACTCTGCACTCACTACTCACTACTCTGCACTCACTACTCTGCACTCACTACTCTGCACTCACTACTCACTACTCTGCACTCACTACTCACTACTCTGCACTCACTACTCTGCACTCACTACTCTGCACTCACTACTCTGCACTCACTACTCTGCACTCACTACTCACTACTCTGCACTCACTACTCTGCACTCACTACTCTGCACTCACTACTCTGCACTCACTACTCTGCACTCACTACTCACTACTCTGCACTCACTACTCACTACTCTGCACTCACTACTCTGCACTCACTACTCTGCACTCACTACTCTGCACTCACTACTCACTACTCTGCACTCACTACTCTGCACTCACTACTCTGCACTCACTACTCTGCACTCACTACTCTGCACTCACTACTCACTACTCTGCACTCACTACTCTGCACTCACTACTCTGCACTCACTACTCTGCACTCACTACTCACTACTCTGCACTCACTACTCTGCACTCACTACTCACTACTCACTACTCTGCACTCACTACTCTGCACTCACTACTCTGCACTCACTACTCTGCACTCACTACTCTGCACTCACTACTCACTACTCTGCACTCACTACTCTGCACTCACTACTCTGCACTCACTACTCTGCACTCACTACTCACTACTCTGCACTCACTACTCTGCAATCTGCACTCACTACTCTGCACTCACTACTCACTACTCTGCACTCACTACTCACTACTCTGCACTCACTACTCACTACTCTGCACTCACTACTCTGCACTCACTACTCACTACTCTGCACTCACTACTCTGCACTCACTACTCTGCACTCACTACTCTGCACTCACTACTCACTACTCTGCACTCACTACTCTGCACTCACTACTCACTACTCTGCACTCACTACTCTGCACTCACTACTCACTACTCTGCACTCACTACTCACTACTCTGCACTCACTACTCTGCACTCACTACTCTGCACTCACTACTCACTACTCTGCACTTACTACTCTGCACTCACTACTCTGCACTCACTACTCTGCACTCACTACTCTGCACTCACTACTCACTACTCTGCACTCACTACTCACTACTCAGCACTCACTACTCTGCACTCACTACTCTGCACTCACTACTCTGCACTCACTACTCTGCACTCACTACTCTGCACTCACTACTCTGCACTCACTACTCTGCACTCACTACTCACTACTCACTACTCTGCACTCACTACTCTGCACTCACTACTCACTACTCTGCACTCACTACTCACTACTCTGCACTCACTACTCTGCACTCACTACTCACTACTCTGCACTCACTACTCTGCACTCACTACTCTGCACTCACTACTCACTACTCTGCACTCACTACTCACTACTCTGCACTCACTACTCTGCACTCACTACTCTGCACTCACTACTCACTACTCTGCACTCACTACTCTGCACTCACTACTCTGCACTCACTACTCTGCACTCACTACTCACTACTCTGCACTCACTACTCTGCACTCACTACTCTGCACTCACTACTCTGCACTCACTACTCACTACTCTGCACTCACTACTCTGCACTCACTACTCTGCACTCACTACTCACTACTCACTACTCTGCACTCACTACTCTGCACTCACTACTCACTACTCTGCACTCACTACTCACTACTCTGCACTCACTACTCTGCAATCTGCACTCACTACTCTGCACTCACTACTCACTACTCTGCACTCACTACTCACTACTCTGCACTCACTACTCTGCACTCACTACTCACTACTCTGCACTCACTACTCTGCACTCACTACTCACTACTCACTACTCTGCACTCACTACTCTGCACTCACTACTCTGCACTCACTACTCTGCACTCACTACTCTGCACTCACTACTCACTACTCTGCACTCACTACTCTGCACTCACTACTCACGACTCTGCACTCACTACTCTGCACTCACTACTCACTACTCTGCACTCACTACTCACTACTCTGCACTCACTACTCACTACTCTGCACTCACTACTCTGCACTCACTACTCTGCACTCACTACTCACTACTCTGCACTCACTACTCTGCACTCACTACTCTGCACTCACTACTCTGCACTCACTACTCACTACTCTGCACTCACTACTCTGCACTCACTACTCTGCACTCACTACTCTGCACTCACTACTCACTACTCTGCACTCACTACTCTGCACTCACTACTCTGCACTCACTACTCACTACTCACTACTCTGCACTCACTACTCTGCACTCACTACTCTGCACTCACTACTCTGCACTCACTACTCTGCACTCACTACTCTGCACTCACTACTCACTACTCTGCACTCACAACTCTGCACTCACTACTCTGCACTCACTACTCTGCACTCACTACTCACTACTCTGCACTCACTACTCACTACTCTGCACTCACTACTCTGCAATCTGCACTCACTACTCTGCACTCACTACTCACTACTCTGCACTCACTACTCACTACTCTGCACTCACTACTCTGCACTCACTACTCACTACTCTGCACTCACTACTCTGCACTCACTACTCTGCACTCACTACTCACTACTCTGCACTCACTACTCTGCACTCACTACTCTGCACTCACTACTCTGCACTCACTACTCACTACTCTGCACTCACTACTCTGCAATCTGCACTCACTACTCTGCACTCACTACTCACTACTCTGCACTCACTACTCACTACTCTGCACTCACTACTCTGCACTCACTACTCACTACTCTGCACTCACTACTCTGCACTCACTACTCACTACTCACTACTCTGCACTCACTACTCTGCACTCACTACTCTGCACTCACTACTCTGCACTCACTACTCTGCACTCACTACTCTGCACTCACTACTCACTACTCTGCACTCACTACTCTGCACTCACTACTCACTACTCTGCACTCACTACTCTGCACTCACTACTCTGCACTCACTACTCACTACTCTGCACTCACTACTCACTACTCTGCACTCACTACTCACTACTCTGCACTCACTACTCTGCACTCACTACTCTGCACTCACTACTCACTACTCTGCACTCACTACTCTGCACTCACTACTCTGCACTCACTACTCTGCACTCACTACTCACTACTCTGCACTCACTACTCACTACTCACTACTCTGCACTCACTACTCTGCACTCACTACTCTGCACTCACTACTCTGCACTCACTACTCTGCACTCACTACTCACTACTCTGCACTCACTACTCTGCACTCACTACTCTGCACTCACTACTCTGCACTCACTACTCTGCACTCACTACTCACTACTCTGCACTCACTACTCACTACTCTGCACTCACTACTCACACTCTGCACTCACTACTCTGCACTCACTACTCTGCACTCACTACTCTGCACTCACACTTACACTCTGCACTCACACTTACACTCTGCACTCACTACTTCACACTCTGCACTCACACTCTGCTCACTCACTCTGCACTCACTACTTCACACTCTGCACTCTGCACTCACTCTCTGCTCACTCACTCTGCACTCACTACTTCACACTCTGCACTCTGCTCACTCTGAACTGTGCGCACTCTGCACCCACACTATAATAATCCTTATGCAGAATTCCTCTAAAGTATAAGCAGCTTGGGTTTTTCCTATAGGCGCCAAAGAGTCAATGATAGGAAAAGAGGGCAGAGAGTGCTAACCCCATCTCCCCACCCACAGACAACCAAAAATTATCTTCTGCGTTGCTTTTTTCTAATAATATGAATAAGGAATTTAAAGTATATGTATGGGCAAGTGGAAGGTGATATATCGTATTCAATATATTCTTAACACAATTGGTGTTCATGGTTACCTTTACAAACGTGAGATGAAGATGATGCTCAGTTTTTAGTTATATAAGGATATTTTGTCGAGTACATTCAAGTTCAACCCACTGGCTGTAAGCAACACTGAGGATCAACAGGCACGAAACAGCGTGGCGGGCGCGCACGAGACGCAGCGTGGGCGTCCACATCAGCTGAAGATCCCCGGAGAAGACACCGAGTCTGCCTGCTGCCATGACTGACCTGCTGCGAGGGAAAGAGCCCGGTGAGTGGGGTTCGAGGGGGGGCGGCAGAGAGGGAGTGGGCAGAGAGGGAGGGTGTGTGTGTGTGTGTGTGTGTGTGTGTGTGTGCGTGCGTGAGTGTGTGCTTCCGTGAGTGTGAATGTGGAGCAAGAGATGTGCACGGCTCCAGGAGGCTCGGCGTGCGCGTCCAACTTAGCTGTAACCAGGCGGTTACAGCTGGTCCAGAACTCCGCAGCCAGGCTGTTGTGTAAGATCCCTAGGACAGCAAGGATCTCGAGTCACCTTAGAGACCTACACTGGTTGAAAGTTGAGAACCGGGTCCGGTTTAAGGCCTTGACCTATATGTTCAAGATCAGAGCGGGAACCGCACCATGGTATCTGCAGAAATTGGTTAGGCCCCATGTACCTGTACGGAATCTCCGCTCTTTAAATGGAGCAACCTTCACGGTACCCAGATTCAAACTGGCCCGAATGGGAGGTAAATCTTTTTCCCACCTGGGACCAGTTCTTTGGAACTCCCTTCCTTTAGCCCTGCGCAAAGAGGAGAACTATGCCAGTTTTAAGAAACAAGTTAAAACCTGGCTGTTTAATAAATAACTGTTTAAATAAATAGCGGTCAATGTGTTGTCAGCAGTTGCTTTCTGTGCCTTGTTCTCTTAGCCATGGCGCCGGGAAACCCTTTGTGGGTATCTGTGCGCATTACAAATGCAAAAAATAAATAAATAAATAAATAAATGAGATGCAATCGGCGCTCGTTCACCGCTCTGGCTCCGTTGAGAGTGAACTTAGTGACAATAGGTCTCGAAGCCGAGACCTAAAAAAGCACTAGTCTTTGGGACTAAAGTAGACCCAAACTTAAAATTAAAAGACATCCTTGAGCTATGTCCCACCTGCATCACATATGACTTAGAGATATTAACCAACAGGTCCCAATCTCCCATAAATCTCACGAAAGCGCTAAGCAGTGTTTGCAGCCACCTCGCAGTCCGGGCCATGAGGTCAGCATCATCAGCATACAATACTACCAGCAGGCTGTACTGTCCCACTGTTTTAAATTAGGATTTTTCCTTACGACCAAAACTTAAAACAAAATACTAACTTAAGACAAAATACTTACTTTACTACTACTAAATGCCTTCTGTGAATACCAAAAGTAGTACGTTTAGGATTTTGTCTCAGATTCGTTCTGTGAATTGGCCCTTAAGTGTAATACTGAACACACACAAATGATAAATGATGGTTCAAAGAAGTGGCCATGCGCCGCAGACTTTTAAGTGATGATGCAAATCATTGCCAGCCCTCAAGGTTTCTATCCAGACTCCTGGCCCCAAGATCCAAATTCCAGGGACCAAGAGAGGTGGCCCAGCCTCCTCTGGGCTCAGATGGGAGCACAGGGGCCTGCCCTTCACCCCTGGTGCGGCCCAAGCACATCCAGCGCTGCATGAGGCAAATAGTGCTTCATAGCGCATGCACGTGGCAAGGGAGGCCAGCCTCAAGACTCTGCATCCTTTCACACCTGATTTGTATGGCACGGAGTCCCTCCTTCAGCACAGACACCGGGACCAAGATAATGAAATGCGACCTGTGCCGCAGGAGGCAAGCAGCGCTTTTCATCGGGCTGCTTCAGACTCCGCCTCCATTCACCACTGTGTTGTGGGACACAGAGTCCCTCCTTCAGCACAGACATTGGCACCAAGATAATAAATTGTGTCCCATGTCCCCGTGCCTTTCAGCGTGTAAGGTGCGGGAGGGCTGCCTCAAGACTCCGCTTCCTTTCACCACCGCATTGTGGGACACTGAGTTCAATCCTTCAGCACAGACACCGGCACCAAGATATTGAAATGCATCCCACAATGGCAATCACACAGTCACTTGCTCACCCACACAGATACCCACACACCCACTCACTTACTTATACAGATACTAACACATACTCACTCACCTATACAGTCACTGACACAAGCACACACTCAACTATACAGTTACTCTAATATTAACTCATTCACCAATACAAGCATTCATACACATCATTCATTAGTCACCTATACCGCCTTTCACATACCCAGTTACTCATCCATATACCACTAACACATCCACTCCCTCACCCACACAGCCATGCACACAGTCAGTCACCCATACAGCCCCTCACACATGCACTCACCAACTCATACATCCACTGACTCTCCCACTCACTTGTCCATACAGGCAGTCACACAACTCCTCACCCATGCAGGTACTCAGACAACCATTCACTCACAAATACACACTCACCTACCCACTCAAACACCAATACTGTCACTTAGACACATAAGAACAGACTGTTACAGACATTCACACAATCAGTCATTCACCCCTTCATTCACTAACACACCTAATCAATCACTCACTTATACAGTCAGTAATGCACCCACTGAATCACCCATACAGATGCTCATATACCCACTGATTCACCACTACACCTTGGAATATATATATATATTTATTATTATTTTTTGCAGAGTTTTATATAGCGCAAACTAGACCTGAACCAAATCGGGTATCAGAGCGCTTTATATAGCACCACTTACTTTACATGAGGACACACATTCATTTTAGGCACGGGGAGATTAAGTGATTTGCCCAGAATCACAGGAGGTTTTGGCGTCGTTACCAAGACTCGAACCCAGATCCCCAGGTCCGAGGTCGAGCGCCCTAGCAGTTAGGCCAAGGCGCATAAACTTTTTAAAATGTTCACAGTCACTGGATGATGTCATCAGTGATGTCATTTGAAATGTCATCAGTGATGTTACTGACCTTGTCATGAGTGATGCAATATGTGAGGTCATAAGCAGTGCATTGGGGAGGCGTGAGTTATAGTTAGGTCAGCTAATTATAACTGCTGAATTTCTGTGGTTTTCTAAGAGTGAAATGTCAGCCTATCTATACCGTCCCTGTAACCTTTGATTTTTTTCACTGACTATATATCCTTTGTTATATTGGTAAATTTAAAAACCATTATAAAAATATGGTATAAGCTAAAACTAATATTTCTTTAAACAGTTTTATATTATATATGTGTTTATTAACATATATACTTTTTATATATGTGTGTGTGTTCATTTAATTTAGTAAATATTTATTTATATTTATAAATATAATTTAATTGCATTACATTAATGCTATATGTTAAAATATTTAAGATTTTCCTATTTAAACTACATATATATTTAAAGCAATATTTTTTATATATTTTTTTGATATTAGTGTGAAACTATATTTTTTTCTGATATTTTTGTACTTACCATTATATGTATAGAAAAACAATATTTTCTCCTGGCTCTGTGGCAGGCTAGCAGCTGCTGCGAGCCACAGTTTGGGCCATATTACGATGTAGGCTGAAACAGCTCCGACCATCGGTCAGAGCCCTTCAGACTGCATCATAATTGGCTGGCTGGAACCATTTTGAATCGGATTTCCAAATGGAACCCATCCACCATTTGGAAAGCCTTCAGAAATCCCACGTCCGGCTCTATCCTGCCGAGGGATTAGGATGGCAGATTCCCACAGCCTTTCTGTGCCGGTCTTTCTGACACAGAAAGGCTTTGGGAATCTGTCTTTGGGGGGCCCCCAGCAGGGCCCCCATGGGTGCAAAGCCGCTGAATGGCGGTCTAGAGGGCACCATTTATCCCTGCACCCAGTGGCAGGCACATCCCACACACACATTGCAGCTACAGGACTCCACACCGGGATCTCCAACTGCGCGGACAGGCTTACACCGCTAGGCAAACCGGGCAAACAGTGTCACAGGAAAACCGCCCTGGTTCAGCACCGATCTCAAAGAAACCAGGCGTATCTGCAGACATCTGGAGAAGAACTAGAGGAACACCAAGACTACCGGTAACTACTCCACCTACAAGCATGCCATTATGGACTACCACAACCAAATCGGAACAACGAAAGGAACTTCATCCACAACAAAATCCTGACCAACTCCAAGGAATTTTTCAGTGTCATTCGGGATTTCAACAACCCACGCAGCGAAGCCACAGACATCAACCCGTCCCAAGACCTCTGCGACCAGCTTGGAACCTACTTGCACCTCAAGATCAGTACACTCTACGACAACTTCGTTGACCACTCACAAGATGCCACAGCCACCCCGCCACCCCCCAGAAGCACCAGCCAGCCCACTATTTCCAACTGGACACCAATCATGGCCGAGGACAATGCCATGACCATGAAAGGCATCCACTTGGGGGCTCCCACCGACCCCTGCCCCCGCACATCTACCACATGGCCGCAAACCCCATCGCACCAGAACTACAACGGACCATTAACAGCACCTTCACAACAGGCACCTTCCCATACGACTGAAAGCGCGCAGAAGTCAGACCCCTGCTCCAGAAGCCCACGGCCGATCCCTCCGACCTCAAGCACTACCAGCCCATCTCACTCCTCCCCTTCGCAGCCAAGGTGGCAGAGAAAGCAGTCAACAGGGAACTGACACGTTTCATCGAAGACAATGCCGTCCTCGGTCCGTCCCAATCCGGATTCCGAAGCAACCACAGCACCGAGACCGCCCTACTCGCCGCCACTGACGACATCTGCACCCTTCTGGATCAAGGTCACTCCACAGCCCTCCATCTATCTGCAGCATTCGACACCATCTCCCGCCGCACACTAGTCGCCAGACTACACTACACAGGCATGCAAGGAACTGCCCTGGACTGGATCCGATCTTTCCTCACCGGAAGAAGCCAAAGAATTAGACTACCACCCTACCTCTCTGTCTCTACTAAAATCACTAGCGGAGTCCTACAGTGATCATCACTGGGCCTGACCCCCTTCAACATCTACATGGGCCCTCTCACTGCCATCGTCTGACAACATGGCCTCAACATCATATCCTACGCCAACGACACCCAGCTCAGTCTCTCCCTCACCAGGGACCCCACCACTGCAAAACTCAACTTTCAGAGAGCAATGCAAAATGTTGCAGTCTGGATGAACGACAGTTGCCTAAAACTCAACGCCGAAAAGACAGAAGTCCTCACACTCAGAACCACCCCTTCAGCATGGGACAACAACTAGTGGCCCACCGCCCTCGGAAGTCCACCTACCCCTTCAGACCAGGCCAATAACTTCGGCATCGTACTCGACTCATCACTCGCCATGACCCGAGAGGTCAATCCTGTCACTTCCAGCTGCTTCAACACCCTTTGCATCCTTCGTAAGACCTTCAGGAGTCAAGGAAGAGAGTCACCCACTCACTCATCACTAGCAAACTGGACTATGGTAACACACTCTATACCGGCATCAGCAAATCCTTACTCCGCAAACTGCAGACGATACAGAACACGGCGGCCAGACTTGTCCTCTGCATCCCCTGGCACAAACACATCAGCCAACACCTGCAAAGACTCCACTGGCTCCTCATGGAGAAGAGAGTCACCTTCAAAATCCTCACCCATGCCTACAAATGCCTACACAACAATGGACCCAAATACATCAGCGACAGAATAAACTTCCTCATGCCCAAAAGAAACCTCTGATCTGCCAACCTCGCACTAGTTGAACCTCCACAGAGCCAGAGCAGGTGGAAGATAGTTCTCCCACACTGCAGCCAAAACCTGGAACGAGCTACTGACAGACATCAGGGGCACCCCCTCCCTGAACA
This sequence comes from Lissotriton vulgaris, assembly GCF_964263255.1. Lineage (NCBI taxonomy): Eukaryota > Metazoa > Chordata > Amphibia > Caudata > Salamandridae > Lissotriton > Lissotriton vulgaris. The sequence continues at coordinate 1,755,756,556 of NC_141695.1, read as the reverse complement.
CTTTCAAGAAGACCCTCAAGACCTGGCTCTTCGGCTGAATGGATCTGCACACACAACCCCCCCAGCGCCTTGAGACCCTCAGGGGTGAGTAGCGTGCTTAAAATTCCTGTTTGATTAATTGCCACTGGGTGCAGGGATCCACTGCATCTCAGCCCTTTACAATGAGAGCGTGCATTATGCATGCTCCCATCGTATAGTATAGGATTGCGACTCAACAGTGTTCGGTCACATCCTACTTTTCTGGCTGGAACCGACGACAGGAGGTAGTTTGATTCCAGTTCCCAAACAATGTCAGACGGACTCCGGTCTGTCCGACATCGTAATCAGGCTCTAAGGGTATGCAACCGTTACCACGCAACTTTTACCACGCATACTGTTACAACGCACACCATTACAACGCAGGATCTTTTACAACGCATGCCTTTACAACGCATGTCATTACATCGCAGATGCTATTACAACGCATGCCATTACAACGTAAGTATAGGTAAGTATATCATTTTATTTAACCTTTTTTAAAATTACCAAAATATTTAAAATAAATTAAATAAATTAATTAAAGTAATTTTATATATAGTTTGGGTTTTGGAGTACTGGGGTATTTTTAGGGTTCAGGGCTGGGTTTGGGTTTTGGGGTTCAGGGGTATTTTTAGGGTTCAGGGTTGGGTTTGGGTTTTGGGGTACAGGGGTATTTTTAGGGTTCAGGGCTGGGTTTGAGTTTTGGGGTACAGGGGTATTTTTAGGGTTCAGGGCTGGGTTTTGGTTTTGGGGTACAGGGGTATTTTTAGGGTTCAGGGTTGGGTTTGGGTTTTGGGGTACAGGGGTATTTTTAGGGTTCAGGGCTGGGTTTGGGTTTTGGGGAACAGGGGTATTTTTAGGGTTCAGGGCTGGGTTTGGGTTTTGGGGTACAGGAGTATTTTTAGGGTTCAGGGCTGGGTGTGGGTTTTGGGGTACATGGGTATTTTTAGGGTTCAGGGCTGGGTTCGGGTTTTGGGGTACAGGGGTATTTTTAGGGTTCAGGGCTGGGTTTGGATTTTGGGGTAGAGGGGTATTTTTAGGGTTCAGGGCTGGGTTTGGGTTTTGGGGTACATGGGTATTTTTAGGGTTCAGGGCTGGGTTTGGGTTTGGGTTTTGGGGTACAGGGGTATTTTTAGGGTTCAGGGCTGGGTTTAGGTTTTGGGGTACAGGGGTATTTTTAGGGTTCAGGGTTGGGTTTGGGTTTTGGGGTACAGGGGTATTTTTAGGGTTCAGGGCTGGGTTTGAGTTTTGGGGTACAGGGATATTTTTAGGGTTCAGGGCTAGGTTTGGGTTTTGGGGTACAGGGGTGTTTTTAGGGATCAGGGCTAGGTTTGGGTTATGGGATACAGGGGTATTTTAGGGTTCAGGGCTCGGTTTGGGTTATGGGGTACAGGGGTATTTTAAGGGTTTAGTTTTATAAAAATACTTAAATTAAATTAAATAAATTTATTTTAGTAATTTTAATATTTTTTTAAAAAAAGTATATCCATACTAATATTATAAAGAGAGAGCCCAAACCTTTGAGGCGGGTAATCTCAGGAACCACAGCACCAATCACAACACCCAATACAGCTTTGGAAAGGGCAGTTGCAGCAGAAGGACATAGGCTATGCAGACGCCCACCATATACATTTAAAAGGTAAAAGAACCATGCCAGCAAAGTAGTCCCTTGTGGGTGTGTCTGCGTTGTGCTGTGGGCGTGTGCTGGGGGCGTGACAAATGCTGTGGGTGTGTGGTACGTTCCTCCCTTCATGCCATGTCTCATATTGTGTGCTAACCCCACCCTGCTCCCTTTAAATACCCCTGCACCCCATAATCATAACCCACCCTTACTCCTTAAAATACCCCAACACCCTCAAACACTAACCCATCTTAACCCTGTAAATATACCCTATACCCCAAAACCAAACCTATCCCTAAACCCTAAAAATACCCCTGTACCCCAAAACCCAAACCTAGCCCTGAACCCTATAAATACCCCTGTACATCAAACCCCAAACCTACCCCTGAACCCTAAAAATACCCTGGTACCCCAAAACCCAAACCTAGCCCTGAACCCTAAAAATACCACTGTACCCCAAAACCCAAACCTACCCCCGAACCCTAAAATACCCCTGTACCCCAAAACCCAAACCTAGCTCTGAACCCTTAAAATACCCCTGTACCCCAAAACCCAAACCTACCCCTGAACCCTAAAAATACCCCTGTACCCCAAAACCCAAACCTAGCCCTGAACCCTAAAAATAACCCTGTGCCCCAAAACCCAAACCTACCCCTGAACCCTAAAATACCCCTGTACCCCAAAACCCAAACCTAGCCCTGAACCCTAAAATACCCCTGTACCCCAAAACCCAAACCTAGCCATGAACCATTAAAATACCCCTGTACCCCAAAACCCAAACCTACCCCTGAACCCTGAAAATACCCCTATACCCCAAAACCCAAACTTAGCCCTAAACCCTAAAACTACCCCTGTACCCCATAACCCAAAACTATATCTGAACCCTTAAAATACCCAAACACCCCAAAACATATACCTCAGTACCCCAAAACATATACCCCTATACCCATACTTACCTTATCCAAACATTTAAAAAAACTTGCTTTCATCATTCATGCATTTACAACGAATTTCGTTGTAAATGTATGCGTGGTAAAAGCATATAAAATGTAATGCAATGCGTTATAATGGCATTACGGAGTCATGGTACTTTTGTAATGAAAGTATGCGGAGTGATGGTATGCAGAAAGAAAGTTGCGGAATAATGGGTGTTTACCCTCCCCCTGTAAGTACATTGGTGGCACGGCGGCCCACATCTCCAGCAACATACTCATATTTTTTCACCACCCATTCGAAAAATGCACAGGTCTCTCTCATTGATGGCCAGCACTGACATACACTTTTAGACACACCTCCTGCCACAAGTTTTAGAATTGCGAACTTTAGAGCTGGGGATATACGTTCGAATCTCGGCATCAGCTCAACATCCTGTGATTCCAGGCAAATCGCTTTGTCTCCCCGTGCCTACCACAAAGGAATGTGTTCTTCTGTAATGTAAATTGTGCTCATGCCATGTTGTCGAGTTCGCGCTATATAATATTGCAAGGAAAAATAAAGTAGGGAAACTCGAGTTCACACACTACTGAACGCGCACTCTTAAGTGCATCAGCAGTGCACTGTGAATCGGAGCGTTTCACAGGCCTGTCACAGAAAAGAAATGCTATCAAAACAAAATCCTACAAAACAATATACTACTGGCCGGCAGCAATTCCTACCCGGACAACGTCGGGAAGGGCTGCTACTATATATATATATATATAATATTAAAATTACAATGACATAAATAAAAAATGTATTTAATAAATACAATTATTTAAATATTTCTTAATTACATTTTTGTTAAAAAAATATATTAATATAAAAAAATAATATACTTACCTATACTTACGTTGTAATGGCATGCATTGTAATAGTATCTGCGATGTAATGTCATGCGTTGTAAAGGTATTTGTTGTAAAAGATCCTGCGTTGTAAATATTGCGTTGTAATGGTATGCGTGGTAAAAGTATGCGTTTTAACGTCATACATCCGGCTCTAAGTGATAAAAAAAATAAAATGGCATGAAAATGATTTCATTGCCATTTTATTTTGAACCCTGCGTGGCTCGCAGTAGGTGGGGGCAAGGCTCCCCTGCCCTCATAAAGAGACCGCCACTGCATTTAGTTTAGTGTTATTTGCATCTGAGTCTCTAAACCTTGCTCACACTTCAAGAGTAAGGGGCTTAATATGGGCATGGCAGTCTTGGGATCACTGTACTTAAGGTGGCAGTCGGACCGCTGCCTCTGCCGGGATCCAGGAACCTGTGCCGTGTGGAAAGGGGCAGGAATATGCTGGCGATGCCGGTACTGCCAAGCATATTCTGAGTTGCATTTCCACCACCAATTCTATGGGATCAGGGTGGTGGACATGCATGTAAGCGGCCCCATACAGGGCCACCGGGTGAATTTGCTAAAGTGGGTGTAGAGGGGCACATATTTCTGCCCCCTCTATATTTGCCCCTTTGTTCCTGCACAGTATTATATAGTGCATTGAAAGTGTGAACGAGGACTGTGATGAAAGTGGTGTGGATGCGGTGGGGGAAGCTGAGAATGATTCTGACCACCACATTCTGAATGGTTTGCAGCCTTCTGATGAGTTGCTGCTGATCCTGTGGGTGTTTCGGTAGTCCAGTTTGCTAGTGATGAGTTCAAGTTCAAGTTCAGGAATTTGTATAGCGCACCACTCACCCGGAGGGTCTCAAGGCGCTTGAGGGATGGTGGGGCATTATTTATTGAATAGCCAGGTTTTAAGCTGCTTTCTGAAGGAGGGGTGGTTCTGTGTAAGGCGGAGGTGAGTGGGGAGAGAATTCCAGGTGTTGGCTGCTAAGTAGGAGAAGGGTCTTCCTCCCATGTTGGATCTGTGGATGCGCGGAATTGCGGCGAGGGCTTGATTGGATGATCGTAGTTGGTGGGTGGGTTTGTAGAAGGACAGTCATGTGTTGAGGCATTCGGTTCCTAGGTCGTAGAGGGCCTTGTGTGCGTGGGTGAGGAGACGGAACGTTATTCTCTTGTTGACGGGGAGCCAGTGGAGTTCCTTCAGGTGACCGGAAATGTGAGCTTGACGGAGATGTCCAGTATGAGTCTGGCTGAGGCGTTTTGCATGCGTTGGAGTTTTTTCTGTAGTTTGGCTGTGGTTCCGGCGTAAAGGGTATTTCCATAATCCAGTCGGCTGGTGACCAGTGCGTGGGTGACTGTCTTTCTTGATTCGGTGGGGATCCAACGGAAGATTTTTTTTGAGCATGCGTAGGATGTTGAAGCAAGAAGACGAGACAGCATTGACCTGTCTGGTCATCGAGAGTGAGGACTCGGAGTCTAGGATGAAGCCCAGGTTACGTGCGTGATCTGTAGGTATGGGTGCTGTACCCAGGGCCGGTGGCCACCATGAGTCGTCCCAGGCAGAGGGGGATGATCCTAAGATGAGGACTTCCGTCTGGCTGAGGCGTTTTGGATGCGTTGGAGTTTTTTCTGTAGTTTGGCTGTGGTTCCGGCGTAAAGGGTATTTCCATAATCCAGTCGGCTGGTGACCAGTGCGTGGGTGACTGTCTTTCTTGATTCGGTGGGGATCCAACGGAAGATTTTTTTGAGCATGCGTAGGATGTTGAAGCAAGAAGACGAGACAGCATTGACCTGTCTGGTCATCGAGAGTGAGGAGTCTAGGATGAAGCCCAGGTTACGTGCGTGATCTGTAGGTATGGGTGCTGTACCCAGGGCCGGTGGCCACCATGAGTCGTCCCAGGCAGAGGGGGATGATCCTAAGATGAGGACTTCCGTTTTGTCAGAGTTTAGTTTTAAACGGCTGTTCTTCATCCATTCGGCTACTTCTTTCATTCCTTAGTGTAGGTTGGTTTTGGCGGTGTTTGGGTCTTTGGTGAGGGAGAGGATCAGCTGGGTGTCGTCTGCGTAGGAGATGATGTTGAGGTTGTGTTGTCGCGCGATGGATGCGAGGGGACTCATGTAAACGTTGAAGAGGGTGGGACTGAGAGATGATCCTTGTGGTACACCGCGGATGACTTCGGTGGCCTCTGATTTTAATGGGGGGAGGCGGACTCTCTGGGTTCTTCCGGCGAGGAACGAGATGATCCAGTCCAAAGCTTTTCCTTGTATTCCGATGTTGCTGAGGCGTTGTATGAGGGTGCTATGACAGACTGTGTCGAAGGCGGCGGAGAGGTCAAGTAGGATGAGGGCAACTGTTTCTCCGTGGTCCAGTAGCGTTTGGATGTCGTCTGTAGCTGCGATGAGGGCGGTTTCGGTGCTGTGTTTGGTTCTGAAGCCGGACTGTGAGGGGTCGAGGGAGTTGTTGGACTCGAGGAAGGCGGCGAGCTGATTGTTGACGGCTTTCTCAATGACTTTGGCGGGGAATGGGAGGAGTGAGATGGGGCGGTAGTTCTTAAGTTCAGAGGGGTCTGCTGTGGGTTTCTTCAAGAGGGCGCTGAGTTCGGCATGTTTCCAGATTTCCGGGTAGGTAGCGGAGTTGAAGGAGCAGTTGATGACATTGCGGAGATGGGGTGCAATGATGGAGTCTGCTTTGTTGTAGATGTGGTGGGGACATGGGTCGGTCGGAGAACCTGAGTGGATGGAGTTCATCAGGCGGATGGTGTCTTCAGTAGTGATTGGGTTCCAGGCCAAAGGTTGTGAGAGAGCTGTTTTGGTTCGGATGTGGGTGGAGTGGACTGTTCTTCGGACTGGTTTTTAAAGCTGTTATGTATGTCGGCGATTTTGTTGTGGAAGAAAGAGGATAAAGAGGATAAAGAGTCGCAGAGGTCTTGGGAGGGGGTGATGTCGTTGGTGTCGGCGGTGGGGTTGGTAAATTCTTTGACGATGTTGAATAGTTCTTTGCTGTTGTGGGCGTTGTTGTTGAGTCGATCCTTGAATGCTGATTTCTTGGTGGATCGGATCAATTGGTGGTGTTTGCGGGTGGCGTCCTTGAAGGTGGTCATGTTGTCAGTGGTTGGGTTTTTTCTCCAGGTTTTCTCGAGGGTGCAACATAACTTCTTGGATTTCTTCTTGGATTTCTTAAGGTCATCGTTGAACCAGGGGGCCTTTTTGCTACCTTGTTTGATCTGGTGGTTTTTCAAGGGTGCTAATTTATCAGCGCTGTGGGTGATCCATTGTGTGAGTTTGGTGGCGGCTTGGTTTGGGTTCGATGAAATGGCAGGAGGGTTTCGGTTGAGTGATGTGGTGAGTTGGTCGCTGGTGATTTTGTTTTAGTTTCTTCGAGGAATAGGTTGTGGGGGGTTGTGAGTTGTGGTCTTTTTGTAGCTTTAGTGGACGCAGCTGTGGTCCGTCCAGTGAAGAGCTGAGGTGTGATCGAAGGAGATGTGTTTGCTGGAGGTGAAGATAGCGTTGAGCGTGTGTCCGGCTAAGTGGGTGGGGGTGTCGACAAGTTGTTTGAGTCCGAGATTGGCCAGGTTGTCCAGAAGGGTGGTGGTGTTGCTATCATTTTTCTTTTCCAGGTGGAAGTTGAGGTCTCCCAGTAGGATGTAGTTCTCGGAAATGAGGGCATGTGGGCTGATGAAGTCAGTGATGTCTTCGCAGAATTGTGTGCGGGGTCCTGGTGGTCTGTAGATGAGGGTGCCTCTAAGTGTGGTCCTGGGGTCGGTGTGGATCTGGAAGTGAAGGTGTTCGGCGGTCGCGAGGTTGTCGTCGGAGCTGGTCATGATTCGGATGGTGTTCTTATGGACGATGGCGATGCCTCCTCCTGTTTGGATGGTGCGGTCTTTTCGGATGATCTTGTAATTGTCCGGGATGGCTATGGCGATGTCGGGTGCTGATGAGGCGTTCATCCATGTTTCAGTAAGGAAGGCGACGTCCGGCGATGTAGTGTCGAGTAGACCCCAGAGTTCAATGAGGGCATGCATGACTGTTTTTTCAGTGTTTGTGAGCCATTTGAAAATTCTGTTCAGCATCTTCAGAGTTTGCTGATGATGACAATCTGGAGGTGTTTGGCATGGATGCTGGGGGGTGGGTGTGGTGCATAGCTCTGTATGCCACCAGGTGGAGTTTCATGGTGATGTGCTGTTCTGGAAGATCACAACTTCTGGGATGGTCGGTGCACAGTTTAAGACAATTGGTCTTCCTCCAGTCGGCAATTTTGGTCATACAGTTTGGGGGGTTTGTTTACAGGATTTTGGCATAGGGCAGTGCAGCAAGGCAACTTGCTGAGCTGCCCTAGGCCTAAGTGAAAGGTCAGGAATGCACCGTATTTATGCAATACAGTGCACTCCAGTGCTGTCTGCATGTGCTGGCACCGTTTCGGCAGCCTAACACCAATGAAGGCACCATTGCACTGTGGTGCAAGTGTGCCTTTGTTGCAGGCAGGATTGTTTTTGTGCAGGGAGATGCCCGTAAGAGACATTTTACCCTTTCAATGTGGGCTTTAAAATGCAACACATAATGAAAGAGGAAACAAGGGGAAGAAATAAAGATTTTTCTCCTTGATATACCTCACCTAGGGAGGCATAAGTATTTGGTGCTCCACCAGGTTCACATGATTTTGTAAATATGGGGCAGCATCAAAATTCATGACTATTGTATCGAAAAACCCACCACACAACCCATGGAGGCCTCCCGGGGCAGAGTAAGGTGGCACAGTTATTTGTGCTGTGTCACTTTACTCAAGATTTATGAGGCCACTCAAAGGCACACAGGGTGGCTTCGCATGACTTCATGAATCTGTTTCAGAGCCCTGTGCCGTGCATATACCACTTTACGCAGTGCAAAACCAATGCAGGACACTCATAAATAAGCCCCTCGGTGTCGTGTCTGCAAGGGAGGGAATGACTTATGTGTGGTCATCATAGGAGAGGACGTTGATAAAGGATAATGCTGGCCAGAGGTACAGAGGAAGCATGGGAAAGGGCTGGGCTTAGGGAGGATCCGAGTAGAACCTTGTAGATGAATCATGGGTGTCCTTCCAGGCAAAAAGGAGCCGGATCCAGCAGAGTGAGTGTCACTGGATTCCGATGTTGTGTAGGTGCTGGATGAGGGTGAAAGACAGGGTCAAATGCTGCAGAGAGGTACAAGAGAATGAGGGCTGCTGTGTCTCCACCGCACAGGATCACGCAGATGTCCAGTGGCAGAGATGAGGGCAGTTTCAGTTCTGTAGTTGGGTCTTAATCCAGACTTAGCTGTGGTGAGGGGTTGGTGGTCACTGACAGTTTTCTCTCATCCCTTCTCCAGGTGCAGGAGCAGGGAGATCAGTCTGTAGCTGGCAAGCAAAGATGGGACATTGAAGAGTGCCGTAAGCTCTCGAAGCTAGACTCCATTTTGAGCATGTTGAGTTAGCCCGTCTGCCTTTAGTCCACAGTCAGAATGTCATTATCAGTTGAAGAAAACGTGAGAGCGTCAATTCAACTAAGCGATGGGTCTGCCAGCACATAGGGCTCCACAGGTCTCCTATAGGCTGCAAAATATCTATGTTTCAAGGTCTGACAGTAAATATATAAAATAAACACGTAGGCCTGGGTGATGTATTTTTGTCATACGGGGTTCAGACCTCTTATCTCTAAGATTAATGGAAAGTCCCCATTGTAGATAAAAGTCAGTTATCACTCCTATATAACCCCCATGAATTGACCATTGAATGAGAGAGACCTTCACATCAAGAGGTCCTGCTAGACTGCAGCAGCATCTACTGTTATGGTGAGAGTCGACACAGACGCGGGAGGAACTTCGTCCAGCTGACTGTGTTTTCCTTTCAAGTGAACATTCTCTCCCAACTGAAGTTGATACCCACAGCTGAACCACTGGGAACAAGTTTGCAAGTAATTCTAGAGGCAAGATTGCGAATCTGAGGCTGAGCTCTCATAGTGCAGTGCATTTAAGTAGTCATTAGTGTTATGGGCTGCTAGCAGCATTATAATTATGTTAGAACTGTTTATTCAATTACCATTGCTAGCAACATGCACAAGTGCCGTTTTAATTATATTACGTGTGGTTATTACTCATTTACTAGGCAAAAGGATGAGACAGTTGAAATAAAACACTTTTAAACATGCCTGGGGCCTCATTTATGAGGCTGTGCGTCACTTTTACGCCACTGGTGCGTCACTTTTTGTGACGTACCAGTGGCGTAAAAAATGCGCCTTGTTGCGCCATATTTACAAAGTGGCGCATCTAGGTAGATGCGTCACTTTGTAAACCCCTGCGCCACATTATACCTGTGCCAGGTATAATGTATGCAAGGGGGGGCGTATTGACGCAAGGAAGGGTCGTAGAAGAGACACAGTGAAATCTATGAGATTTCACTGCGTCACTTTTAGGACGCAGTTGCTTCAAAATCTTGCGCCTGCCTCACAGCAGGCGTAAGACTGACACAAGCCCTTTCACATAGGGCTTGCCCCATTTGAAAGGACGCATTGCTGGAGTTGCGTCACTTTTGTGACACACTCCAGCAATGCGTCACTTTTGCGCTTACAGATACGCCCGAAATACTGACGTATCTGTAACTCCTTGCGACATGATGCGTCATACATTAAATATGACGCATCAGGAATGTCGCAAAGAGTGCGCAATGAGAAGTGACGCATCGCTGCTTTCATGCAGCGATGCGTCATTTCTCATAAATGGGGCCCACAGTGACTTAACGTACTGCAGTGCGTGAATGGGCTATTCTAAAGAACCAAATTGGGTTTAAATTACCATTGAGGCCCTGATCCCTTCACAGGACTGTGAGTAACCCAGAACGCATGGACACCACACCAGTGGGTATGCAAATTGGGGTTCCACGTGGCTGCAGTAACCCGGACTCCCCTGCTCAATTGAAGGTACTCTGAACTCAGTTCAGGTACCATGGGTAGGGAAGCTCATCTTTGAAGCCCTCAGTTCAGCACCCGTAGGTAGGGGAACCAAACATTTTAGAACCGTGTTGACACCCCAATTCTGTAGTGACTTGGTTCTGAATTAACTAATTTTACACTTCCCCAAGCCTACTTATTATAGTGGCACTCGCTCCTGTTGAGTTACAATATGAAAGCAATAATTTACAATGGAAAAAAACATGCATAATTAGGTGTGCACAGCAGTTGATGGCAGTGTGTATTGGAGTATAAACATGCACTTCGGTCTGTACTAAGACCTCTCTCTTGTATTACACTTACCCGTACTACAGCATGCGAAACCTCACTCTTGCTTGACAAATAACCATACCTGAAGAGCAAAATTATTGCTATTATGTTTTATATAATTTTAAATATTTGTTTTAACTGTATGTATGGTAGAATAACTGAATATTATATCCTAGGTGTGGGCAATATTAAAAAAGTGGTCTTCTGTGTGTCTTTTGCTTTCTCGCTCTAAGTGTGCCGGGTATGCCCAGACGTGGGTCCATGGCTTATTGTGCCACTGGATTTAATCTAGCCTGGCTGATGAGTGGTGTTACGCCGAAACCGGTCCCAGGATGCTTGTTTCTGGTCCAGGGAAGACCTGGCTTGGCAGTTCAGTCTGGACTGTTCCCATGAGGCACAGGATCAGACTGATTTGCATATAGCTGTGTCTGAGCTGGGGTGGCAGAGTGGGCTAAAGAGCGATGATGGATTCAACCCTGATCTGTGACTGGGGGTGAGTGTTTGCAAAGTTTCAGCACTCCGTCCATCATGTCCTTCTGTTTGCTTTGTGCATGAGCTGAACCACATAGCATTCAAGCTATAGGTACAAAATACATATACGCGAAGGAGCAAGTGGGGCATATAAGCCATGATCTTTTGCTATTATACTGAGATATGTTTCTTTAAGCTGGAGTGGAATATTTTGAAAGAGGAGGCTGTGCATATTTTTGTGGGGAGAGAGTTCTAGATTTGAGGCACATTTCTTGAAACAGCTAAACCTTTCTTGAATTTTCAGATATTGAGGTATAGTGCGGTTTTCCAGCTTGGATTTCAGTGGAACCTCAACTTGAGTGAACTTGTTTGCTAGGTATGCCAGTGTGACTGAGTGTTGAGCTTTGTCAAAGAGACATATAGAGCCAGTTGATGGAGTCAAGGTTTAGACTTCTACCTGCTCAGTAGAAGACAGTTGTGCAGCTTTCATAATAACTCAAGACGAATATATAGTCTTCCAATATTAAAGTCTATAATGTTTAGGCAATACTGTCTGGCACCTCCTTATATTGAAAGATTATCTTCCAGCTTTCTGAATATCCCTTTCCTCTAATAAATACTTCTGTTTAATATCTCTTATACTTTCTACTACTATGCTCTTTGCAGGCTTTTTATCAACTCGAGTTTTGTTGATGGGTAAATATTTCACCATCTGTGAAATATATTTTCATTCTTGTGTGCATGCTGAAATTAATTATGTCATGTAGTGGAGTGGTGTGGCTCACTGGTTAGAGGTGGCAGACCCGGGAGCAGAGGACGGCTCGGGACCAGGGTTCAATTCCCAACGCGGCAGAGTCGTGGACCAGGGTCAGCGGACTCGATAATTCTCACCTCAGTGCCTACTCTAACCAGGGATCACACTCGGCATCTCTGGGCATTAGCTTACCTCATCTCCACAATGGCCCCCCACATATGCCGGGGATGCCTGGTTTCACCTTGGAGATACCCAGTAGGGACCATCTCACAGGGAAAGCCAGGACGGGTTCCCCAGCGGTCTATTCGCGCCAGGATACTCCGGTAGTAATTGAGTGCGGTATAAAACAGCATATAACATATAACATAACATGTATCTCTGATTAATGGAATCCTAGAACTGATTATCTAGGGGTGGGAACGGGGGGAGGTATCCCACGTTCATCCTCACATTACAGTCTTTGTTTTTTGGAGTGGATTGTGGTGGCTTAGAGTTGCATCCCACCTTTATCTTCAGATTGTTTGTGGGGTGTATTGTGGCAGTGAAGAATTGTACCACTCTTTTATCCTTAGATCATAGTCTGGTGTACTTTCGTGGTTACGAGCTGCACCCTGACGTTTCTGCAGATCACAATTTTGTGGGGTGAAGTGTGACAGTAAAGAACTGAATCCCACTTTTCTCCTCAGATCTCAGTCTGTGTAGGGTGAGCTGTGGTGGTTGCAGCCTGCTTCTTGTCTCTATCCTCAGATTTTTCTAATTGGGTTGAGTGGAGGTTGTTAGGAGCTGTCCTAACCTTTCTAGTTTAACACACTCCCAGACCACAGGCTCCTTTGGTGAACACCCATGAGAAGCAGGAGCTGGGACTGTCATGGTGAAGTATAGAAACAGTCCCTCGAACACTCTCTTTCCATTGTATGAATGTGATGATGGGCTGGGAAGGAAACTTTGGGTGGAAGTTGAAAGTATTTCCTCTTCCATCAACTAACCAAAAGCCTGGATCTGGCCAGTTGGCTGGGTGTCACCATTAGGAATGAGCAATGATAAACTTTCCAACTCCTTTCCATAAATTCACCCATTAATTCCCTGACAGGGTCCTCGAGACACTAGGAAGTCCCTTTGGGGATTCCATCCTGGAAAGGAGCTGTTCTCATTGGTGTCCTTGTTTTTTCTCATAAAGCAGAGGCCAGATGGGCAATCTGGAAATCGACTGTCAATGTGAGGATAGTGATGAAGAACCGTTCATTGTCTCCTGCACTTTCATTGGTCTCATCTGGGATTGCCTTTTTCCATCCTGTAATCAGAATACTTCCAGGCACTCTTCGAGGTAAGCAGAAAGGGGTCCCCTTGCTGCTGCATCACTCTTGCTCCTGTATTCTCCTTGCTTTTTCTCCATTTATTTTTTTAGCACTTTCTCCTAGCTTTGCTCCCATTTTCACTGCTTTCACTGCTTTCTGTTTGCCTTTTCCTCATTTTTTCACTGCTTTTTCCTTTCTTTTTTCTCTGTTTTTGTGTGTGCCTTCTTACTTTTCCCTCCTTTTCACTGCTTTCTGTTTGCCTTTTCCTCATTTTTTCACTGCTTTTTCCTTTCTTTTTTCTCTGTTTTTGTGTGTGCCTTCTTCTTACTTTCCCTCCTTTTCACTGCTTTCTTCTGCCTTGTCCCCTGTTTTTATGTGCCTCCTCCTTGCTTTTCCCTCATTTTAACTCCTTTCCCCTTGCTTTTTACCAGGTTTTTTGTGTGCATTCTCCTTGCTTTTCCCTCATACCCAATGCTTTCTCCTGCTTTTCCCCCATGTTTTGTGTGTCTTCTCCTTGCCGTTCCCCTGTTTTTGTGCAGAATCCCCACGCAACTCTCAACCACCACCTCACTTCTGGAATTCCGAAGGGCGCTCCATACCTGGCTTGTCTCTGAGCCTTCGGGGCCTGCAAGCACGTGAATAGCTTGTCTGGTGATTAGCTGCGCTTTACAAATCCTGATTTGATTGATTGGTTTGTATTAATCGACAAGATGGTAGCAGACAGCATGCTTCTGCAACGTAACCTGCTAATGTGACAACTTCAGTAACACAGGATACCTTGGTGGAGTAAATTCTCTCTGCAACAAGATTGAGAACATAGTACAGCTCACAGATTGAGGTGGTGAGTATCAGCACAGCCAGAGAGGGTATGGGAGAAAGAGTCTCAAGTTTACCAAAGGATCTCCCATCTGCAGCCTAGACCACCCTCTCCATCTTGTTTATGTCGGCAAACAGGACCAAGAGGGTGGAAGACCACTTTACATATGAGCAGTTTCTAGGGTTATAGAGGTAATCAAAGTAGAAGAGATGACAATATAATGTGAGAATATAAAATGATCTCCCCGTCTGGAGTAGGTGTTTCCCCACCTCACTGTCTGCTTCTTCCTGTCTCAGTGCTGTGTCATCCTCACCTGTTATCCATGTTTCCTTGTGTTGGAACTGGCATGTTCTGAGGTGAGGCCCCAGTCAGGCAGAACTTACAATTCCCGTCAGGTGTGGGTGATTACACTCACGGTATAACCTGCGCTCACCTTTGTGATAGTTTGTCACTGAGCAGTGTCCCAGCGAAGAAGGTGGGGGGGTGCAGCAGGACTAATCATGTGGCAGTCGACAAATGGGGGTATGGCCACTACTAAGGAAGCTCACCCACAATATGCAGAGCAGAAGCGGGCTGAGGGTGATAGTCGTTCAATCAAAAGATTTTACACTGTGCCTTCTGTCACCAGCCCAGTTCTGCAAAGCATGGCGGGGTCAAGCAGTTCCTTGACCAGCTTCTGATCGCTCTCAGAAGCGTTTCTTAGTCCACTTTATTACTCTCACCACCCAGGCCTGATCTGGGCAATACTACCTGGCAACACATAGTCAGGAGGAGGGCAGTGGTGTGGTACTGCAATTCTGGACCCCTCCGTTTCACCAGCCTCGGGGCCCAACACTCGTGTTATAAAATACCGTCGTATCATGACGAATTTGGTATCTACGAACCGGTAATGATTGGGACATCATCCCCATGCATTGCGTCATGATTAAGCGATGCTAACACCCTCAAATCTTGATTTGCGACTCGAACCCGCAGGCTCCATTTTGTAAACGGCAGCCATCTTAGGACTTGCCCTCATATAAGTCAATTGATTAAAGCCGAGCTTGATCCGAAAAGACACGTCCTCTGTAGCTGACTCCCCCATGACCTGGCCGAGCTGACTCCACCGCCTCCAGCCAAGCCTGTTTGGGCAGCTCCTCGCCCAGTGGCCGAGCCCGATATCATCAAAGCACAACATGTCATAAACCCTTTTCTGCATACAAACCCTGTTTTCCATACACACGCACACCTGTCCATGATGCTTGTTTATGACCCGTTTTATGGTGGGAGGGGGCTCGACCTTATTGACATCTCATCGATATCTGATGGGAGTTCTGGATCTGGCGAGGTAATCCATCACAAACTGGACATCTAAAATATGTACTGACCAGCATGACTTCGCTCTTTGCATTATTGTGGAAATATTTGTATTGCCATATCGTAAACTTAAGAATTCTTGCCTGCAGCTGTTATTTCTGTATATAAGGAGAAGTCTGGTTCTGTAAAAATGAGAACTTACGGCCCGTGTTGTCGTACTTCTAGGATGCATGTTACTTGGTTGCAGCCAATAAACTCGATCTTTGACTTCATCTAGAAGACTCAGTGTTTCTGTAAGTCCAGAACAGGGAGAACCTAGAGGTCTTCGGGTGTGATCCCCTGGCACCACCGGGTCTCTAAAAACCCGGCACCTCAGTTGGCGCCCAACTCGGGGCGGTATCAAGCGGTGACGGTCCAAGCCAGATGTTCGTGAGGAGCTTCGTGTGAAAATTCCGGAGGACGGCCAGCCACTTCAGCGACCCCTGCATGTCGACGTGGTTCCGGAGGTCTTTGCTGCGAGGTTCCCCGCGTCCCGACGGCTACGAAGGACTGCTGCCCTGACTATCGCCTTGTTTTGGACCCAGTGATCCTTGGTAGAGCGAAACGATAGAAGAGTCTTCTAGTGACGTCACCGATCTTCAATATTCAGTTAAGTATAAGTGGAGCGTCTCCCAGTCCTTACTTTGGTTCTCAGTTTGATTCTTAGTCTTGGTATCCCAGAGATACGGTTTGTATTATTGGTTCTTGCAAGCACCAAAACCGAGGGTTTCGTGTATTCACGATAATATCATAATTAGATAATCCCTTGAAGTTTGAAGCTAGACTAGTGAGCGAAGATGCCTGGTCTCAGCAAACTTGGAAACTTGTTTTGTCTTGGTTGTAGTAAGGACTCCCGATTAGAGGATTCGTGTCCGGTTCCTCCGATTGGAACTCCAACATTTGAGTTATATAAAGCATGGAGTAGGTCCTATCACGTATAACGAGGTATGGATGAAATATACACGCAAAGATGGTGTCTTAAAATGGCCCCAACATGGTAGTTTCGACCCAGAAATATTAGACAACCTCGAGGTCAAATTGTTCAAGAAGAAAGCCCGGCCGGCGATGTTTGACTCTTTTCGCTTATGGCGCAAAGAAGCCAAACAGAAAGAAATGAAACTAGCTAAGAAAAATAGAAGAGGTATGTCAATGGTGCAAGCCGCCATTGCATACAGAGATAACGAGGAAGAGCAAGAAAGTGAACAAATGCTCAGAAGCAAGAAGTTAGCAGTAGATAAATGCTACCCGATGTTGCCACATGAAGGACAAAGTTCAAAAGGGAAATCAGAGAACGATCCTTTAATGTCGCACTTATTGAATTCACCACCTCCATATGCGCTAGATGCTACTGCACCCCCAAAGCGCTTTGTTATACCGCGCCCAGGTGCACGAAATACAGCTCTCGCACAAGCACCAGCTCCTCTTCAGCTGGTTCCTACTTCTCCAGCGCAGCCTTCTCAAGGGCCGCCGCCTTTGCTACACACTCCTTCTACTTCTACAACTTTACCTACTGCTCCAACTATTCACTATGATACTACGTCTGCTACTGCCTCGACTTCCTCTGCTATTGCCCCGACTTCCTCTTTACATCAGCCTGTCTTTTCTGGCGCATCTGTTTTGCCGCAAGCTTCTCCTTCTGTCAGACAGATAGTGACAAGAACTGTCACTGGTCTATTCTCGCCGTTCTTTGGGTCACCTAAAACGACCCCTAAACCAGAACGCAGACAATTGCGTAGTCAACTACCCGACTACGAAGAAAGAGTAGTACTGAATGAGTTAGCAATGGGTTACTGATACTGTGAGGTATGATCTTCAGTCGGTTATGGAAGTTTTCCGACAATGGGATCCATCCACTCAAAGATATGTGTTTGAGGAAATGTGTGTGTACCTTTGGGAAGATTTACAAGACAATGACCCAAAACGTAGAATGCAGGAACTAGCCCGCATGCGATTTAAATTCTATGAAGGCATGATTATAGGCGCAGATGTTG
Organism: Lissotriton vulgaris; assembly: GCF_964263255.1. Taxonomy (NCBI): domain Eukaryota; kingdom Metazoa; phylum Chordata; class Amphibia; order Caudata; family Salamandridae; genus Lissotriton; species Lissotriton vulgaris. The sequence goes on along the minus strand of NC_141695.1, from coordinate 1,755,739,211 downwards.
AGAAAGCAATGGATTTACTGTTATCTTATAGGAGCACAGGAAACAGCTCTAGATCGTTTGATGAAGACGAAGTGTCTGGTAGGAAAAAGGCGCGACAGTACCCCATGAGAGAGGTTCCTCCGGTATGGAGGGAAGGCGATGCGAACGCGCAACCGCCTGTTCCACCGCATTTCCAGCGTGTATGGGTACATGTCCCCTGGAAGAGATCCGAAGTTTTAGCACTCAAACAGACACTACCTGATCCACGTAAAAATCCCGCAGGGTATTACAAGGAATTATCACAGACTGCCAGCTCATGTATAATGAATTTAGCGGATGTAGACATGCTGTTTGGAAACGTGGTTCCGCATCCCTTATGGAGTAAAATTCGTCATGCAGATCACGATCAGGAACTAGGTGATTCATGGGCTAATATTACCGCTACGGATGCCAGACAAGTTGGTGGTTCCAAACCCGAGCCTTTAATAGCATATCTTCCAGGTAGGATTATTGCGTACATGAAGACATTAATGCCTGAATTACGTGTAAATTGGGACAAGCTATCCGCGTGCAAGCAAAAGAAAGATGAAAATGTGTCCGACTTTTTCACGAGGTTTGAGGAGACTTTCACTGACCATAGCGGTCAGGATATGGCTACCGAGGGTGGCCAAAGATTGTTCGTAGACAAATTTGTACATAATTTGCTTCCTGAACTATGCAATAAATTGAAAGATTCAGAGAGTGCTTGGGCTGTTTCTACGTCAGCACAGATTTTAGCCACAGCCCAGTACTACGAAAATAGGCGCAAAGATGAGCTAGATAAAACAGAAAAGAAGACTAAGGAACTAAAGACTAAAGTTCTCCTCCAGCAAGCGTATCCGCCTCGCACTCCTAGTCAGCCCAATTATCAGCAACTACAGCCGTATTCGAGAAACGCGCAAGGAAACGAGTTTTCCCACCAGCGTTCTCCATATGGCCCAAATCAATGTGCATATTGCAAAGAGGAGGGTCATTCCAAAAGTAATTGCCAAGCTCTTGCACGACGTTTAAGTGGTATTTCTGGCGCAAGAGGTAGAGGTGTTCAACAGGCTCCTAGAGGTAGGGGCCGTGGAAACTTCCCCCAGAACACCACTTCTTTTCCGCCTCAAAACTCCATGAATAGCTTTGACCAACAGAATAATGCGTCTTCCCGAACAGCTCAGTACTATGCAGATGACTATTACGCAGAAAATTAGCATGAGGGTAATAGTTGCTAGGACAGCCATGGACAAAGAGAGGGAGTTGTTTCAGTTCCAGTAGATCAGAATGGACCTTATGTCGAGGTGATAACATCCGGAGTGTCGGAGCCATTTCTGCTGGATACTGGTGCTACTAAAAGTTCGATTTAGCACTCAAAACTTCCTGGCGCACCTTTGTCCGGCGAAATGAATGTTTCAGTAGGTTTTTCTGGCGCCCCTGTTAGAAACTCGATCTCCAATCCCATGCCCCTTTTTGTTGGCCCATACGAATTAGAAGCACCCCTCATTCTTACAACAGGTTGTGGTGAAAATTTGTTAGGTTTGGATTTACTGAAGAGACTGTATGCGACTTTATACTGTTCCCCTTCGGGAGTACAACTTACCCTTGGCAAGAAAGTGATTTCCCCGATGTATTTGGCAAAAGAGAGCATCCCGATCGAGTTGTCATCTCTTCCAGATGTACTTTGGGCGAATGGTTCTAATTATGTAGGCCATTTGAAGATAGCCCCGTATGTCATAACGTTGAAAAATAATGTCAGGTTGCCACGTATTCCCCAATATAAAATGTCAAAAGAATGTGAAAAAGCTTTGCTAGAAATAATATATGATTTAATTGAGAAAGACGTCATTGAAGAAACCACAGGCAACATTTGCAACAGTCCTGTTTTGCCTGTTTTAAAGCGTACCGATCCTTCACAACCCCCTGTGTACCGATTCGTGATCGACCTAAGGGAAGTGAATAAGATTGTTGTACCGCAGTTTCCAGTCGTCCCCGACATTACTGCCTTATTAACAATGGTTCCAGCCTCAGCCGATTGGTTTTCGGTGATTGACCTGAAGAATGCTTTCTTCTGCATCCCGATTGCCGAGGAGAGCAGGGATATCTTCGGCTTCAATTTAGGAGGACGAAGTTTCCGCTTCAGACGCGCTCCTCAGGGCTACTGCGAGAGTCCATCAATATTCAGTCAGGCTTTAAAAACGCAACTCGATACGATTGTTCTACCTGGTGGCGCGACTCTGATACAGTATGTAGACGACTTACCGATAGCTGCAGATACCAAAGAGATCTGCAAACAAGCTACGTTGTCATTGTTGCGTCATTTGTGTGGCATGAAGCACAAAGTCTCGCTTTCCAAACTACAATTTTGCCGACAAGAAGTAACCTACTTAGGTCACATCTTATCGAAGGAGGGAAGGAGACTGACCCCAGAAAGAATACAGGCGATTGCAGAACTGAGTGTCCCAAGGACCCAGAGAGAAGTGCGTGCCTTCTTGGGCATTACATCGTACTGTAGACAATGGATACCGAATTTCTCACTGTTGGCCAAACCCTTACTGGCATTAATGCGTAAAGACACACCCAATCCTTTGCCTTGGTCTGAAGAGTGTCAGACAAGTTTCCATGAGTTGCGTGAGGCATTATGTTCGGCTCCTGTGTTGGGCAATCCCGACTACAGTAAGCCGTTTACATTATACGTCCATGAGAAGGAAGGTTGCGCATTATCAGTCCTGACACAGCACTTTGGGGACAAACAACGCCCATGTGCGTATTTCTCCGCAACTCTAGACCCCGTAGCTAAGGCATTACCAAGCTGTTTGAGGGCCACTGCCGCAGCGGCTGTCTGTATTCGACAGTCGGCTGGGTTAGTCATGAATAATACTCTGACCGTTATGGTCCCACATGAAGTGGATATTTTACTAAACAGAACGAAAACACAGCACCTAACTAGTGCTCGACTTTCCAGCTATGAATTGACCCTGTTGGCAAGCCACATTCAAATAAAGAGGTGTGATACACTCAACCCTGCTACGTTACTACCCATTCCACCAGCAGACACAGATAAAATCGACAAACATGACTGCTGTTTTAGGACAGAGGAAGAGACAAAAGGGAGAGTAGACTTGCAGGATACTCCTTTCCCTGAATGTAATGATAATTTATGGGTTGATGGTTCATGTTTCAAGTTGCCGAATGGTGACACGACTGCAGCATATGCCGTGACAACATTACACACGATTGTAGAGACAGCTCGCATCCCCCACAATTCTGCCCAAGCGGCAGAACTAATCGCACTCACAAGAGCGTGCGTGTTGGCGAAAGGAAAACGAGTGAATGTGTACACAGATAGTCAGTACGCCTTCGGCGTCGCCCACAGTTTTGGAAGATTGTGGCGTGAACGTGGGTTCCTGATGTCGCACGGTGCAAAGATACAACATGGCCAGCTAGTACACGACCTTCTCGAGTCACTGACCTTGCCCCTACAGGTTGCGATTGTGAAGTGTAGCGCGCATAGGAAGATCCGAGACGATGTTGGTCGAGGGAATGCATTTGCCGATGAGGTCGCGAAAGAGACTGCAAGGAACACAATGAGTCGAATGTATGTTGTAGGTCCTGCTAGATGGACCCTTGATGTGGGTATGTGTGAGGACACCATCGAGAGCGTGAAATGTATACAATCTGACGCGACTGAGAAAGAGGTGAATGAATGGAGAGAAAGCAAGGGTAGATTAGACGCGAATGATTGTTGGGTCGAACTGTCAGAACATCAGCGATGGTTGTTACCCGACGCTTATGTGCTCGCAGTGGTGACAATGGCCCATGGAATGGCACACGTCAGCGCAAAAGGAATATGTAAGCTGTTGGCCCCAGTATGGCAGAATAGTGGCATCCCAAGATGTGCAGAGAATCTGGTCAGAAACTGTATGGTGTGTTTGAAACACAATCCCGGCAGGGGAACCCCAACCCCAGCTGGTCATTTTGCCCCTCCAACGTACCCGTTTGAGGTCTTGCAACTCGACTTCATTCACATGGAAAGGTGCAATAACCTGAAATACGTCCTTGTTGTCGTCTGCGCCTTCTCCAGGTGGATAGAAGCATACCCCCTTAAGAACAACACTGCCTTGTCAACTGCCAAAGCCCTTGTCAAGGAGTTTTTACCCAGATTTGGCATGCCTAGGATTGTCTGGAGTGATAACGGAAGTGAATTTGTGGGACGGGTAATGAAGAGCGTATGTGAGTGTCTAGGCATCCGCCAGAAATTCCACGCTGCAAACCACCCCCAGTCAGCAGGATTAGTAGAATGCTATAATGGCACGTTGAAGTTGAAACTGGCCAAGATCCAAGCCAGCACAGGCCTCAAGTGGCCAGATGCCCTGCCTTTAGCACTCCTGTCTACCAGAATGATTGTCCATTCTAGACTGGGACTTAGCCCACACGAGATCGTGTTTGGGCGCCCAGCTAATATATGGGGAGTACCTAGGCCAAGAAAGCTCAATGAGATCGAGTACCCTGTACTGCTTGACTATTTGCATGAATTGACAACTAAATTGCATACTTTACATCAACAGGTCCACAGCTCCTCTCCACCGGCGTCTGACGATCCAGGCCACACTATCAAACCCGGCTCCTGGATCCTGATTCGGAACTTCGGACGTACCAAGAACGAGGAGCCTCGCTGGACCGGACCGTTCCAGGTCTTACTGTCCACCCGCTCTGCAGTACGTGTCCACGGGAGAAAACATTGGGTGCACGGCACCCATTGCAAAAGGGTCCCGTTGCCCCTTCCATACGACCGATGGGTCCAGCAAGGAGTCGCTGACTCCGAGAACGAGTCTGTACCACGTTTTGTCCCCTTCAGCGATGCACGATTAAAAGGGACTGATACCGACAGAGAGAGTGACTGCATTTTGCAAGGATCTGTGCCACCATTGCTACCGTTGGACACTACTGAACCTGAAACACTGTTTGAAGATCACACCGTGCCTGAAAAGGAACAATACAATCTAAGGTCCAAACCAAAGAACTGACATACTCGAACTAGTGCGATCTTCCCTTTTCCATGAACTATTTTTGATTCCACAGCTCTCTCTCCCAGGGAACTAGCTCATTTTTGATTTTCGAACCGCCATCCGGTTCTGCGCGGTTGAAGTCCGGGGACTGCAGCTGGAGACGTTTAGGTCTACGGTTCTGGTCAGTCGGAGGGAATTACCCCTGACTGGACGGAGCGCACTCCCTGGCAGAAACAACCTGCCACCGCGGGCAGCAACCAGAGGATGGAGTTTCCGAGGGTAGAGAGACCTGCTAGACACATGAACTTTGAAAAGAAAATATGTACCATAATGGCAAAGAGACGTTTTCTAGTGCTAAGTGTACTAATGTTGTGTAGTATAATAATGTTTTTAACTGGCTATGCTCTGTCCATCTTTCGAATTCCGTTCCTACACAACACACCACCCGCACCTTCTCCCACTGATCCGACCCACTCTTTCCATCCCCTACCCGAACACGAGTCTGCCAGAAGACTCGAATTTGTAAATAATTCATTCGTCCTACTCCTACACCAGCACCAATCTGTCATGAACAACACGAACTGTTGGGTATGTGGACTCATGCCACACACAACCGATAAGGGTATCCCTTACTTCGTCCTGCCCTTCAGTTATTACGGTTCTTTGTGGGCTTTCCAGACCATGTTCCTGTTTTCCCTTGAACCATACGTTCGGGGAGAGAACTCCAACAATAGGGCATTGATAGCAGGAATAAAGAACATGAGTAGAGATATTGACACAATCAGAGCCACTCCCAAAGATGAGTTTACCCCATACAACACATGAAACATCACCGAGTATGGGATTTCATTAAGTGAGACCCGGAAATTTAAGAAATCATCCTCAGTCTGGGTGATACCCCACTGTGGTCACTTATGTCTGCAAGGCATTGGCAGGGATCCCATAGCACAACTGGGGAAGAGCATATGCACCGAAACATACATGTTTGCCTCCCGAACTTCCCCTCCCTTCTTGGCGGCTAAGGGTACATACTTCATCTGCCACGACAAGACATACACTTGGTTGCCTGCCGATTTCTCAGGCACCTGCTTCATCTCGTTTCTGCTGCCACCCACCTACACGGCCGGGGCAGATTACCATCGGACAAGGACAGTTAGGGGTGTCGTGAGTCAAGACGACACTGCGGGTCAGGAATTTGGAGACTTCGCAAAGGGTTTTCTGCCATTTTGGGGGCCTATGGTGAACAGCAGGAACATTAGACAACTGACAAGAATAGTTGAATCCGCCGTGACCGAAACGGCCGGTGCCCTTAGCAACCTGACAGCTGAGCTTCAGTCGGATCGACTTATGACCCTTCAAAACCGGGTTGCCCTAGATGTCATACTTGCAGACCGTGGTGGTGTATGTAGAGTGATCCAATCTAGTTGCTGCATTTTCATCCCCGATAATGCTCCGACAGTGTTCCAGGCCATCTCCAGATTACACAAATTATCTGATTCCCTTCACACAGAAAAAGGGGATTGGTCTCTGCTAGGGTGGTTCTGGGAACTGATCTCTGCATGGGGATGGAAAACTCTGATCTTCATTGGGATGATCTTAGCCGTTCTGTTTACGATCTGCCTGTTTGTACAGTGCGCTCCTGCAATATGTGGCCTCTGCGCTACTTCATGTGTAAGGAAGCCTGTGTCAAGGGACGAACTGAGCAACAGAATGATGTTACAGCAGCATCTCCGTGAATTTGTCAATACCGACCTGGACTCTGACTAGCGTGAGTCATTGCCTTATATAAGGGCAGAAGGAGGGTCTGTGGTACTGCAATTCTGGACCCCTCCGTTTCACCAGCCTCGGGGTCCAACACTCGTGTTATAAAATACCGTCGTATCATGACGAATTTGGTATCTACGAACCGGTAATGATTGGGACATCATCCCCATGCATTTGCGTCATGATTAAGCGATGCTAACACCCTCAAATCTTGATTTGCGACTCGAACCCGCAGACTCCATTTTGTAAACGGCAGCCATCTTAGGACTTGCCCTCATATAAGTCAATTGATTAAAGCCGAGCTTGATCCAAAAGGACACGTCCTCTGTAGCTGACTCCCCCATGACCTGGCCGAGCTGACTCCACCGCCTCCAGCCAAGCCTGTTTGGGCAGCTCCTCGCCCAGTGGCCGAGCCCGATATCATCAAAGCACAACATGTCATAAACCCTTTTCTGCATACAAACCCTGTTTTCCATACACACGCACACCTGTCCATGATGCTTGTTTATGACCCGTTTTATGGTGGGAGGGGGCTCGACCTTATTGACATCTCATCGATATCTGATGGGAGTTCTGGATCTGGCGAGGTAATCCATCACAAACTGGACATCTAAAATATGTACTGACCAGCATGACTTCGCTCTTTGCATTATTGTGGAAATATTTGTATTGCCATATCGTAAACTTAAGAATTCTTGCCTGCAGCTGTTATTTCTGTATATAAGGAGAAGTCTGGTTCTGTAAAAACGAACAGTCTCCTGAGAACTTACGGCCCGTGTTGTCGTACTTCTAGGACGCATGTTACTTGGTTGCAGCCAATAAACTCGATCTTTGACTTCATCTAGAAGACTCAGTGTTTCTGTAAGTCCAGAACAGGGAGAACCTAGAAGTCTTCGGGTGTGATCCCCTGGCACCACCGGGTCTCTAAAAACCCGGCACCTCAGTGGTCCACCAGACTGAGGACACAAAAGGACCAATCAATGAATGGGGGATGAAGCAGGGGTGCCTCTTGGAAGAAGGTGGCACCCTGCCAGAGACGCTACAATCAAAATAGCATGCAGGAAATCCAAGCACAACAGAACATGAATCTGCTCCTCTGCACCTCCCTAAAAATGTGACACAGTGTCTGGTGTGTGCTGATATGAGTTGCACCACGCAATAAAGAGTAGCAAACTCAGTATCTCTCTGGAAATGAGGCACAACATCTGATGCGTGTTGATATGGGTTGTACCAGACAATTCCGGTCAAACACAACAAAGCGTTATGAATTCCGTACCTCCCTGGAAATGAGGCACCACATCCGGTGTGCAAAAATATGGGCCACACCTGACAATTCCGGTCACACACAGGATCAAGTTCAGCAGTGTTGCGTGAGGTAGAATAAGACACTACTAGTACACCCTCACCTCCGAGGGTCGCAACCTGTGAATCTGCATGCAATAAGCATGCAGTTGGTGTATCACATAAAAGAGATGCAGCACGATCAACAAAGCTGGCCACAGAGCGTCCCGAAACAAGTGAATCCATTCACCACCATCAAGACGCTTATGCATGTTGAGGCCCCACAATGGAGGGTCCACACTCCTTAGATGCGGGCAGTACTTTTGGTGCTCCAAACAAGGCAATCTGTTCTCCAGGCACAATACTTAGTTACATGCTCACGCAGCGCTACCACTTGGGATCCAGCAGACGATGTGGGCACATAAGAGGGCACCCCTCTCCAGGAGTCACAAGTAAATGGTGTGGGTCCCTCACAGGAGGTTTTTGATGTCCATGACACCTCCACAAGATAACATGGGGCAAGCCAACAAGCCCTTGGAGTGCACACTTCATTATGACACACAGCAGCAGGTCAGCCACTATACAGGAAGGTTGCACGGTCCCTTCCAATAGCAGTAATCCTCCTTGTGCACAACAGATTCCTCTGGCAGTGTGCACCAGGCAGTTTTAGGATCTCTGGTCCCATGTCCTCACAAGTGTATTTCTATCCTGCTGAAGTATGGCAACAGTAGTTATAATACAGTGTGACTTTGAAGTTGGGGGTGGTTCAGAAGGTCTCCATTTGAACCACAGATGTCTCCCTAAAATTTCAGTCCTGTTTGCCATGGGGCCATGGAATGGAGATCTTACTCTTTATTGGGGCCATGATCTGGCATCCCAGAGCCCTAGTGTAAAAAAAAACCTCTACCTCCAATCTATCCAGCCAGGCCCTCAAATGGCTAAGGGCTGTCATTCCAGTTGCATGCCCAATGTTTCAATGTTTATAGCTGTCGCTGAGAAATGCACAGATGTGGGCCCAAGCCTCCAGTGTGGTCTGGACTCAAACTTAGAGGCACACAAAGGGACGTATTTGCAAGCCCCTATTGCCACCGGAACATCACTTTCAACAATGTTCCTGTGGCAATTGGGGCTTTGTCTTATTTATAAGGTGGCATTAAGCCACTTAACATGGCTTAACGCTGCCTGGTAAATAAGGCCCCCTTGCACTCTGCACTTAGAGTGAAAGGGGAGCAATGGGCGTTTTGGTGGGCATTCCCCCACAACATCCATTGATTTCAGCACTACCCCCTATTTACAAGGGTGGCATAAATAGAAGACAGTGCCAAAATAAGACCATGGAAAATCTGGTCTTAACATGACGAAACGAGGAGAAATGCTTAATTTCTCCTCATTTTTGCTGTTTCTATGTGTGCTGCGTTGTGCAGGTCACATGCACACATAGAAACAGCAAAACACCATGGATGATTGTTTATGTGCAGGAAGGTGTCCCTTCCTACACATAAACAATTATTACAAAAGTGTTGATTTGCAATTTCTATGTGTGCTGCACAATGCAGAACACATAGGAGTTGCAAATCACCATTTGCGATTGTTTATGTCAAAGAAGGGATACCTTCCTGCACATAAACAATCATTCCCTCATCAAAGGCACCCTTGCACTATGGTGGCTTAACGCCACTCTGCGCCATTCACCTGTAAATATGCCCCAAAGAGTTTAAGGGTAGAGAAATGCCCACTTTCTAGAAATGGCATTTCGAAGCCATTAATGACAAATCCACCTTTACCACAGGAGAGGGTTTGACGTCGTGAATCCAATGATAGGAAACGTCATGAGGCTGCTCCACTGTGAGCCACTGTTGCAGCTTGAAATCATTTCAACCTTTCCTCCATGTTGACCTTTTGGCAAAGCAAACTTCATAGGTAGTGAAAACACACATGGGTTTTCTTCACTACCAGGGCAGACTACACACATGTCCCTGCCCTTCCTTTGACCTACTACATGCTTCAGCCCTCAGGACTTACCCTAGGGGTAATCGAGTGGTAGTGAAATCCCTAAGGAGTGATCAGAGGTTTAGAAAACAAAACCTGAGCATGAGTGTAAGTGAGCTCACACAGGCCTGCAATGGCAGGCTTGAGATCTGTTTAAAAACATCACTTCCAAACATGTGTAGGAAGGGCACGAGCACATTCACACAGCATTTACAGTGGGAGAAGTGCCTAGAGTCCTAAGGCCACAAAAAGGGAATCAACAAAATCCCCGTGTTGTCCCATGGGTAGAACCAACATTCTAGGTAGGGAAAACCCACATGGGGGATCTTCACTACCTGGGCAGGGAACACCCACCCACATGTAATGACGCTTCTGACTACCCCTGGCTCCACCCCGCAGGGCTTGCCCTAGGGATGCTCTAGTGGTAGTGAACGGCCCACTCAGTGTTGGCTAATGAGTTGGAAACAACAACATGACCAGAACAAGTCGGAGGCAGTCAGCAGAGATTGCCTCCAGTGGCAGCTAGTGGAGTGTTACAGTGGTGAGGCACACAACTACTTGTTTCCTTAGGGAGCTTTCAGAGGGAGGAAAGGCTTAAGGTGTGTTCTCAAAGGCAGGAGTCTGCACGTGCATCATTAGCCTTTCCCAAATCTGAAATAACTGTGCTAGCTTGCGAAGAATAACATGAATACTTTTACAACTCCCCCTTACTTTAACATGGCACCAGCCACCACCAATTACCTCTTCCTAAAGTTCTTACAATAAGCTACACTCAGAAATTCCGAGTTATATGTTCGAAATTTGGACATCATAGATGCACTAAAGACACTCAGCTATGCTGTCATGTTGAGGCGCCAGGACATATTTCCAGCATTATATAAGTATACCTATATACAGCGGCAGCATACGCACATGCAAAAAGACGCATGTCATTGTGCATCAGCCCTTCCATACCACGGTACTGCATCTGCATTAGTCTTCCGTTTTTAACCCTTTGCTCCTCTCTCCTCATTCCTTGTTCTTTACCCCCTTCTACCCTTATGCAGCAGTCACTGTTTACCCACACAGGGCACCCTGAGGTGCCCCACTGTGCGCCAGGCCAGCCTCCTTCCACAGGCTGCATGGTCCGAGTCTCCGGCTGCGCACATAAGGATTATTGTTGAGATGAAACACGCTTGGTTTTCTTTACATTTGCATCCCACTCACAGCTATGTAAAATTCTGAAAACTACATGCTAGGGGCCCGATTATGATGCAGTTAAGAAATCATTCTGACCAAATCGGTTTGGGAATGGTTTCCGACTGACTTGGATCGGGAGAGTCTGACCAACCGATTATGATGCATCCGGATGCTTCCAGATACGACTCGGTTGGACTCCAATTGACTTCAATAGGAGTCTATGTTCCGATAGAATGCATAGGCTCCCATTGAAGAAAGCGTGGCTGGGGAAAATCGGGCACCCTGTGGGGGGCACCCCATGGGCTCGATTGGGAAGGCTCCTGGTGTCGGGGGCCATCTATGGACCCCCAAAGTCTGATTCAGACTGCCGATTTGAGTCGGACGCCACGATTCGGAAAGGCTGTCAGAATCCAGCATCGGAGTCAGTCATTCGAAAGCGTGCCCCGTAGAGACGTTTGTGTCTGTTCTGTATGGCTTGGTCATTCTGAATGCCCTCGTGTTCGGATTAGGATATTCCTAACGCCAAACTTGCATAGTAATCGGTTGGTCAAAAACCTTTCTGATTCAGTCAGAAAGGCACGTTCCTGATCATATTTGGACGTAGCAAATGTCGTAATGAGGCCTTCTGAACCGCATCGTAATCGGCCTCTAAGTGTGATCTGCAGCTAAACAAGATGATGTGCTCAGGAAGGTGTATGCGAGGGAGTGGGCAAGATGTTGGTGGTAGAAGGTATTCTTGGCCAGTAGAGGGATGTAATTCCCTGAAGAGAGGGAACCCACCAAGCGCTTTATCCAGGAAAACAACCAAACAGACTGATTTACAACTGAGCATAACGTGTATGCCTCTTTGCCAGATATTTTCATTCCAACTTGGATGGTGGAGAAATAGCCAGGAGGTTAATGCACCTACTCCAAATCAAAAAATGCCCAGATTTTCGTGCACAACTTCTAGTGGCAGGATGGTAAAATCCTGACAACACCTATCAAAGTAATTTATTTTGATGGGTGGAATTGCAGTTTTTACACTGCTCAAGTCAGGGTAGAATTGGAGGCCTGAAGTCATGTTTTACAGTCACTGTAGTGGATCGCACCGTAGGGTCTGCTCTTCACTAGTGTCATTTTAGGTCTAGGCACAAATTTTAGGTCTAGGTCTAGTTACACTTTATACCCTATACTAGGGACTTATAGGCAAGTTACATATAGGAAGTGGGGTATGCCAATTCCGCCATGGTAATACGGGTGCATGGGGCACTTTACTACTGGCTAGCAGAGGTAAAGTGCACAGAGTTCTACAGCAGCACAAACAGAGAGGGCAAACATCTGGGGGAACCCACACAAAAGATGGTCATTTCCTACCTGCTCTCTCTTTTTCTGAATATCTATCCAGCCACTTGTAGAGAGAATGTACCCACCCTTAGCAAAATAATCTGTGGTAGAGTAGTGAGAGAGCTCAGCAACCGAAGCGCCTCCTGGTACAATCTGGACATAATCTGCGAAACCCAGGGTGAACCCCTGCCACAGATTCCACGCTTCATCCTTCCAAGGCTGATAAAAGGAATGGCCTAATGTAACATGACATTTACAGATCAACAAAATGCGTTTATTGATCTATTATTATATCTAGACCTTACACTACAGCTGCGTGAAACTAATCTAAACTGACTCCTTCAAGCTTTATTTTAAAAGGCTTCCAGTCAACTCATGCAATCCAAACGACCTTTTCAAATTGCACAATTGGATGGACTTTAACATCCACGGAGTACATGTTTAACTTTGCTAATGATGCCTACGATAAATACATCCCATGTGGCCTCACCCCACTGCCCACGCCTACAGGTACAAGCAGCAGCCAGGTCCCTGTGACTGCTCACACAGCTGCCCAGCGCTCCCATTGAACCTGCAGGCAGCTGAGGTGAGGCGCACAGACCTCCTGGTCACACACAGGCAGCTGAGGTGAGGCACACAGACCGCCTGTTCACTCACAGGCAGCTGAGGTGAGGCTCACAGACCTCCTGTTCACTCACAGGCAGCTGAGGTGAGGCTCACAGACCTCCTGTTCACACACAGGCAGCTGAGTTGAGGCACACAGACCTCCTGTTCACACACAGGCAGCTGAGGTGAGGCACACAGACCTCCTGTTCACATACAGGCAGCTGAGGTGAGGCACACAGACCTCCTGTTCACATACAGGCAGCTGAGGTGAGGCACAGAGGCACAGAGACCTGTTCACACACAGGCAGGCAGCTGAGAAGGTTGGGCACACAGACCTCCTATTCACACAGGCAGCGTCAGAGGACGCGTGCAGCTGTACTTTGTATCCTAGTTGCACCCCCTCCCTTTCTCTTCCTGCCTCCCCCTCTGTGCCTGCTCACTCGTGCAGTGCAGTGAGCGCCGAGCAGCAGTACTAATCTCCTTTCGGAGTCCAAAGTCCTGGTGAGTGGGTGGCCTTTCAACCCTCCTTCTCTTCTCTCAGACTTTGCTGTCCTCAAAGGCTGCTGCCCGTGCGCATCACAACAGAAGTGCAAAGCTGCAGGCTTACTGTTGACTCCTGCCCCCCCCCGCGCTCCCCCCCCCCCCCCCCCCCACACACACACACAGTTTGGAAGTTACAAGGCAGTGGGTTTTTCAAGCAGTGCTTGTGTCTCCTCCTGACACCTTCTTCCCAATGTTCCCGCAGCAATCCAGATTTGGTTCACTTGTACAATTTACATAAAACACTGCTCTCCTCACCCCTCCCCATAACTCATGGATAACAGACGAGCCCTGTGATATAATAGAGGAGGATGAGAAAAAACAAGGCTCAAACAATGTCAGTACATCCAGGCCTAGTCATCAATGCAATGTACATTGTCAAACACCTTATTCAGTCATCAAACAACCGCAGAACTTGCCATAGTAAAAAAAATGTAAATTGATACTTGTATAGCGCACTACTCACCTGCAAGGGTCTCAAGGCGCTTGTACGAATACCGGTGTGAAACCCATCCCGGCTTTCCCTGTGAGGCGTCCACTCCTGGGCACCCCCACGGTGGAGGCCAGGCATCCTTAGCTTTGTGGGGGCCGTTGTGGAGATTAAGCAAGCTATTGCCCAGAGTTGCAGAGTGGGACTCCATGATTGGAATAGGCACCGAGGCAAGAATTATCAGGTCCGTGGAATTTTGAGCCCAAGACCCGCCGAGGTGGGGAATTGAACCCTGGTCCCGGGCTAGACCTCTGCATCAGGGTCTGCTGCTCTAATCATTGAGCCACACTTCTCCACTTAAGTTTACTTAATACCGCAAAAATCATATGCTGTTTCCCCACAGATCACAGAGCCACCGCCACGGACTTGTAAAAACAACACCAACTACAGGCACAGCAATCACTCACTTAAAGAACACGGACAACCACCAATCGCCCACTTACTACCACTGACAACAACAAATCACACATTTAGCAAACACTGACAACCACCAATCACCCACTTAAGAAACACTGACAACCACCAATCACGCACTTAAGGAACACTGACAACCACCAATCACCCACTTAGCAAACACAGACAACCACCAATCACCCACTTAAGGAACACTGACAACCACCAATCACACACTTAAAGAACACTGACAACCACCAACCACCCACTTAGCAAACACGGACAACCACCACACAACCACTTAAGAAACACTGACAACCACCAATCACCCACTTAAGGAACACTGACAAACACCAATCACCCACTTAGCAAACACGGACAACCACCAATCGCCCACCTAGCAAACATGGACAACCACCAATCACCCACTTAGCAAACACGGACAACCACCAATCACCCACTTAAGAAACACTGACAACCACCAATCACCCACTTAAGGAACACTGACAACCACCAATCACCCACTTAGCAAACACGGACAACCACCAATCACCCACTTAGGAAACACTGACAACCACCAATCACCCACTTAACGAACACTGACAACCACCACACAACCACTTAACGAGCACTGACAATCACCAATCACCCACCTAACGAACACTGACAACCACCAATCAATGACATTCTGCCCCATTACCTATTAATTGTTACAAATTCCAAAACCTTTGATTATACGCTCATGGAGTAATTTCCAGTTCACTGTGAAATTACGTTTATTTAACATGACACTACTGGAAATCATGCAAATTGTTAATAACAAGTGAATATTGTCACTACTTCCATATCCTTTAACTTTAACATTACACTGCACTTTAAAACTTTGCTCGTCTAAACAATTGACAATGCCTTGTACATCTTCACTAAAGATGCTAATAATACTGTCAGAATAATTTTTGGTCCTGCACTTTAGACTATAGATACTCCAACAATTTGCATAGCTTTGCAGAACCCCTGCATGGTCTAATAAACATACCATTTCACCTACTCCACTAAGTACACCCCTTTTTTAACAACCTCTAGAGCAGTTTAGATGTATGGCACTTTCTCATTAACTCTTTACTTCCCACATAACAACTTCTAGAACACTTTAGATGTATTTCACTTTATCTTTGACGCTTTACTTCACACCTAACAACTTCTAGAACAGTATTGACCTATGCAACTTTATCATTAATTCTGAACTTCCCTTCATAACAACCTCTAGAATACTTTAGATGTGTGCCACTTGATCATTAACTGTTTATTTCCCTAACAAACTCTAGAACACTTTAGATGTATGCCACTTGACCATTCACTCTTTCATTCCCGTCATAACAACTTCTAGAACAATGTAGATGTGTGCCATTTGATCATTCTCTCTTTACTTTACTTTTTCACAACCTCTAGAACACTTTAGATGCATGCCGCTTCATCATTAGATCTTTACTGAAGAATTAGGTGGAATTAAGTGCATGGAGTTGTATTGTGTAGCTTTGAGTGGAATGGAGTGACGTGGAACAGCATTGTGGATTGGAGTGAAATTTTGTAGTATGGAGTGGAGTGGAATTGTATGGTGTGGTATGGAGTGAAATGGAATTGTGTATCATGGAGTGGGAATGTGTGGAGAGGAGCGGGATTGTGTGGCATGGACTTGTGCTGCATGGAATCGTGTGGTTTTCAGTGGAATTGTGTGGAGGGGAGGGGAATTGTGTGGCATGGAGTGAAGTGGCGTGGCATTAAATTATGGGTCTTGGAGTGGGATTTATGGCATTGATTGTAGTGTAAATGTGTGCCAAAGGATTGTGTGTCATGGAGTGGAGTGGAGGATGCTCTGTGAATTATGAGAGTTGTGCAAAGTGGAGTGGAATAAAGTGTAACACAGTGGCATGGGAATTCTGTGGCATGATGTAGAATAGAGAGGAATTGTGTGGCGTGGAGTGGACTGGAATTGTGTGGCCTGGAGTGGAGTGGCAATGTTTGGCATGGAGTGGCGTGGAGTGGTGTTGAGTAGCATGGCATGGAATTATATAACACAGAGGGAAATTGTTTGGCATGGATTGGCATGGAATGGTGCAGCGTTGAACTGAGTGGTGCTGAGTAGAGTGACATTTTGTGGTATGATGTTGTGTGAAGTGGATTGGTATTGTTTGGCATGAGAATTGTCTGGTGTGGTCTGCAGAATTGTGTGGCATGGAGTGGATTCAAATTGTGTATTGTATAATTTTGTCGCATGGAGAGGATTGGAATTTTGAGGCATGGACTGAATTGGATTGGAGTGAGTTATATGGTGTAAAGTGGAGTGGGCCTTGTGTCACATGGAGTGGCATTGTGTGTAGTGGAGTTGAATTGTGTGGCATGGAGTGGAAGGCATTGGGTGGAGTGAAGTTGATTGGCATTGTGAGGCATGGAGTGGAGTAGAATTATGTGGAGTGGAGTGGTATTATGTGGAGTGGAGTAGAGTGAAGTGGCATTTTGTGGAGTGGGGTGGAGAAGAGTACAATGGAGTGGAGCGGGGTGAAGAGAAGTGGCATTGAGTGGAGTGGATAAGAGTGGTATTGTGTGGCATGGAGTGACATTGTGTGGCATAGAGGCATATAGAGGACTGGCATTGTGTGGTGTGGAGTGGAGTGACATTGTGTGGTGTGGAGTGACATTGTATGTTGTGGTGTAGATTGGTCTTGTATGGCATGGAGGAGGGGCATTGTCTGGAGTGGAGTAGATTGGAGTGCCATTGTGTGGTATGGATTCAATCAATCAATCAATACATTTGTAGAGCGCGCTACTCACCCGTGAGGGTCTCAAGGCGCTAAAGGGAGGGGTGCTGTCATTGCTCGAATAGCCAGGTTTTGAGGTGCGTCCTGAAGGTGAGATGGTCCTGGGTCAGTCGAAGGTGTGCGGGGAGTGAGTTCCATGACTTTGCGGCCAGGTAGGAGAATGACCTTCCTCCAGCGGTGGTTCTGTGGGTCCGTGGAACGGTGGCGAGCGCAAGGCTGGCTGAGCGGAGCTGGCGGGTGGGGGTGTAGAACGAGAGGCGGTTGTTGAGGTATTCGGGTCCTTTGTCGTGGAGCGCTTTGTGTGCGTGGGTGAGGAGCCTGAACGTGATCCTCTTGTTGACGGGGAGCCAGTGCAGGTTTCTTAGGTGGGCGGATATATGGCTGTGGCGGGGGATGTGGAGGATGAGTCGGGCAGAGGCGTTTTGTATGCGCTGAAGTCGTTTCTGAAGTTTGGCTGTGGTTCCTGCATAAAGGGCGTTTCCGTAGTCCAGTCGGCTGGTGAGGAGGGCCTGGGTGACGGTCTTTCTGGTTTCGGTTGGGATCCACCTGAAGATTTTTCGGAGCATGCGCAGGGTGTTGAAGCAGGATGAAGAGACGGCGTTTACTTGCCTGGTCATCGAGAGGGAAGAGTCCAGGATGAATCCTAGGTTATGTGCGTAGTCCGTGGGAGTAGGCGCGGAGCCCAGCGCTGTGGGCCACCAGGAGTCGTCCCAGGCGGAGGGGGATTGTCCGAGGATAAAGACCTCCATCTTGTCTGAGTTCAGCTTCAGGCGACTGAGCTTTATCCATTCTGTGATGTCTTTCATTCCTTCCTTGAGGTTGGTTTTGGCGGTGGCTGGGTCCTTGGAGAGGGAGAGTATTAGTTGGGTGTCATCGGCGTAGGAGATGATGTTGATGTTATGTTTGCGGCAATGGCGGCGAGGGGGCTCATGTAGATATTGAAGAGTGTTGGGCTGAGCGAGGAGCCTTGGGGTACGCCGCAGATGATCTCGGTGGCAGTTGAGCGGAAGGGAGGGAGGCCGACTCTCTGGGTTCTGTCGGAGAGAAAGGAGGTGATCCATTCCAGTGCCTTTCCTTGGACCCCAGTGTGGAAGAGGCGGGTTATTAGGGTGCGATGGCATACGGTGTCAAACGCTGCCGAGAGGTCTAGGAGAATGAGGGCGGTTGTTTCTCTGTTGTTCATCATGGTCCTGATGTCATCGGTGGCTGCGATTCGAACGGTTTCGGTGGTGCGGTTTGCTCGAAATCCAGACTGGGACGGGTCAAGCGAGTTGTTTGTCTCGAGGAAAGCAGTCAGCTGTTTATTGACGGTCTTCTCGATGACTTTGGCCGGGAAGGGAAGAAGAGAGATGGTGCGGACGTTCTTGAGGTCTTTGGGATCCGCCGTGGGTTTCTTCAGTAGGGCGTTGATCTCTGCATGCTTCCAGCTCTCCGGGAAGGTGGCTGACGTGAAGGTGCTGTTTATGACGTTCCGGAGGTGGGGTGCGATTATGCTGTCGGCTTTGTTGAAGATGTGATGGGGGCATGGGTCAGAGGGGCAGCCGGAGTGGATGGTGTTCATGACGTGGGTGGTGTCTTCAGTACTGATGGGTGTCCATGCGATGAGGGTGGTGGTAGGGGTCGTTGGTTCTGTGACTGGAGGCGGATTCTGGGGTCCAAAGCTGTTGTGTACATCTGCGATCTTACAGTGGAAGAACGTGGCGAGGGAGTTGCAGAGGTCTTGTGACGGTGTAATGTCGTTGTTGCTGGCGCTGGGGTTGGAGAGCTCTTTGACGATGCTGAAGAGTTCCTTGCTGTTGTGGGTGTTCTTGTCGAGTCGCTCTTTGAACGATGTCCTTTTGGTGGTGCGGATCAGCTGGTGGTGTTCGCGGGTGGCGTTTTTGAGGGCTGTCATGTTTTCTGAAGTCCGATCGTGGGGGCCAGGTTTTTTCGAGGGTCCAGCAGGATTTCTTTGATTCTTTGAGGGCATCTGTGAACTATGGTGTTTTCCTGTTGCCGGTCTTGCCTGGGGGGTTCTTCAGTGGAGGGAGGTCGTCGGCGCAGTTGGTGATCCATTGTGTGAGGTTGTGGGCTGCGTTTTTGGGGTCAGCTGTGTTGGCTGGCGGGTTCTGGCTTAGTGATGAGAGGAGCTGGTCTGTGGTAATTTTGCTCCAGCATCTGTGGGGGATTTGTTGTGTGCGGTTGTGGGATGTATTCTTTTTGAAGGTGAAGTGGATGCATCTGTGGTCGGTCCAGTGTAGTCCTGTGGAGTGGCTGAAGAAGACGTGGTTACTGGCGGAGAAGATGGGGTCGAGCGTGTGGCCGGCGAGGTGGGTGGGTGTGTCCACTAGTTGCTTGAGTCCGTGGTTGGCCAGGTTGTCGAGCACGGTGGTGGTAGTGTTGTCGTTGTTTTTCTCTAGGTGGAAGTTCAGGTCCCCTAGGAGGATGTATTCTGGAGAGGCTAGGGCGTGCGGGCTGAAGAAGTCGGGGGTCTGTAGATGAGCATTCCTCTCAGGGTGGTCTTGGAGGTAGTATGTATTTGGAAGTGTAGGTGTTCGGCGGCGGAGAGTATGTTTTTGGCGTTGGTCGTGACGTTGATGGTGTTCTTGTAGATGATGGCGATTCCTCCTCCGGTTTGGTTGGTGCGGTCCTTCCGGGTGATCTTGTAGCCGTCCGGGATGGCTATGGCGATGTCTGGGGCCGAGGACACGTTCATCCAGGAGTGTAGTAGCACTGTGTGATGTGGGGTACAGTGGCATTGCGTGGCATGGAGTATTGTGCTGTGGAGTCAAGCAGAGTGGCATTATGTGGAGTGGAGTAGAGTGGAGTGACATTGTGTGGAGTGGAGTGAAGGTGCATTGTTTGGAGTGGAGAGGAGTGGCATTGTGTGGCATTGTGTGGCATGGTGTGGTATTGTGTGGCATGGAGATAAGTGGAACTGTGTGGTATTGAGTGGAGTGGCCTTTTGTTGCACAGATTAGAATGGTAGATAGTGGCATAGAATAGTACAATGACATTGTGAGGCATGGAGTGGGAAGATTGACATTGTGTGGGGTGGAGTGTCATTTTGTGCCGTGGAGTGAAGTGGCACTGCATGGAGTGGAGTTTAATGGCAGTGTGCGATGTAAAGTGGAATAGAGTGGAGTGGTATTGTGTGGCATGGAGAGGCATTGTGCAGTGTGAAGAGGAGTAGGGTGCCACCGTGTGGTGTGGAGTGGCATTGATTTGCTTCAAGTGGTGTCCCATTGTGTGTCATGGAGTGAAGTGGCATCATGAGCCATGGAGTGGATTAGAGTAGCAGTATGAGGCACAGAGTGGAGTGACATTGGGTGGAGTGGAGTGGCAATTTGTATTTTGGACTAGCATTGTGAGGAATAGTGTGGAGTGGAGTGGATAGGTGTGGCATTGTGTGGAGTAAATTGGAGAGGAGCAGCATTGTGCGGAGTGAAGTGGCATTGAGTGGCATGGGGTGGAGTGAGATTGTGTAGCATGGAGGGGTTTGGCATTGAGTGGAGTTGAGAGGCATTGTGTTGCGTGGAGTGGAGTGGCATTGTGTGGACTGGAGTGGAGTGCAGATGAGGGGAGTGGAGTGGCATTATGTGGTATGGAGTTGGGTGGAATTGTGTGGTGTGGAGTGGAGTGGAATTGTATGGCGAAGAGTGGATTAAGTGAAAGGGACTTGTGTGTAGTGAAGTGGAGTGTAATTACGTGGTATGGATTGGAGTGGCATTGTGTGAAGTGGATTGAATTGGAGTGGCATTTTGTGGAGTGGATTGCATTGTGTTGTATGGAGTGGAGTGTCACTGAGTGATGTGAAGTACAGTGACATTGTGTGGCCCAGAGTGGCATGACAAGGAGTGGCGTGGCAGTAAGTGGAGAGGAGTAAAGTTTAGTGACATTGTGTGGGGTGGAGTCGAGTGGAAAGGAGTGGCTTTGTGTGGAGTGGAGAGGAGTGACATTGTGTGGTATGGAGTGGCATTGTGTGGCATAGAAATTAGTGGCATTGTGTGCTGTGGAGTGGAGAGGCATTGTGTGGCGTGGAGTAGCATGAAATGGCACTATGTAGACTGGAGGTTTGTGGCATGGAGGAGAGTAGAGTGCCATTATGTGGACTACAGTAGAGTGAAGTTGCGTGGCATTGAGTGGTATGGAGTAGAGTGGCAGTGTGAGGAGTGAATTGGAGTGACATTGTGTGGTGTGGTGTGGAGTGGAGTGAAATTGTGTCGCTTGTGCTGGAATTGAATTTAGTACAATGGAAACAAATGGTATTGCATGGAGTGCAATTTTGTGGCATGAAGTGGAATAGGATTGCGTGTCATGGAGTGGAAATTTGAGGAGTGGAGTGAAACAGTGCAGCATGAAATTGTGTAGTATTGAATACCGAAGCGTAGAGTGGAGTGGAATTGAGTAGGGTGTTGTGAAGTGGAGCACAGTGAAGGGGAGAGGAAAGGAAAGGAGGCAAGGGAAGTGGAGTGTCATTTAAATGTGTGACATGGAGTGTAATACAATTTAGAGACGTAGAGTGGAACTGTGTGGAGTGGAGTGGAATTGTGTGGAGTGGAGTGGAATTGTGTGTAGTGGAGTAGAATTGTGTGGTTTGTGGTCATTGGAATTGCATAGAGTGGACTGAAATTGTGTGGTGTGAAGTGGAGTGAATTTGTGTGGCATTGAATTATGTGATGTGGATTGATAGTGTGTGGCAGGGACTGGGGTGGAATTGTGTGAAATAGAGTGGAGTGGAATTATGAGGGGTCGAGTGGAGTGGAATTGCGTGAATGGGGATTGCAATTTGTTGTCTATAGTGGAGTGAAATTATGTGGCATGGACTTGTGTTGCATGGAGTGAAATTGTATGGCATGGAGTGGTCTGGAATTGTGTGGCATGGAATTTTGTGGTATGGAATTGTTTATTGTGGAAATGTGTGACATGGAGTGGATTGGGGTTTTGTGGCATTGAGTGGAGTGGCTTTGTGTGGTGTGGAGTGGAGTGGAATTGTGTGATGTGGAGTGGAACTGAGTCAAGTGGAATTTTTGTGGTGTGGAGTAAAGTGGAGTGGCATTATTTGACATGGAAGTGCATGGTGTGGAATAGTATTGTGTGTCATCTAGGGGAGTGGCATGTAATTGTCTGTCTTCTGGTGGAGTTGAATTGTGAGTATAGAGATTGGAATTGTGTGGTATGGAATGCGGTGTGGTGGAATTTTGTGGTGTGGAATTATTTTGCCTGGAGTGGAGTGGAATTGTTTGTTATGCCATGTACATGTGAGGATTGCTGTGCATGGATTGGAATTGTTTGGCTTACAGTGGAGTGGGACTGAGTGACCTGTTCTCAGGACACCCCCGCGTCGCACGGCCACCAGCTGTTGTGCGTGGAACTCGCCCCGCTGCTCCCCGCAGCCTCGCTGAGCCTGCCTCGCCCCCCCCCCGCCGTATTTGCATGTTGTGCTGATTTCATTTTGTCATCTTTTTGTTTTGTTTCGTTTTCCCTGCATACTGTTAATCAATTTTTTGTTTCCCATTAAGTGTTAGTGATTCTTGTCATTGCCTGTGCTGTTTCACTGTCTCTCTGACCCCTGTGCCTGCCCGCCCCGCTCCTCGCTTCCCGCCGCCGTGCTATCGGCCACGCCCCCTTTTTCTTCTGTGCCCTCCCCACTCCCGCCTCCCAGCTGCTCCTCCCTCCTTCCCACTTGGCCATAAATGGCGACCGCGCGGCGCAGGTGAGTGTGACCTGTTCTCAGGACACACCCGCGCCGCACGGCCACCAGCTGTTGTGCGTGGAATTCGCCCCGCTGCTGCCCGCAGCCTCGCTGAGCCTGCCTCGCCCCCGCCGTATTTGCGTGTTGTGCTGATTTCAATTTGTCTCCTTTTTGTTTTGTTTCGTTTTCCCTGCATACTGTTAATCATTTTTTTGTTTCCCATTAAGTGTTAGTGATTCTTGTCATTGCCTGTGCTGTTTCACTCTCTCTCTGACCCCTGTGCCTGCCCGCCCCGTTCCCCGCTTCCCGCCGCCGTGCTATCGGCCACGCCCCCTTTTTCTTCTGTGCCCTCCCCGCTCCCGCCTCCCAGCTGCTCCTCCCTCCCTCCCACTTCGCCATAAATGGCGACCGCACGGACGCGCAGCGGTCACGCGCAGCGGGCGCGCCGATTGTGCGCCGAAGGCGCGCCAAAGGCAAGCCCGTCTGCGCCCGTCCGTGCCTGGACCGCGCCCAGCGCCTGGACCCCTGGCCCCCACCGATGCAAGACGACCCGACAGACCTACGACGCCGCCGCCCTCAACGCACTCAATGCTGCCGGGCCGCCCCGAAACGCTTCCACGGATCCTTCACATGCACAACCTGCAAGTTCACCTGCCTCTGAACATGCACCGCGCCCGCCAAGCCAAACCCCTGCAGCGACCTCAAGTGCATCCTGCTCAACACCCGCTCCGTCCACAGACACGCCGTCGAACTCTGGAACCTGCTCGACACAACATCACCAGACGTCGCGTTCCTCACTGAAACATGGATGAACGCCTCCTCAGCCCCCGACATCGCCACCGCCATCCCGGATGGATACAAGATCATCAGGAGGGACCGCGTCAACCAGACCGGAGGAGGCATCGCCATCGTCCACAAGAACACCATCCGCATCACGACCGACGCCGACGACACCTACACCGCCGCCGAACACCTCCACTTCCAGATTCACACCGACCCAAAGACGACCCTCAGAGGCACCCTCATCTACAGACCCCCAGGACCACGCACACAATTCAGCGAAGACATCACAGACTTCATTAGCCCACACGCCCTCCCTTCCGCCGACTACATCCTCCTAGGGGACCTCAACTTCCACCTGGAGAACAACAAGGACCGCAACACCCTGCTGGACAACCTCGCCAACCTCGGACTCAAGCAACTGGTCACCACCCCCACCCACTACGCCGGCCACATGCTTGACCCCGTCTTCTCATCCAGCAAGCACATCGCCTTCAGCCACTCCACCGGACTTCACTGGACCGACCACAGCTGCATCCACTTCAGCTTCAGAAAAACCACCACCCACCACCACCCGCAACAGCTCCCTCACAGAAGCTGGAGCAAGATCACCGCCGACCAGCTCACCGCCTCCCTCAGCCAGAACCCACCTGCCAGCACACCTGACCCCAACGAAGCAGCCGCAACTTCACGCAGTGGCTGACCGCCTGCCCCGACGACCTCGCACCACTGAAGAACCCTCCCAGCAAACCCAGAAGCAAGAAGGTCCCCTGGTTCACCGACGAACTCAAGGACTCCAAGAAGACCTGCTGCACCCTCGAGAAAGCCTGGCTCCTCGACCGGACCACTGACAACATGACCGCCCTCAAACACGCGATCTGCAAGCACCACCAGCTCATCCGCACCACCAAGAAGAAATTTCTGAAGGATCGACTGGACAACAACACCCACGACAGCAAGGAACTCTTTAGCATCGTCAAGGAGTTCTCCAACCCCAGCACCGGCAACAACGATATCACCCCTTCACAAGATCTCTGCGACTCCCTCGCCTTGTTCTTCCACCGCAAGATTGCCGACATCCACAACAGCTTCGGCACACCATCCTCACACCCAACCGTCGAACCAACGCACCCCACCGCCACCCTCTGCACCTGGACCGCAGTGACCACCAAAGACACAGCCCGCACGATGAACACCATCCACTCCGGATCTCCGACTGACCCCTGCCCCCACCACGTCTTCAACAAGGCCGACTCCACCATCGCACCCCAACTCCGAGACGTCATCAACACCTCCTTCGACACCGCCACCTTCCCGGAAAGCTGGAAGCACGCCGAGCTCAGCGCCCTACTGAAGAAACCAACAGAGGACCCCACCGACCTCAAAAACTTCCGCCCCATCTTGCTCCTCCCTTTTCCGGCCAAAGTCATCGAGAAGATCGCCAACAGACAGCTTGCCGCCTTCCTCGAGACAAATGGATCCCTCGACCACTCGCAGTCCGGCTTCAGAGCCAACCACAGCACCGAGACCGCCCTTATCGCAGCCACCGACGACATCCGGGCCCTTCTCGACAACAGGGAAACAGCGGCACTCATCCTCCTGGACCTCTCTGCCGCGTTCGACACTGTCTGCCACCGCACCCTAGTCCAACGCCTCAGCAACACCGGCATCCAAGAGAAGGCATTGGAGTGGATCATCTCGTTCCTCGCTGGAAGAACACAGAGAGTCCGCCTCCCCCGTTTCGTTCCGAGGCCACCGAAGTCATCTGCGGCATCCCGCAAGGGTCATCACTCCGCCCCACCCTCTTCAACATCTACATGAGACCTCTCGCAGCCATCGCACACCAACACAACCTCAATCAATCAATCAATCAAAGACATTTATAGAGCGCACTACTTACCCGGAGGGTCTCAAGGAGCTTGGGGGAGGGGGGGGTGCTGCTACCTCAACATCATCTCCTACGCCGACGACACCCAGCTGATCCTCTCCCTCACCAGAGACCCCGACACCGCCAGAACCAGCCTCCACGAAGGGATGAAAGACGTCGCTGAGTGGATGAAGAACAGCCGCTTGAAACTGAACTCAGACAAGACGGAAGTCCTCATCCTTGGACCATCACCCTCCGCCTGGGACGACTCCTGGTGGCCCCCAGCCCTGGGCACCGCCCCCAAGCCGACAGACCACGCACGCAACCTGGGCTTCATCCTGGACTCCTCCCTCTCGATGACCAGACAAGTCAACGCCGTCTCCTCTTCATGCTTTCACACCCTCCGCATGCTCTGCAAGATCTTCCAATGGATCCTGATCGAAACCAGGAAGACGGTCACCCAGGCCCTCGTCACCAGCCGGCTGGACTACGGAAACACCCTCTACGCCGGAACCACAGCTAAACTACAGAAAAGTCTGCAACGCATCCAGAACGCCTCCGCCGACTCAACAATAAATAAGCTCTCGCAACTACATATGTGTATATCAAAACAAGGTTCAATGACCAACAGTAAAAAAGAAAACGCAGAAGCAGGTTCTTTGGTGTGATACTTCTTGTTACAGCAAGTTGTTTACTTTTCTCCAGACTTTGAGAGAGATATCAATCGCCGACACGTGTTTCGTCGTGTGTGAGTGAGTCAAACACGACTCTTCAGGGCTGGTAATACAAAACAATGTGGGCAAATTTTAATCTAGACATGTAACGTTTGATACTGCATATGGTGACCTAAGTGCACTCCAACATGCAGTTTGACGTGCGTTTTGCGTTGCACATGATAGGTGAAAATTGGTGACAGTACTTGCATACTCAGGCAAGTGTTCGATCTATGGTGCTAATGTGCACGCAGTGAGTGAGATTAAGAAAAGACCTAAGTGTGGTCATGATTCACTCGTACACAGTGGTCCTGAAAATAAGAGGGTGTCCGTCGTGATGGTGAATACAAAAGTGAGATGTACTACATTTTTTGCTTCTGATACATAAGTCAGGAGGTGTTTGTGTGACCTCACAGCGTGATAGTGAAACGTGCCTATAAAGGGTAAAGAACCAGAGAGCACAAATTCATGCAATTTCTGATGGTCTATAAGTAATAGTTATTACCTTAAACTCCCAATACCACAGTGTGGTTGGAGTAAGTCTGGGTCTTTACAAGCTCTGTTTCAGGCTATGTAATGTTAGGGAAGCAAAAGGAAAAGAAAAAGAAAAAAGACTCATGAGGAGGCTTCTAAAGGAAGAAATGATTAAAAGACTTCAAAAAAGTCTTGGGCAGCACAACAACCTATTCCTTACCAAAGGGTATTCTGCGTATACATACACAGACGAGGCTAGTTGAAAGAAAGATCAATGGTAGTATCGGAATGAAGTTATCATATCCCCTTGGTAATCCTGTTGAGATAGTGTAGCGCTATATGTAAAAAAGGGGGGAGATAGGGAAATCATATGTTACTATCATATTGCGCTGGTAGGTAGTTAAATACAACGTTTGATGACTAAAGGAATGTATCCTAGTGCCTGCCCAGGTGCTCTCGAAGGATCGTGAATATTAGCAAAAAGAAGGGGGGGGGGGGTTTCATTACCTGTGTCCCGCTATGCCTTCAGGCGGGAAGCCGGGAGGGGATTCCTATTTCGTGCCAATTTTGAGGAAACGAGTAAGTGTCCTCTGAGGCGGTGTGCTGTCAAGTAAAAGTAAATTGCGGTGAGAAGACTGTCCGTGGGGACCCGCGTTTAAGAGCAAGAACACTCTAAAAGTACTAAACCAAAAACGGCTAACTGTGTGTAGCACAGCGGTGTAGGAGTCGCACTTACCCGCTTCTGGCAATCCCTCATCTGTTTGTTCCCGGCGGTCGTCTCTCGTGTACGAACACGTGACCCCGGGAGAGGAGGGATTAAATAGAATTGAAAGGACATAGAAGACGTCCTTACGGCGAAGCATTTGCCAGCGCCATTATTAAGGGGTGAATTATACAGGAAAAAGAGGGGCGTCTAAGAGTTTAGCCACGGTCTATTTACGAGGAGCAATGGCAATACACTACAATGTTCAGTGATTTAAAAAGGTGACGCTATTTACATTTATTCCTGTTCCGGAATAAAAATGTCAAAATGATACTGTCAAGGTCTATCAGTTCCATTAGTCCCTTGTCATCTGGTCATAATTAGAGAAAAACTTAGAAATGAAAAGTTATAGTGTCCAGCATGCAAGATCAACCCAAATGTGGTCGGATCATTCGTAATAGGGTGCATACTCAGTAGAAAGTAAATTGACTCGTGAGAAGTGTGACAACACAAAGGGGGACGCATCATACCCCCGCATATTCGAAAGTATATGAACATGTTTATACAAAGTTTCTAAACACAATTGCGTGAAATCTGCAAAAAAGTCTAACAAATGGTTTGCCAGTCATAGACATAAGTTTGTGCGGATGGATTTCATGGCAAAAAACATTTAGCTCTATGACATAATACAAAATACAAGGTTGTCTCAATACATTAAAACACGGTAGTGGAAAAACATTTAACTCCTAAAGAGAGAAAAATCTTTTCTATTCTCTTATATCACTAACATCTTGGAGTTCAGTATTGTTGTGTGGGGAAATTATGTTTTTCAAAATCTGTAAATGGTGTGCACCTAGGATCCCCCTGGTGAGATTCTAATCCCCCAGGAAATACTGTAGCTCAGAATCGTAGTTAAGCCCATGTTCCACGCTGCGTAAGCGCATGATCCATGTCGCCTCCCTACGTCTGAGCATCAGTTCACGATTGCCCCCTCTGATATTGAGGGGAATTAGATCGATTCCAAAAACACGTACTTTAATGTCGTCCTCATTTGGTTGGCATTCTGCAACATGAAGGGCTACCGGGTATCTGGCATCCCTCCTCTGTATAGCTCTCATATGTTCAGCTATCCTCTCCTTGAGGGCCCTGATGGTGCTCAGTTACTTGAAGAACTTGATGTGGAGACAGACTATAGCATAACAAGTGGTCTGAAAAGTAAATCCAGGTGGATACCTACTTTAGCAGGGGGCAACAATATTGATAACTTTCACAAACGTGTTTTGGATGACCTGGACAGAATTAACACCAGTAACCTTAACACTAAATTCAAGTACAAGGACAATCTAACTAGAGGTGAACGCTCGGCACTTTCTACTCTCAAAAAAAACCCCAGTATCATCATTAGAGAGGCTGACAAAGGGGGTAATGTAGTGGTCATGGATCTAGTTGATCACAACAATGAGATCCTTGGCCAGTTGAGTGATTGTCTTTGCTATGAATCACTCAACTACAACCCTACAGGTCCACTTACCAAGCTAATAAATGAACAACTGCTACAATGGAAACAGTCAGGTCTTTTAGATGACAATGAATATCTCTATCTCAAGGTTCTTAAACCCACACATCCATGGCTCTATACTTTACCCAAAATACACAAGGATAAACCATTCCCACCTGGCAGACCTATTGTGTCAGGGATTGGGGGTCCCACTGAAAGAATCGCTGAATATGTAGATCTCTTCTTGGGACCGTTAGTGAAAAACCTTCCATCATTCATACAGGACTCTAAACATATACTAAACATCATGGCGGATATTGAATGGCAGAAGGACACTGTACTAGTCACCATGGACGTGGTGTCTTTATACACCAGCATCAATTTAGACCTAGGAATTGCAGCTATTACCAAGGTTCTTTCCAATAGACCGGCTTCACTATGGGCACATACTAACATGTTGATTCAAATGATGAGGATCATCTTGGAGAATAACTTCTTCATGTTTGATCGGAAATGGTACAGACAGAAGAAAGGAGTAGCAATGGGCTCCAAATTCTCACCCTCTTTTGCAAATCTCTTTATGGGGGCATTGGAGGCTGACCTTATTTGGGGCTCCAAAGGGAGACGATACACTGACTCCATAGTCTTCTGGGGCCGATACATAGATGACTGCTTTCTCCTTTGGTCCGGAACTGAGGAACTTCTTCATTCCTTTTTTGAATACCTCAACACCAACACTTGGGAAATCAGTTTCACCATGCATCACAGCTTAACCAGTATAGAGTTTTTAGATCTGGAATTCTATGTCAAAGACAATCATTTGCACTCGAAACTTTTCAGAAAACCTACAGCATGTAATTCTGTACTACATGCTTCTAGCTTTCATCCCGAACATCAGATACGATCAATCCCCTATGGGGAATTTCTCAGGGCCAAACGAAACTGTAGTGAAGCCTGTGAACTAGACAACTGTATCACAAACATGAAAAACAGATTTGTAAACAGAGGCTACACAAAAACCACCCTCAGAAAAGCTGAGACGAAAACAAAAGCCATCACAAGACCTGACTGTCTGAAAACACGTACTGAAATGAAATCCTCTGACCAACACGTCAGATTCATAACAGAATTTAATGCATTGAACCAACACACTAGAAAGAGTCTGAATAGACACTGGAAACTTCTAGTAGGGGACCCCACACTGAAGGATTTCATATCAGAGAGACCCTCCATCACTTACAGGAAAGGTTTTACCTTGAAAAATAAACTGAGCCCTACCGTTCCCGCAAACACCACAGTACAGAACTGGCTCTCCACACGGGGCCTTGGCTTCCACAGATGTGGATTTTGTTCAATGTGTATATGGGGTAAACACGGTACGAAAAACTTTGTAAGTCATGACGGAATGGTCTATCAGATCAAACACAACATTACTTGCCTGAGCAAGTTTGTGGTGTACATTATTGAATGCAAGTGTGGCAAAATATATGTAGGGAGCACCATCAGGGCCCTCAAGGAGAGGATAGCTGAACATATGAGAGCTATACAGAGGAGGGATGCCAGATACCCGGTAGCCCTTCATGTTGCAGAATGCCAACCAAATGAGGACGACATTAAAGTACGTGTTTTTGGAATCGATCTAATTCCCCTCAATATCAGAGGGGGCAATCGTGAACTGATGCTCAGACGTAGGGAGGCGACATGGATCATGCGCTTACGCAGCGTAGAACATGGGCTTAACTACGATTCTGAGCTACAGTATTTCCTGGGGGATTAGAATCTCACCAGGGGGATCCTAGGTGCACACCATTTACAGATTTTGAAAAACATAATTTCCCCACACAACAATACTGAACTCCAAGATGTTAGTGATATAAGAGAATAGAAAAGATTTTTCTCTCTTTAGGAGTTAAATGTTTTTCCACTACCGTGTTTTAATGTATTGAGACAACCTTGTATTTTGTATTATGTCATAGAGCTAAATGTTTTTTGCCATGAAATCCATCCGCACAAACTTATGTCTATGACTGGCAAACCATTTGTTAGACTTTTTTGCAGATTTCACGCAATTGTGTTTAGAAACTTTGTATAAACATGTTCATATACTTTCGAATATGCGGGGGTATGATGCGTCCCCCTTTGTGTCGTCACACTTCTCACGAGTCAATTTACTTTCTACTGAGTATGCACCCTATTACGAATGATCCGACCACATTTGGGTTGATCTTGCATGCTGGACACTATAACTTTTCATTTCTAAGTTTTTCTCTAATTATGACCAGATGACAAGGGACTAATGGAACTGATAGACCTTGACAGTATCATTTTGACATTTTTATTCCGGAACAGGAATAAATGTAAATAGCGTCACCTTTTTAAATCACTGAACATTGTAGTGTATTGCCATTGCTCCTCGTAAATAGACCGTGGCTAAACTCTTAGACGCCCCTCTTTTTCCTGTATAATTCACCCCTTAATAATGGCGCTGGCAAATGCTTCGCCGTAAGGACGTCTTCTATGTCCTTTCAATTCTATTTAATCCCTCCTCTCCCGGGGTCACGTGTTCGTACACGAGAGACGACCGCCGGGAACAAACAGAGGAGGGATTGCCAGAAGCGGGTAAGTGCGACTCCTACACCGCTGTGCTACACACAGTTAGCCGTTTTTGGTTTAGTACTTTTAGAGTGTTCTTGCTCTTAAACGCGGGTCCCCACGGACAGTCTTCTCACCGCAATTTACTTTTACTTGACAGCACACCGCCTCAGAGGACACTTACTCGTTTCCTCAAAATTGGCACGAAATAGGAATCCCCTCCCGGCTTCCCGCCTGAAGGCATAGCGGGACACAGGTAATGAAACCCCCCCGCCCCCCCTTCTTTTTGCTAATATTCACGATCCTTCGAGAGCACCTGGGCAGGCACTAGGATACATTCCTTTAGTCATCAAACGTTGTATTTAACTACCTACCAGCGCAATATGATAGTAACATATGATTTCCCTATCTCCCCCCTTTTTTACATATAGCGCTACACTATCTCAACAGGATTACCAAGGGGATATGATAACTTCATTCCGATACTACCATTGATCTTTCTTTCAACTAGCCTCGTCTGTGTATGTATACGCAGAATACCCTTGGGTAAGGAATAGGTTGTTGTGCTGCCCAAGACTTTTTTGAAGTCTTTTAATCATTTCTTCCTTTAGAAGCCTCCTCATGAGTCTTTTTTCTTTTTCTTTTCCTTTTGCTTCCCTAACATTACATAGCCTGAAACAGAGCTTGTAAAGACCCAGACTTACTCCAACCACACTGTGGTATTGGGAGTTTAAGGTAATAACTATTACTTATAGACCATCAGAAATTGCATGAATTTGTGCTCTCTGGTTCTTTACCCTTTATAGGCACGTTTCACTATCACGCTGTGAGGTCACACAAACACCTCCTGACCTATGTATCAGAAGCAAAAAATGTAGTACATCTCACTTTTGTATTCACCATCACGACGGACACCCTCTTATTTTCAGGACCACTGTGTACGAGTGAATCATGACCACACTTAGGTCTTTTCTTAATCTCACTCACTGCGTGCACATTAGCACCATAGATCGAACACTTGCCTGAGTATGCAAGTACTGTCACCAATTTTCACCTATCATGTGCAACGCAAAACGCACGTCAAACTGCATGTTGGAGTGCACTTAGGTCACCATATGCAGTATCAAACGTTACATGTCTAGATTAAAATTTGCCCACATTGTTTTGTATTACCAGCCCTGAAGAGTCGTGTTTGACTCACTCACACACGACGAAACACGTGTCGGCGATTGATATCTCTCTCAAAGTCTGGAGAAAAGTAAACAACTTGCTGTAACAAGAAGTATCACACCAAAGAACCTGCTTCTGCGTTTTCTTTTTTACTGTTGGTCATTGAACCTTGTTTTGATATACACATATGTAGTTGCGAGAGCTTATTTATTGTTAAATTGTCTTGTCTTTGACTTGTTTAGACGGTTAAGGAGGTTTTACCGTCTGCTCTTTACGCACTACACAACGATACTCTTGCTTTTCACACACCTTGTAACGTTTTAGCCCAGGCAGTGCGCCCCCCTCCCTAGTCCTAATTTTCTAAAAACCCCATGTTCAGTGCCTCCGCCGACTCATCCTGGACATCCCTCGACGCAGCCACATCTCCGGCCACCTGAGGAACCTGCACTGGCTCCCCGTCAACAAGAGGATCACGTTCAGGCTCCTCACCCACGCACACAAGTCTCTCCACAACCTGGGCCCCAAGTACCTCAACAACCGCCTGACCTTCCACACGCCCACCAGCCAGCTACGATCCGCTAGCCTCGCCCTCGCCGCCGTACCACGCATCCGAAGAGCCACCGCAGGAGGCAGATCCTTCTCCTACCTGGCGGCCAAGACATGGAACTCCCTCCCCATCCACCTACGGCTGACCCAGGACCACCTCGCCTTCAGGACACAACCCAAGACCTGGCTGTTTGAACAGTAGCACCCCCCTTCCCCCAAGCACCTTGAGACCCTTCCGGGTGAGTAGCGCGCTATACAAGTGTTATGATTGATTGATTGATTGAGTGGCGTGCAATGACACTGTGCGGAGTGGAGTGGAATTGTTTGGCATGGAGTGGAGTGGAATTGTGTGCCATGGAATTGTGAGTCCTGGAGTGGAAATGTGTGGAGTGGTGTGGAATTGAGTGGAGTGCAGTGCAGTTGCATGGTGTTGAATTATGTGTTGTGGAATAGTGTGGCATAGACTTTTGAATCTATAACAAACATTACCGACAATAGGGCAGAAACACATGTATACACGAGTGAACAAGCTACAGATATTTATGCGCTCATAGATGGTTAAACTTGTAGATACACATGGGGGGTCCACCATGCAACAGTTAAAAAAACTAGAGTACCCAACTAGGCAACAAGTAAACCAGAGATTACATGCCTCTACCCTTGTGCAATATCATAGGGCACAAAGAATACCTCGGGGGTTGAGATTAGCAATACGCCCTATGCTATTCAGGTTTCATTTAAACGCAAAGTTTATGGAGAGGTGGTTCGCCATTTTAAACAAGTGTTCGCTGGATCTTATCTTATTGATAATAGAAGAGCTATCCAGAACTATAGGAGAATTAGAAGAAGACATTTTTAACATCAAGAAAGATTTGGAACGACAACTAGAAAATTCAATCTGGAGTACGACATTAGAGGAACTTAATGCTAAATTAGATAAATATAGTAAAGAGCTCCAAGAAGGGAAGATCAGTAAGTATCGTAGAGATACTGTGGACTATAAACTTAACGAGGTGTACACCTGGGCCGAAATGTACGCGAAAAGACGTTTCTTTCAGAACAAGAAAACTGCCTCATCGTCTGAGGAAAGTATAGCGACAGACCAGGATGCATCAATGAATAGACCTCCAGCGATAAAACCTACTGGACAACCTTCAAAATCTACCACAGCAAAAGAGGGGACGGCCCCACAAGTTCAAACTCTCAGTGACACAACAGCCACAACTTTGTCTTTTTTGTTACAGGTTCCAGATCGAGGGCAACCTCCTTCGAGTCCCCCAAAAGCAACAGGTTCAGTGCCCTTAAAACCAGGCGAGGACAAGGCAGGAAAACAATTGAGAAGCGGCAAGAATCTAGTCTAATAATAAACATTTTGTCCATTCCTCTATCAACTCAAGAACTTGCTACGTTGAACAAAGGTAGAACGTTTGTACCTACAGCAAGCACCACGAAACTAGATACTGATGCAGCTATATTTCGTTTTATGCGTAAATTACGTCTAAAACATTACTTTACCAACATTGTGCAAGACATACGAGATGATCGTGATGAATTGTCTGAGAGGTTAAAGCCTAAAAGTAAATTTTTAGCACCTACATCACATAAAACACTTGACATTTTTGAGAACTTGGTTAAGCATGATTGTGCTCGACTGGACTATAAAACAAGATGTTCATCGAATTTGACACAACATGAAAAACATCTAATACAAGGCATTGCCAATAACAAGGCTTTAACGTTAAAACCTGCTGACAAAGGTGGAGCGTGGGTAGCAATGGATACCGAGTATTATGAGAGAAA
The DNA here is from genome assembly GCF_964263255.1 of Lissotriton vulgaris. NCBI lineage: Eukaryota > Metazoa > Chordata > Amphibia > Caudata > Salamandridae > Lissotriton > Lissotriton vulgaris. The sequence goes on along the minus strand of NC_141695.1, from coordinate 1,755,704,004 downwards.
GGTAAAGGAACACGTATCGGATAAAGACACATATCTTCTACTGGATAGAGACCCGACACAGAATTTGCAATTGATTCTTCAAGATATACTGAATCGAGCAGAGGAAGAAGGTACCATCAACACGACATTAAAAGTGAGTTTAACAACACCTAATCCTAGAACACCAAGGATTTATATGACACCGAAGATTCATAAGAACCCAAAGGACCCTCCTTTTCGACCAATTGTCTCTGCATGTAATTCAATTTTCGATCCTCTGGGCAGATATCTTGACTATTTTCTTCAACAGTTCGTACAGAGCTGGTGCACATATGTAAAAGACACAACAGATTTCCTCACAAAATTGCGCACAATTGAATTTTTGGTTCAAGAACATTGACTACTCTGTACAATAGATGTCACGTCATTGTATACTTCCATATCACATGCACAGGGGATTGAAGCAGTGGAATGGGCACTTCTAAAAATGGATCTATCACAAGAACAAAGTATCTTTATGTTACAGTTATTATTCTTTTGTTTGCACAACAGTTATTTTCAGTGGAAAGATGATTTTTTGGGTCAATTAACAGGCACTTCAATGGGTTTTTCGGGGGCACCAGCTTATGTAAATATTTTTATGGCCAAATTTGAGAATGATTATATTTTGACACAGAAAGACTGGACAGAAGGGATTGCACAATATTGTCGATACATAGATGAGATTTTTTTAATTTGGACTCAATCACAAGACACACTTGAACAATTAATTAAGGAACTCAATGACAGAGAACCCAGGATAAAGTTTACATATTGAATCAGTCAAGACAAATCCAATTACTTGGATGTTCTGATAAAGAAAAGACAAAAGAAAATAATTACAGAAATCTTTACGAAACCCACTGATAGAAATAGTACGTTGTTACATTCAAGTTTTCATCCTAGGAGCCTCATCGAAAATCTTCCTTATTCACAGTTCATTCGGATTAAAAGAATATGTTCTGAACAAGAAGTAGCAGATCAAAAGATTGCAGAATTCAAGGATAGATTTGTACAAAGAGGCTATCCAGAAGAGATTTTGCAGAAAAATATACACAGGATCAAAATGAAACAACGGGAAGAACTTTTTGCCAAAACAGGGAGGAAGCAATCGTATACCCCCACTTTTGTATCTAAATTCTCAAACAAGTCTTTGCAAATCAAGAGGATTATCAAAAAGAGATGGGATCTACTGGTGAATGAACCTGATTTCAATGGTATTTTCAGTCAAGAACCGACTTTTGCATATACGAGATCAGGAAATCTCCAAGAACTTATACAAACAGGAGCAAGCACAGTTAAGAACATAGATTATAAAGGGACAAACAAGTGCCACAATTACATGCATTGCAATAATATTATAATTGGGAAAATCCTCACCCATCCAGTGACAGGAGTTAACATTAATTTAAGGCATACTTCGGATTGTAACACAGCTAACATTGTTTACTGCTTAAAATGCCCATGCGGTAAAGCATACATAGGAAAGACAGAAAGAAAACGGAAACTCAGGTTATCAGAGCACAAAAGTACCATAAGACTTAAGAACATGACATCGAGTGTAGCTGTGCATTGGACAGAAGCAAAACACACAATGGCACAATTAAGAGCCCAAATAGTAGAAGTGGTTATGAAATATGAGGGTACTGATAACAGCAAAAAACATCTACAGAGAGAGGTGTTTTGGATTGAGTTTTTACAGACACTGCAGCCGAAAGGATTAAATGACAAAATAAACATGAGTTGTTTTCTGTAAGCATTAGGCATTGAAATTTTGTAATTGAAATGAGTACAGATATGACAATAGAATGTTTAATATAAATACGTTGAAGTTACATTGAATATTTATGTTAATAGTATATACTTCACGTCGATTTATATTACATTTTGACTGATAAATCTTGAAAAATTGAGTAAGTTGACCTTGGAGCAAATAAGTAAACTGTATTATTCAAGATGTAACATCACCAGTAGATTCAGGTGGTATGAAGTGTCTGAGTATAGATGGTAATGGATTATAAAGGCAACTATGGATGAATTGCCACAAAAGATGTATTGGATAGTACGAAAATAGAGGAACTACAAGATTTATGTATGTATTTCCTTGGAAAATCATTCACGTAAAAAATGTTTATGAGTAAATAATAACTATTTGTGTACAACACGATGATTTATTGCATTGGAGTTATCTGAATAAGATAAACAATGTTTAGGTAATTTTCTATTCGATATAGTGAAGTTCTTTTAACACAATTAGGAATATGTGTTGTAATACAATTAAGACGCTGATTAAGGTAGTGTGACAAAACACATAGGATTGATACAAGTTAAGTTAAACAAGGATCGCATAGTCTCGAGTTTAAACTACATTTCCCAGCTTTCCCGGTACACGTGACCTCATAGGAAGTTAATTATGTGAGCAATGGAGTCAGTAGAGTTTGGAAAGAGAAGGACTCCACAGTTAGCGAGGAGACGCCACACAGTTGAGAAGGTAAGAACAAAAGAAGCTACGGTAATTTAATGGAGCAGTTCCGCAATAATCTAAGCGGTAGATTAAGCAAACCTTCCTGTTTATTTTTAGAAATGGGGAATCACGGACAAAAGATTTAAACTCTACAGACGGGACAAGAAGGCTACCTGTTAACACGGATCAGTGGTGAGTGTAGGGGGTGCGCAGCACCTGAGTTAATTCAAGTGCAGAATTTTGAAACAATGAAAATGTAAGAGTAATCATGTTTACTCAAGGAAATTACGTGTTTAGTTTCAGATACCAGGGCTACATTTTCTCTACAAGACATAACACCAGTAAGTAGGAGGTGAAGAGACTACAATACAGCACCTTTGGTGAGTGCATCTAAGACCGGTAGTATAGTTAAGACTATATATGATAACTCCAAAGTAATGATAACATACGTGTTTATAGTTAGCGTAACATGGTAAACAGTGAAAGATTGCAATATGTTAGATCAATGTAACATAAGTGAGTATAATGCATGTCGAGAAACGTAGCACAGAGGCTAGCATGCACACAGCATTTGAAAGAATTGTGTATTACAAAGTCTCACCTTGGTTTTCTAGATAAAAGCTTTACAATAAGCTATATGTAAAATAACGTTTATCATGTATGTAAGGACGGCTTTATGGAGAAGGCATTTAAATTTAAATGACTTGGATTTTACGTCTAGTACCTCACACTTTTTTGTAAATGAATGGTTGCAAAGTACATGGTGACCCCGTACGTTTATATAAGGTTAATATAAGATTAATTTCAGTGTATACATGTTAAGCAATGTGAAATTTTTATTTGCAGAATATTTCCCCTGAAGAAGGAACATGCGTTCCGAAATGCATTGGGCCTTCGTCTAAATTTGGTTTATTATTAACTGTGGATGTATTGAAGAAATATTAAGAATAATAAAGCACAAGATGCTTAGATGAAGAAAAGATTTTTTGTACAATAGATGGAATATACATAAAATGTGATGATACAACATATTAATGAATCATATAAATGAAGAAGTAAAAGTGATTATGACTAAAGAAAATATGAGTTATGTGTAAAGTATTAACATTTTGAACAACATTGGTTGAGGTTATGAAAATAGTAAAAAACGGTCTAAATTAATTTGAACGAGACGTTCAACAGGTACAGTGCACACCAGAGCAGGGTAACTCCTGTTCATGCATTTGGTATATTAGAGTGTGTAGCCAACACACCATTATAGTGTAGCACCCTTGTACAAACAGTGTTTAAAGATTGTATAAAGCATTGATAACTAGATAAATTAGAGTGCGCCTCTTACCCCTTTTGGGTATTGAATTTTAGACTGGAGTCTGCCTGAGGCTGTTGTGGGGCCAAGGACTCCAGGATCCAGGACGCTCTGGGGCACGGACAACTCGCCCCTCCGCCCGCTGACCGGGGGCTACTTTAGCACCTCTCGTCTTCCGCTCCGCGGGAGACGCTTTGCAAATTGCTGTGGCTGCCTGACGCTGTTGTGGGGCCAAGGACTCCAGGATCCAGGACGCTCTGGGGCACAGACAACTCGCCCCTGCCCCCGCTAACCGGACAGTTTATAACCATCTATCGACTCCCACCTCACGGGACACGCGCGGGTGGGCGCCCCGGAGAAGGGCGGGCCGTCTGCGGCCGTCCGAGGCCAGACGAGGCCGGGCTGGGCCACCCCCCCTTTCATCCGCTTCCTGGGACCTTGATAGTAAGCTTTCAGCATCTTTTCATTGACTCTAAGTAACCAGGGCGTCTATTTTGGGTTCACACTGTGTAAAACTTGGCTACTCCTCTTTCATTCCCTTTTATTGTATTTTATTACTACACTGTTGACTTAAACATTTGCATTATGACATCTTGTCTCAGTAAGGGCAGAAAATCTCTGGTGGGCGGCTAGAGGGACACTAGACAAGTTTATCACAAAGGCTGCAACGGTGCTGGAACGTGAGATAGCCATCACCGAGCGACGCCTTTCTCTAGAACCCCTCTATAACAAGCGCTCATCCCTGGGACACATTCAGCACGTAATTACACCTCCAGCTGATGCTACGCCAACAGACCAAATTAGTGATATTAGTGTTCCCCTGCTACTGCAGGACTCAATAGTATCACCTGAATTAATTAGGGATAGCAACACACACGACCTAAACACAACTCCATTATCTGAAACCTCATTAGAGGAATTTATATCTACCCCCCCCCCCCTTAAGCATACGAAGAGAAAGAAAACCCATAGAAAACTATTGCACCATGGCAGATAACTAAAAAAAGAAAGCGTGGGGGAAATGGGCAAAACAGTAGATGTAAAGAAAAATCAAAAATTGTCCTGAGTACCCTAAAGAGCCCAATGATAGCTGTAAGGAAGACCATGCTGGACCATTTTCAGCCATCAGTCCCCCCCCATCCCAGATTTAACGGGAAACATCTAGCAATTGTTAAAATCCCTAATACTGCCGTTAGTGGAGAGGGTGAAAAAAATTGCAGAACAACTGGCGTCCCTTGAAATTGTAACTACCACGAATGTAGAATTAACTAGAGAACTGACTACTCATTTCCTGAAACAGCCCACACAGGTTATCACTACAGGGCCGAAATCAATTAATCCAACGATCATTCAGGACCCCCTATCCACTACTAAGGATAATACCTTGGCACCTAGGATTACAGTGGAAGCTCAAACAACACACAGTGGAAATAGTACCGGAGGGTTAGTAAATAAATTAGACGACCCCCACGGAAATATTACCAATGCGCGGCCACCCAATAAGAATCAGAGGGGAATCACACAACAGATAGACCTGCCACCTGAGGCAGCACCCTACGTAGTGGTACTTACTGGGGTCCCGGAATTAGTGGCTGGGAAAACAGACAGCTATCAAGAACTCAAAAATAAAGTAGTACATTGGTTGCGGCAAAATAGGCCCTTGCCCCCTAACATTGACGGCGAAATCCTTCATGTAAGAAGATTGGGATGGGTGGGGCATAGGCCAAAGGATATCCAGGGGGGTGTTATTATTATTAATTTCAGGGACCGCCGGGTAATCACACACATCGTTGACTGGTATACCGACCGGGGTGGGGGAGGAATCACGACACACGATCTAAGTTATTTCTATCCCCACTCCTTATTGTCTAACCCGTCAAGACCCCGGTTATTAAATCTGGGCAACATAGAGGGCCCCCGTTTTAACATCCCCACTTTTAATCGTTTTGCCGCTTTTTCCGGCTTGGAAGGAGTAGATTGACTCCCTAATTCGGTCCCCAGGGGCAGCTTGTCCCCTAATTATGCAGTAACGCAGGCAGCATCCTATATCGTAGTTGATGGTAGAATGACCATTCAAACGGCCCCTACCAATTCCCTTGTGGAAACAATACTCAGCAAAAGGGTCTTTTTAAAGCCAATCATCCGGGCTAATGTAGCCCGCACAAAACCCAATGATAAGGTTACACCTACCACTCTCGACTTAGAAATGGTCTCAGGTACCCCCAGCGTCCATGCGGGGAACAAGGAAATGAGTGACGTACGCGAAACGGTACTACACCGCATAGGGTCTGACCAGACATTGTTTAAAGGTAATGACCCTCAGGGTTATGACCCTGTTAACATGCAGGTGCTAACTACAGGCTCAGATAGTTCCACGCTACCTCGTGAGTCTAACAACTTAAACAGTCTACCGTCAGCTAACATTCCTTCAATTCAATCACCAAGCTCCGATAAGGCACATGATCTGCCCGTTAGTCCCTCTTTGGGTACCAGGGAGGGACCTACAGCCAGCATAAATAGCACTGTTTCTACTACCAAGGTCGAACAGTTTGACAACTTACTATCATGGAACGTGGCGGGCTCTCTGATAAATTCACCAATCCTATATGGTTAGAAATTGTTACCCGCGGGGGCGTGGCTTGGGTGCCGCACAGGATGGCCGGCTAGGTGCTGAGCTCCGCCGCACCTCAGTACCTCAAGACGACTTCCCCGATGTGAAGGGGACGGTTCCTGCGCCTCTTTGCTGGATTTTGCCTCTGGACCTCACAGGGGACAAGCGGAGCGGCTTCGCAGCTTTTGAAGTGCAGCCGGCATCTCAATACGCGACGTGAAGGTCGCGCCTGACTGACACGCCATTACCGGCGCTTCTCACTGTCGGACCTCCGCCTCCACCTCCCAGAACTGAACTGACAGGATACGTTTGTCCTACAGTGCCCTGTCCTGCACCGGAGAGCTTTGGGGTGAGCAACCGGACTTTCGAAATGTTTCCTCTGCATTTCTGTTGCTCTGAGGAAACGCTGCTGGAGAGCTGCGTCATGGCGCCGCCTGCGCATGTGTAATTCTATGTCAGGACAGGAGGCTCCGATTATGCTTTCTCATTTCTTTAATGAAATGCTCAGCAGCCAATAAAAAACAACCAAAAACTACATTTCCCATGAACACTAGGGAATGACCATAGAGACTATCATATAAAAGGTCCAAACATTAGTCCTTCTTCCTCTTTCTTTGCTGCTCCGCAGCCAGTTAAGTCTATTTACCTTACTTCTTATGCTCTTTGCTGAATTGTGCTTTGTTGTACTTTAATTGAGCTTGCCTTGCCTTTCGCTGCTTTGCTTTGCAATAACGCGCGCAGCGTTGGTGTCTGCTTCGAGCACTTCGGCTCCGTTAGTGTTGCCGGCTGTTTTCGCGTCCGTTCTGCGGCGTGTCCCGTGGGAGCGTGTGTTCGCCTCCCTGCGCCTGGCCGCTTGTGCCCGGTTGCCTCTGGTGGAGGGGGAGTAGGGGTTGCCGGCTCGCGGCGCGAGCGCTCTCGAGCCGGAGTTTGCAGGCGGCGGTGTCGCGCATGCGCACTGCGTTTCTCCGGCTTCGGATTTGTTTTCCTCACGCCGGTTGAGAGAAGGAGGTTCCTTGGAGCACTCACGCCCACAGTCTGCTAAACTTTCGACCCCGCTCGACGCCGGAGCACAGGAAAGTGCTTTGGTTGTGATTTATGTGCATAGGCTCTGCCTAGAGTGATTATTTGGTTGGCAGGCTTATCTCCCTCCACGCTTAATTTGTTTGTCTATTGAGTTTGATTCATTCAACCTCTTTTAGCCTGCTTTGGGGTGGCCACTCCCCCTTACTTGTATCTTTGATACTATATATCTGGGCCAGTCATCTTGTGGGCTTTGAATAACTGCACTCCAGTGCCATGGCAGAATATTATGACGCAGATGATGACTGCTTCTATGAGGATGAGGAGAATGATTCCCTTGAGTATAATCTGGTTGAGGAACTAAATAAAGGTGTACAGCTATCGGTCAATAAGGCGCTTGTTTGTGCTATCAACCCACTTAAGCGCCACTTGAACCAATATGCGAAACAGCAGGGTTGGTAGCCTGCCTCACAGAAGTCCACCAAGTCGCCCCTTAATCCTCATAAATCTGACTTCCAGAAGCTGGCAAAGACTTTGGCGACTGAGGCTTCAAAATCTTCTGTGTCACACTTTACGGAAGAGTCAGATAATGCTCACACCTCTTCTGGTCAGGATTCTCCCCCTCCCAAGAAGCGTCTCCGCAAGGAGCATTTTGTTGACACCCCTGAGCGTCCTCCCCTGCTGAATTTTGAGCCAGCGCACATTGTCCACCCGAACTAGTCTTCATGGTTACCCTCTCCGGCTGTAGCAGCTTATATTCAAGCGCACATTCGCCAGCCATTTGAGGCGTCAGTTCGGGCCAGGCTCCGTTCGGAATGCCCGAGACCTGACCTTGCGGATCACCTAGCCGAAACTCCAGAGGTGGATCCGATGATGGTAACTTACCTAAAGAAATATTCGAAGGATCCTAAAAAGGGCCTGGACCGTTCCTGGAGGTCGTGCCAGGATAAGTTGCTGGACATGCTTGGTCCCCTTTCCAAGATTCTTGATCTAGGCTTTCGGGCTAAAGAAGCTTCGGCTCTTGTGGACCCTGACGAGCTCATTGAGTGGGCGCAGAGGGCTGTCTGCCAGCTGGGAAATGTTAATTGCGCCATTTCTACGGAAAGGCGTAGATCCATCTTGCTCAAGTTAGATCCAAAATTGGCAGAATTGGCAACTTCGGAATCGGGTCCAGAGGTGCAGGGCCTATTGTTTGGTCAACCGTTTTTAAAAGAACTTACAAAGTTTGTATCCACCTTTAGTGGAATTGACAAAGCACAGGCGTCCTTTCGCCGGGCCATGCGTCGGGTTTTCGCCAAGGCCAGACAACAACGGGGACGCTCGTTCGGCCGTGGGTCGCAGCAGCAGTCCCAGAGAGGAACCTCACAGCAGCGTGGTGGAGGCTATGACTCTGGATACTCCACTCGAGCAAATTTCTACCCATCCCGCAAAGGAAAGGGACAGTATGGCAAAGGTCGGTCAGGTGGACAGCAAGGCCATTACCAGGATTCCAACGCTGCAGGTGAGCCTGATTCGTGCTTGCGATGTGATGTTGGGGGGCAGAGTGCAATTTTTCCTAAACAATTGGCGTATGATCTGCAACGATGCATGGGTGCTAGAAACCGTTCAGGGTTTCAAAATAGAGTTCTATCACCCTCTGCATCAGACCCGTCCTCCCCCTCCTTCGCTTTTTTCCCTTCACGCACAAGCTTGTCTTTCAGAGGAAATCGAAGTTCTCCTGCAGAAAGGAGCGATTGTTCCTACCGTCCGTCATCCGAAGGGCTTTGTCAGCTCAGTCTTTCTGGTCGAGAAGAAAGGAGGCGGGTCTCGCCTAGTTCTCAACCTGAAAGACTTCAACGGCGGGGTTGTGTACAGACATTTCAAGATGGAGGGCATCCATCTCTTGCGGGATCTCCTTCGGGAAGGAGACTGGATGGTCCGTCTGGATCTGAAGGACGCATACCTATCGATCCCGATCTACAAGCCCCATCGCCGGTTTCTCCAATTTCAGTGGCAGGGGCGTTGGTACGAGTATCAGGTCCTCCCGTTCGGCCTTTCGTCAGCACCATGGTGCTTCACGAAACTACTGAGACCAGTTGTAGAACATCTGCGGTCGCGGGGGGTCAGATTGATCATTTATCTGGACGACATTCTCCTTATGGCGGATTGTCCTCTCAGGCTTCTGCAACATCTGGAGTGGTCCATCGAACTCTTGCAGTCTCTAGGTTTTCTGGTCAACATTCCGAAATCGATTTTGCTCCCAACTCAATCTATAGATTTTCTGGGTTTTCAGATAGACTCGGTGACTTGCCAGCTGTCTTGCCCGGCCAGAAGATGCGTTACATCAAGAGGGAATTGACGTCTGTTATTTCCAGACAGACTGTGTCATTGAGATCGTTGGCACGTGTAGTAGATCTGTTGGCGTCTTCCATTCAGGCGATCTTTCCGGGCCCTCTTCATTACAGGGCGATGCAACGTCTGAAAATTCAGCATCTCCGGAAAGGCCTCCGCTATTCGGATCAGATTCCTCTTTCAGAGGAAGTGCGGTGGGAGATGCAGTGGTGGCTGGACCACATGGCGGCCTGGAACGGTCGAGCCCTGTTCGGTGCGTCACCGGAACTGGTGATCGAATCCGATGCCAGTTGGTGGGGTTGGGGAGCCCGTTGCGGGTCTGTCTTGACGGGGGGCCGTTGGTCCCAACAGGAGTTGTCTCTCCACATAAATTGTTTGGAACTCCTAGCGGGTTCGTTTGCGATCAAGTGTTTCTCTCCCCTTCAGACGAGTTGTTGCATTCTTCTCCGGATGGACAACGTGTCCGCAGTCCGTTACGTCAACAAGCTGGGCGGGACTCGGTCCAAGGTGTTGGCGGAGATAGCCAAGGATTTTTGGCATTTTTGTCTGCAACGGAAGATCACGGTTATTGCAGAATATCTTCCGGGTCGCAACAATCAAGTTGCGGATTGGCACTCCAGGCATCTTCGGGATTTCAGCAACTGGAGGCTTCATCCTCGAGTATTCCGTGCCATTCTTCGGCAGTGGGGCCAGTGTCACTTGGATCTGTTTGCCTCTCGCCTCAACGCGCAACTTCCCCGGTTTTACAGTTGGAGACCGGATCCCTTGGCTCTGGCCACGGATGCTTTTCTTCAACAGTGGCCATCGACCCTCTGCTATGCGTTTCCCCCATTCATGATGCTCCCCAGAGTGCTGGCTTACGCCAAGCGGTTTCGAGCGGAGCTGATTCTGATTGCTCCTCTGTGGAGGGCTCAGGCGTGGTTCCGGTTCTCCTAGAGATGTGTTGCGGACCTCCGCTCCTTCTTCCCCTGAAGTGGAATCTGTTGCTGGATCCTCTCGGAGATCCACATCGCCTCATTCAGTCGGCTCTCTCCAGTTGCTGGCATGGCGAATCTCGGGGATCGTTGGACGATCCCGGGCATTTCTAGCGACGCTGCCAAATTCATTAGTGACGCCTGGTCTCCCAATACTCACAAACGATATAAAGGGGCTTGGAAGCGTTGGTGTGATTGGTGTGTTCAACGGGAAGTTGATCCCGTTTCAGCGGATGTCAGTTTAATCATTAACTTTTTGACGTCCCTGGCCACCTCAGGTCTGGCCTATCGGACAGTCAATAGTTTTCGTTCCGCTATTTCAGCTGGTCACATCCAGATTGATGGCAAACCTGCTGGTGAGCACCCCTTCATTTCCAAATTACTTAAAGGGATTCGTCTTGCGAAACCTCCCACTCCTAAGTATGTCTCTTTATGGGATGTTTCTATTGTTCTGCGGTTTTTGGAGGCTTGGCCTTCTAATCTCTTATTATCTCGTAAGCAGTTGTCTGCGAAATTGACCATGCTATTGTGTCTGGTATCTTGCAAACGCGTTTCAGATATCCGCGCTTTGGATCTAGCGGGCCGCAGTTTCACTCCTGAGGGTGTTACGTTTATTCTCTCTAGAAGGACTAAGTCTAATACTTCTTCCATTACGTATCCCTCTTTTCCTGATCATCCCAATCTTTGTGTTGTCCAGTGTCTGAAGGATTATGAGGTGAGTACCGCTTCTTTGCGTACGGACATGCAAGGTCAATTGTTGATTGCCTTACAGAAACCATTTCGCCCTGTCACCCCAGCTACTCTGGCTCGCTGGGTGCGTTGGCTAATGTCCGAGGCGGGCATTGATGTGTCTGTTTTTGGCGCACATTCTGCGAGGGGGGCAATGGCCTCTAAGGCTTTTTCCATGGGTGTCACTCTATTTGATATTATGAAAGCAGCAGATTGGTCTTCAGACTCTGTTTTCAAGACGTTTTATTATAAACCTATAGTTAGTGTTGCTTCTGTTGTGGTGGATCAGCTTTAAACAAGCATAATCGGAGCCTCCTGTCCTGACATAGAATTCAAAATTTGCAAACATTTGTGACAAGAATTTTCATTTCTATTAAGGACTAGGAGGTGAGGATTATCCCACCCTTTTATGATTCATTTGCATTGTTATGTGCTGTATACTGCTTACCTACTGATGCAGGTCTATTTATCCTTGTTCTTTTCCCCCCCCCTGGATTGCTTTGACTTTCTTCCATTATTTGGATGTTACGGCTATGTATCTTTTTCAGGTTCAGACCCGAAATGATGTTGACCATCTTCTTCAGGAGTTTCCTGCGTCTCCTTGTTCACGGACCCAGTGTTCTTCGGTCCTCTGCTTCAAGATCCTTTGGATTTCTGCAGCGTGTTTGGAACTGTTTCCGTTGATTTACTTGGGATTGATTTTTGATCTGGAACTGTTTCCACAAAGAAAGAGGAAGAAGGACTAATGTTTGGACCTTTTATATGATAGTCTCTATGGTCATTCCCTAGTGTTCATGGGAAATGTAGTTTTTGGTTGTTTTTTATTGGCTGCTGAGCATTTCATTAAAGAAATGAGAAAGCATAATCCTCGCCTCCTAGTCCTTAACCCCTTCCATGCTGATGACAGAACGGTTCCGTCATCAGCTACGGGTGAGCTGTGCTGATGACGGAACCGTTCCGTCATGACTCCGCCCGCGCAAGGCGGAGTCAGCACAGGCGGAAAATACGCCCCGCACGGAAGGGGTTAATAGAATTGAAAATTCTTGTCACGAATGTTTGCAAATTTTGAATTCTTTCTTCAGTGCTACGAGCTTTCCTGGCTTGTGAGTCCTTTATTTTACTGGCAGTGCTTGGTGCCACTTGCAATGCACTCCTAATGAATAAATGTTGGAAGCTGCCAAGTCTTATGTGCCCCAGCTAATGCACCTTATGTCACGTTTTTTCTTTTTATTGCCCATTATAAGCGCTCTGCTTATTCAGCGCTGCTAGCCTGCCTAGCTCACAACTAACTCAGACCACTGGAGCTGTTCTGGTGCACCTTTTCAGGAGATTCTTGCTGAATAATTATCCCTGTCATACTTGGATATCCCAGGTTGCTGCACCTTGATGCTCTCTGTGTTTAATGTATGCCCTGCCGGATTTCATGAAATGCACGGTCCCTGTGGCAAACCGGAGATGTTCTGGGGTACCTGCGAGAGACTCCTGATGGGCAACTGAATACTATTTCCACTCTCCATGTGACCCGGGGTATTGTGCCTTCAACATGCTCTTTTCAATCTGCGCGCACTGCCGCCCCTTTTTACCAGTGTCACAGCCTTTTTAGAAGCTTCTGCATACAACAGCTCATTGAATATTGAGGCTTTATACTGTGTCTACAGTCAATATAACTCTGAGGTCCCATACCTTCCACTCTCTAACGCTTGAGCATATGTATCGTCTTCATTTCTTACACTAAAGGATATGAATGACTTATTTTTCTCTTTTAAATTGGTGAAGCCCTGCGCTTTGTCCTAGCCTCACTTCTTTATTCATGTTCTTCTTTCTCAACAACTAAAGGTTTTACACGCTGACCTTTTTCTTACTGCTGGAGCTAGGCAAGGATATCTACGTGTGATACGTTTCTGGAGCATCCTGCAGTATAATATATTGGCCTAATTGTTCTAGAATGACTCTCTGAGACACATTTACCCTAATTACTGCAGCTTTTGCTTTCTACGCATTTTTGATTACTTCTCAGGGCATTGTGATTTGTTAATGGATTAGAGTGCACACTTCCTATGGTGAGGTTATGCAAACCTAAGTTCGTTTTTACTCCCTCTGTCATTACTCCTGTGAGCTCTTCAACTGGTATAGCTACACCTGTTCAAGCTCCCATGATGGCGACTTCTTCTTCTCAACTCTCCTCTTCGGGACATTCGTCGTCCAATAGATCTTCACCTCCTGCTACATCCGGCAAACGACCTAAACAAGATTCTCCCACACCAGATAATTCCTCTTCTTCATCCTCCATTGATCAAATCTTGGAAGAAATTCGTGCAATGCGTCCGTTCATTGAGGAGACAAGCAAGGATATGCAACTTTTAAAAGATAAATGGGAGACCATGGATGCCCGACTATCCTTAGTTGAACAACAGATCCCTGAAGTTCAATCCAACACGCAACGCATTACAGCATTGGAGAAGACTGTACTTTCTCTACAGCACCATACGGAAGATTTGGAAAATCGCAACAGAAGAAATAACCTTCGTATTTATGGTTTGCCGGAGAATCTTGAGGGTGAAGATCCAGTGAATTTCTTTACTTCCTTCCTCCCGAAACTTCTAGATATGCCACCTTCTACATCCATCAGTATTCAAAGAGCTCATAGACTGGGAGCACGAACTACTCCATCTACAAAACCTCGTGGTGTTATTATCCTTTTTTTGAAGTTCACAGATCTTCTCTCAATTCTTTCGGCGGCAAGGGCCAAGAGACAAATATCCTGGCTGGGTCAACGAGTCTACCTGTCTCAAGATGTTTCTAATGCTACTGCCTCCAGGCGTAAGGAGTTTTTAGCTCTCCGCCCTTCTTTGCGCTCCATTGGAGCACGATATGGCTTGTTCCATCCTTGTACCTTCCGAGTTACTCATCGGAATAGGACATGGTCATTTCAAGACCCTGGTGAATTACGAAACTTCATCCTTATGCAGAAGGAGGAGGGAATGGAGGCCTCTCCTTCAAACAGTGGCTGAAATGTTATTGTTGTATTTTTGTAATGATGTCTAATTATTTTCATTCTTTTGTTCCTGCTCAAGGTTCCTTGTTGTCCCTTGGTCTTCTTCTTTTTCTTGTATCTCCTCGAAACATGTTCTCAACTGGTCTTCTTCTTTTTGACTTCTTGTATGTTTATATCTTGTCTTTCGTTATATGATGTTTGTCACGGGTTCCATTATGTATAATTGTTTTCTTTCTTCCCCTTTACAGATATGTATCGGTTGTTCCCTTCATCATCATGTTCCACCCTTTGTAATCTGTGAGGTCTCGGTGCGGTTATGCTTCTGTTCCTAGTCTACCCGTCTTGTAACGCATCACCACTTCCCCGCCTCCCTTTGTGTATCTCCCCCTTAAGGTATGTCTCTTACAGTCATCCTTACGGATTTGTACTGTCTTCTATGCTTTTTTTCTTTTCTCTCTTCTCCTTCCTTTGCTCACCCTCTTTCCTTTCCCTTACTCTTTCTCCTTTCCTTTCCTTTTTCTCTTCTTTTCTCCCTCATTTTTCCTACTACTATTTTCATGGTTGGCTTATTTCCTAATGCTTTACTGTTTGGCTTATTGCTTGTACAGTATGTTTTTGCACTTTTCAAGTTTGAACAGTTAAAATGTTTTGATCTTCAGAGTTGTTTCATGGAATGTTAAAGGATTTAACCATCCTATTAAGCGGCAGAGAGTACTTTCACACCTCGCCTCTTATAATCCTGATCTTGTTCTCATTCAGGAAACTCACCTTTCAGATGTTGAATCTTTGAAACTTAAAAGATTATGGGTTGGCACTGTTCTATTTTCTCCGGCCTCTCATAAAAAGAATGGTGTTGCTATTTTAGTCCATAAATGTCTCAAATGTAAAGTAATTCTTGAGGAAAAGGATGATGAGGGTCGTTGGATTTTAGCCAAATTACTTATTAATGCCATCCCAATTACTTTGTTTAATGTTTATGGCCCTACATGTTTTGACTCCTCTTTTTGGCCCTCAATTACCGCTAAATGTATCCAACATAAAGATGATTCCTTCCTACTAGGCGGAGATTTTAATCAAATTATTGACCCCTTTTTGGATCGTAAGTCCTCGGTTCGTTTCTCCCCTCACAAACCCCATAAACAATTTCTTGACACTATTACACAGGTTCATCTCGTGGATTCATGGAGGCTCACCCATCCGGACACTGTTGATTTTTCTTTTTTCTCCCCCCCACATGCTTCTTTCTCTCGTTTAGACTATATTTTTCTTTCTTCATCTTTATCTCAAACTCTTTTATCTTCCTCCATTGAACCTATTGTCATCTCTGATCATGCTCCTATTATCACTGATTTTGATCTTCTTCCTCCTCTTCCTAAATCTTCTAGCTGGCGCTTTAATTCTTCTCTTCTTACTGACCCCCTTTTCTCTTCCTCCTTTCGTTCTTTCACCTCTGAATTCTTTCAATTTAACTCGAATCCTGATACTCCTCCTCATGTTCTTTGGGATTCTTTTAAGGCCACAGCCCGCGGGTTTATTATCGATTTCGTTTAAAAAAAAAGAAAAAGTTTCTTCAAAAACGTAAGGTTGCTCTTGCACATATTAAATCATTAGAACATAAATTTTATACTTCCTCTCCTAACCATATGTCCCCTGCACTTCTCCAAGCCAAAATTGCGTTTAATAAACTCACTACAGATTCAGCCTCTTCTTTTCTTCTTCGGGGTAGTGCAAAGTTCTATGGGGGCCGTAACAAATCGGGCAAACTACTTGCTAATTATCTAAAGTCGCGTAAAGAACGTACCCTCATAGACTCCATCTATTCCCCTTCTAATGTCCTTCTACACACAGATAAAGACATTTTGGAGCAATTTCAATCATTTTATGAGTCTTTATATTCTCCTGAAAACCCTCCTACCCCAGACCTCCTCCGAACATATTTTGAGAATTTACCTAAACGAGATGTTTCCCAACTTAATTTCTCGAGCATTGATACCGACCTTACCCTTTCTGAATTGTCCACTGCTTTGTCTTCTCTAACAAAGGGCAAGACTCCAGGACCTGATGGATTCCCAGTTGAATTGTATTTACACTTTTCCGATCTCCTTTTGCCCAAACTTCTCTCTCTTTTTCAGTCCTTTTGCTCCGCTGGTCTGGCTCAAGGCTCATTTCAAGATGCGACCATTTGCCTCATTCCTAAAGAGGGGCGGGATCCCAAATTCTGTAAGAATTATCGGCCAATATCTCTAGTTAATGTAGATTATAAACTTTTCGCAAAATATTAGCTCTTCGTCTCGACCCACTCATGCCACATCTCATTGGAAAAGAGCAATGTGGTTTTGTCAAGGGCCGTCTTACATCGGACAATTCCAGACTTCTTCTCAATGTTTTAAGCAAGGCCTCCTCTCTTTCTATTCCACTTGCAGCTATATCGGTTGATGCTGAAAAAGCTTTTGATCGTGTTGATTGGTCCTTTTTGATGGCTTCACTGAAATGGCATGGCTTTGGCCCTAAATTTATATCCTATATTTCTTTAATTTATTCTATGCCCAAAGCGTCAGTTCTCGTCAATGGTCAACTTACCTCCCCTTTTACTCTTTGGCGTGGAGTCCGTCAGGGTTTCCTCTTTCCCCTCTTCACTTGAACCCTTTATATCCTCTATTCGTAGCAATTCCTCCATTTCTGGATTTACGTATGGAGATCACCAGCTTAAACTTTCTGCCTATGCGGATGACATCCTTCTATTCATTTCAGATCCAGTTACCTCTGTTCCTTCCTTATTAGATGAGTTTGAGAAATTCTCCCTGGTTTCAGGGTACAAAATAAATTCAGATAAAACGGAGATTCTTTGCTTCCACTGGCTTTGCTTGGAACAATAAGAAAAGAAAATATCTTGGTGTTCTTTTTTCTAACTCGATCTCATCTTCTGTCCGACTTAACATGAATGCAGTCCTCTCTAGAATTGATTCTCTTCTCTCTTCTTGGAATCCCCTATACCTTTCTTGGTGGGGTCGTCTTGACTCGGTTAAGATGATGATTGCCCCGATCTTGATTTACTTATTCTCCATGCTCCCGGTCCATATTCCTGCTCTTTATTTCCGCCGTATTGAATCAGTTCTGTCTAAGTTTCTCTGGAAATAGAAGAAGGCACGTATATCTCTTTCAACTCTTCGCAACTCTAAATCAAATGGGGGGGGTTAATTTTCCAGATTTCCGACTTTATCATAAGTCCTTTTCTCTCCGTCAAGCTTCTCGCTGGTTATCACAGGACATATCCCCTCTTTCTCCACTTTGGCTCTCTGTGGAGCATGACTTATTACTCCCTTACTCCTTTCAGGATGTAATTCGCTTTACTGCTAAGGCTCCATGTCTTAATCCTCCACTATTTAAACACACGTCTTCTCTTTTACGGCCCCTGATATCCACAGTTTCTGTTTCTCGTGAATCCTTTCTATTGTCGCCCATTTGGTATAATTCTCTCATTCTAATACGAAATAGACCTATTGCCTGGACTACATGGAGATCGAAGGGGATCATTTGGGTTCACCATCTCTTTGATGGTTCAACTCCTTGTTCCTTTCCCCAATTTCAATCCCAATTTCACTGTCCTACCTCGTTTGCGAAGAAGTATTACCTCCTGATGGAAACCATCCTGGACCGATACTACTCTCTCACATCAGATGTATCGCCTCCATCTTTTTCCTCCCTAATTAATATTCTCTCTACTATTCCTAAGGCTTCTCTTATCTATCGATATTTCTCAACTCCTGACCCTGCTCGTCCCAAATCAAAACTAGAACTCTCTTGGGAAAAAGATTTAGGTTGCTCATGGCCAATTCCTCTTTGGGATAAACTTTGGGCTAAATCTTTGAAGACTTCCCGTACTGCATCTCTCACTCAGTCCTTATTCTTCTTTTATCACAGACTTTATCTTTCTCCCCTTTCTCTTTCTCGTTTTCTTTCTTCTCATTCTGCCAACTGCTGGACCTGTAATGCTCCCAATGCTGATCTCTTTCATCTGTTCTTTCTCTGTCCTTCAGTCCGGCTTTTCTGGACACAGATTTGGTCTCGCATTTCTCATATTTTTAACTTATCTACTCCTTTCTCTGCTTCTTTGGTGTTTTTGGGTAGCCTTTCAGAATCTTTTGATCTTTCCCCGCACTCACATGGTATTTTCGACCTTATGATAGCCCTTGCACTCCAACATATTGCTTCCAATTGGAAGTCTTTGTCCAAACTCTCCTTAACTTGTTGGTGGAATCTACTATGTAATTCCCATAGACTGGATGTGGCCTTTGCGTCCTCCTGCAAACCTTCTCGCAATGTTGAATTATATTGGTTGCCTCTTACCCTATATTTAGATCAATCCGCCAAAAAGAATTATGCCCCAATCTCTTCAGAAAATTTCAAGCCTCCCTGAACACTTGTACTCCTGCTTGTTGTTACATGCTTTAGATTTCACTAATGTAGTTTTTTCTTATTCATGTTTTTATAATGTTCCTATTCCACATATCTTCTAGATATTTGTGCATTTACTGTACTTATTGCCACCATTCATTATGCTTTCTTTATTTTATTCTTCAATTGTATTAACATGGTTTTTTATTCCCCTCCCTTCCCTTCTTTTCCCTTCCCCTCCTTAAAAATGTAAAAATGCTTTGGTTTTTTCATTGTGACATCAGCAGACTGTGTTCTATCCTTCCCATGAATTCCCCATCTCTCATTTGGTTGTGCTGATGTTACCTTCTTATATTGACTTTTTATTTAAATTAAGCTTTCAAACTGAAAAAGAAATTGTTACCCGCTATAGTATCGTCTGCCTACATGAAACGTGGACAATCAATGAGATCCATCTTTTGGGGTATAAGACCTTACCTAGTTCACGTGGCAGAAATAAGGGGGGGCTCTGCACCTATATTTCAACAAAGTGCGGGCCGACGCACGTAAAGTATACCTGGGCGGAATTCTATCAAATCATCGTCCTTACTTGGGGAGTTTGAAAGAATTTTACCCTGGTAACATTTTATAACAACATCCCAAGCCCCTTTATGGAAACAGCTCTCAAAAATCTTAGGCCAAACTTAACCATAATAGAGGAGCAGACGGACGCAGACGCAGCGCTTCTTTGGGTTGGGGACTTCGACTGCCCTTTATGCCCTCGGAGCAGGCTGGGAATCTGTGGTCTGGGCAACTGCCAGGAAGATGCGCCTACCCATTTTGTGAATACGAAAGTAGGGGACCTTCTTAACAGCTTAACTTCCCATTTTGATCTTTCTTACGCCAACGAACTGTGTTCCCCACCTAAATCCTTTCAACCAACTTACAATGGGAGAGGCTGTCACTCTACCATCGATTACATATTCTTATCAGCTAGGTATGCGGGGATAATGCTTAATTGGGTAACATTAAATACCGTTTAAAGCGATCACTATCCGGTCTCGGTGACCTTAAAATTAAAATCACATGCTCTAGCAAATAAAACGAATATTTCCTCCCACAGCCCTCCATCAAAACTGGCTAGTATTAAAGGATTTTATCTTAAATGGGAAAAAGTGGTGCCCACGGACTTTCTTCGAGCACTGGTGAAAAACACCTATGATGATATCCAGACTTGCCTCTCGATGTCAGAAGATCCCCAGGTAGTTAGTAGTTCCTTCCTTAAAATCTCTATTGAGATATAAAGATTACTGGCCAGGGTGCCTAGAAAAGTATCCCCGCATGGTCACGGCTGGTTTAACGAGAGCTGTACTAAGCCTCCGAAAGCTCTTAAATTGGCCTTACATACCACTCCGAGATCACAGGTGTTAATTCGGCAAACCAGACAAGCGTACCGGGCTGCCTTAACCAGCAGGAAAAATCAAATGAAGAAGGACACACGGCTGCTCTGCAGGAGGCTTCCGATAAGAGGAACAATACAGCGCTCCCTTCCTGCATAAAACGCAGTCTCCCAAAATAGACCTAGCAATACCTGGCGACATATGGGTCAGACACTTTGGTAGTTTATATGATAGGCTGGAACCTACGGATCCCGGGGGCACACAGAACCCCGATGTTCGTTTACTTACAGCTCCTTTCCAATAGGCATTACATTTGAGTGCGAGGAGGTACTTATGGCATTGAAGGAAAGTCCCTCGGGTAAGGCCCCGGGCCCGGACTGTGTACCGATTGATGTTTTTAAATCACATCTGGATCTCTGGGCCCCCCTGCTTACTAACGTGCTAAATTCCCTAAATAATTCAGGTTTCATTTCCACCTGGCAAGAGGCCATCGAAGTGCCCATTTTTAAAAAAGGTGACAGGAACGATCCTTCCTGCTACCGTCCAATCTCACTGCTTGATGCCCTGATGAAAGTTGCCGGGAGGATAATATTAAATAGAATCCAGGAGAGGACAGAAGATTTGCATATCGCCATTGTCTAACCCAGGGTGGTGTGGAGTGCAAAAAAACGATGGATTTGGGCCCAGATCTTTGGACTGGGGTGAATGTGTGACATTGATCCACATTCTGTCCATCACTTGTTTTGTTTGCAATTGCCGCCATAAGTGCGCTGGGGATGCTCAGACGTGGGTCCCAGGCACTCCACACCACTGGAGTCAAGCTAGCCGGGCTGATGAGAGGTGTTACCTCGAAACCGGTCCGGTCCTCGGATACTTGATTCCGTTCTGGGAAGGACATGGCTTTTGTAGTTCGGACTGAACTGTTCCCATGGGGCAACAGGGTCAGAGCTGATTTGCATATCGCCATTGTCTAACCCAGGGTGGTGTGGAGTGCAAAAAAACGATGGATTTGGGCCCAGATCTTTGGACTGGGGTGAATGTGTGACATTGATCCACATTCTGTTCATCACTTGTTTTGTTTGCAATTGCCGCCATAAGTGCGCTGGGGATGCTCAGATGTGGGTCCCAGGCACTCCACACCACTGGAGTCAAGCTAGCCGGGCTGATGAGAGGTGTTACCTCGAAACCGGTCCGGTCCTCGGATACTTGATTCCGTTCTGGGAAGGACATGGCTTTTGTAGTTCGGACTGAACTGTTCCCATGGGGCAACAGGGTCAGAGCTGATTTGCATATCGCCATTGTCTAACCCAGGGTGGTGTGGAGTGCAAAAAAACGATGGATTTGGGCCCAGATCTTTGGACTGGGGTGAATGTGTGACATTGATCCACATTCTGTCCATCACTTGTTTTGTTTGCAATTGCCGCCATAAGTGCGCTGGGGATGCTCAGACGTGGGTCCCAGGCACTCCACACCACTGGAGTCAAGCTAGCCGGGCTGATGAGAGGTGTTACCTCGAAACCGGTCCGGTCCTCGGATACTTGATTCCGTTCTGGGAAGGACATGGCTTTTGTAGTTCGGACTGAACTGTTCCCATGGGGCAACAGGGTCAGAGCTGATTTGCATATCGCCATTGTCTAACCCAGGGTGGTGTGGAGTGCAAAAAAACGATGGATTTGGGCCCAGATCTTTGGACTGGGGTGAATGTGTGACATTGATCCACATTCTGTCCATCACTTGTTTTGTTTGCAATTGCCGCCATAAGTGCGCTGGGGATGCTCAGACGTGGGTCCCAGGCACTCCACACCACTGGAGTCAAGCTAGCCGGGCTGATGAGAGGTGTTACCTCGAAACCGGTCCGGTCCTCGGATACTTGATTCCGTTCTGGGAAGGACATGGCTTTTGTAGTTCGGACTGAACTGTTCCCATGGGGCAACAGGGTCAGAGCTGATTTGCATATCGCCATTGTCTAACCCAGGGTGCTGTGGAGTGCAAAAAAACGATGGATTTGGGCCCAGATCTTTGGACTGGGGTGAATGTGTGACATTGATCCACATTCTGTCCATCACTTGTTTTGTTTGCAATTGCCGCCATAAGTGCGCTGGGGATGCTCAGACGTGGGTCCCAGGCACTCCACACCACTGGAGTCAAGCTAGCCGGGCTGATGAGAGGTGTTACCTCGAAACCGGTCCGGTCCTCGGATACTTGATTCCGTTCTGGGAAGGACATGGCTTTTGTAGTTCGGACTGAACTGTTCCCATGGGGCAACAGGGTCAGAGCTGATTTGCATATCGCCATTGTCTAACCCAGGGTGGTGTGGAGTGCAAAAAAACGATGGATTTGGGCCCAGATCTTTAGACTGGGGTGAATGTGTGACATTGATCCACATTCTGTCCATCACTTGTTTTGTTTGCAATTGCCGCCATAAGTGCGCTGGGGATGCTCAGACGTGGGTCCCAGGCACTTCACACCACTGGAGTCAAGCTAGCCGGGCTGATGAGAGGTGTTACCTCGAAACCGGTCTGGTCCTCGGATACTTGATTCCGTTCTGGGAAGGACATGGCTTTTGTAGTTCGGACTGAACTGTTCCCATGGGGCAACAGGGTCAGAGCTGATTTGCATATCGCCATTGTCTAACCCAGGGTGGTGTGGAGTGCAAAAAAACGATGGATTTGGGCCCAGATCTTTGGACTGGGGTGAATGTGTGACATTGATCCACATTCTGTCCATCACTTGTTTTGTTTACAGGTGTTAATTCGGCAAACCAGACAAGCGTACCGGGCTGCCTTAACCAGCAGGAAAAATCAAATGAAGAAGGACACACGGCTGCTCTGCAGGAGGCTTCCGATAAGAGGAACAATACAGCGCTCCCTTCCTGCATAAAACGCAGTCTCCCAAAATAGACCTAGCAATACCTGGCGACATATGGGTCAGACACTTTGGTAGTTTATATGATAGGCTGGAACCTACGGATCCCGGGGGCACACAGAACCCCGATGTTCGTTTACTTACAGCTCCTTTCCAATAGGCATTACATTTGAGTGCGAGGAGGTACTTATGGCATTGAAGGAAAGTCCCTCGGGTAAGGCCCCGGGCCCGGACTGTGTACCGATTGATGTTTTTAAATCACATCTGGATCTCTGGGCCCCCCTGCTTACTAACGTGCTAAATTCCCTAAATAATTCAGGTTTCATTTCCACCTGGCAAGAGGCCATTGAAGTGCCCATTTTTAAAAAAGGTGACAGGAACGATCCTTCCTGCTACCGTCCAATCTCACTGCTTGATGCCCTGATGAAAGTTGCCGGGAGGATAATATTAAATAGAATCCAGGAGAGGACAGAAGAGCACGACGTTATTTCTAAATTACAATACGGTTTTAGACCGGGAAAAGGAACTATTGAACAAGGTTTAAATCCAGCCCTAATTATAGCAAAGTATACCCAGGCAAAAAAGGGAAATCTTTTTGTGACCTTTGTAGATTTGAGTTCTGCATTTGACTGCGTTGATCATGATTTACTCTGGGCAACACTCTCTGAGATTGGTCTAGATAAATGCATTCTATTATTTATAATGGAATTCTATAGGGGGGCAGGCACGCGTGTCAGATTTGGTAGAGGGGGTGAATGCTCAGATAAGTTTCAGATCCGCAGAGGAGTGAGACAGGGGTGCATTTTAGCACAGCTGCTCTTCACCTTATATATAAACTCTATTGGTCAACATCTTAATGGGGCTTATCATGACTATCCCACTATCAACGGGACCCCAATACCCATACTACTGTATGCGGACGACGCAGCGATTTTGTCACAAACATGTGTGGGACTACAAAGGGCAGTAGGGAAGTTCACTGACTTCATGAAACACAGAGGCTTACACGTAAACGTGTCAAAAACGTTTACTATGTCCTGTGGAAATAGGATTAGAAAGAAACAAAGCCCAATTTTTTTAAACAGAAGAAAGTTGGAGAACATAGATAGGTTCTCATATCTGGGTATTAAGTTTGACAAAAAGGGCTCCTGGCAGGCCGCAGTGCAGGCAAGGGGAATCACGTTTTCCAGGGCTATTGGCGCACTGATCAATTTCTCAAAGAAACTGGGTGTAAGACCGATCAGGCCCTTACTACAGATCTATAAGGCCAATTGCATATCAACCGGCACTTATGGATCTGGGATTTGGGGGATTGAGCATGCAGATGGCCTCCAACGCTCTGAGAATTCTTTCCTCCGATACCTATTGGCCGTCCCTCGTGGTACACCAACATACGTGGCACACAGCGAATTAGGCCTCACATACATTATGGATTTAATTAATTCTTCACCAATACTGCTGTGGCACAATGTTTGGGCAAAGCAGGAGACCAGCCTGAATAGGGAAGTTATTAACCCCTTCCATGCTCATGACGAGCTCAGCTCGTCATGAGGCACAGTTGAGCTGTGCTGATGACGAGCTGAGCTCGTCATGACACCAGCAAAATGGCAATTTCCAGCACAGGGGAAAAATAACCACAGCAGCAATGTGGAGACTGTCTTAGCTTGACCGGGGCAGATAACATCAAGTGGCTCAAGTATGTGATACTCATGTTTAATGATATAGGGCATCCTGAATTCCTCTCCAATCCACCAACCATGATTAAAATGCCCGAGCCACTCTTAAAAAACTGGTATTGCAGTACCTGGTAGGCAAGCGATGGTCTGCAGAAAAGGGTTAGAGCATGGTAGTTGAGCATCAACTGTCTACCATCACGGAAGGGGTACAACTGTACTTAACTCTAGAACCATCCCACTACACGCGCGTGCTGCTTACACGACTCCGTACTGAAACCTTCTTCAGATTAATAACTTTCCCATACCTTAATAGCTGGTCAAGAAATTTTGAAAATTACCCATGCGACAATATTTCACCACAGTCGAATATCCATTGCTTATTATTCTGCAGGTACTATCAGCTTCCAAGGGCAACTTTTTTGAAACCCCTTCTTAAATCATGGGGCATACGAACCTGCAGAGCCGCTTATCGTAATTTGAAATCTCTAGAAAATGCCCACGTTATTGCAGTTGTCTCAACCTATCTAAAAGCAATTGTTAGAGTCAGGGCTTCGATGCAACCCTAGTATAAGCGAGGACCAAAATGAGTCGTAAACTTTATCACTTGCTTTTTTGTACCAGCTGGCACCGACATCTGAGTAAATGATTTGAATTTTAATGGACTGTACTATTTTATATTCTTTTTAATGTATCCATTTGTTAAGTGGTATTTTATTTTTGGATTTTTTTTCTTAAGATAACTGTCTGCTTTTGTGATATTGTGTATACATATCGAATAAAGTTTTTTATGATTATGATGAGTGTTATGGATTTGAGTAGAGTGGAATTTTGCCCTGTTAAGTGGAGTGGAGTTGTGCAAAGTGGAGTGGAGAGGATTTATGTGGCATTATGTGAAATGGGGAGGAATTGTGTGGCCTGAAGTGGAGTGGAGTAGAATTGTGTAGAGTGGAGTTGCATTGTGTGGCATGGAGTGGAGTGGAGAGGTAATATGAATTTTTATGGTCAATTGTGTCCCCTAACTTAGACCCCAACGGCTCCATGTACGTGCTTCAAGTACATGTATGTTCCCTCCACAGCCAGCTATGAAGACGCAAATATATTTGCGTCCAACGTTAACATGTCCTCTTTCAGATCCACCATGAATGGGTCGAATATTCAGTTCCTAAGTATGCCGTGCCACCGTCTTTACATGGTGCACTTTCACGTTTTTCTGGCTCTGGCGAGTTAGGCCCTGATTTCTGCCATCGAGCCCTTTCTGCCTTCTGCCTCTGAAAGCTGCAGCCTGGATCTGCATCCATGACCCTTGCCTTACTTCCTGCGCGGCGAGCGGTGCCCGGCTCGGCCTGCTTGCCTGCCAAGACTGTATTCAGCCTTCAAGTTATCTGCTCCGCTCCTCGAAAATACATTCCTGTCTAGAGATTTAGGTAAACACTTCCCCAGCTGCAGAGCAAAGGGCCCGGCCTTTCTGTCTCCGTGCAAGTAATTCATTGCTCCCGTTACCATGGTAGGCCCATGGCCCCCTCACATTATACGTAGACACGTAGTCACATATGCACGTACTAGCAGTCCGTATAGAATAGCCTCTGCCCGAGAGACCTTTCCTTCTAGATAATACAGTTCCTCAAACACAAGATATCAGATATGATTTGGGTTTAGGTTGTTCTGACACACCAGACTTCTGTCTCCTCTCTTGGAGCTAAATGTCAAGTCCCCTTCACCCTCCAGTTCCACGTCAATCACACGTCATGCTGCTGCGCGCGCATCCCTGCCATATATTTCTGCTGACACTGCAGGATTCTTCTATGGATCCACCCACCTGTTACATTTTTCTGTGAAGTGTCTAGCACACTCCTCCGTGTACGCCCTCGTGCACGCCTTCTGTTACGCACATGTGTTCTTATCTCTCTTCTCTCAGCTGTTACGCCTTCTGTACCCATCACCATTGAAATGCATTTACTATATATATGGTATTCTGTTAATAAAGCATTGTCTATCCCTTCCTGAACCTTCGTGGTGATGGAACATGATACCTGGTTCGAACCAATTCCTTTTTAAGGAATAAAACCCTTACAAACTCAGATGCCACGGACTCTGCCTCTCATTTATTGATTGAGTTATTCTTATTGAACTTTACCGCATAGAAATTCAGCATAGGTAAATTTTATTTAGCAAATAATTGGCGCCCGAACAGGTACCCCTCCCCCACCTTACGCGCCGGTGGTGCGTTGCAGGCCTGGTCCCCTGCCACAGCCGTGACGGACAACTACGCGTACCCGCAGGATTTCCTGTATCTCCCTCAGGCCAACGGAGGTGACTGAGGCTGCGATCGACACCCAGACGAGGCGGTGAGGAGTGCGGAGGATCCCGACCAGAGCCCAGCCGAGAGAGCAAGGTCCGAGGTGTTCAGAGGCCCACCAGTTCCGAAGTTCCGAAGTACCTAAGTCCAGTATCGAGGTCGAGTCGAGTCCAGTCCGGTCCAGTCCAGTGTCGAGTTTCCGAGGCCTTCCGTTCCGTGCTTCCCGGTGAGTACCGTTGCTGGGGACGCATCTAGACGGGTGCATTAATTTGTGTCCGGTCAAGACGGGTTTGGGTACACAGACCCGGTCTGCACTGTTTAGCAGTGTATCTGTACTGTTTAGCAGTATATCAAGTTATTGCTCGTTTTCCGAAATGTTTTAATGTAATTTTTATGTCGTGGTATGAGTGATTGTTTGATTTTCATTACTGTGTTTATTGTATTCGTTGTGTCCGAATCCGAAGTAAGTATCACGTATCAAGTATCACGGCTAAAAATGCCGCTGTTTTCTAAACTGAAACAGATAGGAACTAGAAAAGGGATACTCGAGGAAGCTGTTCCCATCCCACCCAGGGACACTCCAGGATATTTTATGTACCACAAACACGGCTTAGACGCTGTATTATATCTCGACTTGTGGGTGGATTACACCAAGGATTTAGCAGAGAATCAGAGATGGCCCGCTACAGGGACATGGGATGCCGAGTGCATCATGAGAGTAGAAGAAGCATTATGGAAAAAGAAAGCCAGACAGTCACAGAAAGATGCCATTGAACTATGGCGTAAAGAATCACACAGACGGACAGAGAAAGCACTCAGAAAAGCAGAGAAAAGTAGAGTGGAATCTGAAAAAGCCAAAGAAAAGAACTACTAGAAGAGGGGGAACGAGTTAGAATGGAACAACACGATAGACGGAGTAACGCAATTATGACAGGATTGTATCCAGTCCTGGCCGAGGGCCTGCCCAAGGCGTCCCCGGAAACACCGAAAAATCTGCCCCCTCCATTGGTTCCGACTAAATTACGTCACACGACCGCAGCAGACATTTTTATTTCATCCTACTTGGATGATGTAGCTCCCACATATGCTAGTATGCCTGCCCGTGTGCCACCAGCTGACGGTAACCCGCTCCCTGATCTTCAGCCCCCAGGTCCGCAACAGCAAACCCTTCCCGGTCTGCTTCCTTCACCCTTACCTGCACCCCCTATTAATACGCATATTCCGCATAATCCTTTTGGGCCTGGTGCGGTTCAGGCCCCAACTCAGTTACAGCAGGTACCAACCTTACAGCCAGGTTATGGTCAAGCCTCCGCTTTAGGAGGTGCTACCGGAGGTTACCAAACACCCCCACCGTTACACCGAGTGACAATGAGAGATTTAGCCAAGGCCCGTACACCTAAGGGTGCACCGGCAGAACAGCTTAGAAGAGAACTTACAGATTTTAGATATGACCCAGTACCCGGTACAACAGGACCCTTGTTGCTAGCGTCCCTACGTTTGCGACGTGTTACAGATTATCTGATGTTACTACCAGGTATGCCAGAACATCTAGATAAATTGTATTATTTTATTAGAACAGGAGAAGGAATGGAGTGTGTTGCCGAAGCCATGTCACGTCAGAAAGTAGAGAACAAAGGTTTAATAATGCGATTTATGGTTAATTGTTTGATAAGAGAACAAGATCAGGCAGGTTTTCCGCAAAATGAAATGGATAGACTGCATAGATGGAGCCAGAATATCGCTGATGGTAAACATGAGAAGGAGAATAGTGTACATATTATGGTTAGAAAGATCCGTAAGGAGATAATAGATATACATGCCCGGCGAGCCCCTGAAGAACATCTTGAATCAGACGGTCCGACTTCCTCACAGGAGGAGGATGATACAGAGAATATAGCAGAAACTTCGTATCAGTCAGGCAAACAGATGATAGCATATGTAGGAAAGGGTAGACCCTTCAATAAACCGATACGTCCAGAAAGCAAGAGACTCTTTCACTCTGCTATGTCAAACCCGAAGACTCCGGAACATCTATTTCAGGCTACCGATAAAGTACTTCAAGATCGAATGGGGTACCATGTACTCAATTCCATGGATGAACAAGAATTAGCCAGGTCAGCAGTACAATGGGCTGACAACTCTGATAAATACAATGATGACGCATTAGCACAAACATTTTTGAATCTTTCCCCAGACGAACAGCGACTAGCTGGTATGTACATGATACAGCATCTCCTCATTCTGTATAAAGGTCAACATTCTGATCCAGGTCCCTTGTCTGATGTACTAATAGAGTTACTCATGAATAAATGGAGAGGCCTGGGTACCGATTTAATTAAAGTAATTTTAGAACATCGACACAGATATAGTGCCTTCCTGAATCCACAGTTTGTTTCAGCTCCACCCCCAGAAAGAAAAATGTTTTACATAGACAGACAGAATCCCTTGCGAGAAGTACATCCAGTCAGGAATGATGATAACACCCTTACACGTGTGTATGTATACACGCCCATAACTAAAATGGAATTATTGGAAATGAAGAAAATAGTGCCCAGTCATGATAAAGACCCTGCAGGTTTCCACCGTGAAATCAAAGACATGTTACTCATGGGAGATTATACCTATCCCGACATTATGAAAATATTGAAAGTGTTATTGCCCGCCGGTATTTACGAGAAACTCAAAGAAAAAGAATGGGAGGTGGGAGACACAAAGATAGATTGGGCTGCATTAGAAACCGAAGAAACAACTCGAACCCCAGGGTTGGGTCTTGGGGACAAAACTAAAGCATTACCAGGATTGTTAGTACAGGTCTTGCCACGATTATTAGCAACTAAAAAGGAGGACTGGGATGCTATCTCAGCCTGCAAACAGAAACCCGATGAAGACACTAGTGATTTTTATTCCCGATTTGAGAAATGTTTTATTATTAATAGTGGCCTGAAAGCAAGTAGCGAATCGTACCCACACCTTTTTGTATCTAAACTGGTCGAGAATTCCCTGCCCCAAGTTAAGAATCGTGTACTGAAAGTCGAGAGCACATGGCAAGCAAACACGCCTTCCCAAATGTTACAAATGTTACAGTACCACCAGAACAGAATTAGAGAAGAACATGATCACGAACAAAGACGTATGAAAGACACGAAAATGAAAATGCTAGTTGCTCAGTCAGTTCCAGCTGACGGTCAGAAAAAGGGCATGACACAGTTCAATAATTCAGCAGCTCCTGTTAAAGGGACATGCAACTATTGTAAACAGCCAGGTCACTATGTAAACGATTGTGCAGTTTTGAAACATAATATAGCTACAGGCAAAACTAAAGAAAGACCACGTCAACCTAGACAAGACCAGGCCCAACAACACGTTCCACAGAATGTACAGCCTATGCATGCCCCACAACAGACAGTACAGACCGTAGCGGTACCACAGCCCCAACCGATTGCCGCAACGCAACATGCAACGCAGCAGATGTACCAGTATGCACAAACTGATTATCCTGATTATCAGCGATATACATGAAACAGCCTAGAGAGGGAGGTTGGCTTGCCTCTTATTGAGGTTCCTGTAGATCAAGAGGGTCCTTATGTACATAGTCAGGTGTTAGGGAAAGATAGAAAATTTTTGATTGACACAGGGGCAAGCAGAACAACAATCAGTCACAACGAGGTTCCAGGGGCACCCCTCTCAGGCTCACAGAATGTTTCCCTTGGATTTTCAGGAAAACCTATTGTAAATGAAGTATCGAAACCAGTACCGCTTTTAGTTGGTCCATTGTCACGTACTACAG
Source organism: Lissotriton vulgaris (assembly GCF_964263255.1). Taxonomy (NCBI): domain Eukaryota; kingdom Metazoa; phylum Chordata; class Amphibia; order Caudata; family Salamandridae; genus Lissotriton; species Lissotriton vulgaris. Next base: position 1,755,673,158 of record NC_141695.1, on the reverse strand, counting down.
ATTTATTGCTCACGAAATCATGTCCAGAAAACTTGTTAGGTATCAAAACACTGAAAGCTCTAGGAGCTGTCATTTGTTGTTCTCCGGAAGGAGTAAGATTGTTTCTGCGTGACTTTAAGGGTCACTATGTGTTGAGAGATACTGATCCCAGATTACAGAATGTTCCTGCACATTTATGGGCACAAGGCCCCACTGATGTAGGTTGTATGCACATCACTCCATATCGTGTCACACTCAAGCCAGGAGTAGTACTACCACGAATCCGACAATACAAGTTACCCCCAGATGCTGTAGTGGCTTTACTGAAAATCATTGACGAGCTCATTGCACAAGGAGTGGTTGTTGAAACCGACTCGAATCTATGTAATTCCCCTATCATTACGATTCTTAAACGTACTGATCCGAATGCACCTCCAGTTTATCGGTTAGTGATCGATTTACGAGAATTGAACAAATGCATTATACCACAATATCCAGTGGTCCCAGATATTTTGTCCCTATTGACAGCTATTGATTCAGAGGCAACGTTCTTTACTGTAATTGATCTGAAGAACGCCTTCTTTAGTGTCCCTATTGATCCGGAAAGCCAATATCTTTTCGGATTCTGTTTAAATGGCCGAAGCTTCAAATTTGCACGCGCACCTCAAGGATTCACAGAAAGCCCCAGCATCTATAGCCAAGCATTGAAAAGACAACTTGACAGTATTCATATGCCTGCTAACACTGCCCTACTGCAGTATGTCGATGATCTATTGATCACCGCCCGAAGTGAACCAGAATGTGAACAAGCATCACTGACGGTTTTACATTTCCTGGCTGACAAGGGACACAAGGTGTCTCCTTCAAAGCTACAATTCTGTGTTCAGCAAGTGGTTTACCTTGGGCACTTGCTGTCCAAAGGGGGGAGACAGCTAACGCCTGACCGTATCCAGTTAATTGTAAACATGTCACAGCCCAAGACACAAAAGGAGGTACGAGCCTTTATAGGCCTCACTTCTTACTGTAGACAATGGATTCCTCAGTATGCATTTCTAGCCAAGCCACTCATACAGTTGACAACTCAGGAGGCAGCGACATCGACTGTCCTCCCTTGGACTCAGGAACATACACAAGCTTTTGATGACTTAAAGAAAGCCTTATGTCAAGCACCTGTTTTAGCGACACCATGTTACAGTAAGCCTTTTACGCTTTTTGTCACAGAACGCGAAGGTACTGCATTGTCAGTACTCACTCAAGATCAAGCAGGTTCACACAAACTGTGTGCTTATTTTTCTAGTACATTAGATCCAGTAGCCCAGGCTCTGCCTGCGTGCTTAAAATCAGTCGCAGCAACAGCTCTAGCAATCAGACAAAGTGATTCCATAGTGTTAGGACACCAATTGACAGTACAAGTTCCACATTCCGTGGAAGTTCTTTTAAACCGAACACAGACCCAGCACTTGACTATAGCAAGATTGACAGGTTACGAATTGACATTGTTTCAGCCACACATAGAAATCAGACGTTGCAATACATTGAACCCTGCTACACTTCTGCCATTAAGTGAGACAGACCCTTTGGCACATGATTGTGTTGAAGTCATTACCATTACGACGAAACCCAGACAAGACTTAACAGACACCGCATTACCAGATCCAGACCTGACACTTTATGTGGATGGTTCATGTATGAGAACAAGTACAGGAGAGTTAGTGGCCGCATATGCAGTCACGACAGAAACTGAAGTCATAGAAACGAATTGTATTGACACCCTGTCAGCCCAAGCAGCAGAGCTCATCACTCTGACTCAAGCCTGTATTCGAGCAAAGAACAAAAGAGTTAACATATACACAGATTCCCGTTATGCATTCGGAGTTGTACACGACTTCGGTGTTCTCTGGCAAGAAAGAGGTTTTTAAACTTCTCACGGAGCCAAGATCCAACACGGTCCCCTCATTCAAGCTCTGTTAGACGCAATACATTTGCCTACAGCCATATCCATCATGAAGTGCAAGGCACATACGAAAGTCACAGACACTATTTCCCAGGGTAACGACCTGGAAGACCGAACAGCCAAGCATACAGCTCAGACTCAGACTCACACAACTGACATGACCAAGACAATAGTTCCAACACCAACACATTGCATGACAGTTAAGGATCCTGCCCTAGATGTAATTGACATACAGACACATGCTACACCAGACGAAATCAAGAAATGGATTGAACTAGGAGGGATCCAGACAGGACAAGGATGGATGACGAAGGGGAAAGCCACATGGTTTCTCCCTGACTCTATGGTTCAAGTTATCATTAACACAGTACATAGTCCTGCACATTTAGGAGAAAAAGCCATGCTAGACAGTATTCAAAACCTCTGGTTCAATAAACATTTACGAGCAGCAGCCAAACAGAAAGTGCATACTTGCATGATCTGTTGTCAGTTCAACCCAGGTAAAGGCATTCCCGTAGAGCAAGGTGGATTTCATCCTCCCGATCACCCTTTTGAAGTCCTCCAGATGGATTATATCCAGATGGAACGTTGTCGAGGATTCAAATATGTCCTCGTAGTTGTATGTGCACTTTCCCGTTGGACAGAAGCATATCCAGTCCCAGATTACACTGCTCCGACCACTGCCAAACAGCTGGTACGTGAATTCTTCCCTAGGTATGGTTTGCCTCGTATCGTATACTCAGATAATGGTCAGCCATTCTCGTCCGAGCTTATGAAGCAGGTATCACTCCTGCTAGGTTATCAATGGAAGTTCCACTGTGTCCGACATCCCGAGGCAGCAGGTCTCGTAGAGAGACATAATCAGACCCTGAAATTACGTCTCGCCAAGATCTGTAGAGAGAAAGGCGTTGACTGGATAGTAGCCTTACCAGTTGCACTCTTTTACATGAGAATGATCGCACACTCTCGAACAGGGCTATCCCCGTATGAGGTGGTCTTTGGCAGGCCGCCGAATATGTGGGGGACGCCTCTGCCTCGTAAAATTACTGATGTTGACTGTACTATGCTGACAGATTACCTTGCTTCCTTGATGTCTGCACTACAATCATGTCGTTCACAGGTCGCTGCAGCTTTTCCCGACAACACCGAGGTGAAGCCACACGAGATTGTTCCGGGGGACCTGGTGCTCGTGAGGAACTTTGACAGGAGGAGTCCGCTGGAACCCCGTTGGCAGGCGCCGAAGCTCGTGTTATTAACCACAAGGACAGCGATCAAAGTGGAGGGCCGCAAGGGCTGGCTCCACTCGAGTCATGTTAAGAAACACTATGGACTGCCTCCGAAACTAGACTCCCAGCCCTGCCCCCTTTTCAAGACTGACACTAAACTCCCCCTGGTAGAGAAAACTCCTTCCCAGGAATTCCGCATGAAGTTAAGGTCTAGCAAGTCAGACAGTTTAATTGTTTAAGTCCTCCCCTAGGTGAATCGGTTAGACAAGTTTCTGACATGTACCCGTTAGACCCCAATAGAGAGATAGACAGAAACAGCTCAAGAAACATGAATATTGTAAATCTCTCCGTAGTCACTGTATTGTGACATTATTGATTATGTTTTTTCTGAGTCTTATGATTATTGCTGCAAGTATACTGCTTCACATGTACTTTCCTATTTTCAAACGTGCACATTTTTCTTCAAATGTCACTGCCGAACATACTTTCAGTGAACTGCCCCCGCACGAGTTATCTTACCGACTTGCGCTGCGCAACAATACATTCATCAGTATGTTACATCATTCCCATCAGACCAGCAATGCTACCAATTGTTGGGTATGTGGCCGACTCCCTCCCTATCAGAAGTACAAGGGAGTTCTGCCCCTCTTTCCGTACCCGTTCACACACAATGGTTCCTGTGGTGCATGGTTTAGTTTAATGAACTCTTTAGATTCTGATTCCGTAGTTTACCAGGGTAATTGGGTATGGGGAAATCTGAACACAGTTCTGCATAAAGTATGCTTCCCTGACAAGGAGGGTCTTCCTCAAAGGACAGGGACAGATCTAGAAAACGAAGTATATGGATTAGGTAACTTTACACTCAACCTCATGATTCTGAATGTCCAGTCCGAAGCCGAACCAGTCTTGCCCGCAATGTCAGTATTACCAGTCAGAGGTGAATTATGTGTCAGAAAGAATGGTTCAGTACACCTGGGTCATAGTAGATGTACTACTGTGATCGAATTCAGTGATAAAGGCAAGTCTACATTTAAAGCTTCCCATCATTCCTGTTTCATTTGTGGACATACAGCATATATACGCTTACCTCTAGATTGGGATGGTACTTGTTACATTGCATTCCTACTGCCACCTGTTTTCCTAGCCCCTCCTGATTATCATAGGGACTCCCATCTAGTACACAGTAGATTCAAGAGAGATCTCCCGATTGTCGACTATACTGAAACGGCATGGGAACAGTATACAGACTTCAATAAAGGTTTCTTTCCCTATTTAGGTACTGTCTTTAATAGTAAATTGATTCGTAAATTAACCAGAACCCTCAAAGCAGTAGTGAATGAAACTACTTCCGCCCTAGGCAACTTAACAGAGGAACAGTCTGCTATGCGGATTGTTGTCCTTCAAAATCGTCTTGTCCTTGACGTCATCCTGGCCGATAGGGGCGGAGCTTGTAGAGTCATCGGATCGAGTTGCTGTGTTTTCATTCCAGAAAACGCACCATCAGTATATAGAGCCATAACCCGTCTGCATAAAATTGCAAGTCAGATACATCAGGATCCAGGCACCTGGACTTGGTCCGGTTGGTTCTGGAGCGTGTTATCAGCCTGGGGATGGAAAGTCCTATCCTTCCTAGGTATAGCCCTTCTCATAGTGTTCAGTTGTTGCCTATGTTTACAATGTGGGCCAGCGATTTGCGGCTTGTGCGCCACATCATGTATTCCTCATTCAAGTCCACGTTCTAAATCCCGCCTGAAAAAAGAAGAGCAGATGATGATACATGAACAGATTGATAGATTAATGAGGATTGATATATCATGAAGGGTCCGTAGGGGACAAGGAGGGAATGAGGTAATATGAATTTTTATGGTCAATTGTGTCCCCTAACTTAGACCCCAACGGCTCCATGTACGTGCTTCAAGTACATGTATGTTCCCTCCACAGCCAGCTATGAAGACGCAAATATATTTGCGTCCAACGTTAACATGTCCTCTTTCAGATCCACCATGAATGGGTCGAATATTCAGTTCCTAAGTATGCCGTGCCACCGTCTTTACATGGTGCACTTTCACGTTTTTCTGGCTCTGGCGAGTTAGGCCCTGATTTCTGCCATCGAGCCCTTTCTACCTTCTGCCTCTGAAAGCTGCAGCCTGGATCTGCATCCATGACCCTTGCCTTACTTCCTGCGCGGCGAGCGGTGCCCGGCTCGGCCTGCTTGCCTGCCAAGACTGTATTCAGCCTTCAAGTTATCTGCTCCGCTCCTCGAAAATACATTCCTGTCTAGAGATTTAGGTAAACACTTCCCCAGCTGCAGAGCAAAGGGCCCGGCCTTTCTGTCTCCGTGCAAGTAATTCATTGCTCCCGTTACCATGGTAGGCCCATGGCCCCCTCACATTATACGTAGACACGTAGTCACATATGCACGTACTAGCAGTCAGTATAGAATAGCCTCTGCCTGAGAGACCTTTCCTTCTAGATAATACAGTTCCTCAAACACAAGATATCAGATATGATTTGGGTTTAGGTTGTTCTGACACGCCAGACTTCTGTCTCCTCTCTTGGAGCTAAATGTCAAGTCCCCTTCACCCTCCAGTTCCACGTCAATCACACGTCATGCTGCTGCGCGCGCATCCCTGCCATATATTTCTGCTGACACTGCAGGATTCTTCTATGGATCCACCCACCTGTTACATTTTTCTGTGACGTGTCTAGCACACTCCTCCGTGTACGCCCTCGTGCACGCCTTCTGTTACGCACATGTGTTCTTATCTCTCTTCTCTCAGCTGTTACGCCTTCTGTACCCATCACCATTGAAATGCATTTACTATATATATGGTATTCTGTTAATAAAGCATTGTCTATCCCTTCCTGAACCTTCGTGGTGATGGAACATGATACCTGGTTCGAACCAATTCCTTTTTAAGGAATAAAACCCTTACAAACTCAGATGCCACGGACTCTGCCTCTCATTTATTGATTGAGTTATTCTTATTGAACTTTACCGCATAGAAATTCAGCATAGGTAAATTTTATTTACCACAGTGGAGTGACATGGTATGGAACTATGTGGCATGGAGGAGAATTGTTTGGCATGGATTGGCATGGAACTGTGTGGGGTGTGGTGTGGTGTGGCGTGGAGTGGAGTCGAATTTTGTGACATGGAGCAGAGTGGTGTTGTGGGAAGCTGAGTCGAATTGTTTGGCATGAGAATTGGATGGTGTGGTGTGGAATGGAGCAGAATTGTGTGGCGAGGAGTGGACTGGAATTGTGAAACATGAAATTGTGTGTTATGGAATTGTGTGTGTGTGAGCCATGGAGTGGATTGGAATTGTATGGCATAGAGTGGATTGGATTGAAGTGGAAAGAAATTGTGTGGCACGGAGTGGAGTAGAGTGGCAATGTGTGAGTTGGAGTCTCATTGTGTGGTGTAGAGTGGCATTGTGTGACATGGAATGGAGTGTAATTGTGCTTCATTGAGTGGAGTGAATGGAATATTAAGGCATGAAGGCAGTGGATTGATATTTGTGTAGTGAGGTGTAGAGTGGCCCTATGTGCTGTTGAGTAAAGTAGAAGGTAGTTGAATGGAGTGGAGTAGAGTTGAGTGGCATTGTGTGGAGAGAAGTGGAGTAGATTGAAATTGTGTGGTGAGGAGTGGAGTGTCATTGTGTGGTGTTCAGTGGAGTGACATGGTATGAAAATATGTGGCATGGAGTGGGATTGTGTGGCATGGAGTTAGTTGGAATGGTGTGGAACTGTGGGGCAATCAGAGAAGTGGATTTGTTTGTGTGGAGTGAAGTAGGATTGTGGGGCATGGAGTAGAATTGCTTGGAGTGGAGGGGAATCGAGACAAGAGGAATTTTGTGGTGTGTAGTAAAGTAGAGTGGAATTGATTGACATGGAATTGTGTAGCGCAGAGTGCAGTGGGATTGTGTGGCATGGAGTGGAGTGGCATGAAATTGTGTTGCATATATTGGAGTTGAATGTTGTGGAGAGGAGTGACATTTTGTGGTGTGCCATGAAGCGGCGTGAAGTGGATTTCTGTGGTGTGGAGTTATGTAGCATGGAAGGGAGGGACCTGTGTGCAGTGGAGTACATTGATATATTGTGGCTTATAGTGGCATGATATGGAGTGGAGTGAAGTGGCATTATGTGTAGTGGAGTAGAGGGTAGTGGTATTGTGTGGAGTAGAATGGCATTGTGTGGTGTGGAGTTTCATTATTTGGCATGAAGTGGAGTGGCATTGTGCGACCTGGAGTAAAGTGGAATAGCATTGTGTGGCATGGAGTTGTGTGGTATAGAGTGGACTGGAATGGAGTGGAGCAGTATTGTGTGGCATGGAGGGAAGTGGTATTGTCTGTATGGAGAGGAGTTGCAGTGTGAGGCATGAATTGGAGTGACATTGTGTGGAGTCGAGTGGAGTGGAGTGGCATTGTGTGAAGTGGAGTGGAGTGGAGTAGCATTGTGTGGCATGCAGTGGCACTGTGTGGCATGAAGTGGATTTGCACTGTGTGGTGTTGAGAGACATTGTGGGGAGTGGAGTGGAGATGAGTGGCATTGTGTGGAGTGAAGTGGTAAGGAGTGGCCTTGTGTGGTGTGATGTGGCATTGAGTGGAGTAGAATGGCATTGAGTGGAGTAGGATGGAGTGGCATTGTGTGGCTTGGAGTGGTGTGGCATTTGAGTGGAGTGAAGAGACATTATGTGGGGTGGAGTGGCATAGTGTGGAGTAGCGTGGAGGGCAGTGAAGTGGTATTGTGTCGTAAGGAGTGGAATGGAATTGAGTGGCATGGAGTGAGTGGCATTGGTTAGTATGATGAAGTGGAATTGTGTAGCTTGGAGTGGAGTGGAATTGTGTGGCAAGCAATTTAGTGAAATTGTATGGTGTGGAATGGAAGAAAAATGAGTGTAGTGAAGTAGAATACAGTGGCATTCTGTGGAATGGAGTGGCATTGTGTGGTATGGAGTGGAGTGGCACTGTGTGATGTGGAGTACAGTGTCATTGTACGGCATGGAGTGGCATGGCAATGTATGTAGTGGAACAGTATTATATGGAGTGAAGTAGAGTAGAGTTTCATTGTGTGGGGTGGTGTTGAGTGGAATAAAATGGAGCGGAGTGGAAAGGAGTGGTATTGTGTTGCATGGAGTGGAATGACATTGTGTGGAGTGGCATTATAAGGAGTTGGGTAGTGTGACATTGAGTGACATTGAGTGGCATTGTGGGTAGTGGAGCGGAGTGGACTGGAGTGAAGTGGAGAGGATTGGCATTGTTTGGAGTGAGGTGGAGAGAAGTGGCATTATATAGTGAAGTGGCACTGAGTGGAGTGGGGTGGAGTGGCATTGAGTGAAGTTAAATTGTGTGGTATGGATAGGAATTTTTTAAGGTGGAGGGAAATGGTGCTGTGTGGCATGGTAGAGTGGAGCTGAATTGTCTGGCATGGAGTGGATTGAAATTGTGTGGCTGGCAGAGGAGTGAAATTGCATGGTATGGAGTGGAATTGACTGAAAGGGAATTGTGTATAGTGGAGAAGAGTGTAGTTAAATTAAGTGGCATAGAGTGGAGTGATATTCTGTTGAGTGGAGTAAATTGGATTGGTATTTTATAGAGCTGAGTGGCATTGTCTGATATGGAGTGGGGTGGCACTGTGTAATGTGGAGTACAGTGACATAGTGTGGCATGGAGTAGTGTTGAGTTGAGTGGCATTGTGTGGAGTGGAGAGGCATTGTGTGGAGTGGAATTGTATGGGGTAGAGTGGAGTGGAATTGTGTGTAGTGGAGTGGATTTTAACTATTTGTAGCGGAGTAGAGCAGATTGGATTGAAGTAGAGTGGATTGGCTTGGAATGAATTTATGTGGAGTAGAGTAGAATGATGTTGTGTGGTATTATGTGTCATGGAGTGGAATTGTGTGACCTATGGTGGAGTGTAGTGGAGCACATTGGAGTGGAGTGGAATTGTGTTGCATTGAAAGAATTGTGCGGCATGGAGTTTAGTGGAATTGTGTGGAGTGGAATTGTGTGGTGTGGAGCAGAGTGTAGTGGATTTGTCTAGCATGGAATTGTATAATGTGCAGTGGAATTGTGTGGGCAAAGCATAATTATGTGTCTTGAAGTTTACAGGAACTTTGTAGTGCGGAATAGAATTATATTGACTGGAGTGAAATTGTGTGATGTGGAGTGGTGTGGAATTGTTTTGGGGAGAGTGGAGTGGAATTGTGTGGCATGGCATGGAGTGGAGTCGAATTGTGAGACTTGATGTGGAATTGTGTGGCATAGAGTAGAGGGGGATTGAGTGGTGTGAAATTGTGTGGTGTAGAATTGTGTGGCATGGAACAGAATTGTGTGGATTGTAGTTGAGTGGAGTGGAGTGGAATTTTATGGAGTGGCATTGTGTGGTGTGATGGAGTGGAGTGGAATTGTATGGCATGGGGTGGAGCGGAATTGTGTGGTTAGCAGTGGATTGGAATTGCATGGCATGGAGCGGACTCAAGTGGAAGGGAATTGTGCATAGTGGATTGGAGTGTAATTGTGTGACAAGGATTGGAGTATCATTGTGCGGATTGGACTAGATTGGAGTTGCGTTTTGTGGAGTGGAATGGCATTGTGTGGGATGGAGTGGTGTTGCACTGTGTGATGTGAAGTACAGTCACATTGTGTGGCATGGAGTGGGGTGGATGACATTATGTGGAATGTAGTACAATAGTGTGGCATTGAGTGGAGTTGAGTGGAGTGGAAAGGAGTGGCTTTGTGTGGCATAGAGAGTTGTGCATTGTGTGGTGTGGAGTGGAGTTGCATTGTGTGGTGTGGAAAAGCATTGTGTGGTGTAAAATGGTGTAGCATGGAGTTGAGTGGCATTATGTGGAATGGAGTTCCATTGTGTGGAGTGGAATGGCATTGTGAGGCGTGAAGTGTGATGGCATGGAGCTGAGTGTCAATATGTGTATTGATGGGGCATTGGGTGGAGTGGAGTGGCACTAAGTAGAGTTGGTGGAGTAGTAGTGGAGCAGTATTGAGTGGAGTTGATTTGAGTGGCACTGTGCAGTGTGGAGTGGCATGGTTTGTAGTAATGTAGAGTAGAGTGGCATTGTGTGGAGTGGAGTTAATTCACACTGTTTGGCATTGAGTGGTATTGTGTGGCATAGAGTGGAGTTGAGTGGCATTCTGGGGAGTGGAGTTTTTGTAAAGTGCCCTTTTTAGATGGTCATCTCCCCCACTTTTTACTGCTAGATACTGCGGTAATTGATCTGAAAGTGTGCAGGGTCCTGCTAACCATGCCCAGCAGCAGTGGTCTTTCCCTCAAACTGTAACTGTGAATTGGTACACCCAATTGGCAAAGGACTTTTACACCCCTGTAAGGCCCTAGTGTATGGTACCAGTGGTACCCAGGGCAGCGATGTAATCGGGGTACCAGGGCAGGACTGCAGCACTTATTGTGCCACCCTGAGTGACTTGAGTACAACTAAAAGCTGCAGGTATGCCTTGTAAGCCATGCACAAGCAGCTTGCCTGCCTGCTCGACTTCGACCGGCACACACCAAGTGTAACAGGGTCACCTCACTGCATATAGTGTAAGTCAGTCACCCTAAGAAAGGTCTCCTTAAGCCTAGGAGGCAAGGTGCAATATATTATATGTGTGGAAATATACGTGAAGCCTATATTGCCCTGTGGTAGCATTCTCAATGTAATTCTACCATGATTGACTGACCCTCCGTAGGATAACATGGGCTGGACCCCAGATGTCCAGCTCCATTTTGGAAAGGTCAGTTTCCTTTGTGTTTGGTATCGAGCACCATGCTTTTTAACCCGACATGATGGTGGTGTTGAGGTTTACCCAGCATGTACCTAGGTGGCCCTTTAGACAGTGCCCACCAAGTTAACCCAGTGTTCTCGTGCCTTGATGGGATTTTCCATTGTTTTGCTGCCAACGCAGATATCTGACCTCATGCTGGGGTGTGTGTGCTGCTCCTAGAGGTCAGAGACAAACACCTGTGTGAGCAGGAGGTGACACCTCTGCTCACACAGGATAGCTAGTGAATGGGCCATCACGGCGGTGAACCTCAAAGGATTTACCTGGAGGACAAAAGAACTTGTCCCCTATTCAAGAACAAATCCTTCCCCTGCCCCAGACACTGGTTTTCACGGGCAGGTGGGAAAATGAGATATTCAGAAGGCGTACACCTCCGCAAGGTCGACCACACCCCTAGGGTGTTGCAGCTGAGGTGTACAGTTGAGGATGGTTGAGGCCATCTTGAATCTAGTGTAGAAATCAGGTTCTGACTAGTTTTAGTGACATACACCCATGGATGTATTCACTACAGCGGTAGATTAGCTGCAGGACTAGATGCCCATTGTCTACTAGTTCTCATAGGAACTAACATCCCCTAAATCCAGGATTTAAGGGACACCACTGTTACCAGAACCTTCGATTCGACGTGATACCAAGAAGGGACCCGTTTCCATGACGAGGCAGGACTCCACAAAGAAGAGGCACTAAGCTCAGCAACAATGGCAGTCACTCTGCCCCTGCTGGATTTCGACTTGACCAAGACAAGAGGTTAGTTCCCAAAGGAAGTTGAACCCCTTTGCAAACTCCAGACTTCACCAGAACTCCCTTGAGCTAGAGGAACTAGTAACCTGCAGATGGCAGGCACAAACTGCTAAATCCATGACATTGAAGGACTGTCTACAGAGCCGTCCGGCATGTTTGCTCAAAGTCACTGGGCACGTGGCTTCTGCGAACTGTAATCCCAACCCTGAGCGAAGCTCAGCTTTCCACAACATTCCACTTGTCCTCTGGAGGAAGATTTCCTCAACTGCAGGCTTGTAGGTGGTCAGTCCAACTACTACTTGAGGAACTCAATGCTCTAGTAGAAAGATTCACCTGCACCAATGACCAACTACTCCTGTAGCTCCATTGTGAAGATCTTGCATCTGCTTTCATCCTCTCTTGGCTCGCCGGCCAGCACCAGTTGCCACGGATCCTGGTCCGCACCACAGATAGCCAGAAGCATCTCTGCACCGAGTACTCCGAGCCAGGAAGATTGGATCAGCCTGGAGACTCCTGGTCCAAGGCCAGCTCACAATTTATACTCCAAAGTGTTTTACTCAATTCACCCTGCAAATACCTTTTTGCTAAGGTAGCCATTTAAAAACTGCAATCCTGGTTGACAGCTCTGTTTGACGGCTGAAGTGCACCTCTGCACCCGCTCCCATGAGCCAGGTAAAATAGTTCTAGATATTGTAAACTGGTCTAGGGACTCACGAGACCTTAACTCAAAGTGGGCGGCGTTGAACTCATTCTCTAAAGTACCATTTGCGTGAATGTGTTTTTCCCATTGACTACAATGTTGATGTTTTTCACTGCATATTACTGATTTTTTTAATGCTTGAAAATTGCGGTTATCCTCTATGTATCGATTTCATTTTGGTTTCTAATAATATATAAAAATCAGAGATATTTTTATAAATCTGTGAGGGATTTCTCTCATCATGTCAATTACTTATTGTCCATGTTGGTGATGTGAAATACTTAACAAATGTTCCTCTAAGTAGCCTGTCTGCTCTTTGTCAATCTACCAGGAATGAGAGAAGGTTTACAAAGAGAGTACCCGGGATCTATCTTCATGTATTGTATTAGTATTACATAGTAAGGCACCCCTACCATACCACATAATACTTTCACCTTTCAACAGGAGGAGTGGAGTGGAGTACAGTGGAGTGGAGTGAAGAAGAGAGGCATTGTGTGGAGTGAAGTGGAGAGGATTCACATTGTATGGAGTGATGTGGCATTGAGTGGAGTGAAATGGCATTGAGTGGAGTGGGGTGGGGTGGATTTGCATTGTGTGGGCTGAAGGGGCATTGCATGGCGTGGGGTGGCATTGTGTGGAGTCAAGTGGAGTGCAGTGGAGTGGGGTGGTGTGGTATTGTGTTGTATGGAGTGGAGTGACATTGGCTATTGGCATCGACACAAACGAGCGATGTGAAGAAATTGCTAGCTTTTTCGCTGACAAAGTTGCCAAAATTGAGGTAATTATTTTCTTCCCAAAAAGTAATCATCTTCCCATCCACAAATGGCTCAATGACCTCAACGCTTTAAATTGCTCTCTTACTCTATCCAACTCCACAAAATCCCTTGGCTTCTTCTTGGACAACAACATGTCAATGAAAGAGCACATCAAGAATACAGCAAAAGAGCGCTGTACTCACTCAAAAACATCAGGAAACTTAAACCAGATGATTCCAAGATCGTGGTGCAATCTTTGATCCTCTCCAAACTAGACTATGGTAATGCCATTCTCACTGGGACGCCGAAAACTCACAATACTACCTGCATCACCCACAAAGCACTTCACTTACACACTCCCAACTACCTAGAAAACAAGCTGATGAAAGCTGGGACTACCAGATCTTTGAGAAGCTCTAACACACTTTTACTAATACCTTCCAATCTAAATAAATCAGCAACCAAGTCTTGCTCTTTTTCCGGGAACGCTTCGAGCATATGGAACTCACTTACGTGTGACCTTCGTTGCAACTCTTCCTTCCCTTACTGCAAGAGAAACCTGAAACTCCTCCTCAAAAACAAATTCTTTAACTCCTAGTTTACGGAACTTGGTGAATTATCGCCTGATCAGATCTAGACCCTCTGTCTTAAGCGGCTGTTTATTGGGTTATGCTGTCTATTAGATCCTCTCGAATGGTGTCTTTAGTTGTTGGTTATTCTACTACCACCTGTAATGTGTACCATTAGCCATCGAACTGTGTGTGTACCATTATCGTTCGAACTCTCGCCTAATATGTTCATTGCGTGACTGTTTTACTGTATTCTATCATGATCATGTGAAGCGCTATGACACCTTCGGATCTAGCAAGCGCCATATAAAACTTAAATAATAAATAAATAAATTGAGTGGTGTGGTGGAGTGGATTGGAATTGTGTGTCATGTATTGTAGTGGAATTGTGTGGCATGGTTTGAGTGGAATTGTGTGGTGAGCAATGGAGTGGAATTGTATGGCGTGGAGTAGAATGGAGCGGAAGGGAATTGGGTGTAGTGGAGTGGAATTGTGTGGAATGGAGTTGAGTGGCATTGTGTGGATTGGACGAGATTAAGTGGCCTTTTGTGGAGTGAAGTGGCATTGTGTGGTAAGGAGTTGGGTTGCACTCTGTGAAGTTGAGAACAGTGGCATTGTGTGGCATGGAGTAGTGTGGCATGGAATGGAGTAAAGTGGCATTATGTGTGATGAAGTGGAGTAGAGTGGCATTGTGCGGAGTAGAGAGGAGTGGCATTGTGTGGTGTAGAGTGGCATTGTGTGGAGGTCATTTGAGTGCTATTGAGGTGGGTGGATTGGCATTGTGTGGCATTGAGAGGAGTGGCATTGAGAGGAGTGGCATTGTGTGGTGTGGAGTGGCATTGTGTGGTGTGGAGTGGCATTGTGTGGTGTGGACTGGCATTGTGTGGTGTGGAGTGGCATTGTGTGGTGTGGACTGGCATTGTGTGGTGTGGACTGGCATTGTGTGGTGTGGACTGGCATTGTGTGGAGGTCATTTGAGTGCTATTGAGGTGAGTGGAGAGGCATTGTGTGATGAAGTGGAGTAGAGTGGCATTTTGCGGAGTAGAGAGGAGTGGCATTGTGAGTTGTGGAGTGGCGTGTGTTGTGGAGTGGCATTGTGTGGTGTGGAGTGGCATTGTGTGGTGTGGAGTGAAGTGGAGTGGCATTGTGGGGTGTGAGGAGGTGTAGGATGCCACTCTTTGGCTTCAAGTGCATTGATTGGTGGAGAGGAGGCCTGGGCGGAGCTTGCAGAGTTTCACTGTGTTTAATTTCATGGAGTTCATGAGATACTCTGCCAGATTCTGCAGAGTTCCCTGAGCGGGTGAAGTCATGCTCAACCATCCCCAGTTGGCACCCTTCCAAGTGGTATGTATACTTGTATAGCTGCAGCCCTGCTCTGGGATGCAGAGTCAAGCCAGGCTGCATGAAAGGCAGTGGCAGGAGAGAGACACCTCACCTGGGCCTTCACCACAAGAGACAAGAGTGTCGTTTGCACAGACCGGCTCTGGCTGCCGCCCTGGGAGCCAAGTGATGAGCCCCGCACCTGCTTTGGATCTTGACACACCTGAAGAGATGGAGCAGACTCGGGATTTAAAAAACAACCCAGCATGACTGTGTGCCTTACTTTGACACTAGCAGCAAAGGACAGAGGCTGGACCTGGCTGCCCTTCTCCTTTCAAAAGAGAGGGGAAAGGGGACACATAAAGGGAAATTCAGCCGAAGTGAACATCATCTCACAATAAAATTACAGGTATTTCAAAATGCAAACCAAAACTTTGCAAAGTCTCGGTAAACAAGGAAATGAAATGACCCGTTTATGGTAGACAACTCTACTTCTTTGTTAATTAGCTGTAACAGTAGCAGTAATAACAGCAGTAGCAGTATAACCCAAGATATGTCTAATACTCCTATGGCATCTATATGTGATGCAGTTCCAGCTCCGATAGACGAGACTATGCAAGAAATACACCCTGAAAATACAGCTCTTTCTTCATCTAGTGTGCCAACAGAATGGATTCCTCAGGGGGAGGTATCTGCTTCTTTTCAGACAATATTACACCTTTTAAATGAACAGAAACAAGAAGCTAAAATTCATTACCAGCAAATGAGGGAAGACAATAATAGAACTCAAAACTCACTGCAAGAGATGGCATGTAAACTGGGGGCTGTGACACAAGATATAGAGGAACTGCAGCAAAGAGTGGTGGTAACAGAGGAGAAGTCACAACGTTCTGAAATAGCAGTGAACAAGCATGCCTCTCAACTTCTTCAGATGCAAGTTAAGCTGGAGGACTTAGAAAATAGACAAAGGAGACAGAATCTCCGCATTTTTGGTATTGCTGAAGGAGCCGAGGGGGCAGACCCGAGAGCATTTATCACTCAATTATTTCAAAAGGCCTTTCCCGACCTTTCAGATTGGGATTGGGATTCTCAGATTCAACGGGCTCATCGGTTACCCCTAGTTCAAAAGGATAAGAGTGGCAAATTTCCACGACCAATTCTGATTTACATAGGTAACTACTTGCTTCGACAAGCTATTTCTTTAAAAGCACGGCCGAATACTCCAGTCACCATTGATTCTACTACTTTTTTTGTGAGATCGGATCTAAGCAAAATCTCGTTAGAAAGACGATGGAAACTGAAACAATTCATCGATCCGATTAAGAACTTGGATTTCAAGTTTATTTACAGGAACCTGCAAAACTTAAAGTGATTAAAAACGGCCGATCCTATTTCTTTTTGGAAGTAAATGAAGTTGAAAATGCTGTTGCCTCTTGGCGATTGGGGAAATGATTAAGTTAATGACTAATGCTTAGCATATATGGTTTTCTGGATGTCAGGATATATTACTATTAGCTCTAATGTTTTGCGGGATTTAGGCAATTGTTCTTTTTGCTAGGTTATATTTGAGATAAAGAGCACGGTGTAGCAATGTTTTTTTTTTTTTTATATCTTTTTGTTGATATGATTAGTACTGAATACCTGGACCCTATTAGCGCTCTAACCGCTCACCGACTGCCAGGGGAACGGCAGTCAACCGAACGGGGGGACCAGCAGGTAACTATCGGGTGAGGGGTGGCTGTTATGAAGTGTGGGGAAGGGAAGAGCGAGAGTTTTTTGGGGGCGGAAAAAAATGCATCAAAAGGCACAAAATATACAAAAATAATCTGATCTATAAAATTGATTTATTTGGATATGACGGTCATACAGATAAGGATTTATATCATTCACAATGCATCGTATAAAATGGCTGGTTTGGAATGTTTCTGGATTAAATAATAGAACAAAGAGAAGTCTAGTGTATGAAGAGCTGAAAATGTATATCCTCAAATAGTGGTTTTAACTGAAACTCATATACCTTATAAAGATAAGCATCTGTTGAAACAATTAGGATATGATATAGTAGTCTGTACTAGATTTAATGCTTCAATTCGTGGAGTAGCGATCTTAAAGCAAAAAGGGCTGACAAAGCTGGTAGATGGGCTATTGCTCAGATAAAACTGGAAGGCCGGAAATACACAATATGTGGAATTTATGCTTCAAATCAAGACGAGCCACAAATTTTTGATCATATTAACATAGAATTGCTTGGTTGGGAAGGGGAATTTATTGTTTTGGGCGATTTCAATTGCATTATGAACTACGCTTTCGACACAACTAGGAAAAATTCCTTTCAAAGAATGCGGAAAACTAGAGCAGCAATTTTGGACTTAGCATCTAATCATTTCTTAAAAGACTCTTGGAGATGTTTAAATCATAAACTTGCAGGGTATTCCTACTACTCGGCCCCCCATAAACTATGCTCACGCATAGACATGATTTGGGTTTCAGATTCCATCCTCAATTGTAATAAATGTTTAATGGCAATTTACCCAAGGGTAACATCAGATCATAACCCAATTTCAATTACTTTTGAGATTACACCTGAAGATTCTTCTCCACGACCTTTCTCATTTCCTAAATATTTATTTTCTGACAATGGATTTGTGAGTCAACTTAAAGAACACCTGAAACAATATATTGATATAAATATTCAATCTAGTCAACCCTTAATAGTATGGGACGCTTGTAAAGCTAGCATACGTGGTTTTACACAGCAATATATATGGCATCAAAATAAAGAACACCGAATTCTGAATGAGAAAAGGCTTGGTGAAATACGTGATATCGAACTTCAATTATCAACAGCTTTGTCCGATGAGGCATTGATTTCAGATATACTTAATCTTAATCTTAAACTAATCGAACTAAAAATTGCACTCAAAGATCTTCTTAGAACTAAAAGCATTAATAAATTAAAAAAATATCAACTTGATCAGTATGAAAATGCAAATAAAATTGGTAAACTTCTGGCTTATAGAGTTGCCGAAGATCGTGCACAGAATATAGTTAAAGAAATTAAAGGAGACAATGATCAATTGGTTAGCGATTCTAAATCTATACTGCTACAATTTGCTTCTTATTATCAAGCTTTATATACTCCAGAATATGTAACCTCGGAAGATAGTGTTAAAAAGTATATAGAACTTAACACAGTAAATGTATTCAAGCCACAACAAGTAGAACTACTAGAGGAAGACATCACAGCAAAAGAAATTAGAGAGGCTTTTAACTCCTTAGCAACAGGGAAAGCAGTAGGGGAGGATTCTATTCCTCTGGAACTGTACAAAAGCTGTGCTGAGGAATTAATACCTTTATTATTGGAAGTGATCCGGGCAATTGGCAATGGACAACAAGCACCTAAATCGTGGAATCTAACTCAAATCATTTTTTTCTTAAAAAAGGGTAAAGTACCTCATGAGAGGGGATCATATCGACCAATCTCACTTATCAATAGCGATGCCAAAAGTTTTGCTAAAATACTGGCCATTAGATTTGCACCAGTTATGTCTCAACTAGTATCTTCTCAACAACATGGATTCATACCAAAACGTGATACAACAGCGCACATCAATATGGCCATTTCTGCTTTTGATGCTGCACGAGTACAGTCCGCCCCACTCGGCATGATCCTACTAGATGCAGAAAAAGCATTTGACCGAGTGGGGTGGGGCTTTTTATGGCCAGCCCTACAGGCATTTGGCATTAATGGTCAATTGTTGAGGTGGATTCAATCACTCTATGACAACCCAATGGGTAAAATATCTTACATGGGGAAATACTCTCCTATGTTTCCAATCAAGAGGGGGACAAGACAGGGGTGCCCTTTATCACCCCTGCTTTTTGCTCTGGGTATGGAACCTTTCCTAATTGCTCTCCAACGTCAGACCTTAATTAATCCATTTTGTAATGGGTTAAATAAATTGGACATTACGGTATATGCAGATGATGTAGCAGTGTTTTCCTCGGATGTACCTCAAGCTTTGAAAGGTATTTCTATCGAAGCAAATATATACAGATCAGTCTCTGGTTACAAACTTAACACTATTAAAACTCAAATTGTTGCAAATCATCATCTTCCTACCTCTATTTTAGGTATTTGTAAGGTCGCATCATATCTTGGTGTTAAAGTTTCCTCAGATATTGATTCTGTTGTGGCTCTAAATTACGAAGTATTATTAAAAGATACTGCAATGCAATTTAAGAAATGGCACAAACTTCCCCTCAATATTATCGGACGTATAAATCTAATTAAAATGAAAATTCTACCTAAATATCTATATTTATTTCGGGCAATTCCTCTACGTGTTAATAACTCTTATTTTGTCAGATTAGAAGGGATTATTAGCAGCTTTATATGGGGATATAAAAGGCCCGACGGGCAATCTCCTCACTTAAGTTTCCTTTTAGTCAAGGAGGTTTGGCCCTCCCAGACTTCAAACTCTATTATTGGTCGGCTTTCCTAACTCGCTTTCGTAGTTTAACAATTCTGGATAAATGTTTGTACTTTCATAAATTTCTGTTAGGACAAGATGCCACTATGTTTATTTACAGATTAAATGACCCTAATTACTTCAAAAGGGTTCAAGACCATACGAGATACTGTCAATATTTGCCGCTCCATTATGATGAAATGTAATGCCTCTTACTTTCATTACAAAACACCTTTATGGGGTAATCCAGGATTTCCTCCAATTTTCCATGAATCAATTTGCAGACTATATTCAGAATCTGGTATTAGATCACTGGGAGACCTGTATGATCATCAAGGGTTTATGACATTTGAAAAATTGAGGCAATGTTATAATTTATCTGAACTGGCTGGGTTTAAATATTTTCAAATTAAGGATTATTTAGTGAAAAAATTAGAACTTAATATGATAATAGATTCAGACTTTTGGGATTGTATTTATAGAGAATCCGACCAAGCTTTGATTAGTACAGGTTACAAATTATTTGCGGTCTTTTATACTAGCGATTTAATAAAATTAACTGCGAAATGGAATACAAGGCTAGCTGCAAATATACCACCTGATCTAATTACCTTATCTTTTAAGAGCTCAGATACGTCAGTTCATTCTTCTAGCCTTAAGTTGCAAATGTTTAAATCCATATGCCAACTGTATCATACCCCAGAGAGAATTCTTAAATGGTCAAGTAATATTAACTTTAGTGAACGTACGAAATGCCCTAAATGCGATCTAAGTGGGGCTGATATCACTCACATGTTTCTATTTTGTCCTATGCTTAAAGATTACTGGAGTGGTATACTTAAGGTGGTTTCGGATAGACTTAATCAACCAATTTCTTTTTCTTCAACTGATGTACTGATTGGTACATGCTTGGGTCAAAATGAATGTCATGATTTGCTGAACATTTTAATTTTGTGTGCAAGACTTATTATTGCCAGAGCTTGGATTCAGAAAAATACACCAACTGTTATGGCATGGTGGAGCTTTGTTAAAGAAATCTATGCTATGGAGACTACTCTTGCCAACTCTAAGGGCCTTCGGGCTAAACAAAAAATGGACAAAATCTGGGGAACATTTATGTTTTAAATTAATGGCATCTTTTCTTTCTTTTTCTTCTCTTTTTTTACATGACCGTATTTTCGTTTGTGATTAATTCTTTGCCTAAATGTGACTTTTGTATAATTTTTTTTTTTTTTTTTGGGATTTGCTTTTCTGGCTCTTGTGTACTTTTGATGCAAATAAAAAAAATACTTAAAATAAAAAAAAGAAATGACCCGTTTATGGCACATGCAGAACGGAGCACAGCATCAATGCATGCAGGAAAGAGACGATCACCATCGGAATGTCAAACAAGCTAGCAGTGGGCTTTCTGAGTCGTGCAAGACCAGACAGTTTATAGGTAAACATCGTAGACTGTAAAGAGACAGCTAACGGCCATCGGCTGCCCAGTGACACCGCTACTCACTGTGCGCAGTGTGCAGCATGTTTACAGACTACTCCTGGGGCTGGCAGTGCCCACGGGGGCACACTGGTGGACTGGCTTCAGGCTCTAAGTAAGCCTGCCGTGGTGCAGAAGTGGCAGTAACAGGCAGTGAGTGACGGCATCAGTACTCCTGGCTTCTCTTGCTGGCGGCAGGAGTAACCTCTAGAGTCAGTAGCTTCAGTGACCGATCTTCAGCCTCAGTGATTTCTTGTGTGTCCCCCGCTAGGGTCAAGCTGACCTCCTGGTGCTCCTGAAGCTGTTGCTCTTTGGCCTTCTCTGGCACAGTGTGTAGGTGTGGTAATGTTGGGTGTAGATTACTGCACACGTGTTGCAGCTTTCACTACCCCTATCATGGTGTGAAATCTAGTTTTCTTTTTAGCGTGTTCCTTCTGTTATGCTGACAATACATTAGCAATAACATTGATGTGCCAAATTAATTTACAGTATGACGCGCCGTTAAACTCCACACCGCGGCAGAGCGCAGAGTTTTCAAACTGGCAAAACTCCATGGGCCTCATTTATGAGAAATGACGCATCACGGTGTGAAAGCAGCGATGCGTCACTTCTCAGTGCGCACTCCTTGCGACATTCCTGATGTGTCATATTTAATGTATGACGCATCATGTCACAAGGAGTTACAGATACGTCAGTGTTGCTGACGTATCTGTAAACGCAAAAGTGGCGCATTGCTGGAGTGTGTCACAAAAGTGACGCAACTCCAGCAATGCGTCCTTTCACATGGAGCAAGCCCCATGTGAAAGGGCCTGCGTCAGTCTTACGCCTGCTGTGAGGCAGGCGCAAGATTTTGACGCAATGGCGTCCTAGAAGTGACGCAGTGAAATCTCATAGATTTCACTGCGTCGCTTCTATGACCCTTCTTTGCATCAATACACTCCCCTTGCATACATTACACCTGGCGCAGGTATAATGTGGCGCAGTGGTTTACAAAGTGACACATCTACCTAGATGTGTCACTTTGTAAATATGGCGCAACAAGGCGCATTTTTTACACCACTGGTGCGTCACAAAAAGTGAAGCACCGACGGCGTAAAAGTGATGCACGGCCTCATAAATGAGGCCCCATGAACTCCGCTGGCAGAGTGGAGTTCACCTCCCACCTCTTGCATTGAGTGGAGTGTGTCATGGAGTGGAGTTGCATTGTGAGGCGTCGAGTGGAGTGGCAGAGTGAGGTGTGGGGCAAAGTGAATATAGAGGGATTATGAAGAGTGGAGTAGAGTGACATTGTGTGGCGTGGAGTGGCATTGTGGGGAGAGGAGTGAAGTGGAATTGTGTGGAGTGGAGAGGAGTGGCATTGTGTTGAGTGGAGTGGAGTGGCATTGTGTGTGGTGGAGAAGAGTGGATTTGAGTAGAGTGGAGAAATGTAGATTGGTGTGCAATGGATTTGTGTGGATTAGAGTGGAATTGTGTGGTTTGGTATTGTGTGGCATAGATGGAATTGTGTGGCATGGAGAGTAATGGAATTGTGTGGCCTGTAGTGTAGTGCAACATAGTTGAGTGTGGTAGAATTACGTAGCTCTGAAAGGAATTGTGTGGCATGGATTTAAGGTCAATTGTGTGGATTGGAATTGTGTGGAGCTGAGCAGTGTGTAGTGGAATTGGTTAGCATTAAGCATGGGCGCAAAATCCGTTCCGCTCGCGGATTTTGCGGATTTTCGGCAAATTCGCGATCCGCAAATTCCCGTGAATTTGCTGAAAATTCGCAAATCTGCGAGCGGAACGGATCCGGGGGGCAAAAGTTCAAGCTTCAAGCTTGTAACTATTTTAGAATGGCGCCGGCAAGCTGCCAGCGCCATTCTAAAATAGTTACTAAGTTAGCTTCAACAGGAAGCACTAATAGATAAAATGAAGCAGGTGCTCGAGTTTAACTGAATTCGAGCTCCAACTCGAGCACCTGCTTTATTTTATCTATTAGTGCTTCCTGATGAAGATAACTTAGTAACTATTTTAGAATGGCGATGGCAGCTTGCCGGTGCCATTCTAAAATAAAACAGGAGTGGGGCAGAGAGCAGAAGGGCACAACAACGAGTGTGGCAGAGGGCAGAAGGGCACAACAACGAGTGGGACAGAGGGCAGAATGGCACAACAATGAGTGGGGCAGAGGGCAGATTGGCACAACAACGAGTGGGGCAGATGGCAGAAGGGCACAACAACGAGCGGGGCAGAGGGCAGAAAGGGCACATCAACGAGTGGGGCAGAGGGCAGAATGGCACAAAAATGAGTGGGGCAGAGGGCAGAAGGGCACAACAACGAGTGGGACAGAGGGCAGAATGGCACAAGAACGAGTGGGGCAAGGGGCAGAAGGGCACAACAACGAGTGGGGCAGAGGGCAGAATGGCACAAAAACGAGTGGGGAAGAGGCAGAAGGGCACAAAAAAGAGTGGGACAGAGGGCAGAATGGCACAAAAATGAGTGGGGCAGAGGGCAGAAGAGCACAACAACGAGTGTGGCAGAGGGCAGAAGGGCACAAAAACGAGTGGGGCAGAGGGCAGAAGGGCACAGCAACGAGTGTGGCAGAGGGCAGAAGGGCACAACAACGAGTGGGGCAGAGGGCAGAATGGCACAACAACGAGTGGGGCAGAGGGCAGGAGGGCACAACAATGAGTGGGGCAGTGGGGAGAATGGCACAAAAATGAGTGGGGCAGAGATCAGAAGGGCACAACAATGAGTGGGGCATAGGGCAGAATGGCACAAAAACGAGTGGGGCAGAGGGCAGAAAGGCACAAAAATGAGTGTTACAGAGGGCAGAAGGGCACAAAAAACGAGAGGGTGGCAGTGATGAACCAGAGGGCGCATCGCGGTCTCGCACAAAAAAACCCTGCGAACACGCAAAGCGCCCCGCGAACACGCAAAAATAAAAAAATCTGCAAGTTTGCACAAATTTGCGAATTTTGAGGATCGCAAATTCGCAAATCCGCGGATCGCGAATTTGCAAATTTCGCCCATGCTTAGTTAGCATGTAATAGTGTGACATGCAGTTCAATTGTGTGGTGCAAAGTGAAGTGATATTGTGTGGCTTGAAGTGTAGTGGAATTTTGTGGTGTGAAGCAGTAACTATATAGAGTGGAGTGGAATTGTGTGATGTTGAGTGGCATGGAATTGTGGGGAATGGAGTGGAGTGCAATTATGTGGCATGGCATGGAGTGAAGAGCCTTGAAATTGTGTTATTTGGTGTGGAATGGAAGTTAAGGCCATGGAATGGTGTTGCGTGGAGCGGAATTGTGTGACATGGAGTGGAATGGAATTGTGTGCCATGGAGTGGAAATGTGTGGAGTGGAGTGGAACTGTATGCAACAGAATTTTGTGGTGTGGAATTGTGTAGGATAGAGTGGAGTTGAATTTCGTAGGGTTGAGCGGAGTGGAGGGGACATGAGTGCAATGGAGTGGAGTGCCTTTTAATTGTGTGACTTGGGGTGGCGTAGAACTGCTTGGAGAGGAGTGATTTGTGTGTAGTGGCGTGGAATTGAGTGGTGTGGGGTCATTAGAATAGTGTAGAGTGCAATAGACTTGTTTGGAGTAGAGTAGAAGGGACTGAAATTGTGTGGCTTGTACTGGAGTGGAATGTGTTGTATGTAGTGGAATTATGTGGCATGGAGATAAATGATGTGGGTTGGGGTGGAATTGTGTGATGTGAAGTGACATGGAATTGTGAGGGGTGGAATTCAATGGAATTGCAAGAGGGGAATGGAATTGTGTTGCATATAGTGGAGTTGTTTGGTGTCGAATTGTGTGGAATGGAGGGAAAATGTTTATGGACTGGAGTGTCTGCAATTTTGTGGCATGGAAAGAGGTGAGAAATTGTGTGACCTGAAATGAAGTGGAATTGTATGGCTTGGAGGGTATTAGAGTGGAGTAAAATTGTGTTGGATCGAGTGGAGTAGATTTGCATGGTGTGGTGTGGAATTAAATTGAGTGGAATAGTGTGGTGTGGAGTAAAGTGGAGAAAAACTGTTTAACATTGAATTGTGTGGTGTAGAGTGGAACTCTGTGGCACTGAGTGGAGTGGCATGGAATTTTGAGGCTTCTGGTGGAGTTGAATTATGAAGACAAGAGTGGAATTGTGTGCTGTGGAGTGCAGAATAATTTTGTGGTGTGGAATTATGTGGCCTGGAGTAGAATGAATTGTACGTCATGAACTGGAGTGGCATTGTATGACATGGAGTGAAATGACATTGCGTGGCGTAGTGTGAAGTGACATCTTGTGGTGTGGCAAGTTGCCCGAGTTGCATCAGGATTCCATTAACTCACTTTAAAGGCTCATGCTATATAAATACAATTATAATCTCTACTTAATATTTCTACCTACGATCTATGCAAACAACTAATGCATTTGACTCAATACAAGAGCTTGTAAGTTTTATCAATGATTCTACATGAACTGGGTTGTATACAATTAAGTACTTTTTGGAATATGAGGGGCTAGTAGGCGACGGAGCAACATATATCGTACTGGTCTATATAAAAGAGTTGGGCACTGTTGTTGAGCTGCAAATGTTAAAAACATTTTCCTAACAGGAGTAGCCGATGTGCTCAGTACTCAATCACGAAAGAGAATGAAAGTGAGTCACAATCACCTTGTTGTGTGAAGAGGCAAGCAAGAGATTGTAAGAGGTTTAAATTAAAGATATTCCAGAGTTGATAATCGGGGACCTTTATGACCACTCTCTCAGGTGTTAGGTAGGGGTTGGTGGGATAGGAAGAAGCTGTTGGTTGATGGCTTTTTCAAGTACTTTGGCTGGGTAGGGGAGCATGGAGATAGGTGGAATTTTTTTAGGTCACTGGTGTCTGCTGAGGATTCATTAGGAGAGGTCGTACCTTTCATGTTTCCATAAGTCAGGGAAGGTTGCTCTGGAGAGAGAGGTCCTGAGGATGCGGGAGAGTTCAGTGCTAATTAGGTTTGCTCCAAGGTGGGAGAGATGGTGGGGGAAGGGGTCATTGGATGCCCCAGAGTAGATTGACGGCATGATGACTGTGGTGGCTTGGGTGGTGAGGGGAGACCCGGAAGATATCTTTTAGCTGGTGTTTGTTTGTTGGTTGTGGTTGTCGAAGCTGAAGATGGGGCAGAGCTGGACTAGTCAAAGTGGGCACCGGGCTTTTTCCTGGTGGGCCGCCAGGGTGAGGGACAGTTTTGGGCCCAAGTGGGGCTGTTTTAGTAACCAGGCCTGTCAATATCAGCCCCCTGTAACAAAATCATCCAGAACCAACCTTAGCAAACAGCTTGACTGCACCCTTTCCCCCCCACCCCCCACCCCCGCCAGGGCCGGTTTCGGTTCCCAGGGGTTGTCGGTTTGGGTTTGAGGTCTAATTTGTGTAGATGGTGGCAATCTTGCTGTGGAAGTACTCTGAGATGGTGTTTCAGAGTTCTAGAGGGGGGGTGGATGGTGTTCCCTGTGGCTCTCAGGTTGGAGTATTCCTTGACAATTTAGAAAAGTTCCTTTCTGTGGTTAGCCGCGGTGTCGATGCGGACGTGATGGCTGCTCTCTTGGCTTTCTTAACATGCAGGTGGTAGTTGCTGAAGACTGCTTTGTGGGCTTCTCTGTTGAGGGGTCCTTGGTGGCACGCCATTGCTCCTTGAGGTGGTAGCAGTTGCACTTGATGGTTCTGAGCTCTGGGGTGTACCATCTGTTTTTTTCGAGAATTTGTTGGTTTTTGGTGTTTTCAATGGAGTGACATTATCCACGCATTTGTTGATCCAGGAAGAGAAGTTCTGGATGGTCTGGTCAAGGTCAGCTCAAGTTTCAGGTTGTGAGGTGCTAAGGGCTTGTGTCTAAAGAGTCTCAGTTACCTTGCCACAGCTGCAGCGGAAGATGCTGTGGATAACCCTGGGCGTTGTGTGCACAGCTGGGCTACGCAGAGGTCCACGGAGTTGCAAACAAACTCAGTGGAGCCCCGCTATGCCGCCGGCCTCCACCGCCCTATTAAGAAGTAAGATAACAGTAATAAAAAATACAGTTAAAATCACTTACCTTTTTACCGTGGTGTCCCCGGGCTGCCCTCCTCCTCTTCCTCGCCGTACTCGTAATTCTTAGGAAAACTGTGAATGCGCGCTCGCCCGCGCATGCACATTCCGTTCCCCCCTCTTTTGCCCTCCCCAAATCATCCCCCTACCTCTCCCTTCACTAACATGCAAATCGTTGCAAACTATGATGGAATCCTGCATTCTGTAATGATACTATGTCATGAAAATACATGAGACTTAATGAACAGCTCTTTCAATGGGCATTCCTGGATGTATTCCAACGTTCTGTTGTTATTTCTATCTAATTGATTTTTAATTGTTTTGCTGAAAGTATCAATGAAGGAACAATGTAACACAATCATTCAGGTGCTTTCTTACAACTCATATCCCTCGCCATCTTATTACAGGAGCTGTATACGTTTTTATCCCCCCAGGGCACGTCACATGGTAGCTCTCCCTTTCAGTAGTTGTCCATGCTCACAAGTGACCCTGGTCTGGAGCTCTTGTCCCGGCATTCACACGCTGGTCGACATCAGAACTTCTGGCTGATATACGTGGCACTTCAATGGCCTGTTGTAGCTGCATGCCTTCTCAACTTTGCCGCATGCTACACTTGGATTTCGTCACCCCACCGAGGGCCACTGGCCTCTCCGCATTCAGGTATGCCTTAGCACCACTCCCGATTGTTACTGCCAGTTTAACTCTTGCGTTCTCTGGCTAATCCCGCCTCCCCCATCTTTCCAGGTCCGATTAGAACGGACCAAGGTACATTGTTACCACGCATTCTCCAACCTGGACTTTTGTGTCCTGAATACCTCCGTGCAGGTAATTATTCATCCACTGCCCCTGTCTTCCAACACTCTCTGCACTGGCCATCCCGGCATGTTTCCAACGGCCCCTGTTAGGGCTTCACACTCACAGCACTCTTCTTTCCTCCCCTAGAGATCCATTGAGGATCCTCCCCACCGTCATCAGGCTGAATATCCATAATTTCCACCCCTCGTCTGGATAGATTCACGACTACCATCACAGGTAGTTTTTTCTCCCATCTGTCACCGCTTCTCTAATCATTTACTTGTATTCTGAGCCTCATTCTCTTTCTTCCTTTAACTTAATAGAGCACTACACTGAAATAAGTTACCATTGTCCTGATGATGACATGGAATTGAACAGGTCGAAATGCCGTAGACTACCCAGCCTAAACGTTGGCGTCATTGTGGTCTACCTCAACAGTCCAAACCAAAAACCTACTTTGTATATATTTCTTATTGTATCGTTGACCAATCAAATATTTGTTAAATGTTGCCTTGCGCCACTCACGCTGTTTTTTCACTCCTGTGTCACTGCGCCCTTCACAGTCACTAGCACGTTCAGTGCACACTTGTGTGTTTTGGTTACCCTTGCATAAATTGTATTGTAGTGCTGACATAACTACTTACAAATAAGAATTTACATTATATCAAATTCTCTTCTGGTCTCCATTTCTTTCCCTCTCTGAGTGATTTATACTCTCCTTGCATCTGGCCTCCTAAATGATTACCGGTTGAGACATGTTTTTTGGCTACATACTCTACCCGAGTCTCGACTGGGTTAACGGGTTCACTCCTGTTCTTCGAGTTCTAGATTTATGTAGGTGTGGCCACAAAAGGCTGCGTCTGCTTATGCGGTGATACAAGATTTGCAGTGGATAGTAGTGATGGGAGCAGTTCAAACCAGACAATGGTCTGGTTTTCTCCAGCTACTATGTTTTCACCCTTTTTGTTCTGAATGGAAAATGCACTTTGAGTGAGAAAATACTCCTGTAAAACAAGCCTTGGCTGCTTGAGAAGTGTACTGCCATTGGGGTCTTCAACGTGGAACTTGAAGTCGCCGAGCAGGACATAGTAGAGGGACTCTATGGCAATGGAGGACTGAACAGGGTTCAGCAAGCACTTAATAACTTGACTGGAGCGGAACTAAATCACTGTACGCTATACAAAATGCTCTTTGTGGTACCTATGTATTTACTTGACTTCGATCTCCCTGGAAAGGCTGAGTCAAGATAATTTATTAGATCAATTCCCATGAATAAATGTGTTGCAGAATATTTAAGAAGTAAGAGATGAACTTCCAAACAAGAAGAGTTTGCCTGAGACCACCACTAAAGAGAAAGCTAATGACAAAAGGTGGCTGCTAAAAGTGGAAGATCTGGTCCAGCAATGAATCCCCAATAGGATGCCATTCAGACAATATGATAGAGCACACACACAGTATTCCTGCAGCAGTTCCCTAGTGTGAAGAAAAATAGGATGGTGTCAACCAATCACATAAAGAAGCATCAAGTGGTTGATTCTGTTCATTGGCCGAAACCTCGGCCACCTGCACCAAAACCTCCAGATTAGTCCAGTGCGTGCCCTCCCGATTCTCGACTTACCCTGAGAGATCAGCCAAGTTCAAATCATTGGTCCATTCCAAGGAAGTCTGAGTCTCCTTAGGTTCTAATTTCACCACCAACTTCAAGAACAGAACCCATCATGGTGCAATCAACATTGTCAATGACTGAACCCGCTGCAACATCAGCTGCACTTCCTACAACTGGAACTTTATGTGCACCACCCAAAGAATGCACAACAACTACAGATGAATTACCTCTACAAGAGATTGTGTTGTCAGGAAATGAACCACCAAATCTTGAAGAAGCAAGAGTTGCCTTGCTTGCATCTCTCCTGGAAATGCCAGTATTTGAAATCAGTTGGTGGCACAGATGGGATATTTCCAGTTGTTGGGGCCTTTGCAGGTATATACACCCACCATTCTCATACATTTCACTCTTTGCTGCAATCTCATAATTTATTTTGTGGCTGAAAATGTTATTATTTTGATGATAGTACATGGGCACTATCTTTCTGAAAGTCTGATACCATCTCCTGTGATAGAGGAATATATAATAAAAAATCTTCAAACACATTTAAGAAAATTATCAAGGTGTCTGCATCACTGCATATCCTATGCCCGGTGGTATTATTTGGAAAGAGAATCATATCAGTCAGTCTGTCAATAAATCTTTATTCAGCATATGCATAGCCAAACAGACACAAGGATAAAAAGCACCAAGAAATAACAAAACTGATAAATAATACATCTAGAATTGCAGAGATTAAAATGTATCAAATTTATCAGGTCGCAGCAACCCCTCATCCACAAAGGCCAATGTGCCAATAGGACAAGCAAACAGACAGCCAAAGCCTCCCTCAGAAGAAGGAGCATACAGGTCACCACATCCTCTGACCCCTCCCTTGATCTCCTTGACCTCACAGCAGCTTTTAGAAAGGCACCGACCCCTGACACACTTCAGAAACATTTAACAAAAGATGGTAAAACAGCGCATCCGTTCCCTTCCTAAAACCTAAACATTTTAAGATCGGTTTCAGTAATGCTGTAAAATAGAGTCCGAAAAAAGTACAGAAAAACATAAAATGCAATATCGTTTACTCTGATTCCTCATCGCAGGGACAGACTATTCCTGAAACTCTGATATCAACTCCTGATACAGGAATAACAACCACATTTTCCTTCACAGAGTTAACGAGATTATCAAGTTGTCTGAATCACTGCATATCCTTTGGATGGTGGTGGCCTCACTGCATTGTGTAGATCTTTTTCTGGAAGATAGTCATATTCCTGCAGTCGCAACCCCCACCTCTCAATGCGAAGGGGCATCTCAGCTTTACAATTGCCGAAAATGGAGAGAAATGCTTGGTGGTCCGTGACAACCATGAAGTGCTTTCCATACAGGAATACATAAAAATGCTCACAAGCACACACAACAGTGAGTCTTTCTATTTCAGGTTGTGAATATGCATGTGCTGTCTATGACAAAATCCGGCTAGCATAAGCCATAATGTGTCTTGGAGCATTGAGATGTTCAGTGTTCTGGACAAGGATGGCACCACCCTCACTGGGCTCGCATCCACAACAATCTCTGCCTGCAATTTCAGATCAAAGTATGCCATTTTAGTAGCGTTCTCAATTGCATGCTTGATTTTCTTGAAGCTTTGTCAACATTCACTCGACATTCAAAATGGAACATCTAGTTCCGTAGGTTTCTCAAAGAGGCCCTTGCAGTGACAAAGTAACATATATACCTTGAACAGTAACTGGCTATACCAAGAAAGGATCGTTGCAAGTGGATGACAAAACTTGTACTTTATTTGGATCTGGAGTCAATCTTCTTTCAGTAAAGATTTAACCAAAGAACTTGAGTTCTGTTTTATGAAACTCACACTTTACAGCATTTAAAGTGAGACCTGTGTCAGCAAGTATACAACACACTTGTGTAAGAGCTTAATCATGTTCTATTTGTATTGCCCCAAAAATCAAATGTCATCATTGTAATTAATGTTGTGTATGCAGTGGTGTGCCGTTGTTCGAGGGTTTACATTGGGAAGACAAGTCAACAAGTGAACCAGCGCATTGTCCAGCATCGGTCACGAATAAACAAATAAGTCCCAAATGCCCCCATGGTGGCACATTTTCTGGAAAGAAATCATGGACCAAATTATTTAAAATGGACGATCCTGCAAGCCGTTTCGGTAGGTGCCAGAGGAGGTGATGTTGAAGAAATGCTCCTAAAAAAAGAAGTGTTTTTGATCCTAAAATTCAATTGTACCCTTACAGGATTAAACGAGATGTCTGAACTATCTAAAGTATAGCCACGAGATATCCCTGGTATTCAAGGCTTTTAAATCAAGGCATTTGGAAGGATTTATAATGTGGCACACAATAAATCATTAATTTCACTATGCAACCAAAAGAAATAAGCCACTTGACAGCTTCAGCATTGGTAATCCTGAAGAGGCATATTTAAAACTACTGATCCCACAATGCAATTGGGTGGTGTTTCAAAATACAAATGATGACCAAGCGGAATTCCGTGTTTTCAAAACAAGACGCAAGGACAAAACGTCCCACAACAGTTGGACAGGATGTGGAAACGCGAGCCGCCGAGCAGATGTTGCTGGTATAACAAAGAGAAAAGTAGTGAGTGATAGCGCACATTTTCGTCTATTTAATACGATGTCACGTAGATAGTTTAACATCGCTAATGAGTCATACGCTTGTTTTAGGAACCAAACGATAGGAAGAACGCTAGCTCTTTATTGCTATAGAAGTGTTGAAAACGTTGAAACGCCGAGGAGACATGATCAGCGTTGCAGTTTTAAAAGGTATGCGTAATGGAGAGAAATGACAGCATGCTACACATTATGGACCATTTTAGGTATGGCAGTACAAGTAAACAACGTGACATATTGCTTTTAGGAAGAAACGAGTTTGAGAGCAGACGGATTAATGCTCTGACAAACTGAACAGCTAAGTAAAAAGGTATGAGGGGCCACTTTTTTCAGACAGAGATCAACTTCAAATTTGTAAATGTAGAGTAATAATAGACTTTTGTAGGATCGATTTGAACACTTTTATATCTTCCTGCATGAAGAAAGTAATATATCCCCAGAACAGTTCACCACAGCTACAAAAAGGCATCTAGTTTAAGGTAAACTTCGCTAAATAGAGATGAATGGCATTTGAGTCAATTTTGAAACAGTAGAAGCCCTGATGAGAGTTCCTTGAGTCGTATTGGAACTTGAAACACTTCGGCATTTTTAAAAGAAAAAAATGTTTGGCATCCATGAAAATGACTCTCTGTAGAAACTGAACTATTGAATAAGGACTTGTAATGATTGCATAAGTTTACAAGATCAGAGAAATTATAATGTGGTACTTGGTGTTTTATTGCACAATTGTCTTTAATCAACAAAAGTAGTTTGATTTATTTTTCATAGTTTATCATTTTGTGTAATGTTGTATTATTTAGCCAGAGCACTATTGGACGGAGGAGGATCAGTGGCAGTGATCCTCCTCGACCTAAGTGCGGCATTCGATACCGTCAACCACCAACTGCTCATCAAAAGACTTAAGAGAGTTGGTGTGGAAGGCTCGGCCCTATCCTGGCTCTCATCCTTTCTAGCTCAACGGACCTATCAGATCTGGGAGAAGAACGCCTGCTCCTCCGAAATTCCCCTCCAATGTGGTGTGCCTCAGGGCTCCTCCCTGAGCCCCACATTATTTAATATCTATATGTCCACATTGGAGGAGGTCATCACCCCATTCAGAGTGAGCGTCGTCAGCTATGCTGACGACACACAACTAGTGGTGTCTCTGTCTCACTCAGACAACAATCAGCAGACCTATTTAACTGCCTTACGCAGGTCCACTGTTGGATGAACAATGCAGCCCTAAAACTAAACGGGACGAAAACTGAAGTTCTGCTCCTCGGCCCGAAAGGGCTCACACTCTCCCCGAACATCTGGCCAGCTTGTCTGGGCCCTCCCCCTGATCCAAAAGAAGAGTTAAAAAGTCTGGGTGTGTGGCTCGACACTGACCTCTCATTCACTGTGCAGGCAAAGAAAGTAGTCGGGACCTGCTTCGGGCTCCTGAAATCTCTGAGGAAAGTCCTGCCCCTCTTGCCCTTCAACTCCCACAAATTGCTAATTCAAGGCCTAATACTGTCGAGGCTTGATTATAGCAATGTGATCTATCTAGGCGCCCCTGAAGCGACCCTTAACAAGCTTCAGAGAAT
Organism: Lissotriton vulgaris; assembly: GCF_964263255.1. NCBI lineage: Eukaryota > Metazoa > Chordata > Amphibia > Caudata > Salamandridae > Lissotriton > Lissotriton vulgaris. The sequence goes on along the minus strand of NC_141695.1, from coordinate 1,755,639,531 downwards.
CCAGAATACTGCGGCCCGGATTATCACAAATACCCCTGCCAGAACCTTTGCTAAACCTGCTCTAAAACTCCTCCACTGGCTTCCCATAAGGGAGCGGGTCAAATTCAAGGCCTTGTGCCTAGCCCACAAACTACTACAAAATCAAGGCCCCCCTGTTCTCAGTAAACTCATCACACCCTATAAATCCACAAGATCCCTCCATTCGGACACAGAAAATTTCATCACCACCCCCAGATTCAAGAAAGCCCGCTCAGGAGGAAGACGTTTCTCAATCCAAACTTCACGCCTTTGGAACTCGCTCCCCCGCGACCTGCGACTCGAACCACAATACCTTCGCTTCAGGAAGCAGCTCAAGACTCATCTTTTTCCCCAATGATTCATGCTTACCCATAACACTGATCTTCTGCCCCCCCCATCCTTTCGCTTTGCCCTCGGCCCGCTGAACTGAAGAGATAGGGTTCCTAGCGCTGGGATACTTCAGGGTGACTATGCGCTCTACAAAAATAAATAATAATAATAATAATAATAATATTTGGTTATAATTGCACGTTAAAAAGGAATGTTATCCTTATCTGGACACCTTGCTAAGGTTTTAGACAAGGTCAATAAATTGAGTGAAAGGAAAAAAAGTTAAATAAATAACTTAATCCGAGCTAAGTATAGTGCTGGATTTTTTCATTTGCACCTGTGTAAATAAAATTACAGATGCACAAAGTAGCAGCCAGGTAATCCCTCATTGTTATTATTGTTACACAGGCCCTACCTGGCTACTGTCTCAGGGCCTAACCTCCTTTTGATTAAAAAAAATCATTGTAATTAAAAGCATTTGTGACTGGCTGTGTTATGCGACAAATGACATCTTGAAAGAGTTCTGCAGCTGATGGCACTCCAAAATATAGTATTTTATATAAAAATAAAACAACATGATTCAAACAGGTGGTAATGTACCCACAATGTTCTTCCAGTTTGAGTGGTGGTACCCTTTTTTCAAATCAAGATGGGAAAAGACTTTAGCTCCATTCAGCTGTGTAATAGTTTTAGCAATATGCAACCTGGATGTCATTCTATTTCAATCGCCTTGTTAGCTTGATGCATTTCAATGCAGATGCTCATGACTCCCCACTATCCTTCTTTGGCGCTACCACTATGGGCTATTCGCATGGCGTCAGACCAGTGGATTGCTCAATGGTGGCAAGCTGTAATAATGTCTAAAGTTCTTTGTCAACAGCCTCTTGTAAATTAAATGCAATTCAATGATGTAGTTGAGCCACAGGACGCATGTCTTCATGTATGTTAAGCTGCACTTTCATTGTCATAAGTCTTCCCAGTCCATGAAACAAGGATGGAAACTGATTCACTATCTCATGATAGACATTGACGTTGTAGTTTACGGAAATTTGCCCCATGTTGCAGCAGTGCTGAAATTGAGTCAACATGCACTCCAAGAAGTGCCTTGCAGGACATGAATTGGTGCTTGTACTTTCGTCCTTTTATGCTTCACAGTTGTTATAAATGACCCTTGACTTTGCAGTGGCGTCAAAGCAATCCATGTATACACTTTGGTTTTCAACTGGGTTAAATGGGGCACTGGAGACAGTTCATTGTACCTTTCTGCTGGCATAATCTTTTTCAACGTACCACTGTCTATGATAAACCGTATGGAGCACCCATTCACCTTCAGTGTGATTTTGGGACAGTGTCCAAATGAACTTTGCAATTTCATTTGTCGATCTCGTGTCTACTGGCACTCTTGCCTGCAAGAAGCTAATTCAACATGTGCATGTTATCCAGTGGTCAACACTGACATGGCACACGAATTTTCCTCACTGTTGCTTGTATGTCAGCTCTTTCTTCCGCTCTCGCAGCCATGAGTACTCCGCCCAAGCTGAGTGTTTCTTTCAGCATTTATTGTGTGAAGGAATCGGACAGACAACCACCTATTACTCTGAGACGCATGGCCTCTTCATCATTGAACTTGTTGAACTTGCAATGCTTGATGAGCAATTCAAGTCTTTCTACAAACTCACCCAACTTTTCACCAACTTTCTGCATTTCTTGGTTGAAAATGTACCTTCCATAGTCGACATTTGGTATTGGATCGAACTTGGTATTTAACACATTTTTGATTTGATGGTACTCCACTTGATCACAGTGTGGTATTTTCTTCATCACTTCATTTACACCTTCACCCGCCAAATTATTTATATATTTAATGATCTTTTTGTCATTGGCTTCTTCCAGCGCATCAATGAAATCATCAAAGGTTTCGATCTGTTGCCAATATTCTGACTTCTGGCGGAAGGTTTAAGAACACGGCAGCATCATGATCTGTGGAACTTTCTGCTGTCCAGACCCGAGCTCGTTCAGGCGACCTCTTCACCAGCTTCATCATTAAGCACAAGCCGCGTCATCTCAATCACTCTCTCGTAGTGAGGCACTGTCTTCTTCTTTGGCAGTGAGTAGGGGTATTGTTTCTTGCACAGGTTCTTTACAACTCTCACTACTTTGAATTGTACCTGTTTTGTTTTAACTGCCTTTAGTGTTTCTTTGTGTTAGAACGTGTTTTCCACCTTTACCGCTTCCTTACACTCAGTTATCACTGCCTTTAGCACTTCTCTATAGCTGGTGGTTTCTGTCTTTAGCATTGGCGTACCGTATGAATAATGGCCATTCTATGCTGTGGCACAGTATCTCTTCTTTCATCTTCACCAGAAAACGTATAGCTGAGGACAAACAAACCTCCTGTCAGGCCTTCAATTTATTCACAGAAATGCACCACATACTCAAACCGTAGATTTTCACTACGACTGAGGCACATGTGGCATGCACATGCAGTTTGCGGGACCACAGCAAACTCTCTGGGAGAGCATTCTCGGTTCTTTGGTTTGTGGGGTTCACCTAATCCCCTGTCTCTTTTTCCAGGGACCACACGATATTGAGTTGTGCCTTTCTTGACAGTGGATACCTTTCATAATTATTTTGATTTTTTGAGGAGGTAGCATGCTTTAGTATTCTTTAATGGCATTCATTTTAAATATTTTTGAGGGGAGTAAAGGATACATGCATGTCTTTTCCAGTCTCTTTTGAAGGTGCATATGTCAAAAAGTTTTGCTTAAGTGTCTCTTGTGCAATGATGAAATAATGTTTTCACTCCCTGACCTCATCATTAGGGACCTTCTTGTGCTTTAAAACACAGAGGTGCTGACTGCCCATCGCAGCACTCTCATTCTGAAGTCATCTAGCAATGTGGACATACATCCTTATATTTCTTGCTCTACTCTAAGTTTCAAATTGTGGATACAACGTGCCCAAAGAGTTGCTACTGGTGGTGTAAATGCCAACTGATCTTGTCCTGGGACTGCCAAGAGCAATAAGGAATCCCAAGACCTTGAACCTCTGGGTGATACTTCTGCAAGAGTCAGGAAAAGAGTCCGTTTAGAGGGTGACTTGGAACAGAAAGGTGCTATAGCTGGGGTTGGTGGAAGAGAGGATTGAATAATGTATCAGCAGGCCAGGAGAAGGGCACATTGTTGTGGCAAAATGTCTGAATATTGTTTATACAACAGAAATGCATAACTATTAATGTGAGTTAGCAGCTGCTAAGCCCATACCTACTGCTCTGTAACACAGTGGGCTGGACTCAGTCTCTTGTTCACATTACACATTTCCCCTTTTGTTTGCTCTACACTCTTGTGGCTTCTGTTAAACATTTTTCCCCCAGATTTTCTTCGATTGGCTGGTTGTATCAATTTAACACTTGCTTCAAACAAGGGTTCCCTGTCCACAAAAATAAACTGTACCCCTAGGTCAGGGAAATTGCACAATGGAAAAAACAACCTAGGCGGAAGTCTTAAACTGCTTATACAATGGTTATAGGACAGAAACGTAGGAAGGTGAGAGGGATTGGGTGAAAAGAAAATGAGACCGCAGTTTCCAATAAAAATATACTACTTATATATATGTACTAGATAAATTTTATTTTTAAACAAGACATTATAAAAAAATGCATATATTTCACAATACAAAATAAAAACACAATTCATGGGCAGGACAACGTAATAAAAAACATAGATTTGTTTTACAAATTCTGAAAGGTGGTGTGTCAAGTTGAGTGTCAACGCGTTTCGGCGTCCAGCGCCTTTATCAAGACAGAAAAACACTCCCTATAGCTGAAAATAGCTCAGACAAGACTTGCGAAGCTTTGAGTTTCTATAAGGTTCATTAAAAATGATGGAAGGAATCTACTCTCTATAAATTATTCATCTGTTGTGCATAGTAGATCTATTTATTCTTTATTTTGGTCCAACACTTTAAATCAGGACTCAGTTATTCAGTGAACCTGATATGTAAAAGCATAATGTAGCGCCGCCTCCACGGAATATAGTGATTAAGAATGAGCTTAACAACGGAGTATTTCTCTTGCACCCAAGGTATTTTATTTTCTGTCTTCGATGAGCAACGGATATGTGCTCCTCTAGTTGATGTTTCAACAGAGTTATTCTGCTTACGTTCCAAATAAAGCCGATACGCGCAAGCAGAAAGGGGCTTCTGAAATGTCGTCTGGGTATTGACGAGCGTTGTGTGATTCGGAAAGTATTCCCGCTTTATTGTTTAGGAAAGCGTCGTCTCGTAGATGGCGAACACTCTGCGCGGGTTTTTTGGATTCTTTTGATATTTTCACGGGTCGAGGCGCGTGGAGGCGGTAGTCTCTCTGAAAGCGGTATCTGGAATGCAGTCGACGACATTTCAGAAGCCCCTTTCTGCTTGCGCGTATCGGCTTTATTTGGAACGTAAGCAGAATAACTCTGTTGAAACATCAACTAGAGGAGCACATATCCGTTGCTCATCGAAGACAGAAAATAAAATACCTTGGGTGCAAGAGAAATACTCCGTTGTTAAGCTCATTCTTAATCACTATATTCCGTGGAGGCGGCGCTACATTATGCTTTTACATATCAGGTTCACTGAATAACTGAGTCCTGATTTAAAGTGTTGGACCAAAATAAAGAATAAATAGATCTACTATGCACAACAGATGAATAATTTATAGAGAGTAGATTCCTTCCATCATTTTTAATGAACCTTATAGAAACTCAAAGCTTCGCAAGTCTTGTCTGAGCTATTTTCAGCTATAGGGAGTGTTTTTCTGTCTTGATAAAGGCGCTGGACGCCGAAACGCGTTGACACTCAACTTGACACACCACCTTTCAGAATTTGTAAAACAAATCTATGTTTTTTATTACGTTGTCCTGCCCATGAATTGTGTTTTTATTTTGTATTGTGAAATATATGCATTTTTTTATAATGTCTTGTTTAAAAATAAAATTTATCTAGTACATATATATAAGTAGTATATTTTTATTGGAAACTGCGGTCTCATTTTCTTTTCACCCAATCCCTCTCACCTTCCTACGTTTCTGTCCTGTAACCATTGTATAAGCAGTTTAAGACTTCCGCCTAGGTTGTTTTTTCCATTGTATCAATTTAACAGTCATTGTATATAAGGGAGAGTCTTAATGTAACTGGTGAGACTAGTGATAGAAATATTTCCTATTATGTTAAATTACTTAACATTACACTACATTACATGTATCTTAATTTATGGTATACTACAATATATTGCATTATTTCAAGTAAAAACTGCTTACTGCACATAATGCAGCACTAAAGCTGCCACTAGACAGTCGATCGAGAACCGCCACCAAAATATTTAACACTCTTCTTCTATGTTTATGCCGCTGGGTATCATTATCTCTTTCTCATGACATTCTCTGTCACTTCATCCACCTCTTTCAATTTATTAAAGGGCTTGGTTTAATATTATATTCATATGTATGTTTTATTATGTATCTACTACATATGTTTAGAAGAGGCAGTTCTTCAGGTTCTGAGGTTTTCTAGCATTTATCTGTGTTGTTTATAAGAGAAAGGGCTGTTAATTTTCCTCTCTCTGAGGCTTAAAAGATATCTGGCCTATTTTAAGTGGACAACAAGAGGTGAACAGTAAATCAAACCTTCAGAAAGAAACTAAACCAAGGCCCACCATATATTCTCAGTACCTGCCAAGATTTAGTAGAAAGGATAGTTTGTTCTTTCTGTACAAAAGGGTCTGACAAGAAGAAAACAAGGGGCCGAAACCCATACTTATAAATTGAGTCGATCTGTGGCTCAGGTCTTTTACTATCGAGGTAAACCATGATTACAGTCCACAAGAGATACAATGCTGTTTTTGCCAGATTTGAGATATCAAGTGCCTATCACAAAGAGTTCCTCATATCCTATTCGCAGGTTTATGAGCAGAACGATGAGTGTTCCATCGCTGGCCCATATGCGGGTGGCAACCTGCAGTCCCTTATGCTCTCTTTGTCGCAGCCCAATGTTCTTCCAGTGGATCGCTGTTATTTTGGTATCCATTAGATGGCACGTGGTCACACACATAGTCTGGTGATTGCTGAACTTGGATTCTGTGGTAGTCTGGGGACATTATTGCACTTAAAAGGCTAAGAATTGGAAGCCTGATCTGCTTCCTCTCTCATCAAACTGCAGAAAGAAACACACATATTCAACAGACTATGTTGTAGAAACAAGGTAGACTTGCAACAACAGTACGTATCATAAACAGTATGTATCTCAAATCTCAGCAACACTATAGACATTTTTTAATTAGAGGTATGTTAAAGTTAAAGTCCATCAGTGGTGTTGTGGTAATTTGCCACACTTGATGCTGGTTAAGTCAGGAATGGTGTGGTCTTTACATAAATTCACGTGGGATAGACTTCCTAGAAATGTTTTTTAGCTGGAGAACTGTCCTGCTAAAACTTTCTTGAAGATCAGTTTTTCAATAAAATAGGTTTTTGCCCAATTATGCAATATTACAAAAACCTTGTCAAATATTTCAAATTGCACAATTGCTGATGTTATAAGCAGACTTCAGAAATGTAGCCAGCTTTTCACACGTTCAACGCGTCTTCACGAATCTGGAGAGATTTTAAAAAAAGACATGTCATTCATCTTCATAAAACAGTGAACATTTAAAAAATCAAACTTTATCACACAGCGTCATGTAACTGGAGGGATTTTAAAAACCAACATGCATCACATACCTTCCCAAAGTTGCAAGAGATGTTAAATACCGACATGTATTACATATCATTATAAGTGAGAGATGCTGGAAACCAGTATGTATCACACATTTCTGTAATTCTGTGAGATGTTAAAAAACAGTACATCTCACATATGCCTGTACTACTGTGAGGCACATTAAAAATAAATTAGTGGATGTGTAACACCGCAATGCACATGTAACACACATCTTTGTATTATTTTAGAAGAAGGATTAAACAGCATTATATATAATATAGTGTGATAGTGTCAAATAAAAGCATGATATAAACATGAAGGACATGCTCTCCTTAGACCCAATTACAGGTTATACCTTACATTACCGACTAGTAAATATGTATCAAATTGTTCAACTTCTAAATGTGTAAAAGGTAAAAATAATCAGCACTTAGCTTAGTAATTTCTGAAAAAGGTGTTATTGAGAGCTAACCACTCATATAAGTGCACTCATCAGATGGGTATATTAACCCTTTCTCTGCTGTATGTGCCAAATATTAACCTGTGGTTTAACAAACAAAATGATGGTCTGGGACGGGGCTTCAAGGACACACATGTGTCTATCCTACCCAATGAAAAACCCAGCAAATTGAAAAAAAACTAGACCGTGAATATTCTCAGTCCAGTTAAACCAGTTAAACTAAAAACAAGAAACAATTATAAGTCTACATAAATAGTATCAAAAAAAGCTATTTGAAGAACAAAGGAATCTTATAGCACTTAAATGAGTCTGGTGAAAAAAAACCTTTAAGCAGAATCTAGAAACATTACAGAATGAAAGAAAGAAATTGCAAAAATAAACATTTCTCAGAGACCAGCATACCCCGTGTTATGTTATGTTAAATGTTATGTTATGTTAAAAATCTTATACCGTGCACGTACACCGAAGCGGTTTCTTGGCGCTCATAACAAACACAGCGGAACAAGGGTAGATGGTTACCCAAAGGCAGCTTTAAAAAGGAACGTTTTTAATGTCTTGCGGAAGAGCTCATAGGAGGGACAGTGACGAAAGGAGGAAGGGAGAGAATTCCAAAAGGAAGGACCAAGAAAGGAGAAGCGTAGACCACCATGTTTCTTGCGGTGGTTGTGGGGAATGCACAAGAGATTGTCGGCGGAGGAGCGTAAGTTACGAGTTGGTAAATACCGCTTTAACTTGGAGGAAATAAAAGCGGGCGCCAGATTGTAAAGAGCCTTGAAGATAGTGCATCCGAGTTTAAAGGTGCACCGCTTGGCCACTGGAAGCCAGTGGAGGCTCCTCAGCGGTGGGGAGACATGCTGGTGTTTGGGCTGGTGGAACACCAGGCGGGCGGCCTGATTCTGAATCAATTGGAGTCTCTGGAGCTGGTAGGCAGGGATCCCCACATATAAGATGTTTGAGAAGTCAACCCTGGAAGTGACTAGAGCCAAGATGACTAAAATGAGTGCCTCTCTGGTGAGAAATCGACAGATCTTTCGGATTCTGCGCAGATGGAAGAAGCAGGATGATGTTACTGCCGAGATCTGTGATTTCATAGATAGATCACCAGAGATGACAACTCCAAGGCTTTTCACAGAGCTAACAGGGCAGGGCGGGGCACCAAGAGAAGAGGGCCAGTAACTGTCATCCCACGGATTGGCCGGTCCACCCACCAGGACAAGTTCCGTCTTGGAAGGATTTAACTTGAGCTGGCTGTGGGCCATCCAATCGGAAATATATAGCCTGGTGGTTTGAAAGTTGTTGCGGGAAGAGGGAGAAGTATCCAAAGGAAAAATCAACTGCAGATCATCTGCGTAGTTATAGATAGTAGCGGGGGACTGGCGAAGAAAAACCATAAGGGGTTGCATGTATAAATTAAAAAGAAGGGGGGATAGGGCCGAACCCTTGGGGACACCACAGGAGAGGGAGGAAAGGGGAGCAGAAAAGGTGGTAAGATGGACTGCTTGAGAGCGGCCGTCCAAAAAAGATCGGACCCAGTGCAGGGCAACGCCCTGAATGCCGGCATTAGTGACACGTCGATCAATATAGAGTGATCGACCGTGTCAAAAGCCGCAGACAGGTCTAACAGGACGAGGGCTTGCGGGATGTTATTGTCCGCACCTGTTCTTAAGGTGTCCATGACTGACGCAATGACCGCCTCGATGGAGTGGAGGGGGCGGAAGCCAGCCTGTTGGGGGTCCAGAAAAGATGAGCTCTCAATGAAGGTACTCAGACACCGGGTTACATAAGTCTCTAAGATCTTTCCCAAATAGGGAAGAAGAGAGATGGGTCTGTAGTTACTCAAAACTGAGGGGTCTGCATTGCCCTTTTTTAGAATGGGTAGCACTACAGCCTGCTTGAAGGAATCTGGGACTACTCCAGTGGCTAAAGAGGTGTTCAGAAGAGCCAAAGCAGGGTCAGGACAGGTCTGGAAAATTTCTTTGAGGATGTGGGGAGGACAACAGTCGTTAGGAGACCCGGAACTGACTTTGTGCAGAAGGCTGTGGAACTCAGTGATGGATATGGGAGGGAATGTGTTGAATTGCTGGGAATTTTCGGGGGGTAGTGAGAATGAAAGGGACGAGGAGGGTGAAGGAATGTTGTTTTTGATAGTGGAGATTTTGTCCTGGAAGAAGGCATTGAGCTTGTCACACAGAGCTTAACTCATAGAATAACTCGGCATGAAAACAGCCAAGTAAACTTTTCAACATTGGTAAAATACCAACAAACCGTCTAGTCAGCCCGGATATTATCACAACATGGAAAGCTGGGAATGTATCCCAATTTTTTTATGATATGATTAAAGACATTGAGTTTATTCTCATATTCACAAGAACTGACAATCTACAAGAGGCCTTATCCAGAAAAATATATGAGGAATAGACATACTTCAAGAAGGTAACTCCAACTAACGTGGTAAACATGTGGTTTGGTTTAAATAAAAAATGGGGGAGGGTGAAGCAGAGGTTCATTCATCTTCCGGTATCTAATGTTCAATAATCAAAGGGGAGGGAGAGATGAACCACACACGTCTGTGTATCAGAGTCTCAAGGAAAATAGTTTTGTAGACCCTCAACCACCCATTCACAGCTAGTGGTGTATTTCATCCTCGCTCGTGTGGTTCAGGGGACACTGTCATTTTCGAGTCTAACACTTGAGTGTCCTGTCGCCAAGTGATTCAACAAACTCTACCAGGAGGGAGAATTTCTGGGTGTTTACACTGATATGTCACTTAAAATTATCTCAAATCCAGTGACGTACTTTTTAATATGAGAAAACTTTATAGGAATAAGGTTAAAAATGTGTTGATGCTCATGTGGATAGGTTACTGGTCCACAACACCTTTAAATCAGGTCAACGTGTTTCGGCCAGTATTAGCACATACAGGTATAATGGTGTTCATCAGGATCGTATTGTTGAAGGCCTAGATTACAGGGGACTTCACTTGCAAAATGGGTGAGTATTTTCACTCATAAGTCTTCGTCAAGGAGCACACTTTGCTCAAGACGAGATAGGGTTATAGGCGTGAGAGAGCGCAATTTGAATGAAACACATGTCTGTACCATATTTACAAGCATATCGTATAAAGTTAGAGGTTATAACATGAAGTCGCACTTATAGCGTAAAGTTAGCTGATGTAACTTACGTAATAGGAAATGTATCTATATTCACTTTAGAATATGCATTAGAAAGACCATATATATAGTGGTCTAATATAGAAATGTGTAGAAATGCTTAAGAACAGTAGAACGTGCTAAACTGAAATATACGTGTGTAATCATTAGACGGAGAAAGCGGCGAAATGTAAAGTAAAGAAATGTGCAGACTATGTAGCACTGTGTAAGAAACGAGAGTATAACGTTGTATTTTATGTAACCTAGATTCAATAGTTTGCTAAACTCGATTATATATATATATATATATGTGTGTTAAAAGTCATACTGTGTAGAAGAGTTTGTAGGAGTTTTAGCACGATGTGGTCATGTGTGATTTTAACCTAACTGACCAAGGGTTTGCAAGAGTGTAGTCCGCTGTATGTAATTTAGTGGGCTCACAGGAACAGGGGATAGCCTTGATCTGAACGTGCGAGACAAGAGTCAAAGGCCTTGCTAGATTTAAGGTGACAATGCTTGACGAAGTTTATGGCCTAAGTGAGATAAGAGATGCTTGGAATTTGGGTCTTGTTTAGAAATGACCGTTCACAGGACCAAAACGAGGTTATGAACACAAACGTAATGAATGGAGTTCTGTTAAGGTGATAGACTTTGCTCTGAAAGTGTCAACTGGAATGTCAATGAAGTCACCAGCAAGATGACGAAGATGGCGCCTAAGAAGCAAGGTCAACTTAACGGTCGACGCGAAGAGATGAAGCTATGGAAAGAACCAGAAATGAGCACATGCGAAATGTACGTGGGGGCCGTCAAAGGGGCGTTCCACCCATACTGTGATTGTGTATTTAGGGACAGCACCCTGGGGAGAAGATAGCGAAGAGCTCAGTGCAGAACAGAAGATCAGAGAGCAGAGCGCAAGAGAGCAGTAGGCCGAGGACCCTTAGAGAGCGGATGGGTAGGCAGAGAGGGTACTGTTTCTCGATATAAGTTACCATTAGAGGCTAAGAGAGTTTGAACTTCTTTGGAAGTCAAACTGCTGACACCTTTTTAGGTAAGGAACTCGCGAAGTAGGGATGTCACCTAGCATAGAGTAGGGACAGATTTAACTTGTTTATTCTCTTCTTTTAGATGACGCAACGGATCCACTTTGTGTCTATACTTTTTAATCTGTTGATTCTGGAATTGATTAATTGTATTCTTTTGTAGACTGAGATTCTTTAGGGAATTTATGTTCCTTTTAGATCCTGTATACTTGTTGAATCTTATCCTGAGAGGATTGTATATGCAACTGATATTAATTTTATATTAAACTTTTTTAAACTTTATCAGTCGTAAGTGGTTCTTCAGAGTTGCGTCAGTTTATGGGATTGATTTAACTATGTGGGTTTGCCTTTTACTCAATGACAGAAAATAATCGATCCAAAAATTGGATGAATGAGATAGGTATCAAGGCAATCAGAAACGATATCAAAATCTCATTCCCCGCAGGCGCAGCCTTTGGCCCATTACTAGGAAGGAATAAAGAAAAGAAAACAAATTGGAATGCTTTTTTAAAGAGTATAAATCATTCCTCAAACACCAGGGGCTGTATAACAGAAACAGCACATTTTCGATGTTTGCGTCGGACGCAGCTTTTAAAAGGTGCGCCTGGCACAAACCAGAAAAATGTACTGTATTAGGATGAATGCCTAGGAGCAGCGCATTTATGTGAAAAACCAGCTGTGTTGAAGCTGCTCCATGTTTCATGTTTCTTCTGTACTTTGATGGGGGATTAGAGATCCCCTTGCAGGCGGGTGAAGTGAGTGATTGCACCAGACTGCAAAGGGAATCCTGGAGGATCTAAGGGACCCCCTTTCGTCCCTCCAGAGGGATGCCATAAGGAGTCACACTGACGGCGCACCACCTTTTAGGTGGCACACTGCCAATGAACTACATGACAGCCTCTTTGCCTCTGTGCCTGCAACTTTGATACAGCGCAGGCACAGAGGCCAAGAGATTCCCTCATTTGCATGGAGCCAGACCCCCATGCAGACAAGGGAACTCCCTCTGATGATACCGTTGATGCTTTATGTGTGCCAGCGCTATTGGTATTACAGAAGGGGATGTACAAGCGTCTGTGGCCCCTTCTCTAATACCAAAGTACCCCGAGGGCGAACAAAGCAGGTGCAAATGTTTATTACGCCCCGGGGAACTTCCTTAGTAACAACCCATGGACAGACCCTCCAGGATTTCACAATTTCACGATTTTGCGTTTTGCCGCGTAATCGGCACTTTTTACAAAAGTGCCCGTGAAATTGAAGGGTAGCGGCTGCTGACCCAGTCTGGAGGAAGGGCTATAAATGCTCAGGCTATATGGTTTAACACACAATATGCCCAATTACAGCGACTGGATGGAAGAAAATCCCAGCGGGTGACTGTGCTGTATACAGGAAAGATGATAGCAAGCAGAGCAATGGGCAGCATTTCTGGTTAACAGGATGCGGATGAGAGTGAGGCGTGGGCTGTACGGGCAGTTGTGGAGGATGAATGGCACACTTACACTCCCGGTTCCATGGGCTGGGCGTGAGGTAGAAGCCAGTAAGAGATACTTGCGTTTCTGAACATTGTGTGATACTTGCACCATACGCAATCTCTTGATTAATGAAGTCTCCAAGCGCTAGCCATGTCCTACTGGAAGGAGTGCGAGTAACACCAACCCCTCGTGCTCATCTCCATGCCCAGCTTTTGGCAGTCATAAATTGAACTGCTCAGAAAAGGGGGTTGCAAAACTATTAACTTTGCGCGCCGGCCAAAATAAGATAATCCTAGTGGCTGAAAGGAAGACCCACCCCAATCTACAGTGCTCGGAGACTCGTGTGCAAAACCCTTTACTGAGGGTATGGGGGGGCAGTACAACAAAGGATCTGAGGGGCTCCAATTCAGGAACCAGGGGCCTTATTGATGAAGGCCTTGCGTCAGTTTTGCGCCGCCTCAGTCCTCATTTTTTGTGTCGCACCAGCGGTGTAAAAAATGCACCTTGTTGCGCCATTTTTAAAAAGTGACGCATCTAGGTAGATGCGTCACTTTTTAAACCCCTGCGCCACATTATACCTGCGTCAGGTATAATGTATGCAGAGGGGGCGTTCCCCCGCAAAAAGCCTCGTAATAGTGACGCAGTGAAATCTATGAGATTTCACTGCGTCACTTTTAGGACGCTGTTGCGTCAAAATCTTGCGCCTGCCTCACAGCAGGCGTAAGACTGACGCAACCCCTTTCACATGAGGCTTTCCCCATGTGAAAGGACGCATTGCTTGAGTTGCGTCACTTTTGTGACACACTCCAGCAATGCGTCACTTTTGCGCTTACAGATACGTCAGAAATACTGACGTATCTGTAACTCCTTGCGACATGATGCGTCATACATTAAATATGACGCATCAGGAATGTCGTAAGGAGTGCGCAGTGAAAAGTGACGCATCGCTGTTTTCACGCAGCGATGCGTCACTTTTCATAAATGAGGCCCCAGCTGTTTACGGATGCTGGTTCGCAGTGCCAGAAGTAAAATTATTCAATGGTGAAGTGCAACTGCTCCCCCTAGTGGAGATTGGTGGCGTGAGGCGATGGAATAATGACAAAGGCAGACTGTAGCCTGAGAAGAGGCTGTAAACAAATAGCATTTGGATTGTTTTTATTTATTTATTTATTTTATGCGTTTTTATATACCGCTGACTTTACCCGAAGGTGTCAGAGCGCTTCACAATAGGAACGTTAATGAAAATTACAAGTGAACAAATTACAAAAGCAAACGTTAAGTTACATGAGATAAATGTGACAATTGTGAGCAAAGAAAATACAAGAGGGGCAAACAGTGCATTACAGGAGGAAAACGTGACGTGTGCAGGTTACAAAAGCGTACAAAGTACAAGTAGAGGTATAATACTGCAATAAATGGCTGTCACTCAACTTCACAAGTGGTCACAGACCTAGCGACCTCTTTTGGGGGATTTGGTCTGAATTGAACGGTTGATTCACACCAGGATGCGCCTAACCGTTTAGGTGGGATGCAGAGCCAAGAGTGCCCCATTGCGGACTGTGCTGGGTGTGGCAAGGAACTAACTAGACACTTGGCATGGCAGGCGGTCAGGGTTGGTTTCTGTCTCTCGCAGTTGAGTGCACCGGGACATTTTGCCATCAGAAACGACCAAAAGGCGTTGCGGAGTTGGATACTGCATCAGGTACAACATCCCTCCTAACCAGGTTCAACAGCCTCCATCCTGTGAGTGTCGTAAGGCTCATCTCGGCCTGGCCACTGACAAGAAGTCGTTCCTCTACCTCAGATGACTGTCACCCCAGAAATACTCCATTGCAAGATTGTTTTTCAGCAGATAGGTGAGAATGGAATTGTACTATGAATCAGTAATGTGATATCCATGCAAGGAATGTCATGTAAAATATGTAAACTGCAACCTACACAGGACTTTTTGTGGCGAGGGAGGCGAACGTAAATCTACAGCACTACATGCCAAGAAAATATGCCTACAGGGTAAATAACAATCCGTTCGAGGCATGTGTGCTGTAGATACACATGCTGTAAAGTAAGACACGTCTAAGGGAGGAGTGAGATCATGATGCCCCTAATAACGGGTTAATGTACGACAGGTAACACCATGAAGAAAGGCATGGATATAGAATGGTGGGAGAGCAGCAACACTGAGTACAACAGGGGACGAACTTGAACTGAGTGAGGTCGCTGTGGGCTAAAACACCTCCCAGGTGCTGAAGTTAATGTCAGACCCTCCAGGATTTTGCAAGAATGAATGATTATGAGTAAAATAAAGTTCCGCCAAAATGCAGCTAAATTTCTATATTTGTGCCGCTAAATTTGCTAATTCATGCCGCTATATCCTGGGGGGTCTGTGGAGTGACTCTCATTAAAAGTCTAACCTGACTATTTTCAGTGACATTACTAACAGATATACATAGTGGTGTGAGATAATATAAAACTTCAATTTGACATAACTCCACGCTACTAAGGAATATGTGAGAATAAGAAAATACTAAATATAATACCACCTGGCTTTTTTTATGTAAGCCAAGGGGAGAAAATACATTTGCAATTACTCAAGTCAATAAATACCTTTTTAAGGAGTTTAGGTCACCCCCAGGGGTTGGAGAGCACAAGGTATGGCATGATTGGTCTCTAAGGTGTATAAGTATAGCAAGGAAAAGATGGGGGGGACACGTTAGAATCCCTGAGCTTTAAAGGGATCATCGAGGTGCTTTAAAACTACCATTTGTCTCACCGTGCAGAAGGGCCGTCCTAAACTATGCTTCCAAGTCTCTCTCTCATCCGGAATGGCGAAATTCAGCTTCTCAATTAGGGGCTAATAAGGATGGCGGGCGGACTGTGCCCGCTCGCTACCCTAACGGAGAACGGGACCACCTGCCATAAGGGCGGGGGTCCCGTAGGGGGAATTAGGATGTGCCCGCCACAGTGGCGGGCACATCCTACATGTTTTGCATTGTGGCGGGCGGTGCTCTCTGGACCGCCCGCCACAATGCAAAACATAAGAGAACGCATTTGCATATGCAAAGCGGAAGGCACAGCGCGGTGCCTGCCGCTTTGCATATGCAAATGTGGGGGGGTACCATAGGTACCCCCCTGTCCTCCCCCTAAGCTGGCGTCAACTGGGGGCCCGCAGGGGCCCCCGCAGCAAACACCGCCTGCCTTTCTGTGGCGGCATTGCCGCCGCGGAAAGGCCCCTTCATGTGGACATTGTATCATGGCTTGCGGTGTCCATAGGACACCGCCACCATATTATTCTATTACGACCGCGGCGGTAAAGTGGCGGACGGTCTTTCCGCCCGCCGCTGTCCCCACCGCCATCTTAATCTGGCGGGGGGAATGCAGGCATGGATGTCGGGCGGATTGCCTCTGCCAGGGTCACGGTGGCCACCGCCACCCTGGCGAAGGCAATCCGCCCGATATCGTAATGACCCCCTTAGAGTTTAAATAGTGATCTAGATTGCTTATATTGAAACCCTCTGTTGGGAAACTATATCAGGCGGAGGATTGATCTAGTGAAGCGAAGGGCTGAAGCACGCAGGACCGTGGCTTACGTGGTTTGACCTAAATATGCTCAAAACTATGTTGAGCATTGGGCGTGGCTTGCGCGCCGCTACGAGATGGCGGATCGCGCTTGAGCTCCGGGGTGACGGCCCCACACAGCAGGCGGCTTCTTCCCGGAATCGGCATTTTGGAGGTCGGAAGATGCCGTGAATATTTTGGAAGTCTTCTTTTCTTTTCATAATTGTGGGAAGCTTTCCTTTCTTCATCTCGAAGCATTGCTCATTGGAATTTGCAAGCGGCAGGCATTTTGATTTTCGGTGGCGTCGCTTGCGTTTTTTCCTCAGAGATTTGGGACATCTCACCGGAACCTGCACTAACTGCTGGGAATTAGGTGATATTTACCAAAACTGTTTATTTATGTGTTTCAACCATACCTCATCTGGATAACAGGCAACCTTTTGGGACATTCTAGGTTCTCTGGCTGTATGGTTGCCATATATGTTTCATTTAGATAATCACTCACTGGAACATGTTCAAGATCATTTTTATGAGATGTTTAGCCTGTTTTATCTTCTAATGTTGGTTTGACAAATTATTTTTCCATTGCTTCTTCAGCCTTGAATATGTTCTTCTTTTCTCTATCTACAAATGGCTGCCATTTTGTGCTATGGCAGCGATGACGCTGATTTTTCCTCACTACTACATCTCATATTGAGTTATCTTTGGGATTTCTCTTGAAAACACCATATTTATTCTATATTTTTGATTCACAGTCTACCAACTATTTTTGTCTGTGATTTCGAAGTTCCAATCTTCTGTCATTTCTCTCATTTTACTGAATCTCTGAAGTAACTTCGTGCTAACTGCTATGGCACAGTTGTCATAATCTGTGTATTGTGGTCTTCCTGTTTTTTGTACACCTTAATGGCTGACACCATGGGTCTTTCTCCCAAACCTAAAGACTCAAAAGGTAATCTGAAGAGGTCAAAACAAACCTCCCCGACTCCAGAGTCACCTCAGAAAGATGCTAGTACTACGCTGGATACCATTCTGTCACGTTTGAATGCTGTACATGATATTGCGCAATCTACTAAAACCAATACTGATTTATTACAGGTGGAGGTTGCAGCTATCAGGAATGATTTCAAATCCCTATCTCTTCGTGTTTCGACTGCTGAGACACGTATCGGTGGTGTGGAGGATACTGCGCAACAGCATTCTAGGTCTATACAACAGATGGAACGCTCGACGGTGGCACTACGGAGAGACCTCACAGAACAGGAAGATCGTAATCGTAGAAGTAATCTGCGTATTTTTGGCCTTCCCGAAGATGCGGAAAAATCATCCTCCTCGATGATAGAATTTCTATACCAATGGATTTCATCTACTCTACATATTTCATTTCAGAAAGACTTTGAAATCGAACATGCTCATCGTGTTCCCACTTTTAGACCCAAATCTTCGCCTCATCCTAGGGTGGTGATTTTTAAACTGCTACGTCATCAGCACACTGAAGTTTTTTTGGCTCAGATGAGGAAAATCAAAGTGGTCAATTGGGAAGGTCACAGGATTGCTATTTATCAAGACTTTGCCAAAGACACTGTTATAAGAAGGAAAGGTTTTCTTAACTTGTGGAAACGTCTACTGGACACTCAGGTTTATTGGGTGTTTTCTCTCTTCTTGTTTTCCTTTTTATATATCGCTGTCTCGTCTTTTTTCTTCTTGATTTTAATGATCTGTGTTGCTGAGTTTTTCTGCCTCTATTGGAACCTTCTCATCATGTTCGTTATTCTTCTGACGTATTGGTTTTGTGATTCTCGGTCGTTATTGTTATTGCTATTTATGGTTCTATTTACATTTACATACTGTTGTGGTTTTATGTCATTTTTGTGCTCGTTGGCTATCTTTAGTTATCTTTTTGGATTTATAACACCTGTTTTCTTTTCTCTTTATTCATCGCTTTTTCTCTTACCTTGTAATCATACTTAGGATATTTTGTGTTTAGTTGTTTTGTTTTATGTTATGCATTCTGTACTTGTGTTGTTATTTTACGTTTTATGTTATTCATTAAATTGTTATATAGTCATATCCTTTTTATATTTGTTTTCGCTCTTATCTTTACCGTATTAGTCTTGATGTGAATATATTATTTTGTTTCATTCTATGCTTTCCTTCTTTCTACTTCTTTGATGTTATGCTTCTATTGAGCATTATCCTGTTCTATTATCTTTGTTGTGTTGATGAAATGTATGATGATATTTACTTGAGACTGATGTGTTTGGTCTTCCTATTTCTATATTTATCCTTGTTAGACCTGTCTGCTTCTGAGAGTCCCCTCACACTATGATTTATTTTGTTCCCCCGTGCCTCCTAAAATTTGTCGCTTTTTCTTTGTCTACCAGGACCTTTTTGTGTGTTGTCCCATGGGGCTAGATGCTCCTTGATGCCCAGTTGCTCACCAAGTTCCTGGCACCTATGTACAAGGCGCCTGACGGAACCGGTGGCATAACAAACTGGGGTTGTCAACCCTAAAATGGTGGACACCATTGTCCCCTATGAGAGTGACTCCCATTGGAGCCCCTCTGACCTCTGACCCTTTGAAGGTTTTGGCGCACTTTGTGTAACCTGCAAACCTGACAGGAATCCCCTCAGGAGTTACAAGTACACAAAATGGCTGCCTTAGGAAGCCCAGTACGGTGGCTCCTAATGACCAAAAAGATACCTTGAAAGGGCCATGTCATTGACATAGCCAGGGAAGGTTCTAGAACCTTCTGGCTCGTGCTGGCATCCTAGGGCACTGGCTATAAAAGGCCCAGTCCCTGGCGGCCATTTTATGAATGATCAAAGAACACCAGAAGAAGAGGACTTGACCCCAGATTGACACCTGCCCTGTTAACCCCCTGAGGCAGCTGATAGCGCAGGCAGAGGAGCAGCAGAGGTTGCTGGCGTGGACCCTGACTGGCGTTCCAGTCAGAAGCGTGAGCAGTGACCTCTCGCCTTCAGCGCCTGGTCAGCGAGTGCCCAATTGCCCCTCAGAGACTTTGGCCATAGTTAGAGCCTCCCCGCCCCCCAGTGGTAAGATCGCAACTGCAACTCTTAAAAGTGCCCCCTTCAACTTAAGTGCCTCCTGGCGGGCGTTCGGACGTCTCCGAACCCACCGCCGTCGACGCGCTGTTTGTGGATAGAAGGTGAGGTGCTGCGCTGGGGCGGGGAAAGGCTGGCCTTCATTTGGGCGAGATTACTGTCTCTGCCCTGCCCGAGTGACTTGGGAGCTGGTGTGTGGGAGCCCCCCCGTGAGTGAACCCGGAGGGAGGATCGCGGAGCCCCTGGAACCCCCCTTCGCCCTTGGGAGAAGTGCCATACTGACTGGAGCGCTTACCGGCGCCGCCGAAGTGAGGTGGGCCGTCTCTTCCCCTGAAGTTGCCGCGTTGTTGTGGAACTGTGATGCAGCCTCATTTTGAACTGTGCGTGCAGGTGTTTTGGCCCCTCCGGCAGCCCGTTCGACGGTCCCAAGACTCGTGAACTGGAGCCGCCTTCGGAAACCCCGCCTGCGCTGACAGAAGCGCACAGACTCCTCCGGCAGCAGTAGTATTGAACCGGCTGGCCGCGGAGTGTAATTGCCGTAGTCATTTTATGGCTTTATCTTCCAGATATACGCGCAATGAGTTGTGAGTGCAACTAAGGGATTATCACGCGTATCTTGTGCCCAGAGAGCCCGAACCCGTGAACACTTCAAAAAAATTGTAAGAGCGCGCATTCCGCATTGAATGACAAACGTAATGTGTTTACCCTGAAAGTGAATAATTGGTGGCAGCGATACCAGAATGACCCTGTGATATTTATGTGAAACGATCAGTATCTAACCTGCTAGAAAACTGTACTGCATCGCTGATATTTATTCCAGTCATTGTTGATATTTATTCCAGTCGTTGCTGATATTTATTCCAGTCATTGCTGATATTCATTCCAGTCATTGCTGATATTTATTCTAATGTATTGAATCCTGATATTTATCCAGTATATTTATTTATTAGAGTCCAACTATTTATTGCTGAGAAACCAGTACACAGCTAATCAAACCGATGTAAGAAATGTGAATGTGATTACCTAAGTGAACTTCCTTCAAACCCAGAGAACTTTTACATAAACGAAACATATTTTTCTATAACAGTGGTGTGGTGTCCTTCTTTTTGTGTGGTTTGCAGGGAGTTATTATTTGGTCATAGCCGGCTTAACACAACAGCCTTCTACCGCCTTGTCACTCAAGCCAAGCTACCCCCCTATGTGCTGGGTTTGCCCATCGCAGGTCCAACAATCCTGCTCATTTAATTCATGTTTTGTATATATTATGATTGTTAGATATGAGGTTTGTGGTTAGATATTAATTATCTTGTTGATTATTCTACTCATTTTTGATGACTTTATATTTATTGCTATTTCTTATCCTATTTGCTACCTGATGTCACTTACTGAACTATATCTTGAGATTTACTCTTTTTATTTTTCTCTCTAGATAATAATTATATGGAGTTTGTTGTTCTGAAATATGTATTGATTGGTTAGCTTGTGCTTACTCTTCTTTTATTACTTGCTTCTCTTGTTTATGTAATTATACAGTATAATTGCGCCTTCTTCATATCACTCTCTATACCTTTCACTATGTATCATTTTCTTCTATGAGGTTTGGGTTTGTTATTTCGTCTTTCTTGGTGGCCACTCTGCTTGCCTCTCCATGTCCCCCCTGGTATGAATTTGGTCCTTTATAGACCTCCCCTGGTGGGTCTCTTTCTTCTTGTTTCTCTGTTTCTCTTTCTGCTTTTCTTTTTTCTCTTTCTTCTTTTTCCACTCTATCTTCTCTCGATTTCTCTCTTTCCCTGGATCTCCTGCTGGTGCTTCCCTTCTGTGGTGTCTATAGTAGGTTTTTGGATGTCTGGCTTTGTTTTTGGAATGCTTTCCCTACTATCAATGTTTGGCGGATTTATTGTTCTTGTGTGGTTATGCCTGGTTTGAATGTTGTGTCGCTTAATGTTCGTGGGCTGAATCATCCGCTGAAAAGATCAATAATTTTGGATTATTGTAAATCTCTGTCTTCAGACTTAGTGTTATTACAAGAAACAAAAGTATCTTACAAAGAGGCTTTGTTGCTGAGGGAAGAGTGGGTCCTTGATGTTGTGCGTTCAGAGGCCTTTGGTAAAAAGAATGGGGTGATACAACTAATTAAAAAAAATTCTGGCTTATCGGTGGTTTCTGCTGAACATGATTCAGAAGGCCGTTGGTTGTTGTCTAGACTTTCTGATGGTGCTGTTGATCTTTATGTTATGAATATTTATGCTCCAAACAATGATGATCCTTCGTTCTGAGGTTCGATCACTAAAGAATTAGCTGACACACCTCATAAAGGCAATCTAATAGTTGGCGGTGACTTTAATTTACCAATGGACCCTATTCTGGATAGACATTCTGCTTTTAAATTCCAACCTCCTAGAGCTCATAAACAAATGACAAATATGTGTTCCTCTACTAATCTTCAGGATATATGGTGTCTTCATAACCCTACAGGTAGTGACTTTTCTTTTTTTTCCTCTCCTCGTTCTAGCTTTTCTTGTATAGACTATCTCTTGGTTCACTTGTCTCTTTTACAATCTTCGTCCTCCCCGTACATCCATCCTATTCTTGTCTCTGACCACGCGGCTGTTTCCTGTTCTCTCCTAAACCTTGCTCATAAAAAAGAACCTCGTTCTTCAAGGTTAAACACAGAAATTCTGCATGATAATTCTCAGGTAATGGCTTTGTCTGAAGAGATCGATAATTTCTTTTCTGATAATGAAGGCTCAGTCAGCACTCCAATAGTTTTGTGGGATGCTTTTAAATGTACTCCTAGAGGTCAAATTATTAAATGTATGGCGAAGAGGAATGCTGTTATTAAGAAAGAACTTGCGGATTTGGCAGATGATATTAAAAAACAAGAGCTTCTCTATCGACATTCTAAAGATAAACAATTGTTACAAAGCATTAGGAACTTAAAATATTCCTACAATACTATTGTTACCAAAAGAACTGACATTGGAGTTCAGGCCCAGAAATCCAAACGTTTACTGTTAAAGAATCGTGCTGGTAGGATTTTGGCGGCAACATTGAAATTTCAGGAGTCTAGTTTCAAGTCCTCTCAGATATCCTCTATTAATGATAGCTCTGGTACTAAAAAATTTCAGACCAAAGAGATTCTTGATGTTTTTCGCGAATACTAAAGTAAGTTATATACTCCCACTAATCAATCCTCTTTTGATCAGTGCTAAAAGTTCTTAAAGACGATCCCGATTCAGACTGTGTCGGTTGATGATGGTGTGAAATTGGGTGGTCCGATTACGTCTGAAGAAATTATAAATGCAATTAAAGCCACACGCTCTGGAAAAGCTCCCGGTCCTGATGGATTCCCCATTATTTTTTATAAAACGTTTTTTCCTTATGTTGTTCCTCGCCTTAAGTCTGTTTTTGATGCTTTTATCCAATCGGGTTCGGTCTCGGACTCCGAGGCAGTCGCTACTATCGTGGTGATATCAAAAGAAGGTAAAGATCACTCGGATCCCAAGAATTTTTGTCCTATTTCCCTTCTTAATAGGGAAGCAAAGCTTTTTGCCAAGATACTAGCCAAGCGTTTGGAATCCTATATTCCTCATCTTGTTCACCCATCTCAGACAG
The DNA here is from genome assembly GCF_964263255.1 of Lissotriton vulgaris. NCBI lineage: Eukaryota > Metazoa > Chordata > Amphibia > Caudata > Salamandridae > Lissotriton > Lissotriton vulgaris. The sequence goes on along the minus strand of NC_141695.1, from coordinate 1,755,616,097 downwards.
GCTTTGTCAAGGGTAGACTTGCTAGGGACAACATCCGTACCTTTTGCCATATCTTGGGGAAAGCAAAGCGGTCTAACCTTCAAGCAGCTGCTCTGGCCCTTGATGCCGAGAAGGCTTTTGACAAGGTCTCCTGGCCTTTTTTACATGCTGTTTTGTGTGCACATAATCTTGGTGACTATTTTGTTAATATGGTTATGTCCTTGTATGCACATCCTAGGGCAAATATTAGGGTCAATGGGGCTACATCCTTGTTTTTTAATCTTTGCCAAGGCACTAGACAAGGTTGCCCCTTGTCTCCGCTTTTGTTTTTATTATCTATTGATCCGCTCCTTCAATTAATTGACCTCCATCAAGATATTAAGGGTTTTACTTTCAGTTCACACTGCATAAAGAAGGCTGCTTACGCGGATGATGTCCTTATCTTTTCTGATGACATCGTGTCGACCATTCCCGCTATTTCAGATACTATTAATCTTTTTTCTAGTGTTTCTGGTTATTCCCTTTTTGGGATTTAATACATAAACATCTTATGTTAATTTTTAAGATTTGAGTCCAGCTCTCCTTTCCAATGATTGTGTTGGGCCCACTAGCATCCGGCGTACCTTTGCTTTGGATTCCTTAGAGTTACAATTATCAGATCTTTTATTGACAGTGGCGGTTAAAGTTGTCCCCATGGAATGGAAGTCTTTTTTTTCCATCTCCTATCATACTTGGTGGGCATGGGTCTCTTTTTTAAGAAGTGCACACACTTCGATAGGTGAGGCTCATCTATCCCCCTCTATCTCTAGTGGTGTCTGGAGAGCTTTGGATGTATATAGGGATTTGGCATTGAAAGGGTTGGTTGATCAATATCCCTTTGTGACGTCTAGTTGATTCATGCAATTGTTGTCTATATTTAGTGCCACAGGAGATCCTTCCTTCCTTCCTCCCTTCCCCCTTGCTCTCATCTCTATATTTTTTGTTTTCTTTCTCTCCCTATATCTTTATATTTTTGCACTCTTTCTTTTTCTTTCTTGTCTTCCTTCTTTTTCTATATATTCTTTCTTGTATCAAGGTGATACTTTTGATGTTCATTAAGGTTCCTTTGCATAACTCTTATTTCTTCTATACTATACTCATGAATTCTAATTAGAGGAACTATTTGTGACTAGCTCACGGTTGTTATAATATACTTCTTTCTTTCATATCAAATGTATCACTTTTTTAAATTTATTTTTATTTTATTTAACTATTTATATGCTTCTTGAAAGTTAATAAAATTACTGAACAAAAAAAAACGATGTTGAGCGTTTTGGGAAAAATACAACTGGTTGTGATTAGAAGTGACTGATTGTTAGAAAGTCATCCTTTTGCAACTGTTCACTCCCATTTTTTACTAAATGATACTGGTGGTAGCTGTCTCTGACTGTACCCTAAGTTCCTCTAACCAGGCCCAAGGCAAGTGCTAGGTTTAAAAAGATACATGTAAAAGGGTACACTTACAATTGGCAATGAAAGACCCTATAAGTTCCTAGTATATAATAGGACATGGAGATTTAGAGGCCCAGGAGATTTCCTGCACATGCATGTGTGTGCATGTGTGCGCTACTGTCCTTTTAAAAGTGGTCCTGCCTTGCAGCCTTTCTTTAAAAATACGTTCTCACAATTGGTATTGACATACTATATACGTCCTTGCTAGATAATATGGCTAAGGGGGGGAAACTACCTATATGTCCTTAGTATATAATAGGGTATGGAAGTTTAGAGGCCCATCAGATTTCCTTCACTTGCATGTGTGCACCTCTGAACGCCTGCTATAATTTTACCAAAAACACAGTTGATGGACAGAATGTAGAACAATGTCATACATTCACCCCAGTACAAGGATCTGGGCCTAAATCACCCCGAGTGGGCTGGGGATGCTCAGACTTGAGTCCCAGGCTCTCCACACCACTGGAGTCAAGCTATCCAGGCTGATAAAGGCTGATAGCTCACCCCAAATAATTTCACAGGCAGCCTGACTTTGCAGACTGTCTTTAAAAGTAAGTTGTATGCAGATCCGACTTTGGCGGTACAGGTACATTGAAAGTGATAATCTAACTTATTTTTTCATATTAGGTACTCCCAATTTCTCCCCGAGGTGTACCAGAGTGTTGGAGGCCATGTAACTTTAAGCACAGACCTTATAAAAGATGTTTTGTGTGCCCTGGTGAGGGAAAACTACCCATTTCCTTTTTCCCATTGTAGATACTTAGCTCTATTTGCTAACATTGCAGTTTGTATTTAGGTATAACTATTGCTAAGAAAGGAGTTACATCATTCAACGACTTAAAAGATTGGTTTTGATAAAGTCAACAACTTTCCACTGTTGAATTTACAATAACTAGTACATAAGAGAAGTTATAGAACTTTCTCTTCTGTAAGACAAATTACAGCCTTCTAGTGGTCTCTCCTGATTGGTCAGCCTTGACAGGCTCATCCAGGCTGCTTTGATTGGGCGAGAAGTGGCCTGGCCAGAGCAGAGGCTATCTGATGGAGAGAGCTCTGTAGCTGAGGAAGACAGGTCATAAATAGAGGCCTGAGTAAATCAAACAGAGCTCAAAGAGAGAAAAGATCATTAAGAAATGCCAGGTGTACCTACCCCCACATCTTGTATCCCAGCCAGGTGGCAGACTTAGGACAGGAATTTGCAGAGGTCACGGGGTGGAGAGCTAATGGGAATGAGCCACACTAGGATTGGTTGAGCCAGCTCTTACTCCTGTGGAGAGAAATTATTCATGTTGGATTTTGTAAGTGCAGTGTTTTGTGAGACAAGAAAATGCCACACTTTGGAGGAAGTTGTCATGATTTTGGGTGGCACCCAGCATCTCATTGGAGAGGTCACCACCTGCTTCTCACCTCAAAACACTGAATAAATATGTGAGAGCTGCATAGTCTCTCTGATCTGCTGCCTGAAGCTACAAGGAAAAGAAGGACTGCCCTGCTGGGAGCTGGATCTGCACCCAAAGGCCTGCACTCTAACTGGCTGCACCTGCTGCACAATCTGGTAATACAGCCCTGGAGAATGTGCCTTGCTTCAGGATTAAGGGGTGGATCTCCCTGCAAGCTACAGGTTAACAGAGCCCACCTGTATCATCTCCGCCGAGTCCCCATCCTGCAATGCGTCCAGTGGACATTTAAGGATTTGGCCAGGTGTATTGTGGAGATCCCAGAGACTATGTAGGGGATTTCAGACCTTTGTATTGGTGGTTTTGGCACTTTGAACCCTACAAGGAGACCTTCAGGAAGCACGAAGCACCTCCTGAGAACTTTTGTGAAAAAACTCCATGAGGTGACCGACTTGACCCGAGAGTCAGGCTGACTACCTTCAACCATGACTCGGCCTTGGTTTCAGGTTCGTCCTACTGAAAGCTCCAGAGCCCCAGATTTCCAGGCCTTTCTGAAAGTCAAGCCAATGAACCCTCACTGAATATGTCCTTCTGTGGAGGATTGAGCAACGTCAGAGGAAAAAACTGAAGAAAACTTTCTAAGTGTGAAGCAAACCATCGCGGTCAGCCTCCAACTTTGACTTTGTCCCAGTCAAGCATGACCAGAAGATGTCCCAGAGTGGCGGTTTATGTTTTTAAGTATTGTAAAGCAGTTAGTATTTAAAAAATTCATATCTCCGGTTCCATACATTAGATGTATGTTGTTTTGGTGCCTATTTGCTTATAGAAATAATTTCTATTTTTATAAATTGGTGTGGGATTTTTATTGTGTGTTGTGTCTTACTTTTTTGATGTGTTGGCATCTTTAAATGGGTACACTCCAGTCTCCTAAGTTAGGCCTGACTGCTCGTTGTCAGCTACCCAGAGTTGAGCAAGGGACTAATTGACTGAGACCTTTACTGGACCCTATACCATTGTGGTGACCTAATAACTAGTGATAGGTGCATACTTACCCCAACCAATAACCAACTTTCGAACATTTGATAGCAGCTGTGGGATAAGGACTTGTGTTTGGAATACACCGTACAGTAATTAAGTACGATCTTTAAAAATCCTCAAACTTGTCTTACAACAAAACTTTTATGTCTTGAATGTTTAGAATTTGGACTAAACTGATTTTTAATCCACTGTTTTGATTTTCAGATTTTTTTTCTAATTCTGATAAGTAGTTGTTGAGACCCAAAACTAAGGATACCACTAAGTGTATCTGGATAAACTGACTAAATTCAAAGTGGCTGAGCTTAGCGTTCATTTAAGGCTAGGGGGCTACCTGCCATTAATGAGATTAGGAAGGCAGAGTTGGTTAGGTCCCTGAAGGCCTGGTCCAGGTCAGACCCAAAAAATGAAGGGCAGGGGAAAGATGACCCACCCCCAATGTTACCCAGGAGGAGGGTGATGATGATGATGCCTATTCCATTGCTTACATACTAAATACATAATTCGAGATGGTGTGAGGAGGGAAGAGTCCCCCACACAGGAACCACTGCTGTCCCTTGCAGAGAGGCAGATTGAGGCCCAACTAGCTTTAAAAGTATGAATTAGATGAGAAGAAGCGGGCAAGGAGGAGGAGAGAAGAAATGGTGGCAGCGGAACTGAAGAAGTTGAGGTATCCCGGGTGGGGTTTGAGTTCAAGCTTCCCACAGGAATAGTACCCAGGTACACAGAGGAGGTGACATTGGCAAATTGCTCATAGCACTTGAGAGGGCCTTGAGATGATGGACGTCTGCCTCAAGCATTGGGGTTCACTCTTGTAGGAGATAATCCCTACATCTGGGAGGGATAGACTCCTGTTCCTAGATGGGGATGAGGCTAAATCCTGCACCCTCATGAGAAGATGCATAGTTAAGAAATTTGGTTTGAGCACAGAGCAGTACCGGGTGAAATTCAGGGAAACCCAGAAAGTTAACACACAGTCCTGGCAGAACTTGGTGGACCTCTCAGAAAAAGCACTAGGAGGCTGCATTGATGGTATTCAAGTAACTACACCTGATGGGCTGTACAATTTGTTTATGAAAGAACACATTTTGACATTGTGTCCAAGAGAAGTTACGCCAATACCTAGTGGACTCTAAGCTGATGAGTGGGTGGGAACCCAGGTTTCCAATCAGCACCAGGGGGTTGATAAGAATATGGGAGGACAGGTCCCCACACCCAGGGAAAAGACCAGAGGAAAAAAGGTCAAAAACAAAAGAAAGAAGTCCTCAAAACATGAGCCAGTGTGATTATGGTGCATGGACACACTGGTGTCCAAAGAGCAGATCCTGCCTGGTGAGTTTCAACAGGTGACCTATGCAGGCAGCAGAACCAAACTACATCAAATGTCTATGTTGGATTTGGAATGGGGAGTAGTGAAAGGCCCTATTAAGATAGTTGTGTCTCCATCAATCCCAGTGCTGAGTTTACTGGAAAATGAACTCAAAGCACCTGAATGGTCATAGGTGGAGAGAGGGCTCTTGGGAGGTATTGGAGCTTCCTGTGTGAGTATGTGCTGTGATCAGGTCACAGACTAGCCAGAGAGGGAGTTCTGGATACTTGGACCATGGAGCAACGAGCCAAGTGTCCATGGACAAGGGCGCTGGTTCTGGTGAGCCAGCCCCGAGAACTCCAGAGGTGCAGCAGGAGTCTGACCCTGATGGGGAGGATTTAACCTCCGAGGAAGGGATTCCAGATCTCTGTGGAGAAGTGTGGCTCACTGGTTAGAGCAGGCAGACCCTGAAGCAGAGGTCAGACCCGGGACCAGGGTTCGATTCCCGAAGCGGCAGGGTCTTGAGCTCAAATGTCCACGGACTCGATAATTCTCGCTTCGGTGCCTGACCTAATCATGGGTTCACACTCTGCAACTCTGGGCATTAAGCTTGCTTAATCTCCACAACAGCCCCCCCCGCGGCGGGATGCCTGGCTTTCACCTTGGGGATGCCCTGTAGGGGCTATCTCACAGGGAAAAAACCAGGACTGGTTCCCAAGGCAAGCGCGGAGATGCCCCTTCGGGGGTCGATTCTGGCGCTATATAAGAAATGCAATAATAATCTTAGACTTGGCAGAACTGACAGGAACTAATGGACCCTCCAGAAAGGAGGTTTTTCATGGGCAGAGAGACTGCCCCACCCTTGAGGGCTTGAGGAGGATTTGCCTTAAAGCAAGAGGAGCAGGATGAAGGGGTTCCACAGAATCTACTGGGAAGATGGACTGCTCTATACTGAGGCCATAAACCTCAATGATGGGGCCACTAGGAGGTTGGTGGGTCCCCAGAAGTACAGAGAATTCATCCTGACTTTAAGTCATGATATCCCCTTGGCAGGACATTTGGGGCAGTACAAGACTTGGAACGGGTTGGACAACCTTTTTTACTGGCCCCATATTGAGAAGGATGAGTTCTGTAGCTCCTGTGTCTCCTGTTAGGCCAGTAGCAGGAGAGAGGGCAAGTCAAAGGCTCCCTTGATACCACTGGCAGTGGTTGGGACTCCCTTTGAGAGAGTGGAGGTGGACATTGTTTGCCCCTAAAAGCCTGAACTTCATTAGGGAAAAAGTATTTCTTGTTGGTAGTGGACCATGCCACAAGATACCCTGAGGCAATACCCCTCAGAACAGTCACTGCTCCTACAGTGGCTAGTGCTCTACTTGGTGTGTTCACCAGAATGGGGTTCCAAAAGACTGTTGTTTCAGATAGGGGCATAAACTTCACGTCAAGCTATCTGAAAGGGATGAAGAATGAATGGGTTGTTACCTACAAGTTTACCACCCCATATCACAGACTAATAGTCTGGTGGAAAGGTTTAATAAGAATCTGAAGGGCATGATCAATGGGTTGTCTGACAAACTCATGAGGAGTTGGGATATTCTTATCCCATACCTATTGGTCTTTTCTCTTTGACACCAGGTATCACTGATTGATGTGTGCACTACATTGACACTGGTGACAGCCTACCTCTCCAAAATAAATTGTACAGGTTGACTGATGATATCAGAGCCAGCATCAAGGCTGAGGTAACTAAGGTGCTAGAATTGGGGGTAATTAAGCCCTCTTACCGTCCATGGGCAAGCACAGTGGTTCTGGTGCCCACACATGGCCCCAGGGGGGAAAGGAGGAGTTAAGGTTCTGTGAGGACAACAGAGTCACTAGGAGTGATGCTCACCCTATTCCTAGAACGTATGAGCTCATTGATAGGTTAAGGGCTGCTAAGTATCTGAGTACATTTGATTTGACTTCAGGCTACTGGCACATTGCCCTCAGTGAAGGAGCAAAGGAGAAGTAAGCATTTTCTACATCGAGTCACATTACCTGTTAAAAGTAATGTCCTTTGGCTTAAAGAATGGCACTGCCACCTTCCAAAGGTTGGTGAACAAGGTCCTGTCTGGGATGGAGAAGTTTAGCACAGCTTATCTTGAAGATATAGCTGTGTATAGTTCCACGTGAGATGACCACATGAGGGAAGTGCCCCGGGCCATGATGCAGGCAAATCTGACTATTAAGGCCAGCAAGTGCCAAATAGGACAGAGTTCTATGGTGTATCTGGTTCACTTGGTAGGTGGAGGCCATGTACAACCTCTCCAGGCCAAACTCCAAACCATTTTGGATTGGACAGCTCCTACTACCGAAGCACAGGTCAGGGCATTCCTTGTTCTGACGGGGTACTATGGAATATTTGTTCAGAACTATGGGACTAATTTGGCTCCTCCTGACAGAAGTTTCTTCTTAGAAGAGGCCAAAGAAAGTGATGTGGACTCCAGAGTGGCAGAAGGCCATTGACACTCTTAGGGAGGCTATGTGTTCAGCGCCAGTGTTACTGATCCCTGACTACACAAAGGAGTTTGTGGTTCAGACAGATGCTTCAGAACAAGGGATTGGGGCAGTGTTGGCACACGTAAATGCAGAGGGCCTTGATCAGCAGTTGCCTTTTTAGCAGGTGACTTATCCCCAGAGAACAAAGATAGAGTGCCATTGAGAGGTCTTTGATGTGGTTTGGTCCTGAAAAAGCTGAGAACATAACTGTTTGGTGCTCAGTTTTGTGTTCAAACTGACCGCAGACCTTTCAGGTGGCTCCTGCAGATGAAAGGGAGAATCCCAAGCTATTGAGGTGATCCATTTCTCTACAGAGGATGGATTTCACGGTGGAACACAGACCTTGGGATGCCCATGCTAAAGTGGGTAAACCTTCCAGATTTTTACACTTAAAGGTGAGGACTACCAGGGTGCAGGTTAGTTACCCATCACCTTTCGCTTGGGGGGCCATGCTAGAATGTCATCCTTTTGCTTTGTTCAGCCCCATTTTTGGCTGAATGTTACTGGTGGTAACTGACTCAGACTATACCCGGGGCTCTGCTAACCAGGCCCAGGGCCGGTGCTATGCTTACAACGGTACATGTGATAGGGTACCCCTAGAATTGGCAACAACAGACCTTATAAGCCCCTGGTAGATAATAGGGCCAGGAGCTGCAAGCTGCATTGCAAACTGTCTTTAAAAGTAAATTATATGCAAACTCAACGTTGGTGGTATGGGTACATTAAAAGTGATGGCTCTACCTTACTTTAACATATTAGGACCCCTCAAGGCCTCCCCAGAGTTGGGACATTTAACTATAAGCAGGGACCTTATAAAAGATGCTTTGTGTGCCCATTTCAAGATACTTAGCTGCATAGGCTACGATTGCAATATTTTATTTAGGTATAACTATTGCTAGGAAAGGAGTAATATTATTTAAGGACCTAAAAGATTGGTATCAATAAAGTTAACAACTTTCCACTGTTGAGTTTATCATAACTAGTAAATAAAAGAAGTTATGGAACGTTCTCTTCGGTAAGCCAAAATCCATCCTTCTAGTGGTCTCTGCTGATTGGTCGGCCTTTACAGGCTAAGCCAGGTTGCTTTGATTAGGTGATGAGTGGACTGGCCAGAGCAGAGGTTATCTGATAGAGACAGACTTGCAGCTGAGGATGATAGGTCATAAAAAGGGAGCTAGGTAAATCAACCTGAGCTCAAAGATAGAGCAGATCAGTGAGGATTAACAGGTGAACCTACACCCACATCAAATTACCCAGCCAGATGGGATAGGAGAGGAAGTTGCAGGGGTCAAGGGGAGGAAAGCTGATGGAAATGAGTCACACTGGGGCTTGGTTTAGTCAGCTCTTACTCTTCTGCAGAGAAATTTTCCATGATGGATTTCGGACGTGCAGTGCTTTGTGGGGAAAGAAAGTGCCACACTTTAGCTGAAGCCGTCATGCTTTTGGTTGGCATGCAGCATCTCATTGGAGAGAGGTGCCCCCTTACTTGTCGCCCCAGTACATATGTAAGACCTGCATAGTCTCTAAGATCTGCTGCCTGAAACTACAAGGAGAAGGTGTAATTTTGATCTGCACCCAAAGGCCTGCACTCTAAATGACTGCACCTGCTGCACAATCTTGTAATACAGCCCTGGAGAATGTGCGGTGCTTCAAGAAGGATTAAGGGGTGGATCTACCTGCAAGCTACAGGTGCGTCCAGTGTACTTTTAAGGATTCGGCCAGTTGCATCCCAGAGACTATTGAGGACCTTTGGATTGGTGTTCTGGACACCTTGAACCCACAAGGACTGCTTCAGGAAGCGGTTCCTGAAGTTTGGAGAACTTTTGTGAAAAAGCTTCATGAGGTGACTGACCCAACGTTGAGAGAAAGCCGTGACCCGGCCTGGATTTCAGGTTCATCCACTGAAAGCTCCAGAGCTCCAGACTTCTATGATTTGCCCGTGGACCCGTAGAAAGTTAAGCCCGGCGAACACTCACTGTGGAGGGTCGAGCGACATTTAGAGAAAAAGCTCCATAAATGTTTCTAAGTGTGAAGGTAAAATTTCGACCAGGGCCTCCTGCTTGATGTATCCGAATAGAACTCCATTGCGGTCTGCCTCAAACTTAAACCTTAACTTTGTCCCAGTCAAGCGCAACCAGATGTCCCAGAGTGGCGCTCTACGTTTTTAAGTACAACAAAGTGGTTAGTCTTTAAAAATATATATCTCTGGTTCCCTACATTGGATTTTTGTTGTTCTGGTGTCTATTTATTAATACAAATATTTCCATGTTGTATAAATAGGTGTGGGATTTGTATTGTGTGTTGTATCTTATTTATTTGATGTATTGGTGTCTTTAAATGCTTTACATTCTTGTCTCCTAAGGTAGGCCTGACTGCTCGTTGTCCGACACCAAAGGTTGAGCAAGGAGCTAATTTCCTGGACCCTATTCCGTGTTGATGGCCTTATTACAAGTGGTAGGTGCATACTTACCTCTAACAACAACCCACTTTTCAACACTAATCAAATGTAAAGGAGGTAAAAAAATGTGAAAAAGGCCTGACTAGTCATTCTCAAGTGCACAGCTTGGTGTTAATGAAAATATAAATGCAAATTCTGCTGTCATGAAAAAAATAGTGGCCATAAAAAAAATGCTACAATCTGTGAGTACGACTTATGTACTATTATGTGGGTCTATTTTGTACTAAGTGTGGAGTACGTGATTATATGAGCTATAAAACGAGGCATTTGAAATAGAAACATCTCAAGTGCAGTACTCGGTGTGAAGTTTTTTTAATTTTTTTTACCACTGAGGCCAAATGTGTTCTGAAGGCACCGTATGTGCAGAGAGCAACTATTCAGTCAGTTTGCCTTTGTGCTAAAAAAGGGTGTTTAGGAGACTATTATGGCACTGGGTAGCGTTACTTACAAATTTACCATAATGAGACCCAAGGTGCTGATGTGGCAGCTTCCGATGAATTTCAGAATTGTCATTTACAGCCAGATTCATCAAACTAAAATCGGCTCGCAAAGGGCCAGATTCTGAGAATCTGGCCCTTTGCGAACGCTATTTTTGCATTTGGGATTCATCATCCCAAATGCAAAAATCGCAATTCTAGAAATCGCTAAATTGCGATTATTTGCATTTAAGGAATCTCAATTTGAGATTCCTTAAATGCAATTCATGAACCATTTTTAAATTGCAAATTGGCAATCTGGGGCCGCTATTTACAGCAAAGTCTAACTACGTGGTAAATAGCAAAATCTTTGAAAAATGCACTAAAGTGCATTTTCAAAGTGTCATGTTGCGCACACACATGCCCTAAGGGCATGTGTGCGCAACATATGTGCACACATCAATTTCAGGGGTGCAACAGGGTGTACTTTGGACACCCCTGCACCCTTGAAATCGCTATCTCAATTTGCGAATCGCTAATTGCGATCAGCAAATTGAGATGGTCTTCCCATTCATTCCTATGGGCCTAGGCCCATAGGAATGAATGGGGAGATATTCCTTAATTGCGACTCGCAATTTGCGAGTCCCAATTAAGGAATTATTAGAAATCGCTATTTTTAAAGTGATTTCTTGATAAATAGCATTTTGCTATTCCTTAATAGCGATTCGGTATTTTTCGCTATTAAGGAATCGCAAAATGTGTTCTTGATGAACCTGGGGGTTAGTCCGTTGTCAAAGGTTTTGAGGTGGTAAACCCACCTCGGTTTTTTTTTTAAACAGGACGCATTCGGCATCACTGCTGGTACCACCAGTGTTTCCAGGATCGCCCACTCTCGGTCATTAACCCTGTTTTGCAGAGAGAGGAAGTGATTACTCATACATGTGGTAATCTTCTCGGATCTGATTTTGCTCCAGTGTTCTCACATTCGTGTCTTGACCTTTCCGCAGGTCATGCCAATGTATCTGAATTTGCAGGGACGGGTGATCATATAAATTGCATGTGTAGTGTTGCAGTTTTTGTGTTGTCTTAAGGTTCATTTGAGATGTTCACAGAGTTGTAAGACATTTGTTGCCTTTGTTAGATGGCACACCACACACTTTTTGCAGGCTCCATGTAGTAGGGATTGTGTTTGTTTTGGTCCATGTGGTTAGGGTTGTGTAACAGTTCATGGATATTTCTACTCCTTTTGTGGGCAAATCTAGGTTTGGGCCATTGTAAATTGCTGGATGTTATTATACTCCAGTGTTTTTTGTCCACTTTCGAGGCCGTGCTGTAAGTTGTCACATATGTGAGGATGTCTTTCTCTGTGGTTTTATCTGTGGGTTCCATAAGGTTTTCGCGATTTTGGTTCCTGGTTCTCTTCTGACATTTATTGATGATATGGTATGGGGTAATCCCTCTTCTGCAGCTTTTCTGTTAGATCCTTAGCTTGTCTTTTCTAAACTTGTATTTCAGTGCGCTACAATTGCAATGAATTCACAAGAACTGACTGTAGGTTACATATTCCCTCAGGAGTCATGGGTGGAAACTGTTAATGAGAGAAAACTATTCTTGGCAGTGGGTTAATAGTAATTTCGAGTTTTGAGACTTTTGCCTTCGGCATAAATGGGGACATCCAATAAGTCTGTAATGTGTGTTGTATGTGTGAATTCGAGTGATTCATCATGTGTGTTAAGCCATTCGAGAAAGTTTGGAATGGTATCGGTTCGCCCCTTCCAGATCATAAGAATGTCATTTATGAACCTCTTCCAGAAATGTATCTGGATTTCGAAGGGGTTTGAGTTCTGCAAAATGTATTTGTCTTCAAAAGAGCTGACTTATTGTCCTCCTAGACTGGGGGCAAAAGTGCTCCCCGGTGATGTTCTGTGGGTCTGGAGGTATAACTTGTCTTGAAACTCAAGAAAGTTCTCTGTCAATGTTATTCAGCAGCACTCTAGAATGAAGTGCCTAGGTGCGTTGAAGAGCCCGTTTTCTTTTCGGAAGGTCTCCTCAATCATTTGCAGTGTGGCCTCCTGTGCAAGACTAGTGTATAGGCTCTCGATGTCTAAGCCTACCAATATATTTGTGCTCTCATGATATGTGTGCTCTTTAAAATGGTTCAGGAGGTTCTTACGTTCTTCAAGATTGTTGGGGTTTTCTGGATTAGTGGTTAAAAATGTACTCCACAGCTTGTGACAAGGGTTCTAGGATTGAGCCGGTGCTGGACACAATGTGGCGGCCTGGGGGTGGTGATTTGTTCTTATGCATTTTAGGCAACAAGTAAAAGTAAGGTGTTCTGGGTGTCTTTATCACTAGGAATTCAGCTTTCTTCTTAGAGATCCAGTAGTGAGTCTCTGCTTCTTCTACCAGGTTGCTGATAATTTGGTGTAGATTTGGGGTGTGATCCCTTCTCAGGGGTCTGTAGAACCTATTATCAGAAAGCATATTGGTGCAGTGTGTCTTGTAAACAGTTCTCTTTAATAGGACAATGCCTTTGCCCTTTACAGCCAGTTTTATGCCCAGGTCTTGATTGGTTTTTAAATGCTCAAGGGCTTGTTGTTCTTTTCTGGTTTTGTTGTGGAACATAATCTTTGGCTTGTTGGGATTCTAGACTTCTTGAAAAATAGCCTGTTTGTATGCAAGAATTTCCACAGGTGTTGATGAGTTTGGAGGACAGAATGGAGATGTACTTCTTAAATTGATGTGACCTTCTGTTTGGGGGACATCTTTGTCCCTAAAGAATGCCTTGAGTTGATTTTGCGGCAAAATTCCGCAATTTCGCAGTGAACATATGGTTTGGCCTTTGTCCATCATCTAATTTTGATGCAGCTATCCCTGTAACGCTTATGAACGGCAAGTGTTTTTTCATCAATCCCTACCTGACTATCACAATCAATACTTTAGGAGTAGTCTCTGGCTGCCACTCAATTGGACAGGCTATCCCCCTACTCAAATAGCTACTTTTGTCAAGTATCCAACTTATCCATCATGGAAAAAGCTCTGAAAAACCTGTGCTGCTAAGCAGCTTAATAAACTCAAAGAAACCTCCTTGATGAATTTAAAAAAAAATGTATGCCAAGCTGCAGGACTGAGATGACAATGCTACAAATAGTTGATGAGGGAACATTCATCTTATACAAAGGAGAGGTGTTTCTTCTTGTTCTCCTCACCTGGCAGCAACATTTGATATGGTCAATCATGCCTCCCTTCTTTAAGTCTTAAATATCAGCCGGGGCTCTAGAGGATCCTTCCTTCATCTGAAGCTCTTGACTTTGTACATGGTTCCCCCTAGATCCCTCCTGGGCCAATGCAACATCTCTTTTCACCTTTCTTTGACACATAGCTGTATATTATACCGCAATCAGGATTGGAAGAGTGCGTGTAAAAAGTGAAAATCACTGACAATCGCCCTATGTCCCGCTCCAATCTATTGTTTTTTCACCACTGTGCCACTGTAGACAGACGCCTGCATTTTGGAAACCGGTACTGACCTTGTCCTCATGGGACCAGTTCATTTCGCACTCTTCGCTGTAGAAGATCAGATCACATCTTTGCTATCTTTATTTCACTGAACTGGCTCCCAATAGAAGCCCATTGTTTATTCAAACCAATTCATATGGTACATAAGGCTTCCCACGAGGGGGCAGAAGACTATTTGGCACCCAAATTAGTCAACACAGGGGTGGGCCTGCTCAAGGAAAGGGCTGATTCTATATCAGGAAACTGCTACTGTTACCCTGCTACACTGATGGCTGGTTCCGACACACCACGAAGGGCGTATACTTCCTCTTGTGATGCTTCTAAGGATAAAAACCTTCAGGTCTATCCTGATTCTTGGAATGCATTTTTAGCAAAGGGGACCAGGTGGCTATTCTGTGTTTGAATGGCAGCCTAGATATATGTAATGGTGCCCAAGTAGCATAATGGTACTTGTACTCTGTTCAAAATACCACCTATATCCGTGCAGGAATGAGTATCTTTGTCAATTATTGGAGAGCCACATTTATGTTTGTATACTCTTTAAAAGAGGTTTATAGTTCCAAGCAGAGATGAACAGTAGAGAGGAAACCATTGTGAAGGTTCCATGTAGGCTACCTCAAAAATGAGGCTTAATCTCCAGATGTAAATCCTCTTACAGATGATCATATACATCTGTACATCACGGGATAAAAACACAAGCACAAAGTGTCTAGAAGTTACCACACAAAGGTACTGTTAGAAAAATAACAAGAATCTGACGAAGATGCTCCCAGCATACAAACTGCTACAAGTCTTTATCTCACCAGTTCAGTAAAGCCATACAGTAAAGAGGATGGATATATTTATCATGTACTTTGTGTAAGTACTGAGGCTCAGCCGGGAAAAGTTAGGAGTGCTTGTGTAAACTTTTTAAAACTTTTAAAACCGCTAATTTTAAAACACTTTTTGTCTTTGTCCTGCATTGTCTTGTATTTACCTTGCACGGTGTTTCTTCCTACCCGCACTGCCACCGCGAACCCTGCAGCCGAATAGGTGCTGTCCAGGGACTCACGCGGGCCTAGACGCCATATTGGGACTAGTTTGGGGTGGCGCTCTAGTTGGTCGGAGATACACCACCCTCCTCCTGTCTACCTTACATATGGCCTCCATTAAACGTCCGCGCAGCGGGCACGCCAAAGGCAAGCCCGTCAGCGCCCTATGAGGCTGGCACAATTCATTGAGTCTCTGACGCTCTTCCAGCAGCCTTTGGGACTCATACTCAACCTGTCCTTTTCCACAGCCAGTGTTCCTATGGCATGGAAACAGGCATGGGTATCCCCTATTATTAAGAAGCCCACATTGGATCCGTCAAAACTGGAAAGCGTTAGGCCAATCTCCCTTCTCCCATGGGTGGCTAAGATTGCTGAGGCCCATGTGAATAATGTGTTATCCCAATTCATGCATCTTAATGGCATTCTGAATCCATCTCAAAACGGCTTCAGGCCTGGCCACAGTACCGAGTCCGCCCTACTAGCCACGACCGAACATCTACGGACGATTCTCGACGCTGGTCAGAGTGCAGCGCTGATTTTGTTAGATCTCAGCGCTGCCTTTGACACGGTGTCTCACAACATCCTTCTATATCATCTGGAGGCAGTTGGGATTACTGGACTCGCTTTAGACTGGTTTCGAACATTTCTGAAAGATAGATAATTTCGGGTATCGGCACCACCATACCTTTCCCAGTCCCATTCCTTTGGACAGGGAGTTCCTCAAGGTTCTGCACTCAGCCCGTCTATTTAATCTCTATGTTCAGCCGCTTGCAGCATTGGCTAAAGAGTGGGACCTAATGCTGGTATCATATGCTGACGATACCCAGCTGGTTATCACCTTAGCTGAAGGGCCATCTGCTTCAGCTACGAGGTTCAGAGACGGGATGGCAGCAGTTGCCCAATGGATGACTGACAATTGTCTGCAGCTTAATGCAGGTAAAACTGAGGTTCTGCTTGTAGGGAAGAACATCACCCTCTGGAATGAGCACTGGTGGCCGGCCTCGCTGGACATTATGCCAACACCTAAATCTCTAGTTAAGAACCTGGGAGACTGGATGGACTCTTCACTTAGCTTTCAGACTCACACCAAGAGAGTGGCAGCTACTCGTGTGGGTCTGCTAAGAGGCCTTAACCCTATTCTGAAGTTTTTTGACTCAAAAGTGCGTCAGCTTATTGTCCAAGCCACTATTCTATCACGCTTGGACTATGCCAGTGTGCTGTTCATGGGCGCAAATAAAGCCGAGATAGCGCGACTCCAGCGAGTCCAAAACTCAGCAGCGAGAACCTTGGTAGGACTTCCCCGTAGGTGTTCAGCCAGAGCCACGATCAGAAGGCTGCACTGGCTTCCGATTAACTCCCGAATCCAGTTTAAAGCTCTTTGTCTGGCGTTTAAGATTCTTAAATTCGGGAGCCTGGACCTACTATGCCCACTTTTAACCCCATATGTTCCACAGCGTAGTCTGCATTCACTAGGACAACATCAGGGGATTGTACCTCGGACTAAATTATGCCGCATTGGTGGCCGCTCCTTCCGGGTTTTGGCAGCCAAGCTTTGGAACTCCTTGCCGGTCGGCATCCGCGGAATGGAAAATTTGCTTGCTTTCCAGAAAGCCATTAAAACCTTTCTGTTTCCTCCAGCATAGGGATTTGCGACCATGGTCGGCTAGCCTTTAGTTTTGTTAGTACCTTTCGATCTAGCAGCGCCGGGACGATTCTTTGCTGGGGCAACTGTTGCGCTTACAAAACAATTAACATAACATACCATAACATAAGTAAGCAGTACCAGGTAGTAAAAAATACCTAATCTGGATGCAATAGAGATTAAAGACAAAAAACATATGACAAGATCAATATAATCCTTCATGTAAATAAAAAAGGCTTTACCTCTTGGTGTCGTCTTCACATATATGTTATAATAATCCGATGCAGCTATAAAAGAAGGAGAGGAGCCATCACTAAGGAGACTACATTATCAAGAACCTAAACAGTGCCCGACCCATCATGATCACTAAAGGTCTCAGAATTGGATAACATGAGAGCGGTCAGGGATGGTCTTCTTCATCAACCGCGCCCAACGTCCTTACCTGATTGTACCATAAACAATATCTACTGATTGTGATTGTCATACAACAGATTAAAATACCAAAAGAAACAACACTAACATGGGAGCAAATATATGTAGCATCCCGGGGCAATAAGATTCTTAAGGCCATGATTGTGACCAAAGTCCTTCTACCTGGAAACTGTGGGGCATATTACCAACAACTAGCGATGATTATCGCTATGTTGGTTTAGCAGCAATAATAACATCGCCGAGCTCTGCCAATTTTTATCGCTTAGGAGCCTTGCTATTATCAAGGTTTTTTCTCCTAAGCGATAAAAATCAGCCGAAATGCATGAATATCGCTGTAAAGTCAGCGATATTCATGCATTACCGAACAAATGCTCTTAGCCATGTTATCCACCTACCATTGGATAACATGGCTAAAAACAGCTCTGGGCAGGCGTTAGCTTTTGGAGATAATTGCGCTTAGCGCGATTATTTCCAAAAGTTGGTAATAGGAGATAGAGATTTTAGCGACTGTTTCCAGTCGCTAACATCTTGGCACGCCCACTTTGCATGTCATTAGCGATAATTATCGCTGACATGCAAAGTGGGCACCTAAATGCCCACTATCTCCTACTAGCTGTTGCTAACTGGTGTTAGCGACAGCTAGGTAATAGGGCGATACAATTATCGACGCTTTAGCGGGAAAAATTCCCGCTAAAGCGGCGATAATGCCCTTGGTAATATTGCCCGGTGAGTGCTGATCCAACGGGTCTATTGACTAATGGGTCATGAATACATCTTCAGTTGTCCTACTGGAAAGGATCTTTCTTTGCAGAAATAAAAGTTTTGAACAAATATACATGAGGCCCTTATCTATAATCCTCTGATAATGTAAAATAGACTCTCTTAACAATTCAATACCGAAATTATCTGCCTATCAGAAGACAGTATTTCCTGTAATCATTTTGTTGTAATTGTACTTTCAGCCATCTAAATTTCAAAGTTTTATTTTCATTTTCAGTGTGCTGAATATTCAATCTTTGACCTAGATGCTGTGCAAAGCTGGAATAGTTTCCACTTTGTGCAGTTTTAGAACTTTCTCCCTAAAAAACGTTTTGCTAAAGAACATTGAGGCATATCAACAAGGCGGCGCTAAAAAATTATCGCCGCTTTTGCTGATGTTTTCGGCCAAAAAGAGGCGATAATTTTATCACTATATTAGCAAGGTCACACCACCGCGTGAATCCTTACTTTAGTGTCCTTTCCTATCACGCCCACCTTTGCATCTCTAATGAGATGCAAAGTGGGCGTTCCAGCTCAAAGTAACTGGAGAAATGTCGCTAAACGACATTTCTCCAATTATCAATGGGCACGCTAACAAGCATAGCGATAAGAAAAATAGCGCTAACCTTGGTTATCGCTACTTTCCTTAAGCCTGCTTTTAATTTGACTTAGCCATGATATCCTATGGAAGGTGGATATCATGGCTGAGTCTGCGTTGCACTATCAGCAATCTATCGCCAAATGTTGTACGATTATCGCTGTATTTCCAGCAATAATCGCACAATTGTCAGCTTGCACCTGGCATTTTATTGCTTTTGAGATAAGCGTTGCTAATAGCACGCTATCTCAGGGATAATATTCAGCGATAATTATCCTAGCGCTAAGTGCGCTTAGCGATAATTATCGCCGGTTGTTGCTGATATGCCTCTTACTCAGAAAATCTTTTTACCATAGAAGATTCTCCCTTCAAAAGTGGACTTTTGCTGCCTTTTTCAGTATAAATGTAAACTTTTCTGAAGATTTCTTTCACAATTTTCCATCAATGTCACTCTGGTGAGGCAGAAACTAATTGGAATTACACAGTTTACGGATAAGTGGAGCAGGATTGAAGGAGATATGTTTCCACCTACTCTTAAAACATAGCTTAAGATGTTAAACATGTTTTCCTGGACGTATGTTACTGAACATATTCTTAATCTATGAAATGTATTGTTTGTTATGTCCTGTCCTGTTATGTTATCATTTTTTGAAAGCACACAGTACTACCCGAAGGTCTCTTGGCCAACACAATCTAAACAGTAACAGGTTAAAGAATATTATCTGAAGCATTAACAGAACAAAAAAATTGTTCAGTTCTTTCCAAAAATGCATACAGGAGATGTTTCAAAGTTTAGGGGTCTCCGGCTTTTTTTAATAAGAGCTAATCATATTCAGAGAAAATCTTCCAGAGTTACTAATAGGATTAGCGATGTGGTAGTTACCACATCATAAAAGATTACATTATCGTCACTGTGAGAAGTTGGCCTGGTATATAATGCTCACTAATTCTAGTGATCACTTTGTACCATGCCAAGCAACCCTTATGATGATTGGTTGTAATTCAACCTTGTATACCAGTTATCCTAGTGGTAACGTGGACAAAGCAGTCTTAGGCTAAACTCTGAAAGGCATGTGAATCCGGCAGTATAACCATACACAACCCCCTTGAATACCAAATGAAAGGACACCACACAGATATATATTGAAAATATATATTGATTTATTAACTATAAAATCCCCTGGACTCTTTATGAGCACAGAAGCACAAGCGTTAAATCACAAGACAGTTTAAAATACACAAAAGTTGCACAATATGGATGAGCCCTAGGGGCCAACAAAACCATATACTAAGAAAGTGGTATAAGAGATACCAAATGGAAAGGGAACAGGCCTAGGGCCTTGGGAATCGCTGGAGCTATTCGAGACTAGCAATGATTAAGTCGGGAAAGGCCCGCGGGACTCGGGTGCAGTGTCTAAAGTGCACGCACTCTCCAATGTAAAGTCTATGGTGCGTAAAAAGTACAAAGTTAGATAGTTCGGAACCTTCCGAGTGACCTAAAACGCTGAAACTTAAGACACAGGCCCTTGAGATGTGTACCAGTGTAGGAACACCGGCGGAGCTGAGTTACCTCACCCACAGGAAGGGGGTGCACAGGGTCGAAGTAGTGTCGGATTTCGTCACGCTGGTCGATGGTGCTTGGAGCTGAAGATGCTGCAGGCGGCTCGATGTGAAGAGTTCCGGTGGATCCAAGGGTGGATCTGAAGATGTGAAGACCTGAAAGCAGAGGGGACAATGTTCAAAGTCACTAGCCAGTGACTACCGTGGAACCAGATTGGAACCAGGCGATGTCGGGTGCAAACAGGCGTTGTCATGTAGCTTCTCTCTGCAGCCACGTGGACACCGGGGGTCGAGGATGTCCAGGAGTCGGTCACGAGCTGTCCCACACAGGCTTCTCGCTGTTGGCGGTGTCGGCAACTTGATCGGAGCAAACAGGCCTTGGCTATTGCAAGCCACGCAGGAATCGAAAAATGCTTAACACTCGGACCAGCAAGGTCAGAGCGAGTGCTCCTTTTCACAGGAGCTTGGGCAAGTCTGGAGCAACCAGAATTGCAGTGTTGTTTGTCAGTTTCGTCGCCAAGATGGCCGCTGACCACGTGGCTAGTGGCCGGGATGGCGCGTCGAGTGGCACAATGCAAAAGGGCCAAGAACAAAAAGAGTCGGAAGGTCTGTTAAGCTACGTAGCTGAGTTTATAAGGTCCTTCTAAAATGACCCTTTTGGATTGCACTGAACCAGACCAAATGGTAACATGACACGATAATGTATTAGATATCCTATCAGCCCACCCATCTGGCGGAGCCTCGTCATGTAGGACGTCTGACCAGGTGGTGAGTCCAAGCCCAGATGTATTGGCTAGACACCACACACTACTGGTTCATCATATGAACGTGTCCGTGCCACTGAATGGTGCTGAGAAAATGCAGTGCAAAACAGGGAATAAAGAATAAGTGATCTTAAAATGACGGTCGAGGTAAAGAAAAAATGTTTTTATTGAAGATATTCACCAAGACGCCAGATTAAAAAAGAGTGTGGGACAGTGTGAAATAATCACTGTGATGCTTGGTTGTGTTAAGGATCAGGCCAACATGTTTCTGCCGAAGGTGAAACTACACCGGCATTCTTCAGGGCCGAATACACAAAGATGTTGCTACTGCAATGATACACTCAGACAATTAATACAAAGTGCAGACAAAAAAAGGACAGACCAAATGATTTGTTAAAGTACTGTCCAAACTACTGGTGTGGTCTGATAGACCATCCTACCATCTCCTCCAGATCAGTAGTTAATAGAGGTAGAGATCCTAAAAATGGAAACAAAAAAAGACAACTAATATTGTTTGTTCTGCCATCATTATGGACTAATCACAATATCAGGACCAACATATAAACTCAGCTAGGCTAGTCCCTATTAGGACGGCCACATGTTAATAAGGTCTCATATTCAAGTCAACCACCAGACATTGCTGAACATTAATTATGAACAATGCTTTCAAAGACTTACCCAGCAATATGTGGGAGTCGAGCCTCACCTCACCCGGCGACGGCTCGGAGATTGAGGCCCCGCTCTGTGCACAGAACAAAAAATTTAACGTGTCATCCTGAGTTGACTCAGAGGTCTGTGGTCAGTGTCAGGTTATACAGTCTGTGCATTTAAAAACTGGTTGTGTGACTGTCCTCACTGAACGCTGCCCCATGGAGAACAAAGAGAAGGACTGGCTGTCTGACCAGATCAGAGTCTAGTCGCTGGCTAGTACAATTACCCTAGAATGATTACCTATGTTCATCTAGTGCCCATTCGATGGTGGTACAATCAGTTGTAAATACCCACCCTCCCTAGGCCAAGCAATGGATGTAAAAAGTGTGGCTCAGGAATAGTTATCCCGGAATTAGGGATCTGATTGGGAAGATCCATGTAATGTGCTCATCTAGAAGAGTACATGGAATGAAATAAAGTAGAGCATAAACCAATCCCCTTAGACTGCAGGTGAAGAAGGAGTAAGTTAAATGCTCAAAATTGCAAGACTGACTAAGAAAGCGTCTGCCCCAAGTGAATATAGTTTAACAATAAGCTATATGTGAAAATAGGGGCCACAGCAAGACCACAAAGCCTAGAAATGCGCGTTCCAATCAGGCTAACTCACCTCTCCGTCGGTACCTCTCGGCTGACACCTAAGCCGAAGGGGAGGCAACGAGGAGAGGTGAGGCTAATGTATTTATACCCCTTCTGATTGGTAAAACGGCAGCAGCTGTGCTCCTATCGCTGCTGCCGATATAGCGATCGTCTTAGTTATGCGCATGCGCGGAAAGGTGGCACTGAACAGCGCTGTCTTTAATATGCGCATGCGCGGCAAATTGGCACTAAACAGCGCTGTGTACCCAAAGGCGGGCATGCGCAATGATGTACCCCAGCGCCTCCATGTCGGCGCCGGAATTAGAGCAGCGCACGCGTTTAGATAAACGGGCTGTTTGCAAACAACAGCAGAGATCCTAGCTAGTGAGCGCATGCTCTGTGATGTGCATGCTTGTGTTGTATGTATAATGCGCGTTGTCGAGAGTGACCATTCGGCAGGAGAATAACGCGGTATTCTACATTGAATGACCCTGCCCCTCGAGACTAACACGCAAGGAATGCATAAAGGTGATCACATTGGTGGCACAGTACATGACAGCTCCCAGTACGAACATAGCTACATTAGCTGGAGTCCCTAACAAGACATAATGCATCCTAAGGGGACAATGAACACCAACATGCTTATAATGGCAATGGTGTAGTTAGATACAGACCATGGTCAATCAGTGTAATCTGTAGATCTAGAGAGAATGGGTGTAAAAGTGTGCTAGATGCCAGGACCCACAGCAAATTAAGGCGGAAGGGTACGAGACATGGTAGATGTTGTCACTATAAGATAAGGGGGTTCCAACACATGGCAGTAATCGCTGGTTATACTCAAGGGTGAGTCTACCAGGAGCAGAGACAACGGAGCTAACAGACTCTAGCCTAATGGTAGTATCGTGTTGGAAGTGAGATAAACCGTTTACTGACGTGTATTAAATGATGTCTGGTTGCTGCAGAGGTCTACATAGTGTGAAGTATGGGTAACACCATCTAATAGTGTGTTGAGTCATTAGTAGTAGATGGCGTCTCCGGAAGCTCGCGGCTGATTAAATGGACACCCAAGGTATGTTGTCATTCAACCCTGAGGTGTCAGTTTGCAATTTAAAAATCCAGCGTTGCTCCTTGATGAAAAGAAACCTTGAAATGTCCGTTATATGTGGTGGGATGAATGGTTGTTCCAAAACAACCCACCTAAGATCTTCAGCTTTATGCTTTTTAATCAAAAAGTGGTTTGTGAGGCAGGTGGACTGTTTATTACACCGTATTGTGCTCTTATGTTCACTAATACGGGACTTCACTTTCCTGGTGGTATGTCCAATGTAAGCCATGCCACACGGGCATGTAATCCTGTAGATCACTCTCTCAGAGTTACAGTTAGTATGTTTCAGCAACTTCCACGGTCTGTCGGTTCCGATGTTAACGGAAAGTGTCTTACAGGTCTGCGGGCATGACGCACAGTTACCACAGGGGTGGTGCCCTTGAACCGGAGTGGTATTCCAAATGGTGTCGAGGGTGGTGGTGATTTCCTTCCTTGGTGTCCGTGGTCTAGTGTGGACCAGTGTATCCCTGATGCTGGATCCTCGTTTGAAAGCAAACAGGGGCCTGGGTATATCCCCTGACACCGTGTTCAAGATTTTCCAATGTTTCAGGATTATTCTCTTGACCCTGTTGGAGCTGGTGCTGAAGGTATGTACCATAGTGATCCTTTCGGAAAGTGTCTTCACATTACGGTGTTCCATCAGAGCCTCCCGGTTATTGTTAAAGGCTCTCTTGTTAGCCCGACGTATCAATTGTTTTGGGTAATGCCGCTCCTTCAGGTTGCATGCTAGTTCCCTGGCATGTTGTTCATATAGCTGGTTAGAAGAGCAATTTCTCCGTACCCTGAGAAACTGACCCACTGGCAAATTGTCACGTAGTGACTGTGGGTGAAAACTCTGGTATGACAAGAGGGAGTTGCGTGCCATTGGTTTCTTGTACAATCGGCTCTGGAGTCCTCCCTCTTCTGGAAAAATCAGAAGATCCAGAAATGGTAGTTGCTGCTTACTATACTCCACTGTGAAGCGGAGATATTGGTTCCTGGAGTTGAGCCATGCATGGAAATCGGTTATCTCCCCACAGGTGCCTCTCCATATGACGATGATGTCATCTATGTACCGTCGCCAAAGCAACACCTTACAAAAGTAAGGGTTGCTGTTGTTCAGGACGTGGTCTTGCTCAAACTGATGCATATAGAGGTTCGCCAAACTGGGGGCGAAAACGCTCCCCATTGATGTCCCCGAGACTTGGAGATAAAGGTCATCCTGGTACTGGAAGTAGTTCTCCATCATAGCCAGCCTGGCACACTCCATGATGAAAGGTATCGGAGTGATGGTCTCAGGTGGTTTAGATTCCAGTAGATGTCTTATGCAATCAAGGGTCTCCTGCTGCGGGATGCATGTGTACAGGGACTCAACGTCGAAACTCACCAATAGGTCGGTCTCGACGTTGAACTCAGTCCCTGCAAGAAGACGAAGGACATCGCCAGTGTCCTGCAGATACGTGGGAGTCTCTTTCACCAGAGGTTTCAAAAAAACATCCACAAATGTTGAGAGCGGCTCCAGTAGAGACCCTATACCCGATATTATGGGGCGACCCGGAGGTGGTCTCTTCTCCTTGTGTATTTTAGGGAGGCAATAGAAGTAAGGGACCACCGGATGGATCGTGGTCAAATACCTTGCTTCTTGAGATGTAATCCATCCCTCACAGGATGCTTCCTCAACGAGACTCTTAATATCGTTGGAGAGCCTCATGGTCGGGTCTTCAGTGAGTCGACGATAGGCCTGCACGTTGCTCAGTTGTTGTAGGCACTCTCTGTGGTAGGTGTCTGTGTCCTGTATGACGACGGCACCGCCTTTGTCAGCGGGCTTGATGGTGATACTGGTGTCCTTGGACAGGGTAATGAGTGCCGATTTCTCCATTCTAGTCATGTTGGAAAAGGACTTGTTGTTGTCACGGTCCATGTTCATGATATCATGAGTAACTGCCTGCTCAAAGGCAATGACCCTAGCTGGCACCTGGTGACTGAGAGGTGTGAAAGTGGACTTGGGTTTAAGACCAGTATTGTGATCTATCGGGTCCACCGAATCGTTGTTTTCATTGGTTAGTTTAAAGAAAAAATGCAAGCGGACCTTCCTATAGAAGGACTCTAACTCACACCTCAAATTGAAAGGGTCTCCTACATTTGTAGGGACAAAGCCAAGTCCTTTGTTCAAAACTGAGGTCTCCATAGGCGTGAGTGTGCGACTGCTGAGATTCACTACTAAGTCGCTATCTCCTTCTAAGACTGTTCCCCTCTGCTGTTTGCGGGGTCTGGTGCCCAATTCACTGTCTGTTGACCTCTCTTCCTCCCCCGACTCCTGCCTCGGCCCTGCCATAAAAAAGACTGGTCGTAGTAGAAGTTAGGGTTTGGTGGGTAATTAGGCATTTGGTGACCCATGGGGGGTCCCATCGGGGGTTGATGATAGCCCCAAGGAGCAGGGGGCCACCAGGGTCCTGGACTCGGATAATATTGAGCCGCACGGCCCCTGTTGGATCTTCTCTGTGGGCCCCTCCCTCGTCCTCTGTTTGTTGAGCCTCTATTTGATTCACCTTGGTCGCTAGACCCTGATTCAGAGCCTGAGGAAGAGTAGTTGGATCCATATCTCTTCCCCTTGGAGTTATACACAGGGGCTACATAAGAATCACTCATGTACGGGTATGTGTTTTCCATTGAAAAGCGTGCAAGATCTTTCTTAAACTTCTCAACTTTAGTGGCGAGGATGTTATCATAATACTCTTTATTAGTTTTATTGGTTTCATCTAAAGTTTTTTTGAATGGTACTGACCTAATGGCTGCATTGATTTGACCTTCAAGGACCTGGATTTCAACCAAAAGAGCATCGGCTGTCTTCTTTGCGGTCTTAATAATCAGGATGAGCCAATCACGTGTACAGCGCCACGCTATAAGTGCCCAATCCCTTAGGAAGCCCTTGTCAGTTAGAAAGAGACGTGGTGTGTTGGTCACTATTAGGCCAGAAGGTGCACACTTGCCATGCAAGTACTCATTCATGATTATGCCGTGTATTGTGGTGCGAGAATGGTTTTTCTTCATGTTTAATAAAGTTACCCAATCATCCTCTGTTGTTGTAATAGTAGTAGAGGATGTTGAGGCCAAACTTTCTAGAATACTGGGGTTGTCAGATAGAAGTGTGTTGAGGTCTTCGTCGTCAAAAGCCAGCCCTCCAAAGTCAGCCATGGTATGCGATCGGGGTGGGACAGAACAATCAAACAGTGAGCGAGAGTAGACCACACAGTCTCGTGTCGTCAAGAATTATAAAAGACCCGCAGTGGAAGCTGCTCAGAACTGGAAAACAAAGGTTAGGGAGGGTCAAGGGGACTATGTTTAGAGACCTACCAGACTCAATACCCCTAATCAAACTACCAAGAACAAAAAGAGTCGGAAGGTCTGTTAAGCTACGTAGCTGAGTTTATAAGGTCCTTCTAAAATGACCCTTTTGGATTGCACTGAACCAGACCAAATGGTAACATGACACGATAATGTATTAGATATCCTATCAGCCCACCCATCTGGCGGAGCCTCGTCATGTAGGACGTCTGACCAGGTGGTGAGTCCAAGCCCAGATGTATTGGCTAGACACCACACACTACTGGTTCATCATATGAACGTGTCCGTGCCACTGAATGGTGCTGAGAAAATGCAGTGCAAAACAGGGAATAAAGAATAAGTGATCTTAAAATGACGGTCGAGGTAAAGAAAAAATGTTTTTATTGAAGATATTCACCAAGACGCCAGATTAAAAAAGAGTGTGGGACAGTGTGAAATAATCACTGTGATGCTTGGTTGTGTTAAGGATCAGGCCAACATGTTTCTGCCGAAGGTGAAACTACACCGGCATTCTTCAGGGCCGAATACACAAAGATGTTGCTACTGAAGAATGCCGGTGTAGTTTCACCTTCGGCAGAAACATGTTGGCCTGATCCTTAACACAACCAAGCATCACAGTGATTATTTCACACTGTCCCACACTCTTTTTTAATCTGGCGTCTTGGTGAATATCTTCAATAAAAACATTTTTTCTTTACCTCGACCGTCATTTTAAGATCACTTATTCTTTATTCCCTGTTTTGCACTGCATTTTCTCAGCACCATTCAGTGGCACGGACACGTTCATATGATGAACCAGTAGTGTGTGGTGTCTAGCCAATACATCTGGGCTTGGACTCACCACCTGGTCAGACGTCCTACATGACGAGGCTCCGCCAGATGGGTGGGCTGATAGGATATCTAATACATTATCGTGTCATGTTACCATTTGGTCTGGTTCAGTGCAATCCAAAAGGGTCATTTTAGAAGGACCTTATAAACTCAGCTACGTAGCTTAACAGACCTTCCGACTCTTTTTGTTCTTGGTAGTTTGATTAGGGGTATTGAGTCTGGTAGGTCTCTAAACATAGTCCCCTTGACCCTCCCTAACCTTTGTTTTCCAGTTCTGAGCAGCTTCCACTGCGGGTCTTTTATAATTCTTGACGACACGAGACTGTGTGGTCTACTCTCGCTCACTGTTTGATTGTTCTGTCCCACCCCGATCGCATACCATGGCTGACTTTGGAGGGCTGGCTTTTGACGACGAAGACCTCAACACACTTCTATCTGACAACCCCAGTATTCTAGAAAGTTTGGCCTCAACATCCTCTACTACTATTACAACAACAGAGGATGATTGGGTAACTTTATTAAACATGAAGAAAAACCATTCTCGCACCACAATACACGGCATAATCATGAATGAGTACTTGCATGGCAAGTGTGCACCTTCTGGCCTAATAGTGACCAACACACCACGTCTCTTTCTAACTGACAAGGGCTTCCTAAGGGATTGGGCACTTATAGCGTGGCGCTGTACACGTGATTGGCTCATCCTGATTATTAAGACCGCAAAGAAGACAGCCGATGCTCTTTTGGTTGAAATCCAGGTCCTTGAAGGTCAAATCAATGCAGCCATTAGGTCAGTACCATTCAAAAAAACTTTAGATGAAACCAATAAAACTAATAAAGAGTATTATGATAACATCCTCGCCACTAAAGTTGAGAAGTTTAAGAAAGATCTTGCACGCTTTTCAATGGAAAACACATACCCGTACATGAGTGATTCTTATGTAGCCCCTGTGTATAACTCCAAGGGGAAGAGATATGGATCCAACTACTCTTCCTCAGGCTCTGAATCAGGGTCTAGCGACCAAGGTGAATCAAATAGAGGCTCAACAAACAGAGGACGAGGGAGGGGCCCACAGAGAAGATCCAACAGGGGCCGTGCGGCTCAATATTATCCGAGTCCAGGACCCTGGTGGCCCCCTGCTCCTTGGGGCTATCATCAACCCCCGATGGGACCCCCCATGGGTCACCAAATGCCTAAGTACCCACCAAACCCTAACTTCTACTACGACCAGTCTTTTTTATGGCAGGGCCGAGGCAGGAGTCGGGGGAGGAAGAGAGGTCAACAGACAGTGAATTGGGCACCAGACCCCGCAAACAGCAGAGGGGAACAGTCTTAGAAGGAGATAGCGACTTAGTAGTGAATCTCAGCAGTCGCACACTCACGCCTATGGAGACCTCAGTTTTGAACAAAGGACTTGGCTTTGTCCCTACAAATGTAGGAGACCCTTTCAATTTGAGGTGTGAGTTAGAGTCCTTCTATAGGAAGGTCCGCTTGCATTTTTTCTTTAAACTAACCAATGAAAACAACGATTCGGTGGACCCGATAGATCACAATACTGGTCTTAAACCCAAGTCCACTTTCACACCTCTCAGTCACCAGGTGCCAGCTAGGGTCATTGCCTTTGAGCAGGCAGTTACTCATGATATCATGAACATGGACCGTGACAACAACAAGTCCTTTTCCAACATGACTAGAATGGAGAAATCGGCACTCATTACCCTGTCCAAGGACACCAGTATCACCATCAAGCCCGCTGACAAAGGCGGTGCCGTCGTCATACAGGACACAGACACCTACCACAGAGAGTGCCTACAACAACTGAGCAACGTGCAGGCCTATCGTCGACTCACTGAAGACCCGACCATGAGGCTCTCCAACGATATTAAGAGTCTCGTTGAGGAAGCATCCTGTGAGGGATGGATTACATCTCAAGAAGCAAGGTATTTGACCACGATCCATCCGGTGGTCCCTTACTTCTATTGCCTCCCTAAAATACACAAGGAGAAGAGACCACCTCCGGGTCGCCCCATAATATCGGGTATAGGGTCTCTACTGGAGCCGCTCTCAACATTTGTGGATGTTTTTTTGAAACCTCTGGTGAAAGAGACTCCCACGTATCTGCAGGACACTGGCGATGTCCTTCGTCTTCTTGCAGGGACTGAGTTCAACGTCGAGACCGACCTATTGGTGAGTTTCGACGTTGAGTCCCTGTACACATGCATCCCGCAGCAGGAGACCCTTGATTGCATAAGACATCTACTGGAATCTAAACCACCTGAGACCATCACTCCGATACCTTTCATCATGGAGTGTGCCAGGCTGGCTATGATGGAGAACTACTTCCAGTACCAGGATGACCTTTATCTCCAAGTCTCGGGGACATCAATGGGGAGCGTTTTCGCCCCCAGTTTGGCGAACCTCTATATGCATCAGTTTGAGCAAGACCACGTCCTGAACAACAGCAACCCTTACTTTTGTAAGGTGTTGCTTTGGCGACGGTACATAGATGACATCATCGTCATATGGAGAGGCACCTGTGGGGAGATAACCGATTTCCATGCATGGCTCAACTCCAGGA
The DNA here is from genome assembly GCF_964263255.1 of Lissotriton vulgaris. NCBI lineage: Eukaryota > Metazoa > Chordata > Amphibia > Caudata > Salamandridae > Lissotriton > Lissotriton vulgaris. The sequence continues at coordinate 1,755,586,046 of NC_141695.1, read as the reverse complement.
ACCAATATCTCCGCTTCACAGTGGAGTATAGTAAGCAGCAACTACCATTTCTGGATCTTCTGATTTTTCCAGAAGAGGGAGGACTCCAGAGCCGATTGTACAAGAAACCAATGGCACGCAACTCCCTCTTGTCATACCAGAGTTTTCACCCACAGTCACTACGTGACAATTTGCCAGTGGGTCAGTTTCTCAGGGTACGGAGAAATTGCTCTTCTAACCAGCTATATGAACAACATGCCAGGGAACTAGCATGCAACCTGAAGGAGCGGCATTACCCAAAACAATTGATACGTCGGGCTAACAAGAGAGCCTTTAACAATAACCGGGAGGCTCTGATGGAACACCGTAATGTGAAGACACTTTCCGAAAGGATCACTATGGTACATACCTTCAGCACCAGCTCCAACAGGGTCAAGAGAATAATCCTGAAACATTGGAAAATCTTGAACACGGTGTCAGGGGATATACCCAGGCCCCTGTTTGCTTTCAAACGAGGATCCAGCATCAGGGATACACTGGTCCACACTAGACCACGGACACCAAGGAAGGAAATCACCACCACCCTCGACACCATTTGGAATACCACTCCGGTTCAAGGGCACCACCCCTGTGGTAACTGTGCGTCATGCCCGCAGACCTGTAAGACACTTTCCGTTAACATCGGAACCGACAGACCGTGGAAGTTGCTGAAACATACTAACTGTAACTCTGAGAGAGTGATCTACAGGATTACATGCCCGTGTGGCATGGCTTACATTGGACATACCACCAGGAAAGTGAAGTCCCGTATTAGTGAACATAAGAGCACAATACGGTGTAATAAACAGTCCACCTGCCTCACAAACCACTTTTTGATTAAAAAGCATAAAGCTGAAGATCTTAGGTGGGTTGTTTTGGAACAACCATTCATCCCACCACATATAACGGACATTTCAAGGTTTCTTTTCATCAAGGAGCAACGCTGGATTTTTAAATTGCAAACTGACACCTCAGGGTTGAATGACAACATACCTTGGGTGTCCATTTAATCAGCCGCGAGCTTCCGGAGACGCCATCTACTACTAATGACTCAACACACTATTAGATGGTGTTACCCATACTTCACACTATGTAGACCTCTGCAGCAACCAGACATCATTTAATACACGTCAGTAAACGGTTTATCTCACTTCCAACACGATACTACCATTAGGCTAGAGTCTGTTAGCTCCGTTGTCTCTGCTCCTGGTAGACTCACCCTTGAGTATAACCAGCGATTACTGCCATGTGTTGGAACCCCCTTATCTTATAGTGACAACATCTACCATGTCTCGTACCCTTCCGCCTTAATTTGCTGTGGGTCCTGGCATCTAGCACACTTTTACACCCATTCTCTCTATATCTACAGATTACACTGATTGACCATGGTCTGTATCTAACTACACCATTGCCATTATAAGCATGTTGGTGTTCATTGTCCCCTTAGGATGCATTATGTCTTGTTAGGGACTCCAGCTAATGTAGCTATGTTCGTACTGGGAGCTGTCATGTACTGTGCCACCAATGTGATCACCTTTATGCATTCCTTGCGTGTTAGTCTCGAGGGGCAGGGTCATTCAATGTAGAATACCGCGTTATTCTCCTGCCGAATGGTCACTCTCGACAACGCGCATTATACATACAACACAAGCATGCACATCACAGAGCATGCGCTCACTAGCTAGGATCTCTGCTGTTGTTTGCAAACAGCCCGTTTATCTAAACGCGTGCGCTGCTCTAATTCCGGCGCCGACATGGAGGCGCTGGGGTACATCATTGCGCATGCCCGCCTTTGGGTACACAGCGCTGTTTAGTGCCAATTTGCCGCGCATGCGCATATTAAAGACAGCGCTGTTCAGTGCCACCTTTCCGCGCATGCGCATAACTAAGACGATCGCTATATCGGCAGCAGCGATAGGAGCACAGCTGCTGCCGTTTTACCAATCAGAAGGGGTATAAATACATTAGCCTCACCTCTCCTCGTTGCCTCCCCTTCGGCTTAGGTGTCAGCCGAGAGGTACCGACGGAGAGGTGAGTTAGCCTGATTGGAACGCGCATTTCTAGGCTTTGTGGTCTTGCTGTGGCCCCTATTTTCACATATAGCTTATTGTTAAACTATATTCACTTGGGGCAGACGCTTTCTTAGTCAGTCTTGCAATTTTGAGCATTTAACTTACTCCTTCTTCACCTGCAGTCTAAGGGGATTGGTTTATGCTCTACTTTATTTCATTCCATGTACTCTTCTAGATGAGCACATTACATGGATCTTCCCAATCAGATCCCTAATTCCGGGATAACTATTCCTGAGCCACACTTTTTACATCCATTGCTTGGCCTAGGGAGGGTGGGTATTTACAACTGATTGTACCACCATCGAATGGGCACTAGATGAACATAGGTAATCATTCTAGGGTAATTGTACTAGCCAGCGACTAGACTCTGATCTGGTCAGACAGCCAGTCCTTCTCTTTGTTCTCCATGGGGCAGCGTTCAGTGAGGACAGTCACACAACCAGTTTTTAAATGCACAGACTGTATAACCTGACACTGACCACAGACCTCTGAGTCAACTCAGGATGACACGTTAAATTTTTTGTTCTGTGCACAGAGCGGGGCCTCAATCTCCGAGCCGTCGCCGGGTGAGGTGAGGCTCGACTCCCACATATTGCTGGGTAAGTCTTTGAAAGCATTGTTCATAATTAATGTTCAGCAATGTCTGGTGGTTGACTTGAATATGAGACCTTATTAACATGTGGCCGTCCTAATAGGGACTAGCCTAGCTGAGTTTATATGTTGGTCCTGATATTGTGATTAGTCCATAATGATGGCAGAACAAACAATATTAGTTGTCTTTTTTTGTTTCCATTTTTAGGATCTCTACCTCTATTAACTACTGATCTGGAGGAGATGGTAGGATGGTCTATCAGACCACACCAGTAGTTTGGACAGTACTTTAACAAATCATTTGGTCTGTCCTTTTTTTGTCTGCACTTTGTATTAATTGTCTGAGTGTATCATTGCAGTAGCAACATCTTTGTGTATTCGGCCCTGAAGAATGCCGGTGTAGTTTCACCTTCGGCAGAAACATGTTGGCCTGATCCTTAACACAACCAAGCATCACAGTGATTATTTCACACTGTCCCACACTCTTTTTTAATCTGGCGTCTTGGTGAATATCTTCAATAAAAACATTTTTTCTTTACCTCGACCGTCATTTTAAGATCACTTATTCTTTATTCCCTGTTTTGCACTGCATTTTCTCAGCACCATTCAGTGGCACGGACACGTTCATATGATGAACCAGTAGTGTGTGGTGTCTAGCCAATACATCTGGGCTTGGACTCACCACCTGGTCAGACGTCCTACATGACGAGGCTCCGCCAGATGGGTGGGCTGATAGGATATCTAATACATTATCGTGTCATGTTACCATTTGGTCTGGTTCAGTGCAATCCAAAAGGGTCATTTTAGAAGGACCTTATAAACTCAGCTACGTAGCTTAACAGACCTTCCGACTCTTTTTGTTCTTGGTAGTTTGATTAGGGGTATTGAGTCTGGTAGGTCTCTAAACATAGTCCCCTTGACCCTCCCTAACCTTTGTTTTACAATGCAAAAGGGCCCCACGCAGATCGTGGAGATGCTGAGGGGCTGATCTTCAGTGCAAGGGCTGCTCGGTGGTGGGGGTTCTCAGTCCCCAAAGCACAACGTCGAGGATGCCTCGGTTGCTGCGCAGTCAGCTTTTCGAGTGTCTTCCAAGAGGTCCGGTCCCACGTCACTCGGTGCGTCCACGGGTCCCTTCTTTGCAGGGACTGTGGATCGGGCTCTGAGAAGTCTGGGAGTCTGGGTCTTGTCAGGCTCTGGGCTCGGGCCCGGCGGGAGGTGGCGGCAAAGCAGACGTCGAGTTGCTGGTTGGTGCCTGTGTTCACAGGGTGGCCACTCCTAGGCCACAAGGGAGATTCTCTTCAGTCTTCTGAGCAGCAGAATGTCGAAGTCCAGTCTTCTTCTTTGTTTAAAGTTGATTCAGGATGATCTGCTGTGCAATGGCACTGCTCCCACTCTTATTCCCAATCTGAGGGGTGGATCACCTACTAGGTCCCTCCTCTGGGAGGAACCAGGAAGGGGGGCGGTTACACCCCCTTTCCTTTGTCCAGCTCCTCGCCAGGCCTGGGTCTGGAAAGTCCCAGGACCGGTTTGGACTGGCTTATGCACGGGGACACCTTGTGTGCCCCGGGCATGTCTGATTCTATTCAGCCCTGGCCTACCCAATACACAAAACCCTGTCTGGGGTGGTGCTCGCACCTCCCAAGGCAGGAAACCCTTTGTCCGGGCCACCATCTGCCGAGTTTCGGTCAGCAGCAGGAGGCCAGACTCGTGTCTGTGGTGGCAGCATCCATTTTGTGATGCTGAGGCTCTGGTTAACTTTAACCGGGGTTAAGGCTACACACATGTCGTGTCCCTCTAGAAGGGTGGAATGCTATCCCCGTCGACAGAACTGTCGAGGGGATAGTATTCCAATTCGTATGACACCTTACTCGACATGTTTTGATAAAGCCAAACCAAAGATAGCATTTAACCGCGAGGATTATAATGCACTTAAGAGTATATGGTATGGCAATATCCCGGAACAGCTTAGGGAGTGGTTCCCGACAGCTGCAGACGGGCTCAGCTCATGCTAGAGCACCATCTCACATATTTCCAAGCACTCTGCCTCCAGGATTGATGAGGCCTTCCATAGGAGTGGCTGATAGGAACATATGTGTCCAGTTTAAGGTTAGATATAGGGATACTATATCTAAGCAAGAGGTGATTACACCAACTTGCCCCAGCTGAGTGATCAGCCAGTTGTGTCAAATATGGAGGCCAGGCCAGGGGTGGCACAATGCGTGCTGCAGCCCCTGGTAGGCCTTGGATGTACCTATCCCTTGGGTACCTAGGGTACACTGTTACAGGGGCCAATAAGGGGAACCAGTTCCAATTGTGTATGCACCTAAGGTACATGGAGTCCATTTTAAGGAGAGAGCAATTAGCCTGGGGCCCTGAATAGCAGGATCCCAGGCCAACTAAGTCAAAAACCAGCTAAACACCAGGCAAAAAGTTTGGGGGTAACCATAGTCAGATATCCACCTTCCTACATAACCCCCCCCCCCAAACGAAAGGAGATAAGGCTATCCTTGTCCAGGTAAGCCTATATTGCCTAAGTGGCCATATAAGGAAGTACCAGCTCTGGCTTGGTAACCCCCTGTCTCATGGTCCACTAAGCAATCCCTCACCCTAAGGGCATCTGAGGGTCTCCAACATAGGGAATCTCTACCTGTGGTGTGTCTTTGCAAAGTCAAAGGCTGGTGTTGAGATGGAGTACTGAAGTGAGTTTCCTCTGTAGGGCTCAGCTTCCTCCAATCACTCTCCACCATGTGTGCCTTTCTTTCTTTGACTGAGTTGCACTGTGCTCTCAGGGTCAACCTCTGGCTACCTAAAGCTGGAGGCTGAGTCCCTCTGTTTGGCTTACTGGAGGGACAGTTCAGGTTTGGGCACTTAGGGTCCCAGGTTTGGCTGTGCCCAACAATATCCATCTGGGGGAGGTCCCTAACTACTTTTAAGGGGGATCCCTCAGGAGTTTTTAAAGTTTGCACCTCACTAGGGCTACTAGTTTCGGTGCCCCTAATCTGTTGATGGGGGTGCTTTATTTGACAGGGGGCCCTTTGGGTTTCACTGTCCTTCTTGTCCTCTGCAGCCCTGGGCTGAGTAAGGCAAGGTAGAGAGGGGCAGGTTACCTGCTCCAGACTGGGTCCCACCTGAGAAGGGTCCACTGCCATCAGAGGCTCTGTCAGGCCAGGCCTAACAACCTCTGGGACAGTTCCTTCATCAGGGGTAAGATCAGTTCCCTGAGGAGGCTGATCCTTTCCTAAAGTCTGGTGGGAGGGAGATTTCTCTTCCTCTTCAATGCTCTCAGTTTGGGTGGAGTGATCCATCATTTCAGGCTTCACTACCCAGGTATCAGTTTGAGTTTGGGCTGTGGCCATCACAGCCCCACCAACCTTTTCAGGAGGAGACTCAGTTTGGGTATGCGCTGTTACTAGTACAGCCCTGCTACTCTTTTCAGGAGGGAAGTTAGCTAAAGATGGGGCTGAGGTTTGCTCAGCCCTCCCAACCTTTTCAGGAAGGACATCTTGGATTGGGGCTGTAGCCATCACAGCTCCACTAACCTTTTCATGGAGATTTACCATCCTAAAATGGGTTTGCTGTTCAACCTCAGCCCAGGCTGAGATTTCCAAATCATTACCCAGTAGGCAATCTACAGGCAAGTTTGCTAACACTGCCACTCTCTTTGGGCCAGTGACACCTCCCCAGCTAAGATTGACTACTGCGATGGGATGATTGGTTTCTAGGCCATCAATGTTTGTCACCTGATATTTGGCATCAGGTAAAAGTTGCCTTGAGGGGACTAGACATTCAGCCACCATGGTGATGCTAGCCCCTGTGTCTCTGAAGGCCTCAACTTTCAAGCCATTGATGAGGGGCTCCTGTCTATACTTTCTCAAAGTGTTTGGGCAAGCATTGAAATTGGCAAACCCCATGCCAGTCTCATAGACAAGAGTATCTGAGTTAGGGGACCTGGATAGGCCAGAGTCCACCTGTCCTCCAAAGGTAAACCCACCCAAATTCTTGGGGGTGCTCCCACCACCTGGGGGACCACTGCTAACAGTGACAGGAGGTGTTGGAGCCTTACCTGGAGGTATATTCTCTTTATTGCCATTCTTGGGACAACAGATATCTGTTTTGTAATGCCCCACCTTTTTACAGGTATGACAATAAGGCTTTTTCTGGGTTGTAGAAGGGTCTTGGGACCCACCCCATTCTTGGAGTTTTGGGGCCCTGGGGAAGTCTTTTCCTTACTTTTATCCCCACCCTTCTCTTGAGGCTTGGTAGTCTCTTTCTTTTGGTCACCACCCTGGTTCTTAGGCCTGATCCTGGTTCTGACCCATTTGTCTGCCCTCCTACCCAATTCTTGTGGGGAGGTCAGATCAGAGTCAACCAGGTGCTGATGTAGAAGCTGATTTTGACAATTACTTAAGATTTGCTCTCTCATAATTAAATTATACAATCCTGTATAGTCAGTAACCTTACTTCCCAGCAACCAGCCCTCCAGAGCCTTAGTGGCACATTCAACAAATTCAGACCAGTCCTGAGTCTGTGTCTTCTGGGTGTCTCTGAACATTAACCTGTACTGTTCAGTGGTTAAGCCCAACCCATCAATCAGAGCACTCTTCAGGACCAGGTAGTTTCTAGAATCCCCATCACTAACTGTGAGGAGTCTGTCTCGGCCTCTACCTTCAAAGGAGAGCCACAAGATTGCTGCCCACTGCTCCTGAGGGATCTGCTGTACCATGCAGGCTCTCTCAAGTGCAGTCATCCATTTGCGGATATCATCCCCAGCTTTGTAGGGGGGCACAATCTTACTCAGGTTTCTTGTATCAAAGGACCTGTCTTTATCCTTCTGGATAGTGCTGCCACCAGTGGATCCTAATCCACTCTCTCTAGGCTGTCTTGCTCTAGCAAGTTTCTCTTGGGCCAGGTCAACTTCTAATTCTTGTCTCTGGATCCTCAATTCAGCCTCTCTCATCTTGGCCTCATGTTCCCTTCTCTGAGGGCTAGTCATCTCTTTCCTGGAGTGACCATGAGAGCCTCTAGAAGCATGGGAGTTGTTAGAGTCACCCGAGTGAGTCCTCCTCCTCCTAGGCTTCTGGTTAAGTCCACCTGGGTGTCTGAATGGGTTGTTACCTGATTCCGTCCCAAATAGGCTTAAGTTAGCCTGGTTCAGTCTACTGACCAGCACCTGACTATTTATGTCATCATCTGACTCACTGCTCCCCCTTCTGTATCTTCTTCCTCTTCCTCCTCATCTACCTGAGGAGCTCCAGTGATGGGGGCTTCCTCATCTACCAGGATGATAGGGACAGGGGTATCTACAGTGTCATCCTCTGAAGGATGGCCTCCTTCAGCATTCCCTGTGGGGTCTGCCTTAGAGGTCTTTAGAGTCTCAGACTGGTCCAAGATCTCTCTAAGGTGGTCTGTGGTAGGGGAAGGTCCTGTCCTCAGACCCCTTAAGACACAAAGCTGTCTTAATTCCTTAAAGGAAAAAATAGCAAATTTGGATGGTGCCCTTGGAGGGTCACTCTCAACAGGGATGTTCCCAGTGGAACCCTCTGCTCCAGACATTGCTCTAGTGTGGGTGGATGTGTTGCAATCTACCTACACTGGTGTTTACCTACTAAACCTATCTAGTAGTTGTAGTCAGGGTGTGCTACTCCCTTTGCTCTACAACAACTAAGTTCAGTAGAACTTAAGTATACTAGTCTTGTTTTATATGTACCTAGCAGATACCTGTATGATCTTTCAAATGATAATCTCAAAGATTGTAATGGTAAAACAACAGCAAGCTCAGATCCCAATCCGCTGCTCACCAATGTTAGAAGTTGGCCTGGTATATAATGCTCACTAATTCTAGTGATCACTTTGTACCATGCCAAGCAACCCTTATGATGATTGGTTGTAATTCAACCTTGTAGACCAGTTATCCTAGTGGTAACGTAGACAAAGCAGTCTTAGGCTAAACTCTGAAAGGCATGTGAAGCCAGCCGTATTACCATACACAACCCCCTTGAATACCAAATGAAAGGACACCACACAGATATATATTGAAAATATATATTGATTTATTAACTATAAAATCCCCTGGACTCTTTATGAGCACAGAAGCACAAGCGTTAAATCACAAGACAGTTTAAAATACACAAAAGTTGCACAATATGGATGAGCCCTAGGGGCCACCTAAACCATATACTAAGAAAGTGGTATAAGAGATACCAAATGGAAAGGGAACAGGCCTAGGGCCTTGGGAATCGCTGGAGCTATTCGAGACTAGCAATGATTAAGTCGGGAAAGGCCCGCGGGACTCGGGTGCAGTGTCTAAAGTGCACGCACTTTCCAATGTAAAGTCTATGGTGCGTAAAAAGTACAAAGTTAGATAGTTCGGAACCTTCCGAGTGACCTAAAACGCTGAAACTTAAGACACAGGCCCTTGAGATGTGTACCAGTGTAGGAATACCGGTGGAGCTGAGTTACCTCACCCACAGGAAGGGGGTGCACAGGGTCGAAGTAGTGTCGGATTTCGTCACGCTGGTCGATGGTGCTTGGAGCTGAAGATGCTGCAGGCGGCTCGATGTGAAGAGTTCCGGTGGATCCAAGGGTGGATCTGAAGATGTGAAGACCTGAAAGCAGAGGGGACAATGTTCAAAGTCACTAGCCAGTGACTACCGTGGAACCAGATTGGAACCAGGCGATGTCGGGTGCAAACAGGCGTTGTTGTGTAGTTCTCTCTGCAGCCACGTGGACACCGGGGGTCGAGGATGTCCAGGAGTCGGTCACGAGCTGTCCCACACAGGCTTCTCGCTGTTGGCGGTGTCGGCAACTTGATCGGAGCAAACAGGCCTTGGCTAATGCAAGCCACACAGGAATCGAAAAATACTTAACACTTGGACCAGCAAGGTCAAAGTGAGTGCTCCTTTTCACAGGAGCTTGGGCAAGTCTGGAGCAACCAGAATTGCAGTGTTGTTTGTCAGTTTCGTCGCCAAGATGGCCGCTGACCACGTGGCTACTGGCCGGGATGGCGCGTCGAGTGGCACAATGCAAAAGGGCCCCACGCAGATCGTGGAGATGCTGAGGGGCTGATCTTCAGTGCAAGGGCTGCTCGGTGGTGGGGGTTCTGAGTCCCCAAAGCACAACGTCGAGGATGCCTCGGTTGCTGCGCAGTCAGCTTTTCGAGTGTCTTCCAAGAGGTCCGGTCCCACGTCACTCGGTGCGTCCACGGGTCCCTTCTTTGCAGGGACTGTGGATCGGGCTCTGAGAAGTCTGGGAGTCTGGGTCTTGTCAGGCTCTGGGCTCGGGACCGGCGGGAGGTGGCGGCAAAGCAGACGTCGAGTTGCTGGTTGGTGCCTGTGTTCACAGGGTGGCCACTCCTAGGCCACAAGGGAGATTCTCTTCAGTCTTCTGAGCAGCAGAATGTCGAAGTCCAGTCTTCTTCTTTGTTTAAAGTTGATTCAGGATGATCTGCTGTGCAATGGCACTGCTCCCACTCTTATTCCCAATCTGAGGGGTGGATCACCTACTAGGTCCCTCCTCTGGGAGGAACCAGGAAGGGGGCGGTTACACCCCCTTTCCTTTGTCCAGCTCCTCGACAGGCCTGGGTCTGGAAAGTCCCAGGACCGGTTTGGACTGGCTTATGCACGGGGACACCTTGTGTGCCCCGGGCATGTCTGATTCTATTCAGCCCTGTCCTACCCAATACACAAAACCCTGTCTAGGGTGGTGCTCGCACCTCCCAAGGCAGGAAACCCTTTGTCCGGGCCACCATCTGCCGAGTTTCGGTCAGCAGCAGGAGGCCAGACTCGTGTCTGTGGTGGCAGCATCCATTTTGTGATGCTGAGGCTCTGGTTAACTTTAACCGGGGTTAAGGCTACACACATGTCGTGTCCCTCTAGAAGGGTGGAATGCTATCCCCGTCGACAGAACTGTCGAGGGGATAGTATTCCAATTCGTATGACACCTTACTCGACATGTTTTGATAAAGCCAAACCAAAGATAGCATTTAACCGCGAGGATTATAATGCACTTAAGAGTATATGGTATGGCAATATCCCGGAACAGCTTAGGGAGTGGTTCCCGACAGCTGCAGACGGGCTCAGCTCATGCTAGAGCACCATCTCACATATTTCCAAGCACTCTGCCTCCAGGATTGATGAGGCCTTCCATAGGAGTGGCTGATAGGAACATATGTGTCCAGTTTAAGGTTAGATATAGGGATACTATATCTAAGCAAGAGGTGATTACACCAACTTGCCCCAGCTGAGTGATCAGCCAGTTGTGTCAAATATGGAGGCCAGCCAGGGGTGGCACAATGCGTGCTGCAGCCCCTGGTAGGCCTTGCATGCACCTATGCCCTGGGTACCTAGGGTACACTGTTACAGGGGCCAATAAGGTGAACCAGTTCCAATTGTGTATGCACCTAAGGTACATGGAGTCCATTTTAAGGAGAGAGCAATTAGCCTGGGGCCCTGAATAGCAGGATCCCAGGCCAACTAAGTCAAAAACCAGCTAAACACCAGGCAAAAAGTTTGGGGGTAACCATAGTCAGATATCCACCTTCCTACATAACCCCCCCCCCCCAAAACGAAAGGAGATAAGGCTATCCTTGTCCAGGTAAGCCTATATTGCCTAAGTGGCCATATAAAGAAGTACCAGCTCTGGCTTGGTAACCCCCTGTCTCATGGTCCACTAAGCAATCCCTCACCCTAAGGGCATCTGAGGGTCTCCACCATAGGGAATCTCTACCTGTGGTGTGTCTTTGCAAAGTCAAAGGATGGTGTTGAGATGGAGTACTGAAGTGAGTTTCCTCTGTAGGGCTCAGCTTCCTCCAATCACTCTCCACCATGTGCGCCTTTCTTTCTTTGACTGAGTTGCACTGTGCTCTCAGGGTCAACCTCTGGCTACCTAAAGCTGGAGGCTGAGTCCCTCTGTTTGGCTTGCTGGAGGGACAGTTCAGGTTTGGGCCCTTAGGGTCCCAGGTTTGGCTGTGCCCAACAATATCCTTCTGGGGGAGGTCCCTAACCACTTTTAAGGGGGATCCCTCAGGAGTTTTTAAAGTTTGCACCTCACTAGGGCTCACTACTCTTCCCTAAACCAGAATAATCAGTAATCAATGCGGTCACCGTACCCCTCAGCACCAAACCTCAGCGCCGTGATATCCTACCTAGGATGATTGTTAGCGCTTTATAAATAAATTAAATACAAATACAAATACAAATACTAGGGCTACTAGTTTCGGTGCCCCTAATCTGTTGATGGGGGTGCTTTATTTGACAGGGGGCCCTTTGGGTCTCACTGTCCTTCTTGTCCTCTGCAGCCCTGGGCTGAGTAAGGCAAGGTAGAGAGGGGCAGGTTACCTGCTCCAGACTGGGTCCCACCTGAGAAGGGTCCACTGCCATCAGAGGCTCTGTCAGGCCAGGCCTAACAACCTCTGGGACAGTTCCTTCATCAGGGGTAAGATCAGTTCCCTGAGGAGGCTGATCCTTTCCTAAAGTCTGGTGGGATGGAGATTTCTCTTCCTCCTCAATGCTCTCAGTTTGGGTGGAGTGATCCATCATTTCAGGCTTCACTACCCAGGTATCAGTTTGAGTTTGGGCTGTGGCCATCACAGCCCCACCAACCTTTTCAGGAGGAGACTCAGTTTGGGTATGGGCTGTTACTAGTACAGCCCTGCTACTCTTTTCAGGAGGGAAGTTAGCTAAAGATGGGGCTGAGGTTTGCTCAGCCCTCCCAACCTTTTCAGGAAGGACATCTTGGATTGGGGCTGTAGCCATCACAGCCCCACTAACCTTTTCATGGAGATTTACCATCCTAAAATGGGTTTGCTATTCAACCTCAGCCCAGGCTGAGATTTCCAAATCATTACCCAGTAGGCAATCTACAGGCAAGTTTGCTAACACTGCCACTCTCTTTGGGCCAGTGACACCTCCCCAGCTAAGATTGACTACTGCCATGGGATGATTAGTTTCTAGGCCATCAATGTTTGTCACCTGATATTTGGCATCAGGTAAAAGTTGCCTTGAGGGGACTAGACATTCAACCACCATGGTGATGCTAGCCCTGTATCTCTGAAGGCCTCAACTTTCAAGCCATTGATGAGGGGCTCCTGTCTATACTTGCTCAAAGTGTTTGGGCAAGCATTGAAATTGGCAAACCCCATGCCAGTCTCATAGACAAGAGTATCTGAGTTAGGGGACCTGGATAGGCCAGAGTCCACCTGTCCTCCAAAGGTAAACCCACCCAAATTCTTGGCGCTGCTCTCACCACCTGGGGGACCACTGCTAACAGTGACAGGAGGTGTTGGAGCCTTACCTGGAGGTATATTCTCTTTATTGCCATTCTTGGGACAACAGATATCTTTTTTGTAATGCCCCACCTGTTTACAGGTATGACAATAAGGCTTTTTCTGGGTTGTAGAAGGGTCTTGGGAGTTTTGGGGCCCTGGGGAAGTCTTTTCCTTACTTTTATCCCCACCCTTCTCTTGAGGCTTGGTAGTCTCTTTCTTCTGGTCACCACCCTGGTTCTTAGGCCTGATCCTGGTTCTGACCCATTTGTCTGACCTCCTACCCAATTCTTGTGGGGAGGTCAGATCAGAGTCAACCAGGTGCTGATGTAGAAGCTGATTTTGACAATTACTTAAGATTTGCTCTCTCATAATTAAATTATACAATCCTGTATAGTCAGTAACCTTACTTCCCAGCAACCAGCCCTCCAGAGCCTTAGTGGCACATTCAACAAATTCAGACCAGTCCTGAGTCTGTGTCTTCTGGGTGTCTCTGAACATTAACCTGTACTGTTCAGTGGTTAAGCCCAACCCATCAATCAGAGCACTCTTCAGGACCAGGTAGTTTCTAGAATCCCCATCACTAACTGTGAGGAGTCTGTCTCGGCCTCTACCTTCAAAGGAGAGCCACAAGGTGGCTGCCCACTGCTCCTGAGGGATCTGCTGCACCATGCAGGCTCTCTCAAGTGCAGTCATCCATTTGTGGATATCATCCCCAGCTTTGTAGGGGGGCACAATCTTACTCAGGTTTCTTGTATCAAAGGACCTGTCTTTATCCTTCTGGATAGTGCTGCCACCAGTGGATCCTAATCCACTCTCTCTAGGCTGTCTTGCTCTAGCAAGTTTCTCTTGGGCCAGGTCAACTTCTAATTCTTGTCTCTGGGTCCTCAATTCAGCCTCTCTCATCTTGGCCTCATGTTCCCTTCTCTGAGGGCTAGTCATCTCTTTCCTGGAGTGACCATGAGAGCCTCTAGAAGCATGGGAGTTGTTAGAGTCACCCGAGTGAGTCCTCCTCCTCCTAGGCTTCTGGTTAAGTCCACCTGGGTGTCTGAATGGGTTGTTACCTGATTCCGTCCCAAATAGGCTTAAGTTAGCCTGGTTCAGTCTACTGACCAGCACCTGACTATTTATGTCATCATCTGACTCACTGCTCCCCCCTTCTGTCTCTTCTTCCTCTTCCTCTTCCTCCTCATCTACCGGAGGAGCTCCAGTGATGGGGGCTTCCTCATCTACCAGGATGATAGGGACAGGGGTATCTACAGTGTCATCCTCTGAAGGATGGCCTCCTTCAGCATTCCCTGTGGGGTCTGCCTTAGAGGTCTTTAGAGTCTCAGACTGGTCAAAGATCTCTCTAAGGTGGTCTGTGGTAGGGGAAGGCCCTGTCCTCAGACCCCTTAAGACACAAAGCTGTCTTAATTCCTTAAAGGAAAAAATAGCAAATTTGGATGGTGCCCTTGGAGGGTCACTCTCAACAGGGATGTTCCCAGTGGAACCCTCTGCTCCAGACATTGCTCTGGTGTGGGTGGATGTGTTGCAATCTACCTACACTGGTGTTTACCTACTAAACCTATCTAGTAGCTGTAGTCAGGGTGTGCTACTCCCTTTGCTCTACAACAACTAAGTTCAGTAGAACTTAAGTATACTAGTCTTGTTTTATATGTACATAGCAGGTACCTGTATGATCTTTCAAATGATAATCTCAAAGATTGTAATGGTAAAACAACAGCAAGCTCAGATCCCAATCCGCTGCTCACCAATGTGAGAAGTTGGCCTGGTATATAATGCTCACTAATTCTAGTGATCACTTTGTACCATGCCAAGCAACCCTTATGATGATTGGTTGTAATTCAACCTTGTAGACCAGTTATCCTAGTGGTAACGTGGACAAAGCAGTCTTAGGCTAAACTCTGAAAGGCATGTGAAGCCAGCCGTATTACCATACACAACCCCCTTGAATACCAAATGAAAGGACACCACACAGATATATTTATTTATTTATTTATTTATTTTAAAAATTTATAAAGCGCAGCGTTTACCCGTGGGTGTCTTGGCGCTATGACTTGACTAAAGATCTCAGCTGAGCATGTGTTTAAATTAAAAGGGGTTGGCTGCACAGTTTATTGGTTAAATAACCAGGTTTTTACCAATTTTCTGAATTGGAGCAGGGAGGGTGCCAATTTTATTTCCTTTGGAAGCGTGTTCCAAAGTCTGGCTGCGGAGGTAGTGAAACATCTATCGCCCCATGTGACCGTACTGGTGCGTGGCACTACCAATAGATGTTTCTGTTCAGATCGTAAGGATCTTTCCGGTTGGTAGTAGAGGAGTTTCTGTTTGAGAAATGCTGGTCCAAGACCTTTAAGAGCTTTATATGTGAGACAAAGGGTCTTGAATCGAATACGGTTTTTCACCGTTAGCCAGTGATAATTCCTTATCGCCTGTTTGGTGGACTGAAACTTGGGGATGCCCGCGAGTAGCCTTGCTGCGGCATTTTGGATTAGCTGCAGTTTGGCTACTACCCGTGCTTGAGCATTTACAAACAATCCGTTACAGTAGTCCAATGATGAGAGTACTAAGGAGCTCACCACTGTTTTCCTTGTACTTTCCGGAAGATAGGGTAGGATTTTCCTAATAATCTTAAGCTTATAGAAAGCAGACGATTGAAAATATATATTGATTTATTAACTATAAAATCCCCTGGACTCTTTATGAGCACAGAAGCACAGGCGTTAAATCACAGGACAGTTTAAAATACACAAAAGTTGCACAATATGGATGAGCCCTAGGGGCCACCTAAACCATATACTAAGAAAGTGGTATAAGAGATACCAAATGGAAAGGGAACAGGCCTAGGGCCTTGGGAATCGCTGGAGCTATTCGAGACTAGCAATGATTAAGTCGGGAAAGGCCCTCGGGACTCGGGTGCAGTGTCTAAAGTGCACGCACTTTCCAATGTAAAGTCTATGGTGCGTAAAAAGTACAAAGTTAGATAGTTCGGAACCTTCCGAGTGACCTAGAACGCTGAAACTTAAGACACAGGCCCTTGAGATGTGTACCAGTGTAGGAACACCGGCGGAGCTGAGTTACCTCACCCACAGGAAGCGGGTGCACAGGGTCGAAGTAGTGTCGGGTTTCATCACGCTGGTCGATGGTGCTTGGAGCTGAAGATGCTGCAGGCGGCTCGATGTGAAGAGTTCCGGTGGATCCAAGGGTGGATCTGAAGATGTGAAGACCTGAAAGCAGAGGGGACAATGTTCAAAGTCACTAGCCAGTGACTACCGTACCGTGGAACCAGATTGGAACCAGGCGATGTCGGGTGCAAACAGGCGTTGTCGTGTAGCTTCTCTCTGCAGCCACGTAGACACCGGGGGTTGAGGACATCCAGGAGTCAGTCACAAGCTGTCCCACGCAGGCTTCTCGCTGTTGGCGGTGTCGGCAACTTGATTGGAGCAAACAGGCCTTGGCTAATGCAAGCCATGCAGGAATCGAAAAATGCTTAACACTCGGACCAGCAAGGTCAGAGCGAGTGCTCCTTTTCACAGGAGCTTGGGCAAGTCTGGTGCAACCAGACCTGCAGTGTAGTTTGTCGGTTTTGTCGCCAAGATGGCCGCTGACCACGTGGCTAGTGGCCAGAATGGCGTGTCGAGTGGCACAATGCAAAAGGGCCCCACGCAGATCGTGGAGATGCTGGGGGGCTGATCTTCGGTGCAAGGGCTGCTCGGTGGTGGGGGCTCTCAGTCCCCAAAGCACAATGTCGAGGATGCCTCGGTTGCTGTGCAGTCAGCTTTTCGAGTGTCTTCCAAGAGGTCCGGTCCCACGTCACTCGGTGCCTCCACGGGTCCCTTCTTTGCAGGGACTGTGGATCGGGCTCTGAGAAGTCTGGGAGTCTGGGTCTTGTCAGGCTCTGGGCTCGGGCTCCGGCGGGAGGCGGCGGCAAAGCGGACGTGGAGTTGCTGGTTGGTGCCTGTGTTCACAGGGTGGGCACTCCTAGGCCACAAGGGAGATTCTCTTCAGTCTTCTGAGCAGCAGAATGTCGAAGTCCAGTCTTCTTCTTTGTTTAAAGTTGACTCAGGATGATCTGCTGTGCAATGGCACTGTGTCGTAAAGTACCTGGAGTCCACAGATGTACCACAACTGGTTTATTGCAGGAAAGCAGCAGAGAACAACCTAGACACAAGCTGGCCAGGCACAAACTGTCACCACCTAGAACACTAGGAGGAGGCAGAGCCATCTACATTCTGGAATGAATGACACAGGTAAGAATCATGGTACAGCATGGAAATGGAGGAAAGATAAATATACAACACATCTCCTCCCGTAGAATAAAAGAAGAGAAACATGCCATGAAAGGAAACTTAACACAAAAGGTAAACATGTCATGAAAAGGAAACTTAACACAAAACTAAAGAAGGTTAGCGAAAACAGCGATAAAGGTTGCGAAAAACAATTGAGCAATAAAAACACAACAATTGATCAATAAAAACTAGGCATTGAAAGGGACACACGTCACCCCTCTAAAAGACCTAATCGCAACAGAAATCATTCAAGTAAACAGGGGGTCTATGAACATGGAAATGGAGGAAAGATAAATATACAACACACTGCTCCCACTCTTATTCCCAATCTGAGGGGTGGATCACCTACTAGGTCCCTCCTCTGGGAGGAACCAGGAAGGGGGGCGGTTACACCCCCTTTCCTTTGTCCAGCTCCTCGCCAGGCCTGGGTCTGGAAAGTCCCAGGACCGGTTTGGACTGGCTTATGCACGGGGACACCTTGTGTGCCCCGGGCATGTCTGATTCTATTGAGCCCTGGCCTACCCAATACACAAAACCCTGTCTGGGGTGGTGCTCGCACCTCCCAAGGCAGGAAACCCTTTGTCCAGGCCACCATCTGCCGAGTTTCGGTCAGCAGCAGGAGGCCAGACTCGTGTCTGTGGTGGCAGCATCCATTTTGTGATGCTGAGGCTCTGGTTAACTTTAACCGGGGTTAAGGCTACACACATGTCGTGTCCCTCTAGAAGGGTGGAATGCTATCCCCGTCGACAGAACTGTCGAGGGGATAGTATTCCAATTCGTATGACACCTTACTCGACATGTTTTGATAAAGCCAAACCAAAGATAGCATTTAACCGCGAGGATTATAATGCACTTAAGAGTATATGGTATGGCAATATCCCGGAACAGCTTAGGGAGTGGTTCCCGACAGCTGCAGACGGGCTCAGCTCATGCTAGAGCACCATCTCACATATTTCCAAGCACTCTGCCTCCAGGATTCATGAGGCCTTCCATAGGAGTGGCTGATAGGAACATATGTGTCCAGTTTAAGGTTAGATATAGGGATACTATATCTAAGCAAGAGGTGATTACACCAACTTGCCCCAGCTGAGTGATCAGCCAGTTGTGTCAAATATGGAGGCCAGCCAGGGGTGGCACAATACGTGCTGCAGCCCCTGGTAGGCCTTGCATGCACCTATGCCCAGGGTACCTAGGGTACACTGTTACAGGGGCCAATAAGGTGAACCAGTTCCAATTGTGTATGCACCTAAGGTACATGGAGTCCATTTTAAGGAGAGAGCAATTAGCCTGGGGCCCTGAATAGCAGGATCCCAGGCCAACTAAGTCAAAAACCAGCTAAACACCAGGCAAAAAGTTTGGGGGTAACCATAGTCCGATATCCACCTTCCTACAGTCACCTTGTGCATGATTACAGCAGTGATCACCTTCTTGCTTCCAGCGTGGATGCCAGCAATAATTAAAAAAAATATGGAATGTCTCTACATAGGTAATGCATACTACTGTGATGCCACTGCCCTTATCACAAAGTTAATAACATTAGTTTGATTTTTATTGCTCAAATATAAGCTTTAAATTCATTTTGGAAATTCAACCATTTCCCTCTAAACATTGGCTTCTGAATTCTTAAAATACCGGCAGCGTCACCAGCAGATCTGTATGCTTGAGCAGTCCAACCAATCTAAAGCGTAGCGCCAACAAGATGAAGAGGTGGACGTTTAGGCCCTATGCAGTTTGTAAGGGAACCAGGCCAATATTGCACAGTTTTAAATATTTTGTTATAACCAATGGTTTTGGTGGAATGTTACCCCAGAGTCACGTATTGAAGGACGTGCCGATTGTGTTTCTTGTTGCTTTAGCTGTAGGGCGAACATTCTCCTTGTTTTCTCGGTGCTCATACGTTTTTCCCGTATGCAACCAAAGTAGAAGACATGATTGGTAATCAATGTCTGTAGGTTATCCTTTGTTGGGATTTGTGTTAACATAGCTGTATGGGGTGCGATTCATGGTCTAGGGCAGTCCTCTTATCTTCAGCCTCCTTGTGTGCCTTCTGCGTCTCTCATTAACATACCTCATATGGCTACTGTCCCTGCTGCCCGCAGTACTTGTGAGGGGGTAATAAAGGTTCATTAGAGGCCCTTATTTTTCAAAGCATTTCTTGAACCCTCTTCCTCTTGTCTGGGGGCATACATTTCAACGTGATCTCTCTGCAGGTGTGGCGTCAGGAGACGCTGCAGTCAGGAGAGTTGGGTATATTTTTCTGCTGTACGGGGGGGGGCAGGTGCCAGGGTGGGTAGTCTTCCATTAAGCCACATAGTGGAGGCCTGTTATTATTCAGTTTACGATCACAGTGACGTGGTTTATCGATGATAGAGTCTCTCGCCAGATCCCAGTCTCCGTCCACTATTACTTTAGCAAGATCACATTCTGTAAGTAACCTCCTCAGGGTGAAAATCAAGGCATGTGTTAGGCCTTCAGGACCTTAGACAGAACCGCTGCTGACAGTGGTCTCTTGTACATTCATTTTAGCATTATGGGCATAGTCTATTTCTCCTGGACATCTCTTGTGGTGTAGGTTTCTGACTGGATGTGATCCAGACTCCTGTTTCCTATTCCTTCCATACATGCTGGAGGAGACATTGAAGAGCTTACAGGTGAACCCCTGCACACTGTCAATAAAATCAACCACTCAGGGGCTGCTCCCTCTGACCTCAAGCTGACAGTGATGTTTCAGCATCACAAACTCTTCAGGCCTGAAGACAAGATGTGGACTTCTACAAAGGAGGGGCAACTCAATGGGGTCTTACTGGCCCATTGGCTGCCACATTTTTATTCGATGGTCACAGGAAGAGTATTTCCCCTTTATAGCTGCCAAGCGCCAGCTCTGGGATACAGATAGCTTGAATGTTGAGCTGCAGGGTTGAATAGTCAGTTGTGTATCATCTATGCACATGTAACAGTGCAATCCTCTTGACTGTAAAAGTAATGCCAGCTGGACCATGTCGATGTTAAAGAGTAATGTAGACATTGCGGCTCCCTGTGGCCCTCCACCGGCAGCATGTCATGGTGCAGACTGAAAAGTTGTAAGTAACAAAGTCCTCAGACAGAGGAATCAGGTGTCTTCCAGTAAGGATACCATTGCTTACTTGAAACCAGACATGTTTCTTATTGGTCTTCATAAATATAAGAATAACAGGTAATAAGACGAGCTGCTGCTAGGCCAACAAACAAGATGTATGCAAGATGATGCTCGTGTCATGAACTGTTCCCTCACACCTTCCAATAACACCTGCACAGGGAAAATTGCCAAACAAGTGAATGCATTGTTTGTGCTATGTTGCGTCCGTTATTGTCCGCCAAATTAAAAGTATTCATGCATTAAATCACGCTCAATGGTTCTTCTATCAACACCCCAACACAACAGCTTTCTGATTGTTATTTTACCTCTGTATGGAAAGACGGCTTCATAGCTGGGCTCAGCTGCAAAAGAAAGAAGCATACATTATCACACAATCCATTTTTTCTGACAAAGACATCAAAAAGATGCTTCATAGACATTGAAAGAAGACATCCTGGCTATTTAAGTTGGTGTGGGTGCGATGAAGCCGAGAGAAGTTTACATACTTTCACTTTGAGAAGATCCAAAGATTGCCATCATTGTGTCCCAGGACTGGCTCCAGGCTGTGTCCTGCTGACCACAGGGATACAAGTTATCTTTTTTCTTTCCAGAGAAACCAGCCATCCCTAGTGAATCATCCTAGCAGAGGGTGGACATGCCCCTGGTTTGGTCTACATGAATCATTTCTTCCAAGGCTGAGTGGTAAAGAAGGTCCAGACACATAGGAGGAATTCCAATGGACCAGTTAGAATTCTATTTTTACTTGTAGTTTTGCAGTCGTTGGTGTGGGAACCATCTGCAATGATAGATGAGCATTGAAGAGATTGCTGAAGGACTTTTCTTTGTGGTCGCAGTGCTATCAGAACTTGTACAAACAATTAAGAAGCATTTCACACCCGAAGAACCAGGACAAGCTCCCAAGTCAACCTGAAAAGTCACAACCTTGCCGGCCACTTCTAAGAGTTTTTTCCACACTCTGCTCTTTTTATGAGAATTTCAAGACTGCAGCGGGACTGCTCACTGAATTAATTTAACCTCATTGGGACCCTTTTAAAGACGGTTTTAAGCTTGATCGGCTCAAATCTGCAAACTCAAGAATCATTTCTATTTTTGACGATTGAAAGTTGGATCATCCCTCAACGTACATCTGGGCATTGTCCCTAATGGGTCAACCTCAAGAGAGACATTGAGAAAAATGTTCTACTTTTTCATGCATTTTGCATTGGAAAAAACAGAGCGCATTTCCCAACGCTTTCTTATGATACTATGTGTTTCATATGTACAGTTTCCTCCATTTTATTTTGGTATTGTATTTCTAGTAATGTTACTAACCTACAGCTTAATTTAGATCCTAGCAGATGAGTTACTTCGTCACAACGGTGAGGTATATCCCTCCTGCCGAAATATACATCCCATGGAATATAACGGGATTTTTATTTTGGCGAAGGGGCTATCCGTCACCATTGAGACAGAGTAACCAGTTCAACAATATCCATATTGTGCCCTTCATCTAGTCCTGTTCATGCTCTTCATTTCTTTAGTTAAATGCTGTTTGTCTAGCTATTTCACTATAGCCATACATGTTCTCTGAGGATACGTTGCTACTTGTGGCAAGCTACAAATGGTGAGCCAGGGATTCCTCTGAGACCAGCAAACCCAGCTGCACTCTGGTGCCTTGCACATGTCGGCTTGGAATGTGTGCACTCAGATCTGTGTGGATGGGACCTGATATAGGAGGCTGACAGGGACATTCGCACATTCCACCAATGATCATTCCAATGTTAAGTTATGGGTTTTTGTTCTCTCGCTCAATATGAAGAACTCTCATCAAACAGGGCCAGTTTGACCAGAGAAGATAAACTCTTTCCCATCAACAGAAGGATCTACCTCCACCTGCCATCCTCAGACACCAATGCACACCACTTTCTATATGCAGACACTTGTTCAACACAGAACAATCAAGTCATCCAGGTTGATTTAAAGTCCCTAAGGTTCTACTCCATCTTCTATAGGGCTTGACTCCATCTTGATTCATGGAGGTACCATCTTCCTTCTCAAACTATGGAAGCCGCCGCTTTTTTCAGATTGATGCAGAATCATTGTCATGTCTGCTAGACGCAGATGTCACCTGACCTTGTTTTTCTAAGAACTGTGAAAGCATTAAGCCCTTTGATCAGTGACATATACCACCATCAATGCAACATTCTTCTGGGTCAAATGTCTGCTTTCCACTATGTCAAGGTTGATTAAGAACACATGCAGAGATATGACCAAAATAGTGTCGTCTGAAGTTGTGTCCTGTTACATTATATGTTCAAAAGGAAATGTCTAGAACAAATTCGCAATCTATGTCTGACATTGCTAAACTTATGTCAGAAATTCTAATTTCTGATAAGACGTAGTATGTAAAGACTGCCACTTGACCACTTGTCAGGAGAGGTCCATCACAGAGTACCCGAGATTCTGCCAGAGACGCTCTCCCCTACTGCTGGCCCTCTTCACATTCAACAGATGCTGCATCTCACCTGAAGCCTGAAACTGATAATGCTGAGTCCCGGAAGAAGACTGATTGACTGGGTGAAGTTGCGTTGTTTCTTTTCACACAGTACACAATGTTCTCAAATGAGCTATGTGTTTTATGCCTGCTACACAAGGGTGGATGTCTGCACGTTAATTAGGAGGTTTCTGATGAGTTTTATTGCTAGAGCCCCATTCTCACCCTCTGTTTGCAGGAATCCATCATCTTGTGTACCTCACCCTCACAATGTTTGACCATTTGGTATGTGTGAATTGTGTGGTGAATGTTACCAGTGCTGCACACGTGGCACACATGATCACATTCACACTTCCTGCAAACCCGGGGCATAGCTTTCAATGCACACCAGTGCTGAAAGGCTGTGTTGCTGGAACCAATCCTGCCTTGAGATAAAGCTGCATGGGGGTGCACGTGTAAGAAAAACAGGTCATTAGATGATCTGTGCAGAGCTCAATACAAGAGTTCAATGCAAGATGATGATAGTCTCATAAAATGTACCCTCACACTTTCCAAAAACACCTGCACAGGGACCATTGTCAGACCTAGTATGTACATTATTTTTATTATTATTATTATTATTGTATTAAATTTATAGGGAACACAGCCACCCAGAGGTTTCCTGGCGCCAACAGACACAATACGAAAGAAAGAACAACATCTACTGATTGAATAGCCAAGTTTTAAGGCCCTTACGAAAGTTTTGCGACTGGTTTCGTGACGGAGAGGTGTGGGTAACAATTTCGACAGCATGGGGCCAGATACAAAAGGGACCGTCTGCCCATACGAGACAGTTTACACTTAGGATTAGGAACTAGAAATTTGGCTTGAGAGGAAGATCGAAGTAGGCATGTCGGATGATATGAGTGGGCTAGGGAGCTCAGGTATTGGGGTGCTAAGCCCAGCTTGATCTTATGAACATATGGCCTTAAATTTATTGCGATTCTCTATTCTGAGCCAGTGGAGGTCACCGAGAGCACCTGAGATGAAAGACTTTTTTGGTACATGACAGAGCAGTCTAGCCGCAGAGTTCTTAACAACTTGCAGTTTGCGAACTACCTCCTTATTTGCTCCTAGGTATAGAACGTTGCCATAGTCCAGCCTGTACATAATCAGGACCTGGATCCTGATTATGTACAGGCTGGACAATGCTTGCATATATTCATTGTTTCAGCACTATGGTAGAAATCTACCATCCATTTTCTCTGGTGCTGCTTATAATCGTTTATATCTGTTTCTCTCTTATGGTTGTTTCAGCACACCTATTTCATACTAGAATGATGCTGGTTCAATCATGTTTATTTAAAACATTCTCACTGCTTATTCTGTGAATCTCTCTGAGACAAAGTGAGCACGAGTGAGTGAGCGAAAAGTACTGTACTGTTTCCACGATCCCTGATGAGACAGGGTTGTCATGTTCGATAGTTGCCAGGAACTATTCTCTCCTTGGTAAGAGGAGATTGCAATGGCACTGGGAGCGAGCTAGGTACACAGGCAAACATTGCTGGTGGGGAGTCTGGAATCAATCTGGGCACCAATATCACAGTTTATGTTGTCTAAACGCACAGATTCTATATAGGTTTATAGGAACTACAAGACACTGTGAAGTCATCACTGCCCAGCAACCAAGATATTGGCATCAACCCCTACACAGAGGTACCCTCAGCACAGGGGAAAGAGCGCCAACTCACCTGGTCTTGTTTCCACGTTGACATAGTAGGGTTCATCTGTAAAAGAAGGTGTAGTGTTAGACCCTCAAGATGCAACCATAGAATCCAGTGAGTAATACCTGAGCTACGCAGCTCATCACAAGGCCTACATCCCATGCAGCAGCATGTTTACAACACATACATGAATCAACTGACCTGATAGGCATGTACCCATTTTCTTGCCTCTGAAAAACACACACATCAGCTTTGCAAAAGACATTGGCTTGATACCCAAAGGGAAGCTCAAATACCTCACACATTAGCTTACAAGACCTTTGTAGCCCCAGGGAGAGCTCTGCTGTATGAGGCTGATGTTTATGCCTGTAAGATTTTGCCACCTCTGGGACATGTCTGCTGTTACAGCCTGAACCTCTCAGATCTATGTAGCTTAGAGTTTTCTCTAGGAGTCTGCAGTATCCGTGCGGGGGGTGCTAGTACTTTAGCATGTTGGATTTTCCTACAGGATGAGTCGTGCTTGAGGTCCTAGATATTAAGATAGCTGGAAGAAATCAGGGATAGCTCTCCTGTACTCGTATGAGCCCTTATGTTCTGAGTGACCTGAGGGATTATTCTAACATCTGAGGATTGAACCATACGCCCTGTGTAACCTTAGGGATAGCTCTGCTGTCTGAGGCTTGCACCAGTAAGACCTTTGTATCCTTAGGGATGGCTCTGCTGTCTGAGGCTTGCACCAGTAAGACCTTTGTAGCCTTAGGGATGGCTCTGCTGTCTGAGGCTTGAACCAGTAAGCGGATTGGGCCAATCGCCTCTGAGGACAAAGTGCAGCCAAACTGAATGGGCCACTTGCCTTTGAAGACAAAGTCCAGTAAAACTGATGGGCCATGTTTCTCCGAGAAGACAGTGCATTAAAACTGATGTCTAGGTGTCTCTGAGGAGTCAATCCAGTAAAACTGCTGGTCACATAACTCCGGGGAGACAGTCCAGTAAAACTAATGGGGCAGGTGCCTCTGAGGAGATAATCCACTAAAATCTGCTGACCACGTGCGTCTGGGGAGCCAATCCAGTAAAACCGATGGGCCACTTGACTCTGAGGAGACAGTCCAGTAAAACTGCTGGCCACGTGACTCTGAGGAGCCAGTCCAATACAACTGATGGGCTCCTTGCCTCTGCAGACACAGTCCAGTAAAATGTATATGGCACTGATAAGTCCTTAAGCCTCTGAGGAAACAGTTCAGTAAAATGGATGGGGCCATGTACCTCTGAGTAGACAATCCAGTAAAAACGGATGGGCTACATGTCTCTGAGGAGACAGCCAAGTAAAACTAATGGGCTACATGTCTCTGAGAGGATAGGCCAGTAAAGCTGCTGGCCACATGCCTCTGAGGATCCAGTGCTCACATACGCCTACAAAGTCCTCCACAACATCGGACCTGCCTACCTCAACCACTGCCTCTCCTTCTACACTCCCACCAGATACCTCCGCTCTCCCAACCAGGCTCTGGTCACTGTCCCCCAGATCCACAAGACCACGGCTGGAGTAAGATCTTTCACCTACTTCACTGCAAAGACTTGGAACTCTCTTTCTCTGCACCTCAGGCAATCACCCTCACTTCCTCCATTCAGGAAGGACCTCAAGACCTGGTCTCTTCGGCTGAAGTGCAGAACCCAACCCAAGTGCCTTTACACACCAACAGGCGATTAGCCGTGCTCTATAAGAACCCTGATTGACTGATGGTTGAGTCAAGTAAAACTGATGGGCTGCGTGCCTCTGAGGGAACAGTCTGGTGAGATTGATGGAGGCCACATGTGTCTGAGGAGACAGATGAGTATAACTTATAAGCCACATGCCTCGGAGGCAACAGTGCAATGTAATGTACACACAACATGCCTCGGAGGGGACAGTCCAATAAAACGAAGGGCCACATGTCTCTGAGTGGGAGAACTAGCACCCCAAGACTTGCCACATCATTTTGTTCCACGACTCTTAAATGCTACACATCTCTGCTTATGTCATTGCACTCTGAAAAAATAGTAAGGACTTTCCTCCTCCATGACAACAGTGAAGGACTTACTGAAAACATCCAAAGTGCAACTTACCTTTTTCATCAACCTTCTCACAGCCATTTGAATAAAGTGAACCACCTATTAAAACAGAGATAAAGTTCAGTTGACATCAGGTCAGCCACAGCAGGATGTGGATAAGGTAATGTACAGAAAATCAATACTGGATTCAGAAAGAGATGAAAGACATACTACAAAGATACAAGAAGATGCTTTGTGAACTAAAACCATTGCCCGGTTGAGTTGAGGCCTCCACGGTTGGGAGACTGGCTCTTAGATAGTTGGGTTTCATAAATGACTGTGTTTGGTGAACTGAGAGGAATAACATAAGCTGCTGCCCCTTCGGCCCCACCAACCCGTAGCTCCCCCGCTCTATTTTGCATCAGGGAAAAGGGTGGGTTATAATGGATGAAGCCTTCGCTGGGCTGTAATCACTCACTCAGTGGTCCATCCGTCACAGAGCTGCTGTGTCCCAGCAACGCTCATCTTTGCCTATTGAGGGTGACCGGTTATCATTCTCCCTGCCGGTTTCTGCTATGCGAGGCATGGCGGCAAGGGCCAGGGAAAATGTCAAAAAGCCCCAACATGCAGGAAAAATCTCTCTGCATATGGGGTCAATTTATCTTTTGGTTCTGATAAGACAAACTGATCCTCTGATCCATAAAAGTTTGCCAAATAGGTACTTTAAAGATGTCCTCAGAGCATAGAGACCCCTACCAGACAAGTGGGGATCAGTAAATGCGGTGGGAGGTCCTCCACCAGGGTGGCGGGCTCTCGACCTCCAACACCCTAGTGAGACAGAGGGCCACTCACCAAGGCCTTTACGTGTCTCCATGTCATCATCTGTTGCTGGTACAAGAATGCATCTGGATACCTGAGTAGAAGCTCAGTACCGTGGACAAAGGACTCAAACCTCCAGTTAGTTATTGATGACCCGCTTCAGGAACTAATATCAGCGACGCCAACAAGTAGCTGCAGCTTTATGAAGCTCCATCCAGAAACTGCAATAATTTTTCTGAAAGTCTGGATCATCTGTCAACTTGTTAGTGACCGGATCCCAAAGTAATTTTTGAATTAGGGTTCTGTTATTTTTTTATGCAGCTGAGTTTTTGTGCAGCATTATTGCACTGGTATTGTTGCATTGTACAGCAGTTGTGTTGTGTTTTTATTGATTTGTTGTGATGTCTACTATTATGTTCTAACGGTGTTCCAAAGCTGCTTTGTGTATAATATTGTGTAATGTTCTGTTGATTTGACAAACAATTATTTACCACTGCCCAAGGTGGTAAAATTGCGCTGCTGCACTGTTTTAACTGCATAAGACAATAGACTGTGGCAAAGACCCTTAACTTAGCGCTCACAGTGCTCCGTTGATGTAAAGCGACCTATAGAAGACGAGCAGGTGGGCGTGTCCTCTGATGACTTGCTGACACTGTCCCGCTGCATACCTACTTCGCCTTCAGATGCAAGTGCTCATTGTGCACCTTACAGGTGCCCACATTCCAGCGAATACCTCCTTCTTGTGGGAGCCTAGCACATTTTATGGGTTTAGATATAGACGGTGTGTTGTTTTAGATTTGTTGCTTCAGTGTTCTGCAGTTTTGCATTTGTCGCAGCATGCACTGTGACAGCCAAGAGTAGGAAACAAACACTTGGGACTACTTCCTAGTTTGACCTGTGGTGTAATGAAACTTGAGGGGACCCCTGCAAAATACATGGAGTGTCCTCCCCTGACTGAAGTCAGGAGCTCTCAGGCCAGGGGCTTGCTGACTGTGCACAGTGTAGGAGGGTGCCCCCTGGAGCAAGGGCCCGGCTGCACCACAGGATAATGTTACTCAACTGAGTTTGACACAGTTTGCAATCCCCAGTTTCCCTGCGTATGTATGATATCCGTCACATTTAACCAAAACAGCATCATCCAACTGCTGCTCATCGAGATCTGGCAAATACTCAAAGCGTCCTTTGATCCTAATCCTTGTTGGTGCATGAACAATACTGCAGCTCGGTCCACACACTGCTAACGTCAAAGAACACTTTTCCCATCTCCCCCATTTAAAACTGGTTCATCAGACCAGGTAGAAGGGGTGTGGGTGTAGTTGTCAGTTCAGCATGCCAATCACTCACAAACACACTCCATTACTACCTGAAAGTCATATTTAGGATTGGCGTCGGCCAACAAAATATAATTAAATTATATGCAGAATACATTTCCTTCAGCCAGCTCTCTTCATCCATTGGTCTGATATTGTGTCATTCACATTTTGCTTCCATCCACTACACATTATCTCTTTCACAAGGAGCACATCACACACAAGGTAGTTCCCTTCAGTGCCAGTGTTTTTGCTTCTACTCTAGTAGAACATTAGTGTTGTCTTTGTGATTGCAGGGCATTTCTACCAGCTCCTTCTGTGAGCAAAGGACACACTCCAGCTTCATCAGTCCCTCTCTCCTGCTAGTGCTGTTGTAAATGCCTTTTGCAGCTGCCTTTGTTTATCTGACTGCTCCTATTTCACTGCATGCCAGATTACATCTGGTTTTTATGAAGTTATCCTCTTTTCAGAGTGCATGCACTGATGTGCATTTATGACCGCTTCCTGTATGGCGTGTTGTATGTATTTTAATAGAGGACTGCAGTAATTCTTTTAAGCCAGTTCAGTCTGTATGTCCTGCTTGTATGTCTTTATAGGTTTCTTTCACTGCTCTTGTTTGCTGTGCTCATATGGGCATTTAACTAATATATTACTAATTGAATCTGTACTGTTTAGTCAAATTTACTTATCTATCTATCTATCTATCTATCTATCTATCTATCTATCTATCTATCTATCTATCTATCTATCTATCTATCGCCCTCACTCTATCTATTTATCTATCTATCTATCTATCTATCTATCTATCTATCTATCTATCTATCTATCTATCTATCTATCTATCTATCTATCGCCCTCACTCTATCTATCTATCTATCTATCTATCTATCTATCTATCTATCTATCTATCTATCTGTCTATCTATCTATCTATCTATCTATCTATCTATCTATCTATCTATCTATCTATCTATCTATCGCCCTCACTCTATCTATCTATCTATCTATCTATCTATCTATCTATCTATCTATCTATCTATCTATCTATCGCCCTCACTCTATCTATCTATCTATCTATCTATCTATCTATCTATCGCCCTCACTCTATCTATCTATCTATCTATCTATCTATCTATCTATCTATCTATCTATCTATCTATCTATCTATCTATCTATCTATCTATCTATCTATCTATCTATCTATCTCCCTCACTCTATCTATTTATCTATCTATCTATCTATCTATCGCCCTCACTCTATCTATCTATCTATCTATCTATCTATCTATCTATCTATCTATCTATCTATCTATCTATCTATCGCCCTCACTCTATCTATCTATCTATCTATCCATCTATCCATCTATCCATCTATCCATCTATCCATCTATCCATCTATCCATCTATCCATCTATCCATCTATCCATCTATCTATCGCCCTCACTCTATCTATCTATCTATCTATCTATCTATCTATCTATCTATCTATCTATCTATCTATCTATCTATCTATCTATTGCCCTCACTCTATCTATCTATCTATCTATCTATCGCCCTCACTCTATCTATCTATCTATCTATCTATCTATCTATCTATCTATCTATCTATCTATCTATCTATCTATCTATCTATCTATCTATCTATCTATCTATCTATCTATCGCCCTCACTCTATCTATCTATCTATCTATCTATCTATCTATCTATCTATCTATCTATCTATCTATCTATCTATCTATCTATCTATCTATCTATCTATCTATCTATCTATCGCCCTCACTCTATCTATCTATCTATCTATCTATCTATCGCCCTCACTCTATCTATCTATCTATCTATCTATCTATCTATCTATCTATCTATCTATCTATCTATCTATCTATCTATCTATCTATCTATCTATCTATCTATCGCCCTCACTCTATCTATCTATCTATCTATCTATCTATCTATCTATCTATCTATCTATCTATCTATCTATCTATCTATCTATCTATCTATCTATCTCCCTCTATCTATCTATCTATCTATCTATCTTTGCAAGCCTTTTTATCTATCTTACAACCCTTTCTCTTGAAAACAAAAAATGCATTAGCAAAGGCAAGAGGCTGGCGGCCAACGTCAGATCGACTGGCTTTTTTTTAGTTCTGGCGTTAGCCAAGCTCTTTCGATTTTATAAACATTATGTGTATAACATAGTTACTTACAGGAGTTTTCAAGCAGAGCCCATCCATTAGTCTGTTGTTCTGTCATTGGCATTCTTCTCAAGAATGCATCATGGAGGAAAGGTTCAGCCCACGTCAGCTATTGGCTGGCTTCACTGTGATTTACACCATGCCTCCCTTTCACAATGAGCACATCCGCACACAATGTAGTTCCCTTTATGGCCAGGGACTTCTGTGTGAAGGTGTGCCTTTTTGAGACAATTTATTTTTGTCTTTAGCCATTGTTTGTTTGTTTTTTAGATTGATGAGGACCCTCGCTTCCCCAACAATAATGTTTTGCAAAAACGATGACAGAACAAAACAAGCATTGCCGAAAGCCAAAACGCTGGCACCCAATGCCAAACTTATTGGCTTTGCTTGTTGTCAGTATTGTTTGGCAGTCGCACATGAAAATACACAGACAGAAACAGTGCGGCTCTGTACTTCAGTTGGGGACTGATGACGGTTAAGCGGAGTTTTCAAACACGCTCGTCTTTCAAAGTGGATCCTATTGCTATGAAAGGACAACAAAATGCCACAAACTTGTCTGCATGGCTAGTATTTATAATTTTTGAAACACACTAGCAGAGTGACATATATACTCTGGTCCTGACAAATGCCTTGGAACTTTTCCAAGTCTTCTTTGGCAGAGACATGTTGACCCCATGAGATAAGGCAATTATAGAAATCCCTACCCATCTAATGTTTAACTCTATCCAATGAGACATCAGAATAACGGCCACTTTTTGCCCAAAATGAGATAGATTTAGATCACACTTTTGTCACTAGTCTTGCATTCTGCCCCCTCACGCCTAAACATCAACATTGCTCATCTTTATAACAAACAAACCTCCACTCCTTCCCTAGGGAAGTTGTAACCCACACTCTGATCCCTGAGGTCCTAGTGTGAGGAGGGACCCCAGTGATGAAGCATGCCACCTTCGGGTGAGTGAGGGTTCTCGTCCTAAGAGTGCAGTGCTCCATCTTGGCTCTAGCCATTCCTTCCTGTCACACCAACACATGTACATAGTGTGTGATATAGTATGGTTTGTCACTGTGGACACTCCAGGTATAAGATATATCTCAAATGCGCCAACACTCCAGTTCGACCCATCTATCAGCCATCTGCTAAGAGGTCCAGGACGGGATTCGGAACCAAAATCTGTCCTGGTAAAAAAATGTAAATCAGCCCCTCTCCCTTCCTTCTCTCTTCTCTCTCGCTCTCTCTCTTCTCTCTTTCTCCTCTCTATAGAACCCCCCTTACACCCCTGTGCCTCCTGTAATTACTTGAAGAAGCAGGAGAAAGTGGTGGATTTGCCCTCAGCGGCCCCTGCCTTAAAAACCGATCTCCGATTGCTCCAACCCACAGCGGAAATGCCCAGTGGAAAAAACTACCAATCCAGCTCATACCTTGGTTAAACGCTCCATTCCTGGAAGGTGGAAGATGGAGCAACACTTTCAGGCCTTCTTTAGGTTTTTAATCTTTCTGATGGAATCACTATTGGCTGCCCTTTAATGTTGTTGGGGAGTGCCCAAAGGGTCCCTCCATTGGGCACTCACTCTCTTCAAGGTCTAGTGTGAGTACTGCAAGGCTCCAGGTAGGAGTAAGGGCATGTGTTCCTTAGAAGTCAGTGCTGCTCCTAGTGGGCCATGTGGATCCATCTCAAACACCGTAGAGGTGGGCGAGCTGCTGAAAGGTCGAACCTAAAGCCTGGCTCTAGCTCAGTTCAAGGTCAGTTTGGAACCTGGAGCCCATAACAATCTGAGCTTTCATGTGGTTTCTGCCTGCCACCCTCCCTCTACCCTTGTGCACAAAAAGGTAAAAACAAAACATTAACATCTGAGGTAAAAAGGAGACACAAACAGATACTCATTTAGTGGCTGATTTGTATAAAATGAATTCAGACAACCTGGATTAATCCCCGCTTCTCTACTTGTGTGATCTGAGGTGTATATCCTCATTTTCCCCACATTTCTTTTTCTTCACTATCTTATATGAATGTACCATCAAATACATGAGTTCAGAATACCAGCTGTACAAAAACCTATTGTGTTTGATTTAATAGACTATAATGGTGCTCTGTATATAAGGGTCCAGGTCACATACAGGGTTCACCTGACAACTGTCCTGCCTCTTGGTTCACTAATGGAACTATCGCCAGGGTGGGAGCAGGGGCAAGACTGGTTCTAAGTTCATGTTTAAAAACTTTAATAAGCACTTCTTAGTGCAGTGCTATAATGTGAGGTATTAGTGATAAAGCTTATACATGTTAGAGAAATACACTTTACACATTTTGAAGAGACGTAATCAATTATATGTGATGGTTTTTGTATGATTTGCATCACTTGCGCAGGATCTTAGAGACAAGCCAAAACGTTATCTCTTTTTTGGCTTGCCCTGTTCATTTGTAGGCCATTTCACCTCTACTAAGCAGCCTGTGCGCAGCTCCACATCACTCGGTTTCATTGTTGCTTTTCTCAAAAGGTAGTTTAAAACAATGCACAAGCCTTTGAAACATGGATGCCTCCATTTTGCTCTTTTAAAAGTTCATGCAGCCTTGATCTTGCATCTGGGCCTACACTGCAGCTTATGGACCTTCAGCGGAAAGAGGGCACAAGGTAAATGGCCCCCAACGAAAATGCGTGTGTGCAACTTAAAACAACAGAGGGGGCATATTTACAAAGGAATTGCACCACAATCTCACAGCACCTATACCTATCAATTGTGGTGTACGCCAGAAGTGCGTACTCGTGCCAACCTTATTTAGCCTTTATATAAATGGTCTGATTGACGCCCTGTCAGTAAAAAAAGATCTCGATGCACCTAAGTTAGCCTCCTGCAGAATGTCGGCAATGATGTTTGCCGATGACACCATATTGGTTGCCAAATCGCCCATGGGAATACAGAGGGTTTTGGACAAATTTGAGCGGTTCTGTAGCGATAGGGGCTTAGAAATAAACCTACAGAAAACAAAATGCATGGCATTTAACTGTTCCAAAAGCACATGCCCCAACCCGTCTCTTAATGGCAAACCCCTTGAGAGAGTATCATCCTTTGTCTATTTAGGCATTACAATATCCGAATCTATGGATTGGGGGCTACACATCACCAAGTCCACGCTAAAATTAGCACAATCCTCAGGGGGCATTTTGAGGGTTTTTAATAACTCTAGCAAAAGATCCATAAGCCCAGCAATTGAAATCTACAGGGCGCAGGCGAGAGGTGGGGCATTATATGGTGCAGAGCTTTGGGGCCACCTAAATTTGAATAAGTTAACACAGGTGGAAAATCAATATTTAAAACAACTATTCAGATTGCCACGTAGTACCCTGCTGGTCCCGTTACGCCTCGACACAGGCATAACCACAATAGCCGAAGTAGCAGGCGCAAAACCTATAATATATTGGTGTTGCCTGTGGGTAACACCCGAACTCACATCGTACAGGGAGGAACTAGCAGAAGTTCTAAGGGCACGTGGCGCTGTAAAGATCCCTTGGCTCACACATATTAAATCCTTATTTACCAGTATGGGTCTAGGGGATTGCTGGTCTTGCCCTGAGTCTGCCTGCCTGCTAACATCTAAGGAACAAATGAAGGCACACTATAAAGAGTACAGACTGACTCAATTATACACTCTTACTAGAATTGGGAAACTTTCTTCTGGGTTTTTAGAAATCAAAGATATACCTTGCTTCGAGTCGGCAATTGATCTCATAAACCCACCAGTAGCAAGGAAGCTCTATTTACAATATAGATATGGAGTGCTTCCACTCCGCTGTTTTACATCTAAGTGGAGAGACCAACATCTGACTCATTGTCCGGCTTGCGAGCATCCCGAAGAATCTGAGCTCCACGTCTTCTTTAGCTGCCCAGGTTACAAGAGAGCAAGGAAGCGCTGGTTGGTTCAGATATGCAGAAATCTGGGCAACAGGCGCTGCCTCAAAGTCTTTAGGATACTGAAAACGACTTGAGCATCCCAATAGTGTATTCAGTTGCAGATTTCCTGTTCTCAATGTGGTGCACTAGAAGGGTCTACCTGAGTTCTAGAAATGAAGTACTGACGGTCCTGCCCTGAAGTATCATTCCCAGTAGAGTTGCCTTTTATATCTGTAAAAGTTTTTAACCCAATAATCTTTGTTTTTATTTGCCTTCTCTTTTAGCTAATTTATATATTTATTGCACTGCGCACTTTCAACAAACATCCTGCAAAGTCTTGCCTACCCTTACTCCCAAAATCTCATTGTATTGTCTAATATGAATTTATCTTTTACCTATTACCGGGTTTTTATCCTTCCCTTTATTTCCTTTATTCATGTAAATGCTTACTGTGTGCTGTACTTTCTAGGTCATTCTGACCGAAATAAAGTCTTTTTGAACTGATTGAACTTCATTTCTCCTTGTTTTCGCTGATTTCATGTGTGCTGCCTTGTGCAGCACACATAGAAACAGCAAAACGCCATTGATTGTTAATGTGCAGGAAGGTGTCCCTTCCTGCACACAAACAATCATTTTAAAAAATGACGTTTTGCAGCTTCTATATGTGCTGCATGAGGCAGCACATATAGATGTTACAAAGGGTCATTATCGATTGTTTATGTGCAGAGAGATTTTTATGAAGCCAAACCATACACCTGCTTCAATGAGTGAGATTGTGTTGAGGTGAAGGCGATCACCTTTACATGTGGGTAGTGAGGGTATTCCAAGAACACATATTTCCCCATGAAAGTCAACCAATAACTGATGCTGGAGACCAGTAACTTGAGGCAGAGGTAGACCCCACTAGTGTATATGTCAATGTGTCCTATTACACCAAACAGACAGAAACGACAGATAGATGCAGTGAGAAGTAAACCAGAGACTAGATGTGACACACAGAAAGAAACGCAAGACAGGTGGACAACATACCAAGGCTGATGCCTACTGGAACTTTATTAAAGCCGTGCGGGCCAGACTGAGAACCAAAACCGGCCCTGGCAAAGTGCTCGGCCGGCCCCCCTCCCCCGAGGGTTGGAGGTGCCGCCGAGCTCTTTCACAGGGTCTGTTTTCGGCCGATTTTGAAATACGGACGATTTTTCAGTTATGCTGCAAAAAACGGCCCAGCAACAAAAACGGCCCCCAGGAGCCAAAGCCGGCCCCCACCCGTGCGGCCCACCGAGGGATTGCCCGGTGCCCGCTACGGTCAGTTCGGCCCTGGAGACACCCCTAAAGAATACCCAGGCAAGACAAGGTGAGCCAGCCATCTGTAAACAAACAAAACCTTAACCCAGAGCTGTTGGAATACCCAACTTTTCTGGATATGAAATTAATAAAGGTATCAAGAGAATGAAACGCGGATAGTAGATGTATTTGGCAAGCTGTCCAGCTACTAAGTCAACATACAAAATTTGAGATAATGCTTGGAACAGAGATTATTTGTTCATTGCCCTTTC